>NW_027139992.1:0-1200000 GCF_035084215.1 Heptranchias perlo | reverse complement strand
GAAAAAACTTCTCACTCACTGAAATATGTTCATTTGCTGAAAATCAACAAAATCACGAAAAGTTCTTGTATTTGAAGATAAAATCTTTTTGCTTTGAAGAAGAAAGATCGAGCTGAATGAAATAAGTTCATCAAATGAAAACCAACAAAAATTGACAAGAACCACGAAAAGTTCTTGTATTTGAAGATAAAATCTTTTTGCTTTGAAGAAGAAAGATCGAGCTGACTGAAATAAGTTCATAAGATGAAAACTAACAAAAATTGACCAGAACCACGAAACGTTCTTGTATTTTAAGATAAAATCTTACGCTATTGAAGAAAAAGCTTCTAGCTCGCTGAAATATGTTCATTTGCTGAAAATCAACAAAACCACGAAAAGTTCTTGTATTTGAAGATAAAATCTTTTTGCTTTGAAGAAGAAAGATCTGGCTGACTGAAATAAGTTCATTGGCTGAAAGCCAACAAAAATTGACAAGAACCACGAAAAGTTCTTGTATTTTAAGATAAAATCTGACACGACTAAAGAAAAAACTTCTCCCTCGCTGAAATATGTTCATTTGCTGAAAATCAACAAAACCACGAAAAGTTCTTGTATTTGAAGATAAAATCTTTTTGCTTTGAAGAAGAAAGATCTGGCTGACTGAAATAAGTTTATGGGATGAAAGCCAACAAAAATAGACAAGAACCACGAAAAGTTCTTGTATTTTAAGATAAAATCTTACGCTATTAAAGAAAAAACGTCTCCCTCGCTGAAATATGTTCATTTGCTGAAAATCAACAAAACCACGAAAAGTTCTTGTATTTGAAGATAAAATCATTTGCTTTAAAGAAGAAAGATCTCGCTGACTGAAATAAGTTCATTTGATGAAAATCAACAAAAATTGACAAGAACCACGAAAAGTTTTTGTGTTTTAAGATAAAATCTGACGCTATTAAAGAAAAAACTTCTCACTCACTGAAATATGTTCATTTGCTGAAAATCAACAAAATCACGAAAAGTTCTTGTATTTGAAGATAAAATCTTTTTGCTTTGAAGAAGAAAGATCGAGCTGACTGAAATAAGTTCATCAGATGAAAACCAACAAAAATTGACAAGAACCACGAAAAGTTCTTGTATTTGAAGATAAAATCTTTTTGCTTTGAAGAAGAAAGATCGAGCTGACTGAAATAAGTTCATAAGATGAAAACTAACAAAAATTGACCAGAACCACGAAAAGTTCTTGTATTTTAAGATAAAATCTTACGCTATTGAAGAAAAAACTTCTAGCTCGCTGAAATATGTTCATTTGCTGAAAATCAACAAAACCACGAAAAGGTCTTGTATTTGAAGATAAAATCTTTTTGCTTTGAAGAAGAAAGATCTAGCTGACTGAAATAAGTTTATGGGATGAAAACCAACAAAAATTGACAAGAACCACGAAAAGTTCTTGTATTTTAAGATAAAATCTGACGATATTAAAGAAAAAACTTCTCCCTCGCTGAAATATGTTCATTTGCTGAAAATCAACAAAACCACGAAAAGTTCTTGTATTTGAAGATAAAATCTTTTTGCTTTAAAGAAGAAAGATCTAGCTGACTGAAATAAGTTCATTTGATGAAAATCAACAAAAATTGACAAGAACCACGAAAAGTTTTTGTATTTTAAGATAAAATCTGACGCTATTAAAGAAAAAACTTCTCCCTCGCTGAAATATGTTCATTTGCTGAAAATCAACAAAACCACGAAAAGTTCTTGTATTTGAAGATAAAATCTTTTTGCTTTGAAGAAGAAAGATCCAGCTGACTGAAATAAGTTCATTTGATGAAAATCAACAAAATTTGACAAGAACCACGAAAAGTTTTTGTATTTTAAGATAAAATCTGACGCTATTAAAGAAAAAACTTCTCCCTCGCTGAAATATGTTCATTTGCTGAAAATCAACAAAACCACGAAAAGTTCTTGTATTTGAAGATAAAATATTTTTGCTTTGAAGAAGAAAGATCGAGCTGACTGAAATAAGTTCATAAGATGAAAACCAACAAAAATTGACAAGAACCACGAAAAGTTCTTGTATTTTAAGATAAAATCTGACGCTATTAAAGAAAAAACTTCTCCCTCGCTGAAATATGTTCATTTGCTGAAAATCAACAAAACCACGAAAAGTTCTTGTATTTGAAGATAAAATCTTTTTGCTTTAAAGAAGAAAGATCTTGCTGACTGAAATAAGTTCATAAGATGAAAACTAACAAAAATTGACAAGAACCACGAAAAGTTCTTGTATTTTAAGATAAAATCTGACGCTATTAAAGAAAAAACTTCTCCCTCGCTGAAATATGTTCATTTGCTGAAAATCAACAAAACCACGAAAAGTTCTTGTATTTGAAGATAAAATCTTTTTGCTTTAAAGAAGAAAGATCTAGCTGACTGAAATAAGTTCATTTGATGAAAATCAACAAAAATTGACAAGAACCACGAAAAGTTCTTGTATTTTAAGATAAAATCTGACGCTTTTAAAGAAAAAACTTCTCCCTCGCTGAAATATGTTCATTTGCTGAAAATCAACAAAACCACGAAAAGTTCTTGTATTTGAAGATAAAATCTTTTTGCTTTGAAGAAGAAAGATCGAGCTGACTGAAATAAGTTCATAAGATGAAAACCAACAAAAATTGACAAGAACCACGAAAAGTTCTTGTATTTTAAGATAAAATCTTACGCTTTTCAAGAAAAAACTTCTCCCTCGCTGAAATATGTTCATTTGCTGAAAATCAACAAAACCACGAAAAGTTCTTGTATTTGAAGATAAAATCTTTTTGCTTTAAAGAAGAAAGATCTAGCTGACTGAAATAAGTTCATTTGATGAAAATCAACAAAAATTGACAAGAACCACGAAAAGTTTTTGTATTTTAAGATAAAATCTGACGCTATTAAAGAAAAAACTTCTCCCTCGCTGAAATATGTTCATTTGCTGAAAATCAACAAAACCACGAAAAGTTCTTGTATTTGAAGATAAAATCTTTTTGCTTTGAAGAAGAAAGATCGAGCTGACTGAAATAAGTTCATTTGATGAAAATCAACAAAAATTGACAAGAACCACGAAAAGTTCTTGTATTTTAAGCTAAAATCTTACGCTATTGAAGAAAAAACTTCCAGCTCGCTGAAATACGTTCATTTGCTGAAAATCAACAAAACCACGAAAAGTTCTTGTATTTGAAGATAAAATCTTTTTGCTTTGAAGAAGAAAGATCTAGCTGACTGAAATAAGTTCATTTGATGAAAATCAACAAAATTTGACAAGAACCACGAAAAGTTTTTGTATTTTAAGATAAAATCTGACGCTATTAAAGAAAAAACTTCTCCCTCGCTGAAATATGTTCATTTGCTGAAAATCAACAAAACCACGAAAAGTTCTTGTATTTGAAGATAAAATATTTTTGCTTTGAAGAAGAAAGATCGAGCTGACTGAAATAAGTTCATAAGATGAAAACCAACAAAAATTGACAAGAACCACGAAAAGTTCTTGTATTTTAAGATAAAATCTGACGCTTTTAAAGAAAAAACTTCTCCCTCGCTGAAATATGTTCATTTGCTGAAAATCAACAAAACCACGAAAAGTTCTTGTATTTGAAGATAAAATCTTTTTGCTTTGAAGAAGAAAGATCGAGCTGACTGAAATAAGTTCATAAGATGAAAACCAACAAAAATTGACAAGAACCACGAAAAGTTCTTGTATTTTAAGATAAAATCTTACGCTTTTCAAGAAAAAACTTCTCCCTCGCTGAAATATGTTCATTTGCTGAAAATCAACAAAACCACGAAAAGTTCTTGTATTTGAAGATAAAATCTTTTTGCTTTAAAGAAGAAAGATCTTGCTGACTGAAATAAGTTCATAAGATGAAAACTAACAAAAATTGACAAGAACCACGAAAAGTTCTTGTATTTTAAGATAAAATCTTACGCTAATGAAGAAAAAACTTCTCCCTCGCTGAAATATGTTCATTTGCTGAAAATCAACAAAACCACGAAAAGTTCTTGTATTTGAAGATAAAATCTTTTTGCTTTGAAGAAGAAAGATCGAGCTGACTGAAATAAGTTCAGAAGATGAAAACCAACAAAAATTGACAAGAACCACGAAAAGTTCTTGTATTTTAAGATAAAATCTTACGCGATTAAAGAAAAAACTTCTCCCTCGCTGAAATATGTTCATTTGCTGAAAATCAACAAAACCACGAAAAGTTCTTGTATTTGAAGATAAAATCTTTTTGCTTTGCAGAAGAAACATCTCGCTGACTGAAATAAGTTCATAAGATGAAAACCAACAAAATTTGATTAGAACCACGAAAAGTTCTTGTATTTTAAGATAAAATCTTACGCTATTGAAGAAAAAACTTCTAGCTCGCTGAAATATGTTCATTTGCTGAAAATCAACAAAACCACGAAAAGTTCTTGTATTTGAAGATAAAATCTTTTTGCTTTCAAGAAGAAAGATCTTGCTGACTGAAATAAGTTCATTGGATGAAAACCAACAAAAATTGACAAGAACCACGAAAAGTTCTTGTATTTTAAGATAAAATCTGACGCTATTAAAGAAAAAACTTCTCCCTCGCTGAAATATGTTCATTTGCTGAAAATCAACAAAACCACGAAAAGTTCTTGTATTTGAAGATAAAATCTTTTTGCTTTGAAGAAGAAAGATCTGGCTGACTGAAATAAGTTCATTTGATGAAAATCAACAAAAATTGACAAGAACCACGAAAAGTTTTTGTATTTTAAGATAAAATCTGACGCGATTAAAGAAAAAACTTCTCCCTCGCTGAAATATGTTCATTTGCTGAAAATCAACAAAACCACGAAAAGTTCTTGTATTTGAAGATAAAATCTTTTTGCTTTGAAGAAGAAAGATCGAGCTGACTGAAATAAGTTCATTTGATGAAAATCAACAAAAATTGACAAGAACCACGAAAAGTTCTTGTATTTTAAGCTAAAATCTGACGCTATTAAAGAAAAAACTTCTCGCTCGCTGAAATATGTTCATTTGCTGAAAATCAACAAAACCACGAAAAGTTCTTGTATTTGAAGATAAAATCTTTTTGCTTTGAAGAAGAAAGATCTGGCTGACTGAAATAAGTTCATTGGCTGAAAGCCAACAAAAATTGACAAGAACCACGAAAAGTTCTTGTATTTTAAGATAAAATCTGACGCGATTAAAGAAAAAACTTCTCACTCGCTGAAATATGTTCATTTGCTGAAAATCAACAAAACCACGAAAAGTTCTTGTATTTGAAGATAAAATCTTTTTGCTTTGAAGAAGAAAGATCTGGCTGACTGAAATAAGTTTATGGGATGAAAGCCAACAAAAATAGACAAGAACCACGAAAAGTTCTTGTATTTTAAGATAAAATCTTACGCTATTAAAGAAAAAACGTCTCCCTCGCTGAAATATGTTCATTTGCTGAAAATCAACAAAACCACGAAAAGTTCTTGTATTTGAAGATAAAATCTTTTTGCTTTGAAGAAGAAAGATCGAGCTGAATGAAATAAGTTCATCAGATGAAAACCAACAAAAATTGACAAGAACCACGAAAAGTTCTTGTATTTGAAGATAAAATCTTACGCTTTTCAAGAAAAAACTTCTCCCTCGCTGAAATATGTTCATTTGCTGAAAATCAACAAAACCACGAAAAGTTCTTGTATTTGAAGATAAAATCTTTTTGCTTTAAAGAAGAAAGATCTAGCTGACTGAAATAAGTTCGTTTGATGAAAATCAACAAAAATTGACAAGAACCACGAAAAGTTTTTGTATTTTAAGATAAAATCTGACGCTATTAAAGAAAAAACTTCTCCCTCGCTGAAATATGTTCATTTGCTGAAAATCAACAAAACCACGAAAAGTTCTTGTATTTGAAGATAAAATCTTTTTGCTTTGAAGAAGAAAGATCGAGCTGACTGAAATAAGTTCATTTGATGAAAATCAACAAAAATTGACAAGAACCACGAAAAGTTCTTGTATTTTAAGCTAAAATCTTACGCTATTGAAGAAAAAACTTCCAGCTCGCTGAAATACGTTCATTTGCTGAAAATCAACAAAACCACGAAAAGTTCTTGTATTTGAAGATAAAATCTTTTTGCTTTGAAGAAGAAAGATCTAGCTGACTGAAATAAGTTCATTTGATGAAAATCAACAAAATTTGACAAGAACCACGAAAAGTTTTTGTATTTTAAGATAAAATCTGACGCTATTAAAGAAAAAACTTCTCCCTCGCTGAAATATGTTCATTTGCTGAAAATCAACAAAACCACGAAAAGTTCTTGTATTTGAAGATAAAATATTTTTGCTTTGAAGAAGAAAGATCGAGCTGACTGAAATAAGTTCATAAGATGAAAACCAACAAAAATTGACAAGAACCACGAAAAGTTCTTGTATTTTAAGATAAAATCTGACGCTTTTAAAGAAAAAACTTCTCCCTCGCTGAAATATGTTCATTTGCTGAAAATCAACAAAACCACGTAAAGTTCTTGTATTTGAAGATAAAATCTTTTTGCTTTGAAGAAGAAAGATCGAGCTGACTGAAATAAGTTCATAAGATGAAAACCAACAAAAATTGACAAGAACCACGAAAAGTTCTTGTATTTTAAGATAAAATCTTACGCTTTTCAAGAAAAAACTTCTCCCTCGCTGAAATATGTTCATTTGCTGAAAATCAACAAAACCACGAAAAGTTCTTGTATTTGAAGATAAAATCTTTTTGCTTTAAAGAAGAAAGATCTTGCTGACTGAAATAAGTTCATAAGATGAAAACTAACAAAAATTGACAAGAACCACGAAAAGTTCTTGTATTTTAAGATAAAATCTTACGCTAATGAAGAAAAAACTTCTCCCTCGCTGAAATATGTTCATTTGCTGAAAATCAACAAAACCACGAAAAGTTCTTGTATTTGAAGATAAAATCTTTTTGCTTTGAAGAAGAAAGATCGAGCTGACTGAAATAAGTTCAGAAGATGAAAACCAACAAAAATTGACAAGAACCACGAAAAGTTCTTGTATTTTAAGATAAAATCTTACGCGATTAAAGAAAAAACTTCTCCCTCGCTGAAATATGTTCATTTGCTGAAAATCAACAAAACCACGAAAAGTTCTTGTATTTGAAGATAAAATCTTTTTGCTTTGCAGAAGAAAGATCTCACTGACTGAAATAAGTTCATAAGATGAAAACCAACAAAATTTGATTAGAACCACGAAAAGTTCTTGTATTTTAAGATAAAATCTTACGCTATTGAAGAAAAAACTTCTAGCTCGCTGAAATATGTTCATTTGCTGAAAATCAACAAAACCACGAAAAGTTCTTGTATTTGAAGATAAAATCTTTTTGCTTTGAAGAAGAAAGATCTGGCTGACTGAAATAAGTTCATTGGCTGAAAGCCAACAAAAATTGACAAGAACCACGAAAAGTTCTTGTATTTTAAGATAAAATCTGACGCGATAAAAGAAAAAACTTCTCCCTCGCTGAAATATGTTCATTTGCTGAAAATCAACAAAACCACGAAAAGTTCTTGTATTTGAAGATAAAATCTTTTTGCTTTGAAGAAGAAAGATCTGGCTGACTGAAATAAGTTTATGGGATGAAAGCCAACAAAAATAGACAAGAACCACGAAAAGTTCTTGTATTTTAAGATAAAATCTTACGCTATTAAAGAAAAAACGTCTCCCTCGCTGAAATATGTTCATTTGCTGAAAATCAACAAAACCACGAAAAGTTCTTGTATTTGAAGATAAAATCATTTGCTTTGAAGAAGAAAGATCTCGCTGACTGAAATAAGTTCATTTGATGAAAATCAACAAAAATTGACAAGAACCACGAAAAGTTTTTGTGTTTTAAGATAAAATCTGACGCTATTAAAGAAAAAACTTCTCACTCACTGAAATATGTTCATTCGCTGAAAATCAACAAAATCACGAAAAGTTCTTGTATTTGAAGATAAAATCTTTTTGCTTTGAAGAAGAAAGATCGAGCTGAATGAAATAAGTTCATCAGATGAAAACCAACAAAAATTGACAAGAACCACGAAAAGTTCTTGTATTTGAAGATAAAATCTTTTTGCTTTGAAGAAGAAAGATCGAGCTGACTGAAATCAGTTCATAAGATGAAAACTAACAAAAATTCACCAGAACCACGAAAAGTTCTTGTATTTTAAGATAAAATCTTACGCTATTGAAGAAAAAACTTCTAGCTCGCTGAAATATGTTCATTTGCTGAAAATCAACAAAACCACGAAAAGTTCTTGTATTTGAAGATAAAATCTTTTTGCTTTGAAGAAGAAAGATCTGGCTGACTGAAATAAGTTCATTGGCTGAAAGCCAACAAAAATTGACAAGAACCACGAAAAGTTCTTGTATTTTAAGATAAAATCTGACGCGATTAAAGAAAAAACTTCTCCCTCGCTGAAATATGTTCATTTGCTGAAAATCAACAAAACCATGAAAAGTTCTTGTATTTGAAGATAAAATCTTTTTGCTTTGAAGAAGAAAGATCTGGCTGACTGAAATAAGTTTATGGGATGAAAGCCAACAAAAATAGACAAGAACCACGAAAAGTTTTTGTATTTTAAGATTAAATCTTACGCTATTAAAGAAAAAACGTCTCCCTCGCTGAAATATGTTCATTTGCTGAAAATCAACAAAACCACGAAAAGTTCTTGTATTTGAAGATAAAATCATTTGCTTTAAAGAAGAAAGATCTCGCTGACTGAAATAAGTTCATTTGATGAAAATCAACAAAAATTGACAAGAACCACGAAAAGTTTTTGTGTTTCAAGATAAAATCTGACGCTATTAAAGAAAAAACTTCTCACTCACTGAAATATGTTCATTTGCTGAAAATCAACAAAATCACGAAAAGTTCTTGTATTTGAAGATAAAATCTTTTTGCTTTGAAGAAGAAAGATCGAGCTGAATGAAATAAGTTCATTTGATGAAAATCAACAAAAATTGACAAGAACCACGAAAAGTTCTTGTATTTTAAGCTAAAATCTGACGCTTTTAAAGAAAAAACTTCTCACTCGCTGAAATATGTTCATTTGCTGAAAATCAACAAAACCACGAAAAGTTCTTGTATTTGAAGATAAAATCTTTTTGCTTTGAAGAAGAAAGATCTGGCTGACTGAAATAAGTTCATTGGCTGATAGCCAACAAAAATTGACAAGAACCACGAAAAGTTCTTGTATTTTAAGATAAAATCTGACGCGATTAAAGAAAAAACTTCTCCCTCGCTGAAATATGTTCATTTGTTGAAAATCAACAAAACCACGAAAAGTTCTTGTATTTGAAGATAAAATCTTTTTGCTTTGAAGAAGAAAGATCTGGCTGACTGAAATAAGTTTATGGGATGAAAGCCAACAAAAATAGACAAGAACCACGAAAAGTTCTTGTATTTTAAGATAAAATCTTACGCTATTAAAGAAAAAACGTCTCCCTCGCTGAAATATGTTCATTTGCTGAAAATCAACAAAACCACGAAAAGTTCTTGTATTTGAAGATAAAATCTTTTTGCTTTGAAGAAGAAAGATCGAGCTGAATGAAATAAGTTCATCAGATGAAAACCAACAAAAATTGACAAGAACCACGAAAAGTTCTTGTATTTGAAGATAAAATCTTTTTGCTTTGAAGAAGAAAGATCGAGCTGACTGAAATAAGTTCATAAGATGAAAACTAACAAAAATTGACCAGAACCACGAAAAGTTCTTGTATTTTAAGATAAAATCTTACGCTATTGAAGAAAAAACTTCTCGCTCGCTGAAATATGTTCATTTGCTGAAAATCAACAAAACCACGAAAAGTTCTTGTATTTGAAGATAAAATCTTTTTGCTTTGAAGAAGAAAGATCCAGCTGACTGAAATAAGTTCATTTGATGAAAATCAACAAAATTTGACAAGAACCACGAAAAGTTTTTGTATTTTAAGATAAAATCTGACGCTATTAAAGAAAAAACTTCTCCCTCGCTGAAATATGTTCATTTGCTGAAAATCAACAAAACCACGAAAAGTTCTTGTATTTGAAGATAAAATATTTTTGCTTTGAAGAAGAAAGATCGAGCTGACTGAAATAAGTTCATAAGATGAAAACCAACAAAAATTGACAAGAACCACGAAAAGTTCTTGTCTTTTAAGATAAAATCTGACGCTTTTAAAGAAAAAACTTCTCCCTCGCTGAAATATGTTCATTTGCTGAAAATCAACAAAACCACGAAAAGTTCTTGTATTTGAAGATAAAATCTTTTTGCTTTGAAGAAGAAAGATCGAGCTGACTGAAATAAGTTCATTTGATGAAAATCAACAAAAATTGACAAGAACCACGAAAAGTTCTTGTATTTTAAGCTAAAATCTGACGCTATTAAAGAAAAAACTTCTCACTCGCTGAAATATGTTCATTTGCTGAAAATCAACAAAACCACGAAAAGTTCTTGTATTTGAAGATAAAATCTTTTTGCTTTGAAGAAGAAAGATCTGGCTGACTGAAATAAGTTCATTGGCTGATAGCCAACAAAAATTGACAAGAACCACGAAAAGTTCTTGTATTTTAAGATAAAATCTGACGCGATTAAAGAAAAAACTTCTCCCTCGCTGAAATATGTTCATTTGTTGAAAATCAACAAAACCACGAAAAGTTCTTGTATTTGAAGATAAAATCTTTTTGCTTTGAAGAAGAAAGATCTGGCTGACTGAAATAAGTTTATGGGATGAAAATCAACAAAAATTGACAAGAACCACGAAAAGTTTTTGTGTTTCAAGATAAAATCTGACGCTATTAAAGAAAAAACTTCTCACTCACTGAAATATGTTCATTTGCTGAAAATCAACAAAATCACGAAAAGTTCTTGTATTTGAAGATAAAATCTTTTTGCTTTGAAGAAGAAAGATCGAGCTGAATGAAATAAGTTCATTTGATGAAAATCAACAAAAATTGACAAGAACCACGAAAAGTTCTTGTATTTTAAGCTAAAATCTGACGCTTTTAAAGAAAAAACTTCTCACTCGCTGAAATATGTTCATTTGCTGAAAATCAACAAAACCACGAAAAGTTCTTGTATTTGAAGATAAAATCTTTTTGCTTTGAAGAAGAAAGATCTGGCTGACTGAAATAAGTTCATTGGCTGATAGCCAACAAAAATTGACAAGAACCACGAAAAGTTCTTGTATTTTAAGATAAAATCTGACGCGATTAAAGAAAAAACTTCTCCCTCGCTGAAATATGTTCATTTGTTGAAAATCAACAAAACCACGAAAAGTTCTTGTATTTGAAGATAAAATCTTTTTGCTTTGAAGAAGAAAGATCTGGCTGACTGAAATAAGTTTATGGGATGAAAGCCAACAAAAATAGACAAGAACCACGAAAAGTTCTTGTATTTTAAGATAAAATCTGACGCTATTAAAGAAAAAACTTCTCCCTCGCTGAAATATGTTCATTTGCTGAAAATCAACAAAACCACGAAAAGTTCTTGTATTTGAAGATAAAATATTTTTGCTTTGAAGAAGAAAGATCGAGCTGACTGAAATAAGTTCATAAGATGAAAACCAACAAAAATTGACAAGAACCACGAAAAGTTCTTGTATTTTAAGATAAAATCTGACGCTTTTAAAGAAAAAACTTCTCCCTCGCTGAAATATGTTCATTTGCTGAAAATCAACAAAACCACGAAAAGTTCTTGTATTTGAAGATAAAATCTTTTTGCTTTGAAGAAGAAAGATCGAGCTGACTGAAATAAGTTCATAAGATGAAAACCAACAAAAATTGACAAGAACCACGAAAAGTTCTTGTATTTTAAGATAAAATCTGACGCTATTAAAGAAAAAAACTTCTCCCTCGCTGAAATATGTTCATTTGCTGAAAATCAACAAAACCACGAAAAGTTCTTGTATTTGAAGATAAAATCTTTTTGCTTTGAAGAAGAAAGATCGAGCTGACTGAAATAAGTTCATAAGATGAAAACCAACAAAAATTGACAAGAACCACGAAAAGTTCTTGTATTTTAAGATAAAATCTTACGCGATTAAAGAAAAAACTTCTCCCTCGCTGAAATATGTTCATTTGCTGAAAATCAACAAAACCACGAAAAGTTCTTGTATTTGAAGATAAAATCTTTTTGCTTTGAAGAAGAAAGATCTAGCTGACTGAAATAAGTTCATAAGATGAAAACCAACAAAAATTGACAAGAACCACGAAAAGTTCTTGTATTTTAAGATAAAATCTGACGCTATTAAAGAAAAAACTTCTCCCTCGCTGAAATATGTTCATTTGCTGAAAATCAACAAAACCACGAAAAGTTCTTGTATTTGAAGATAAAATATTTTTGCTTTGAAGAAGAAAGATCGAGCTGACTGAAATAAGTTCATAAGATGAAAACCAACAAAAATTGACAAGAACCACGAAAAGTTCTTGTATTTTAAGATAAAATCTGACGCTTTTAAAGAAAAAACTTCTCCCTCGCTGAAATATGTTCATTTGCTGAAAATCAACAAAACCACGAAAAGTTCTTGTATTTGAAGATAAAATCTTTTTGCTTTGAAGAAGAAAGATCGAGCTGACTGAAATAAGTTCATAAGATGAAAACCAACAAAAATTGACAAGAACCACGAAATGTTCTTGTATTTTAAGATAAAATCTTACGATTTTCAAGAAAAAACTTCTCCCTCGCTGAAATATGTTCATTTGCTGAAAATCAACAAAACCACGAAAAGTTCTTGTATTTGAAGATAAAATCTTTTTGCTTTGAAGAAGAAAGATCGAGCTGAATGAAATAAGTTCATCAGATGAAAACCAACAAAAATTGACAAGAACCACGAAAAGTTCTTGTATTTGAAGATAAAATCTTTTTGCTTTGAAGAAGAAAGATCGAGCTGACTGAAATAAGTTCATAAGATGAAAACTAACAAAAATTGACCAGAACCACGAAAAGTTCTTGTATTTTAAGATAAAATCTCACGCTATTGAAGAAAAAACTTCTCGCTCGCTGAAATATGTTCATTTGCTGAAAATCAACAAAACCACGAAAAGTTCTTGTATTTGAAGATAAAATCTTTTTGCTTTGAAGAAGAAAGATCCAGCTGACTGAAATAAGTTCATTTGATGAAAATCAACAAAATTTGACAAGAACCACGAAAAGTTTTTGTATTTTAAGATAAAATCTGACGCTATTAAAGAAAAAACTTCTCCCTCGCTGAAATATGTTCATTTGCTGAAAATCAACAAAACCACGAAAAGTTCTTGTATTTGAAGATAAAATATTTTTGCTTTGAAGAAGAAAGATCGAGCTGACTGAAATAAGTTCATAAGATGAAAACCAACAAAAATTGACAAGAACCACGAAAAGTTCTTGTCTTTTAAGATAAAATCTGACGCTTTTAAAGAAAAAACTTCTCCCTCGCTGAAATATGTTCATTTGCTGAAAATCAACAAAACCACGAAAAGTTCTTGTATTTGAAGATAAAATCTTTTTGCTTTGAAGAAGAAAGATCGAGCTGACTGAAATAAGTTCATTTGATGAAAATCAACAAAAATTGACAAGAACCACGAAAAGTTCTTGTATTTTAAGCTAAAATCTGACGCTTTTAAAGAAAAAACTTCTCACTCGCTGAAATATGTTCATTTGCTGAAAATCAACAAAACCACGAAAAGTTCTTGTATTTGAAGATAAAATCTTTTTGCTTTGAAGAAGAAAGATCTGGCTGACTGAAATAAGTTCATTGGCTGATAGCCAACAAAAATTGACAAGAACCACGAAAAGTTCTTGTATTTTAAGATAAAATCTGACGCGATTAAAGAAAAAACTTCTCCCTCGCTGAAATATGTTCATTTGTTGAAAATCAACAAAACCACGAAAAGTTCTTGTATTTGAAGATAAAATCTTTTTGCTTTGAAGAAGAAAGATCTGGCTGACTGAAATAAGTTTATGGGATGAAAGCCAACAAAAATAGACAAGAACCACGAAAAGTTCTTGTATTTTAAGATAAAATCTTACGCTATTAAAGAAAAAACGTCTCCCTCGCTGAAATATGTTCATTTGCTGAAAATCAACAAAACCACGAAAAGTTCTTGTATTTGAAGATAAAATCTTTTTGCTTTGAAGAAGAAAGATCGAGCTGAATGAAATAAGTTCATCAGATGAAAACCAACAAAAATTGACAAGAACCACGAAAAGTTCTTGTATTTTAAGATAAAATCTTACGCGATTAAAGAAAAAACTTCTCCCTCGCTGAAATATGTTCATTTGCTGAAAATCAACAAAACCACGAAAAGTTCTTGTATTTGAAGATAAAATCTTTTTGCTTTGAAGAAGAAAGATCTAGCTGACTGAAATAAGTTCATAAGATGAAAACCAACAAAAATTGACAAGAACCACGAAAAGTTCTTGTATTTTAAGATAAAATCTGACGCTATTAAAGAAAAAACTTCTCCCTCGCTGAAATATGTTCATTTGCTGAAAATCAACAAAACCACGAAAAGTTCTTGTATTTGAAGATAAAATATTTTTGCTTTGAAGAAGAAAGATCGAGCTGACTGAAATAAGTTCATAAGATGAAAACCAACAAAAATTGACAAGAACCACGAAAAGTTCTTGTATTTTAAGATAAAATCTGACGCTTTTAAAGAAAAAACTTCTCCCTCGCTGAAATATGTTCATTTGCTGAAAATCAACAAAACCACGAAAAGTTCTTGTATTTGAAGATAAAATCTTTTTGCTTTGAAGAAGAAAGATCGAGCTGACTGAAATAAGTTCATAAGATGAAAACCAACAAAAATTGACAAGAACCACGAAATGTTCTTGTATTTTAAGATAAAATCTTACGATTTTCAAGAAAAAACTTGTCCCTCGCTGAAATATGTTCATTTGCTGAAAATCAACAAAACCACGAAAAGTTCTTGTATTTGAAGATAAAATCTTTTTGCTTTGAAGAAGAAAGATCGAGCTGAATGAAATAAGTTCATCAGATGAAAACCAACAAAAATTGACAAGAACCACGAAAAGTTCTTGTATTTGAAGATAAAATCTTTTTGCTTTGAAGAAGAAAGATCGAGCTGACTGAAATAAGTTCATAAGATGAAAACTAACAAAAATTGACCAGAACCACGAAAAGTTCTTGTATTTTAAGATAAAATCTCACGCTATTGAAGAAAAAACTTCTCGCTCGCTGAAATATGTTCATTTGCTGAAAATCAACAAAACCACGAAAAGTTCTTGTATTTGAAGATAAAATCTTTTTGCTTTGAAGAAGAAAGATCCAGCTGACTGAAATAAGTTCATTTGATGAAAATCAACAAAATTTGACAAGAACCACGAAAAGTTTTTGTATTTTAAGATAAAATCTGACGCTATTAAAGAAAAAACTTCTCCCTCGCTGAAATATGTTCATTTGCTGAAAATCAACAAAACCACGAAAAGTTCTTGTATTTGAAGATAAAATATTTTTGCTTTGAAGAAGAAAGATCGAGCTGACTGAAATAAGTTCATAAGATGAAAACCAACAAAAATTGACAAGAACCACGAAAAGTTCTTGTCTTTTAAGATAAAATCTGACGCTTTTAAAGAAAAAACTTCTCCCTCGCTGAAATATGTTCATTTGCTGAAAATCAACAAAACCACGAAAAGTTCTTGTATTTGAAGATAAAATCTTTTTGCTTTGAAGAAGAAAGATCGAGCTGACTGAAATAAGTTCATTTGATGAAAATCAACAAAAATTGACAAGAACCACGAAAAGTTCTTGTATTTTAAGCTAAAATCTGACGCTTTTAAAGAAAAAACTTCTCACTCGCTGAAATATGTTCATTTGCTGAAAATCAACAAAACCACGAAAAGTTCTTGTATTTGAAGATAAAATCTTTTTGCTTTGAAGAAGAAAGATCTGGCTGACTGAAATAAGTTCATTGGCTGATAGCCAACAAAAATTGACAAGAACCACGAAAAGTTCTTGTATTTTAAGATAAAATCTGACGCGATTAAAGAAAAAACTTCTCCCTCGCTGAAATATGTTCATTTGTTGAAAATCAACAAAACCACGAAAAGTTCTTGTATTTGAAGATAAAATCTTTTTGCTTTGAAGAAGAAAGATCTGGCTGACTGAAATAAGTTTATGGGATGAAAGCCAACAAAAATAGACAAGAACCACGAAAAGTTCTTGTATTTTAAGATAAAATCTTACGCTATTAAAGAAAAAACGTCTCCCTCGCTGAAATATGTTCATTTGCTGAAAATCAACAAAACCACGAAAAGTTCTTGTATTTGAAGATAAAATCTTTTTGCTTTGAAGAAGAAAGATCGAGCTGAATGAAATAAGTTCATCAGATGAAAACCAACAAAAATTGACAAGAACCACGAAAAGTTCTTGTATTTGAAGATAAAATCTTTTTGCTTTGAAGAAGAAAGATCGAGCTGACTGAAATAAGTTCATAAGATGAAAACTAACAAAAATTGACCAGAACCACGAAAAGTTCTTGTATTTTAAGATAAAATCTCACGCTATTGAAGAAAAAACTTCTCGCTCGCTGAAAGATGTTCATTTGCTGAAAATCAACAAAACCACGAAAAGTTCTTGTATTTGAAGATAAAATCTTTTTGCTTTGAAGAAGAAAGATCCAGCTGACTGAAATAAGTTCATTTGATGAAAATCAACAAAATTTGACAAGAACCACGAAAAGTTTTTGTATTTTAAGATAAAATCTGACGCTATTAAAGAAAAAACTTCTCCCTCGCTGAAATATGTTCATTTGCTGAAAATCAACAAAACCACGAAAAGTTCTTGTATTTGAAGATAAAATATTTTTGCTTTGAAGAAGAAAGATCGAGCTGACTGAAATAAGTTCATAAGATGAAAACCAACAAAAATTGACAAGAACCACGAAAAGTTCTTGTCTTTTAAGATAAAATCTGACGCTTTTAAAGAAAAAACTTCTCCCTCGCTGAAATATGTTCATTTGCTGAAAATCAACAAAACCACGAAAAGTTCTTGTATTTGAAGATAAAATCTTTTTGCTTTGAAGAAGAAAGATCGAGCTGACTGAAATAAGTTCATAAGATGAAAACTAACAAAAATTGACCAGAACCACGAAAAGTTCTTGTATTTTAAGATAAAATCTCATGCTATTGAAGAAAAAACTTCCAGCTCGCTGAAATATGTTCATTTGCTGAAAATCAACAAAACCACGAAAAGTTCTTGTATTTGAAGATAAAATCTTTTTGCTTTGAAGAAGAAAGATCGAGCTGACTGAAATAAGTTCATAAGATGAAAACTAACAAAAATTGACAAGAACCACGAAAAGTTCTTGTATTTTAAGATAAAATCTCACGCTATTGAAGAAAAAACTTCCAGCTCGCTGAAATATGTTCATTTGCTGAAAATCAACAAAACCACGAAAAGTTCTTGTATTTGAAGATAAAATCTTTTTGCTTTGAAGAAGAAAGATCTTGCTGACTGAAATAAGTTCATAAGATGAAAACCAACAAAAATTGACAAGAACCACGAAAAGTTCTTGTATTTTAAGATAAAATCTGACGCTATTAAAGAAAAAACTTCTCCCTCGCTGAAATATGTTCATTTGCTGAAAATCAACAAAACCACGAAAAGTTCTTGTATTTGAAGATAAAATATTTTTGCTTTGAAGAAGAAAGATCGAGCTGACTGAAATAAGTTCATAAGATGAAAACCAACAAAAATTGACAAGAACCACGAAAAGTTCTTGTATTTTAAGATAAAATCTGACGCTTTTAAAGAAAAAACTTCTCCCTCGCTGAAATATGTTCATTTGCTGAAAATCAACAAAACCACGAAAAGTTCTTGTATTTGAAGATAAAATCTTTTTGCTTTGAAGAAGAAAGATCGAGCTGACTGAAATAAGTTCATAAGATGAAAACCAACAAAAATTGACAAGAACCACGAAATGTTCTTGTATTTTAAGATAAAATCTTACGATTTTCAAGAAAAAACTTCTCCCTCGCTGAAATATGTTCATTTGCTGAAAATCAACAAAACCATGAAAAGTTCTTGTATTTGAAGATAAAATCTTTTTGCTTTGAAGAAGAAAGATCTAGCTGACTGAAATAAGTTCAAAAGATGAAAACTAACAAAAATTGACAAGAACCACGAAAAGTTGTTGTATTTTAAGATAAAATCTTACGCTAATGAAGAAAAAACTTCTAGCTCGCTGAAATATGTTCATTTGCTGAAAATCAACAAAACCACGAAAAGTTCTTGTATTTGAAGATAAAATCTTTTTGCTTTCAACAAGAAAGATCTAGCTGACTGAAATAAGTTCATTGGATGAAAACCAACAAAAATTGACAAGAACCACGAAAAGTTCTTGTATTTTAAGATAAAATCTGACGCTATTAAAGAAAAAAACTTCTCCCTCGCTGAAATATGTTCATTTGCTGAAAATCAACAAAACCACGAAAAGTTCTTGTATTTGAAGATAAAATCTTTTTGCTTTGAAGAAGAAAGATCGAGCTGACTGAAATAAGTTCATAAGATGAAAACCAACAAAAATTGACAAGAACCACGAAAAGTTCTTGTATTTTAAGATAAAATCTTACGCGATTAAAGAAAAAACTTCTCCCTCGCTGAAATATGTTCATTTGCTGAAAATCAACAAAACCACGAAAAGTTCTTGTATTTGAAGATAAAATCTTTTTGCTTTGCAGAAGAAAGATCTAGCTGACTGAAATAAGTTCATAAGATAAAAACCAACAAAATTTGATTAGAACCACGAAAAGTTCTTGTATTTTAAGATAAAATCTGACGCTATTAAAGAAAAAACTTCTCGCTCGCTGAAATATGTTCATTTGCTGAAAATCAACAAAACCACGAAAAGTTCTTTTATTTGAAGATAAAATCTTTTTGCTTTGAAGAAGAAAGATCTAGCTCACTGAAATAAGTTCATAAGATGAAAACTAACAAAAATTGACAAGAACCACGAAAAGTTCTTGTATTTGAAGATAAAATCTTACGCTATTGAAGAAAAAACTTCCAGCTCGCTGAAATATGTTCATTTGCTGAAAATCAACAAAACCACGAAAAGTTCTTGTATTTGAAGATAAAATCTTTTTGCTTTCAAGAAGAAAGGTCTTGCTGACTGAAATAAGTTCATTGGATGAAAACCAACAAAAATTGACAAGAACCACGAAAAGTTCTTGTATTTTAAGATAAAATCTGACGCTATTAAAGAAAAAACTTCTCCCTCGCTGAAATATGTTCATTTGCTGAAAATCAACAAAACCACGAAAAGTTCTTGTATTTGAAGATAAAATATTTTTGCTTTGAAGAAGAAAGATCGAACTGACTGAAATAAGTTCATAAGATGAAAACCAACAAAAATTGACAAGAACCACGAAAAGTTCTTGTATTTTAAGATAAAATCTGACGCTTTTAAAGAAAAAACTTCTCCCTCACTGAAATATGTTCATTTGCTGAAAATCAACAAAACCACGAAAAGTTCTTGTATTTGAAGATAAAATCTTTTTGCTTTGAAGAAGAAAGATCGAGCTGACTGAAATAAGTTCATAAGATGAAAACCAACAAAAATTGACAAGAACCACGAAATGTTCTTGTATTTTAAGATAAAATCTTACGCTTTTCAAGAAAAAACTTCTCCCTCGCTGAAATATGTTCATTTGCTGAAAATCAACAAAACCACGAAAAGTTCTTGTATTTGAAGATAAAATCTTTTTGCTTTGAAGAAGAAAGATCTAGCTGACTGAAATAAGTTCATAAGATGAAAACTAACAAAAATTGACAAGAACCACGAAAAGTTCTTGTATTTTAAGATAAAATCTTACGCTAATGAAGAAAAAACTTCTAGCTCGCTGAAATATGTTCATTTGCTGAAAATCAACAAAACCACGAAAAGTTCTTGTATTTGAAGATAAAATCTTTTTGCTTTGCAGAAGAAAGATCTAGCTGACTGAAATAAGTTCATGAGATAAAAACCAACAAAATTTGATTAGAACCACGAAAAGTTCTTGTATTTTAAGATAAAATCTGACGCTATTAAAGAAAAAACTTCTCGCTCGCTGAAATATGTTCATTTGCTGAAAATCAACAAAACCACGAAAAGTTCTTTTATTTGAAGATAAAATCTTTTTGCTTTGAAGAAGAAAGATCTAGCTCACTGAAATAAGTTCATAAGATGAAAACTAACAAAAATTGACAAGAACCACGAAAAGTTCTTGTATTTGAAGATAAAATCTTACGCTATTGAAGAAAAAACTTCTAGCTCGCTGAAATATGTTCATTTGCTGAAAATCAACAAAACCACGAAAAGTTCTTGTATTTGAAGATAAAATCTTTTTGCTTTCAAGAAGAAAGGTCTTGCTGACTGAAATAAGTTCATTGGATGAAAACCAACAAAAATTGACAAGAACCACGAAAAGTTCTTGTATTTTAAGATAAAATCTGACGCTTTTAAAGAAAAAACTTCTCCCTCACTGAAATATGTTCATTTGCTGAAAATCAACAAAACCACGAAAAGTTCTTGTATTTGAAGATAAAATCTTTTTGCTTTGAAGAAGAAAGATCGAGCTGACTGAAATAAGTTCATAAGATGAAAACCAACAAAAATTGACAAGAACCACGAAATGTTCTTGTATTTTAAGATAAAATCTTACGCTTTTCAAGAAAAAACTTCTCCCTCGCTGAAATATGTTCATTTGCTGAAAATCAACAAAACCACGAAAAGTTCTTGTATTTGAAGATAAAATCTTTTTGCTTTGAAGAAGAAAGATCTAGCTGACTGAAATAAGTTCATAAGATGAAAACTAACAAAAATTGACAAGAACCACGAAAAGTTCTTGTATTTTAAGATAAAATCTTACGCTAATGAAGAAAAAACTTCTAGCTCGCTGAAATATGTTCATTTGCTGAAAATCAACAAAACCACGAAAAGTTCTTGTATTTGAAGATAAAATCTTTTTGCTTTCAACAAGAAAGATCTAGCTGACTGAAATAAGTTCATTGGATGAAAACCAACAAAAATTGACAAGAACCACGAAAAGTTCTTGTATTTTTAGATAAAATCTTACGCGATTAAAGAAAAAACTTCTCCATCGCTGAAATATGTTCATTTGCTGAAAATCAACAAAACCACGAAAAGTTCTTGTATTTGAAGATAAAATCTTTTTGCTTTGCAGAAGAAAGATCTAGCTGACTGAAATAAGTTCATAAGATAAAAACCAACAAAATTTGATTAGAACCACGAAAAGTTCTTGTATTTTAAGATAAAATCTGACGCTATCAAAGAAAAAACTTCTCGCTCGCTGAAATATGTTCATTTGCTGAAAATCAACAAAACCACGAAAAGTTCTTGTATTTGAAGATAAAATCTTTTTGCTTTGAAGAAGAAAGATCTGGCTGACTGAAATAAGTTCATTTGATGAAAATCAACAAAAATTGACAAGAACCACGAAAAGTTTTTGTATTTTAAGATAAAATCTGACGCTTTTAAAGAAAAAACTTCTCCCTCGCTGAAATATGTTCATTTGCTGAAAATCAACATAACCACGAACAGTTCTTGTATTTGAAGATAAAATCTTTTTGCTTTGAAGAAGAAAGATCTAGCTGACTGAAATAAGTTTATGGGATGAAAACCAACAAAAATTGACAAGAACCACGAAAAGTTCTTGTATTTTAAGATAAAATCTGACGATATTAAAGAAAAAACTTCTCCCTCGCTGAAATATGTTCATTTGCTGAAAATCAACAAAACCACGAAAAGTTCTTGTATTTGAAGATAAAATCTTTTTGCTTTGAAGCAGAAAGATCGAGCTGAATGAAATAAGTTCATCAGATGAAAACCAACAAAAATTGACAAGAACCACGAAAAGTTCTTGTATTTGAAGATAAAATCTTTTTGCTTTCAACAAGAAAGATCTAGCTGACTGAAATAAGTTCATAAGATGAAAACTAACAAAAATTGACAAGAACCACGAAAAGTTCTTGTATTTTAAGATAAAATCTTACGCTAATGAAGAAAAAACTTCTCGCTCGCTGAAATATGTTCATTTGCTGAAAATCAACAAAACCACGAAAAGTTCTTGTATTTGAAGATAAAATCTTTTTGCTTTGAAGAAGAAAGATCTGGCTGACTGAAATAAGTTTATGGGATGAAAGCCAACAAAAATAGACAAGAACCACGAAAAGTTGTTGTATTTTAAGATAAAATCTTACGCTATTAAAGAAAAAACTTCTCCCTCGCTGAAATATGTTCATTTGCTGAAAATCAACAAAACCACGAAAAGTTCTTGTATTTGAAGATAAAATCTTTTTGCTTTGAAGTAGAAAGATCGAGCTGAATGAAATAAGTTCATCAGATGAAAACCAACAAAAATTGACAAGAACCACGAAAAGTTCTTGTATTTGAAGATAAAATCTTTTTGCTTTGAAGAAGAAAGATCGAGCTGACTGAAATCAGTTCATAAGATGAAAACTAACAAAAATTGACCAGAACCACGAAAAGTTCTTGTATTTTAAGATAAAATCTTACGCTATTGAAGAAAAAACTTCTAGCTCGCTGAAATATGTTCATTTGCTGAAAATCAACAAAACCACGAAAAGTTCTTGTATTTGAAGATAAAATCTTTTTGATTTGAAGAAGAAAGATCTAGCTGACTGAAATAAGTTTATGGGATGAAAACCAACAAAAATTGACAAGAACCACGAAAAGTTCTTGTATTTTAAGATAAAATCTGACGATATTAAAGAAAAAACTTCTCCCTCGCTGAAATATGTTCATTTGCTGACAATCAACAAAACCACGAAAAGTTCTTGTATTTGAAGATAAAATCTTTTTGCTTTGAAGCAGAAAGATCGAGCTGAATGAAATAAGTTCATCAGATGAAAACCAACAAAAATTGACAAGAACCACGAAAAGTTCTTGTATTTGAAGATAAAATCTTTTTGCTTTGAAGAAGAAAGATCGAGCTGACTGAAATAAGTTCATGAGATGAAAACCAACAAAAATTGACAAGAACCACGAAAAGTTCTTGTATTTTAAGATAAAATCTTACGCGATTAAAGAAAAAACTTCTCCCTCGCTGAAATATGTTCATTTGCTGAAAATCAACAAAACCACGAAAAGTTCTTGTATTTGAAGATAAAATATTTTTGCTTTGAAGAAGAAAGATCGAGCTGACTGAAATAAGTTCATAAGATGAAAACCAACAGAAATTGACAAGAACCACGAAAAGTTCTTGTATTTTAAGATAAAATCTGACGCTTTTAAAGAAAAAACTTCTCCCTCGCTGAAATATGTTCATTTGCTGAAAATCAACAAAACCACGAAAAGTTCTTGTATTTGAAGACAAAATCTTTTTGCTTTGAAGAAGAAAGATCGAGCTGACTGAAATAAGTTCATAAGATGAAAACCAACAAAAATTGACAAGAACCACGAAATGTTCTTGTATTTTAAGATAAAATCTTACGCTTTTCAAGAAAAAACTTCTCCCTCGCTAAAATATGTTCATTTGCTGAAAATCAACAAAACCACGAAAAGTTCTTGTATTTGAAGATAAAATCTTTTTGCTTTCAACAAGAAAGATCTAGCTGACTGAAATAAGTTCATAAGATGAAAACTAACAAAAATTGACAAGAACCACGAAAAGTTCTTGTATTTTAAGATAAAATCTTACGCTAATGAAGAAAAAACTTCTCGCTCGCTGAAATATGTTCATTTGCTGAAAATCAACAAAACCACGAAAAGTTCTTGTATTTGAAGATAAAATCTTTTTGCTTTCAACAAGAAAGATCTAGCTGACTGAAATAAGTTCATTGGATGAAAACCAACAAAAATTGACAAGAACCACGAAAAGTTCTTGTATTTTAAGATAAAATCTGACGCTATTAAAGAAAAAACTTCTCCCTCGCTGAAATATGTTCATTTGCTGAAAATCAACAAAACCACGAAAAGTTCTTGTATTTGAAGATAAAATCTTTTTGCTTTGAAGAAGAAAGATCGAGCTGACTGAAATAAGTTCATAAGATGAAAACCAACAAAAATTGACAAGAACCACGAAAAGTTCTTGTATTTTAAGATAAAATCTTACGCGATTAAAGAAAAAACTTCTCCCTCGCTGAAATATGTTCATTTGCTGAAAATCAACAAAACCACGAAAAGTTCTTGTATTTGAAGATAAAATCTTTTTGCTTTGCAGAAGAAAGATCTGGCTGACTGAAATAAGTTCATAAGATAAAAACCAACAAAATTTGATTAGAACCACGAAAAGTTCTTGTATTTTAAGATAAAATCTGACGCTATTAAAGAAAAAACTTCTCGCTCGCTGAAATATGTTCATTTGCTGAAAATCAACAAAACCACGAAAAGTTCTTGTATTTGAAGATAAAATCTTTTTGCTTTGAAGAAGAAAGATCTGGCTGACTGAAATAAGTTCATTGGCTGAAAGCCAACAAAAATTGACAAGAACCACGAAAAGTTCTTGTATTTTAAGATAAAATCTGACGCGATTAAAGAAAAAACTTCTCCCTCGCTGAAATATGTTCATTTGCTGAAAATCAACAAAACCACGAAAAGTTCTTGTATTTGAAGATAAAATCTTTTTGCTTTGAAGAAGAAAGATCTGGCTGACTGAAATAAGTTTATGGGATGAAAGCCAACAAAAATAGACAAGAACCACGAAAAGTTGTTGTATTTTAAGATAAAATCTTACGCTATTAAAGAAAAAACGTCTCCCTCGCTGAAATATGTTCATTTGCTGAAAATCAACAAAACCACGAAAAGTTCTTGTATTTGAAGATAAAATCTTTTTGCTTTGAAGAAGAAAGATCGAGCTGAATGAAATAAGTTCATCAGATGAAAACTAACAAAAATTGACCAGAACCACGAAAAGTTCTTGTATTTTAAGATAAAATCTTACGCTATTGAAGAAAAAACTTCTCCCTCGCTGAAATATGTTCATTTGTGAAAATCAACAAAACCACGAAAAGTTCTTGTATTTGAAGATAAAATCTTTTTGATTTGAAGAAGAAAGATCTAGCTGACTGAAATAAGTTTATGGGATGAAAACCAACAAAAATTGACAAGAACCACGAAAAGTTCTTGTATTTTAAGATAAAATCTGACGATATTAAAGAAAAAACTTCTCCCTCGCTGAAATATGTTCATTTGCTGAAAATCAACAAAACCACGAAAAGTTCTTGTATTTGAAGATAAAATCTTTTTGCTTTGAAGCAGAAAGATCGAGCTGAATGAAATAAGTTCATCAGATGAAAACCAACAAAAATTGACAAGAACCACGAAAAGTTCTTGTATTTGAAGATAAAATCTTTTTGCTTTGAAGAAGAAAGATCGAGCTGACTGAAATAAGTTCATAAGATGAAAACCAACAAAAATTGACAAGAACCACGAAAAGTTCTTGTATTTTAAGATAAAATCTTACGCGATTAAAGAAAAAACTTCTCCCTCGCTGAAATATGTTCATTTGCTGAAAATCAACAAAACCACGAAAAGTTCTTGTATTTGAAGATAAAATATTTTTGATTTGAAGAAGAAAGATCGAGCTGACTGAAATAAGTTCATAAGATGAAAACCAACAGAAATTGACAAGAACCACGAAAAGTTCTTGTATTTTAAGATAAAATCTGACGCTTTTAAAGAAAAAACTTCTCCCTCGCTGAAATATGTTCATTTGCTGAAAATCAACAAAACCACGAAAAGTTCTTGTATTTGAAGATAATATCTTTTTGCTTTGAAGAAGAAAGATCGAGCTGACTGAAATAAGTTCATAAGATGAAAACCAACAAAAATTGACAAGAACCACGAAATGTTCTTGTATTTTAAGATAAAATCTTACGCTTTTCAAGAAAAAACTTCTCCCTCGCTGAAATATGTTCATTTGCTGAAAATCAACAAAACCACGAAAAGTTCTTGTATTTGAAGATAAAATCTTTTTGCTTTGAAGAAGAAAGATCTAGCTGACTGAAATAAGTTCATAAGATGAAAACTAACAAAAATTGACAAGAACCACGAAAAGTTCTTGTATTTTAAGATAAAATCTTACGCTAATGAAGAAAAAACTTCTCGCTCGCTGAAATATGTTCATTTGCTGAAAATCAACAAAACCACGAAAAGTTCTTGTATTTGAAGATAAAATCTTTTTGCTTTCAACAAGAAAGATCTAGCTGACTGAAATAAGTTCATTGGATGAAAACCAACAAAAATTGACAAGAACCACGAAAAGTTCTTGTATTTTAAGCTAAAATCTGACGCTTTTAAAGAAAAAACTTCTCGCTCGCTGAAATATGTTCATTTGCTGAAAATCAACAAAACCACGAAAAGTTCTTGTATTTGAAGATAAAATCTTTTTGCTTTGAAGAAGAAAGATCTGGCTGACTGAAATAAGTTCATTGGCTGAAAGCCAACAAAAATTGACAAGAACCACGAAAAGTTCTTGTATTTTAAGATAAAATCTGACGCGATTAAAGAAAAAACTTCTCCCTCGCTGAAATATGTTCATTTGCTGAAAATCAACAAAACCACGAAAAGTTCTTGTATTTGAAGATAAAATCTTTTTGCTTTGAAGAAGAAAGATCTGGCTGACTGAAATAAGTTTATGGGATGAAAGCCAACAAAAATAGACAAGAACCACGAAAAGTTTTTGTATTTTAAGATAAAATCTGACGCTATTAAAGAAAAAACTTCTCCCTCGCTGAAATATGTTCATTTGCTGAAAATCAACAAAACCACGAAAAGTTCTTGTATTTGAAGATAAAATCTTTTTGCTTTGAAGAAGAAAGATCGAGCTGACTGAAATAAGTTCATTTGATGAAAATCAACAAAAATTGACAAGAACCACGAAAAGTTCTTGTATTTGAAGATAAAATCTTTTTGCTTTGAAGAAGAAAGATCGAGCTGACTGAAATCAGTTCATAAGATGAAAACTAACAAAAATTGACCAGAACCACGAAAAGTTCTTGTATTTTAAGATAAAATCTTACGCTATTGAAGAAAAAACTTCTAGCTCGCTGAAATATGTTCATTTGCTGAAAATCAACAAAACCACAAAAAGTTCTTGTATTTGAAGATAAAATCTTTTTGATTTGAAGAAGAAAGATCTAGCTGACTGAAATAAGTTTATGGGATGAAAACCAACAAAAATTGACAAGAACCACGAAAAGTTCTTGTATTTTAAGATAAAATCTGACGATATTAAAGAAAAAACTTCTCCCTCGCTGAAATATGTTCATTTGCTGAAAATCAACAAAACCACGAAAAGTTCTTGTATTTGAAGATAAAATCTTTTTGCTTTGAAGCAGAAAGATCGAGCTGAATGAAATAAGTTCATCAGATGAAAACCAACAAAAATTGACAAGAACCACGAAAAGTTCTTGTATTTGAAGATAAAATCTTTTTGCTTTGAAGAAGAAAGATCGAGCTGACTGAAATAAGTTCATGAGATGAAAACCAACAAAAATTGACAAGAACCACGAAAAGTTCTTGTATTTTAAGATAAAATCTTACGCGATTAAAGAAAAAACTTCTCCCTCGCTGAAATATGTTCATTTGCTGAAAATCAACAAAACCACGAAAAGTTCTTGTATTTGAAGATAAAATATTTTTGCTTTGAAGAAGAAAGATCGAGCTGACTGAAATAAGTTCATAAGATGAAAACCAACAGAAATTGACAAGAACCACGAAAAGTTCTTGTATTTTAAGATAAAATCTGACGCTTTTAAAGAAAAAACTTCTCGCTCGCTGAAATATGTTCATTTGCTGAAAATCAACAAAACCACGAAAAGTTCTTGTATTTGAAGATAAAATCTTTTTGCTTTGAAGAAGAAAGATCTAGCTGACTGAAATAAGTTCATAAGATGAAAACTAACAAAAATTGACAAGAACCACGAAAAGTTCTTGTATTTTAAGATAAAATCTTACGCTAATGAAGAAAAAACTTCTCGCTCGCTGAAATATGTTCATTTGCTGAAAATCAACAAAACCACGAAAAGTTCTTGTATTTGAAGATAAAATCTTTTTGCTTTCAACAAGAAAGATCTAGCTGACTGAAATAAGTTCATTGGATGAAAACCAACAAAAATTGACAAGAACCACGAAAAGTTCTTGTATTTTAAGCTAAAATCTGACGCTTTTAAAGAAAAAACTTCTCGCTCGCTGAAATATGTTCATTTGCTGAAAATCAACAAAACCACGAAAAGTTCTTGTATTTGAAGATAAAATCTTTTTGCTTTGAAGAAGAAAGATCTGGCTGACTGAAATAAGTTCATTGGCTGAAAGCCAACAAAAATTGACAAGAACCACGAAAAGTTCTTGTATTTTAAGATAAAATCTGACGCGATTAAAGAAAAAACTTCTCCCTCGCTGAAATATGTTCATTTGCTGAAAATCAACAAAACCACGAAAAGTTCTTGTATTTGAAGATAAAATCTTTTTGCTTTGAAGAAGAAAGATCTGGCTGACTGAAATAAGTTTATGGGATGAAAGCCAACAAAAATAGACAAGAACCACGAAATGTTTTTGTATTTTAAGATAAAATCTGACGCTATTAAAGAAAAAACTTCTCCCTCGCTGAAATATGTTCATTTGCTGAAAATCAACAAAACCACGAAAAGTTCTTGTATTTGAAGATAAAATCTTTTTGCTTTGAAGAAGAAAGATCGAGCTGACTGAAATAAGTTCATTTGATGAAAATCAACAAAAATTGACAAGAACCACGAAAAGTTCTTGTATTTGAAGATAAAATCTGACGCTTTTAAAGAAAAAACTTCTCGCTCGCTGAAATATGTTCATTTGCTGAAAATCAACAAAACCACGAAAAGTTCTTGTATTTGAAGATAAAATCTTTTTGCTTTGAAGAAGAAAGATCTGGCTGACTGAAATAAGTTCATTGGCTGAAAGCCAACAAAAATTGACAAGAACCACGAAAAGTTCTTGTATTTTAAGATAAAATCTGACGCTAATGAAGAAAAAACTTCTCGCTCGCTGAAATATGTTCATTTGCTGAAAATCAACAAAACCACGAAAAGTTCTTGTATTTGAAGATAAAATCTTTTTGCTTTCAACAAGAAAGATCTAGCTGACTGAAATAAGTTCATTGGATGAAAACCAACAAAAATTGACAAGAACCACGAAAAGTTCTTGTATTTTAAGCTAAAATCTGACGCTTTTAAAGAAAAAACTTCTCGCTCGCTGAAATATGTTCATTTGCTGAAAATCAACAAAACCACGAAAAGTTCTTGTATTTGAAGATAAAATCTTTTTGCTTTGAAGAAGAAAGATCTGGCTGACTGAAATAAGTTCATTGGCTGAAAGCCAACAAAAATTGACAAGAACCACGAAAAGTTCTTGTATTTTAAGATAAAATCTGACGCGATTAAAGAAAAAACTTCTCCCTCGCTGAAATATGTTCATTTGCTGAAAATCAACAAAACCACGAAAAGTTCTTGTATTTGAAGATAAAATCTTTTTGCTTTGAAGAAGAAAGATCTGGCTGACTGAAATAAGTTTATGGGATGAAAGCCAACAAAAATAGACAAGAACCACGAAAAGTTTTTGTATTTTAAGATAAAATCTGACGCTATTAAAGAAAAAACTTCTCCCTCGCTGAAATATGTTCATTTGCTGAAAATCAACAAAACCACGAAAAGTTCTTGTATTTGAAGATAAAATCTTTTTGCTTTGAAGAAGAAAGATCGAGCTGACTGAAATAAGTTCATTTGATGAAAATCAACAAAAATTGACAAGAACCACGAAAAGTTCTTGTATTTGAAGATAAAATCTTTTTGCTTTGAAGAAGAAAGATCGAGCTGACTGAAATCAGTTCATAAGATGAAAACTAACAAAAATTGACCAGAACCACGAAAAGTTCTTGTATTTTAAGATAAAATCTTACGCTATTGAAGAAAAAACTTCTAGCTCGCTGAAATATGTTCATTTGCTGAAAATCAACAAAACCACGAAAAGTTCTTGTATTTGAAGATAAAATCTTTTTGATTTGAAGAAGAAAGATCTAGCTGACTGAAATAAGTTTATGGGATGAAAACCAACAAAAATTGACAAGAACCACGAAAAGTTCTTGTATTTTAAGATAAAATCTGACGATATTAAAGAAAAAACTTCTCCCTCGCTGAAATATGTTCATTTGCTGAAAATCAACAAAACCACGAAAAGTTCTTGTATTTGAAGATAAAATCTTTTTGCTTTGAAGCAGAAAGATCGAGCTGAATGAAATAAGTTCATCAGATGAAAACCAACAAAAATTGACAAGAACCACGAAAAGTTCTTGTATTTGAAGATAAAATCTTTTTGCTTTGAAGAAGAAAGATCGAGCTGACTGAAATAAGTTCATGAGATGAAAACCAACAAAAATTGACAAGAACTACGAAAAGTTCTTGTATTTTAAGATAAAATCTTACGCGATTAAAGAAAAAACTTCTCCCTCGCTGAAATATGTTCATTTGCTGAAAATCAACAAAACCACGAAAAGTTCTTGTATTTGAAGATAAAATATTTTTGCTTTGAAGAAGAAAGATCGAGCTGACTGAAATAAGTTCATAAGATGAAAACCAACAGAAATTGACAAGAACCACGAAAAGTTCTTGTATTTTAAGATAAAATCTGACGCTTTTAAAGAAAAAACTTCTCCCTCGCTGAAATATGTTCATTTGCTGAAAATCAACAAAACCACGAAAAGTTCTTGTATTTGAAGATAAAATCTTTTTGCTTTGAAGAAGAAAGATCTAGCTGACTGAAATAAGTTCATAAGATGAAAACTAACAAAAATTGACAAGAACCACGAAAAGTTCTTGTATTTTAAGATAAAATCTTACGCTAATGAAGAAAAAACTTCTCGCTCGCTGAAATATGTTCATTTGCTGAAAATCAACAAAACCACGAAAAGTTCTTGTATTTGAAGATAAAATCTTTTTGCTTTCAACAAGAAAGATCTAGCTGACTGAAATAAGTTCATTGGATGAAAACCAACAAAAATTGACAAGAACCACGAAAAGTTCTTGTATTTTAAGCTAAAATCTGACGCTTTTAAAGAAAAAACTTCTCGCTCGCTGAAATATGTTCATTTGCTGAAAATCAACAAAACCACGAAAAGTTCTTGTATTTGAAGATAAAATCTTTTTGCTTTGAAGAAGAAAGATCTGGCTGACTGAAATAAGTTCATTGGCTGAAAGCCAACAAAAATTGACAAGAACCACGAAAAGTTCTTGTATTTTAAGATAAAATCTGACGCGATTAAAGAAAAAACTTCTCCCTCGCTGAAATATGTTCATTTGCTGAAAATCAACAAAACCACGAAAAGTTCTTGTATTTGAAGATAAAATCTTTTTGCTTTGAAGAAGAAAGATCTGGCTGACTGAAATAAGTTTATGGGATGAAAGCCAACAAAAATAGACAAGAACCACGAAAAGTTTTTGTATTTTAAGATAAAATCTGACGCTATTAAAGAAAAAACTTCTCCCTCGCTGAAATATGTTCATTTGCTGAAAATCAACAAAACCACGAAAAGTTCTTGTATTTGAAGATAAAATCTTTTTGCTTTGAAGAAGAAAGATCGAGCTGACTGAAATAAGTTCATTTGATGAAAATCAACAAAAATTGACAAGAACCACGAAAAGTTCTTGTATTTGAAGATAAAATCTGACGCTTTTAAAGAAAAAACTTCTCGCTCGCTGAAATATGTTCATTTGCTGAAAATCAACAAAAACACGAAAAGTTCTTGTATTTGAAGATAAAATCTTTTTGCTTTGAAGAAGAAAGATCTGGCTGACTGAAATAAGTTCATTGGCTGAAAGCCAACAAAAATTGACAAGAACCACGAAAAGTTCTTGTATTTTAAGATAAAATCTGACGCGATTAAAGAAAAAACTTCTCCCTCGCTGAAATATGTTCATTTGCTGAAAATCAACAAAACCACGAAAAGTTCTTGTATTTGAAGATAAAATCTTTTTGCTTTGAAGAAGAAAGATCTGGCTGACTGAAATAAGTTTATGGGATGAAAGCCAACAAAAATAGACAAGAACCACGAAAAGTTGTTGTATTTTAAGATAAAATCTTACGCTATTAAAGAAAAAACGTCTCCCTCGCTGAAATATGTTCATTTGCTGAAAATCAACAAAACCACGAAAAGTTCTTGTATTTGAAGATAAAATCTTTTTGCTTTGAAGAAGAAAGATCGAGCTGACTGAAATCAGTTCATAAGATGAAAACTAACAAAAATTGACCAGAACCACGAAAAGTTCTTGTATTTGAAGATAAAATCTTTTTGCTTTGAAGCAGAAAGATCGAGCTGAATGAAATAAGTTCATCAGATGAAAACCAACAAAAATTGACAAGAACCACGAAAAGTTCTTGTATTTGAAGATAAAATCTTTTTGCTTTGAAGAAGAAAGATCGAGCTGACTGAAATAAGTTCATGAGATGAAAACCAACAAAAATTGACAAGAACCACGAAAAGTTCTTGTATTTTAAGATAAAATCTTACGCGATTAAAGAAAAAACTTCTCCCTCGCTGAAATATGTTCATTTGCTGAAAATCAACAAAACCACGAAAAGTTCTTGTATTTGAAGATAAAATATTTTTGCTTTGAAGAAGAAAGATCGAGCTGACTGAAATAAGTTCATAAGATGAAAACCAACAGAAATTGACAAGAACCACGAAAAGTTCTTGTATTTTAAGATAAAATCTGACGCTTTTAAAGAAAAAACTTCTCCCTCGCTGTTATATGTTCATTTGCTGAAAATCAACAAAACCACGAAAAGTTCTTGTATTTGAAGATAAAATCTTTTTGCTTTGAAGAAGAAAGATCTAGCTGACTGAAATAAGTTCATAAGATGAAAACTAACAAAAATTGACAAGAACCACGAAAAGTTCTTGTATTTTAAGATAAAATCTTACGCTAATGAAGAAAAAACTTCTCGCTCGCTGAAATATGTTCATTTGCTGAAAATCAACAAAACCACGAAAAGTTCTTGTATTTGAAGATAAAATCTTTTTGCTTTCAACAAGAAAGATCTAGCTGACTGAAATAAGTTCATTGGATGAAAACCAACAAAAATTGACAAGAACCACGAAAAGTTCTTGTATTTTAAGCTAAAATCTGACGCTTTTAAAGAAAAAACTTCTCGCTCGCTGAAATATGTTCATTTGCTGAAAATCAACAAAACCACGAAAAGTTCTTGTATTTGAAGATAAAATCTTTTTGCTTTGAAGAAGAAAGATCTGGCTGACTGAAATAAGTTCATTGGCTGAAAGCCAACAAAAATTGACAAGAACCACGAAAAGTTCTTGTATTTTAAGATAAAATCTGACGCGATTAAAGAAAAAACTTCTCCCTCGCTGAAATATGTTCATTTGCTGAAAATCAACAAAACCACGAAAAGTTCTTGTATTTGAAGATAAAATCTTTTTGCTTTGAAGAAGAAAGATCTGGCTGACTGAAATAAGTTTATGGGATGAAAGCCAACAAAAATAGACAAGAACCACGAAAAGTTTTTGTATTTTAAGATAAAATCTGACGCTATTAAAGAAAAAACTTCTCCCTCGCTGAAATATGTTCATTTGCTGAAAATCAACAAAACCACGAAAAGTTCTTGTATTTGAAGATAAAATCTTTTTGCTTTGAAGAAGAAAGATCGAGCTGACTGAAATAAGTTCATTTGATGAAAATCAACAAAAATTGACAAGAACCACGAAAAGTTCTTGTATTTGAAGATAAAATCTGACGCTTTTAAAGAAAAAACTTCTCGCTCGCTGAAATATGTTCATTTGCTGAAAATCAACAAAAACACGAAAAGTTCTTGTATTTGAAGATAAAATCTTTTTGCTTTGAAGAAGAAAGATCTGGCTGACTGAAATAAGTTCATTGGCTGAAAGCCAACAAAAATTGACAAGAACCACGAAAAGTTCTTGTATTTTAAGATAAAATCTGACGCGATTAAAGAAAAAACTTCTCCCTCGCTGAAATATGTTCATTTGCTGAAAATCAACAAAACCACGAAAAGTTCTTGTATTTGAAGATAAAATCTTTTTGCTTTGAAGAAGAAAGATCTGGCTGACTGAAATAAGTTTATGGGATGAAAGCCAACAAAAATAGACAAGAACCACGAAAAGTTTTTGTATTTTAAGATAAAATCTGACGCTATTAAAGAAAAAACTTCTCCCTCGCTGAAATATGTTCATTTGCTGAAAATCAACAAAACCACGAAAAGTTCTTGTATTTGAAGATAAAATCTTTTTGCTTTGAAGAAGAAAGATCGAGCTGACTGAAATAAGTTCATTTGATGAAAATCAACAAAAATTGACAAGAACCACGAAAAGTTCTTGTATTTGAAGATAAAATCTGACGCTTTTAAAGAAAAAACTTCTCGCTCGCTGAAATATGTTCATTTGCTGAAAATCAACAAAAACACGAAAAGTTCTTGTATTTGAAGATAAAATCTTTTTGCTTTGAAGAAGAAAGATCTGGCTGACTGAAATAAGTTTATGGGATGAAAGCCAACAAAAATAGACAAGAACCACGAAAAGTTTTTGTATTTTAAGATAAAATCTGACGCTATTAAAGAAAAAACTTCTCCCTCGCTGAAATATGTTCATTTGCTGAAAATCAACAAAACCACGAAAAGTTCTTGTATTTGAAGATAAAATCTTTTTGCTTTGAAGAAGAAAGATCGAGCTGACTGAAATAAGTTCATTTGATGAAAATCAACAAAAATTGACAAGAACCACGAAAAGTTCTTGTATTTGAAGATAAAATCTGACGCTTTTAAAGAAAAAACTTCTCGCTCGCTGAAATATGTTCATTTGCTGAAAATCAACAAAAACACGAAAAGTTCTTGTATTTGAAGATAAAATCTTTTTGCTTTGAAGAAGAAAGATCTGGCTGACTGAAATAAGTTCATTGGCTGAAAGCCAACAAAAATTGACAAGAACCACGAAAAGTTCTTGTATTTTAAGATAAAATCTGACGCGATTAAAGAAAAAACTTCTCCCTCGCTGAAATATGTTCATTTGCTGAAAATCAACAAAACCACGAAAAGTTCTTGTATTTGAAGATAAAATCTTTTTGCTTTGAAGAAGAAAGATCTGGCTGACTGAAATAAGTTTATGGGATGAAAGCCAACAAAAATAGACAAGAACCACGAAAAGTTTTTGTATTTTAAGATAAAATCTGACGCTATTAAAGAAAAAACTTCTCCCTCGCTGAAATATGTTCATTTGCTGAAAATCAACAAAACCACGAAAAGTTCTTGTATTTGAAGATAAAATCTTTTTGCTTTGAAGAAGAAAGATCGAGCTGACTGAAATAAGTTCATTTGATGAAAATCAACAAAAATTGACAAGAACCACGAAAAGTTCTTGTATTTGAAGATAAAATCTGACGCTTTTAAAGAAAAAACTTCTCGCTCGCTGAAATATGTTCATTTGCTGAAAATCAACAAAAACACGAAAAGTTCTTGTATTTGAAGATAAAATCTTTTTGCTTTGAAGAAGAAAGATCTGGCTGACTGAAATAAGTTCATTGGCTGAAAGCCAACAAAAATTGACAAGAACCACGAAAAGTTCTTGTATTTTAAGATAAAATCTGACGCGATTAAAGAAAAAACTTCTCCCTCGCTGAAATATGTTCATTTGCTGAAAATCAACAAAACCACGAAAAGTTCTTGTATTTGAAGATAAAATCTTTTTGCTTTGAAGAAGAAAGATCTGGCTGACTGAAATAAGTTTATGGGATGAAAGCCAACAAAAATAGACAAGAACCACGAAAAGTTTTTGTATTTTAAGATAAAATCTGACGCTATTAAAGAAAAAACTTCTCCCTCGCTGAAATATGTTCATTTGCTGAAAATCAACAAAACCACGAAAAGTTCTTGTATTTGAAGATAAAATCTTTTTGCTTTGAAGAAGAAAGATCGAGCTGACTGAAATAAGTTCATTTGATGAAAATCAACAAAAATTGACAAGAACCACGAAAAGTTCTTGTATTTGAAGATAAAATCTGACGCTTTTAAAGAAAAAACTTCTCGCTCGCTGAAATATGTTCATTTGCTGAAAATCAACAAAAACACGAAAAGTTCTTGTATTTGAAGATAAAATCTTTTTGCTTTGAAGAAGAAAGATCTGGCTGACTGAAATAAGTTCATTGGCTGAAAGCCAACAAAAATTGACAAGAACCACGAAAAGTTCTTGTATTTTAAGATAAAATCTGACGCGATTAAAGAAAAAACTTCTCCCTCGCTGAAATATGTTCATTTGCTGAAAATCAACAAAACCACGAAAAGTTCTTGTATTTGAAGATAAAATCTTTTTGCTTTGAAGAAGAAAGATCTGGCTGACTGAAATAAGTTTATGGGATGAAAGCCAACAAAAATAGACAAGAACCACGAAAAGTTGTTGTATTTTAAGATAAAATCTTACGCTATTAAAGAAAAAACGTCTCCCTCGCTGAAATATGTTCATTTGCTGAAAATCAACAAAACCACGAAAAGTTCTTGTATTTGAAGATAAAATCTTTTTGCTTTGAAGAAGAAAGATCGAGCTGACTGAAATCAGTTCATAAGATGAAAACTAACAAAAATTGACCAGAACCACGAAAAGTTCTTGTATTTTAAGATAAAATCTTACGCTATTGAAGAAAAAACTTCTAGCTCGCTGAAATATGTTCATTTGCTGAAAATCAACAAAACCACGAAAAGTTCTTGTATTTGAAGATAAAATCTTTTTGATTTGAAGAAGAAAGATCTAGCTGACTGAAATAAGTTTATGGGATGAAAACCAACAAAAATTGACAAGAACCACGAAAAGTTCTTGTATTTTAAGATAAAATCTGACGATATTAAAGAAAAAACTTCTCCCTCGCTGAAATATGTTCATTTGCTGAAAATCAACAAAACCACGAAAAGTTCTTGTATTTGAAGATAAAATCTTTTTGCTTTGAAGCAGAAAGATCGAGCTGAATGAAATAAGTTCATCAGATGAAAACCAACAAAAATTGACAAGAACCACGAAAAGTTCTTGTATTTGAAGATAAAATCTTTTTGCTTTGAAGAAGAAAGATCGAGCTGACTGAAATAAGTTCATAAGATGAAAACCAACAAAAATTGACAAGAACCACGAAAGGTTCTTGTATTTTAAGATAAAATCTTACGCGATTAAAGAAAAAACTTCTCCCTCGCTGAAATATGTTCATTTGCTGAAAATCAACAAAACCACGAAAAGTTCTTGTATTTGAAGATAAAATATTTTTGCTTTGAAGAAGAAAGATCGAGCTGACTGAAATAAGTTCATAAGATGAAAACCAACAGAAATTGACAAGAACCACGAAAAGTTCTTGTATTTTAAGATAAAATCTGACGCTTTTAAAGAAAAAACTTCTCCCTCGCTGAAATATGTTCATTTGCTGAAAATCAACAAAACCACGAAAAGTTCTTGTATTTGAAGATAAAATCTTTTTGCTTTGAAGAAGAAAGATCGAGCTGACTGAAATAAGTTCATAAGATGAAAACCAACAAAAATTGACAAGAACCACGAAATGTTCTTGTATTTTAAGATAAAATCTTACGCTTTTCAAGAAAAAACTTCTCCCTCGCTGAAATATGTTCATTTGCTGAAAATCAACAAAACCACGAAAAGTTCTTGTATTTGAAGATAAAATCTTTTTGCTTTGAAGAAGAAAGATCTAGCTGACTGAAATAAGTTCATAAGATGAAAACTAACAAAAATTGACAAGAACCACGAAAAGTTCTTGTATTTTAAGATAAAATCTTACGCTAATGAAGAAAAAACTTCTCGCTCGCTGAAATATGTTCATTTGCTGAAAATCAACAAAACCACGAAAAGTTCTTGTATTTGAAGATAAAATCTTTTTGCTTTCAACAAGAAAGATCTAGCTGACTGAAATAAGTTCATTGGATGAAAACCAACAAAAATTGACAAGAACCACGAAAAGTTCTTGTATTTTAAGATAAAATCTGACGCTATTAAAGAAAAAACTTCTCCCTCGCTGAAATATGTTCATTTGCTGAAAATCAACAAAACCACGAAAAGTTCTTGTATTTGAAGATAAAATCTTTTTGCTTTGAAGAAGAAAGATCGAGCTGACTGAAATAAGTTCATAAGATGAAAACCAACAAAAATTGACAAGAACCACGAAAAGTTCTTGTATTTTAAGATAAAATCTTACGCGATTAAAGAAAAAACTTCTCCCTCGCTGAAATATGTTCATTTGCTGAAAATCAACAAAACCACGAAAAGTTCTTGTATTTGAAGATAAAATCTTTTTGCTTTGCAGAAGAAAGATCTAGCTGACTGAAATAAGTTCATAAGATAAAAACCAACAAAATTTGATTAGAACCACGAAAAGTTCTTGTATTTTAAGATAAAATCTGACGCTATTAAAGAAAAAACTTCTCGCTCGCTGAAATATGTTCATTTGCTGAAAATCAACAAAACCACGAAAAGTTCTTGTATTTGAAGATAAAATCTTTTTGCTTTGAAGAAGAAAGATCTGGCTGACTGAAATAAGTTCATTGGCTGAAAGCCAACAAAAATTGACAAGAACCACGAAAAGTTCTTGTATTTTAAGATAAAATCTGACGCGATTAAAGAAAAAACTTCTCCCTCGCTGAAATATGTTCATTTGCTGAAAATCAACAAAACCACGAAAAGTTCTTGTATTTGAAGATAAAATCTTTTTGCTTTGAAGAAGAAAGATCTGGCTGACTGAAATAAGTTTATGGGATGAAAGCCAACAAAAATAGACAAGAACCACGAAAAGTTGTTGTATTTTAAGATAAAATCTTACGCTATTAAAGAAAAAACGTCTCCCTCGCTGAAATATGTTCATTTGCTGAAAATCAACAAAACCACGAAAAGTTCTTGTATTTGAAGATAAAATCTTTTTGCTTTGAAGAAGAAAGATCGAGCTGAATGAAATAAGTTCATCAGATGAAAACCAACAAAAATTGACAAGAACCACGAAAAGTTCTTGTATTTGAAGATAAAATCTTTTTGCTTTGAAGAAGAAAGATCGAGCTGACTGAAATCAGTTCATAAGATGAAAACTAACAAAAATTGACCAGAACCACGAAAAGTTCTTGTATTTTAAGATAAAATCTTACGCTATTGAAGAAAAAACTTCTAGCTCGCTGAAATATGTTCATTTGCTGAAAATCAACAAAACCACGAAAAGTTCTTGTATTTGAAGATAAAATATTTTTGCTTTGAAGAAGAAAGATCGAGCTGACTGAAATAAGTTCATAAGATGAAAACCAACAGAAATTGACAAGAACCACGAAAAGTTCTTGTATTTTAAGATAAAATCTGACGCTTTTAAAGAAAAAACTTCTCCCTCGCTGAAATATGTTCATTTGCTGAAAATCAACAAAACCACGAAAAGTTCTTGTATTTGAAGATAAAATCTTTTTGCTTTGAAGAAGAAAGATCGAGCTGACTGAAATAAGTTCATAAGATGAAAACCAACAAAAATTGACAAGAACCACGAAATGTTCTTGTATTTTAAGATAAAATCTTACGCTTTTCAAGAAAAAACTTCTCCCTCGCTGAAATATGTTCATTTGCTGAAAATCAACAAAACCACGAAAAGTTCTTGTATTTGAAGATAAAATCTTTTTGCTTTGAAGAAGAAAGATCTAGCTGACTGAAATAAGTTCATAAGATGAAAACTAACAAAAATTGACAAGAACCACGAAAAGTTCTTGTATTTTAAGATAAAATCTTACGCTAATGAAGAAAAAACTTCTCGCTCGCTGAAATATGTTCATTTGCTGAAAATCAACAAAACCACGAAAAGTTCTTGTATTTGAAGATAAAATCTTTTTGCTTTCAACAAGAAAGATCTAGCTGACTGAAATAAGTTCATTGGATGAAAACCAACAAAAATTGACAATAACCACGAAAAGTTCTTGTATTTTAAGATAAAATCTGACGCTATTAAAGAAAAAACTTCTCCCTCGCTGAAATATGTTCATTTGCTGAAAATCAACAAAACCACGAAAAGTTCTTGTATTTGAAGATAAAATCTTTTTGCTTTGAAGAAGAAAGATCGAGCTGACTGAAATAAGTTCATAAGATGAAAACCAACAAAAATTGACAAGAACCACGAAAAGTTCTTGTATTTTAAGATAAAATCTTACGCGATTAAAGAAAAAACTTCTCCCTCGCTGAAATATGTTCATTTGCTGAAAATCAACAAAACCACGAAAAGTTCTTGTATTTGAAGATAAAATCTTTTTGCTTTGCAGAAGAAAGATCTAGCTGACTGAAATAAGTTCATAAGATAAAAACCAACAAAATTTGATTAGAACCACGAAAAGTTCTTGTATTTTAAGATAAAATCTGACGCTATTAAAGAAAAAACTTCTCGCTCGCTGAAATATGTTCATTTGCTGAAAATCAACAAAACCACGAAAAGTTCTTGTATTTGAAGATAAAATCTTTTTGCTTTGAAGAAGAAAGATCTGGCTGACTGAAATAAGTTCATTGGCTGAAAGCCAACAAAAATTGACAAGAACCACGAAAAGTTCTTGTATTTTAAGATAAAATCTGACGCGATTAAAGAAAAAACTTCTCCCTCGCTGAAATATGTTCATTTGCTGAAAATCAACAAAACCACGAAAAGTTCTTGTATTTGAAGATAAAATCTTTTTGCTTTGAAGAAGAAAGATCTGGCTGACTGAAATAAGTTTATGGGATGAAAGCCAACAAAAATAGACAAGAACCACGAAAAGTTGTTGTATTTTAAGATAAAATCTTACGCTATTAAAGAAAAAACGTCTCCCTCGCTGAAATATGTTCATTTGCTGAAAATCAACAAAACCACGAAAAGTTCTTGTATTTGAAGATAAAATCTTTTTGCTTTGAAGAAGAAAGATCGAGCTGAATGAAATAAGTTCATCAGATGAAAACCAACAAAAATTGACAAGAACCACGAAAAGTTCTTGTATTTGAAGATAAAATCTTTTTGCTTTGAAGAAGAAAGATCGAGCTGACTGAAATCAGTTCATAAGATGAAAACTAACAAAAATTGACCAGAACCACGAAAAGTTCTTGTATTTTAAGATAAAATCTTACGCTATTGAAGAAAAAACTTCTAGCTCGCTGAAATATGTTCATTTGCTGAAAATCAACAAAACCACGAAAAGTTCTTGTATTTGAAGATAAAATCTTTTTGATTTGAAGAAGAAAGATCTAGCTGACTGAAATAAGTTTATGGGATGAAAACCAAAAAAATTGACAAGAACCACGAAAAGTTCTTGTATTTTAAGATAAAATCTGACGATATTAAAGAAAAAACTTCTCCCTCGCTGAAATATGTTCATTTGCTGAAAATCAACAAAACCACGAAAAGTTCTTGTATTTGAAGATAAAATCTTTTTGCTTTGAAGCAGAAAGATCGAGCTGAATGAAATAAGTTCATCAGATGAAAACCAACAAAAATTGACAAGAACCACGAAAAGTTCTTGTATTTGAAGATAAAATCTTTTTGCTTTGAAGAAGAAAGATCGAGCTGACTGAAATAAGTTCATAAGATGAAAACCAACAAAAATTGACAAGAACCACGAAAAGTTCTTGTATTTTAAGATAAAATCTTACGCGATTAAAGAAAAAACTTCTCCCTCGCTGAAATATGTTCATTTGCTGAAAATCAACAAAACCACGAAAAGTTCTTGTATTTGAAGATAAAATATTTTTGCTTTGAAGAAGAAAGATCGAGCTGACTGAAATAAGTTCATAAGATGAAAACCAACAAAAATTGACAAGAACCACGAAAAGTTCTTGTATTTTAAGATAAAATCTGACGCTATTAAAGAAAAAACTTCTCCCTCGCTGAAATATGTTCATTTGCTGAAAATCAACAAAACCACGAAAAGTTCTTGTATTTGAAGATAAAATCTTTTTGCTTTGAAGAAGAAAGATCGAGCTGACTGAAATAAGTTCATAAGATGAAAACCAACAAAAATTGACAAGAACCACGAAAAGTTCTTGTATTTTAAGATAAAATCTTACGCGATTAAAGAAAAAACTTCTCCCTCGCTGAAATATGTTCATTTGCTGAAAATCAACAAAACCACGAAAAGTTCTTGTATTTGAAGATAAAATCTTTTTGCTTTGCAGAAGAAAGATCTAGCTGACTGAAATAAGTTCATAAGATAAAAACCAACAAAATTTGATTAGAACCACGAAAAGTTCTTGTATTTTAAGATAAAATCTGACGCTATTAAAGAAAAAACTTCTCGCTCGCTGAAATATGTTCATTTGCTGAAAATCAACAAAACCACGAAAAGTTCTTGTATTTGAAGATAAAATCTTTTTGCTTTGAAGAAGAAAGATCTAGCTGACTGAAATAAGTTCATAAGATGAAAACTAACAAAAATTGACAAGAACCACGAAAAGTTCTTGTATTTTAAGATAAAATCTTACGCTATTGAAGAAAAAACTTCTCCCTCGCTGAAATATGTTCATTTGCTGAAAATCAACAAAACCACGAAAAGTTCTTGTATTTGAAGATAAAATCTTTTTGCTTTGAAGAAGAAAGATCGAGCTGACTGAAATAAGTTCATAAGATGAAAACCAACAAAAATTGACAAGAACCACGAAAAGTTCTTGTATTTTAAGATAAAATCTTACGCGATTAAAGAAAAAACTTCTCCCTCGCTGAAATATGTTCATTTGCTGAAAATCAACAAAACCACGAAAAGTTCTTGTATTTGAAGATGAAATCTTTTTGCTTTGCAGAAGAAAGATCTAGCTGACTGAAATAAGTTCATAAGATAAAAACCAACAAAATTTGATTAGAACCACGAAAAGTTCTTGTATTTTAAGATAAGATCTGACGCTATTAAAGAAAAAACTTCTCGCTCGCTGAAATATGTTCATTTGCTGAAAATCAACAAAACCACGAAAAGTTCTTTTATTTGAAGATAAAATCTTTTTGCTTTGAAGAAGAAAGATCTAGCTCACTGAAATAAGTTCATAAGATGAAAACTAACAAAAATTGACAAGAACCACGAAAAGTTCTTGTATTTTAAGATAAAATCTTACGCTATTGAAGAAAAAACTTCTAGCTCGCTGAAATATGTTCATTTGCTGAAAATCAACAAAACCACGAAAAGTTCTTGTATTTGAAGATAAAATCTTTTTGCTTTCAAGAAGAAAGGTCTTGCTGACTGAAATAAGTTCATTGGATGAAAACCAACAAAAATTGACAAGAACCACGAAAAGTTCTTGTATTTTAAGATAACATCTGACGCTATTAAAGAAAAAACTTCTCCCTCGCTGAAATATGTTCATTTGCTGAAAATCAACAAAACCACGAAAAGTTCTTGTATTTGAAGATAAAATATTTTTGCTTTGAAGAAGAAAGATCGAACTGACTGAAATAAGTTCATAAGATGAAAACCAACAAAAATTGACAAGAACCACGAAAAGTTCTTGTATTTTAAGATAAAATCTGACGCTTTTAAAGAAAAAACTTCTCCCTCACTGAAATATGTTCATTTGCTGAAAATCAACAAAACCACGAAAAGTTCTTGTATTTGAAGATAAAATCTTTTTGCTTTGAAGAAGAAAGATCGAGCTGACTGAAATAAGTTCATAAGATGAAAACCAACAAAAATTGACAAGAACCACGAAATGTTCTTGTATTTTAAGATAAAATCTTACGCTTTTCAAGAAAAAACTTCTCCCTCGCTGAAATATGTTCATTTGCTGAAAATCAACAAAACCACGAAAAGTTCTTGTATTTGAAGATAAAATCTTTTTGCTTTGAAGAAGAAAGATCTAGCTGACTGAAATAAGTTCATAAGATGAAAACCAACAAAAATTGACAAGAACCACGAAAAGTTCTTGTATTTTAAGATAAAATCTTACGCTAATGAAGAAAAAACTTCTAGCTCGCTGAAATATGTTCATTTGCTGAAAATCAACAAAACCACGAAAAGTTCTTGTATTTGAAGATAAAATCTTTTTGCTTTGCAGAAGAAAGATCTAGCTGACTGAAATAAGTTCATAAGATAAAAACCAACAAAATTTGATTAGAACCACGAAAAGTTCTTGTATTTTAAGATAAAATCTGACGCTATTAAAGAAAAAACTTCTCCCTCGCTGAAATATGTTCATTTGCTGAAAATCAACAAAACCACGAAAAGTTCTTGTATTTGAAGATAAAATCTTTTTGCTTTGAAGAAGAAAGATCTGGCTGACTGAAATAAGTTCATTTGATGAAAATCAACAAAAATTGACAAGAACCACGAAAAGTTTTTGTATTTTAAGATAAAATCTGACGCTTTTAAAGAAAAAACTTCTCCCTCGCTGAAATATGTTCATTTGCTGAAAATCAACAAAACCACGAAAAGTTCTTGTATTTGAAGATAAAATCTTTTTGCTTTGAAGAAGAAAGATCGAGCTGACTGAAATAAGTTCATTTGATGAAAATCAACAAAAATTGACAAGAACCACGAAAAGTTCTTGTATTTTAAGCTAAAATCTGACGCTTTTAAAGAAAAAACTTCTCGCTCGCTGAAATATGTTCATTTGCTGAAAATCAACAAAACCACGAAAAGTTCTTGTATTTGAAGATAAAATCTTTTTGCTTTGAAGAAGAAAGATCTGGCTGACTGAAATAAGTTCATTGGCTGAAAGCCAACAAAAATTGACAAGAACCACGAAAAGTTCTTGTATTTTAAGATAAAATCTGACGCGATTAAAGAAAAAACTTCTCCCTCGCTGAAATATGTTCATTTGCTGAAAATCAACAAAACCACGAAAAGTTCTTGTATTTGAAGATAAAATCTTTTTGCTTTGAAGAAGAAAGATCTGGCTGACTGAAATAAGTTTATGGGATGAAAGCCAACAAAAATAGACAAGAACCACGAAAAGTTTTTGTATTTTAAGATAAAATCTGACGCTATTAAAGAAAAAACTTCTCCCTCGCTGAAATATGTTCATTTGCTGAAAATCAACAAAACCACGAAAAGTTCTTGTATTTGAAGATAAAATCTTTTTGCTTTGAAGAAGAAAGATCGAGCTGACTGAAATAAGTTCATTTGATGAAAATCAACAAAAATTGACAAGAACCACGAAAAGTTCTTGTATTTTAAGCTAAAATCTGACGCTTTTAAAGAAAAAACTTCTCGCTCGCTGAAATATGTTCATTTGCTGAAAATCAACAAAACCACGAAAAGTTCTTGTATTTGAAGATAAAATCTTTTTGCTTTGAAGAAGAAAGATCTGGCTGACTGAAATAAGTTCATTGGCTGAAAGCCAACAAAAATTGACAAGAACCACGAAAAGTTCTTGTATTTTAAGATAAAATCTGACGCGATTAAAGAAAAAACTTCTCCCTCGCTGAAATATGTTCATTTGCTGAAAATCAACAAAACCACGAAAAGTTCTTGTATTTGAAGATAAAATCTTTTTGCTTTGAAGAAGAAAGATCTGGCTGACTGAAATAAGTTTATGGGATGAAAGCCAACAAAAATAGACAAGAACCACGAAAAGTTGTTGTATTTTAAGATAAAATCTTACGCTATTAAAGAAAAAACGTTTCCCTCGCTGAAATATGTTCATTTGCTGAAAATCAACAAAATCACGAAAAGTTCTTGTATTTGAAGATAAAATCTTTTTGCTTTGAAGAAGAAAGATCGAGCTGAATGAAATAAGTTCATCAGATGAAAACCAACAAAAATTGACAAGAACCACGAAAAGTTCTTGTATTTGAAGATAAAATCTTTTTGCTTTGAAGAAGAAAGATCGAGCTGACTGAAATCAGTTCATAAGATGAAAACTAACAAAAATTGACCAGAACCACGAAAAGTTCTTGTATTTTAAGATAAAATCTTACGCTATTGAAGAAAAAACTTCTAGCTCGCTGAAATATGTTCATTTGCTGAAAATCAACAAAACCACGAAAAGTTCTTGTATTTGAAGATAAAATCTTTTTGATTTGAAGAAGAAAGATCTAGCTGACTGAAATAAGTTTATGGGATGAAAACCAACAAAAATTGACAAGAACCACGAAAAGTTCTTGTATTTTAAGATAAAATCTGACGATATTAAAGAAAAAACTTCTCCCTCGCTGAAATATGTTCATTTGCTGAAAATCAACAAAACCACGAAAAGTTCTTGTATTTGAAGATAAAATCTTTTTGCTTTGAAGCAGAAAGATCGAGCTGAATGAAATAAGTTCATCAGATGAAAACCAACAAAAATTGACAAGAACCACGAAAAGTTCTTGTATTTGAAGATAAAATCTTTTTGCTTTGAAGAAGAAAGATCGAGCTGACTGAAATAAGTTCATAAGATGAAAACCAACAAAAATTGACAAGAACCACGAAAAGTTCTTGTATTTTAAGATAAAATCTTACGCGATTAAAGAAAAAACTTCTCCCTCGCTGAAATATGTTCATTTGCTGAAAATCAACAAAACCACGAAAAGTTCTTGTATTTGAAGATAAAATATTCTTGCTTTGAAGAAGAAAGATCGAGCTGACTGAAATAAGTTCATAAGATGAAAACCAACAAAAATTGACAAGAACCACGAAAAGTTCTTGTATTTTAAGATAAAATCTGACGCTATTAAAGAAAAAACTTCTCCCTCGCTGAAATATGTTCATTTGCTGAAAATCAACAAAACCACGAAAAGTTCTTGTATTTGAAGATAAAATCTTTTTGCTTTGAAGAAGAAAGATCGAGCTGACTGAAATAAGTTCATAAGATGAAAACCAACAAAAATTGACAAGAACCACGAAAAGTTCTTGTATTTTAAGATAAAATCTTACGCGATTAAAGAAAAAACTTCTCCCTCGCTGAAATATGTTCATTTGCTGAAAATCAACAAAACCACGAAAAGTTCTTGTATTTGAAGATAAAATCTTTTTGCTTTGCAGAAGAAAGATCTAGCTGACTGAAATAAGTTCATAAGATAAAAACCAACAAAATTTGATTAGAACCACGAAAAGTTCTTGTATTTTAAGATAAAATCTGACGCTATTAAAGAAAAAACTTCTCGCTCGCTGAAATATGTTCATTTGCTGAAAATCAACAAAACCACGAAAAGTTCTTGTATTTGAAGATAAAATCTTTTTGCTTTGAAGAAGAAAGATCTAGCTGACTGAAATAAGTTCATAAGATGAAAACTAACAAAAATTGACAAGAACCACGAAAAGTTCTTGTATTTTAAGATAAAATCTTACGCTATTGAAGAAAAAACTTCTCCCTCGCTGAAATATGTTCATTTGCTGAAAATCAACAAAACCACGAAAAGTTCTTGTATTTGAAGATAAAATCTTTTTGCTTTGAAGAAGAAAGATCGAGCTGACTGAAATAAGTTCATAAGATGAAAACCAACAAAAATTGACAAGAACCACGAAAAGTTCTTGTATTTTAAGATAAAATCTTACGCGATTAAAGAAAAAACTTCTCCCTCGCTGAAATATGTTCATTTGCTGAAAATCAACAAAACCACGAAAAGTTCTTGTATTTGAAGATAAAATCTTTTTGCTTTGAAGAAGAAAGATCTAGCTCACTGAAATAAGTTCATCAGATGAAAACTAACAAAAATTGACAAGAACCACGAAAAGTTCTTGTATTTTAAGATAAAATCTTACGCTATTGAAGAAAAAACTTCTAGCTCGCTGAAATATGTTCATTTGCTGAAAATCAACAAAACCACGAAAAGTTCTTGTATTTGAAGATAAAATCTTTTTGCTTTCAAGAAGAAAGGTCTTGCTGACTGAAATAAGTTCATTGGATGAAAACCAACAAAAATTGACAAGAACCACGAAAAGTTCTTGTATTTTAAGATAAAATCTGACGCTATTAAAGAAAAAACTTCTCCCTCGCTGAAATATGTTCATTTGCTGAAAATCAACAAAACCACGAAAAGTTCTTGTATTTGAAGATAAAATATTTTTGCTTTGAAGAAGAAAGATCGAACTGACTGAAATAAGTTCATAAGATGAAAACCAACAAAAATTGACAAGAACCACGAAAAGTTCTTGTATTTTAAGATAAAATCTGACGCTTTTAAAGAAAAAACTTCTCCCTCACTGAAATATGTTCATTTGCTGAAAATCAACAAAACCACGAAAAGTTCTTGTATTTGAAGATAAAATCTTTTTGCTTTGAAGAAGAAAGATCGAGCTGACTGAAATAAGTTCATAAGATGAAAACCAACAAAAATTGACAAGAACCACGAAATGTTCTTGTATTTTAAGATAAAATCTTACGCTTTTCAAGAAAAAACTTCTCCCTCGCTGAAATATGTTCATTTGCTGAAAATCAACAAAACCACGAAAAGTTCTTGTATTTGAAGATAAAATCTTTTTGCTTTGCAGAAGAAAGATCTAGCTGACTGAAATAAGTTCATAAGATAAAAACCAACAAAATTTGATTAGAACCACGAAAAGTTCTTGTATTTTAAGATAAAATCTGACGCTATTAAAGAAAAAACTTCTCGCTCGCTGAAATATGTTCATTTGCTGAAAATCAACAAAACCACGAAAAGTTCTTGTATTTGAAGATAAAATCTTTTTGCTTTGAAGAAGAAAGATCTAGCTGACTGAAATAAGTTCATAAGATGAAAACTAACAAAAATTGACAAGAACCACGAAAAGTTCTTGTATTTTAAGATAAAATCTTACGCTATTGAAGAAAAAACTTCTCCCTCGCTGAAATATGTTCATTTGCTGAAAATCAACAAAACCACGAAAAGTTCTTGTATTTGAAGATAAAATCTTTTTGCTTTGAAGAAGAAAGATCGAGCTGACTGAAATAAGTTCATAAGATGAAAACCAACAAAAATTGACAAGAACCACGAAAAGTTCTTGTATTTTAAGATAAAATCTTACGCGATTAAAGAAAAAACTTCTCCCTCGCTGAAATATGTTCATTTGCTGAAAATCAACAAAACCACGAAAAGTTCTTGTATTTGAAGATAAAATCTTTTTGCTTTGAAGAAGAAAGATCTAGCTCACTGAAATAAGTTCATAAGATGAAAACTAACAAAAATTGACAAGAACCACGAAAAGTTCTTGTATTTTAAGATAAAATCTTACGCTATTGAAGAAAAAACTTCTAGCTCGCTGAAATATGTTCATTTGCTGAAAATCAACAAAACCACGAAAAGTTCTTGTATTTGAAGATAAAATCTTTTTGCTTTCAAGAAGAAAGGTCTTGCTGACTGAAATAAGTTCATTGGATGAAAACCAACAAAAATTGACAAGAACCACGAAAAGTTCTTGTATTTTAAGATAAAATCTGACGCTATTAAAGAAAAAACTTCTCCCTCGCTGAAATATGTTCATTTGCTGAAAATCAACAAAACCACGAAAAGTTCTTGTATTTGAAGATAAAATATTTTTGCTTTGAAGAAGAAAGATCGAACTGACTGAAATAAGTTCATAAGATGAAAACCAACAAAAATTGACAAGAACCACGAAAAGTTCTTGTATTTTAAGATAAAATCTGACGCTTTTAAAGAAAAAACTTCTCCCTCACTGAAATATGTTCATTTGCTGAAAATCAACAAAACCACGAAAAGTTCTTGTATTTGAAGATAAAATCTTTTTGCTTTGAAGAAGAAAGATCGAGCTGACTGAAATAAGTTCATAAGATGAAAACCAACAAAAATTGACAAGAACCACGAAATGTTCTTGTATTTTAAGATAAAATCTTACGCTTTTCAAGAAAAAACTTCTCCCTCGCTGAAATATGTTCATTTGCTGAAAATCAACAAAACCACGAAAAGTTCTTGTATTTGAAGATAAAATCTTTTTGCTTTGAAGAAGAAAGATCGAGCTGACTGAAATAAGTTCATTTGATGAAAATCAACAAAAATTGACAAGAACCACGAAAAGTTCTTGTATTTTAAGCTAAAATCTGACGCTTTTAAAGAAAAAACTTCTCGCTCGCTGAAATATGTTCATTTGCTGAAAATCAACAAAACCACGAAAAGTTCTTGTATTTGAAGATAAAATCTTTTTGCTTTGAAGAAGAAAGATCTGGCTGACTGAAATAAGTTCATTGGCTGAAAGCCAACAAAAATTGACAAGAACCACGAAAAGTTCTTGTATTTTAAGATAAAATCTGACGCGATTAAAGAAAAAACTTCTCCCTCGCTGAAATATGTTCATTTGCTGAAAATCAACAAAACCACGAAAAGTTCTTGTATTTGAAGATAAAATCTTTTTGCTTTGAAGAAGAAAGATCTGGCTGACTGAAATAAGTTTATGGGATGAAAGCCAACAAAAATAGACAAGAACCACGAAAAGTTTTTGTATTTTAAGATAAAATCTGACGCTATTAAAGAAAAAACTTCTCCCTCGCTGAAATATGTTCATTTGCTGAAAATCAACAAAACCACGAAAAGTTCTTGTATTTGAAGATAAAATCTTTTTGCTTTGAAGAAGAAAGATCGAGCTGACTGAAATAAGTTCATTTGATGAAAATCAACAAAAATTGACAAGAACCACGAAAAGTTCTTGTATTTTAAGCTAAAATCTGACGCTTTTAAAGAAAAAACTTCTCGCTCGCTGAAATATGTTCATTTGCTGAAAATCAACAAAACCACGAAAAGTTCTTGTATTTGAAGATAAAATCTTTTTGCTTTGAAGAAGAAAGATCTGGCTGACTGAAATAAGTTCATTGGCTGAAAGCCAACAAAAATTGACAAGAACCACGAAAAGTTCTTGTATTTTAAGATAAAATCTGACGCGATTAAAGAAAAAACTTCTCCCTCGCTGAAATATGTTCATTTGCTGAAAATCAACAAAACCACGAAAAGTTCTTGTATTTGAAGATAAAATCTTTTTGCTTTGAAGAAGAAAGATCTGGCTGACTGAAATAAGTTTATGGGATGAAAGCCAACAAAAATAGACAAGAACCACGAAAAGTTGTTGTATTTTAAGATAAAATCTGACGCTATTAAAGAAAAAACGTCTCCCTCGCTGAAATATGTTCATTTGCTGAAAATCAACAAAACCACGAAAAGTTCTTGTATTTGAAGATAAAATCTTTTTGCTTTGAAGAAGAAAGATCGAGCTGAATGAAATAAGTTCATCAGATGAAAACCAACAAAAATTGACAAGAACCACGAAAAGTTCTTGTATTTGAAGATAAAATCTTTTTGCTTTGAAGAAGAAAGATCGAGCTGACTGTAATAAGTTCATAAGATGAAAACTAACAAAAATTGACCAGAACCACGAAAAGTTCTTGTATTTTAAGATAAAATCTTACGCTATTGAAGAAAAAACTTCTAGCTCGCTGAAATATGTTCATTTGCTGAAAATCAACAAAACCACGAAAAGTTCTTGTATTTGAAGATAAAATCTTTTTGATTTGAAGAAGAAAGATCTAGCTGACTGAAATAAGTTTATGGGATGAAAACCAACAAAAATTGACAAGAACCACGAAAAGTTCTTGTATTTTAAGATAAAATCTGACGATATTAAAGAAAAAACTTCTCCCTCGCTGAAATATGTTCATTTGCTGAAAATCAACAAAACCACGAAAAGTTCTTGTATTTGAAGATAAAATCTTTTTGCTTTGAAGCAGAAAGATCGAGCTGAATGAAATAAGTTCATCAGATGAAAACCAACAAAAATTGACAAGAACCACGAAAAGTTCTTGTATTTTAAGATAAAATCTTTTTGCTTTGAAGAAGAAAGATCGAGCTGACTGAAATAAGTTCATAAGATGAAAACCAACAAAAATTGACAAGAACCACGACAAGTTCTTGTATTTTAAGATAAAATCTGACGCTTTTAAAGAAAAAACTTCTCCCTCGCTGAAATATGTTCATTTGCTGAAAATCAACAAAACCACGAAAAGTTCTTGTATTTGAAGATAAAATCTTTTTGCTTTGAAGAAGAAAGATCGAGCTGACTGAAATAAGTTCATAAGATGAAAACCAACAAAAATTGACAAGAACCACGAAATGTTCTTGTATTTTAAGATAAAATCTTACGCTTTTCAAGAAAAAATTTCTCCCTCGCTAAAATATGTTCATTTGCTGAAAATCAACAAAACCACGAAAAGTTCTTGTATTTGAAGATAAAATCTTTTTGCTTTGAAGAAGAAAGATCGAGCTGACTGAAATAAGTTCATTTGATGAAAATCAACAAAAATTGACAAGAACCACGAAAAGTTCTTGTATTTTAAGCTAAAATCTGACGCTTTTAAAGAAAAAACGTCTCCCTCGCTGAAATATGTTCATTTGCTGAAAATCAACAAAACCACGAAAAGTTCTTGTATTTGAAGATAAAATCTTTTTGCTTTGAAGAAGAAAGATCGAGCTGAATGAAATAAGTTCATCAGATGAAAACCAACAAAAATTGACAAGAACCACGAAAAGTTCTTGTATTTGAAGATAAAATCTTTTTGCTTTGAAGAAGAAAGATCGAGCTGACTGAAATAAGTTCATAAGATGAAAACTAACAAAAATTGACCAGAACCACGAAAAGTTCTTGTATTTTAAGATAAAATCTTACGCTATTGAAGAAAAAACGTCTAGCTCGCTGAAATATGTTCATTTGCTGAAAATCAACAAAACCACGAAAAGTTCTTGTATTTGAAGATAAAATCTTTTTGCTTCAAAGAAGAAAGATCTAGCTGACTGAAATAAGTTCATTTGATGAAAATCAACAAAAATTGACAAGAACCACGAAAAGTTCTTGTATTTTAAGATAAAATCTGACGCGATTAAAGAAAAAACTTCTCCCTCGCTGAAATATGTTCATTTGCTGAAAATCAACAAAACCACGAAAAGTTCTTGTATTTGAAGATAAAATCTTTTTGCTTTGAAGAAGAAAGATCTAGCTGACTGAAATAAGTTCATTTGATGAAAATCAACAAAAATTGACAAGAACCACGAAAAGTTTTTGTATTTTAAGATTAAATCTGACGCTATTAAAGAAAAAACTTCTCGCTCGCTGAAATATGTTCATTTCCTGAAAAATCAACAAAATCACGAAAAGTTCTTGTATTTTAAGATAAAATCTGACGCTATTAAAGAAAAAACTTCTCCCTCGCTGAAATATGTTCATTTGCTGAAAATCAACAAAACCACGAAAAGTTCTTGTATTTGAAGATAAAATCTTTTTGCTTTGCAGAAGAAAGATCTAGCTGACTGAAATAAGTTCATAAGATAAAAACCAACAAAATTTGATTAGAACCACGAAAAGTTCTTGTATTTTAAGATAAAATCTGACGCTATTAAAGAAAAAACTTCTCCCTCGCTGAAATATGTTCATTTGCTGAAAATCAACAAAACCACGAAAAGTTCTTGTATTTGAAGATAAAATCTTTTTGCTTTGAAGAAGAAAGATCTGGCTGACTGAAATAAGTTCATTTGATGAAAATCAACAAAAATTGACAAGAACCACGAAAAGTTTTTGTATTTTAAGATAAAATCTGACGCTTTTAAAGAAAAAACTTCTCCCTCGCTGAAATATGTTCATTTGCTGAAAATCAACAAAACCACGAAAAGTTCTTGTATTTGAAGATAAAATCTTTTTGCTTTGAAGAAGAAAGATCGAGCTGACTGAAATAAGTTCATTTGATGAAAATCAACAAAAATTGACAAGAACCACGAAAAGTTCTTGTATTTTAAGCTAAAATCTGACGCTTTTAAAGAAAAAACTTCTCGCTCGCTGAAATATGTTCATTTGCTGAAAATCAACAAAACCACGAAAAGTTCTTGTATTTGAAGATAAAATCTTTTTGCTTTGAAGAAGAAAGATCTGGCTGACTGAAATAAGTTCATTGGCTGAAAGCCAACAAAAATTGACAAGAACCACGAAAAGTTCTTGTATTTTAAGATAAAATCTGACGCGATTAAAGAAAAAACTTCTCCCTCGCTGAAATATGTTCATTTGCTGAAAATCAACAAAACCACGAAAAGTTCTTGTATTTGAAGATAAAATCTTTTTGCTTTGAAGAAGAAAGATCTGGCTGACTGAAATAAGTTTATGGGATGAAAGCCAACAAAAATAGACAAGAACCACGAAAAGTTTTTGTATTTTAAGATAAAATCTGACGCTATTAAAGAAAAAACTTCTCCCTCGCTGAAATATGTTCATTTGCTGAAAATCAACAAAACCACGAAAAGTTCTTGTATTTGAAGATAAAATCTTTTTGCTTTGAAGAAGAAAGATCGAGCTGACTGAAATAAGTTCATTTGATGAAAATCAACAAAAATTGACAAGAACCACGAAAAGTTCTTGTATTTTAAGCTAAAATCTGACGCTTTTAAAGAAAAAACTTCTCGCTCGCTGAAATATGTTCATTTGCTGAAAATCAACAAAACCACGAAAAGTTCTTGTATTTGAAGATAAAATCTTTTTGCTTTGAAGAAGAAAGATCTGGCTGACTGAAATAAGTTCATTGGCTGAAAGCCAACAAAAATTGACAAGAACCACGAAAAGTTCTTGTATTTTAAGATAAAATCTGACGCGATTAAAGAAAAAACTTCTCCCTCGCTGAAATATGTTCATTTGCTGAAAATCAACAAAACCACGAAAAGTTCTTGTATTTGAAGATAAAATCTTTTTGCTTTGAAGAAGAAAGATCTGGCTGACTGAAATAAGTTTATGGGATGAAAGCCAACAAAAATAGACAAGAACCACGAAAAGTTGTTGTATTTTAAGATAAAATCTTACGCTATTAAAGAAAAAACGTCTCCCTCGCTGAAATATGTTCATTTGCTGAAAATCAACAAAACCACGAAAAGTTCTTGTATTTGAAGATAAAATCTTTTTGCTTTGAAGAAGAAAGATCTGGCTGACTGAAATAAGTTCATAAGATGAAAACTAACAAAAATTGACCAGAACCACGAAAAGTTCTTGTATTTTAAGATAAAATCTTACACTATTGAAGAAAAAACTTCCAGCTCGCTGAAATATGTTCATTTGCTGAAAATCAACAAAACCACGAAAAGTTCTTGTATTTGAAGATAAAATCTTTTTGATTTGAAGAAGAAAGTTCTAGCTGACTGAAATAAGTTTATGGGATGAAAACCAACAAAAATTGACAAGAACCACGAAAAGTTCTTGTATTTTAAGATAAAATCTGACGATATTAAAGAAAAAACTTCTCCCTCGCTGAAATATGTTCATTTGCTGAAAATCAACAAAACCACGAAAAGTTCTTGTATTTGAAGATAAAATCTTTTTGCTTTGAAGCAGAAAGATCGAGCTGAATGAAATAAGTTCATCAGATGAAAACCAACAAAAATTGACAAGAACCACGAAAAGTTCTTGTATTTGAAGATAAAATCTTTTTGCTTTGAAGAAGAAAGATCGAGCTGACTGAAATAAGTTCATAAGATGAAAACCAACAGAAATTGACAAGAACCACGAAAAGTTCTTGTATTTTAAGATAAAATCTGACGCTTTTAAAGAAAAAACTTCTCCCTCGCTGAAATATGTTCATTTGCTGAAAATCAACAAAACCACGAAAAGTTCTTGTATTTGAAGATAAAATCTTTTTGCTTTCAAGAAGAAAGATCGAGCTGACTGAAATAAGTTCATAAGATGAAAACCAACAAAAATTGACAAGAACCACGAAATGTTCTTGTATTTTAAGATAAAATCTTACGCTTTTCAAGAAAAAACTTCTCCCTCGCTAAAATATGTTCATTTGCTGAAAATCAACAAAACCACGAAAAGTTCTTGTATTTGAAGATAAAATCTTTTTGCTTTGAAGAAGAAAGATCGAGCTGACTGAAATAAGTTCATTTGATGAAAATCAACAAAAATTGACAAGAACCACGAAAAGTTCTTGTATTTTAAGCTAAAATCTGACGCTTTTAAAGAAAAAACGTCTCCCTCGCTGAAATATGTTCATTTGCTGAAAATCAACAAAACCACGAAAAGTTCTTGTATTTGAAGATAAAATCTTTTTGCTTTGAAGAAGAAAGATCTGGCTGACTGAAATAAGTTTATGGGATGAAAGCCAACAAAAATAGACAAGAACCACGAAAAGTTTTTGTATTTTAAGATAAAATCTGACGCTATTAAAGAAAAAACTTCTCCCTCGCTGAAATATGTTCATTTGCTGAAAATCAACAAAACCACGAAAAGTTCTTGTATTTGAAGATAAAATCTTTTTGCTTTGAAGAAGAAAGATCGAGCTGACTGAAATAAGTTCATTTGATGAAAATCAACAAAAATTGACAAGAACCACGAAAAGTTCTTGTATTTTAAGCTAAAATCTGACGCTTTTAAAGAAAAAACTTCTCGCTCGCTGAAATATGTTCATTTGCTGAAAATCAACAAAACCACGAAAAGTTCTTGTATTTGAAGATAAAATCTTTTTGCTTTGAAGAAGAAAGATCTGGCTGACTGAAATAAGTTCATTGGCTGAAAGCCAACAAAAATTGACAAGAACCACGAAAAGTTCTTGTATTTTAAGATAAAATCTGACGCGATTAAAGAAAAAACTTCTCCCTCGCTGAAATATGTTCATTTGCTGAAAATCAACAAAACCACGAAAAGTTCTTGTATTTGAAGATAAAATCTTTTTGCTTTGAAGAAGAAAGATCTGGCTGACTGAAATAAGTTTATGGGATGAAAGCCAACAAAAATAGACAAGAACCACGAAAAGTTGTTGTATTTTAAGATAAAATCTTACGCTATTAAAGAAAAAACGTCTCCCTCGCTGAAATATGTTCATTTGCTGAAAATCAACAAAACCACGAAAAGTTCTTGTATTTGAAGATAAAATCTTTTTGCTTTGAAGAAGAAAGATCGAGCTGAATGAAATAAGTTCATCAGATGAAAACCAACAAAAATTGACAAGAACCACGAAAAGTTCTTGTATTTGAAGATAAAATCTTTTTGCTTTGAAGAAGAAAGATCGAGCTGACTGAAATAAGTTCATAAGATGAAAACTAACAAAAATTGACCAGAACCACGAAAAGTTCTTGTATTTTAAGATAAAATCTTACGCTATTGAAGAAAAAACTTCTAGCTCGCTGAAATATGTTCATTTGCTGAAAATCAACAAAACCACGAAAAGTTCTTGTATTTGAAGATAAAATCTTTTTGATTTGAAGAAGAAAGATCTAGCTGACTGAAATAAGTTTATGGGATGAAAACCAACAAAAATTGACAAGAACCACGAAAAGTTCTTGTATTTTAAGATAAAATCTGACGATATTAAAGAAAAAACTTCTCCCTCGCTGAAATATGTTCATTTGCTGAAAATCAACAAAACCACGAAAAGTTCTTGTATTTGAAGATAAAATCTTTTTGCTTTGAAGCAGAAAGATCGAGCTGAATGAAATAAGTTCATCAGATGAAAACCAACAAAAATTGACAAGAACCACGAAAAGTTCTTGTATTTGAAGATAAAATCTTTTTGCTTTGAAGAAGAAAGATCGAGCTGACTGAAATAAGTTCATAAGATGAAAACCAACAGAAATTGACAAGAACCATGAAAAGTTCTTGTATTTTAAGATAAAATCTGACGCTTTTAAAGAAAAAACTTCTCCCTCGCTGAAATATGTTCATTTGCTGAAAATCAACAAAACCACGAAAAGTTCTTGTATTTGAAGATAAAATCTTTTTGCTTTGAAGAAGAAAGATCGAGCTGACTGAAATAAGTTCATAAGATGAAAACCAACAAAAATTGACAAGAACCACGAAATGTTCTTGTATTTTAAGATAAAATCTTACGCTTTTCAAGAAAAAACTTCTCCCTCGCTAAAATATGTTCATTTGCTGAAAATCAACAAAACCACGAAAAGTTCTTGTATTTGAAGATAAAATCTTTTTGCTTTGAAGAAGAAAGATCGAGCTGACTGAAATAAGTTCATTTGATGAAAATCAACAAAAATTGACAAGAACCACGAAAAGTTCTTGTATTTTAAGCTAAAATCTGACGCTTTTAAAGAAAAAACGTCTCCCTCGCTGAAATATGTTCATTTGCTGAAAATCAACAAAACCACGAAAAGTTCTTGTATTTGAAGATAAAATCTTTTTGCTTTGAAGAAGAAAGATCGAGCTGAATGAAATAAGTTCATCAGATGAAAACCAACAAAAATTGACAAGAACCACGAAAAGTTCTTGTATTTGAAGATAAAATCATTTTGCTTTGAAGAAGAAAGATCGAGCTGACTGAAATAAGTTCATAAGATGAAAACTAACAAAAATTGACCAGAACCACGAAAAGTTCTTGTATTTTAAGATAAAATCTTACGCTATTGAAGAAAAAACGTCTAGCTCGCTGAAATATGTTCATTTGCTGAAAATCAACAAAACCACGAAAAGTTCTTGTATTTGAAGATAAAATCTTTTTGCTTCAAAGAAGAAAGATCTAGCTGACTGAAATAAGTTCATTTGATGAAAATCAACAAAAATTGACAAGAACCACGAAAAGTTCTTGTATTTTAAGATAAAATCTGACGCGATTAAAGAAAAAACTTCTCCCTCGCTGAAATATGTTCATTTGCTGAAAATCAACAAAACCACGAAAAGTTCTTGTATTTGAAGATAAAATCTTTTTGCTTTGAAGAAGAAAGATCTAGCTGACTGAAATAAGTTCATTTGATGAAAATCAACAAAAATTGACAAGAACCACGAAAAGTTTTTGTATTTTAAGATTAAATCTGACGCTATTAAAGAAAAAACTTCTCGCTCGCTGAAATATGTTCATTTCCTGAAAATCAACAAAATCACGAAAAGTTCTTGTATTTTAAGATAAAATCTGACGCTATTAAAGAAAAAACTTCTCCCTCGCTGAAATATGTTCATTTGCTGAAAATCAACAAAACCACGAAAAGTTCTTGTATTTGAAGATAAAATCGTTTTGCTTCAAAGAAGAAAGATCTAGCTGACTGAAATAAGTTCATTGGATGAAAATCAACAAAAATTGACAAGAACCACGAAAAGTTTTTGTATTTTAAGATAAAATCTGACGCGATTAAAGAAAAAACTTCTCGCTCGCTGAAATATGTTCATTTGCTGAAAATCAACAAAACCACGAAAAGTTCTTGTATTTGAAGATAAAATCTGACGCCTTTAAAGAAAAAACTTCTCGCTCGCTGAAATATGTTCATTTGCTGAAAATCAACAAAACCACGAAAAGTTCTTGTATTTGAAGATAAAATCATTTTGCTTTGAAGAAGAAAGATCTGGCTGACTGAAATAAGTTCATTGGATGAAAGCCAACAAAAATTGACAAGAAACACGAAAAGTTCTTGTATTTTAAGATAAAATCTGACGCGATTAAAGAAAAAACTTCTCCCTCGCTGAAATATGTTCATTTGCTGAAAATCAACAAAACCACGAAAAGTTCTTGTATTTGAAGATAAAATCTTTTTGCTTTGAAGAAGAAAGATCTTGCTGACTGAAATAAGTTCATTGGATGAAAACCAACAAAAATTGACAAGAACCACGAAACGTTCTTGTATTTTAAGCTAAAATCTGACGCTTTTAAAGAAAAAACTTCTCCCTCGCTGAAATATGTTCATTTGCTGAAAATCAACAAAACCACGAAAAGTTCTTGTATTTGAAGATAAAATCTTTTTGCTTTGATGAAGAAAGATCTGGCTGAATGAAATAAGTTCATCAGATGAAAACCAACAAAAATTGACAAGAACCACGAAAAGTTCTTGTATTTTAAGATAAAATCTTACGCTATTAAAGAAAAAACGTCTCCCTCGCTGAAATATGTTCATTTGCTGAAAATCAACAAAATCACGAAAAGTTCTTGTATTTGAAGATAAAATCTTTTTGCTTTCAACAAGAAAGATCCAGCTGACTGAAATAAGTTCATTGGATGAAAACCAACAAAAATTGACAATAACCACGAAAAGTTCTTGTATTTTAAGATTAAATCTGATGCGATTAAAGAAAAAACTTCTCCCTCGCTGAAATATGTTCATTTGCTGAAAATCAACAAAACCACGAAAAGTTCTTGTATTTGAAGATAAAACCTTTCGGCTTTGAAGAAGAAAGATCGAGCTGACTGAAATAAGTTTATGGGATGAAAACCAACAAAAATTGACAAGAACCACGAAAAGTTCTTGTATTTTCAGATAAAATCTGACGCTATTAAAGAAAAAACTTCTCCCTCGCTGAAATATGTTCATTTGCTGAAAATCACGAAAAGTTCTTGTATTTGAAGATAAAATCTTTTTGCTTTCAAGAAGAAAGATCCAGCTGACTGAAATAACTTCATTGGATGAAAACGAACAAAAATTGACAAGAACCACGAAAAGTTCTTGTATTTTAAGCTAAAATCAGACGCTATTAAAGAAAAAACTTCTCGCTCGCTGAAATATGTTCATTTGCTGAAAATCAACAAAACCACGAAAAGTTCTTGTATTTGAAGATAAAATCTTTTTGCTTTAAAGAAGAAAGATCTAGCTGACTGAAATAAGTTCATAAGATGAAAACCAACAAAATTTGATTAGAACCACGAAAAGTTCTTGTATTTTAAGATAAAATCTGACGCTATTAAAGAAAAAACTTCTCGCTCGCTGAAATATGTTCATTTGCTGAAAATCAACAAAACCACGAAAAGTTCTTGTATTTGAAGATAAAATCTTTTTGCTTTGAAGAAGAAAGATCAAGCTGACTGAAATAAGTTATGGGATGAAAACCAACAAAAATTGACAAGAACCACGAAAAGTTCTTGTATTTTAAGATAAAATCTTACGCTATTAAAGAAAAAACGTCTCCCTCGCTGAAATATGTTCATTTGCTGAAAATCAACAAAACCACGAAAAGTTCTTGTATTTGAAGATAAAATCATTTGCTTTAAAGAAGAAAGATCCAGCTGACTGAAATAAGTTCATTCGATGAAAACCAACAAAAATTGACAAGAACCACGAAAAGTTCTTGTATTTTAAGATAAAATCTGACGCTATTAAAGAAAAAACTTCTCGCTCGCTGAAATATGTTCATTTGCTGAAAATCAACAAAACCACGAAAAGTTCTTGCATTTGAAGATAAAATCTTTTTGCTTTCAAGAAGAAAGATCTTGCTGACTGAAATAAGTTCATTGGATGAAAACCAACAAAAATTGACAAGAACCACGAAACGTTCTTGTATTTTAAGCTAAAATCTGACGCGATTAAAGAAAAAACTTCTCGCTCGCTGAAATATGTTCATTTGCTGAAAATCAACAAAACCACGAAAAGCTCTTGTATTTGAAGATAAAATCTTTTTGCTTTAAAGAAGAAAGATCTAGCTGACTGAAATAAGTTCATTTGATGAAAGCCAACAAAAATTGACAAGAACCACGAAAAGTTCTTGTATTTTAAGATAAAATCTGACGCGATGAAAGAAAAAACTTCTCCCTCGCTGAAATATGTTCATTTGCTGAAAATCAACAAAACCACGAAAAGTTCTTGTATTTGAAGATAAATCATTTGCTTTAAAGAAGAAAGATCTCGCTGACTGAAATAAGTTCATTTGATGAAAATCAACAAAAATTGACAAGAACCACGAAAAGTTTTTGTATTTTAAGATAAAATCTGACGCTATTAAAGAAAAAACTTCTCACTCACTGAAATATGTTCATTTGCTGAAAATCAACAAAATCACGAAAAGTTCTTGTATTTGAAGATAAAATCTTTTTGCTTTGAAGAAGAAAGATCGAGCTGAATGAAATAAGTTCATCAGATGAAAACCAACAAAAATTGACAAGAACCACGAAAAGTTCTTGTATTTTAAGATAAAATCTTTTTGCTTTCAAGAAGAAAGATCGAGCTGACTGAAATAAGTTCATTGGATGAAAACCAACAAAAATTGACAAGAACCACGAAAAGTTCTTGTATTTTAAGATAAAATCTGACGCTATTAAAGAAAAAACTTCTCGCTCGCTGAAATATGTTCATTTGCTGAAAATCAACAAAACCACGAAAAGTTCTTGCATTTGAAGATAAAATCTTTTTGCTTTCAAGAAGAAAGATCTTGCTGACTGAAATAAGTTCATTGGATGAAAACCAACAAAAATTGACAAGAACCACGAAAAGTTCTTGTATTTTAAGATTAAATCTGATGCGATTAAAGAAAAAACTTCTCCCTCGCTGAAATATGTTCATTTGCTGAAAATCAACAAAACCACGAAAAGTTCTTGTATTTGAAGATAAAACCTTTCGGCTTCGAAGAAGAAAGATCTAGCTGACTGAAATAAGTTTATGGGATGAAAACCAACAAAAATTGACAAGAACCACGAAAAGTTCTTGTATTTTCAGATAAAATCTGACGCTATTAAAGAAAAAACTTCTCCCTCGCTGAAATATGTTCTTTTGCTGAAAATCAACAAAATCACGAAAAGTTCTTGTATTTGAAGATAAAATCTTTTTGCTTTCAAGAAGAAAGATCCAGCTGACTGAAATAAGTTCATTGGATGAAAACGAACAAAAATTGACAAGAACCACGAAAAGTTCTTGTATTTTAAGATAAAATCTGACGCTATTAAAGAAAAAACTTCTCGCTCGCTGAAATATGTTCATTTGCTGAAAATCAACAAAACCATGAAAAGTTCTTGCATTTGAAGATAAAATCTTTTTGCTTTCAAGAAGAAAGATCTTGCTGACTGAAATAAGTTCATTGGATGAAAATCAACAAAACCACGAAAAGTTCTTGTATTTGAAGATAAAATCTTTTTGCTTTAAAGAAGACAGATCTCGCTGACTGAAATAAGTTTATTTGATGAAAATCAACAAAAATTGACAAGAACCACGAAACGTTTTTGTATTTTAAGATTTAATCTGACGCTATTAAAGATAAAACTTCTCCCTCGCTGAAATATGTTCATTTGCTGAAAATCAACAAAACCACGAAAAGTTCTTGTATTTGAAGATAAAATCTTTTTGCTTTGAAGAAGAAAGATCGAGCTGACTGAAATAAGTTCATAAGATGAAAACCAACAGAAATTGACAAGAACCACGAAAAGTTCTTGTATTTTAAGATAAAATCTGACGCTTTTAAAGAAAAAACTTCTCCCTCGCTGAAATATGTTCATTTGCTGAAAATCAACAAAACCACGAAAAGTTCTTGTATTTGAAGATAAAATCTTTTTGCTTTCAAGAAGAAAGATCGAGCTGACTGAAATAAGTTCATAAGATGAAAACCAACAAAAATTGACAAGAACCACGAAATGTTCTTGTATTTTAAGATAAAATCTTACGCTTTTCAAGAAAAAACTTCTCCCTCGCTAAAATATGTTCATTTGCTGAAAATCAACAAAACCACGAAAAGTTCTTGTATTTGAAGATAAAATCTTTTTGCTTTGAAGAAGAAAGATCGAGCTGACTGAAATAAGTTCATTTGATGAAAATCAACAAAAATTGACAAGAACCACGAAAAGTTCTTGTATTTTAAGCTAAAATCTGACGCTTTTAAAGAAAAAACGTCTCCCTCGCTGAAATATGTTCATTTGCTGAAAATCAACAAAACCACGAAAAGTTCTTGTATTTGAAGATAAAATCTTTTTGCTTTGAAGAAGAAAGATCTGGCTGACTGAAATAAGTTTATGGGATGAAAGCCAACAAAAATAGACAAGAACCACGAAAAGTTTTTGTATTTTAAGATAAAATCTGACGCTATTAAAGAAAAAACTTCTCCCTCGCTGAAATATGTTCATTTGCTGAAAATCAACAAAACCACGAAAAGTTCTTGTATTTGAAGATAAAATCTTTTTGCTTTGAAGAAGAAAGATCGAGCTGACTGAAATAAGTTCATTTGATGAAAATCAACAAAAATTGACAAGAACCACGAAAAGTTCTTGTATTTTAAGCTAAAATCTGACGCTTTTAAAGAAAAAACTTCTCGCTCGCTGAAATATGTTCATTTGCTGAAAATCAACAAAACCACGAAAAGTTCTTGTATTTGAAGATAAAATCTTTTTGCTTTGAAGAAGAAAGATCTGGCTGACTGAAATAAGTTCATTGGCTGAAAGCCAACAAAAATTGACAAGAACCACGAAAAGTTCTTGTATTTTAAGATAAAATCTGACGCGATTAAAGAAAAAACTTCTCCCTCGCTGAAATATGTTCATTTGCTGAAAATCAACAAAACCACGAAAAGTTCTTGTATTTGAAGATAAAATCTTTTTGCTTTGAAGAAGAAAGATCTGGCTGACTGAAATAAGTTTATGGGATGAAAGCCAACAAAAATAGACAAGAACCACGAAAAGTTGTTGTATTTTAAGATAAAATCTTACGCTATTAAAGAAAAAACGTCTCCCTCGCTGAAATATGTTCATTTGCTGAAAATCAACAAAACCACGAAAAGTTCTTGTATTTGAAGATAAAATCTTTTTGCTTTGAAGAAGAAAGATCGAGCTGAATGAAATAAGTTCATCAGATGAAAACCAACAAAAATTGACAAGAACCACGAAAAGTTCTTGTATTTGAAGATAAAATCTTTTTGCTTTGAAGAAGAAAGATCGAGCTGACTGAAATAAGTTCATAAGATGAAAACTAACAAAAATTGACCAGAACCACGAAAAGTTCTTGTATTTTAAGATAAAATCTTACGCTATTGAAGAAAAAACTTCTAGCTCGCTGAAATATGTTCATTTGCTGAAAATCAACAAAACCACGAAAAGTTCTTGTATTTGAAGATAAAATCTTTTTGATTTGAAGAAGAAAGATCTAGCTGACTGAAATAAGTTTATGGGATGAAAACCGACAAAAATTGACAAGAACCACGAAAAGTTCTTGTATTTTAAGATAAAATCTGACGATATTAAAGAAAAAACTTCTCCCTCGCTGAAATATGTTCATTTGCTGAAAATCAACAAAACCACGAAAAGTTCTTGTATTTGAAGATAAAATCTTTTTGCTTTGAAGCAGAAAGATCGAGCTGAATGAAATAAGTTCATCAGATGAAAACCAACAAAAATTGACAAGAACCACGAAAAGTTCTTGTATTTGAAGATAAAATCTTTTTGCTTTGAAGAAGAAAGATCGAGCTGACTGAAATAAGTTCATAAGATGAAAACCAACAGAAATTGACAAGAACCATGAAAAGTTCTTGTATTTTAAGATAAAATCTGACGCTTTTAAAGAAAAAACTTCTCCCTCGCTGAAATATGTTCATTTGCTGAAAATCAACAAAACCACGAAAAGTTCTTGTATTTGAAGATAAAATCTTTTTGCTTTGAAGAAGAAAGATCGAGCTGACTGAAATAAGTTCATAAGATGAAAACCAACAAAAATTGACAAGAACCACGAAATGTTCTTGTATTTTAAGATAAAATCTTACGCTTTTCAAGAAAAAACTTCTCCCTCGCTAAAATATGTTCATTTGCTGAAAATCAACAAAACCACGAAAAGTTCTTGTATTTGAAGATAAAATCTTTTTGCTTTGAAGAAGAAAGATCGAGCTGACTGAAATAAGTTCATTTGATGAAAATCAACAAAAATTGACAAGAACCACGAAAAGTTCTTGTATTTTAAGCTAAAATCTGACGCTTTTAAAGAAAAAACGTCTCCCTCGCTGAAATATGTTCATTTGCTGAAAATCAACAAAACCACGAAAAGTTCTTGTATTTGAAGATAAAATCTTTTTGCTTTGAAGAAGAAAGATCGAGCTGAATGAAATAAGTTCATCAGATGAAAACCAACAAAAATTGACAAGAACCACGAAAAGTTCTTGTATTTGAAGATAAAATCATTTTGCTTTGAAGAAGAAAGATCGAGCTGACTGAAATAAGTTCATAAGATGAAAACTAACAAAAATTGACCAGAACCACGAAAAGTTCTTGTATTTTAAGATAAAATCTTACGCTATTGAAGAAAAAACGTCTAGCTCGCTGAAATATGTTCATTTGCTGAAAATCAACAAAACCACGAAAAGTTCTTGTATTTGAAGATAAAATCTTTTTGCTTCAAAGAAGAAAGATCTAGCTGACTGAAATAAGTTCATTTGATGAAAATCAACAAAAATTGACAAGAACCACGAAAAGTTCTTGTATTTTAAGATAAAATCTGACGCGATTAAAGAAAAAACTTCTCCCTCGCTGAAATATGTTCATTTGCTGAAAATCAACAAAACCACGAAAAGTTCTTGTATTTGAAGATAAAATCTTTTTGCTTTGAAGAAGAAAGATCTAGCTGACTGAAATAAGTTAATTTGATGAAAATCAACAAAAATTGACAAGAACCACGAAAAGTTTTTGTATTTTAAGATTAAATCTGACGCTATTAAAGAAAAAACTTCTCGCTCGCTGAAATATGTTCATTTCCTGAAAATCAACAAAATCACGAAAAGTTCTTGTATTTTAAGATAAAATCTGACGCTATTAAAGAAAAAACTTCTCCCTCGCTGAAATATGTTCATTTGCTGAAAATCAACAAAACCACGAAAAGTTCTTGTATTTGAAGATAAAATCGTTTTGCTTCAAAGAAGAAAGATCTAGCTGACTGAAATAAGTTCATTGGATGAAAATCAACAAAAATTGACAAGAACCACGAAAAGTTTTTGTATTTTAAGATAAAATCTGACGCGATTAAAGAAAAAACTTCTCGCTCGCTGAAATATGTTCATTTGCTGAAAATCAACAAAACCACGAAAAGTTCTTGTATTTGAAGATAAAATCTGACGCCTTTAAAGAAAAAACTTCTCGCTCGCTGAAATATGTTCATTTGCTGAAAATCAACAAAACCACGAAAAGTTCTTGTATTTGAAGATAAAATCATTTTGCTTTGAAGAAGAAAGATCTGGCTGACTGAAATAAGTTCATTGGATGAAAGCCAACAAAAATTGACAAGAAACACGAAAAGTTCTTGTATTTTAAGATAAAATCTGACGCGATTAAAGAAAAAACTTCTCCCTCGCTGAAATATGTTCATTTGCTGAAAATCAACAAAACCACGAAAAGTTCTTGTATTTGAAGATAAAATCTTTTTGCTTTGAAGAAGAAAGATCTTGCTGACTGAAATAAGTTCATTGGATGAAAACCAACAAAAATTGACAAGAACCACGAAACGTTCTTGTATTTTAAGCTAAAATCTGACGCTTTTAAAGAAAAAACTTCTCGCTCGCTGAAATATGTTCATTTGCTGAAAATCAACAAAACCACGAAAAGTTCTTGTATTTGAAGATAAAATCTTTTTGCTTTGAAGAAGAAAGATCTGGCTGACTGAAATAAGTTCATTGGCTGAAAGCCAACAAAAATTGACAAGAACCACGAAAAGTTCTTGTATTTTAAGATGAAATCTGACGCGATTGAAGAAAAAACTTCTCCCTCGCTGAAATATGTTCATTTGCTGAAAATCAACAAAACCACGAAAAGTTCTTGTATTTGAAGATAAAATCTTTTTGCTTTGATGAAGAAAGATCTGGCTGAATGAAATAAGTTCATCAGATGAAAACCAACAAAAATTGACAAGAACCACGAAAAGTTCTTGTATTTTAAGATAAAATCTTACGCTATTAAAGAAAAAACGTCTCCCTCGCTGAAATATGTTCATTTGCTGAAAATCAACAAAATCACGAAAAGTTCTTGTATTTGAAGATAAAATCTTTTTGCTTTCAACAAGAAAGATCCAGCTGACTGAAATAAGTTCATTGGATGAAAACCAACAAAAATTGACAATAACCACGAAAAGTTCTTGTATTTTAAGATTAAATCTGATGCGATTAAAGAAAAAACTTCTCCCTCGCTGAAATATGTTCATTTGCTGAAAATCAACAAAACCACGAAAAGTTCTTGTATTTGAAGATAAAACCTTTCGGCTTTGAAGAAGAAAGATCGAGCTGACTGAAATAAGTTTATGGGATGAAAACCAACAAAAATTGACAAGAACCACGAAAAGTTCTTGTATTTTCAGATAAAATCTGACGCTATTAAAGAAAAAACTTCTCCCTCGCTGAAATATGTTCATTTGCTGAAAATCACGAAAAGTTCTTGTATTTGAAGATAAAATCTTTTTGCTTTCAAGAAGAAAGATCCAGCTGACTGAAATAACTTCATTGGATGAAAACGAACAAAAATTGACAAGAACCACGAAAAGTTCTTGTATTTTAAGATAAAATCAGACGCTATTAAAGAAAAAACTTCTCGCTCGCTGAAATATGTTCATTTGCTGAAAATCAACAAAACCATGAAAAGTTCTTGCATTTGAAGATAAAATCTTTTTGCTTTCAAGAAGAAAGATCTTGCTGACTGAAATAAGTTCATTGGATGAAAATCAACAAAACCACGAAAAGTTCTTGTATTTGAAGATAAAATCTTTTTTGCTTTAAAGAAGACAGATCTAGCTGACTGAAATAAGTTTATTTGATGACAATCAACAAAAATTGACAAGAACCACGAAAAGTTTTTGTATTTTAAGATTTAATCTGACGCTATTAAAGATAAAACTTCTCGCTCGCTGAAATATGTTCATTTGCTGAAAATCAACAAAATCACGAAAAGTTCTTGTATTTGAAGATAAAATCTTTTTGCTTTCAAGAAGAAAGATCTTGCTGACTGAAATAAGTTCATTGGATGAAAACCAACAAAAATTGACAAGAACCACGAAAAGTTCTTGTATTTTAAGCTAAAATCTGACGCTTTTAAAGAAAAAACTTCTCGCTCGCTGAAATATGTTCATTTGCTGAAAATCAACAAAACCACGAAAAGTTCTTGTATTTGAAGATAAAATCTTTTTGCTTTAAAGAAGAAAGATCTAGCTGACTGAAATAAGTTCATAAGATGAAAACCAACAAAATTTGATTAGAACCACGAAAAGTTCTTGTATTTTAAGATAAAATCTGACGCTATTAAAGAAAAAACTTCTCGCTCGCTGAAATATGTTCATTTGCTGAAAATCAACAAAACCACGAAAAGTTCTTGTATTTGAAGATAAAATCTTTTTGCTTTGAAGAAGAAAGATCAAGCTGACTGAAATAAGTTATGGGATGAAAACCAACAAAAATTGACAAGAACCACGAAAAGTTCTTGTATTTTAAGATAAAATCTTACGCTATTAAAGAAAAAACGTCTCCCTCGCTGAAATATGTTCATTTGCTGAAAATCAACAAAACCACGAAAAGTTCTTGTATTTGAAGATAAAATCATTTGCTTTAAAGAAGAAAGATCCAGCTGACTGAAATAAGTTCATTCGATGAAAACCAACAAAAATTGACAAGAACCACGAAAAGTTCTTGTATTTTAAGATAAAATCTGACGCTATTAAAGAAAAAACTTCTCGCTCGCTGAAATATGTTCATTTGCTGAAAATCAACAAAACCACGAAAAGTTCTTGCATTTGAAGATAAAATCTTTTTGCTTTCAAGAAGAAAGATCTTGCTGACTGAAATAAGTTCATTGGATGAAAACCAACAAAAATTGACAAGAACCACGAAACGTTCTTGTATTTTAAGCTAAAATCTGACGCGATTAAAGAAAAAACTTCTCGCTCGCTGAAATATGTTCATTTGCTGAAAATCAACAAAACCACGAAAAGCTCTTGTATTTGAAGATAAAATCTTTTTGCTTTAAAGAAGAAAGATCTAGCTGACTGAAATAAGTTCATTTGATGAAAGCCAACAAAAATTGACAAGAACCACGAAAAGTTCTTGTATTTTAAGATAAAATCTGACGCGATGAAAGAAAAAACTTCTCCCTCGCTGAAATATGTTCATTTGCTGAAAATCAACAAAACCACGAAAAGTTCTTGTATTTGAAGATAAATCATTTGCTTTAAAGAAGAAAGATCTCGCTGACTGAAATAAGTTCATTTGATGAAAATCAACAAAAATTGACAAGAACCACGAAAAGTTTTTGTATTTTAAGATAAAATCTGACGCTATTAAAGAAAAAACTTCTCACTCACTGAAATATGTTCATTTGCTGAAAATCAACAAAATCACGAAAAGTTCTTGTATTTGAAGATAAAATCTTTTTGCTTTGAAGAAGAAAGATCGAGCTGAATGAAATAAGTTCATCAGATGAAAACCAACAAAAATTGACAAGAACCACGAAAAGTTCTTGTATTTTAAGATAAAATCTTTTTGCTTTCAAGAAGAAAGATCGAGCTGACTGAAATAAGTTCATTGGATGAAAACCAACAAAAATTGACAAGAACCACGAAAAGTTCTTGTATTTTAAGATAAAATCTGACGCTATTAAAGAAAAAACTTCTCGCTCGCTGAAATATGTTCATTTGCTGAAAATCAACAAAACCACGAAAAGTTCTTGCATTTGAAGATAAAATCTTTTTGCTTTCAAGAAGAAAGATCTTGCTGACTGAAATAAGTTCATTGGATGAAAACCAACAAAAATTGACAAGAACCACGAAAAGTTCTTGTATTTTAAGATTAAATCTGATGCGATTAAAGAAAAAACTTCTCCCTCGCTGAAATATGTTCATTTGCTGAAAATCAACAAAACCACGAAAAGTTCTTGTATTTGAAGATAAAACCTTTCGGCTTCGAAGAAGAAAGATCTAGCTGACTGAAATAAGTTTATGGGATGAAAACCAACAAAAATTGACAAGAACCACGAAAAGTTCTTGTATTTTCAGATAAAATCTGACGCTATTAAAGAAAAAACTTCTCCCTCGCTGAAATATGTTCTTTTGCTGAAAATCAACAAAATCACGAAAAGTTCTTGTATTTGAAGATAAAATCTTTTTGCTTTCAAGAAGAAAGATCCAGCTGACTGAAATAAGTTCATTGGATGAAAACGAACAAAAATTGACAAGAACCACGAAAAGTTCTTGTATTTTAAGATAAAATCTGACGCTATTAAAGAAAAAACTTCTCGCTCGCTGAAATATGTTCATTTGCTGAAAATCAACAAAACCATGAAAAGTTCTTGCATTTGAAGATAAAATCTTTTTGCTTTCAAGAAGAAAGATCTTGCTGACTGAAATAAGTTCATTGGATGAAAATCAACAAAACCACGAAAAGTTCTTGTATTTGAAGATAAAATCTTTTTGCTTTAAAGAAGACAGATCTCGCTGACTGAAATAAGTTTATTTGATGAAAATCAACAAAAATTGACAAGAACCACGAAACGTTTTTGTATTTTAAGATTTAATCTGACGCTATTAAAGATAAAACTTCTCGCTCGCTGAAATATGTTCATTTGCTGAAAATCAACAAAATCACGAAAAGTTCTTGTATTTGAAGATAAAATCTTTTTGCTTTCAAGAAGAAAGATCTTGCTGACTGAAATAAGTTCATTGGATGAAAACCAACAAAAATTGACAAGAACCACGAAAAGTTCTTGTATTTTAAGCTAAAATCTGACGCTTTTAAAGAAAAAACTTCTCGCTCGCTGAAATATGTTCATTTGCTGAAAATCAACAAAACCACGAAAAGTTCTTGTATTTGAAGATAAAATCTTTTTGCTTTAAAGAAGTAAGATCTAGCTGACTGAAATAAGTTCATAAGATGAAAACCAACAAAATTTGATTAGAACCACGAAAAGTTCTTGTATTTTAAGATAAAATCTGACGCTATTAAAGAAAAAACTTCTCGCTCGCTGAAATATGTTCATTTGCTGAAAATCAACAAAACCACGAAAAGTTCTTGTATTTGAAGATAAAATCTTTTTGCTTTGAAGAAGAAAGATCTAGCTGACTGAAGTAAGTTCATTGGATGAAAACCAACAAAAATTGACAAGAACCACGAAAAGTTCTTGTATTTTAAGATAAAATCTGACGCTATTAAAGAAAAAACTTCTCCCTCGCTGAAATATGTTCATTTGCTGAAAATCAACAAAACCACGAAAAGTTCTTGTATTTGAAGATAAAATCTTTTTGCTTTGAAGAAGAAAGATCTTGCTGACTGAAATAAGTTCATTAGATGAAAACTAACAAAAATTGACAAGAACCACGAAAAGTTCTTGTATTTTAAGATAAAATCTTACGCTATTGAAGAAAAAACTTCTAGCTCGCTGAAATATGTTCATTTGCTGAAAATCAACAAAACCACGAAAAGTTCTTGTATTTGAAGATAAAATCTTTTTGCTTTCAAGAAGAAAGATCTTGCTGACTGAAATAAGTTCATTGGATGAAAACCAACAAAAATTGACAAGAACCACGAAAAGTTCTTGTATTTTAAGATAAAATCTGACGCTATTAAAGAAAAAACTTCTCCCTCGCTGAAATATGTTCATTTGCTGAAAATCAACAAAACCACGAAAAGTTCTTGTATTTGAAGATAAAATCTTTTTGCTTTGAAGAAGAAAGATCGAGCTGACTGAAATAAGTTCATAAGATGAAAACCAACAAAAATTGACAAGAAACACGAAAAGTTCTTGTATTTTAAGATAAAATCTTACGCTTTTCAAGAAAAAACTTCTCCCTCGCTGAAATATGTTCATTTGCTGAAAATCAACAAAACCACGAAAAGTTCTTGTATTTGAAGATAAAATCTTTTTGCTTTCAAGAAGAAAGATCTAGCTGACTGAAATAAGTTCGTAAGATGAAAACTAACAAAAATTGACAAGAACCACGAAAAGTTCTTGTATTTTAAGATAAAATCTTACGCTAATGAAGAAAAAACTTCTAGCTCGCTGAAATATGTTCATTTGCTGAAAATCAACAAAACCACGAAAAGTTCTTCTATTTGAAGATAAAATCTTTTTGCTTTCAACAAGAAAGATCTAGCTGACTGAAATAAGTTCATTGGATGAAAACCAACAAAAATTGACAAGAACCACGAAAAGTTCTTGTATTTTAAGATAAAATCTGACACTATTAAAGAAAAAACTTCTGCCTCGCTGCAATATGTTCATTTGCTGAAAATCAACAAAACCACGAAAAGTTCTTGTATTTGAAGATAAAATCTTTTTGCTTTCAAGAAGAAAGATCGAGCTGACTGAAATAAGTTCATAAGATGAAAACCAACAAAAATTGACAAGAACCACGAAAAGTTCTTGTATTTTAAGCTAAAATCTGACGCTTTTAAAGAAAAAACTTCTCGCTCGCTGAAATATGTTCATTTGCTGAAAATCAACAAAACCACGAAAAGTTCTTGTATTTGAAGATAAAATCTTTTTGCTTTAAAGAAGTAAGATCTAGCTGACTGAAATAAGTTCATAAGATGAAAACCAACAAAATTTGATTAGAACCACGAAAAGTTCTTGTATTTTAAGATAAAATCTGACGCTATTAAAGAAAAAACTTCTCGCTCGCTGAAATATGTTCATTTGCTGAAAATCAACAAAACCACGAAAAGTTCTTGTATTTGAAGATAAAATCTTTTTGCTTTGAAGAAGAAAGATCTAGCTGACTGAAATAAGTTCATTGGATGAAAACCAACAAAAATTGACAAGAACCACGAAAAGTTCTTGTATTTTAAGATAAAATCTGACGCTATTAAAGAAAAAACTTCTCCCTCGCTGAAATATGTTCATTTGCTGAAAATCAACAAAACCACGAAAAGTTCTTGTATTTGAAGATAAAATCTTTTTGCTTTGAAGAAGAAAGATCTTGCTGACTGAAATAAGTTCATTAGATGAAAACTAACAAAAATTGACAAGAACCACGAAAAGTTCTTGTATTTTAAGATAAAATCTTACGCTATTGAAGAAAAAACTTCTAGCTCGCTGAAATATGTTCATTTGCTGAAAATCAACAAAACCACGAAAAGTTCTTGTATTTGAAGATAAAATCTTTTTGCTTTCAAGAAGAAAGATCTTGCTGACTGAAATAAGTTCATTGGATGAAAACCAACAAAAATTGACAAGAACCACGAAAAGTTCTTGTATTTTAAGATAAAATCTGACGCTATTAAAGAAAAAACTTCTCGCTCGCTGAAATATGTTCATTTGCTGAAAATCAACAAAACCACGAAAAGTTCTTGTATTTGAAGATAAAATATTTTTGCTTTGAAGAAGAAAGATCGAGCTGACTGAAATAAGTTCATAAGATGAAAACCAACAAAAATTGACAAGAACCACGAAAAGTTCTTGTATTTTAAGATAAAATCTGACGCTTTTAAAGAAAAAACTTCTCCCTCGCTGAAATATGTTCATTTGCTGAAAATCAACAAAACCACGAAAAGTTCTTGTATTTGAAGATAAAATCTTTTTGCTTTGAAGAAGAAAGATCGAGCTGACTGAAATAAGTTCATAAGATGAAAACCAACAAAAATTGACAAGAACCACGAAAAGTTCTTGTATTTTAAGATAAAATCTTACGCTTTTCAAGAAAAAACTTCTCCCTCGCTGAAATATGTTCATTTGCTGAAAATCAACAAAACCACGAAAAGTTCTTGTATTTGAAGATAAAATCTTTTTGCTTTGAAGAAGAAAGATCTAGCTGACTGAAATAAGTTCGTAAGATGAAAACTAACAAAAATTGACAAGAACCACGAAAAGTTCTTGTATTTTAAGATAAAATCTTACGCTAATGAAGAAAAAACTTCTAGCTCGCTGAAATATGTTCATTTGCTGAAAATCAACAAAACCACGAAAAGTTCTTCTATTTGAAGATAAAATCTTTTTGCTTTCAACAAGAAAGATCGAGCTGACTGAAATAAGTTCATTGGATGAAAACCAACAAAAATTGACAAGAACCACGAAAAGTTCTTGTATTTTAAGATAAAATCTGACACTATTAAAGAAAAAACTTCTCCCTCGCTGAAATATGTTCATTTGCTGAAAATCAACAAAACCACGAAAAGTTCTTGTATTTGAAGATAAAATCTTTTTGCTTTGAAGAAGAAAGATCGAGCTGACTGAAATAAGTTCATAAGATGAAAACCAACAAAAATTGACAAGAACCACGAAAAGTTCTTGTATTTTAAGATAAAATCTTACGCGATTAAAGAAAAAACTTCTCCCTCGCTGAAATATGTTCATTTGCTGAAAATCAACAAAACCACGAAAAGTTCTTGTATTTGAACATAAAATCTTTTTGCTTTGCAGAAGAAAGATCTTGCTGACTGAAATAAGTTCATAAGATGAAAACCAACAAAAATTGACAAGAACCACGAAAAGTTCTTGTATTTTCAGATAAAATCTGACGCTATTAAAGAAAAAACTTCTCCCTCGCTGAAATATGTTCATTTGCTGAAAATCAACAAAATCACGAAAAGTTCTTGTATTTGAAGATAAAATCTTTTTGCTTTCAAGAAGAAAGATCCAGCTGACTGAAATATGTTCATTGGATGAAAACGAACAAAAATTGACAAGAACCACGAAAAGTTCTTGTATTTTAAGATAAAATCTGACGCTATTAAAGAAAAAACTTCTCGCTCGCTGAAATATGTTCATTTGCTGAAAATCAACAAAACCATGAAAAGTTCTTGCATTTGAAGATAAAATCTTTTTGCTTTCAAGAAGAAAGATCTTGCTGACTGAAATAAGTTCATTGGATGAAAATCAACAAAACCACAAAAAGTTCTTGTATTTGAAGATAAAATCTTTTTGCTTTAAAGAAGACAGATCTAGCTGACTGAAATAAGTTTATTTGATGAAAATCAACAAAAATTGACAAGAACCACGAAAAGTTTTTGTATTTTAAGATTTAATCTGACGCTATTAAAGATAAAACTTCTCGCTCGCTGAAATATGTTCATTTGCTGAAAATCAACAAAATCACGAAAAGTTCTTGTATTTGAAGATAAAATCTTTTTGCTTTCAAGAAGAAAGATCTTGCTGACTAAAATAAGTTCATTGGATGAAAACCAACAAAAATTGACAGGAACCACGAAAAGTTCTTGTATTTTAAGATAAATTCTGACGCTATTAAAGAAAAAACTTCTCGCTCGCTGAAATATGTTCATTTGCTGAAAATCAACAAAACCACGAAAAGTTCTTGTATTTGAAGATAAAATATTTTTGCTTTGAAGAAGAAAGATCGAGCTGACTGAAATAAGTTCATAAGATGAAAACCAACAAAAATTGACAAGAACCACGAAAAGTTCTTGTATTTTAAGATAAAATCTGACGCTTTTAAAGAAAAAATTTCTCCCTCGCTGAAATATGTTCATTTGCTGAAAATCAACAAAACCACGAAAAGTTCTTGTATTTGAAGATAAAATCTTTTTGCTTTGAAGAAGAAAGATCGAGCTGACTGAAATAAGTTCATAAGATGAAAACCAACAAAAATTGACAAGAACCACGAAAAGTTCTTGTATTTTAAGATAAAATCTTACGCTTTTCAAGAAAAAACTTCTCCCTCGCTGAAATATGTTCATTTGCTGAAAATCAACAAAACCACGAAAAGTTCTTGTATTTGAAGATAAAATCTTTTTGCTTTGAAGAAGAAAGATCTTGCTGACTGAAATAAGTTCATAAGATGAAAACTAACAAAAATTGACAAGAACCACGAAAAGTTCTTGTATTTTAAGATAAAATCTTACGCTAATGAAGAAAAAACTTCTAGCTCGCTGAAATATGTTCATTTGCTGAAAATCAACAAAACCATGAAAAGTTCTTGCATTTGAAGATAAAATCTTTTTGCTTTCAAGAAGAAAGATCTTGCTGACTGAAATAAGTTCATTGGATGAAAATCAACAAAACCACGAAAAGTTCTTGTATTTGAAGATAAAATCTTTTTGCTTTAAAGAAGACAGATCTAGCTGACTGAAATAAGTTTATTTGATGAAAATCAACAAAAATTGACAAGAACCACGAAAAGTTTTTGTATTTTAAGATTTAATCTGACGCTATTAAAGATAAAACTTCTCGCTCGCTGAAATATGTTCATTTGCTGAAAATCAACAAAACCACGAAAAGTTCTTGTATTTGAAGATAAAATCTTTTTGCTTTCAACAAGAAAGATCTAGCTGACTGAAATAAGTTCATTGGATGAAAACCAACAAAAATTGACAAGAACCACGAAAAGTTCTTGTATTTTAAGATAAAATCTGACACTATTAAAGAAAAAACTTCTCCCTCGCTGAAATATGTTCATTTGCTGAAAATCAACAAAACCACGAAAAGTTCTTGTATTTGAAGATAAAATCTTTTTGCTTTGAAGAAGAAAGATCTTGCTGACTGAAATAAGTTCATTAGATGAAAACTAACAAAAATTGACAAGAACCACGAAAAGTTCTTGTATTTTAAGATAAAATCTTACGCTATTGAAGAAAAAACTTCTCGCTCGCTGAAATATGTTCATTTGCTGAAAATCAACAAAATCACGAAAAGTTCTTGTATTTGAAGATAAAATCTTTTTGCTTTCAAGAAGAAAGATCTTGCTGACTAAAATAAGTTCATTGGATGAAAACCAACAAAAATTGACAGGAACCACGAAAAGTTCTTGTATTTTAAGATAAATTCTGACGCTATTAAAGAAAAAACTTCTCGCTCGCTGAAATATGTTCATTTGCTGAAAATCAACAAAACCACGAAAAGTTCTTGTATTTGAAGATAAAATATTTTTGCTTTGAAGAAGAAAGATCGAGCTGACTGAAATAAGTTCATAAGATGAAAACCAACAAAAATTGACAAGAACCACGAAAAGTTCTTGTATTTTAAGATAAAATCTGACGCTTTTAAAGAAAAAATTTCTCCCTCGCTGAAATATGTTCATTTGCTGAAAATCAACAAAACCACGAAAAGTTCTTGTATTTGAAGATAAAATCTTTTTGCTTTGAAGAAGAAAGATCGAGCTGACTGAAATAAGTTCATAAGATGAAAACCAACAAAAATTGACAAGAACCACGAAAAGTTCTTGTATTTTAAGATAAAATCTTACGCTTTTCAAGAAAAAACTTCTCCCTCGCTGAAATATGTTCATTTGCTGAAAATCAACAAAACCACGAAAAGTTCTTGTATTTGAAGATAAAATCTTTTTGCTTTGAAGAAGAAAGATCTTGCTGACTGAAATAAGTTCATAAGATGAAAACTAACAAAAATTGACAAGAACCACGAAAAGTTCTTGTATTTTAAGATAAAATCTTACGCTAATGAAGAAAAAACTTCTAGCTCGCTGAAATATGTTCATTTGCTGAAAATCAACAAAACCATGAAAAGTTCTTGCATTTGAAGATAAAATCTTTTTGCTTTCAAGAAGAAAGATCTTGCTGACTGAAATAAGTTCATTGGATGAAAATCAACAAAACCACGAAAAGTTCTTGTATTTGAAGATAAAATCTTTTTGCTTTAAAGAAGACAGATCTAGCTGACTGAAATAAGTTTATTTGATGAAAATCAACAAAAATTGACAAGAACCACGAAAAGTTTTTGTATTTTAAGATTTAATCTGACGCTATTAAAGATAAAACTTCTCGCTCGCTGAAATATGTTCATTTGCTGAAAATCAACAAAACCACGAAAAGTTCTTGTATTTGAAGATAAAATCTTTTTGCTTTCAACAAGAAAGATCTAGCTGACTGAAATAAGTTCATTGGATGAAAACCAACAAAAATTGACAAGAACCACGAAAAGTTCTTGTATTTTAAGATAAAATCTGACACTATTAAAGAAAAAACTTCTCCCTCGCTGAAATATGTTCATTTGCTGAAAATCAACAAAACCACGAAAAGTTCTTGTATTTGAAGATAAAATCTTTTTGCTTTGAAGAAGAAAGATCTTGCTGACTGAAATAAGTTCATTAGATGAAAACTAACAAAAATTGACAAGAACCACGAAAAGTTCTTGTATTTTAAGATAAAATCTTACGCTATTGAAGAAAAAACTTCTAGCTCGCTGAAATATGTTCATTTGCTGAAAATCAACAAAACCACGAAAAGTTCTTGTATTTGAAGATAAAATCTTTTTGCTTTCAAGAAGAAAGATCTTGCTGACTGAAATAAGTTCATTGGATGAAAACCAACAAAAATTGACAAGAACCACGAAAAGTTCTTGTATTTTAAGATAAAATCTGACGCTATTAAAGAAAAAACTTCTCGCTCGCTGAAATATGTTCATTTGCTGAAAATCAACAAAACCACGAAAAGTTCTTGTATTTGAAGATAAAATATTTTTGCTTTGAAGAAGAAAGATCGAGCTGACTGAAATAAGTTCATAAGATGAAAACCAACAAAAATTGACAAGAACCACGAAAAGTTCTTGTATTTTAAGATAAAATCTGACGCTTTTAAAGAAAAAACTTCTCCCTCGCTGAAATATGGTCATTTGCTGAAAATCAACAAAACCACGAAAAGTTCTTGTATTTGAAGATAAAATCTTTTTGCTTTGAAGAAGAAAGATCGAGCTGACTGAAATAAGTTCATAAGATGAAAACCAACAAAAATTGACAAGAACCACGAAAAGTTCTTGTATTTTAAGATAAAATCTTACGCTTTTCAAGAAAAAACTTCTCCCTCGCTGAAATATGTTCATTTGCTGAAAATCAACAAAACCACGAAAAGTTCTTGTATTTGAAGATAAAATCTTTTTGCTTTGAAGAAGAAAGATCTAGCTGACTGAAATAAGTTCATAAGATGAAAACTAACAAAAATTGACAAGAACCACGAAAAGTTCTTGTATTTTAAGATAAAATCTTACGCTAATGAAGAAAAAACTTCTAGCTCGCTGAAATATGTTCATTTGCTGAAAATCAACAAAACCACGAAAAGTTCTTGTATTTGAAGATAAAATCTTTTTGCTTTCAACAAGAAAGATCTAGCTGACTGAAATAAGTTCATTGGATGAAAACCAACAAAAATTGACAAGAACCACGAAAAGTTCTTATATTTTAAGATAAAATCTGACACTATTAAAGAAAAAACTTCTCCCTCGCTGAAATATGTTCATTTGCTGAAAATCAACAAAACCACGAAAAGTTCTTGTATTTGAAGATAAAATCTTTTTGCTTTGCAGAAGAAAGATTTTGCTGACTGAAATAAGTTCATAAGATGAAAACCAACAAAAATTGACAAGAACCACGAAAAGTTCTTGTATTTTCAGATAAAATCTGACACTATTAAAGAAAAAACTTCTCCCTCGCTGAAATATGTTCATTTGCTGAAAATCAACAAAACCATGAAAAGTTCTTGCATTTGAAGATAAAATCTTTTTGCTTTCAAGAAGAAAGATCTTGCTGACTGAAATAAGTTCATTGGATGAAAATCAACAAAACCACGAAAAGTTCTTGTATTTGAAGATAAAATCTTTTTGCTTTAAAGAAGACAGATCTAGCTGACTGAAATAAGTTTATTTGATGAAAATCAACAAAAATTGACAAGAACCACGAAAAGTTTTTGTATTTTAAGATTTAATCTGACGCTATTAAAGATAAAACTTCTCGCTCGCTGAAATATGTTCATTTGCTGAAAATCAACAAAATCACGAAAAGTTCTTGTATTTGAAGATAAAATCTTTTTGCTTTCAAGAAGAAAGATCTTGCTGACTGAAATAAGTTCATTGGATGAAAACCAACAAAAATTGACAGGAACCACGAAAAGTTCTTGTATTTTAAGCTAAAATCTGACGCTTTTAAAGAAAAAACTTCTCGCTCGCTGAAATATGTTCATTTGCTGAAAATCAACAAAACCACGAAAAGTTCTTGTATTTGAAGATAAAATCTTTTTGCTTTCAAGAAGAAAGATCTAGCTGACTGAAATAAGTTCATAAGATGAAAACCAACAAAATTTGATTAGAACCACGAAAAGTTCTTGTATTTTAAGATAAAATCTGACGCTATTAAAGAAAAAACTTCTCGCTCGCTGAAATATGTTCATTTGCTGAAAATCAACAAAACCACGAAAAGTTCTTGTATTTGAAGATAAAATCTTTTTGCTTTGAAGAAGAAAGATCTAGCTGACTGAAATAAGTTCATTGGATGAAAACCAACAAAAATTGACAAGAACCACGAAAAGTTCTTGTATTTTAAGATAAAATCTGACGCTATTAAAGAAAAAACTTCTCCCTCGCTGAAATATGTTCATTTGCTGAAAATCAACAAAACCACGAAAAGTTCTTGTATTTGAAGATAAAATCTTTTTGCTTTGAAGAAGAAAGATCTTGCTGACTGAAATAAGTTCATTAGATGAAAACTAACAAAAATTGACAAGAACCACGAAAAGTTCTTGTATTTTAAGATAAAATCTTACGCTATTGAAGAAAAAACTTCTAGCTCGCTGAAATATGTTCATTTGCTGAAAATCAACAAAACCACGAAAAGTTCTTGTATTTGAAGATAAAATCTTTTTGCTTTCAAGAAGAAAGATCTTGCTGACTGAAATAAGTTCATTGGATGAAAACCAACAAAAATTGACAAGAACCACGAAAAGTTCTTGTATTTTAAGATAAAATCTGACGCTATTAAAGAAAAAACTTCTCGCTCGCTGAAATATGTTCATTTGCTGAAAATCAACAAAACCACGAAAAGTTCTTGTATTTGAAGATAAAATATTTTTGCTTTGAAGAAGAAAGATCGAGCTGACTGAAATAAGTTCATAAGATGAAAACCAACAAAAATTGACAAGAACCACGAAAAGTTCTTGTATTTTAAGATAAAATCTGACGCTTTTAAAGAAAAAACTTCTCCCTCGCTGAAATATGTTCATTTGCTGAAAATCAACAAAACCACGAAAAGTTCTTGTATTTGAAGATAAAATCTTTTTGCTTTGAAGAAGAAAGATCGAGCTGACTGAAATAAGTTCATAAGATGAAAACCAACAAAAATTGACAAGAACCACGAAAAGTTCTTGTATTTTAAGATAAAATCTTACGCTTTTCAAGAAAAAACTTCTCCCTCGCTGAAATATGTTCATTTGCTGAAAATCAACAAAACCACGAAAAGTTCTTGTATTTGAAGATAAAATCTTTTTGCTTTGAAGAAGAAAGATCGAGCTGACTGAAATAAGTTCATAAGATGAAAACTAACAAAAATTGACAAGAACCACGAAAAGTTCTTGTATTTTAAGATAAAATCTTACGCTAATGAAGAAAAAACTTCTAGCTCGCTGAAATATGTTCATTTGCTGAAAATCAACAAAACCACGAAAAGTTCTTGTATTTGAAGATAAAATCTTTTTGCTTTCAACAAGAAAGATCTAGCTGACTGAAATAAGTTCATTGGATGAAAACCAACAAAAATTGACAAGAACCACGAAAAGTTCTTATATTTTAAGATAAAATCTGACACTATTAAAGAAAAAACTTCTCCCTCGCTGAAATATGTTCATTTGCTGAAAATCAACAAAACCACGAAAAGTTCTTGTATTTGAAGATAAAATCTTTTTGCTTTGCAGAAGAAAGATTTTGCTGACTGAAATAAGTTCATAAGATGAAAACCAACAAAAATTGACAAGAACCACGAAAAGTTCTTGTATTTTCAGATAAAATCTGACACTATTAAAGAAAAAACTTCTCCCTCGCTGAAATATGTTCATTTGCTGAAAATCAACAAAACCATGAAAAGTTCTTGCATTTGAAGATAAAATCTTTTTGCTTTCAAGAAGAAAGATCTTGCTGACTGAAATAAGTTCATTGGATGAAAATCAACAAAACCACGAAAAGTTCTTGTATTTGAAGATAAAATCTTTTTGCTTTAAAGAAGACAGATCAAGCTGACTGAAATAAGTTTATTTGATGAAAATCAACAAAAATTGACAAGAACCACGAAAAGTTTTTGTATTTTAAGATTTAATCTGACGCTATTAAAGATAAAACTTCTCGCTCGCTGAAATATGTTCATTTGCTGAAAATCAACAAAATCACGAAAAGTTCTTGTATTTGAAGATAAAATCTTTTTGCTTTCAAGAAGAAAGATCTTGCTGACTGAAATAAGTTCATTGGATGAAAACCAACAAAAATTGACAGGAACCACGAAAAGTTCTTGTATTTTAAGCTAAAATCTGACGCTTTTAAAGAAAAAACTTCTCGCTCGCTGAAATATGTTCATTTGCTGAAAATCAACAAAACCACGAAAAGTTCTTGTATTTGAAGATAAAATCTTTTTGCTTTCAAGAAGAAAGATCTAGCTGACTGAAATAAGTTCATAAGATGAAAACCAACAAAATTTGATTAGAACCACGAAAAGTTCTTGTATTTTAAGATAAAATCTGACGCTATTAAAGAAAAAACTTCTCGCTCGCTGAAATATGTTCATTTGCTGAAAATCAACAAAACCACGAAAAGTTCTTGTATTTGAAGATAAAATCTTTTTGCTTTGAAGAAGAAAGATCTAGCTGACTGAAATAAGTTCATTGGATGAAAACCAACAAAAATTGACAAGAACCACGAAAAGTTCTTGTATTTTAAGATAAAATCTGACGCTATTAAAGAAAAAACTTCTCCCTCGCTGAAATATGTTCATTTGCTGAAAATCAACAAAACCACGAAAAGTTCTTGTATTTGAAGATAAAATCTTTTTGCTTTGAAGAAGAAAGATCTTGCTGACTGAAATAAGTTCATTAGATGAAAACTAACAAAAATTGACAAGAACCACGAAAAGTTCTTGTATTTTAAGATAAAATCTTACGCTATTGAAGAAAAAACTTCTAGCTCGCTGAAATATGTTCATTTGCTGAAAATCAACAAAACCACGAAAAGTTCTTGTATTTGAAGATAAAATCTTTTTGCTTTCAAGAAGAAAGATCTTGCTGACTGAAATAAGTTCATTGGATGAAAACCAACAAAAATTGACAAGAACCACGAAAAGTTCTTGTATTTTAAGATAAAATCTGACGCTATTAAAGAAAAAACTTCTCGCTCGCTGAAATATGTTCATTTGCTGAAAATCAACAAAACCACGAAAAGTTCTTGTATTTGAAGATAAAATATTTTTGCTTTGAAGAAGAAAGATCGAGCTGACTGAAATAAGTTCATAAGATGAAAACCAACAAAAATTGACAAGAACCACGAAAAGTTCTTGTATTTTAAGATAAAATCTGACGCTTTTAAAGAAAAAACTTCTCCCTCGCTGAAATATGTTCATTTGCTGAAAATCAACAAAACCACGAAAAGTTCTTGTATTTGAAGATAAAATCTTTTTGCTTTGAAGAAGAAAGATCGAGCTGACTGAAATAAGTTCATAAGATGAAAACCAACAAAAATTGACAAGAACCACGAAAAGTTCTTGTATTTTAAGATAAAATCTTGCGCTTTTCAAGAAAAAACTTCTCCCTCGCTGAAATATGTTCATTTGCTGAAAATCAACAAAACCACGAAAAGTTCTTGTATTTGAAGATAAAATCTTTTTGCTTTGAAGAAGAAAGATCGAGCTGACTGAAATAAGTTCATAAGATGAAAACCAACAAAAATTGACAAGAACCACGAAAAGTTCTTGTATTTTAAGATAAAATCTTACGCGATTAAAGAAAAAACTTCTCCCTCACTGAAATATGTTCATTTGCTGAAAATCAACAAAACCACGAAAAGTTCTTGTATTTGAACATAAAATCTTTTTGCTTTGCAGAAGAAAGATCTAGCTGACTGAAATAAGTTGATAAGATGAAAACCAACAAAATTTGATTAGAACCACGAAAAGTTCTTGTATTTTAAGATAAAATCTGACGCTATTAAAGAAAAAACTTCTCGCTCGCTGAAATATGTTCATTTGCTGAAAATCAACAAAACCACGAAAAGTTCTTGTATTTGAAGATAAAATCTTTTTGCTTTGAAGAAGAAAGATCTAGCTGACTGGAATAAGTTCATTGGATGAAAACCAACAAAAATTGACAAGAACCACGAAAAGTTCTTGTATTTTAAGATAAAATCTGACGCTATTAAAGAAAAAACTTCTCCCTCGCTGAAATATGTTCATTTGCTGAAAATCAACAAAACCACGAAAAGTTCTTGTATTTGAAGATAAAATCTTTTTGCTTTGAAGAAGAAAGATCTAGCTGACTGAAATAAGTTCATAAGATGAAAACTAACAAAAATTGACAAGAACCACGAAAAGTTCTTGTATTTTAAGATAAAATCTTACGCTATTGAAGAAAAAACTTCGAGCTCGCTGAAATATGTTCATTTGCTGAAAATCAACAAAACCACGAAAAGTTCTTGTATTTGAAGATAAAATCTTTTTGCGTTGCAGAAGAAAGATCCAGCTGACTGAAATAAGTTCATAAGATGAAACCTAACAAAAATTGACAAGAACCACGAAAAGTTCTTGTATTTTAAGATAAAATCTGACGCTATTAAAGAAAAAACTTCTCCCTCGCTGAAATATGTTCATTTGCTGAAAATCAACAAAACCACGAAAAGTTCTTGTATTTGAAGATAAAATCTTTTTGCTTTGAAGAAGAAAGATCTTGCTGACTGAAATAAGTTCATTAGATGAAAACTAACAAAAATTGACAAGAACCACGAAAAGTTCTTGTATTTTAAGATAAAATCTTACGCTATTGAAGAAAAAACTTCTAGCTCGCTGAAATATGTTCATTTGCTGAAAATCAACAAAACCACGAAAAGTTCTTGTATTTGAAGATAAAATCTTTTTGCTTTCAAGAAGAAAGATCTTGCTGACTGAAATAAGTTCATTGGATGAAAACCAACAAAAATTGACAAGAACCACGAAAAGTTCTTGTATTTTAAGATAAAATCTGACGCTATTAAAGAAAAAACTTCTCGCTCGCTGAAATATGTTCATTTGCTGAAAATCAACAAAACCACGAAAAGTTCTTGTATTTGAAGATAAAATATTTTTGCTTTGAAGAAGAAAGATCGAGCTGACTGAAATAAGTTCATAAGATGAAAACCAACAAAAATTGACAAGAACCACGAAAAGTTCTTGTATTTTAAGATAAAATCTGACGCTTTTAAAGAAAAAACTTCTCCCTCGCTGAAATATGTTCATTTGCTGAAAATCAACAAAACCACGAAAAGTTCTTGTATTTGAAGATAAAATCTTTTTGCTTTGAAGAAGAAAGATCGAGCTGACTGAAATAAGTTCATAAGATGAAAACCAACAAAAATTGACAAGAACCACGAAAAGTTCTTGTATTTTAAGATAAAATCTTGCGCTTTTCAAGAAAAAACTTCTCCCTCGCTGAAATATGTTCATTTGCTGAAAATCAACAAAACCACGAAAAGTTCTTGTATTTGAAGATAAAATCTTTTTGCTTTGAAGAAGAAAGATCGAGCTGACTGAAATAAGTTCATAAGATGAAAACCAACAAAAATTGACAAGAACCACGAAAAGTTCTTGTATTTTAAGATAAAATCTTACGCGATTAAAGAAAAAACTTCTCCCTCACTGAAATATGTTCATTTGCTGAAAATCAACAAAACCACGAAAAGTTCTTGTATTTGAACATAAAATCTTTTTGCTTTGCAGAAGAAAGATCTAGCTGACTGAAATAAGTTGATAAGATGAAAACCAACAAAATTTGATTAGAACCACGAAAAGTTCTTGTATTTTAAGATAAAATCTGACGCTATTAAAGAAAAAACTTCTCGCTCGCTGAAATATGTTCATTTGCTGAAAATCAACAAAACCACGAAAAGTTCTTGTATTTGAAGATAAAATCTTTTTGCTTTGAAGAAGAAAGATCTAGCTGACTGGAATAAGTTCATTGGATGAAAACCAACAAAAATTGACAAGAACCACGAAAAGTTCTTGTATTTTAAGATAAAATCTGACGCTATTAAAGAAAAAACTTCTCCCTCGCTGAAATATGTTCATTTGCTGAAAATCAACAAAACCACGAAAAGTTCTTGTATTTGAAGATAAAATCTTTTTGCTTTGAAGAAGAAAGATCTAGCTGACTGAAATAAGTTCATAAGATGAAAACTAACAAAAATTGACAAGAACCACGAAAAGTTCTTGTATTTTAAGATAAAATCTTACGCTATTGAAGAAAAAACTTCGAGCTCGCTGAAATATGTTCATTTGCTGAAAATCAACAAAACCACGAAAAGTTCTTGTATTTGAAGATAAAATCTTTTTGCTTTGAAGAAGAAAGATCTAGCTGACTGAAATAAGTTCATTGGATGAAAACCAACAAAAATTGACAAGAACCACGAAAAGTTCTTGTATTTTAAGATAAAATCTGACACTATTAAAGAAAAAACTTCTCCCTCGCTGAAATATGTTCATTTGCTGAAAATCAACAAAACCACGAAAAGTTCTTGTATTTGAAGATAAAATCTTTTTGCTTTGAAGAAGAAAGATCGAGCTGACTGAAATAAGTTCATAAGATGAAAACCAACAAAAATTGACAAGAACCACGAAAAGTTCTTGTATTTTAAGATAAAATCTTACGCGATTAAAGAAAAAACTTCTCCCTCGCTGAAATATGTTCATTTGCTGAAAATCAACAAAACCACGAAAAGTTCTTGTATTTGAACATGAAATCTTTTTGCTTTGCAGAAGAAAGATCTAGCTGACTGAAATAAGTTCATAAGATGAAAACCAACAAAATTTGATTAGAACCACGAAAAGTTCTTGTATTTTAAGATAAAATCTGACGCTATTAAAGAAAAAACTTCTCGCTCGCTGAAATATGTTCATTTGCTGAAAATCAACAAAACCACGAAAAGTTCTTGTATTTGAAGATAAAATCTTTTTGCTTTCAAGAAGAAAGATCTTGCTGACTGAAATAAGTTCATTGGATGAAAACCAACAAAAATTGACAAGAACCACGAAAAGTTCTTGTATTTTAAGATAAAATCTGACGCTATTAAAGAAAAAACTTCTCCCTCGCTGAAATATGTTCATTTGCTGAAAATCAACAAAACCATGAAAAGTTCTTGTATTTGAAGATAAAATCTTTTTGCTTTGAAGAAGAAAGATCCAGCTGACTGAAATAAGTTCATTTGATGAAAATCAACAAAAATTGACAAGAACCACGAAAAGTTTTTGTATTTTAAGATAAAATCTGACGCTATTAAAGAAAAAACTTCTCCCTCGCTGAAATATGTTCATTTGCTGAAAATCAACAAAACCACGAAAAGTTCTTGTATTTGAAGATAAAATCTTTTTGCTTTGAAGAAGAAAGATCGAGCTGACTGAAATAAGTTCATTTGATGAAAATCAACAAAAATTGACAAGAACCACGAAAAGTTCTTGTATTTTAAGATAAAATCTGACGCTATTAAAGAAAAAACTTCTCCCTCGCTGAAATATGTTCATTTGCTGAAAATCAACAAAACCACGAAAAGTTCTTGTATTTGAAGATAAAATCTTTTTGCTTTGAAGAAGAAAGATCGAGCTGAATGAAATAAGTTCATCAGATGAAAACCAACAAAAATTGACAAGAACCACGAAAAGTTCTTGTATTTTAAGATAAAATCTTTTTGCTTTCAAGAAGAAAGATCGAGCTGACTGAAATAAGTTCATTGGATGAAAACCAACAAAAATTGACAAGAACCACGAAAAGTTCTTGTATTTTAAGATAAAATCTGACGCTATTAAAGAAAAAACTTCTCGCTCGCTGAAATATGTTCATTTGCTGAAAATCAACAAAACCACGAAAAGTTCTTGTATTTGAAGATAAAATCTTTTTGCTTTGAAGAAGAAAGATCTGGCTGACTGAAATAAGTTCATTGGATGAAAGCCAACAAAAATTGACAAGAACCGCGAAAAGTTCTTGTATTTTAAGATTAAATCTGACGCGATTAAAGAAAAAACTTCTCCCTCGCTGAAATCTGTTCATTTGCTGAAAATCAACAAAACCACGAAAAGTTCTTGTATTTGAAGATAAAACCTTTCGGCTTTGAAGGAGAAAGATCCAGCTGACTGAAATAAGTTTATGGGATGAAAACCAACAAAAATTGACAAGAACCACGAAAAGTTCTTGTATTTTCAGATAAAATCTGACGCTATTAAAGAAAAAACTTCTCCCTCGCTGAAATATGTTCATTTGCTGAAAATCAACAAAATCACGAAAAGTTCTTGTATTTGAAGATAAAATCTTTTTGCTTTCAAGAAGAAAGATCCAGCTGACTGAAATAAGTTCATTGGATGAAAACGAACAAAAATTGACAAGAACCACGAAAAGTTCTTGTATTTTAAGATAAAATCTGACGCGATTAAAGAAAAAACTTCTCGCTCGCTGAAATATGTTCATTTGCTGAAAATCAACAAAACCACGAAAAGTTCTTGCATTTGAAGATAAAATCTTTTTGCTTTCAAGAAGAAAGATCTTGCTGACTGAAATAAGTTCATTGGATGAAAATCAACAAAACCACGAAAAGTTCTTGTATTTGAAGATAAAATCTTTTTGCTTTAAAGAAGAAAGATCCAGCTGACTGAAATAAGTTTATTTGATGAAAATCAACAAAAATTGACAAGAACCACGAAAAGTTTTTGTATTTTAAGATTCAATCTGACGCTATTAAAGATCAAACTTCTCGCTCGCTGAAATATGTTCATTTGCTGAAAATCAACAAAATCACGAAAAGTTCTTGTATTTGAAGATAAAATCTTTTTGCTGTCAAGAAGAAAGATCTTGCTGACTGAAATAAGTTCATTGGATGAAAACCAACAAAAATTGACAAGAACCACAAAAAGTTCTTGTATTTTAAGCTAAAATCTGACGCTTTTAAAGAAAAAACTTCTCGCTCGCTGAAATTTGTTCATTTGCTGAAAATCAACAAAACCACGAAAAGTTCTTGTATTTGAAGATAAAATCTTTTTGCTTTAAAGAAGAAAGATCTGGCTGACTGAAATAAGTTCATAAGATGAAAACCAACAAAATTTGATTAGAACCACGAAAAGTTCTTGTATTTTTAGATAAAATCTGACGCTATTAAAGAAAAAACTTCTCGCTCGCTGAAATATGTTCATTTGCTGAAAATCAACAAAACCACGAAAAGTTCTTGTATTTGAAGATAAAATCTTTTTGCTTTGAAGAAGAAAGATCTAGCTGACTGAAATAAGTTCATTGGATGAAAACCAACAAAAATTGACAAGAACCACGAAAAGTTTTTGTATTTTAAGATTTAATCTGACGCTATTAAAGATAAAACTTCTCGCTCGCTGAAATATGTTCATTTGCTGAAAATCAACAAAATCACGAAAAGTTCTTGTATTTGAAGATAAAATCTTTTTGCTTTCAAGAAGAAAGATCTTGCTGAATGAAATAAGTTCATTGGATGAAAACCAACAAAAATTGACAAGAACCACGAAAAGTTCTTGTATTTTAAGCTAAAATCTGACGCTTTTAAAGAAAAAACTTCTCGCTCGCTGAAATATGTTCATTTGCTGAAAATCAACAAAACCACGAAAAGTTCTTGTATTTGAAGATAAAATCTTTTTGCTTTGAAGAAGAAAGATCTAGCTGACTGAAATAAGTTCATTGGATGAAAACCAACAAAAATTGACAAGAACCACGAAAAGTTCTTGTATTTTAAGATAAAATCTGACGCTATTAAAGAAAAAACTTCTCCCTCACTGAAATATGTTCATTTGCTGAAAATCAACAAAACCACGAAAAGTTCTTGTATTTGAAGATAAAATCTTTTTGCTTTGAAGAAGAAAGATCTTGCTGACTGAAATAAGTTCATTAGATGAAAACTAACAAAAATTGACAAGAACCACGAAAAGTTCTTGTATTTTAAGATAAAATCTTACGCTATTGAAGAAAAAACTTCTAGCTCGCTGAAATATGTTCATTTGCTGAAAATCAACAAAACCACGAAAAGTTCTTGTATTTGAAGATAAAATCTTTTTGCTTTCAAGAAGAAAGATCTTGCTGACTGAAATAAGTTCATTGGATGAAAACTAACAAAAATTGACAAGAACCACGAAAAGTTCTTGTATTTTAAGATAAAATCTGACGCTTTTAAAGAAAAAACTTCTCCCTCGCTGAAATATGTTCATTTGCTGAAAATCAACAAAACCACGAAAAGTTCTTGTATTTGAAGATAAAATCTTTTTGCTTTGAAGAAGAAAGATCGAGCTGACTGAAATAAGTTCATAAGATGAAAACCAACAAAAATTGACAAGAACCACGAAAAGTTCTTGTATTTTAAGATAAAATCTGACGCTTTTAAAGAAAAAACTTCTCCCTCGCTGAAATATGTTCATTTGCTGAAAATCAACAAAACCACGAAAAGTTCTTGTATTTGAAGATAAAATCTTTTTGCTTTGAAGAAGAAAGATCGAGCTGACTGAAATAAGTTCATAAGATGAAAACCAACAAAAATTGACAAGAACCACGAAAAGTTCTTGTGTTTTAAGATAAAATCTTACGCTTTTCAAGAAAAAACGTCTCCCTCGCTGAAATCTGTTCATTTGCTGAAAATCAACAAAACCACGAAAAGTTCTTGTATTTGAAGATAAAATCTTTTTGCTTTGAAGAAGAAAGATCTAGCTGACTGAAATAAGTTCATAAGATGAAAACTAACAAAAATTGACAAGAACCACGAAAAGTTCTTGTATTTTAAGATAAAATCTTACGCTAATGAAGAAAAAACTTCTAGCTCGCTGAAATATGTTCATTTGCTGAAAATCAACAAAACCACGAAAAGTTCTTGTATTTGAAGATAAAATCTTTTTGCTTTCAACAAGAAAGATCTAGCTGACTGAAATAAGTTCATTGGATGAAAACCAACAAAAGTTGACAAGAACCACGAAAAGTTCTTGTATTTTAAGATAAAATCTGACACTATTAAAGAAAAAACTTCTCCCTCGCTGAAATATGTTCATTTGCTGAAAATCAACAAAACCACGAAAAGTTCTTGTATTTGAAGATAAAATCTTTTTGCTTTGAAGAAGAAAGATCGAGCTGACTGAAATAAGTTCATAAGATGAAAACCAACAAAAATTGACAAGAACCACGAAAAGTTCTTGTATTTTAAGATGAAATCTTACGCTAATGAAGAAAAAACTTCTAGCTCGCTGAAATATGTTCATTTGCTGAAAATCAACAAAACCACGAAAAGTTCTTGTATTTGAAGATAAAATCTTTTTGCTTTCAACAAGAAAGATCTAGCTGACTGAAATAAGTTCATTGGATGAAAACCAACAAAAATTGACAAGAACCACGAAAAGTTCTTGTATTTTAAGATAAAATCTGACACTATTAAAGAAAAAACTTCTCCCTCGCTGAAATATGTTCATTTGCTGAAAATCAACAAAACCACGAAAAGTTCTTGTATTTGAAGATAAAATCTTTTTGCTTTGAAGAAGAAAGATCGAGCTGACTGAAATAAGTTCATAAGATGAAAACCAACAAAAATTGACAAGAACCACGAAAAGTTCTTGTATTTTAAGATAAAATCTTACGCGATTAAAGAAAAAACTTCTCCCTCGCTGAAATATGTTCATTTGCTGAAAATCAACAAAACCACGAAAAGTTCTTGTATTTGAACATGAAATCTTTTTGCTTTGCAGAAGAAAGATCTAGCTGACTGAAATAAGTTCATAAGATGAAAACCAACAAAATTTGATTAGAACCACGAAAAGTTCTTGTATTTTAAGATAAAATCTGACGCTATTAAAGAAAAAAGTTCTCGCTCGCTGAAATATGTTCATTTGCTGAAAATCAACAAAACCACGAAAAGTTCTTGTATTTGAAGATAAAATCTTTTTGCTTTCAAGAAGAAAGATCTTGCTGACTGAAATAAGTTCATTGGATGAAAACCAACAAAAATTGACAAGAACCACGAAAAGTTCTTGTATTTTAAGATAAAATCTGACGCTATTAAAGAAAAAACTTCTCCCTCGCTGAAATATGTTCATTTGCTGAAAATCAACAAAATCACGAAAAGTTCTTGTATTTGAAGATAAAATCTTTTTGCTTTCAAGAAGAAAGATCCAGCTGACTGAAATAAGTTCATTGGATGAAAACGAACAAAAATTGACAAGAACCACGAAAAGTTCTTGTATTTTAAGATAAAATCTGACGCGATTAAAGAAAAAACTTCTCGCTCGCTGAAATATGTTCATTTGCTGAAAATCAACAAAACCACGAAAAGTTCTTGCATTTGAAGATAAAATCTTTTTGCTTTCAAGAAGAAAGATCTTGCTGACTGAAATAAGTTCATTGGATGAAAATCAACAAAACCACGAAAAGTTCTTGTATTTGAAGATAAAATCTTTTTGCTTTAAAGAAGAAAGATCCAGCTGACTGAAATAAGTTTATTTGATGAAAATCAACAAAAATTGACAAGAACCACGAAAAGTTTTTGTATTTTAAGATTTAATCTGACGCTATTAAAGATCAAACTTCTCGCTCGCTGAAATATGTTCATTTGCTGAAAATCAACAAAATCACGAAAAGTTCTTGTATTTGAAGATAAAATCTTTTTGCTGTCAAGAAGAAAGATCTTGCTGACTGAAATAAGTTCATTGGATGAAAACCAACAAAAATTGACAAGAACCACGAAAAGTTCTTGTATTTTAAGCTAAAATCTGACGCTTTTAAAGAAAAAACTTCTCGCTCGCTGAAATTTGTTCATTTGCTGAAAATCAACAAAACCACGAAAAGTTCTTGTATTTGAAGATAAAATCTTTTTGCTTTAAAGAAGAAAGATCTGGCTGACTGAAATAAGTTCATAAGATGAAAACCAACAAAATTTGATTAGAACCACGAAAAGTTCTTGTATTTTTAGATAAAATCTGACGCTATTAAAGAAAAACTTCTCGCTCGCTGAAATATGTTCATTTGCTGAAAATCAACAAAACCACGAAAAGTTCTTGTATTTGAAGATAAAATCTTTTTGCTTTGAAGAAGAAAGATCTAGCTGACTGAAATAAGTTCATTGGATGAAAACCAACAAAAATTGACAAGAACCACGAAAAGTTTTTGTATTTTAAGATTTAATCTGACGCTATTAAAGATAAAACTTCTCGCTCGCTGAAATATGTTCATTTGCTGAAAATCAACAAAATCACGAAAAGTTCTTGTATTTGAAGATAAAATCTTTTTGCTTTCAAGAAGAAAGATCTTGCTGAATGAAATAAGTTCATTGGATGAAAACCAACAAAAATTGACAAGAACCACGAAAAGTTCTTGTATTTTAAGCTAAAATCTGACGCTTTTAAAGAAAAAACTTCTCGCTCGCTGAAATATGTTCATTTGCTGAAAATCAACAAAACCACGAAAAGTTCTTGTATTTGAAGATAAAATCTTTTTGCTTTGAAGAAGAAAGATCTAGCTGACTGAAATAAGTTCATTGGATGAAAACCAACAAAAATTGACAAGAACCACGAAAAGTTCTTGTATTTTAAGATAAAATCTGACGCTATTAAAGAAAAAACTTCTCCCTCACTGAAATATGTTCATTTGCTGAAAATCAACAAAACCACGAAAAGTTCTTGTATTTGAAGATAAAATCTTTTTGCTTTGAAGAAGAAAGATCTTGCTGACTGAAATAAGTTCATTAGATGAAAACTAACAAAAATTGACAAGAACCACGAAAAGTTCTTGTATTTTAAGATAAAATCTTACGCTATTGAAGAAAAAACTTCGAGCTCGCTGAAATATGTTCATTTGCTGAAAATCAACAAAACCACGAAAAGTTCTTGTATTTGAAGATAAAATCTTTTTGCTTTCAAGAAGAAAGATCTTGCTGACTGAAATAAGTTCATTGGATGAAAACTAACAAAAATTGACAAGAACCACGAAAAGTTCTTGTATTTTAAGATAAAATCTGACGCTTTTAAAGAAAAAACTTCTCCCTCGCTGAAATATGTTCATTTGCTGAAAATCAACAAAACCACGAAAAGTTCTTGTATTTGAAGATAAAATCTTTTTGCTTTGAAGAAGAAAGATCGAGCTGACTGAAATAAGTTCATAAGATGAAAACCAACAAAAATTGACAAGAACCACGAAAAGTTCTTGTATTTTAAGATAAAATCTGACGCTTTTAAAGAAAAAACTTCTCCCTCGCTGAAATATGTTCATTTGCTGAAAATCAACAAAACCACGAAAAGTTCTTGTATTTGAAGATAAAATCTTTTTGCTTTGAAGAAGAAAGATCGAGCTGACTGAAATAAGTTCATAAGATGAAAACCAACAAAAATTGACAAGAACCACGAAAAGTTCTTGTATTTTAAGATAAAATCTTACGCTTTTCAAGAAAAAACGTCTCCCTCGCTGAAATCTGTTCATTTGCTGAAAATCAACAAAACCACGAAAAGTTCTTGTATTTGAAGATAAAATCTTTTTGCTTTGAAGAAGAAAGATCTAGCTGACTGAAATAAGTTCATAAGATGAAAACTAACAAAAATTGACAAGAACCACGAAAAGTTCTTGTATTTTAAGATAAAATCTTACGCTAATGAAGAAAAAACTTCTAGCTCGCTGAAATATGTTCATTTGCTGAAAATCAACAAAACCACGAAAAGTTCTTGTATTTGAAGATAAAATCTTTTTGCTTTCAACAAGAAAGATCTAGCTGACTGAAATAAGTTCATTGGATGAAAACCAACAAAAGTTGACAAGAACCACGAAAAGTTCTTGTATTTTAAGATAAAATCTGACACTATTAAAGAAAAAACTTCTCCCTCGCTGAAATATGTTCATTTGCTGAAAATCAACAAAACCACGAAAAGTTCTTGTATTTGAAGATAAAATCTTTTTGCTTTGAAGAAGAAAGATCGAGCTGACTGAAATAAGTTCATAAGATGAAAACCAACAAAAATTGACAAGAACCACGAAAAGTTCTTGTATTTTAAGATGAAATCTTACGCTAATGAAGAAAAAACTTCTAGCTCGCTGAAATATGTTCATTTGCTGAAAATCAACAAAACCACGAAAAGTTCTTGTATTTGAAGATAAAATCTTTTTGCTTTCAACAAGAAAGATCTAGCTGACTGAAATAAGTTCATTGGATGAAAACCAACAAAAATTGACAAGAACCACGAAAAGTTCTTGTATTTTAAGATAAAATCTGACACTATTAAAGAAAAAACTTCTCCCTCGCTGAAATATGTTCATTTGCTGAAAATCAACAAAACCACGAAAAGTTCTTGTATTTGAAGATAAAATCTTTTTGCTTTGAAGAAGAAAGATCGAGCTGACTGAAATAAGTTCATAAGATGAAAACCAACAAAAATTGACAAGAACCACGAAAAGTTCTTGTATTTTAAGATAAAATCTTACGCGATTAAAGAAAAAACTTCTCCCTCGCTGAAATATGTTCATTTGCTGAAAATCAACAAAACCACGAAAAGTTCTTGTATTTGAACATGAAATCTTTTTGCTTTGCAGAAGAAAGATCTAGCTGACTGAAATAAGTTCATAAGATGAAAACCAACAAAATTTGATTAGAACCACGAAAAGTTCTTGTATTTTAAGATAAAATCTGACGCTATTAAAGAAAAAAGTTCTCGCTCGCTGAAATATGTTCATTTGCTGAAAATCAACAAAACCACGAAAAGTTCTTGTATTTGAAGATAAAATCTTTTTGCTTTCAAGAAGAAAGATCTTGCTGACTGAAATAAGTTCATTGGATGAAAACCAACAAAAATTGACAAGAACCACGAAAAGTTCTTGTATTTTAAGATAAAATCTGACGCTATTAAAGAAAAAACTTCTCCCTCGCTGAAATATGTTCATTTGCTGAAAATCAACAAAACCACGAAAAGTTCTTGTATTTGAAGATAAAATCTTTTTGCTTTGAAGAAGAAAGATCGAGCTGACTGAAATAAGTTCATTTGATGAAAATCAACAAAAATTGACAAGAACCACGAAAAGTTCTTGTATTTTAAGATAAAATCTGACGCTATTAAAGAAAAAACTTCTCCCTCGCTGAAATATGTTCATTTGCTGAAAATCAACAAAACCACGAAAAGTTCTTGTATTTGAAGATAAAATCTTTTTGCTTTGAAGAAGAAAGATCGAGCTGAATGAAATAAGTTCATCAGATGAAAACCAACAAAAATTGACAAGAACCACGAAAAGTTCTTGTATTTTAAGATAAAATCTTTTTGCTTTCAAGAAGAAAGATCGAGCTGACTGAAATAAGTTCATTGGATGAAAACCAACAAAAATTGACAAGAACCACGAAAAGTTCTTGTATTTTAAGATAAAATCTGACGCTATTAAAGAAAAAACTTCTCGCTCGCTGAAATATGTTCATTTGCTGAAAATCAACAAAACCACGAAAAGTTCTTGTATTTGAAGATAAAATCTTTTTGCTTTGAAGAAGAAAGATCTGGCTGACTGAAATAAGTTCATTGGATGAAAGCCAACAAAAATTGACAAGAACCGCGAAAAGTTCTTGTATTTTAAGATTAAATCTGACGCGATTAAAGAAAAAACTTCTCCCTCGCTGAAATCTGTTCATTTGCTGAAAATCAACAAAACCACGAAAAGTTCTTGTATTTGAAGATAAAACCTTTCGGCTTTGAAGGAGAAAGATCTAGCTGACTGAAATAAGTTTATGGGATGAAAACCAACAAAAATTGACAAGAACCACGAAAAGTTCTTGTATTTTCAGATAAAATCTGACGCTATTAAAAAAAAAACTTCTCCCTCGCTGAAATATGTTCATTTGCTGAAAATCAACAAAATCACGAAAAGTTCTTGTATTTGAAGATAAAATCTTTTTGCTTTCAAGAAGAAAGATCCAGCTGACTGAAATAAGTTCATTGGATGAAAACGAACAAAAATTGACAAGAACCACGAAAAGTTCTTGTATTTTAGGATAAAATCTGACGCGATTAAAGAAAAAACTTCTCGCTCGCTGAAATATGTTCATTTGCTGAAAATCAACAAAACCACGAAAAGTTCTTGCATTTGAAGATAAAATCTTTTTGCTTTAAAGAAGAAAGATCCAGCTGACTGAAATAAGTTTATTTGATGAAAATCAACAAAAATTGACAAGAACCACGAAAAGTTTTTGTATTTTAAGATTTAATCTGACGCTATAAAAGATCAAACTTCTCGCTCGCTGAAATATGTTCATTTGCTGAAAATCAACAAAATCACGAAAAGTTCTTGTATTTGAAGATAAAATCTTTTTGCTGTCAAGAAGAAAGATCTTGCTGACTGAAATAAGTTCATTGGATGAAAACCAACAAAAATTGACAAGAACCACGAAAAGTTCTTGTATTTTAAGCTAAAATCTGACGCTTTTAAAGAAAAAACTTCTCGCTCGCTGAAATTTGTTCATTTGCTGAAAATCAACAAAACCACGAAAAGTTCTTGTATTTGAAGATAAAATCTTTTTGCTTTAAAGAAGAAAGATCTGGCTGACTGAAATAAGTTCATAAGATGAAAACCAACAAAATTTGATTAGAACCACGAAAAGTTCTTGTATTTTAAGATAAAATCTGACGCTATTAAAGAAAAAACTTCTCGCTCGCTGAAATATGTTCATTTGCTGAAAATCAACAAAACCACGAAAAGTTCTTGTATTTGAAGATAAAATCTTTTTGCTTTCAAGAAGAAAGATCTTGCTGACTGAAATAAGTTCATTGGATGAAAACCAACAAAAATTGACAAGAACCACGAAAAGTTCTTGTATTTTAAGATAAAATCTGACGCTATTAAAGAAAAAACTTCTCCCTCGCTGAAATATGTTCATTTGCTGAAAATCAACAAAACCACGAAAAGTTCTTGTATTTGAAGATAAAATCTTTTTGCTTTGAAGAAGAAAGATCGAGCTGACTGAAATAAGTTCATAAGATGAAAACCAACAAAAATTGACAAGAACCACGAAAAGTTCTTGTATTTTAAGATAAAATCTTACGCTTTTCAAGAAAAAACTTCTCCCTCGCTGAAATATGTTCATTTGCTGAAAATCAACAAAACCACGAAAAGTTCTTGTATTTGAAGATAAAATCTTTTTGCTTTGAAGAAGAAAGATCTAGCTGACTGAAATAAGTTCATAAGATGAAAACTAACAAAAATTGACAAGAACCACGAAAAGTTCTTGTATTTTAAGATAAAATCTTACGCTAATGAAGAAAAAACTTCTAGCTCGCTGAAATATGTTCATTTGCTGAAAATCAACAAAACCACGAAAAGTTCTTGTATTTGAAGATAAAATCTTTTTGCTTTCAACAAGAAAGATCTAGCTGACTGAAATAAGTTCATTGGATGAAAACCAACAAAAGTTGACAAGAACCACGAAAAGTTCTTGTATTTTAAGATAAAATCTGACACTATTAAAGAAAAAACTTCTCCCTCGCTGAAATATGTTCATTTGCTGAAAATCAACAAAACCACGAAAAGTTCTTGTATTTGAAGATAAAATCTTTTTGCTTTGAAGAAGAAAGATCGAGCTGACTGAAATAAGTTCATAAGATGAAAACCAACAAAAATTGACAAGAACCACGAAAAGTTCTTGTATTTTAAGATGAAATCTTACGCTAATGAAGAAAAAACTTCTAGCTCGCTGAAATATGTTCATTTGCTGAAAATCAACAAAACCACGAAAAGTTCTTGTATTTGAAGATAAAATCTTTTTGCTTTCAACAAGAAAGATCTAGCTGACTGAAATAAGTTCATTGGATGAAAACCAACAAAAATTGACAAGAACCACGAAAAGTTCTTGTATTTTAAGATAAAATCTGACACTATTAAAGAAAAAACTTCTCCCTCGCTGAAATATGTTCATTTGCTGAAAATCAACAAAACCACGAAAAGTTCTTGTATTTGAAGATAAAATCTTTTTGCTTTGAAGAAGAAAGATCGAGCTGACTGAAATAAGTTCATAAGATGAAAACCAACAAAAATTGACAAGAACCACGAAAAGTTCTTGTATTTTAAGATAAAATCTTACGCGATTAAAGAAAAAACTTCTCCCTCGCTGAAATATGTTCATTTGCTGAAAATCAACAAAACCACGAAAAGTTCTTGTATTTGAACATGAAATCTTTTTGCTTTGCAGAAGAAAGATCTAGCTGACTGAAATAAGTTCATAAGATGAAAACCAACAAAATTTGATTAGAACCACGAAAAGTTCTTGTATTTTAAGATAAAATCTGACGCTATTAAAGAAAAAAGTTCTCGCTCGCTGAAATATGTTCATTTGCTGAAAATCAACAAAACCACGAAAAGTTCTTGTATTTGAAGATAAAATCTTTTTGCTTTCAAGAAGAAAGATCTTGCTGACTGAAATAAGTTCATTGGATGAAAACCAACAAAAATTGACAAGAACCACGAAAAGTTCTTGTATTTTAAGATAAAATCTGACGCTATTAAAGAAAAAACTTCTCCCTCGCTGAAATATGTTCATTTGCTGAAAATCAACAAAACCATGAAAAGTTCTTATATTTGAAGATAAAATCTTTTTGCTTTGAAGAAGAAAGATCCAGCTGACTGAAATAAGTTCATTTGATGAAAATCAACAAAAATTGACAAGAACCACGAAAAGTTTTTGTATTTTAAGATAAAATCTGACGCTATTAAAGAAAAAACTTCTCCCTCGCTGAAATATGTTCATTTGCTGAAAATCAACAAAACCACGAAAAGTTCTTGTATTTGAAGATAAAATCTTTTTGCTTTGAAGAAGAAAGATCGAGCTGACTGAAATAAGTTCATTTGATGAAAATCAACAAAAATTGACAAGAACCACGAAAAGTTCTTGTATTTTAAGATAAAATCTGACGCTATTAAAGAAAAAACTTCTCCCTCGCTGAAATATGTTCATTTGCTGAAAATCAACAAAACCACGAAAAGTTCTTGTATTTGAAGATAAAATCTTTTTGCTTTCAAGAAGAAAGATCGAGCTGACTGAAATAAGTTCATTGGATGAAAACCAACAAAAATTGACAAGAACCACGAAAAGTTCTTGTATTTTAAGATAAAATCTTTTTGCTTTCAAGAAGAAAGATCGAGCTGACTGAAATAAGTTCATTGGATGAAAACCAACAAAAATTGACAAGAACCACGAAAAGTTCTTGTATTTTAAGATAAAATCTGACGCTATTAAAGAAAAAACTTCTCGCTCGCTGAAATATGTTCATTTGCTGAAAATCAACAAAACCACGAAAAGTTCTTGTATTTGAAGATAAAATCTTTTTGCTTTGAAGAAGAAAGATCTGGCTGACTGAAATAAGTTCATTGGATGAAAGCCAACAAAAATTGACAAGAACCGCGAAAAGTTCTTGTATTTTAAGATTAAATCTGACGCGATTAAAGAAAAAACTTCTCCCTCGCTGAAATCTGTTCATTTGCTGAAAATCAACAAAACCACGAAAAGTTCTTGTATTTGAAGATAAAACCTTTCGGCTTTGAAGGAGAAAGATCTAGCTGACTGAAATAAGTTTATGGGATGAAAACCAACAAAAATTGACAAGAACCACGAAAAGTTCTTGTATTTTCAGATAAAATCTGACGCTATTAAAGAAAAAACTTCTCCCTCGCTGAAATATGTTCATTTGCTGAAAATCAACAAAATCACGAAAAGTTCTTGTATTTGAAGATAAAATCTTTTTGCTTTCAAGAAGAAAGATCCAGCTGACTGAAATAAGTTCATTGGATGAAAACGAACAAAAATTGACAAGAACCACGAAAAGTTCTTGTATTTTAGGATAAAATCTGACGCGATTAAAGAAAAAACTTCTCGCTCGCTGAAATATGTTCATTTGCTGAAAATCAACAAAACCACGAAAAGTTCTTGCATTTGAAGATAAAATCTTTTTGCTTTCAAGAAGAAAGATCTTGCTGACTGAAATAAGTTCATTGGATGAAAATCAACAAAACCACGAAAAGTTCTTGTATTTGAAGATAAAATCTTTTTGCTTTAAAGAAGAAAGATCCAGCTGACTGAAATAAGTTTATTTGATGAAAATCAACAAAAATTGACAAGAACCACGAAAAGTTTTTGTATTTTAAGATTTAATCTGACGCTATTAAAGATCAAACTTCTCGCTCGCTGAAATATGTTCATTTGCTGAAAATCAACAAAATCACGAAAAGTTCTTGTATTTGAAGATAAAATCTTTTTGCTGTCAAGAAGAAAGATCTTGCTGACTGAAATAAGTTCATTGGATGAAAACCAACAAAAATTGACAAGAACCACGAAAAGTTCTTGTATTTTAAGCTAAAATCTGACGCTTTTAAAGAAAAAACTTCTCGCTCGCTGAAATTTGTTCATTTGCTGAAAATCAACAAAACCACGAAAAGTTCTTGTATTTGAAGATAAAATCTTTTTGCTTTAAAGAAGAAAGATCTGGCTGACTGAAATAAGTTCATAAGATGAAAACCAACAAAATTCGATTAGAACCACGAAAAGTTCTTGTATTTTTAGATAAAATCTGACGCTATTAAAGAAAAAACTTCTCGCTCGCTGAAATATGTTCATTTGCTGAAAATCAACAAAACCACGAAAAGTTCTTGTATTTGAAGATAAAATCTTTTTGCTTTGAAGAAGAAAGATCGAGCTGACTGAAATAAGTTCATAAGATGAAAACCAACAAAAATTGACAAGAACCACGAAAAGTTCTTGTATTTTAAGATAAAATCTTACGCGATTAAAGAAAAAACTTCTCCCTCGCTGAAATATGTTCATTTGCTGAAAATCAACAAAACCACGAAAAGTTCTTGTATTTGAACATAAAATCTTTTTGCTTTGCAGAAGAAAGATCTAGCTGACTGAAATAAGTTCATAAGATGAAAACCAACAAAATTTGATTAGAACCACGAAAAGTTCTTGTATTTTAAGATAAAATCTGACGCTATTAAAGAAAAAACTTCTCGCTAGCTGAAATATGTTCATTTGCTGAAAATCAACAAAACCACGAAAAGTTCTTGTATTTGAAGATAAAATCTTTTTGCTTTGAAGAAGAAACATCCAGCTGACTGAAATAAGTTCATTGGATGAAAACCAACAAAAATTGACAAGAACCACGAAAAGTTCTTGTATTTTAAGATAAAATCTGACGCTATTAAAGAAAAAACTTCTCCCTCGCTGAAATATGTTCATTTGCTGAAAATCAATAAAACCACGAAAAGTTCTTGTATTTGAAGATAAAATCTTTTTGCTTTGAAGAAGAAAGATCTAGCTGACTGAAATAAGTTCATAAGATGAAAACTAACAAAAATTGACAAGAACCACGAAAAGTTCTTGTATTTTAAGATAAAATCTTACGCTATTGAAGAAAAAACTTCTAGCTCGCTGAAATATGTTCATTTGCTGAAAATCAACAAAACCACGAAAAGTTCTTGTATTTGAAGATAAAATCTTTTTGCTTTCAAGAAGAAAGATCTTGCTGACTGAAATAAGTTCATTGGATGAAAACGAACAAAAATTGACAAGAACCACGAAAAGTTCTTGTATTTTAAGATAAAATCTGACGCTATTAAAGAAAAAACTTCTCCCTCGCTGAAATATGTTCATTTGCTGAAAATCAACAAAACCACGAAAAGTTCTTGTATTTGAAGATAAAATCTTTTTGCTTTGAAGAAGAAAGATCGAGCTGACTGAAATAAGTTCATTTGATGAAAATCAACAAAAATTGACAAGAACCACGAAAAGTTTTTGTATTTTAAGATAAAATCTGACGCTATTAAAGAAAAAGCTTCTCCCTCTCTGAAATATGTTCATTTGCTGAAAATCAACAAAACCACGAAAAGTTCTTGTATTTGAAGATAAAATCTTTTTGCTTTGAAGGAGAAAGATCGAGCTGACTGAAATAAGTTCATTGGATGAAAACCAACAAAAATTGACAAGAACCACGAAAAGTTCTTGTATTTTAAGATAAAATCTGACGCTATTAAAGAAAAAACTTCTCGCTCGCTGAAATATGTTCATTTGCTGAAAATCAACAAAACCACGAAAAGTTCTTGCATTTGAAGATAAAATCTTTTTGCTTTCAAGAAGAAAGATCTTGCTGACTGAAATAAGTTCATTGGATGAAAACCAACAAAAATTGACAAGAACCACGAAAAGTTCTTGTATTTTAAGCTAAAATCTGACGCTATTAAAGAAAAAACTTCTCGCTCGCTGAAATATGTTCATTTGCTGAAAATCAACAAAACCACGAAAAGTTCTTGTATTTGAAGATAAAATCTTTTTGCTTTGAAGAAGAAAGATCTGGCTGACTGAAATAAGTTCATTGGATGAAAGCCAACAAAAATTGACAAGAACCACGAAAAGTTCTTGTATTTTAAGATTAAATCTGACGCGATTAAAGAAAAAACTTCTCCCTCGCTGAAATATGTTCATTTGCTGAAAATCAACAAAACCACGAAAAGTTCTTGTATTTGAAGATAAAACCTTTCGGCTTTGAAGGAGAAAGATCTAGCTGACTGAAATAAGTTTATGGGATGAAAACCAACAAAAATTGACAAGAACCACGAAAAGTTCTTGTATTTTCAGATAAAATCTGACGCTATTAAAGAAAAAACTTCTCCCTCGCTGAAATATGTTCATTTGCTGAAAATCAACAAAATCACGAAAAGTTCTTGTATTTGAAGATAAAATCTTTTTGCTTTCAAGAAGAAAGATCCAGCTGACTGAAATAAGTTCATTGGATGAAAACGAACAAAAATTGACAAGAACCACGAAAAGTTCTTGTATTTTAAGATAAAATCTGACGCTATTAAAGAAAAAACTTCTCGCTCGCTGAAATATGTTCATTAGCTGAAAATCAACAAAACCACGAAAAGTTCTTGCATTTGAAGATAAAATCTTTTTGCTTTCAAGAAGAAAGATCTTGCTGACTGAAATAAGTTCATTGGATGAAAATCAACAAAACCACGAAAAGTTCTTGTATTTGAAGATAAAATCTTTTTGCTTTAAAGAAGAAAGATCTAGCTGACTGAAATAAGTTTATTTGATGAAAATCAACAAAAATTGACAAGAACCACGAAAAGTTTTTGTATTTTAAGATTTAATCTGACGCTATTAAAGATCAAACTTCTCGCTCGCTGAAATTTGTTAATTTGCTGAAAATCAACAAAACCACGAAAAGTTCTTGTATTTGAAGATAAAATCTTTTTGCTTTGAAGAAGAAAGATCTAGCTGACTGAAATAAGTTCATTAGATGAAAACCAACAAAAATTGACAAGAACCACGAAAAGTTCTTGTATTTTAAGATAAAATCTTACGCTATTGAAGAAAAAACTTCTAGGTCGCTGAAATATGTTCATTTGCTGAAAATCAACAAAACCACGAAAAGTTCTTGTATTTGAAGATAAAATCTTTTTGCTTTGAAGAAGAAAGATCGAGCTGACTGAAATAAGTTCATTGGATGAAAACGAACAAAAATTGACAAGAACCACGAAAAGTTCTTGTATTTTAAGATAAAATCTGACGCTATTAAAGAAAAAACTTCTCGCTCGCTGAAATATGTTCATTTGCTGAAAATCAACAAAACCACGAAAAGTTCTTGTATTTGAAGATAAAATCTTTTTGCTTTGAAGAAGAAAGATCTAGCTGACTGAAATAAGTTCATTTGATGAAAATCAACAAAATTTGACAAGAACCACGAAAAGATTTTGTATTTTAAGATAAAATCTGACGCTATTAAAGAAAAAACTTCTCCCTCGCTGAAATATGTTCATTTGCTGAAAATCAACAAAACCACGAAAAGTTCTTGTATTTGAAGATAAAATCTTTTTGCTTTGAAGAAGAAAGATCGAGCTGACTGAAATAAGTTCATTGGATGAAAACCAACAAAAATTGACAAGAACCACGAAAAGTTCTTGTATTTTAAGATAAAATCTGACGCTATTAAAGAAAAAACTTCTCGCTCGCTGAAATATGTTCATTTGCTGAAAATCAACAAAACCACGAAAAGTTCTTGCATTTGAAGATAAAATCTTTTTGCTTTCAAGAAGAAAGATCTTGCTGACTGAAATAGGTTCGTTGGATGAAAACCAACAAAAATTGACAAGAACCACGAAAAGTTCTTGTATTTTAAGCTAAAATCTGACGCTATTAAAGAAAAAACTTCTCGCTCGCTGAAATATGTTCATTTGCTGAAAATCAACAAAAGCACGAAAAGTTCTTGTATTTGAAGATAAAATCTTTTTGCTTTGAAGAAGAAAGATCTGGCTGACTGAAATAAGTTGATTGGATGAAAGCCAACAAAAATTGACAAGAACCACGAAACGTTCTTGTATTTTAAGATTAAATCTGACGCGATTAAAGAAAAAACTTCTCCCTCGCTGAAATATGTTCATTTGCTGAAAATCAACAAAACCACGAAAAGTTCTTGTATTTGAAGATAAAACCTTTCGGCTTTGAAGGAGAAAGATCTAGCTGACTGAAATAAGTTTATGGGATGAAAACCAACAAAAATTGACAAGAACCACGAAAAGTTCTTGTATTTTCAGATAAAATCTGACGCTATTAAAGAAAAAACTTCTCCCTCGCTGAAATATGTTCATTTGCTGAAAATCAACAAAATCACGAAAAGTTCTTGTATTTGAAGATAAAATCTTTTTGCTTTCAAGAAGAAAGATCCAGCTGACTGAAATAAGTTCATTGGATGAAAACGAACAAAAATTGACAAGAACCACGAAAAGTTCTTGTATTTTAAGATAAAATCTGACGCTATTAAGAAAAAACTTCTCGCTCGCTGAAATATGTTCATTTGCTGAAAATCAACAAAACCACGAAAAGTTCTTGCATTTGAAGATAAAATCTTTTTGCTTTCAAGAAGAAAGATCTTGCTGACTGAAATAAGTTCATTGGATGAAAATCAACAAAACCACGAAAAGTTCTTGTATTTGAAGATAAAATCTTTTTGCTTTAAAGAAGAAAGATCTAGCTGACTGAAATAAGTTTATTTGATGAAAATCAACAAAAATTGACAAGAACCACGAAAAGTTTTTGTATTTTAAGATTTAATCTGACGCTATTAAAGATCAAACTTCTCGCTCGCTGAAATATGTTCATTTGCTGAAAATCAACAAAATCACGAAAAGTTCTTGTATTTGAAGATAAAATCTTTTTGCTTTAAAGAAGAAAGATCTGGCTGACTGAAATAAGTTCATAAGATGAAAACCAACAAAATTTGATTAGAACCACGAAAAGTTCTTGTATTTTAAGATAAAATCTGACGCTATTAAAGAAAAAACTTCTCGCTCGCTGAAATATGTTCATTTGCTGAAAATCAACAAAACCACGAAAAGTTCTTGTATTTGAAGATAAAATCTTTTTGCTTTGAAGAAGAAAGATCCAGCTGACTGAAATAAGTTCATTGGATGAAAACCAACAAAAATTGACAAGAACCACGAAAAGTTCTTGTATTTTAAGATAAAATCTTACGCTATTGAAGAAAAAACTTCTAGCTCGCTGAAATATGTTCATTTGCTGAAAATCAACAAAACCACGAAAAGTTCTTGTATTTGAAGATAAAATCTTTTTGCTTTCAAGAAGAAAGATCTTGCTGACTGAAATAAGTTCATTGGATGAAAACCAACAAAAATTGACAAGAACCACGAAAAGTTCTTGTATTTTAAGATAAAATCTGACGCTATTAAAGAAAAAACTTCTCGCTCGCTGAAATATGTTCATTTGCTGAAAATCAACAAAACCACGAAAAGTTCTTGTATTTGAAGATAAAATCTTTTTGCTTTGAAGAAGAAAGATCTAGCTGACTGAAATAAGTTCATTTGATGAAAATCAACAAAATTTGACAAGAACCACGAAAAGATTTTGTATTTTAAGATAAAATCTGACGCTATTAAAGAAAAAACTTCTCGCTCGCTGAAATATGTTCATTTGCTGAAAATCAACAAAATCACGAAAAGTTCTTGTATTTGAAGATAAAATCTTTTTGCTTTCAAGAAGAAAGATCTTGCTGACTGAAATAAGTTCATTGGATGAAAACGAACAAAAATTGACAAGAACCACGAAAAGTTCTTGTATTTTAAGATAAAATCTGACGCTATTAAAGAAAAAACTTCTCCCTCGCTGAAATATGTTCATTTGCTGAAAATCAACAAAACCACGAAAAGTTCTTGTGTTTGAAGATAAAATCTTTTTGCTTTGAAGAAGAAAGATCCAGCTGACTGAAATAAGTTCATTTGATGAAAATCAACAAAAATTGACAAGAACCACGAAAAGTTTTTGTATTTTAAGATAAAATCTGACGCAATTAAAGAAAAAGCTTCTCCCTCTCTGAAATATGTTCATTTGCTGAAAATCAACAAAACCACGAAAAGTTCTTGTATTTGAAGATAAAATCTTTTTGCTTTGAAGAAGAAAGATCGAGCTGACTGAAATAAGTTCATTGGATGAAAACCAACAAAAATTGACAAGAACCACGAAAAGTTCTTGTATTTTAAGATAAAATCTGACGCTATTAAAGAAAAAACTTCTCGCTCGCTGAAATATGTTCATTTGCTGAAAATCAACAAAACCACGAAAAGTTCTTGCATTTGAAGATAAAATCTTTTTGCTTTCAAGAAGAAAGATCTTGCTGACTGAAATAAGTTCATTGGATGAAAATCAACAAAACCACGAAAAGTTCTTGTATTTGAAGATAAAATCTTTTTGCTTTAAAGAAGAAAGATCTAGCTGACTGAAATAAGTTTATTTGATGAAAATCAACAAAAATTGACAAGAACCACGAAAAGTTTTTGTATTTTAAGATTTAATCTGACGCTATTAAAGATCAAACTTCTCGCTCGCTGAAATTTGTTCATTTGCTGAAAATCAACAAAACCACGAAAAGTTCTTGTATTTGAAGATAAAATCTTTTTGCTTTGAAGAAGAAAGATCTAGCTGACTGAAATAAGTTCATTAGATGAAAACCAACAAAAATTGACAAGAACCACGAAAAGTTCTTGTATTTTAAGATAAAATCTTACGCTATTGAAGAAAAAACTTCTAGCTCGCTGAAATATGTTCATTTGCTGAAAATCAACAAAACGACGAAAAGTTCTTGTATTTGAAGATAAAATCTTTTTGCTTTGAAGAAGAAAGATCGAGCTGACTGAAATAAGTTCATTGGATGAAAACGAACAAAAATTGACAAGAACCACGAAAAGTTCTTGTATTTTAAGATAAAATCTGACGCTATTAAAGAAAAAACTTCTCGCTCGCTGAAATATGTTCATTTGCTGAAAATCAACAAAACCACGAAAAGTTCTTGTATTTGAAGATAAAATCTTTTTGCTTTGAAGAAGAAAGATCTAGCTGACTGAAATAAGTTCATTTGATGAAAATCAACAAAATTTGACAAGAACCACGAAAAGATTTTGTATTTTAAGATAAAATCTGACGCTATTAAAGAAAAAACTTCTCCCTCGCTGAAATATGTTCATTTGCTGAAAATCAACAAAACCACGAAAAGTTCTTGTATTTGAAGATAAAATCTTTTTGCTTTGAAGAAGAAAGATCGAGCTGACTGAAATAAGTTCATTGGATGAAAACCAACAAAAATTGACAAGAACCACGAAAAGTTCTTGTATTTTAAGATAAAATCTGACGCTATGAAAGAAAAAACTTCTCGCTCGCTGAAATATGTTCATTTGCTGAAAATCAACAAAACCACGAAAAGTTCTTGCATTTGAAGATAAAATCTTTTTGCTTTCAAGAAGAAAGATCTTGCTGACTGAAATAAGTTCATTGGATGAAAACCAACAAAAATTGACAAGAACCACGAAAAGTTCTTGTATTTTAAGCTAAAATCTGACGCTATTAAAGAAAAAACTTCTCGCTCGCTGAAATATGTTCATTTGCTGAAAATCAACAAAAGCACGAAAAGTTGTTGTATTTGAAGATAAAATCTTTTTGCTTTGAAGAAGAAAGATCTGGCTGACTGAAATAAGTTCATTGGATGAAAGCCAACAAAAATTGACAAGAACCACGAAACGTTCTTGTATTTTAAGATTAAATCTGACGCGATTAAAGAAAAAACTTCTCCCTCGCTGAAATATGTTCATTTGCTGAAAATCAACAAAACCACGAAAAGTTCTTGTATTTGAAGATAAAACCTTTCGGCTTTGAAGGAGAAAGATCTAGCTGACTGAAATAAGTTTATGGGATGAAAACCAACAAAAATTGACAAGAACCACGAAAAGTTCTTGTATTTTCAGATAAAATCTGACGCTATTAAAGAAAAAACTTCTCCCTCGCTGAAATATGTTCATTTGCTGAAAATCAACAAAATCACGAAAAGTTCTTGTATTTGAAGATAAAATCTTTTTGCTTTCAAGAAGAAAGATCCAGCTGACTGAAATAAGTTCATTGGATGAAAACGAACAAAAATTGACAAGAACCACGAAAAGTTCTTGTATTTTAAGATAAAATCTGACGCTATTAAAGAAAAAACTTCTCGCTCGCTGAAATATGTTCATTTGCTGAAAATCAACAAAACCACGAAAAGTTCTTGCATTTGAAGATAAAATCTTTTTGCTTTCAAGAAGAAAGATCTTGCTGACTGAAATAAGTTCATTGGATGAAAATCAACAAAACCACGAAAAGTTCTTGTATTTGAAGATAAAATCTTTTTGCTTCAAAGAAGAAAGATCTAGCTGACTGAAATAAGTTTATTTGATGAAAATCAACAAAAATTGACAAGAACCACGAAAAGTTCTTGTATTTTAAGCTAAAATCTGACGCTTTTAAAGAAAAAACTTCTCGCTCGCTGAAATTTGTTCATTTGCTGAAAATCAACAAAACCACGAAAAGTTCTTGTATTTGAAGATAAAATCTTTTTGCTTTAAAGAAGAAAGATCTGGCTGACTGAAATAAGTTCATAAGATGAAAACCAACAAAATTTGATTAGAACCACGAAAAGTTCTTGTATTTTAAGATAAAATCTGACGCTATTAAAGAAAAAACTTCTCGCTCGCTGAAATATGTTCATTTGCTGAAAATCAACAAAACCACGAAAAGTTCTTGTATTTGAAGATAAAATCTTTTTGCTTTGAAGAAGAAAGATCCAGCTGACTGAAATAAGTTCATTGGATGAAAACCAACAAAAATTGACAAGAACCACGAAAAGTTCTTGTATTTTAAGATAAAATCTTACGCTATTGAAGAAAAAACTTCTAGCTCGCTGAAATATGTTCATTTGCTGAAAATCAACAAAACCACGAAAAGTTCTTGTATTTGAAGATAAAATCTTTTTGCTTTCAAGAAGAAAGATCTTGCTGACTGAAATAAGTTCATTGGATGAAAACCAACAAAAATTGACAAGAACCACGAAAAGTTCTTGTATTTTAAGATAAAATCTGACGCTATTAAAGAAAAAATTTCTCGCTCGCTGAAATATGTTCATTTGCTGAAAATCAACAAAACCACGAAAAGTTCTTGTATTTGAAGATAAAATCTTTTTGCTTTGAAGAAGAAAGATCGAGCTGACTGAAATAAGTTCATAAGATGAAAACCAACAAAAATTGACAAGAACCACGAAAAGTTCTTGTATTTTAAGATAAAATCTTACGCTTTTCAAGAAAAAACTTCTCCCTCGCTGAAATATGCTCATTTGCTGAAAATCAACAAAACCACGAAAAGTTCTTGTATTTGAAGATAAAATCTTTTTGCTTTGAAGAAGAAAGATCTAGCTGACTGAAATAAGTTCATAAGATGAAAACTAACAAAAATTGACAAGAACCACGAAAAGTTCTTGTATTTTAAGATAAAATCTTACGCTAATGAAGAAAAAACTTCTAGCTCGCTGAAATATGTTCATTTGCTGAAAATCAACAAAACCACGAAAAGTTCTTGTATTTGAAGATAAAATCTTTTTGCTTTCAACAAGAAAGATCTAGCTGACTGAAATAAGTTCATTGGATGAAAACCAACAAAAATTGACAAGAACCACGAAAAGTTCTTGTATTTTAAGATAAAATCTGACGCTATTAAAGAAAAAACTTCTCCCTCGCTGAAATATGTTCATTTGCTGAAAATCAACAAAACCACGAAAAGTTCTTGTATTTGAAGATAAAATCTTTTTGCTTTGAAGAAGAAAGATCGAGCTGACTGAAATAAGTTCATGAGATGAAAACCCACAAAAATTGACAAGAACCACGAAAAGTTCTTGTATTTTAAGATAAAATCTTACGCGATTAAATAAAAAACTTCTCCCTCTCTGAAGTATGTTCATTTGCTGAAAATCAACAAAACCACGAAAAGTTCTTGTATTTGAAGATAAAATCTTTTTGCTTTGCAGAAGAAAGATCTAGCTGACTGAAATAAGTTCATAAGATGAAAACCAACAAAATTTGATTAGAACCACGAAAAGTTCTTGTATTTTAAGATAAAATCTGACGCTATTAAAGAAAAAACTTCTCGCTCGCTGAAATATGTTCATTTGCTGAAAATCAACAAAACCACGAAAAGTTCTTGTATTTGAAGATAAAATCTTTTTGCTTTGAAGAAGAAAGATCTGGCTGACTGAAATAAGTTCATAAGATGAAAACCAACAAAATTTGATTAGAACCACGAAAAGTTCTTGTATTTTAAGATAAAATCTGACGCTATTAAAGAAAAAACTTCTCGCTCGCTGAAATATGTTCATTTGCTGAAAATCAACAAAACCACGAAAAGTTCTTGTATTTGAAGCTAAAATCTTTTTGCTTTGAAGAAGAAAGATCTAGCTGACTGAAATAAGTTCATTGGATGAAAACCAACAAAAATTGACAAGAACCACGAAAAGTTCTTGTATTTTAAGATAAAATCTTACGCTATTGAAGAAAAAACTTCTAGCTCGCTGAAATATGTTCATTTGCTGAAAATCAACAAAACCACGAAAAGTTCTTGTATTTGAAGATAAAATCTTTTTGCTTTCAAGAAGAAAGATCTTGCTGACTGAAATAAGTTCATTGGATGAAAACCAACAAAAATTGACAAGAACCACGAAAAGTTCTTGTATTTTAAGATAAAATCTGACGCTATTAAAGAAAAAACTTCTCGCTCGCTGAAATATGTTCATTTGCTGAAAATCAACAAAACCACGAAAAGTTCTTGTATTTGAAGATAAAATCTTTTTGCTTTGAAGAAGAAAGATCTAGCTGACTGAAATAAGTTCATTTGATGAAAATCAACAACATTTGACAAGAACCACGAAAAGATTTTGTATTTTAACATAAAATCTGACGCTATTAAAGAAAAAACTTCTCGCTCGCTGAAATATGTTCATTTGCTGAAAATCAACAAAATCACGAAAAGTTCTTGTATTTGAAGATAAAATCTTTTTGCTTTCAAGAAGAAAGATCTTGCTGACTGAAATAAGTTCATTGGATGAAAACCAACAAAAATTGACAAGAACCACGAAAAGTTCTTGTATTTTAAGATAAAATCTGACGCTTTTAAAGAAAAAACTTCTCGCTCGCTGAAATTTGTTCATTTGCTGAAAATCAACAAAACCACGAAAAGTTCTTGTATTTGAAGATAAAATCTTTTTGCTTTGAAGAAGAAAGATCTGGCTGACTGAAATAAGTTCATAAGATGAAAACCAACAAAATTTGATTAGAACCACGAAAAGTTCTTGTATTTTAAGATAAAATCTGACGCTATTAAAGAAAAAACTTCTCGCTCGCTGAAATATGTTCATTTGCTGAAAATCAACAAAACCACGAAAAGTTCTTGTATTTGAAGATAAAATCTTTTTGCTTTGAAGAAGAAAGATCTAGCTGACTGAAATAAGTTCATTGGATGAAAACCAACAAAAATTGACAAGAACCACGAAAAGTTCTTGTATTTTAAGATAAAATCTTACGCTATTGAAGAAAAAACTTCTAGCTCGCTGAAATATGTTCATTTGCTGAAAATCAACAAAACCACAAAAAGTTCTTGTATTTGAAGATAAAATCTTTTTGCTTTCAAGAAGAAAGATCTTGCTGACTGAAATAAGTTCATTGGATGAAAACCAACAAAAATTGACAAGAACCACGAAAAGTTCTTGTATTTTAAGATAAAATCTGACGCTATTAAAGAAAAAACTTCTCGCTCGCTGAAATATGTTCATTTGCTGAAAATCAACAAAACCACGAAAAGTTCTTGTATTTGAAGATAAAATCTTTTTGCTTTGAAGAAGAAAGATCTAGCTGACTGAAATAAGTTCATTTGATGAAAATCAACAAAATTTGACAAGAACCACGAAAAGATTTTGTATTTTAAGATAAAATCTGACGCTAATGAAGAAAAAACTTCTATCTCGCTGAAATATGTTCATTTGCTGAAAATCAACAAAACCACGAAAAGTTCTTGTATTTGAAGATAAAATCTTTTTGCTTTCAACAAGAAAGATCTAGCTGACTGAAATAAGTTCATTGGATGAAAACCAACAAAAATTGACAAGAACCACGAAAAGTTCTTGTATTTTAAGATAAAATCTGACGCTATTAAAGAAAAAACTTCTCCCTCGCTGAAATATGTTCATTTGCTGAAAATCAACAAAACCACGAAAAGTTCTTGTATTTGAAGATAAAATCTTTTTGCTTTGAAGAAGAAAGATCGAGCTGACTGAAATAAGTTCATAAGATGAAAACCAACAAAAATTGACAAGAACCACGAAAAGTTCTTGTATTTTAAGATAAAATCTTACGCGATTAAATAAAAAACTTCTCACTCTCTGAAATATGTTCATTTGCTGAAAATCAACAAAACCACGAAAAGTTCTTGTATTTGAAGATAAAATCTTTTTGCTTTGCAGAAGAAAGATCTAGCTGACTGAAATAAGTTCATAAGATGAAAACCAACAAAATTTGATTAGAACCACGAAAAGTTCTTGTATTTTAAGATAAAATCTGACGCTATTAAAGAAGAAACTTCTCGCTCGCTGAAATATGTTCATTTGCTGAAAATCAACAAAACCACGAAAAGTTCTTGTATTTGAAGATAAAATATTTTTGCTTTGAAGAAGAAAGATCGAGCTGACTGAAATAAGTTCATTTGATGAAAATCAACAAAATTTGACAAGAACCACGAAAAGATTTTGTATTTTAAGATAAAATCTGACGCTATTAAAGAAAAAACTTCTCGCTCGCTGAAATATGTTCATTTGCTGAAAATCAACAAAATCACGAAAAGTTCTTGTATTTGAAGATAAAATCTTTTTGCTTTCAAGAAGAAAGATCTTGCTGACTGAAATAAGTTCATTGGATGAAAACCAACAAAAATTGACAAGAACCACGAAAAGTTCTTGTATTTTAAGATAAAATCTTACGCTATTGAAGAAAAAACTTCTAGCTCGCTGAAATATGTTCATTTGCTGAAAATCAACAAAACCACGAAAAGTTCTTGTATTTGAAGATAAAATCTTTTTGCTTTCAAGAAGAAAGATCTTGCTGACTGAAATAAGTTCATTGGATGAAAACCAACAAAAATTGACAAGAACCACGAAAAGTTCTTGTATTTTAAGATAAAATCTGACGCTATTAAAGAAAAAACTTCTCGCTCGCTGAAATATGTTCATTTGCTGAAAATCAACAAAACCACGAAAAGTTCTTGTATTTGAAGATAAAATCTTTTTGCTTTGAAGAAGAAAGATCTAGCTGACTGAAATAAGTTCATTTGATGAAAATCAACAAAATTTGACAAGAACCACGAAAAGATTTTGTATTTTAAGATAAAATCTGACGCAAATGAAGAAAAAACTTCTAGCTCGCTGAAATATGTTCATTTGCTGAAAATCAACAAAACCACGAAAAGTTCTTGTATTTGAAGATAAAATCTTTTTGCTTTCAACAAGAAAGATCTAGCTGACTGAAATAAGTTCATTGGATGAAAACCAACAAAAATTGACAAGAACCACGAAAAGTTCTTGTATTTTAATATAAAATCTGACGCTATTAAATAAAAAACTTCTCCCTCTCTGAAATATGTTCATTTGCTGAAAATCAACAAAACCACGAAAAGTTCTTGTATTTGAAGATAAAATCTTTTTGCTTTGCAGAAGAAAGATCTAGCTGACTGAAATAAGTTCATAAGATGAAAACCAACAAAATTTGATTAGAACCACGAAAAGTTCTTGTATTTTAAGATAAAATCTAACGCTATTAAAGAAAAAACTTCTCGCTCGCTGAAATATGTTCATTTGCTGAAAATCAACAAAACCACGAAAAGTTCTTGTATTTGAAGATAAAATCTTTTTGCTTTGAAGAAGAAAGATCTAGCTGACTGAAATAAGTTCATTTGATGAAAATCAACAAAATTTGACAAGAACCACGAAAAGATTTTGTATTTTAAGATAAAATCTGACGCTATTAAAGAAAAAACTTCTCGCTCGCTGAAATATGTTCATTTGCTGAAAATCAATAAAATCACGAAAAGTTCTTGGATTTGAAGATAAAATCTTTTTGCTTTCAAGAAGAAAGATCTTGCTGACTGAAATAAGTTCATTGGATGAAAACCAACAAAAATTGACAAGAACCACGAAAAGTTCTTGTATTTTAAGCTAAAATCTGACGCTTTTAAAGAAAAAACTTCTCGCTCGCTGAAATTTGTTCATTTGCTGAAAATCAACAAAACCACGAAAAGTTCTTGTATTTGAAGATAAAATCTTTTTGCTTTGAAGAAGAAAGATCTGGCTGACTGAAATAAGTTCATAAGATGAAAACCAACAAAATTTGATTAGAACCACGAAAAGTTCTTGTATTTTAAGATAAAATCTGACGCTATTAAAGAAAAAACTTCTCGCTCGCTGAAATATGTTCATTTGCTGAAAATCAACAAAACCACGAAAAGTTCTTGTATTTGAAGATAAAATCTTTTTGCTTTGAAGAAGAAAGATCTAGCTGACTGAAATAAGTTCATTGGATGAAAACCAACAAAAATTGACAAGAACCACGAAAAGTTCTTGTATTTTAAGATAAAATCTTACGCTATTGAAGAAAAAACTTCGAGCTCGCTGAAATATGTTCATTTGCTGAAAATCAACAAAACCACGAAAAGTTCTTGTATTTGAAGATAAAATCTTTTTGCTTTCAAGAAGAAAGATCTTGCTGACTGAAATAAGTTCATTGGATGAAAACCAACAAAAATTGACAAGAACCACGAAAAGTTCTTGTATTTTAAGATAAAATCTGACGCTATTAAAGAAAAAACTTCTCGCTCGCTGAAATATGTTCATTTGCTGAAAATCAACAAAACCACGAAAAGTTCTTGTATTTGAAGATAAAATATTTTTGCTTTGAAGAAGAAAGATCGAGCTGACTGAAATAAGTTCATCAGATGAAAACCAACAAAAATTGACAAGAACCACGAAAAGTTCTTGTATTTTAAGATAAAATCTGACGCTATTAAAGAAAAAACTTCTCCCTCGATGAAATATGTTCATTTGCTGAAAATCAACAAAACCACGAAAACTTCTTGTATTTGAAGATAAAATCTTTTTGCTTTGAAGAAGAAAGATCGAGCTGACTGAAATAAGTTCATAAGATGAAAACCAACAAAAATTGACAAGAACCACGAAAAGTTCTTGTATTTTAAGATAAAATCTTACGCTTTTCAAGAAAAAACTTCTCCCTCGCTGAAATATGCTCATTTGCTGAAAATCAACAAAACCACGAAAAGTTCTTGTATTTGAAGATAAAATCTTTTTGCTTTGAAGAAGAAAGATCTAGCTGACTGAAATAAGTTCATAAGATGAAAACTAACAAAAATTGACAAGAACCACGAAAAGTTCTTGTATTTTAAGATAAAATCTTACGCGAATGAAGAAAAAACTTCTAGCTCGCTGAAATATGTTCATTTGCTGAAAATCAACAAAACCACGAAAAGTTCTTGTATTTGAAGATAAAATCTTTTTGCTTTCAACAAGAAAGATCTAGCTGACTGAAATAAGTTCATTGGATGAAAACCAACAAAAATTGACAAGAACCACGAAAAGTTCTTGTATTTTAAGATAAAATCTTACGCGATTAAATAAAAAACTTCTCCCTCTCTGAAATATGTTCATTTGCTGAAAATCAACAAAACCACGAAAAGTTCTTGTATTTGAAGATAAAATCTTTTTGCTTTGCAGAAGAAAGATCTAGCTGACTGAAATAAGTTCATAAGATGAAAACCAACAAAAATTGACAAGAACCACGAAAAGTTCTTGTATTTTAAGATAAAATCTGACGCTATTAAAGAAAAAACTTCTCGCTCGCTGAAATATGTTCATTTGCTGAAAATCAACAAAACCACGAAAAGTTCTTGTATTTGAAGATAAAATCTTTTTGCTTTGAAGAAGAAAGATCTAGCTGACTGAAATAAGTTCATTTGATGAAAATCAACAAAATTTGACAAGAACCACGAAAAGATTTTGTATTTTAAGATAAAATCTGACGCTACTAAAGAAAAAACTTCTCGCTCGCTGAAATATGTTCATTTGCTGAAAATCAACAAAATCACGAAAAGTTCTTGTATTTGAAGATAAAATCTTTTTGCTTTCAAGAAGAAAGATCTTGCTGACTGAAATAAGTTCATTGGATGAAAACCAACAAAAATTGACAAGAACCACGAAAAGTTCTTGTATTTTAAGATAAAATCTGACGCTTTTAAAGAAAAAACTTCTCGCTCGCTGAAATTTGTTCATTTGCTGAAAATCAACAAAACCACGAAAAGTTCTTGTATTTGAAGACAAAATCTTTTTGCTTTAAAGAAGAAAGATCTGGCTGACTGAAATAAGTTCATAAGATGAAAACCAACAAAATTTGATTAGAACCACGAAAAGTTCTTGTATTTTAAGATAAAATCTGACGCTATTAAAGAAAAAACTTCTCGCTCGCTGAAATATGTTCATTTGCTGAAAATCAACAAAACCACGAAAAGTTCTTGTATTTGAAGATAAAATCTTTTTGCTTTGAAGAAGAAAGATCCAGCTGACTGAAATAAGTTCATTGGATGAAAACCAACAAAAATTGACAAGAACCACGAAAAGTTCTTGTATTTTAAGATAAAATCTTACGCTATTGAAGAAAAAACTTCTAGCTCGCTGAAATATGTTCATTTGCTGAAAATCAACAAAACCACGAAAAGTTCTTGTATTTGAAGATAAAATCTTTTTGCTTTCAAGAAGAAAGATCTTGCTGACTGAAATAAGTTCATTGGATGAAAACCAACAAAAATTGACAAGAACCACGAAAAGTTCTTGTATTTTAAGATAAAATCTGACGCTATTAAAGAAAAAACTTCTCGCTCGCTGAAATATGTTCATTTGCTGAAAATCAACAAAACCACGAAAAGTTCTTGTATTTGAAGATAAAATCTTTTTGCTTTGAAGAAGAAAGATCTAGCTGACTGAAATAAGTTCATTTGATGAAAATCAACAAAATTTGACAAGAACCACGAAAAGATTTTGTATTTTAAGATAAAATCTGACGCTATTAAAGAAAAAACTTCTCGCTCGCTGAAATATGTTCATTTGCTGAAAATCAACAAAATCACGAAAAGTTCTTGTATTTGAAGATAAGATCTTTTTGCTTTCAAGAAGAAAGATCTTGCTGACTGAAATAAGTTCATTGGATGAAAACCAACAAAAATTGACAAGAACCACGAAAAGTTCTTGTATTTTAAGCTAAAATCTGACGCTTTTAAAGAAAAAACTTCTCGCTCGCTGAAATTTGTTCATTTGCTGAAAATCAACAAAACCACGAAAAGTTCTTGTATTTGAAGATAAAATCTTTTTGCTTTGAAGAAGAAAGATCTGGCTGACTGAAATAAGTTCATAAGATGAAAACCAACAAAATTTGATTAGAACCACGAAAAGTTCTTGTATTTTAAGATAAAATCTGACGCTATTAAAGAAAAAACTTCTCGCTCGCTGAAATATGTTCATTTGCTGAAAATCAACAAAACCACGAAAAGTTCTTGTATTTGAAGATAAAATCTTTTTGCTTTGAAGAAGAAAGATCTAGCTGACTGAAATAAGTTCATTGGATGAAAACCAACAAAAATTGACAAGAACCACGAAAAGTTCTTGTATTTTAAGATAAAATCTTACGCTATTGAAGAAAAAACTTCGAGCTCGCTGAAATATGTTCATTTGCTGAAAATCAACAAAACCACGAAAAGTTCTTGTATTTGAAGATAAAATCTTTTTGCTTTCAAGATGAAAGATCTTGCTGACTGAAATAAGTTCATTGGATGAAAACCAACAAAAATTGACAAGAACCACGAAAAGTTCTTGTATTTTAAGATAAAATCTGACGCTATTAAAGAAAAAACTTCTCGCTCGCTGAAATATGTTCATTTGCTGAAAATCAACAAAACCACGAAAAGTTCTTGTATTTGAAGATAAAATCTTTTTGCTTTGAAGAAGAAAGATCTAGCTGACTGAAATAAGTTCATTTGATGAAAATCAACAAAATTTGACAAGAACCACGAAAAGATTTTGTATTTTAAGATAAAATCTGACGCTATTAAAGAAAAAACTTCTCCCTCGCTGAAATATGTTCATTTGCTGAAAATCAACAAAACCACGAAAAGTTCTTGTATTTGAAGATAAAATATTTTTGCTTTGAAGAAGAAAGATCGAGCTGACTGAAATAAGTTCATCAGATGAAAACCAACAAAAATTGACAAGAACCACGAAAAGTTCTTGTATTTTAAGATAAAATCTGACGCTATTAAAGAAAAAACTTCTCCCTCGCTGAAATATGTTCATTTGCTGAAAATCAATAAAACCACGAAAACTTCTTGTATTTGAAGATAAAATCTTTTTGCTTTGAAGAAGAAAGATCGAGCTGACTGAAATAAGTTCATAAGATGAAAACCAACAAAAATTGACAAGAACCACGAAAAGTTCTTGTATTTTAAGATAAAATCTTACGCTTTTCAAGAAAAAACTTCTCCCTCGCTGAAATATGCTCATTTGCTGAAAATCAACAAAACCACGAAAAGTTCTTGTATTTGAAGATAAAATCTTTTTGCTTTGAAGAAGAAAGATCTAGCTGACTGAAATAAGTTCATAAGATGAAAACTTCTTGTATTTTAAGATAAAATCTGACGCTATTAAAGAAAAAACTTCTCGCTCGCTGAAATATGTTCATTTGCTGAAAATCAACAAAACCACGAAAAGTTCTTGTATTTGAAGATAAAATCTTTTTGCTTTGAAGAAGAAAGATCTAGCTGACTGAAATAAGTTCATTTGATGAAAATCAACAAAATTTGACAAGAACCACGAAAAGATTTTGTATTTTAAGATAAAATCTGACGCTATTAAAGAAAAAACTTCTCCCTCGCTGAAATATGTTCATTTGCTGAAAATCAACAAAACCACGAAAACTTCTTGTATTTGAAGATAAAATCTTTTTGCTTTGAAGAAGAAAGATCGAGCTGACTGAAATAAGTTCATAAGATGAAAACCAACAAAAATTGACAAGAACCACGAAAAGTTCTTGTATTTTAAGATAAAATCTTACGCTTTTCAAGAAAAAACTTCTCCCTCGCTGAAATATGCTCATTTGCTGAAAATCAACAAAACCACGAAAAGTTCTTGTATTTGAAGATAAAATCTTTTTGCTTTGAAGAAGAAAGATCTAGCTGACTGAAATAAGTTCATAAGATGAAAACTAACAAAAATTGACAAGTACCACGAAAAGTTCTTGTATTTTAAGATAAAATCTTACGCTAATGAAGAAAAAACTTCGAGCTCGCTGAAATATGTTCATTTGCTGAAAATCAACAAAACCACGAAAAATTCTTGTATTTGAAGATAAAATCTTTTTGCTTTCAACAAGAAAGATCTAGCTGACTGAAATAAGTTCATTGGATGAAAACCAACAAAAATTGACAAGAACCACGAAACGTTCTTGTATTTTAAGATAAAATCTGACGCTATTAAAGAAAAAACTTCTCCCTCGATGAAATATGTTCATTTGCTGAAAATCAACAAAACCACGAAAAGTTCTTGTATTTGAAGATAAAATCTTTTTGCTTTGAAGAAGAAAGATCGAGCTGACTGAAATAAGTTCATAAGATGAAAACCAACAAAAATTGACAAGAACCACGAAAAGTTCTTGTATTTTAAGATAAAATCTTACGCGATTAAATAAAAAACTTCTCCCTCTCTGAAATATGTTCATTTGCTGAAAATCAACAAAACCACGAAAAGTTCTTGTATTTGAAGATAAAATCTTTTTGCTTTGCAGAAGAAAGATCTAGCTGACTGAAATAAGTTCATAAGATGAAAACCAACAAAATTTGATTAGAACCACGAAAAGTTCTTGTATTTTAAGATAAAATCTGACGCTATTAAAGAAAAAACTTCTCGCTCGCTGAAATATGTTCATTTGCTGAAAATCAACAAAACCACGAAAAGTTCTTGTATTTGAAGATAAAATCTTTTTGCTTTAAAGAAGAAAGATCTGGCTGACTGAAATAAGTTCATAAGATGAAAACCAACAAAATTTGATTAGAACAACGAAAAGTTCTTGTATTTTAAGATAAAATCTGACGCTATTAAAGAAAAAACTTCTCGCTCGCTGAAATATGTTCATTTGCTGAAAATCAACAAAACCACGAAAAGTTCTTGTATTTGAAGATAAAATCTTTTTGCTTTGAAGAAGAAAGATCTAGCTGACTGAAATAAGTTCATTGGATGAAAACCAACAAAAATTGACAAGAACCACGAAAAGTTCTTGTATTTTAAGATAAAATCTTACGCTATTGAAGAAAAAACTTCTAGCTCGCTGAAATATGTTCATTTGCTGAAAATCAACAAAACCACGAAAAGTTCTTGTATTTGAAGATAAAATCTTTTTGCTTTCAAGAAGAAAGATCTTGCTGACTGAAATAAGTTCATTGGATGAAAACCAACAAAAATTGACAAGAACCACGAAAAGTTCTTGTATTTTAAGATAAAATCTGACGCTATTAAAGAAAAAACTTCTCGCTCGCTGAAATATGTTCATTTGCTGAAAATCAACAAAACCACGAAAAGTTCTTGTATTTGAAGATAAAATCTTTTTGCTTTGAAGAAGAAAGATCTCGCTGACTGAAATAAGTTCATTTGATGAAAATCAACAAAATTTGACAAGAACCACGAAAAGATTTTGTATTTTAAGATAAAATCTGACGCTAATGAAGAAAAAACTTCTAGCTCGCTGAAATATGTTCATTTGCTGAAAATCAACAAAACCACGAAAAGTTCTTGTATTTGAAGATAAAATCTTTTTGCTTTCAACAAGAAAGATCTAGCTGACTGAAATAAGTTCATTGGATGAAAACCAACAAAAATTGACAAGAACCACGAAAAGTTCTTGTATTTTAAGATAAAATCTGACGCTATTAAAGAAAAAACTTCTCCCTCGCTGAAATATGTTCATTTGCTGAAAATCAACAAAACCACGAAAAGTTCTTGTATTTGAAGATAAAATCTTTTTGCTTTGAAGAAGAAAGATCGAGCTGACTGAAATAAGTTCATAAGATGAAAACCAACAAAAATTGACAAGAACCACGAAAAGTTCTTGTATTTTAAGATAAAATCTTACGCGATTAAATAAAAAACTTCTCCCTCTCTGAAATATGTTCATTTGCTGAAAATCAACAAAACCACGAAAAGTTCTTGTATTTGAAGATAAAATCTTTTTGCTTTGCAGAAGAAAGATCTAGCTGACTGAAATAAGTTCATAAGATGAAAACCAACAAAAATTGACAAGAACCACGAAAAGTTCTTGTATTTTAAGATAAAATCTTACGCGATTAAATAAAAAACTTCTCCCTCTCTGAAATATGATCATTTGCTGAAAATCAACAAAACCACGAAAAGTTCTTGTATTTGAAGATAAAATCTTTTTGCTTTGCAGAAGAAAGATCTAGCTGACTGAAATAAGTTCATAAGATGAAAACCAACAAAATTTGATTAGAACCACGAAAAGTTCTTGTATTTTAAGATAAAATCTGACGCTATTAAAGAAAAAACTTCTCGCTCGCTGAAATATGTTCATTTGCTGAAAATCAACAAAACCACGAAAAGTTCTTGTATTTGAAGATAAAATCTTTTTGCTTTGAAGAAGAAAGATCTAGCTGACTGAAATAAGTTCATTGGATGAAAACCAACAAAAATTGACAAGAACCACGAAAAGTTCTTGTATTTTAAGATAAAATCTTACGCTATTGAAGAAAAAACTTCTAGCTCGCTGAAATATGTTCATTTGCTGAAAATCAACAAAACCACGAAAAGTTCTTGTATTTGAAGATAAAATCTTTTTGCTTTGAAGAAGAAAGATCTGGCTGACTGAAATAAGTTCATTGGATGAAAACCAACAAAAATTGACAAGAACCACGAAAAGTTCTTGTATTTTAAGATAAAATCTGACGCTATTAAAGAAAAAACTTCTCCCTCGCTGAAATATGTTCATTTGCTGAAAATCAACAAAACCACGAAAAGTTCTTGTATTTGAAGATAAAATCTTTTTGCTTTGAAGAAGAAAGATCGAGCTGACTGAAATAAGTTCATAAGATGAAAACCAACAAAAATTGACAAGAACCACGAAAAGTTCTTGTATTTTAAGATAAAATCTTACGCTTTTAAAGAAAAAACTTCTCGCTCGCTGAAATATGTTCATTTGCTGAAAATCAACAAAACCACGAAAAGTTCTTGTATTTGAAGATAAAATCTTTTTGCTTTGCAGAAGAAAGATCCAGCTGACTGAAATAAGTTCATAAGATGAAACCTAACAAAAATTGACAAGAACCACGAAAAGTTCTTGTATTTTAAGATAAAATCTGACGCTATCAAAGAAAAAACTTCTCCCTCGCTGAAATATGTTCATTTGCTGAAAATCAACAAAACCACGAAAAGTTCTTGTATTTGAAGATAAAATCTTTTTGCTTTGAAGAAGAAAGATCCAGCTGACTGAAATAAGTTCATAAGATGAAAACTAACAAAAATTGACAAGAACCACGAAATGTTCTTGTATTTTAAGATAAAATCTTACGCTATTGAAGAAAAAACTTCTAGCTCGCTGAAATATGTTCATTTGCTGAAAATCAACAAAACCACGAAAAGTTCTTGTATTTGAAGATAAAATCTATTTGCTTTCAAGAAGAAAGATCTTGCTGACTGAAATAAGTTCATTGGATGAAAACCAACAAAAATTGACAAGAACCACGAAAAGTTCTTGTATTTTAAGATAAAATCTGACGCTATTAAAGAAAAAACTTCTCCCTCGCTGAAATATGTTCATTTGCTGAAAATCAACAAAACCACGAAAAGTTCTTGTATTTGAAGATAAAATCTTTTTGCTTTGAAGAAGAAAGATCTGGCTGACTGAAATAAGTTCATTGGATGAAAACCAACAAAAATTGACAAGAACCACGAAAAGTTCTTGTATTTTAAGATAAAATCTGACGCTATCAAAGAAAAAACTTCTCCCTCGCTGAAATATGTTCATTTGCTGAAAATCAACAAAACCACGAAAAGTTCTTGTATTTGAAGATAAAATCTTTTTGCTTTGAAGAAGAAAGATCGAGCTGACTGAAATAAGTTCATAAGATGAAAACCAACAAAAATTGACAAGAACCACGAAAAGTTCTTGTATTTTAAGATAAAATCTTACGCTTTTAAAGAAAAAACTTCTCGCTCGCTGAAATATGTTCATTTGCTCAAAATCAACAAAACCACGAAAAGTTCTTGTATTTGAAGATAAAATCTTTTTGCTTTGAAGAAGAAAGATCTAGCTGACTGAAATAAGTTCATAAGATGAAAACTTCTTGTATTTTAAGATAAAATCTGATGCTATTAAAGAAAAAACTTCTCGCTCGCTGAAATATGTTCATTTGCTGAAAATCAACAAAACCACGAAAAGTTCTTGTATTTGAAGATAAAATCTTTTTGCTTTGAAGAAGAAAGATCTAGCTGACTGAAATAAGTTCATTTGATGAAAATCAACAAAATTTGACAAGAACCACGAAAAGATTTTGTATTTTAAGATAAAATCTGACGCTATTAAAGAAAAAACTTCTCACTCGCTGAAATATGTTCATTTGCTGAAAATCAACAAAACCACGAAAAGTTCTTGTATTTGAAGATAAAATATTTTTGCTTTGAAGAAGAAAGATCGAGCTGACTGAAATAAGTTCATCAGATGAAAACCAACAAAAATTGACAAGAACCACGAAAAGTTCTTGTATTTTAAGATAAAATCTGACGCTATTAAAGAAAAAACTTCTCCCTCGCTGAAATATGTTCATTTGCTGAAAATCAACAAAACCACGAAAACTTCTTGTATTTGAAGATAAAATCTTTTTGCTTTGAAGAAGAAAGATCGAGCTGACTGAAATAAGTTCATAAGATGAAAACCAACAAAAATTGACAAGAACCACGAAAAGTTCTTGTATTTTAAGATAAAATCTTACGCTTTTCAAGAAAAAACTTCTCCCTCGCTGAAATATGCTCATTTGCTGAAAATCAACAAAACCACGAAAAGTTCTTGTATTTGAAGATAAAATCTTTTTGCTTTGAAGAAGAAAGATCTAGCTGACTGAAATAAGTTCATAAGATGAAAACTAACAAAAATTGACAAGTACCACGAAAAGTTCTTGTATTTTAAGATAAAATCTTACGCTAATGAAGAAAAAACTTCGAGCTCGCTGAAATATGTTCATTTGCTGAAAATCAACAAAACCACGAAAAGTTCTTGTATTTGAAGATAAAATCTTTTTGCTTTCAACAAGAAAGATCTAGCTGACTGAAATAAGTTCATTGGATGAAAACCAACAAAAATTGACAAGAACCACGAAAAGTTCTTGTATTTTAAGATAAAATCTGACGCTATTAAAGAAAAAACTTCTCCCTCGATGAAATATGTTCATTTGCTGAAAATCAACAAAACCACGAAAAGTTCTTGTATTTGAAGATAAAATCTTTTTGCTTTGAAGAAGAAAGATCGAGCTGACTGAAATAAGTTCATAAGATGAAAACCCACAAAAATTGACAAGAACCACGAAAAGTTCTTGTATTTTAAGATAAAATCTTACGCGATTAAATAAAAAACTTCTCCCTCTCTGAAATATGTTCATTTGCTGAAAATCAACAAAACCACGAAAAGTTCTTGTATTTGAAGATAAAATCTTTTTGCTTTGCAGAAGAAAGATCTAGCTGACTGAAATAAGTTCATAAGATGAAAACCAACAAAATTTGATTAGAACCACGAAAAGTTCTTGTATTTTAAGATAAAATCTGACGCTATTAAAGAAAAAACTTCTCGCTCGCTGAAATATGTTCATTTGCTGAAAATCAACAAAACCACGAAAAGTTCTTGTATTTGAAGATAAAATCTTTTTGCTTTAAAGAAGAAAGATCTGGCTGACTGAAATAAGTTCATAAGATGAAAACCAACAAAATTTGATTAGAACAACGAAAAGTTCTTGTATTTTAAGATAAAATCTGACGCTATTAAAGAAAAAACTTCTCGCTCGCTGAAATATGTTCATTTGCTGAAAATCAACAAAACCACGAAAAGTTCTTGTATTTGAAGATAAAATCTTTTTGCTTTGAAGAAGAAAGATCTAGCTGACTGAAATAAGTTCATTGGATGAAAACCAACAAAAATTGACAAGAACCACGAAAAGTTCTTGTATTTTAAGATAAAATCTTACGCTATTGAAGAAAAAACTTCTAGCTCGCTGAAATATGTTCATTTGCTGAAAATCAACAAAACCACGAAAAGTTCTTGTATTTGAAGATAAAATCTTTTTGCTTTCAAGAAGAAAGATCTTGCTGACTGAAATAAGTTCATTGGATGAAAACCAACAAAAATTGACAAGAACCACGAAAAGTTCTTGTATTTTAAGATAAAATCTGACGCTATTAAAGAAAAAACTTCTCGCTCGCTGAAATATGTTCATTTGCTGAAAATCAACAAAACCACGAAAAGTTCTTGTATTTGAAGATAAAATCTTTTTGCTTTGAAGAAGAAAGATCTAGCTGACTGAAATAAGTTCATTTGATGAAAATCAACAAAATTTGACAAGAACCACGAAAAGATTTTGTATTTTAAGATAAAATCTGACGCTAATGAAGAAAAAACTTCTAGCTCGCTGAAATATGTTCATTTGCTGAAAATCAACAAAACCACGAAAAGTTCTTGTATTTGAAGATAAAATCTTTTTGCTTTCAACAAGAAAGATCTAGCTGACTGAAATAAGTTCATTGGATGAAAACCAACAAAAATTGACAAGAACCACGAAAAGTTCTTGTATTTTAAGATAAAATCTGACGCTATTAAAGAAAAAACTTCTCCCTCGCTGAAATATGTTCATTTGCTGAAAATCAACAAAACCACGAAAAGTTCTTGTATTTGAAGATAAAATCTTTTTGCTTTGAAGAAGAAAGATCGAGCTGACTGAAATAAGTTCATAAGATGAAAACCAACAAAAATTGACAAGAACCACGAAAAGTTCTTGTATTTTAAGATAAAATCTTACGCGATTAAATAAAAAACTTCTCCCTCTCTGAAATATGTTCATTTGCTGAAAATCAACAAAACCACGAAAAGTTCTTGTATTTGAAGATAAAATCTTTTTGCTTTGCAGAAGAAAGATCTAGCTGACTGAAATAAGTTCATAAGATGAAAACCAACAAAAATTGACAAGAACCACGAAAAGTTCTTGTATTTTAAGATAAAATCTTACGCGATTAAATAAAAAACTTCTCCCTCTCTGAAATATGATCATTTGCTGAAAATCAACAAAACCACGAAAAGTTCTTGTATTTGAAGATAAAATCTTTTTGCTTTGCAGAAGAAAGATCTAGCTGACTGAAATAAGTTCATAAGATGAAAACCAACAAAATTTGATTAGAACCACGAAAAGTTCTTGTATTTTAAGATAAAATCTGACGCTATTAAAGAAAAAACTTCTCGCTCGCTGAAATATGTTCATTTGCTGAAAATCAACAAAACCACGAAAAGTTCTTGTATTTGAAGATAAAATCTTTTTGCTTTGAAGAAGAAAGATCTAGCTGACTGAAATAAGTTCATTGGATGAAAACCAACAAAAATTGACAAGAACCACGAAAAGTTCTTGTATTTTAAGATAAAATCTTACGCTATTGAAGAAAAAACTTCTAGCTCGCTGAAATATGTTCATTTGCTGAAAATCAACAAAACCACGAAAAGTTCTTGTATTTGAAGATAAAATCTTTTTGCTTTGAAGAAGAAAGATCTGGCTGACTGAAATAAGTTCATTGGATGAAAACCAACAAAAATTGACAAGAACCACGAAAAGTTCTTGTATTTTAAGATAAAATCTGACGCTATTAAAGAAAAAACTTCTCCCTCGCTGAAATATGTTCATTTGCTGAAAATCAACAAAACCACGAAAAGTTCTTGTATTTGAAGATAAAATCTTTTTGCTTTGAAGAAGAAAGATCGAGCTGACTGAAATAAGTTCATAAGATGAAAACCAACAAAAATTGACAAGAACCACGAAAAGTTCTTGTATTTTAAGATAAAATCTTACGCTTTTAAAGAAAAAACTTCTCGCTCGCTGAAATATGTTCATTTGCTGAAAATCAACAAAACCACGAAAAGTTCTTGTATTTGAAGATAAAATCTTTTTGCTTTGCAGAAGAAAGATCCAGCTGACTGAAATAAGTTCATAAGATGAAACCTAACAAAAATTGACAAGAACCACGAAAAGTTCTTGTATTTTAAGATAAAATCTGACGCTATCAAAGAAAAAACTTCTCCCTCGCTGAAATATGTTCATTTGCTGAAAATCAACAAAACCACGAAAAGTTCTTGTATTTGAAGATAAAATCTTTTTGCTTTGAAGAAGAAAGATCCAGCTGACTGAAATAAGTTCATAAGATGAAAACTAACAAAAATTGACAAGAACCACGAAATGTTCTTGTATTTTAAGATAAAATCTTACGCTATTGAAGAAAAAACTTCTAGCTCGCTGAAATATGTTCATTTGCTGAAAATCAACAAAACCACGAAAAGTTCTTGTATTTGAAGATAAAATCTATTTGCTTTCAAGAAGAAAGATCTTGCTGACTGAAATAAGTTCATTGGATGAAAACCAACAAAAATTGACAAGAACCACGAAAAGTTCTTGTATTTTAAGATAAAATCTGACGCTATTAAAGAAAAAACTTCTCCCTCGCTGAAATATGTTCATTTGCTGAAAATCAACAAAACCACGAAAAGTTCTTGTATTTGAAGATAAAATCTTTTTGCTTTGAAGAAGAAAGATCGAGCTGACTGAAATAAGTTCATAAGATGAAAACCAACAAAAATTGACAAGAACCACGAAAAGTTCTTGTATTTTAAGATAAAATCTGACGCTATCAAAGAAAAAACTTCTCCCTCGCTGAAATATGTTCATTTGCTGAAAATCAACAAAACCACGAAAAGTTCTTGTATTTGAAGATAAAATCTTTTTGCTTTGAAGAAGAAAGATCGAGCTGACTGAAATAAGTTCATAAGATGAAAACCAACAAAAATTGACAAGAACCACGAAAAGTTCTTGTATTTTAAGATAAAATCTGACGCTATCAAAGAAAAAACTTCTCCCTCGCTGAAATATGTTCATTTGCTGAAAATCAACAAAACCACGAAAAGTTCTTGTATTTGAAGATAAAATCTTTTTGCTTTGAAGAAGAAAGATCGAGCTGACTGAAATAAGTTCATAAGATGAAAACCAACAAAAATTGACAAGAACCACGAAAAGTTCTTGTATTTTAAGATAAAATCTTACGCTTTTAAAGAAAAAACTTCTCGCTCGCTGAAATATGTTCATTTGCTGAAAATCAACAAAACCACGAAAAGTTCTTGTATTTGAAGATAAAATCTTTTTGCTTTGCAGAAGAAAGATCTAGCTGACTGAAATAAGTTCATAAGATGAAAACCAACAAAATTTGATTAGAACCACGAAAAGTTCTTGTATTTTAAGATAAAATCTGACGCTATTAAAGAAAAAACTTCTCGCTCGCTGAAATATGTTCATTTGCTGAAAATCAACAAAACCACGAAAAGTTCTTGTATTTGAAGATAAAATCTTTTTGCTTTGAAGAAGAAAGATCCAGCTGACTGAAATAAGTTCATTGGATGAAAACCAACAAAAATTGACAAGAACCACGAAAAGTTCTTGTATTTTAAGATAAAATCTGACGCTATTAAAGAAAAAACTTCTCCCTCGCTGAAATATGTTCATTTGCTGAAAATCAACAAAACCACGAAAAGTTCTTGTATTCGAAGATAAAATCTTTTTGCTTTGAAGAAGAAAGATCAAGCTGACTGAAATAAGTTCATAAGATGAAAACTAACAAAAATTGACAAGAACCACGAAAAGTTCTTGTATTTTAAGATAAAATCTTACGCTATTGAAGAAAAAACTTCTAGCTCGCTGAAATATGTTCATTTGCTGAAAATCAACAAAACCACGAAAAGTTCTTGTATTCGAAGATAAAATCTTTTTGCTTTCAAGAAGAAAGATCTTGCTGACTGAAATAAGTTCATTGGATGAAAACCAACAAAAATTGACAAGAACCACGAAAAGTTTTTGTATTTTAAGATAAAATCTGACGCTATTAAAGAAAAAACTTCTCCCTCGCTGAAATATGTTCATTTGCTGAAAATCAACAAAACCACGAAAAGTTCTTGTATTTGAAGATAAAATCTTTTTGCTTTGAAGAAGAAAGATCGAGCTGACTGAAATAAGTTCATAAGATGAAAACCAACAAAAATTGACAAGAACCACGAAAAGTTCTTGTATTTTAAGATAAAATCTTACGCTTTTAAAGAAAAAACTTCTCCCTCGATGAAATATGTTCATTTGCTGAAAATCAACAAAACCACGAAAAGTTCTTGTATTTGAAGATAAAATCTTTTTGCTTTGCAGAAGAAAGATCTGGCTGACTGAAATAAGTTCATAAGATGAAAACCAACAAAAATTGACAAGAACCACGAAAAGTTCTTGTATTTTAAGATAAAATCTTACGCGATTAAATAAAAAACTTCTCCCTCTCTGAAATATGATCATTTGCTGAAAATCAACAAAACCACGAAAAGTTCTTGTATTTGAAGATAAAATCTTTTTGCTTTGCAGAAGAAAGATCTAGCTGACTGAAATAAGTTCATAAGATGAAAACCAACAAAATTTGATTAGAACCACGAAAAGTTCTTGTATTTTAAGATAAAATCTGACGCTATTAAAGAAAAAACTTCTCGCTCGCTGAAATATGTTCATTTGCTGAAAATCAACAAAACCACGAAAAGTTCTTGTATTTGAAGATAAAATCTTTTTGCTTTGAAGAAGAAAGATCTAGCTGACTGAAATAAGTTCATTGGATGAAAACCAACAAAAATTGACAAGAACCACGAAAAGTTCTTGTATTTTAAGATAAAATCTTACGCTATTGAAGAAAAAACTTCTAGCTCGCTGAAATATGTTCATTTGCTGAAAATCAACAAAACCACGAAAAGTTCTTGTATTTGAAGATAAAATCTTTTTGCTTTGAAGAAGAAAGATCTGGCTGACTGAAATAAGTTCATTGGATGAAAACCAACAAAAATTGACAAGAACCACGAAAAGTTCTTGTATTTTAAGATAAAATCTGACGCTATTAAAGAAAAAACTTCTCCCTCGCTGAAATATGTTCATTTGCTGAAAATCAACAAAACCACGAAAAGTTCTTGTATTTGAAGATAAAATCTTTTTGCTTTGAAGAAGAAAGATCGAGCTGACTGAAATAAGTTCATAAGATGAAAACCAACAAAAATTGACAAGAACCACGAAAAGTTCTTGTATTTTAAGATAAAATCTTACGCTTTTAAAGAAAAAACTTCTCGCTCGCTGAAATATGTTCATTTGCTGAAAATCAACAAAACCACGAAAAGTTCTTGTATTTGAAGATAAAATCTTTTTGCGTTGCAGAAGAAAGATCCAGCTGACTGAAATAAGTTCATAAGATGAAACCTAACAAAAATTGACAAGAACCACGAAAAGTTCTTGTATTTTAAGATAAAATCTGACGCTATCAAAGAAAAAACTTCTCCCTCGCTGAAATATGTTCATTTGCTCAAAATCAACAAAACCACGAAAAGTTCTTGTATTTGAAGATAAAATCTTTTTGCTTTGAAGAAGAAAGATCCAGCTGACTGAAATAAGTTCATAAGATGAAAACTAACAAAAATTGACAAGAACCACGAAATGTTCTTGTATTTTAAGATAAAATCTTACGCTATTGAAGAAAAAACTTCTAGCTCGCTGAAATATGTTCATTTGCTGAAAATCAACAAAACCACGAAAAGTTCTTGTATTTGAAGATAAAATCTTTTTGCTTTGAAGAAGAAAGATCTGGCTGACTGAAATAAGTTCATTGGATGAAAACCAACAAAAATTGACAAGAACCACGAAAAGTTCTTGTATTTTAAGATAAAATCTGACGCTATCAAAGAAAAAACTTCTCCCTCGCTGAAATATGTTCATTTGCTGAAAATCAACAAAACCACGAAAAGTTCTTGTATTTGAAGATAAAATCTTTTTGCTTTGAAGAAGAAAGATCGAGCTGACTGAAATAAGTTCATAAGATGAAAACCAACAAAAATTGACAAGAACCACGAAAAGTTCTTGTATTTTAAGATAAAATCTTACGCTTTTAAAGAAAAAACTTCTCGCTCGCTGAAATATGTTCATTTGCTGAAAATCAACAAAACCACGAAAAGTTCTTGTATTTGAAGATAAAATCTTTTTGCTTTGCAGAAGAAAGATCTAGCTGACTGAAATAAGTTCATAAGATGAAAACCAACAAAATTTGATTAGAACCACGAAAAGTTCTTGTATTTTAAGATAAAATCTGACGCTATTAAAGAAAAAACTTCTCGCTCGCTGAAATATGTTCATTTGCTGAAAATCAACAAAACCACGAAAAGTTCTTGTATTTGAAGATAAAATCTTTTTGCTTTGAAGAAGAAAGATCCAGCTGACTGAAATAAGTTCATTGGATGAAAACCAACAAAAATTGACAAGAACCACGAAAAGTTCTTGTATTTTAAGATAAAATCTGACGCTATTAAAGAAAAAACTTCTCCCTCGCTGAAATATGTTCATTTGCTGAAAATCAACAAAACCACGAAAAGTTCTTGTATTCGAAGATAAAATCTTTTTGCTTTGAAGAAGAAAGATCAAGCTGACTGAAATAAGTTCATAAGATGAAAACTAACAAAAATTGACAAGAACCACGAAAAGTTCTTGTATTTTAAGATAAAATCTTACGCTATTGAAGAAAAAACTTCTAGCTCGCTGAAATATGTTCATTTGCTGAAAATCAACAAAACCACGAAAAGTTCTTGTATTCGAAGATAAAATCTTTTTGCTTTCAAGAAGAAAGATCTTGCTGACTGAAATAAGTTCATTGGATGAAAACCAACAAAAATTGACAAGAACCACGAAAAGTTTTTGTATTTTAAGATAAAATCTGACGCTATTAAAGAAAAAACTTCTCCCTCGCTGAAATATGTTCATTTGCTGAAAATCAACAAAACCACGAAAAGTTCTTGTATTTGAAGATAAAATCTTTTTGCTTTGAAGAAGAAAGATCGAGCTGACTGAAATAAGTTCATAAGATGAAAACCAACAAAAATTGACAAGAACCACGAAAAGTTCTTGTATTTTAAGATAAAATCTTACGCTTTTAAAGAAAAAAGTTCTCCCTCGATGAAATATGTTCATTTGCTGAAAATCAACAAAACCACGAAAAGTTCTTGTATTTGAAGATAAAATCTTTTTGCTTTGAAGAAGAAAGATCTCGCTTACTGAAATAAGTTTATGGGATGAAAACCAACAAAAATTGACAAGAACCACGAAAAGTTCTTGTATTTTAAGATAAAATCTTACGCTTTTAAAGAAAAAACTTCTCGCTCGCTGAAATATGTTCATTTGCTGAAAATCAACAAAACCACGAAAATTTCTTGTATTTGAAGATAAAATCTTTTTGCTTTGCAGAAGAAAGATCTAGCTGACTGAAATAAGTTCATAAGATGAAAACCAACAAAAATTGACAAGAACCACGAAAAGTTCTTGTATTTTAAGATAAAATCTTACGCTTTTAAAGAAAAAACTTCTCGCTCGCTGAAATATGTTCATTTGCTGAAAATCAACAAAACCACGAAAAGTTCTTGTATTTGAAGATAAAATCTTTTTGCTTTGCAGAAGAAAGATCTAGCTGACTGAAATAAGTTCATAAGATGAAAACCAACAAAATTTGATTAGAACCACGAAAAGTTCTTGTATTTTAAGATAAAATCTGACGCTATTAAAGAAAAAACTTCTCGCTCGCTGAAATATGTTCATTTGCTGAAAATCAACAAAACCACGAAAAGTTCTTGTATTTGAAGATAAAATCTTTTTGCTTTGAAGAAGAAAGATCCAGCTGACTGAAATAAGTTCATTGGATGAAAACCAACAAAAATTGACAAGAACCACGAAAAGTTCTTGTATTTTAAGATAAAATCTGACGCTATTAAAGAAAAAACTTCTCCCTCGCTGAAATATGTTCATTTGCTGAAAATCAACAAAACCACGAAAAGTTCTTGTAATCGAAGATAAAATCTTTTTGCTTTGAAGAAGAAAGATCTAGCTGACTGAAATAAGTTCATAAGATGAAAACTAACAAAAATTGACAAGAACCACGAAAAGTTCTTGTATTTTAAGATAAAATCTTACGCTATTGAAGAAAAAACTTCTAGCTCGCTGAAATATGTTCATTTGCTGAAAATCAACAAAACCACGAAAAGTTCTTGTATTCGAAGAAAAAATCTTTTTGCTTTCAAGAAGAAAGATCTTGCTGACTGAAATAAGTTCATTGGATGAAAACCAACAAAAATTGACAAGAACCACGAAAAGTTTTTGTATTTTAAGATAAAATCTGACGCTATTAAAGAAAAAACTTCTCCCTCGCTGAAATATGTTCATTTGCTGAAAATCAACAAAACCACGAAAAGTTCTTGTATTTGAAGATAAAATCTTTTTGCTTTGAAGAAGAAAGATCGAGGGGACTGAAATAAGTTCATAAGATGAAAACCAACAAAAATTGACAAGAACCACGAAAAGTTCTTGTATTTTAAGATAAAATCTGACGCTATTAAAGAAAAAACTTCTCGCTCGCTGAAATATGTTCATTTGCTGAAAATCAACAAAACCACGAAAAGTTCTTGTATTTGAAGATAAAATCTTTTTGCTTTGAAGAAGAAAGATCCAGCTGACTGAAATAAGTTCATTGGATGAAAACCAACAAAAATTGACAAGAACCACGAAAAGTTCTTGTATTTTAAGATAAAATCTGACGCTATTAAAGAAAAAACTTCTCCCTCGCTGAAATATGTTCATTTGCTGAAAATCAACAAAACCACGAAAAGTTCTTGTATTCGAAGATAAAATCTTTTTGCTTTGAAGAAGAAAGATCTAGCTGACTGAAATAAGTTCATAAGATGAAAACTAACAAAAATTGACAAGAACCACGAAAAGTTCTTGTATTTTAAGATAAAATCTTACGCTATTGAAGAAAAAACTTCTAGCTCGCTGAAATATGTTCATTTGCTGAAAATCAACAAAACCACGAAAAGTTCTTGTATTCGAAGATAAAATCTTTTTGCTTTCAAGAAGAAAGATCTTGCTGACTGAAATAAGTTCATTGGATGAAAACCAACAAAAATTGACAAGAACCACGAAAAGTTTTTGTATTTTAAGATAAAATCTGACGCTATTAAAGAAAAAACTTCTCCCTCGCTGAAATATGTTCATTTGCTGAAAATCAACAAAACCACGAAAAGTTCTTGTATTTGAAGATAAAATCTTTTTGCTTTGAAGAAGAAAGATCGAGGGGACTGAAATAAGTTCATAAGATGAAAACCAACAAAAATTGACAAGAACCACGAAAAGTTCTTGTATTTTAAGATAAAATCTTACGCTTTTAAAGAAAAAACTTCTCCCTCGCTGAAATATGTTCATTTGCTGAAAATCAACAAAACCACGAAAAGTTCTTGTATTTGAAGATAAAATCTTTTTGCTTTGAAGAAGAAAGATCTCGCTTACTGAAATAAGTTTATGGGATGAAAACCAACAAAAATTGAAAAGAACCACGAAAAGTTCTTGTATTTTCAGATAAAATCTGACGCCGTTGAAGAAAAAACTTCTCCCTCGCTGAAATGTGTTCATTTGCTGAAAATCAACAAAATCACGAAAAGTTCTTGTATTTGAAGATAAAATCTTTTTGCTTTCAAGAAGAAAGATCTAGCTGACTGAAATAAGTTCATTGGATGAAAACCAACAAAAATTGACAAGAACCACGAAAAGTTCTTGTATTTTAAGATAAAATCTGACGCCATTGAAGAAAAAACTTCTCGCTCGCTGAAATATGTTCATTTGCTGAAAATCAACAAAGCCACGAAAAGTTCTTGCATTTGAAGATAAAATCTTTTTGCTTTCAAGAAGAAAGATCTTGCTGACTGAAATAAGTTCATTGGATGAAAATCAACAAAACCACGAAAAGTTCTTGTATTTGAAGATAAAATCTTTTTGCTTTGCAGAAGAAAGATCTAGCTGACTGAAATAAGTTCATAAGATGAAAACCAACAAAAATTGACAAGAACCACGAAAAGTTCTTGTATTTTAAGATGAAATCTTACGCTTTTAAAGAAAAAACATCTCGCTCGCTGAAATATGTTCATTTGCTGAAAATCAACAAAACCACGAAAAGTTCTTGTATTTGAAGATAAAATCTTTTTGCTTTGAAGAAGAAAGATCTAGCTGACTGAAATAAGTTCATAAGATGAAAACCAACAAAAATTGACAAGAACCACGAAAAGTTCTTGTATTTTAAGATAAAATCTGACGCTATTAAAGAAAAAACTTCTCGCTCGCTGAAATATGTTCATTTGCTGAAAATCAACAAAACCACGAAAAGTTCTTGTATTTGAAGATAAAATCTTTTTGCTTTGAAGAAGAAAGATCTCGCTGACTGAAATAAGTTCATTGGATGAAAATCAACAAAAATTGACAAGAACTACGAAAAGTTCTTGTATTTTAAGATAAAATCTGACGCTATTAAAGAAAAAACTTCTCCCTCGCTGAAATATGTTCATTTGCTGAAAATCAACAAAACCACGAAAAGTTCTTGTATTTGAAGATAAAATCTTTTTGCTTTGAAGAAGAAAGATCTAGCTGACTGAAATAAGTTCAAAAGATGAAAACTAACAAAAATTGACAAGAACCACGAAAAGTTCTTGTATTTTAAGATAAAATCTTACGCTAATGAAGAAAAAACTTCTCCCTCGCTGAAATATGTTCATTTGCTGAAAATCAACAAAACCACGAAAAGTTCTTGTATTTGAAGATAAAATCTTTTTGCTTTGAAGAAGAAAGATCGAGCTGACTGAAATAAGTTCATAAGATGAAAACTAACAAAAATTGACAAGAACCACGAAAAGTTCTTGTATTTTAAGATAAAATCTTACGCTATTGAAGAAAAAACTTCTAGCTCGCTGAAATATGTTCATTTGCTGAAAATCAACAAAACCACGAAAAGTTCTTTTATTTGAAGATAAAATCTTTTTGCTTTGAAGAAGAAAGATCGAGGGGACTGAAATAAGTTCATAAGATGAAAACCAACAAAAATTGACAAGAACCACGAAAAGTTCTTGTATTTTAAGATAAAATCTTACGCTATTGAAGAAAAAACTTCTAGTTCGCTGAAATATGTTCATTTGCTGAAAATCAACAAAACCACGAAAAGTTCTTGTATTCGAAGATAAAATCTTTTTGCTTTCAAGAAGAAAGATCTTGCTGACTGAAATAAGTTCATTGGATGAAAACCAACAAAAATTGACAAGAACCACGAAAAGTTCTTGTATTTTAAGATAAAATCTGACGCTATTAAAGAAAAAACTTCTCCCTCGCTGAAATATGTTCATTTGCTGAAAATCAACAAAACCACGAAAAGTTCTTGTATTTGAAGATAAAATCTTTTTGCTTTGAAGAAGAAAGATCGAGGGGACTGAAATAAGTTCATAAGATGAAAACCAACAAAAATTGACAAGAACCACGAAAAGTTCTTGTATTTTAAGATAAAATCTTACGCTTTTAAAGAAAAAACTTCTCCCTCGCTGAAATATGTTCATTTGCTGAAAATCAACAAAACCACGAAAAGTTCTTGTATTTGAAGATAAAATCTTTTTGCTTTGAAGAAGAAAGATCTCGCTTACTGAAATAAGTTTATGGGATGAAAACCAACAAAAATTGACAAGAACCACGAAAAGTTCTTGTATTTTCAGATAAAATCTGACGCCATTGAAGAAAAAACTTCTCCCTCGCTGAAATGTGTTCATTTGCTGAAAATCAACAAAATCACGAAAAGTTCTTGTATTTGAAGATAAAATCTTTTTGCTTTCAAGAAGAAAGATCTAGCTGACTGAAATAAGTTCATTGGATGAAAACCAACAAAAATTGACAAGAACCACGAAAAGTTCTTGTATTTTAAGATAAAATCTGACGCCATTAAAGAAAAAAACTTCTCGCTCGCTGAAATATGTTCATTTGCTGAAAATCAACAAAGCCACGAAAAGTTCTTGCATTTGAAGATAAAATCTTTTTGCTTTCAAGAAGAAAGATCTTGCTGACTGAAATAAGTTCATTGGATGAAAATCAACAAAACCACGAAAAGTTCTTGTATTTGAAGATAAAATCTTTTTGCTTTGCAGAAGAAAGATCTAGCTGACTGAAATAAGTTCATAAGATGAAAACCAACAAAAATTGACAAGAACCACGAAAAGTTCTTGTATTTTAAGATGAAATCTTACGCTTTTAAAGAAAAAACATCTCGCTCGCTGAAATATGTTCATTTGCCGAAAATCAACAAAACCACGAAAAGTTCTTGTATTTGAAGATAAAATCTTTTTGCTTTGAAGAAGAAAGATCTAGCTGACTGAAATAAGTTCATAAGATGAAAACCAACAAAAATTGACAAGAACCACGAAAAGTTCTTGTATTTTAAGATAAAATCTGACGCTATTAAAGAAAAAACTTCTCGCTCGCTGAAATATGTTCATTTGCTGAAAATCAACAAAACCACGAAAAGTTCTTGTATTTGAAGATAAAATCTTTTTGCTTTGAAGAAGAAAGATCTCGCTGACTGAAATAAGTTCATTGGATGAAAATCAACAAAAATTGACAAGAACTACGAAAAGTTCTTGTATTTTAAGATAAAATCTGACGCTATTAAAGAAAAAACTTCTCCCTCGCTGAAATATGTTCATTTGCTGAAAATCAACAAAACCACGAAAAGTTCTTGTATTTGAAGATAAAATCTTTTTGCTTTGAAGAAGAAAGATCTAGCTGACTGAAATAAGTTCATAAGATGAAAACTAACAAAAATTGACAAGAACCACGAAAAGTTCTTGTATTTTAAGACAAAATCTTACGCTAATGAAGAAAAAACTTCTCCCTCGCTGAAATATGTTCATTTGCTGAAAATCAACAAAACCACGAAAAGTTCTTGTATTTGAAGATAAAATCTTTTTGCTTTGAAGAAGAAAGATCTAGCTGACTGAAATAAGTTCATAAGATGAAAACTAACAAAAATTGACAAGAACCACGAAAAGTTCTTGTATTTTAAGATAAAATCTTACGCTATTGAAGAAAAAACTTCCAGCTCGCTGAAATATGTTCATTTGCTGAAAATCAACAAAACCACGAAAAGTTCTTTTATTTGAAGATAAAATCTTTTTGCTTTGAACAAGAAAGATCTAGCTGACTGAAATAAGTTCATAAGATGAAAACCAACAAAATTTGATTAGTACCACGAAAAGTTCTTGTGTCTTAAGATAAAATCTGATGCTATTAAAGAAAAAACTTCTCGCTCGCTGAAATATTTTCATTTGCGGAAAATCAACAAAACCACGAAAAGTTCTTGTATTTGAAGATAAAATCTTTTTGCTTTGAAGAAGAAAGATCCAGCTGACTGAAATAAGTTCATTGGATGAAAACCAACAAAAATTGACAAGAACCACGAAAAGTTCTTGTATTTGAAGATAAAATCTTTTTGCTTTGAAGAAGAAAGATCCAACTGACTGAAATAAGTTCATAAGATGAAAACTAACAAAAATTGACAAGAACCACGAAAAGTTCTTGTATTTTAAGATGAAATCTTACGCTATTGAAGAAAAAACTTCTAGCTCGCTGAAATATGTTCATTTGCTGAAAATCAACAAAGCCACGAAAAGTTCTTGTATTTGAAGATAAAATCTTTTTGCTTTCAAGAAGAAAGATCAAGCTGACTGAAATACGTTCATTGGATGAACACCAACAAAAATTGACAAGAACCACGAAAAGTTCTTGTATTTTAAGATAAAATCTGACGCGATGAAAGAAAAAACTTGTCACTCGCTGAAATATGTTCATTTGCTGAAAATCAACAAAACCACGAAAAGTTCTTGTATTTGAAGATAAAATCTTTTTGCTTTGAAGAAGAAAGATCTAGCTGACTGAAATAAGTTAATGGGATGAAAACCAACAAAAATTGACAAGAACCACGAAAGGTTCTTGTATTTTAAGATAAAATCTGACGCGATTAAAGAAAAAACTTGTCGCTCGCTGAAATATGTTCATTTGCTGAAAATCAACAAAACCACGAAAAGTTCTTGTATTTGAAGATAAAATCTTTTTGCTTTGAAGAAGAAAGATCTAGCTGACTGAAATGAGTTTATGGGATGAAAACCAACAAAAATTGACAAGAACCACGAAAAGTTCTTGTATTTTAAGATAAAATCTGACGCTATTAAAGAAAAAGCTTCTCCCTCGCTGAAATATGTTCATTTGCTGAAAATCAACAAAACCACGAAAAGTTCTTGTATTTGAAGATAAAATCTTTTTGCTTTGAAGAAGAAAGATCTAGCTGACTGAAATAAGTTCATTGGATGAAAACCAACAAAAATTGACAAGAACCACGAAAAGTTCTTGTATTTTAAGATAAAATCTGACGCTATTAAAGAAAAAACTTCTCGCTCGCTGAAATATGTTCATTTGCTGAAAATCAACAAAACCACGAAAAGTTCTTGTATTTGAAAATAAAATCTTTTTGCTTTGAAGAAGAAAGATCTAGCTGACTGAAATAAGTTCATAAGATGAAAACTAACAAAAATTGACAAGAACCACGAAAAGTTCTTGTATTTTAAGATAAAATCTTACGCTATTGAAGAAAAAACTTCGAGCTCGCTGAAATATGTTCATTTGCTGAAAATCAACAAAACCACGAAAAGTTCTTGTATTTGAAGATAAAATCTTTTTGCTTTGAAGAAGAAAGATCTAGCTGACTGAAATAAGTTCATTGGATGAAAACCAACAAAAATTGACAAGAACCACGAAAAGTTCTTGTATTTTAAGATAAAATCTGACGCTATCAAAGAAAAAACTTCTCCCTCGCTGAAATATGTTCATTTGCTGAAAATCAACAAAACCACGAAAAGTTCTTGTATTTGAAGATAAAATCTTACGCTATTGAAGAAAAAACTTCCAGCTCGCTGAAATATGTTCATTTGCTGAAAATCAACAAAACCACGAAAAGTTCTTTTATTTGAAGATAAAATCTTTTTGCTTTGAACAAGAAAGATCTAGCTGACTGAAATAAGTTCATAAGATGAAAACCAACAAAATTTGATTAGTACCACGAAAAGTTCTTGTGTCTTAAGATAAAATCTGATGCTATTAAAGAAAAAACTTCTCGCTCGCTGAAATATTTTCATTTGCGGAAAATCAACAAAACCACGAAAAGTTCTTGTATTTGAAGATAAAATCTTTTTGCTTTGAAGAAGAAAGATCCAGCTGACTGAAATAAGTTCATTGGATGAAAACCAACAAAAATTGACAAGAACCACGAAAAGTTCTTGTATTTGAAGATAAAATCTTTTTGCTTTGAAGAAGAAAGATCCAACTGACTGAAATAAGTTCATAAGATGAAAACTAACAAAAATTGACAAGAACCACGAAAAGTTCTTGTATTTTAAGATGAAATCTTACGCTATTGAAGAAAAAACTTCTAGCTCGCTGAAATATGTTCATTTGCTGAAAATCAACAAAGCCACGAAAAGTTCTTGTATTTGAAGATAAAATCTTTTTGCTTTCAAGAAGAAAGATCAAGCTGACTGAAATACGTTCATTGGATGAACACCAACAAAAATTGACAAGAACCACGAAAAGTTCTTGTATTTTAAGATAAAATCTGACGCGATGAAAGAAAAAACTTGTCACTCGCTGAAATATGTTCATTTGCTGAAAATCAACAAAACCACGAAAAGTTCTTGTATTTGAAGATAAAATCTTTTTGCTTTGAAGAAGAAAGATCTGGCTGACTGAAATAAGTTAATGGGATGAAAACCAACAAAAATTGACAAGAACCACGAAAGGTTCTTGTATTTTAAGATAAAATCTGACGCGATTAAAGAAAAAACTTGTCGCTCGCTGAAATATGTTCATTTGCTGAAAATCAACAAAACCACGAAAAGTTCTTGTATTTGAAGATAAAATCTTTTTGCTTTGAAGAAGAAAGATCTAGCTGACTGAAATGAGTTTATGGGATGAAAACCAACAAAAATTGACAAGAACCACGAAAAGTTCTTGTATTTTAAGATAAAATCTGACGCTATTAAAGAAAAAGCTTCTCCCTCGCTGAAATATGTTCATTTGCTGAAAATCAACAAAACCACGAAAAGTTCTTGTATTTGAAGATAAAATCTTTTTGCTTTGAAGAAGAAAGATCTAGCTGACTGAAATAAGTTCATTGGATGAAAACCAACAAAAATTGACAAGAACCACGAAAAGTTCTTGTATTTTAAGATAAAATCTGACGCTATTAAAGAAAAAACTTCTCGCTCGCTGAAATATGTTCATTTGCTGAAAATCAACAAAACCACGAAAAGTTCTTGTATTTGAAAATAAAATCTTTTTGCTTTGAAGAAGAAAGATCTAGCTGACTGAAATAAGTTCATAAGATGAAAACTAACAAAAATTGACAAGAACCACGAAAAGTTCTTGTATTTTAAGATAAAATCTTACGCTATTGAAGAAAAAACTTCGAGCTCGCTGAAATATGTTCATTTGCTGAAAATCAACAAAACCACGAAAAGTTCTTGTATTTGAAGATAAAATCTTTTTGCTTTGAAGAAGAAAGATCTAGCTGACTGAAATAAGTTCATTGGATGAAAACCAACAAAAATTGACAAGAACCACGAAAAGTTCTTGTATTTTAAGATAAAATCTGACGCTATCAAAGAAAAAACTTCTCCCTCGCTGAAATATGTTCATTTGCTGAAAATCAACAAAACCACGAAAAGTTCTTGTATTTGAAGATAAAATCTTACGCTTTTAAAGAAAAAACGTCTCGCTCGCTGAAATATGTTCATTTGCTGAAAATCAACAAAACCACGAAAAGTTCTTGTATTTGAAGATAAAATCTTTTTGCTTTGAAGAAGAAAGATCTAGCTGACTGAAATAAGTTCATAAGATGAAAACCAACAAAATTTGATTAGTACCACGAAAAGTTCTTGTATTTGAAGACAAAATCTTTTTGCTTTGAAGAAGAAAGATCCAACTGACTGAAATAAGTTCATAAGATGAAAACCAACAAAAATTGACAAGAACCACGAAAAGTTCTTGTATTTTAAGATAAAATCTTACGCTATTGAAGAAAAAACTTCTCGCTCGCTGAAATATGTTCATTTGCTGAAAATCAACAAAACCACGAAAAGTTCTTGTATTTGAAGATAAAATCTTTTTGCTTTGAAGAAGAAAGATCTAGCTGACTGAAATGAGTTTATGGGATGAAAACCAACAAAAATTGACAAGAACCACGAAAAGTTCTTGTATTTTAAGATAAAATCTGACGCTATTAAAGAAAAAGCTTCTCCCTCGCTGAAATATGTTCATTTGCTGAAAATCAACAAAACCACGAAAAGTTCTTGTATTTGAAGATAAAATCTTTTTGCTTTGAAGAAGAAAGATCTAGCTGACTGAAATAAGTTCATTGGATGAAAACCAACAAAAATTGACAAGAACCACGAAAAGTTCTTGTATTTTAAGATAAAATCTGACGCTATTGAAGAAAAAACTTCTCGCTCGCTGAAATATGTTCATTTGCTGAAAATCAACAAAACCACGAAAAGTTCTTGTATTTGAAAATAAAATCTTTTTGCTTTGAAGAAGAAAGATCTAGCTGACTGAAATAAGTTCATAAGATGAAAACTAACAAAAATTGACAAGAACCACGAAAAGTTCTTGTATTTTAAGATAAAATCTTACGCTATTGAAGAAAAAACTTCGAGCTCGCTGAAATATGTTCATTTGCTGAAAATCAACAAAACCACGAAAAGTTCTTGTATTTGAAGATAAAATCTTTTTGCTTTGAAGAAGAAAGATCTGGCTGACTGAAATAAGTTCATTGGATGAAAACCAACAAAAATTGACAAGAACCACGAAAAGTTCTTGTATTTTAAGATAAAATCTGACGCTATTAAAGAAAAAACTTCTCGCTCGCTGAAATATGTTCATTTGCTGAAAATCAACAAAACCACGAAAAGTTCTTGTATTTGAAGATAAAATCTTTTTGCTTTGAAGAAGAAAGATCCAGCTGACTGAAATAAGTTCATTGGATGAAAACCAACAAAAATTGACAAGAACCACGAAAAGTTCTTGTATTTTAAGATAAAATCTGACGCTATTAAAGAAAAAACTTCTCCCTCGCTGAAATATGTTCATTTGCTGAAAATCAACAAAACCACGAAAAGTTCTTGTATTTGAAGATAAAATCTTTTTGCTTTGAAGAAGAAAGATCGAGGGGACTGAAATAAGTTCATAAGATGAAAACCAACAAAAATTGACAAGAACCACGAAAAGTTCTTGTATTTTAAGATAAAATCTTACGCTTTTAAAGAAAAAACTTCTCCCTCGCTGAAATATGTTCATTTGCTGAAAATCAACAAAACCACGAAAAGTTCTTGTATTTGAAGATAAAATCTTTTTGCTTTGAAGAAGAAAGATCTCGCTTACTGAAATAAGTTTATGGGATGAAAACCAACAAAAATTGACAAGAACCACGAAAAGTTCTTGTATTTTCAGATAAAATCTGACGCCGTTGAAGAAAAAACTTCTCCCTCGCTGAAATGTGTTCATTTGCTGAAAATCAACAAAATCACGAAAAGTTCTTGTATTTGAAGATAAAATCTTTTTGCTTTCAAGAAGAAAGATCCAGCTGACTGAAATAAGTTCATTGGATGAAAACCAACAAAAATTGACAAGAACCACGAAAAGTTCTTGTATTTTAAGATAAAATCTGACGCCATTAAAGAAAAAACTTCTCGCTCGCTGAAATATGTTCATTTGCTGAAAATCAACAAAGCCACGAAAAGTTCTTGCATTTGAAGATAAAATCTTTTTGCTTTCAAGAAGAAAGATCTTGCTGACTGAAATAAGTTCATTGGATGAAAATCAACAAAACCACGAAAAGTTCTTGTATTTGAAGATAAAATCTTTTTGCTTTGAAGAAGAAAGATCTAGCTGACTGAAATAAGTTCATAAGATGAAAACCAACAAAAATTGACAAGAACCACGAAAAGTTCTTGTATTTTAAGATAAAATCTGACGCTATTAAAGAAAAAACTTCTCGCTCGCTGAAATATGTTCATTTGCTGAAAATCAACAAAACCACGAAAAGTTCTTGTATTTGAAGATAAAATCTTTTTGCTTTGAAGAAGAAAGATCTCGCTGACTGAAATAAGTTCATTGGATGAAAATCAACAAAAATTGACAAGAACTACGAAAAGTTCTTGTATTTTAAGATAAAATCTGACGCTATTAAAGAAAAAACTTCTCCCTCGCTGAAATATGTTCATTTGCTGAAAATCAACAAAACCACGAAAAGTTCTTGTATTTGAAGATAAAATATTTTTGCTTTGAAGAAGAAAGATCTAGCTGACTGAAATAAGTTCAAAAGATGAAAACTAACAAAAATTGACAAGAACCACGAAAAGTTCTTGTATTTTAAGATAAAATCTTACGCTAATGAAGAAAAAACTTCTCCCTCGCTGAAATATGTTCATTTGCTGAAAATCAACAAAACCACGAAAAGTTCTTGTATTTGAAGATAAAATCTTTTTGCTTTGAAGAAGAAAGATCTAGCTGACTGAAATAAGTTCATAAGATGAAAACTAACAAAAATTGACAAGAACCACGAAAAGTTCTTGTATTTTAAGATAAAATCTTACGCTATTGAAGAAAAAACTTCTAGCTCGCTGAAATATGTTCATTTGCTGAAAATCAACAAAACCACGAAAAGTTCTTGTATTTGAAGATAAAATCTTTTTGCTTTGAAGAAGAAAGATCGAGGGGACTGAAATAAGTTCATAAGATGAAAACCAACAAAAATTGACAAGAACCACGAAAAGTTCTTGTATTTTAAGATAAAATCTTACGCTATTGAAGAAAAAACTTCTAGCTCGCTGAAATATGTTCATTTGCTGAAAATCAACAAAACCACGAAAAGTTCTTGTATTCGAAGATAAAATCTTTTTGCTTTCAAGAAGAAAGATCTTGCTGACTGAAATAAGTTCATTGGATGAAAACCAACAAAAATTGACAAGAACCACGAAAAGTTTTTGTATTTTAAGATAAAATCTGACGCTATTAAAGAAAAAACTTCTCCCTCGCTGAAATATGTTCATTTGCTGAAAATCAACAAAACCACGAAAAGTTCTTGTATTTGAAGATAAAATCATTTTGCTTTGAAGAAGAAAGATCGAGGGGACTGAAATAAGTTCATAAGATGAAAACCAACAAAAATTGACAAGAACCACGAAAAGTTCTTGTATTTTAAGATAAAATCTTACGCTTTTAAAGAAAAAACTTCTCCCTCGCTGAAATATGTTCATTTGCTGAAAATCAACAAAACCACGAAAAGTTCTTGTATTTGAAGATAAAATCTTTTTGCTTTGAAGAAGAAAGATCTCGCTTACTGAAATAAGTTTATGGGATGAAAACCAACAAAAATTGACAAGAACCACGAAAAGTTCTTGTATTTTCAGATAATATCTGACGCCGTTGAAGAAAAAACTTCTCCCTCGCTGAAATGTGTTCATTTGCTGAAAATCAACAAAATCACGAAAAGTTCTTGTATTTGAAGATAAAATCTTTTTGCTTTCAAGAAGAAAGATCGAGCTGACTGAAATAAGTTCATTGGATGAAAACCAACAAAAATTGACAAGAACCACGAAAAGTTCTTGTATTTTAAGATAAAATCTGACGCCATTAAAGAAAAAAACTTCTCGCTCGCTGAAATATGTTCATTTGCTGAAAATCAACAAAGCCACGAAAAGTTCTTGCATTTGAAGATAAAATCTTTTTGCTTTCAAGAAGAAAGATCTTGCTGACTGAAATAAGTTCATTGGATGAAAATCAACAAAACCACGAAAAGTTCTTGTATTTGAAGATAAAATCTTTTTGCTTTGCAGAAGAAAGATCTAGCTGACTGAAATAAGTTCATAAGATGAAAACCAACAAAAATTGACAAGAACCACGAAAAGTTCTTGTATTTTAAGATGAAATCTTACGCTTTTAAAGAAAAAACATCTCGCTCGCTGAAATATGTTCATTTGCCGAAAATCAACAAAACCACGAAAAGTTCTTGTATTTGAAGATAAAATCTTTTTGCTTTGAAGAAGAAAGATCTAGCTGACTGAAATAAGTTCATAAGATGAAAACCAACAAAAATTGACAAGAACCACGAAAAGTTCTTGTATTTTAAGATAAAATCTGACGCTATTAAAGAAAAAACTTCTCGCTCGCTGAAATATGTTCATTTGCTGAAAATCAACAAAACCACGAAAAGTTCTTGTATTTGAAGATAAAATCTTTTTGCTTTGAAGAAGAAAGATCTCGCTGACTGAAATAAGTTCATTGGATGAAAATCAACAAAAATTGACAAGAACTACGAAAAGTTCTTGTATTTTAAGATAAAATCTGACGCTATTAAAGAAAAAACTTCTCCCTCGCTGAAATATGTTCATTTGCTGAAAATCAACAAAACCACGAAAAGTTCTTGTATTTGAAGATAAAATCTTTTTGCTTTGAAGAAGAAAGATCCAGCTGACTGAAATAAGTTCATAAGATGAAAACTAACAAAAATTGACAAGAACCACGAAAAGTTCTTGTATTTTAAGACAAAATCTTACGCTAATGAAGAAAAAACTTCTCCCTCGCTGAAATATGTTGATTTGCTGAAAATCAACAAAACCACGAAAAGTTCTTGTATTTGAAGATAAAATCTTTTTGCTTTGAAGAAGAAAGATCTAGCTGACTGAAATAAGTTCATAAGATGAAAACTAACAAAAATTGACAAGAACCACGAAAAGTTCTTGTATTTTAAGATAAAATCTTACGCTATTGAAGAAAAAACTTCCAGCTCGCTGAAATATGTTCATTTGCTGAAAATCAACAAAACCACGAAAAGTTCTTTTATTTGAAGATAAAATCTTTTTGCTTTGAAGAAGAAAGATCTAGCTGACTGAAATAATTTCATAAGATGAAAACCAACAAAATTTGATTAGTACCACGAAAAGTTCTTGTGTCTTAAGATAAAATCTGATGCTATTAAAGAAAAAACTTCTCGCTCGCTGAAATATTTTCATTTGCGGAAAATCAACAAAACCACGAAAAGTTCTTGTATTTGAAGATAAAATCTTTTTGCTTTGAAGAAGAAAGATCCAGCTGACTGAAATAAGTTCATTGGATGAAAACCAACAAAAATTGACAAGAACCACGAAAAGTTCTTGTATTTGAAGATAAAATCTTGTTGCTTTGAAGAAGAAAGATCCAACTGACTGAAATAAGTTCATAAGATGAAAACTAACAAAAATTGACAAGAACCACGAAAAGTTCTTGTATTTTAAGATGAAATCTTACGCTATTGAAGAAAAAACTTCTAGCTCGCTGAAATATGTTCATTTGCTGAAAATCAACAAAGCCACGAAAAGTTCTTGTATTTGAAGATAAAATCTTTTTGCTTTCAAGAAGAAAGATCAAGCTGACTGAAATACGTTCATTGGATGAACACCAACAAAAATTGACAAGAACCACGAAAAGTTCTTGTATTTTAAGATAAAATCTGACGCGATGCAAGAAAAAACTTGTCACTCGCTGAAATATGTTCATTTGCTGAAAATCAACAAAACCACGAAAAGTTCTTGTATTTGAAGATAAAATCTTTTTGCTTTGAAGAAGAAAGATCTAGCTGACTGAAATAAGTTAATGGGATGAAAACCAACAAAAATTGACAAGAACCACGAAAGGTTCTTGTATTTTAAGATAAAATCTGACGCAATTAAAGAAAAAACTTGTCGCTCGCTGAAATATGTTCATTTGCTGAAAATCAACAAAACCACGAAAAGTTCTTGTATTTGAAGATAAAATCTTTTTGCTTTGAAGAAGAAAGATCTAGCTGACTGAAATGAGTTTATGGGATGAAAACCAACAAAAATTGACAAGAACCACGAAAAGTTCTTGTATTTTAAGATAAAATCTGACGCTATTAAAGAAAAAGCTTCTCCCTCGCTGAAATATGTTCATTTGCTGAAAATCAACAAAACCACGAAAAGTTCTTGTATTTGAAGATAAAATCTTTTTGCTTTGAAGAAGAAAGATCTAGCTGACTGAAATAAGTTCATTGGATGAAAACCAACAAAAATTGACAAGAACCACGAAAAGTTCTTGTATTTTAAGATAAAATCTGACGCTATTAAAGAAAAAACTTCTCGCTCGCTGAAATATGTTCATTTGCTGAAAATCAACAAAACCACGAAAAGTTCTTGTATTTGAAAATAAAATCTTTTTGCTTTGAAGAAGAAAGATCTAGCTGACTGAAATAAGTTCATAAGATGAAAACTAACAAAAATTGACAAGAACCACGAAAAGTTCTTGTATTTTAAGATAAAATCTTACGCTATTGAAGAAAAAACTTCGAGCTCGCTGAAATATGTTCATTTGCTGAAAATCAACAAAACCACGAAAAGTTCTTGTATTTGAAGATAAAATCTTTTTGCTTTGAAGAAGAAAGATCTAGCTGACTGAAATAAGTTCATTGGATGAAAACCAACAAAAATTGACAAGAACCACGAAAAGTTCTTGTATTTTAAGATAAAATCTGACGCTATCAAAGAAAAAACTTCTCCCTCGCTGAAATATGTTCATTTGCTGAAAATCAACAAAACCACGAAAAGTTCTTGTATTTGAAGATAAAATCTTACGCTTTTAAAGAAAAAACTTCTCGCTCGCTGAAATATGTTCATTTGCTGAAAATCAACAAAACCACGAAAAGTTCTTGTATTTGAAGATAAAATCTTTTTGCTTTGAAGAAGAAAGATCTCGCTGACTGAAATAAGTTCATAAGATGAAAACCAACAAAATTTGATTAGTACCACGAAAAGTTCTTGTATTTGAAGACAAAATCTTTTTGCTTTGAAGAAGAAAGATCCAACTGACTGAAATAAGTTCATAAGATGAAAACCAACAAAAATTGACAAGAACCACGAAAAGTTCTTGTATTTTAAGATAAAATCTTACGCTATTGAAGAAAAAACTTCTCGCTCGCTGAAATATGTTCATTTGCTGAAAATCAACAAAACCACGAAAAGTTCTTGTATTTGAAGATAAAATCTTTTTGCTTTGAAGAAGAAAGATCTAGCTGACTGAAATGAGTTTATGGGATGAAAACCAACAAAAATTGACAAGAACCACGAAAAGTTCTTGTATTTTAAGATAAAATCTGACGCTATTAAAGAAAAAGCTTCTCCCTCGCTGAAATATGTTCATTTGCTGAAAATCAACAAAACCACGAAAAGTTCTTGTATTTGAAGATAAAATCTTTTTGCTTTGAAGAAGAAAGATCTAGCTGACTGAAATAAGTTCATTGGATGAAAACCAACAAAAATTGACAAGAACCACGAAAAGTTCTTGTATTTTAAGATAAAATCTGACGCTATTAAAGAAAAAACTTCTCGCTCGCTGAAATATGTTCATTTGCTGAAAATCAACAAAACCACGAAAAGTTCTTGTATTTGAAAATAAAATCTTTTTGCTTTGAAGAAGAAAGATCTAGCTGACTGAAATAAGTTCATAAGATGAAAACTAACAAAAATTGACAAGAACCACGAAAAGTTCTTGTATTTTAAGATAAAATCTTACGCTATTGAAGAAAAAACTTCGAGCTCGCTGAAATATGTTCATTTGCTGAAAATCAACAAAACCACGAAAAGTTCTTGTATTTGAAGATAAAATCTTTTTGCTTTGAAGAAGAAAGATCTAGCTGACTGAAATAAGTTCATTGGATGAAAACCAACAAAAATTGACAAGAACCACGAAAAGTTCTTGTATTTTAAGATAAAATCTGACGCTATCAAAGAAAAAACTTCTCCCTCGCTGAAATATGTTCATTTGCTGAAAATCAACAAAACCACGAAAAGTTCTTGTATTTGAAGATAAAATCTTACGCTTTTAAAGAAAAAACTTCTCGCTCGCTGAAATATGTTCATTTGCTGAAAATCAACAAAACCACGAAAAGTTCTTGTATTTGAAGATAAAATCTTTTTGCTTTGAAGAAGAAAGATCTAGCTGACTGAAATAAGTTCATAAGATGAAAACCAACAAAATTTGATTAGTACCACGAAAAGTTCTTGTATTTGAAGACAAAATCTTTTTGCTTTGAAGAAGAAAGATCCAACTGACTGAAATAAGTTCATAAGATTAAAACCAACAAAAATTGACAAGAACCACGAAAAGTTCTTGTATTTTAAGATAAAATCTTACGCTATTGAAGAAAAAACTTCTCGCTCGCTGAAATATGTTCATTTGCTGAAAATCAACAAAACCACGAAAAGTTCTTGTATTTGAAGATAAAATCTTTTTGCTTTCAAGAAGAAAGATCAAGCTGACTGAAATACGTTCATTGGATGAAAACCAACAAAAATTGACAAGAACCACGAAAAGTTCTTGTATTTTAAGATAAAATCTGACGCGATTAAAGAAAAAACTTGTCGCTCGCTGAAATATGTTCATTTGCTGAAAATCAACAAAACCACGAAAAGTTCTTGTATTTGAAGATAAAATCTTTTTGCTTTGAAGAAGAAAGATCTTGCTGACTGAAATGAGTTTATGGGATGAAAACCAACAAAAATTGACAAGAACCACGAAAAGTTCTTGTATTTTAAGATAAAATCTGACGCTATTAAAGAAAAAGCTTCTCCCTCGCTGAAATATGTTCATTTGCTGAAAATCAACAAAACAACGAAAAGTTCTTGTATTTGAAGATAAAATCTTTTTGCTTTGAAGAAGAAAGATCTAGCTGACTGAAATAAGTTCATTGGATGAAAACCAACAAAAATTGACAAGAACCACGAAAAGTTCTTGTATTTTAAGATAAAATCTGACGCTATTGAAGAAAAAATTTCTCGCTCGCTGAAATATGTTCATTTGCTGAAAATCAACAAAACCACGAAAAGTTCTTGTATTTGAAGATAAAATCTTTTTGCTTTGAAGAAGAAAGATCTAGCTGACTGAAATAAGTTCATTGGATGAAAACCAACAAAAATTGACAAGAACCACGAAAAGTTCTTGTATTTTAAGATAAAATCTGACGCTATTAAAGAAAAAACTTCTCCCTCGCTGAAATATGTTCATTTGCTGAAAATCAACAAAACCACGAAAAGTTCTTGTATTTGAAGATAAAATCTTTTTGCTTTGAAGAAGAAAGATCGAGCTGACTGAAATAAGTTCATAAGATGAAAACTAACAAAAATTGACAAGAACCACGAAAAGTTCTTGTATTTTAAGATAAAATCTTACGCTATTGAAGAAAAAACTTCTAGCTCGCTGAAATATGTTCATTTGCTGAAAATCAACAAAACCACGAAAAGTTCTCGTATTTGAAGATAAAATCTTTTTGCTTTGAAGAAGAAAGATCTAGCTGACTGAAATAAGTTCATAAGATGAAAACCAACAAAATTTGATTAGTACCACGAAAAGTTCTTGTATTTTAAGATAAAATCTTACGCTATTGAAGAAAAAACTTCGAGCTCGCTGAAATATGTTCATTTGCTGAAAATCAACAAAACCACGAAAAGTTCTTGTATTTGAAGATAAAATCTTTTTGCTTTGAAGAAGAAAGATCTAGCTGACTGAAATAAGTTCATTGGATGAAAACCAACAAAAATTGACAAGAACCACGAAAAGTTCTTGTATTTTAAGATAAAATCTGACGCTATCAAAGAAAAAACTTCTCCCTCGCTGAAATATGTTCATTTGCTGAAAATCAACAAAACCACGAAAAGTTCTTGTATTTGAAGATAAAATCTTACGCTTTTAAAGAAAAAACTTCTCGCTCGCTGAAATATGTTCATTTGCTGAAAATCAACAAAACCACGAAAAGTTCTTGTATTTGAAGATAAAATCTTTTTGCTTTGAAGAAGAAAGATCTAGCTGACTGAAATAAGTTCATAAGATGAAAACCAACAAAATTTGATTAGTACCACGAAAAGTTCTTGTATTTGAAGACAAAATCTTTTTGCTTTGAAGAAGAAAGATCCAACTGACTGAAATAAGTTCATAAGATGAAAACCAACAAAAATTGACAAGAACCACGAAAAGTTCTTGTATTTTAAGATAAAATCTTACGCTATTGAAGAAAAAACTTCTCGCTCGCTGAAATATGTTCATTTGCTGAAAATCAACAAAACCACGAAAAGTTCTTGTATTTGAAGATAAAATCTTTTTGCTTTCAAGAAGAAAGATCAAGCTGACTGAAATACGTTCATTGGATGAAAACCAACAAAAATTGACAAGAACCACGAAAAGTTCTTGTATTTTAAGATAAAATCTGACGCGATTAAAGAAAAAACTTGTCGCTCGCTGAAATATGTTCATTTGCTGAAAATCAACAAAACCACGAAAAGTTCTTGTATTTGAAGATAAAATCTTTTTGCTTTGAAGAAGAAAGATCTTGCTGACTGAAATGAGTTTATGGGATGAAAACCAACAAAAATTGACAAGAACCACGAAAAGTTCTTGTATTTTAAGATAAAATCTGACGCTATTAAAGAAAAAGCTTCTCCCACGCTGAAATATGTTCATTTGCTGAAAATCAACAAAACAACGAAAAGTTCTTGTATTTGAAGATAAAATCTTTTTGCTTTGAAGAAGAAAGATCTAGCTGACTGAAATAAGTTCATTGGATGAAAACCAACAAAAATTGACAAGAACCACGAAAAGTTCTTGTATTTTAAGATAAAATCTGACGCTATTGAAGAAAAAATTTCTCGCTCGCTGAAATATGTTCATTTGCTGAAAATCAACAAAACCACGAAAAGTTCTTGTATTTGAAGATAAAATCTTTTTGCTTTGAAGAAGAAAGATCTAGCTGACTGAAATAAGTTCATTGGATGAAAACCAACAAAAATTGACAAGAACCACGAAAAGTTCTTGTATTTTAAGATAAAATCTGACGCTATTAAAGAAAAAACTTCTCCCTCGCTGAAATATGTTCATTTGCTGAAAATCAACAAAACCACGAAAAGTTCTTGTATTTGAAGATAAAATCTTTTTGCTTTGAAGAAGAAAGATCGAGCTGACTGAAATAAGTTCATAAGATGAAAACTAACAAAAATTGACAAGAACCACGAAAAGTTCTTGTATTTTAAGATAAAATCTTACGCTATTGAAGAAAAAACTTCCAGCTCGCTGAAATATGTTCATTTGCTGAAAATCAACAAAACCACGAAAAGTTCTCGTATTTGAAGATAAAATCTTTTTGCTTTGAAGAAGAAAGATCTAGCTGACTGAAATAAGTTCATAAGATGAAAACCAACAAAATTTGATTAGTACCACGAAAAGTTCTTGTATTTTATGATAAAATCTGATGCTATTAAAGAAAAAACTTCTCGCTCGCTGAAATATGTTCATTTGCTGAAAATCAACAAAACCACGAAAAGTTCTTGTATTTGAAGATAAAATCTTTTTGCTTTGAAGAAGAAAGATCTAGCTGACTGAAATAAGTTCATTGGATGAAAACCAACAAAAATTGACAAGAACCACGAAAAGTTCTTGTATTTGAAGACAAAATCTTTTTGCTTTGAAGAAGAAAGATCCAACTGACTGAAATAAGTTCATAAGATGAAAACCAACAAAAATTGACAAGAACCACGAAAAGTTCTTGTATTTTAAGATAAAATCTTACGCTATTGAAGAAAAAACTTCTCGCTCGCTGAAATATGTTCATTTGCTGAAAATCAACAAAACCACGAAAAGTTCTTGTATTTGAAGATAAAATCTTTTTGCTTTCAAGAAGAAAGATCAAGCTGACTGAAATACGTTCATTGGATGAAAACCAACAAAAATTGACAAGAACCACGAAAAGTTCTTGTATTTTAAGATAAAATCTGACGCGATTAAAGAAAAAACTTGTCGCTCGCTGAAATATGTTCATTTGCTGAAAATCAACAAAACCACGAAAAGTTCTTGTATTTGAAGATAAAATCTTTTTGCTTTGAAGAAGAAAGATCTTGCTGACTGAAATGAGTTTATGGGATGAAAACCAACAAAAATTGACAAGAACCACGAAAAGTTCTTGTATTTTAAGATAAAATCTGACGCTATTAAAGAAAAAGCTTCTCCCTCGCTGAAATATGTTCATTTGCTGAAAATCAACAAAACAACGAAAAGTTCTTGTATTTGAAGATAAAATCTTTTTGCTTTGAAGAAGAAAGATCTAGCTGACTGAAATAAGTTCATTGGATGAAAACCAACAAAAATTGACAAGAACCACGAAAAGTTCTTGTATTTTAAGATAAAATCTGACGCTATTGAAGAAAAAATTTCTCGCTCGCTGAAATATGTTCATTTGCTGAAAATCAACAAAACCACGAAAAGTTCTTGTATTTGAAGATAAAATCTTTTTGCTTTGAAGAAGAAAGATCTAGCTGACTGAAATAAGTTCATTGGATGAAAACCAACAAAAATTGACAAGAACCACGAAAAGTTCTTGTATTTTAAGATAAAATCTGACGCTATTAAAGAAAAAACTTCTCCCTCGCTGAAATATGTTCATTTGCTGAAAATCAACAAAACCACGAAAAGTTCTTGTATTTGAAGATAAAATCTTTTTGCTTTGAAGAAGAAAGATCCAGCTGACTGAAATAAGTTCATAAGATGAAAACTAACAAAAATTGACAAGAACCACGAAAAGTTCTTGTATTTTAAGATAAAATCTTACGCTATTGAAGAAAAAACTTCTAGCTCGCTGAAATATGTTCATTTGCTGAAAATCAACAAAACCACGAAAAGTTCTCGTATTTGAAGATAAAATCTTTTTGCTTTGAAGAAGAAAGATCTAGCTGACTGAAATAAGTTCATAAGATGAAAACCAACAAAATTTGATTAGTACCACGAAAAGTTCTTGTATTTTATGATAAAATCTGATGCTATTAAAGAAAAAACTTCTCGCTCGCTGAAATATGTTCATTTGCTGAAAATCAACAAAACCACGAAAAGTTCTTGTATTTGAAGATAAAATCTTTTTGCTTTGAAGAAGAAAGATCTAGCTGACTGAAATAAGTTCATTGGATGAAAACCAACAAAAATTGACAAGAACCACGAAAAGTTCTTGTATTTGAAGACAAAATCTTTTTGCTTTGAAGAAGAAAGATCCAACTGACTGAAATAAGTTCATAAGATGAAAACTAACAAAAATTGACAAGAACCACGAAAAGTTCTTCTATTTTAAGATAAAATCTTACGCTATTGAAGAAAAAACTTCTCGCTCGCTGAAATATGTTCATTTGCTGAAAATCAACAAAACCACGAAAAGTTCTTGTATTTGAAGATAAAATCTTTTTGCTTTCAAGAAGAAAGATCAAGCTGACTGAAATACGTTCATTGGATGAAAACCAACAAAAATTGACAAGAACCACGAAAAGTTCTTGTATTTTAAGATAAAATCTGACGCGATTAAAGAAAAAACTTGTCGCTCGCTGAAATATGTTCATTTGCTGAAAATCAACAAAACCACGAAAAGTTCTTGTATTTGAAGATAAAATCTTTTTGCTTTGAAGAAGAAAGATCTAGCTGACTGAAATGAGTTTATGGGATGAAAACCAACAAAAATTGACAAGAACCACGAAAAGTTCTTGTATTTTAAGATAAAATCTGACGCTATTAAAGAAAAAGCTTCTCCCTCGCTGAAATATGTTCATTTGCTGAAAATCAACAAAACAACGAAAAGTTCTTGTATTTGAAGATAAAATCTTTTTGCTTTGAAGAAGAAAGATCTAGCTGACTGAAATAAGTTCATTGGATGAAAACCAACAAAAATTGACAAGAACCACGAAAAGTTCTTGTATTTTAAGATAAAATCTGACGCTATTGAAGAAAAAATTTCTCGCTCGCTGAAATATGTTCATTTGCTGAAAATCAAGAAAACCACGAAAAGTTCTTGTATTTGAAGATAAAATCTTTTTGCTTTGAAGAAGAAAGATCTAGCTGACTGAAATAAGTTCATTGGATGAAAACCAACAAAAATTGACAAGAACCACGAAAAGTTCTTGTATTTTAAGATAAAATCTGACGCTATTAAAGAAAAAACTTCTCCCTCGCTGAAATATGTTCATTTGCTGAAAATCAACAAAACCACGAAAAGTTCTTGTATTTGAAGATAAAATCTTTTTGCTTTCAAGAAGAAAGATCCAGCTGACTGAAATAAGTTCATAAGATGAAAACTAACAAAAATTGACAAGAACCACGAAAAGTTCTTGTATTTTAAGATAAAATCTTACGCTATTGAAGAAAAAACTTCTCGCTCGCTGAAATATGTTCATTTGCTGAAAATCAACAAAACCACGAAAAGTTCTTGTATTTGAAGATAAAATCTTTTTGCTTTCAAGAAGAAAGATTAAGCTGACTGAAATACGTTCATTGGATGAAAACCAACAAAAATTGACAAGAACCACGAAAAGTTCTTGTATTTTAAGATAAAATCTGACGCGATTAAAGAAAAAACTTGTCGCTCGCTGAAATATGTTCATTTGCTGAAAATCAACAAAACCACGAAAAGTTCTTGTGTTTGAAGATAAAATCTTTTTGCTTTGAAGAAGAAAGATCTCGCTGACTGAAATAAGTTAATGGGATGAAAACCAAGAAAAATTGACAGGAACCACGAAAGCTTCTTGTATTTTAAGATAAAATCTGACGCGATTAAAGAAAAAACTTGTCGCTCGCTGAAATATGTTCATTTGCTGAAAATCAACAAAACCACGAAAAGTTCTTGTATTTGAAGATAAAATCTTTTTGCTTTGAAGAAGAAAGATCTAGCTGACTGAAATGAGTTTATGGGATGAAAACCAACAAAAATTGACAAGAACCACGAAAAGTTCTTGTATTTTAAGATAAAATCTGACGCTATTAAAGAAAAAGCTTCTCCCTCGCTGAAATATGTTCATTTGCTGAAAATCAACAAAACAACGAAAAGTTCTTGTATTTGAAGATAAAATCTTTTTGCTTTGAAGAAGAAAGATCTAGCTGACTGAAATAAGTTCATTGGATGAAAACCAACAAAAATTGACAAGAACCACGAAAAGTTCTTGTATTTTAAGATAAAATCTGACGCTATTGAAGAAAAAATTTCTCGCTCGCTGAAATATGTTCATTTGCTGAAAATCAACAAAACCACGAAAAGTTCTTGTATTTGAAGATAAAATCTTTTTGCTTTGAAGAAGAAAGATCTAGCTGACTGAAATAAGTTCATTGGATGAAAACCAACAAAAATTGACAAGAACCACGAAAAGTTCTTGTATTTTAAGATAAAATCTGACGCTATTAAAGAAAAAACTTCTCCCTCGCTGAAATATGTTCATTTGCTGAAAATCAACAAAACCACGAAAAGTTCTTGTATTTGAAGATAAAATCTTTTTGCTTTCAAGAAGAAAGATCCAGCTGACTGAAATAAGTTCATAAGATGAAAACTAACAAAAATTGACAAGAACCACGAAAAGTTCTTGTATTTTAAGATAAAATCTTACGCTATTGAAGAAAAAACTTCTAGCTCGCTGAAATATGTTCATTTGCTGAAAATCAACAAAACCACGAAAAGTTCTCGTATTTGAAGATAAAATCTTTTTGCTTTGAAGAAGAAAGATCTAGCTGACTGAAATAAGTTCATAAGATGAAAACCAACAAAATTTGATTAGTACCACGAAAAGTTCTTGTATTTTATGATAAAATCTGATGCTATTAAAGAAAAAACTTCTCGCTCGCTGAAATATGTTCATTTGCTGAAAATCAACAAAACCACGAAAAGTTCTTGTATTTGAAGATAAAATCTTTTTGCTTTGAAGAAGAAAGATCTAGCTGACTGAAATAAGTTCATTGGATGAAAACCAACAAAAATTGACAAGAACCACGAAAAGTTCTTGTATTTGAAGACAAAATCTTTTTGCTTTGAAGAAGAAAGATCCAACTGACTGAAATAAGTTCATAAGATGAAAACTAACAAAAATTGACAAGAACCACGAAAAGTTCTTGTATTTTAAGATAAAATCTTACGCTATTGAAGAAAAAACTTCTCGTTCGCTGAAATATGTTCATTTGCTGAAAATCAACAAAACCACGAAAAGTTCTTGTATTTGAAGATAAAATCTTTTTGCTTTCAAGAAGAAAGATCAAGCTGACTGAAATACGTTCATTGGATGAAAACCAACAAAAATTGACAAGAACCACGAAAAGTTCTTGTATTTTAAGATAAAATCTGACGCGATTAAAGAAAAAACTTGTCGCTCGCTGAAATATGTTCATTTGCTGAAAATCAACAAAACCACGAAAAGTTCTTGTGTTTGAAGATAAAATCTTTTTGCTTTGAAGAAGAAAGATCTCGCTGACTGAAATAAGTTAATGGGATGAAAACCAAGAAAAATTGACAGGAACCACGAAAGGTTCTTGTATTTTAAGATAAAATCTGACGCGATTAAAGAAAAAACTTGTCGCTCGCTGAAATATGTTCATTTGCTGAAAATCAACAAAACCACGAAAAGTTCTTGTATTTGAAGATAAAATCTTTTTGCTTTGAAGAAGAAAGATCTAGCTGACTGAAATGAGTTTATGGGATGAAAACCAACAAAAATTGACAAGAACCACGAAAAGTTCTTGTATTTTAAGATAAAATCTGACGCTATTAAAGAAAAAGCTTCTCCCTCGCTGAAATATGTTCATTTGCTGAAAATCAACAAAACAACGAAAAGTTCTTGTATTTGAAGATAAAATCTTTTTCCTTTGAAGAAGAAAGATCTAGCTAACTGAAATAAGTTCATTGGATGAAAACCAACAAAAATTGACAAGAACCACGAAAAGTTCTTGTATTTTAAGATAAAATCTGACGCTATTAAAGAAAAAATTTCTCGCTCGCTGAAATATGTTCATTTGCTGAAAATCAACAAAACCACGAAAAGTTCTTGTATTTGAAGATAAAATCTTTTTGCTTTGAAGAAGAAAGATCTAGCTGAATGAAATAAGTTCATTGGATGAAAACCAACAAAAATTGACAAAAACCACGAAAAGTTCTTGTATTTTAAGATAAAATCTGACGCTATTAAAGAAAAAACTTCTCCCTCGCTGAAATATGTTCATTTGCTGAAAATCAACAAAACCACGAAAAGTTCTTGTATTTGAAGATAAAATCTTTTTGCTTTGAAGAAGAAAGATCTAGCTGACTGAAATAAGTTCATAAGATGAAAACTAACAAAAATTGACAAGAACCACGAAAAGTTCTTGTATTTTAAGATAAAATCTTACGCGATTGAAGAAAAAACTTCTAGCTCGCTGAAATATGTTAATTTGCTGAAAATCAACAAAACCACGAAAAGTTCTTGTATTTGAAGATAAAATCTTTTTGCTTTCAAGAAGAAAGATCAAGCTGACTGAAATACGTTCATTGGATGAAAACCAACAAAAATTGACAAGAACCACGAAAAGTTCTTGTATTTTAAGATAAAATCTGACGCGATTAAAGAAAAAACTTGTCGCTCGCTGAAATATGTTCATTTGCTGAAAATCAACAAAACCACGAAAAGTTCTTGTATTTGAAGATAAAATCTTTTTGCTTTGAAGAAGAAAGATCTTGCTGACTGAAATGAGTTTATGGGATGAAAACCAACAAAAATTGACAAGAACCACGAAAAGTTCTTGTATTTTAAGATAAAATCTGACGCTATTAAAGAAAAAGCTTCTCCCACGCTGAAATATGTTCATTTGCTGAAAATCAACAAAACCACGAAAAGTTCTTGTATTTGAAGATAAAATCTTTTTGCTTTGAAGAAGAAAGATCTAGCTGACTGAAATAAGTTCATTGGATGAAAACCAACAAAAATTGACAAGAACCACGAAAAGTTCTTGTATTTTAAGATAAAATCTGACGCTATTAAAGAAAAAACTTCTCCCTCGCTGAAATATGTTCATTTGCTGAAAATCAACAAAACCACGAAAAGTTCTTGTATTTGAAGATAAAATCTTTTTGCTTTGAAGAAGAAAGATCCAGCTGACTGAAATAAGTTCATAAGATGAAAACTAACAAAAATTGACAAGAACCACGAAAAGTTCTTGTATTTTAAGATAAAATCTTACGCTATTGAAGAAAAAACTTCTAGCTCGCTGAAATATGTTCATTTGCTGAAAATCAACAAAACCACGAAAAGTTCTCGTATTTGAAGATAAAATCTTTTTGCTTTGAAGAAGAAAGATCTAGCTGACTGAAATAAGTTCATAAGATGAAAACCAACAAAATTTGATTAGTACCACGAAAAGTTCTTGTATTTTATGATAAAATCTGATGCTATTAAAGAAAAAACTTCTCGCTCGCTGAAATATGTTCATTTGCTGAAAATCAACAAAACCACGAAAAGTTCTTGTATTTGAAGATAAAATCTTTTTGCTTTGAAGAAGAAAGATCTAGCTGACTGAAATAAGTTCATTGGATGAAAACCAACAAAAATTGACAAGAACCACGAAAAGTTCTTGTATTTGAAGACAAAATCTTTTTGCTTTGAAGAAGAAAGATCCAACTGACTGAAATAAGTTCATAAGATGAAAACTAACAAAAATTGACAAGAACCACGAAAAGTTCTTCTATTTTAAGATAAAATCTTACGCTATTGAAGAAAAAACTTCTCGCTCGCTGAAATATGTTCATTTGCTGAAAATCAACAAAACCACGAAAAGTTCTTGTATTTGAAGATAAAATCTTTTTGCTTTCAAGAAGAAAGATCAAGCTGACTGAAATACGTTCATTGGATGAAAACCAACAAAAATTGACAAGAACCACGAAAAGTTCTTGTATTTTAAGATAAAATCTGACGCGATTAAAGAAAAAACTTGTCGCTCGCTGAAATATGTTCATTTGCTGAAAATCAACAAAACCACGAAAAGTTCTTGTATTTGAAGATAAAATCTTTTTGCTTTGAAGAAGAAAGATCTAGCTGACTGAAATGAGTTTATGGGATGAAAACCAACAAAAATTGACAAGAACCACGAAAAGTTCTTGTATTTTAAGATAAAATCTGACGCTATTAAAGAAAAAGCTTCTCCCTCGCTGAAATATGTTCATTTGCTGAAAATCAACAAAACAACGAAAAGTTCTTGTATTTGAAGATAAAATCTTTTTGCTTTGAAGAAGAAAGATCTAGCTGACTGAAATAAGTTCATTGGATGAAAACCAACAAAAATTGACAAGAACCACGAAAAGTTCTTGTATTTTAAGATAAAATCTGACGCTATTGAAGAAAAAATTTCTCGCTCGCTGAAATATGTTCATTTGCTGAAAATCAAGAAAACCACGAAAAGTTCTTGTATTTGAAGATAAAATCTTTTTGCTTTGAAGAAGAAAGATCTAGCTGACTGAAATAAGTTCATTGGATGAAAACCAACAAAAATTGACAAGAACCACGAAAAGTTCTTGTATTTTAAGATAAAATCTGACGCTATTAAAGAAAAAACTTCTCCCTCGCTGAAATATGTTCATTTGCTGAAAATCAACAAAACCACGAAAAGTTCTTGTATTTGAAGATAAAATCTTTTTGCTTTCAAGAAGAAAGATCCAGCTGACTGAAATAAGTTCATAAGATGAAAACTAACAAAAATTGACAAGAACCACGAAAAGTTCTTGTATTTTAAGATAAAATCTTACGCTATTGAAGAAAAAACTTCTCGCTCGCTGAAATATGTTCATTTGCTGAAAATCAACAAAACCACGAAAAGTTCTTGTATTTGAAGATAAAATCTTTTTGCTTTCAAGAAGAAAGATTAAGCTGACTGAAATACGTTCATTGGATGAAAACCAACAAAAATTGACAAGAACCACGAAAAGTTCTTGTATTTTAAGATAAAATCTGACGCGATTAAAGAAAAAACTTGTCGCTCGCTGAAATATGTTCATTTGCTGAAAATCAACAAAACCACGAAAAGTTCTTGTGTTTGAAGATAAAATCTTTTTGCTTTGAAGAAGAAAGATCTCGCTGACTGAAATAAGTTAATGGGATGAAAACCAAGAAAAATTGACAGGAACCACGAAAGCTTCTTGTATTTTAAGATAAAATCTGACGCGATTAAAGAAAAAACTTGTCGCTCGCTGAAATATGTTCATTTGCTGAAAATCAACAAAACCACGAAAAGTTCTTGTATTTGAAGATAAAATCTTTTTGCTTTGAAGAAGAAAGATCTAGCTGACTGAAATGAGTTTATGGGATGAAAACCAACAAAAATTGACAAGAACCACGAAAAGTTCTTGTATTTTAAGATAAAATCTGACGCTATTAAAGAAAAAGCTTCTCCCTCGCTGAAATATGTTCATTTGCTGAAAATCAACAAAACAACGAAAAGTTCTTGTATTTGAAGATAAAATCTTTTTGCTTTGAAGAAGAAAGATCTAGCTGACTGAAATAAGTTCATTGGATGAAAACCAACAAAAATTGACAAGAACCACGAAAAGTTCTTGTATTTTAAGATAAAATCTGACGCTATTGAAGAAAAAATTTCTCGCTCGCTGAAATATGTTCATTTGCTGAAAATCAACAAAACCACGAAAAGTTCTTGTATTTGAAGATAAAATCTTTTTGCTTTGAAGAAGAAAGATCTAGCTGACTGAAATAAGTTCATTGGATGAAAACCAACAAAAATTGACAAGAACCACGAAAAGTTCTTGTATTTTAAGATAAAATCTGACGCTATTAAAGAAAAAACTTCTCCCTCGCTGAAATATGTTCATTTGCTGAAAATCAACAAAACCACGAAAAGTTCTTGTATTTGAAGATAAAATCTTTTTGCTTTCAAGAAGAAAGATCCAGCTGACTGAAATAAGTTCATAAGATGAAAACTAACAAAAATTGACAAGAACCACGAAAAGTTCTTGTATTTTAAGATAAAATCTTACGCTATTGAAGAAAAAACTTCTAGCTCGCTGAAATATGTTCATTTGCTGAAAATCAACAAAACCACGAAAAGTTCTCGTATTTGAAGATAAAATCTTTTTGCTTTGAAGAAGAAAGATCTAGCTGACTGAAATAAGTTCATAAGATGAAAACCAACAAAATTTGATTAGTACCACGAAAAGTTCTTGTATTTTATGATAAAATCTGATGCTATTAAAGAAAAAACTTCTCGCTCGCTGAAATATGTTCATTTGCTGAAAATCAACAAAACCACGAAAAGTTCTTGTATTTGAAGATAAAATCTTTTTGCTTTGAAGAAGAAAGATCTAGCTGACTGAAATAAGTTCATTGGATGAAAACCAACAAAAATTGACAAGAACCACGAAAAGTTCTTGTATTTGAAGACAAAATCTTTTTGCTTTGAAGAAGAAAGATCCAACTGACTGAAATAAGTTCATAAGATGAAAACTAACAAAAATTGACAAGAACCACGAAAAGTTCTTGTATTTTAAGATAAAATCTTACGCTATTGAAGAAAAAACTTCTCGTTCGCTGAAATATGTTCATTTGCTGAAAATCAACAAAACCACGAAAAGTTCTTGTATTTGAAGATAAAATCTTTTTGCTTTCAAGAAGAAAGATCAAGCTGACTGAAATACGTTCATTGGATGAAAACCAACAAAAATTGACAAGAACCACGAAAAGTTCTTGTATTTTAAGATAAAATCTGACGCGATTAAAGAAAAAACTTGTCGCTCGCTGAAATATGTTCATTTGCTGAAAATCAACAAAACCACGAAAAGTTCTTGTGTTTGAAGATAAAATCTTTTTGCTTTGAAGAAGAAAGATCTCGCTGACTGAAATAAGTTAATGGGATGAAAACCAAGAAAAATTGACAGGAACCACGAAAGGTTCTTGTATTTTAAGATAAAATCTGACGCGATTAAAGAAAAAACTTGTCGCTCGCTGAAATATGTTCATTTGCTGAAAATCAACAAAACCACGAAAAGTTCTTGTATTTGAAGATAAAATCTTTTTGCTTTGAAGAAGAAAGATCTAGCTGACTGAAATGAGTTTATGGGATGAAAACCAACAAAAATTGACAAGAACCACGAAAAGTTCTTGTATTTTAAGATAAAATCTGACGCTATTAAAGAAAAAGCTTCTCCCTCGCTGAAATATGTTCATTTGCTGAAAATCAACAAAACAACGAAAAGTTCTTGTATTTGAAGATAAAATCTTTTTCCTTTGAAGAAGAAAGATCTAGCTAACTGAAATAAGTTCATTGGATGAAAACCAACAAAAATTGACAAGAACCACGAAAAGTTCTTGTATTTTAAGATAAAATCTGACGCTATTAAAGAAAAAATTTCTCGCTCGCTGAAATATGTTCATTTGCTGAAAATCAACAAAACCACGAAAAGTTCTTGTATTTGAAGATAAAATCTTTTTGCTTTGAAGAAGAAAGATCTAGCTGAATGAAATAAGTTCATTGGATGAAAACCAACAAAAATTGACAAAAACCACGAAAAGTTCTTGTATTTTAAGATAAAATCTGACGCTATTAAAGAAAAAACTTCTCCCTCGCTGAAATATGTTCATTTGCTGAAAATCAACAAAACCACGAAAAGTTCTTGTATTTGAAGATAAAATCTTTTTGCTTTGAAGAAGAAAGATCTAGCTGACTGAAATAAGTTCATAAGATGAAAACTAACAAAAATTGACAAGAACCACGAAAAGTTCTTGTATTTTAAGATAAAATCTTACGCGATTGAAGAAAAAACTTCTAGCTCGCTGAAATATGTTAATTTGCTGAAAATCAACAAAACCACGAAAAGTTCTTGTATTTGAAGATAAAATCTTTTTGCTTTCAAGAAGAAAGATCAAGCTGACTGAAATACGTTCATTGGATGAAAACCAACAAAAATTGACAAGAACCACGAAAAGTTCTTGTATTTTAAGATAAAATCTGACGCGATTAAAGAAAAAACTTGTCGCTCGCTGAAATATGTTCATTTGCTGAAAATCAACAAAACCACGAAAAGTTCTTGTATTTGAAGATAAAATCTTTTTGCTTTGAAGAAGAAAGATCTTGCTGACTGAAATGAGTTTATGGGATGAAAACCAACAAAAATTGACAAGAACCACGAAAAGTTCTTGTATTTTAAGATAAAATCTGACGCTATTAAAGAAAAAGCTTCTCCCACGCTGAAATATGTTCATTTGCTGAAAATCAACAAAACCACGAAAAGTTCTTGTATTTGAAGATAAAATCTTTTTGCTTTGAAGAAGAAAGATCTAGCTGACTGAAATAAGTTCATTGGATGAAAACCAACAAAAATTGACAAGAACCACGAAAAGTTCTTGTATTTTAAGATAAAATCTGACGCTATTGAAGAAAAAATTTCTCGCTCGCTGAAATATGTTCATTTGCTGAAAATCAACAAAACCACGAAAAGTTCTTGTATTTGAAGATAAAATCTTTTTGCTTTGAAGAAGAAAGATCTAGCTGACTGAAATAAGTTCATTGGATGAAAACCAACAAAAATTGACAAGAACCACGAAAAGTTCTTGTATTTTAAGATAAAATCTGACGCTATTAAAGAAAAAACTTCTCCCTCGCTGAAATATGTTCATTTGCTGAAAATCAACAAAACCACGAAAAGTTCTTGTATTTGAAGATAAAATCTTTTTGCTTTGAAGAAGAAAGATCGAGCTGACTGAAATAAGTTCATAAGATGAAAACTAACAAAAATTGACAAGAACCACGAAAAGTTCTTGTATTTTAAGATAAAATCTTACGCTATTGAAGAAAAAACTTCTAGCTCGCTGAAATATGTTCATTTGCTGAAAATCAACAAAACCACGAAAAGTTCTCGTATTTGAAGATAAAATCTTTTTGCTTTGAAGAAGAAAGATCTAGCTGACTGAAATAAGTTCATAAGATGAAAACCAACAAAATTTGATTAGTACCACGAAAAGTTCTTGTATTTTAAGATAAAATCTGACGCGATTAAAGAAAAAACTTGTCGCTCGCTGAAATATGTTCATTTGCTGAAAATCAACAAAACCACGAAAAGTTCTTGTGTTTGAAGATAAAATCTTTTTGCTTTGAAGAAGAAAGATCTCGCTGACTGAAATAAGTTAATGGGATGAAAACCAAGAAAAATTGACAGGAACCACGAAAGCTTCTTGTATTTTAAGATAAAATCTGACGCGATTAAAGAAAAAACTTGTCGCTCGCTGAAATATGTTCATTTGCTGAAAATCAACAAAACCACGAAAAGTTCTTGTATTTGAAGATAAAATCTTTTTGCTTTGAAGAAGAAAGATCTAGCTGACTGAAATGAGTTTATGGGATGAAAACCAACAAAAATTGACAAGAACCACGAAAAGTTCTTGTATTTTAAGATAAAATCTGACGCTATTAAAGAAAAAGCTTCTCCCTCGCTGAAATATGTTCATTTGCTGAAAATCAACAAAACAACGAAAAGTTCTTGTATTTGAAGATAAAATCTTTTTGCTTTGAAGAAGAAAGATCTAGCTGACTGAAATAAGTTCATTGGATGAAAACCAACAAAAATTGACAAGAACCACGAAAAGTTCTTGTATTTTAAGATAAAATCTGACGCTATTGAAGAAAAAATTTCTCGCTCGCTGAAATATGTTCATTTGCTGAAAATCAACAAAACCACGAAAAGTTCTTGTATTTGAAGATAAAATCTTTTTGCTTTGAAGAAGAAAGATCTAGCTGACTGAAATAAGTTCATTGGATGAAAACCAACAAAAATTGACAAGAACCACGAAAAGTTCTTGTATTTTAAGATAAAATCTGACGCTATTAAAGAAAAAACTTCTCCCTCGCTGAAATATGTTCATTTGCTGAAAATCAACAAAACCACGAAAAGTTCTTGTATTTGAAGATAAAATCTTTTTGCTTTCAAGAAGAAAGATCCAGCTGACTGAAATAAGTTCATAAGATGAAAACCAACAAAATTTGATTAGTACCACGAAAAGTTCTTGTATTTTATGATAAAATCTGATGCTATTAAAGAAAAAACTTCTCGCTCGCTGAAATATGTTCATTTGCTGAAAATCAACAAAACCACGAAAAGTTCTTGTATTTGAAGATAAAATCTTTTTGCTTTGAAGAAGAAAGATCTAGCTGACTGAAATAAGTTCATTGGATGAAAACCAACAAAAATTGACAAGAACCACGAAAAGTTCTTGTATTTGAAGACAAAATCTTTTTGCTTTGAAGAAGAAAGATCCAACTGACTGAAATAAGTTCATAAGATGAAAACTAACAATTATTGACAAGAACCACGAAAAGTTCTTGTATTTTAAGATAAAATCTTACGCTATTGAAGAAAAAACTTCTCGTTCGCTGAAATATGTTCATTTGCTGAAAATCAACAAAACCACGAAAAGTTCTTGTATTTGAAGATAAAATCTTTTTGCTTTCAAGAAGAAAGATCAAGCTGACTGAAATACGTTCATTGGATGAAAACCAACAAAAATTGACAAGAACCACGAAAAGTTCTTGTATTTTAAGATAAAATCTGACGCGATTAAAGAAAAAACTTGTCGCTCGCTGAAATATGTTCATTTGCTGAAAATCAACAAAACCACGAAAAGTTCTTGTGTTTGAAGATAAAATCTTTTTGCTTTGAAGAAGAAAGATCTCGCTGACTGAAATAAGTTAATGGGATGAAAACCAAGAAAAATTGACAGGAACCACGAAAGGTTCTTGTATTTTAAGATAAAATCTGACGCGATTAAAGAAAAAACTTGTCGCTCGCTGAAATATGTTCATTTGCTGAAAATCAACAAAACCACGAAAAGTTCTTGTATTTGAAGATAAAATCTTTTTGCTTTGAAGAAGAAAGATCTAGCTGACTGAAATGAGTTTATGGGATGAAAACCAACAAAAATTGACAAGAACCACGAAAAGTTCTTGTATTTTAAGATAAAATCTGACGCTATTAAAGAAAAAGCTTCTCCCTCGCTGAAATATGTTCATTTGCTGAAAATCAACAAAACAACGAAAAGTTCTTGTATTTGAAGATGAAATCTTTTTGCTTTGAAGAAGAAAGATCTAGCTAACTGAAATAAGTTCATTGGATGAAAACCAACAAAAATTGACAAGAACCACGAAAAGTTCTTGTATTTTAAGATAAAATCTGACGCTATTAAAGAAAAAATTTCTCGCTCGCTGAAATATGTTCATTTGCTGAAAATCAACAAAACCACGAAAAGTTCTTGTATTTGAAGATAAAATCTTTTTGCTTTGAAGAAGAAAGATCTAGCTGAATGAAATAAGTTCATTGGATGAAAACCAACAAAAATTGACAAAAACCACGAAAAGTTCTTGTATTTTAAGATAAAATCTGACGCTATTAAAGAAAAAACTTCTCCCTCGCTGAAATATGTTCATTTGCTGAAAATCAACAAAACCACGAAAAGTTCTTGTATTTGAAGATAAAATCTTTTTGCTTTGAAGAAGAAAGATCTAGCTGACTGAAATAAGTTCATAAGATGAAAACTAACAAAAATTGACAAGAACCACGAAAAGTTCTTGTATTTTAAGATAAAATCTTACGCGATTGAAGAAAAAACTTCTAGCTCGCTGAAATATGTTAATTTGCTGAAAATCAACAAAACCACGAAAAGTTCTTGTATTTGAAGATAAAATCTTTTTGCTTTCAAGAAGAAAGATCAAGCTGACTGAAATACGTTCATTGGATGAAAACCAACAAAAATTGACAAGAACCACGAAAAGTTCTTGTATTTTAAGATAAAATCTGACGCGATTAAAGAAAAAACTTGTCGCTCGCTGAAATATGTTCATTTGCTGAAAATCAACAAAACCACGAAAAGTTCTTGTATTTGAAGATAAAATCTTTTTGCTTTGAAGAAGAAAGATCTTGCTGACTGAAATGAGTTTATGGGATGAAAACCAACAAAAATTGACAAGAACCACGAAAAGTTCTTGTATTTTAAGATAAAATCTGACGCTATTAAAGAAAAAGCTTCTCCCACGCTGAAATATGTTCATTTGCTGAAAATCAACAAAACAACGAAAAGTTCTTGTATTTGAAGATAAAATCTTTTTGCTTTGAAGAAGAAAGATCTAGCTGACTGAAATAAGTTCATTGGATGAAAACCAACAAAAATTGACAAGAACCACGAAAAGTTCTTGTATTTTAAGATAAAATCTGACGCTATTGAAGAAAAAATTTCTCGCTCGCTGAAATATGTTCATTTGCTGAAAATCAACAAAACCACGAAAAGTTCTTGTATTTGAAGATAAAATCTTTTTGCTTTGAAGAAGAAAGATCTAGCTGACTGAAATAAGTTCATTGGATGAAAACCAACAAAAATTGACAAGAACCACGAAAAGTTCTTGTATTTTAAGATAAAATCTGACGCTATTAAAGAAAAAACTTCTCCCTCGCTGAAATATGTTCATTTGCTGAAAATCAACAAAACCACGAAAAGTTCTTGTATTTGAAGATAAAATCTTTTTGCTTTGAAGAAGAAAGATCGAGCTGACTGAAATAAGTTCATAAGATGAAAACTAACAAAAATTGACAAGAACCACGAAAAGTTCTTGTATTTTAAGATAAAATCTTACGCTATTGAAGAAAAAACTTCTAGCTCGCTGAAATATGTTCATTTGCTGAAAATCAACAAAACCACGAAAAGTTCTCGTATTTGAAGATAAAATCTTTTTGCTTTGAAGAAGAAAGATCTAGCTGACTGAAATAAGTTCATAAGATGAAAACCAACAAAATTTGATTAGTACCACGAAAAGTTCTTGTATTTTATGATAAAATCTGATGCTATTAAAGAAAAAACTTCTCGCTCGCTGAAATATGTTCATTTGCTGAAAATCAACAAAACCACGAAAAGTTCTTGTATTTGAAGATAAAATCTTTTTGCTTTGAAGAAGAAAGATCTAGCTGACTGAAATAAGTTCATTGGATGAAAACCAACAAAAATTGACAAGAACCACGAAAAGTTCTTGTATTTGAAGACAAAATCTTTTTGCTTTGAAGAAGAAAGATCCAACTGACTGAAATAAGTTCATAAGATGAAAACCAACAAAAATTGACAAGAACCACGAAAAGTTCTTGTATTTTAAGATAAAATCTTACGCTATTGAAGAAAAAACTTCTCGCTCGCTGAAATATGTTCATTTGCTGAAAATCAACAAAACCACGAAAAGTTCTTGGATTTGAAGATAAAATCTTTTTGCTTTCAAGAAGAAAGATCAAGCTGACTGAAATACGTTCATTGGATGAAAACCAACAGAAATTGACAAGAACCACGAAAAGTTCTTGTATTTTAAGATAAAATCTGACGCGATTAAAGAAAAAACTTGTCGCTCGCTGAAATATGTTCATTTGCTGAAAATCAACAAAACCACGAAAAGTTCTTGTATTTGAAGATAAAATCTTTTTGCTTTGAAGAAGAAAGATCTTGCTGACTGAAATGAGTTTATGGGATGAAAACCAACAAAAATTGACAAGAACCACGAAAAGTTCTTGTATTTTAAGATAAAATCTGACGCTATAAAAGAAAAAGCTTCTCCCTCGCTGAAATATGTTCATTTGCTGAAAATCAACAAAACAACGAAAAGTTCTTGTATTTGAAGATAAAATCTTTTTGCTTTGAAGAAGAAAGATCTAGCTGACTGAAATAAGTTCATTGGATGAAAACCAACAAAAATTGACAAGAACCACGAAAAGTTCTTGTATTTTAAGATAAAATCTGACGCTATTGAAGAAAAAATTTCTCGCTCGCTGAAATATGTTCATTTGCTGAAAATCAACAAAACCACGAAAAGTTCTTGTATTTGAAGATAAAATCTTTTTGCTTTGAAGAAGAAAGATCTAGCTGACTGAAATAAGTTCATTGGATGAAAACCAACAAAAATTGACAAGAACCACGAAAAGTTCTTGTATTTTAAGATAAAATCTGACGCTATTAAAGAAAAAACTTCTCCCTCGCTGAAATATGTTCATTTGCTGAAAATCAACAAAACCACGAAAAGTTCTTGTATTTGAAGATAAAATCTTTTTGCTTTGAAGAAGAAAGATCCAGCTGACTGAAATAAGTTCATAAGATGAAAACTAACAAAAATTGACAAGAACCACGAAAAGTTCTTGTATTTTAAGATAAAATCTTACGCTATTGAAGAAAAAACTTCTAGCTCGCTGAAATATGTTCATTTGCTGAAAATCAACAAAACCACGAAAAGTTCTCGTATTTGAAGATAAAATCTTTTTGCTTTGAAGAAGAAAGATCTAGCTGACTGAAATAAGTTCATAAGATGAAAACCAACAAAATTTGATTAGTACCACGAAAAGTTCTTGTATTTTATGATAAAATCTGATGCTATTAAAGAAAAAACTTCTCGCTCGCTGAAATATGTTCATTTGCTGAAAATCAACAAAACCACGAAAAGTTCTTGTATTTGAAGATAAAATCTTTTTGCTTTGAAGAAGAAAGATCTAGCTGACTGAAATAAGTTCATTGGATGAAAACCAACAAAAATTGACAAGAACCACGAAAAGTTCTTGTATTTGAAGACAAAATCTTTTTGCTTTGAAGAAGAAAGATCCAACTGACTGAAATAAGTTCATAAGATGAAAACTAACAAAAATTGACAAGAACCACGAAAAGTTCTTCTATTTTAAGATAAAATCTTACGCTATTGAAGAAAAAACTTCTCGCTCGCTGAAATATGTTCATTTGCTGAAAATCAACAAAACCACGAAAAGTTCTTGTATTTGAAGATAAAATCTTTTTGCTTTCAAGAAGAAAGATCAAGCTGACTGAAATACGTTCATTGGATGAAAACCAACAAAAATTGACAAGAACCACGAAAAGTTCTTGTATTTTAAGATAAAATCTGACGCGATTAAAGAAAAAACTTGTCGCTCGCTGAAATATGTTCATTTGCTGAAAATCAACAAAACCACGAAAAGTTCTTGTATTTGAAGATAAAATCTTTTTGCTTTGAAGAAGAAAGATCTAGCTGACTGAAATGAGTTTATGGGATGAAAACCAACAAAAATTGACAAGAACCACGAAAAGTTCTTGTATTTTAAGATAAAATCTGACGCTATTAAAGAAAAAGCTTCTCCCTCGCTGAAATATGTTCATTTGCTGAAAATCAACAAAACAACGAAAAGTTCTTGTATTTGAAGATAAAATCTTTTTGCTTTGAAGAAGAAAGATCTAGCTGACTGAAATAAGTTCATTGGATGAAAACCAACAAAAATTGACAAGAACCACGAAAAGTTCTTGTATTTTAAGATAAAATCTGACGCTGTTGAAGAAAAAATTTCTCGCTCGCTGAAATATGTTCATTTGCTGAAAATCAAGAAAACCACGAAAAGTTCTTGTATTTGAAGATAAAATCTTTTTGCTTTGAAGAAGAAAGATCTAGCTGACTGAAATAAGTTCATTGGATGAAAACCAACAAAAATTGACAAGAACCACGAAAAGTTCTTGTATTTTAAGATAAAATCTGACGCTATTAAAGAAAAAACTTCTCCCTCGCTGAAATATGTTCATTTGCTGAAAATCAACAAAACCACGAAAAGTTCTTGTATTTGAAGATAAAATCTTTTTGCTTTCAAGAAGAAAGATCCAGCTGACTGAAATAAGTTCATAAGATGAAAACTAACAAAAATTGACAAGAACCACGAAAAGTTCTTGTATTTTAAGATAAAATCTTACGCTATTGAAGAAAAAACTTCTCGCTCGCTGAAATATGTTCATTTGCTGAAAATCAACAAAACCACGAAAAGTTCTTGTATTTGAAGATAAAATCTTTTTGCTTTCAAGAAGAAAGATTAAGCTGACTGAAATACGTTCATTGGATGAAAACCAACAAAAATTGACAAGAACCACGAAAAGTTCTTGTATTTTAAGATAAAATCTGACGCGATTAAAGAAAAAACTTGTCGCTCGCTGAAATATGTTCATTTGCTGAAAATCAACAAAACCACGAAAAGTTCTTGTGTTTGAAGATAAAATCTTTTTGCTTTGAAGAAGAAAGATCTCGCTGACTGAAATAAGTTAATGGGATGAAAACCAAGGAAAATTGACAGGAACCACGAAAGCTTCTTGTATTTTAAGATAAAATCTGACGCGATTAAAGAAAAAACTTGTCGCTCGCTGAAATATGTTCATTTGCTGAAAATCAACAAAACCACGAAAAGTTCTTGTATTTGAAGATAAAATCTTTTTGCTTTGAAGAAGAAAGATCTAGCTGACTGAAATGAGTTTATGGGATGAAAACCAACAAAAATTGACAAGAACCACGAAAAGTTCTTGTATTTTAAGATAAAATCTGACGCTATTAAAGAAAAAGCTTCTCCCTCGCTGAAATATGTTCATTTGCTGAAAATCAACAAAACAACGAAAAGTTCTTGTATTTGAAGATAAAATCTTTTTGCTTTGAAGAAGAAAGATCTAGCTGACTGAAATAAGTTCATTGGATGAAAACCAACAAAAATTGACAAGAACCACGAAAAGTTCTTGTATTTTAAGATAAAATCTGACGCTATTGAAGAAAAAATTTCTCGCTCGCTGAAATATGTTCATTTGCTGAAAATCAACAAAACCACGAAAAGTTCTTGTATTTGAAGATAAAATCTTTTTGCTTTGAAGAAGAAAGATCTAGCTGACTGAAATAAGTTCATTGGATGAAAACCAACAAAAATTGACAAGAACCACGAAAAGTTCTTGTATTTTAAGATAAAATCTGACGCTATTAAAGAAAAAACTTCTCCCTCGCTGAAATATGTTCATTTGCTGAAAATCAACAAAACCACGAAAAGTTCTTGTATTTGAAGATAAAATCTTTTTGCTTTCAAGAAGAAAGATCCAGCTGACTGAAATAAGTTCATAAGATGAAAACTAACAAAAATTGACAAGAACCACGAAAAGTTCTTGTATTTTAAGATAAAATCTTACGCTATTGAAGAAAAAACTTCTAGCTCGCTGAAATATGTTCATTTGCTGAAAATCAACAAAACCACGAAAAGTTCTCGTATTTGAAGATAAAATCTTTTTGCTTTGAAGAAGAAAGATCTAGCTGACTGAAATAAGTTCATAAGATGAAAACCAACAAAATTTGATTAGTACCACGAAAAGTTCTTGTATTTTATGATAAAATCTGATGCTATTAAAGAAAAAACTTCTCGCTCGCTGAAATATGTTCATTTGCTGAAAATCAACAAAACCACGAAAAGTTCTTGTATTTGAAGATAAAATCTTTTTGCTTTGAAGAAGAAAGATCTAGCTGACTGAAATAAGTTCATTGGATGAAAACCAACAAAAATTGACAAGAACCACGAAAAGTTCTTGTATTTGAAGACAAAATCTTTTTGCTTTGAAGAAGAAAGATCCAACTGACTGAAATAAGTTCATAAGATGAAAACTAACAAAAATTGACAAGAACCACGAAAAGTTCTTGTATTTTAAGATAAAATCTTACGCTATTGAAGAAAAAACTTCTCGTTCGCTGAAATATGTTCATTTGCTGAAAATCAACAAAACCACGAAAAGTTCTTGTATTTGAAGATAAAATCTTTTTGCTTTCAAGAAGAAAGATCAAGCTGACTGAAATACGTTCATTGGATGAAAACCAACAAAAATTGACAAGAACCACGAAAAGTTCTTGTATTTTAAGATAAAATCTGACGCGATTAAAGAAAAAACTTGTCGCTCGCTGAAATATGTTCATTTGCTGAAAATCAACAAAACCACGAAAAGTTCTTGTGTTTGAAGATAAAATCTTTTTGCTTTGAAGAAGAAAGATCTCGCTGACTGAAATAAGTTAATGGGATGAAAACCAAGAAAAATTGACAGGAACCACGAAAGGTTCTTGTATTTTAAGATAAAATCTGACGCGATTAAAGAAAAAACTTGTCGCTCGCTGAAATATGTTCATTTGCTGAAAATCAACAAAACCACGAAAAGTTCTTGTATTTGAAGATAAAATCTTTTTGCTTTGAAGAAGAAAGATCTAGCTGACTGAAATGAGTTTATGGGATGAAAACCAACAAAAATTGACAAGAACCACGAAAAGTTCTTGTATTTTAAGATAAAATCTGACGCTATTAAAGAAAAAGCTTCTCCCTCGCTGAAATATGTTCATTTGCTGAAAATCAACAAAACAACGAAAAGTTCTTGTATTTGAAGATAAAATCTTTTTGCTTTGAAGAAGAAAGATCTCGCTAACTGAAATAAGTTCATTGGATGAAAACCAACAAAAATTGACAAGAACCACGAAAAGTTCTTGTATTTTAAGATAAAATCTGACGCTATTAAAGAAAAAATTTCTCGCTCGCTGAAATATGTTCATTTGCTGAAAATCAACAAAACCACGAAAAGTTCTTGTATTTGAAGATAAAATCTTTTTGCTTTGAAGAAGAGAGATCTAGCTGAATGAAATAAGTTCATTGGATGAAAACCAACAAAAATTGACAAAAACCACGAAAAGTTCTTGTATTTTAAGATAAAATCTGACGCTATTAAAGAAAAAACTTCTCCCTCGCTGAAATATGTTCATTTGCTGAAAATCAACAAAACCACGAAAAGTTCTTGTATTTGAAGATAAAATCTTTTTGCTTTGAAGAAGAAAGATCTAGCTGACTGAAATAAGTTCATAAGATGAAAACTAACAAAAATTGACAAGAACCACGAAAAGTTCTTGTATTTTAAGATAAAATCTTACGCGATTGAAGAAAAAACTTCTAGCTCGCTGAAATATGTTAATTTGCTGAAAATCAACAAAACCACGAAAAGTTCTTGTATTTGAAGATAAAATCTTTTTGCTTTGAAGAAGAAAGATCTAGCTGACTGAAATAAGTTCATTGGACGAAAACCAACAAAAATTGACAAGAACCACGAAAAGTTCTTGTATTTTAAGATAAAATCTGACGCTATTGAAGAAAAAACTTGTCGCTCGCTGAAATATGTTCATTTGCTGAAAATCAACAAAACCACGAAAAGTTCTTGTATTTGAAGATAAAATCTTTTTGCTTTGAAGAAGAAAGATCTAGCTGACTGAAATAAGTTCATAAGATGAAAACTAACAAAAATTGACAAGAACCACGAAAAGTTTTTGTATTTTAAGATAAAATCTGACGCTATTAAAGAAAAAACTTCTCCCTCGCTGAAATATGTTCATTTGCTGAAAATCAACAAAACCACGAAAAGTTCTTGTCTTTCAAGATAAAATATTTTTGCTTTGAAGAAGAAAGATCGAGCTGACTGAAATAAGTTCATAAGATGAAAACCAACAAAAATTGACAAGAACCACGAAAAGTTCTTGTATTTTAAGATAAAATCTGACGCTATTAAAGAAAAAACTTCTCGCTCGCTGAAATATGTTCATTTGCTGAAAATCAACAAAACCACGAAAAGTTCTTGTATTTGAAGATAAAATCTTTTTGCTTTGAAAAAGAAAGATCTAGCTGACTGAAATAAGTTCATTGGATGAAATCCAACAAAAATTGACAAGAACCACGAAAAGTTCTTGTATTTTAAGATAAAATCTGACGCTATTAAAGAAAAAACTTCTCCCTCGCTGAAATATGTTCATTTGCTGAAAATCAACAAAACCACGAAAAGTTCTTGTATTTGAAGATAAAATCTTTTTGCTTTGAAAAGAAAGATCTGGCTGACTGAAATAAGTTCATTGGATGAAAACCAACAAAAATTGACAAGAACCACGAAAAGTTCTTGTATTTTAAGATAAAATCTGACGCGATTAAAGAGAAAACTTGTCGCTCGCTGAAATATGTTCATTTGCTGAAAATCAACAAAACCACGAAAAGTTCTTGTATTTGAAGATAAAATCTTTTTGCTTTGAAGAAGAAAGATCGAGCTGACTGAAATAAGTTCATAAGATGAAAACCAACAAAAATTGACAAGAACCACGAAAAGTTCTTGTATTTTAAGATAAAATCTTACGCTATTGAAGAAAAAACATCTCCCTCGCTGAAATATGTTCATTTGCTGAAAATCAACAAAACCACGAAAAGTTCTTGTATTTGAAGATAAAATCTTTTTGCTTTCAAGAAGAAAGATCTAGCTGACTGAAATAAGTTCATTGGATGAAAACCAACAAAAATTGACAAGAACCACGAAAAGTTCTTGTATTTTAAGATAAAATCTGACGCTATTAAAGAAAAAACTTCTCCCTCGCTGAAATATGTTCATTTGCTGAAAATCAACAAAACCACGAAAAGTTCTTGTATTTGAAGATAAAATCTTTTTGCTTTGAAGAAGAAAGATCGAGCTGACTGAAATAAGTTCATAAGATGAAAACCAACAAAATTTGATTAGAACCACGAAAAGTTCTTGTATTTTAAGATAAAATCTGACGCTATTAAAGAAAAAACTTCTCGCTCGCTGAAATATGTTCATTTGCTGAAAATCAACAAAACCACGAAAAATTCTTGTATTTGAAGATAAAATCTTTTTGCTTTGAAGAAGAAAGATCTAGCTGACTGAAATAAGTTCATTGGATGAAAACCAACAAAAATTGACAAGAACCACGAAAAGTTCTTGTATTTTAAGATAAAATCTGACGCTATTAAAGAAAAAACTTCTCCCTCGCTGAAATATGTTCATTTGCTGAAAATCAACAAAACCACGAAAAGTTCTTGTATTTGAAGATAAAATCTTTTTGCTTTGAAGAAGAAAGATCTAGCTGACTGAAATAAGTTCATAAGATGAAAACTAACAAAAATTGACAAGAACCACGAAAAGTTCTTGTATTTTAAGATAAAATCTGACGCGATTAAAGAAAAAACTTGTCGCTCGCTGAAATATGTTCATTTGCTGAAAATCAACAAAACCACGAAAAGTTCTTGTGTTTGAAGATAAAATCTTTTTGCTTTGAAGAAGAAAGATCTCGCTGACTGAAATAAGTTAATGGGATGAAAACCAAGAAAAATTGACAGGAACCACGAAAGGTTCTTGTATTTTAAGATAAAATCTGACGCGATTAAAGAAAAAACTTGTCGCTCGCTGAAATATGTTCATTTGCTGAAAATCAACAAAACCACGAAAAGTTCTTGTATTTGAAGATAAAATCTTTTTGCTTTGAAGAAGAAAGATCTAGCTGACTGAAATGAGTTTATGGGATGAAAACCAACAAAAATTGACAAGAACCACGAAAAGTTCTTGTATTTTAAGATAAAATCTGACGCTATTAAAGAAAAAGCTTCTCCCTCGCTGAAATATGTTCATTTGCTGAAAATCAACAAAACAACGAAAAGTTCTTGTATTTGAAGATAAAATCTTTTTGCTTTGAAGAAGAAAGATCTAGCTAACTGAAATAAGTTCATTGGATGAAAACCAACAAAAATTGACAAGAACCACGAAAAGTTCTTGTATTTTAAGATAAAATCTGACGCTATTAAAGAAAAAATTTCTCGCTCGCTGAAATATGTTCATTTGCTGAAAATCAACAAAACCACGAAAAGTTCTTGTATTTGAAGATAAAATCTTTTTGCTTTGAAGAAGAAAGATCTAGCTGAATGAAATAAGTTCATTGGATGAAAACCAACAAAAATTGACAAAAACCACGAAAAGTTCTTGTATTTTAAGATAAAATCTGACGCTATTAAAGAAAAAACTTCTCCCTCGCTGAAATATGTTCATTTGCTGAAAATCAACAAAACCACGAAAAGTTCTTGTATTTGAAGATAAAATCTTTTTGCTTTGAAGAAGAAAGATCTAGCTGACTGAAATAAGTTCATAAGATGAAAACTAACAAAAATTGACAAGAACCACGAAAAGTTCTTGTATTTTAAGATAAAATCTTACGCGATTGAAGAAAAAACTTCTAGCTCGCTGAAATATGTTAATTTGCTGAAAATCAACAAAACCACGAAAAGTTCTTGTATTTGAAGATAAAATCTTTTTGCTTTGAAGAAGAAAGATCTAGCTGACTGAAATAAGTTCATTGGACGAAAACCAACAAAAATTGACAAGAACCACGAAAAGTTCTTGTATTTTAAGATAAAATCTGACGCTATTGAAGAAAAAACTTGTCGCTCGCTGAAATATGTTCATTTGCTGAAAATCAACAAAACCACGAAAAGTTCTTGTATTTGAAGATAAAATCTTTTTGCTTTGAAGAAGAAAGATCTAGCTGACTGAAATAAGTTCATAAGATGAAAACTAACAAAAATTGACAAGAACCACGAAAAGTTTTTGTATTTTAAGATAAAATCTGACGCTATTAAAGAAAAAACTTCTCCCTCGCTGAAATATGTTCATTTGCTGAAAATCAACAAAACCACGAAAAGTTCTTGTCTTTCAAGATAAAATATTTTTGCTTTGAAGAAGAAAGATCGAGCTGACTGAAATAAGTTCATAAGATGAAAACCAACAAAAATTGACAAGAACCACGAAAAGTTCTTGTATTTTAAGATAAAATCTGACGCTATTAAAGAAAAAACTTCTCGCTCGCTGAAATATGTTCATTTGCTGAAAATCAACAAAACCACGAAAAGTTCTTGTATTTGAAGATAAAATCTTTTTGCTTTGAAGAAGAAAGATCTAGCTGACTGAAATAAGTTCATTGGATGAAATCCAACAAAAATTGACAAGAACCACGAAAAGTTCTTGTATTTTAAGATAAAATCTGACGCTATTAAAGAAAAAACTTCTCCCTCGCTGAAATATGTTCATTTGTTGAAAATCAACAAAACCACGAAAAGTTCTTGTATTTGAAGATAAAATCTTTTTGCTTTGAAAAGAAAGATCTGGCTGACTGAAATAAGTTCATTGGATGAAAACCAACAAAAATTGACAAGAACCACGAAAAGTTCTTGTATTTTAAGATAAAATCTGACGCGATTAAAGAGAAAACTTGTCGCTCGCTGAAATATGTTCATTTGCTGAAAATCAACAAAACCACGAAAAGTTCTTGTATTTGAAGATAAAATCTTTTTGCTTTGAAGAAGAAAGATCGAGCTGACTGAAATAAGTTCATAAGATGAAAACCAACAAAAATTGACAAGAACCACGAAAAGTTCTTGTATTTTAAGATAAAATCTTACGCTATTGAAGAAAAAACATCTCCCTCGCTGAAATATGTTCATTTGCTGAAAATCAACAAAACCACGAAAAGTTCTTGTATTTGAAGATAAAATCTTTTTGCTTTCAAGAAGAAAGATCTAGCTGACTGAAATAAGTTCATTGGATGAAAACCAACAAAAATTGACAAGAACCACGAAAAGTTCTTCTATTTTAAGATAAAATCTGACGCTATTAAAGAAAAAACTTCTCCCTCGCTGAAATATGTTCATTTGCTGAAAATCAACAAAACCACGAAAAGTTCTTGTATTTGAAGATAAAATCTTTTTGCTTTGAAGAAGAAAGATCGAGCTGACTGAAATAAGTTCATAAGATGAAAACCAACAAAATTTGATTAGAACCACGAAAAGTTCTTGTATTTTAAGATAAAATCTGACGCTATTAAAGAAAAAACTTCTCGCTCGCTGAAATATGTTCATTTGCTGAAAATCAACAAAACCACGAAAAATTCTTGTATTTGAAGATAAAATCTTTTTGCTTTGAAGAAGAAAGATCTAGCTGACTGAAATAAGTTCATTGGATGAAAACCAACAAAAATTGACAAGAACCACGAAAAGTTCTTGTATTTTAAGATAAAATCTGACGCTATTAAAGAAAAAACTTCTCCCTCGCTGAAATATGTTCATTTGCTGAAAATCAACAAAACCACGAAAAGTTCTTGTATTTGAAGATAAAATCTTTTTGCTTTGAAGAAGAAAGATCTAGCTGACTGAAATAAGTTCATAAGATGAAAACTAACAAAAATTGACAAGAACCACGAAAAGTTTTTGTATTTTAAGATAAAATCTGACGCTATTAAAGAAAAAACTTCTCCCTCGCTGAAAAATGTTCATTTCCTGAAAATCAACAAAACCACGAAAAGTTCTTGTATTTGAAGATAAAATCTTTTTGCTTTGAAGAAGAAAGATCTAGCTGACTGAAATAAGTTCATTGGATGAAATCCTACAAAAATTGACAAGAACCACGAAAAGTTCTTGTATTTTAAGATAAAATCTGACGCTATTAAAGAAAAAACTTCTCCCTCGCTGAAATATGTTCATTTGCTGAAAATCAACAAAACCACGAAAAGTTCTTGTATTTGAAGATAAAATCTTTTTGCTTTGAAGAAGAAAGATCTGGCTGACTGAAATAAGTTCATTGGATGAAAACCAACAAAAATTGACAAGAACCACGAAAAGTTCTTGTATTTTAAGATAAAATCTGACGCAATTAAAGAAAAAACTTGTCGCTCGCTGAAATATGTTCATTTGCTGAAAATCAACAAAACCACGAAAAGTTCTTGTATTTGAAGATAAAATCTATTTGCTTTGAAGAAGAAAGATCTAGCTGACTGAAATAAGTTCATAAGATGAAAACCAACAAAAATTGACAAGAACCATGAAAAATTCTTGTATTTTAAGATAAAATCTGACGCTATTAAAGAAAAAACTTCTCGCTCGCTGAAATATGTTCATTTGCTGAAAATCAACAAAACCACGAAAAGTTCTTGTATTTGAAGATAAAATCTTTTTGCTTTGAAGAAGAAAGATCTAGCTGACTGAAATAAGTTCATTGGATGAAAACCAACAAAAATTGACAAGAACCACGAAAAGTTCTTGTATTTGAAGATAAAATCTTTTTGCTTTGAAGAAGAAAGATCTAGCTGACTGAAATAAGTTCATAAGATGAAAACTAACAAAAATTGACAAGAACCACGAAAAGTTCTTGTATTTTAAGATAAAATCTTACGCGATTGAAGAAAAAACTTCTAGCTCGCTGAAATATGTTAATTTGCTGAAAATCAACAAAACCACGAAAAGTTCTTGTATTTGAAGATAAAATCTTTTTGCTTTGAAGAAGAAAGATCTAGCTGACTGAAATAAGTTCATTGGACGAAAACCAACAAAAATTGACAAGAACCACGAAAAGTTCTTGTATTTTAAGATAAAATCTGACGCTATTGAAGAAAAAACTTGTCGCTCGCTGAAATATGTTCATTTGCTGAAAATCAACAAAACCACGAAAAGTTCTTGTATTTGAAGATAAAATCTTTTTGCTTTGAAGAAGAAAGATCTAGCTGACTGAAATAAGTTCATAAGATGAAAACTAACAAAAATTGACAAGAACCACGAAAAGTTTTTGTATTTTAAGATAAAATCTGACGCTATTAAAGAAAAAACTTCTCCCTCGCTGAAATATGTTCATTTGCTGAAAATCAACAAAACCACGAAAAGTTCTTGTCTTTCAAGATAAAATATTTTTGCTTTGAAGAAGAAAGATCGAGCTGACTGAAATAAGTTCATAAGATGAAAACCAACAAAAATTGACAAGAACCACGAAAAGTTCTTGTATTTTAAGATAAAATCTGACGCTATTAAAGAAAAAACTTCTCGCTCGCTGAAATATGTTCATTTGCTGAAAATCAACAAAACCACGAAAAGTTCTTGTATTTGAAGATAAAATCTTTTTGCTTTGAAAAAGAAAGATCTAGCTGACTGAAATAAGTTCATTGGATGAAATCCAACAAAAATTGACAAGAACCACGAAAAGTTCTTGTATTTTAAGATAAAATCTGACGCTATTAAAGAAAAAACTTCTCCCTCGCTGAAATATGTTCATTTGTTGAAAATCAACAAAACCACGAAAAGTTCTTGTATTTGAAGATAAAATCTTTTTGCTTTGAAAAGAAAGATCTGGCTGACTGAAATAAGTTCATTGGATGAAAACCAACAAAAATTGACAAGAACCACGAAAAGTTCTTGTATTTTAAGATAAAATCTGACGCGATTAAAGAGAAAACTTGTCGCTCGCTGAAATATGTTCATTTGCTGAAAATCAACAAAACCACGAAAAGTTCTTGTATTTGAAGATAAAATCTTTTTGCTTTGAAGAAGAAAGATCGAGCTGACTGAAATAAGTTCATAAGATGAAAACCAACAAAAATTGACAAGAACCACGAAAAGTTCTTGTATTTTAAGATAAAATCTTACGCTATTGAAGAAAAAACATCTCCCTCGCTGAAATATGTTCATTTGCTGAAAATCAACAAAACCACGAAAAGTTCTTGTATTTGAAGATAAAATCTTTTTGCTTTCAAGAAGAAAGATCTAGCTGACTGAAATAAGTTCATTGGATGAAAACCAACAAAAATTGACAAGAACCACGAAAAGTTCTTGTATTTTAAGATAAAATCTGACGCTATTAAAGAAAAAACTTCTCCCTCGCTGAAATATGTTCATTTGCTGAAAATCAACAAAACCACGAAAAGTTCTTGTATTTGAAGATAAAATCTTTTTGCTTTGAAGAAGAAAGATCTAGCTGACTGAAATAAGTTCATTGGACGAAAACCAACAAAAATTGACAAGAACCACGAAAAGTTCTTGTATTTTAAGATAAAATCTGACGCTATTGAAGAAAAAACTTGTCGCTCGCTGAAATATGTTCATTTGCTGAAAATCAACAAAACCACGAAAAGTTCTTGTATTTGAAGATAAAATCTTTTTGCTTTGAAGAAGAAAGATCTAGCTGACTGAAATAAGTTCATAAGATGAAAACTAACAAAAATTGACAAGAACCACGAAAAGTTTTTGTATTTTAAGATAAAATCTGACGCTATTAAAGAAAAAACTTCTCCCTCGCTGAAATATGTTCATTTGCTGAAAATCAACAAAACCACGAAAAGTTCTTGTCTTTCAAGATAAAATATTTTTGCTTTGAAGAAGAAAGATCGAGCTGACTGAAATAAGTTCATAAGATGAAAACCAACAAAAATTGACAAGAACCACGAAAAGTTCTTGTATTTTAAGATAAAATCTGACGCTATTAAAGAAAAAACTTCTCGCTCGCTGAAATATGTTCATTTGCTGAAAATCAACAAAACCACGAAAAGTTCTTGTATTTGAAGATAAAATCTTTTTGCTTTGAAAAAGAAAGATCTAGCTGACTGAAATAAGTTCATTGGATGAAATCCAACAAAAATTGACAAGAACCACGAAAAGTTCTTGTATTTTAAGATAAAATCTGACGCTATTAAAGAAAAAACTTCTCCCTCGCTGAAATATGTTCATTTGTTGAAAATCAACAAAACCACGAAAAGTTCTTGTATTTGAAGATAAAATCTTTTTGCTTTGAAAAGAAAGATCTGGCTGACTGAAATAAGTTCATTGGATGAAAACCAACAAAAATTGACAAGAACCACGAAAAGTTCTTGTATTTTAAGATAAAATCTGACGCGATTAAAGAGAAAACTTGTCGCTCGCTGAAATATGTTCATTTGCTGAAAATCAACAAAACCACGAAAAGTTCTTGTATTTGAAGATAAAATCTTTTTGCTTTGAAGAAGAAAGATCGAGCTGACTGAAATAAGTTCATAAGATGAAAACCAACAAAAATTGACAAGAACCACGAAAAGTTCTTGTATTTTAAGATAAAATCTTACGCTATTGAAGAAAAAACATCTCCCTCGCTGAAATATGTTCATTTGCTGAAAATCAACAAAACCACGAAAAGTTCTTGTATTTGAAGATAAAATCTTTTTGCTTTCAAGAAGAAAGATCTAGCTGACTGAAATAAGTTCATTGGATGAAAACCAACAAAAATTGACAAGAACCACGAAAAGTTCTTGTATTTTAAGATAAAATCTGACGCTATTAAAGAAAAAACTTCTCCCTCGCTGAAATATGTTCATTTGCTGAAAATCAACAAAACCACGAAAAGTTCTTGTATTTGAAGATAAAATCTTTTTGCTTTGAAGAAGAAAGATCGAGCTGACTGAAATAAGTTCATAAGATGAAAACCAACAAAATTTGATTAGAACCACGAAAAGTTCTTGTATTTTAAGATAAAATCTGACGCTATTAAAGAAAAAACTTCTCGCTCGCTGAAATATGTTCATTTGCTGAAAATCAACAAAACCACGAAAAATTCTTGTATTTGAAGATAAAATCTTTTTGCTTTGAAGAAGAAAGATCTAGCTGACTGAAATAAGTTCATTGGATGAAAACCAACAAAAATTGACAAGAACCACGAAAAGTTCTTGTATTTTAAGATAAAATCTGACGCTATTAAAGAAAAAACTTCTCCCTCGCTGAAATATGTTCATTTGCTGAAAATCAACAAAACCACGAAAAGTTCTTGTATTTGAAGATAAAATCTTTTTGCTTTGAAGAAGAAAGATCTAGCTGACTGAAATAAGTTCATAAGATGAAAACTAACAAAAATTGACAAGAACCACGAAAAGTTCTTGTATTTTAAGATAAAATCTGACGCGATTAAAGAAAAAACTTGTCGCTCGCTGAAATATGTTCATTTGCTGAAAATCAACAAAACCACGAAAAGTTCTTGTGTTTGAAGATAAAATCTTTTTGCTTTGAAGAAGAAAGATCTCGCTGACTGAAATAAGTTAATGGGATGAAAACCAAGAAAAATTGACAGGAACCACGAAAGGTTCTTGTATTTTAAGATAAAATCTGACGCGATTAAAGAAAAAACTTGTCGCTCGCTGAAATATGTTCATTTGCTGAAAATCAACAAAACCACGAAAAGTTCTTGTATTTGAAGATAAAATCTTTTTGCTTTGAAGAAGAAAGATCTAGCTGACTGAAATGAGTTTATGGGATGAAAACCAACAAAAATTGACAAGAACCACGAAAAGTTCTTGTATTTTAAGATAAAATCTGACGCTATTAAAGAAAAAGCTTCTCCCTCGCTGAAATATGTTCATTTGCTGAAAATCAACAAAACAACGAAAAGTTCTTGTATTTGAAGATAAAATCTTTTTGCTTTGAAGAAGAAAGATCTAGCTAACTGAAATAAGTTCATTGGATGAAAACCAACAAAAATTGACAAGAACCACGAAAAGTTCTTGTATTTTAAGATAAAATCTGACGCTATTAAAGAAAAAATTTCTCGCTCGCTGAAATATGTTCATTTGCTGAAAATCAACAAAACCACGAAAAGTTCTTGTATTTGAAGATAAAATCTTTTTGCTTTGAAGAAGAAAGATCTAGCTGAATGAAATAAGTTCATTGGATGAAAACCAACAAAAATTGACAAAAACCACGAAAAGTTCTTGTATTTTAAGATAAAATCTGACGCTATTAAAGAAAAAACTTCTCCCTCGCTGAAATATGTTCATTTGCTGAAAATCAACAAAACCACGAAAAGTTCTTGTATTTGAAGATAAAATCTTTTTGCTTTGAAGAAGAAAGATCTAGCTGACTGAAATAAGTTCATAAGATGAAAACTAACAAAAATTGACAAGAACCACGAAAAGTTCTTGTATTTTAAGATAAAATCTTACGCGATTGAAGAAAAAACTTCTAGCTCGCTGAAATATGTTAATTTGCTGAAAATCAACAAAACCACGAAAAGTTCTTGTATTTGAAGATAAAATCTTTTTGCTTTGAAGAAGAAAGATCTAGCTGACTGAAATAAGTTCATTGGACGAAAACCAACAAAAATTGACAAGAACCACGAAAAGTTCTTGTATTTTAAGATAAAATCTGACGCTATTGAAGAAAAAACTTGTCGCTCGCTGAAATATGTTCATTTGCTGAAAATCAACAAAACCACGAAAAGTTCTTGTATTTGAAGATAAAATCTTTTTGCTTTGAAGAAGAAAGATCTAGCTGACTGAAATAAGTTCATAAGATGAAAACTAACAAAAATTGACAAGAACCACGAAAAGTTTTTGTATTTTAAGATAAAATCTGACGCTATTAAAGAAAAAACTTCTCCCTCGCTGAAATATGTTCATCTGCTGAAAATCAACAAAACCACGAAAAGTTCTTGTCTTTCAAGATAAAATATTTTTGCTTTGAAGAAGAAAGATCGAGCTGACTGAAATAAGTTCATAAGATGAAAACCAACAAAAATTGACAAGAACCACGAAAAGTTCTTGTATTTTAAGATAAAATCTGACGCTATTAAAGAAAAAACTTCTCGCTCGCTGAAATATGTTCATTTGCTGAAAATCAACAAAACCACGAAAAGTTCTTGTATTTGAAGATAAAATCTTTTTGCTTTGAAGAAGAAAGATCTAGCTGACTGAAATAAGTTCATTGGATGAAATCCAACAAAAATTGACAAGAACCACGAAAAGTTCTTGTATTTTAAGATAAAATCTGACGCTATTAAAGAAAAAACTTCTCCCTCGCTGAAATATGTTCATTTGTTGAAAATCAACAAAACCACGAAAAGTTCTTGTATTTGAAGATAAAATCTTTTTGCTTTGAAAAGAAAGATCTGGCTGACTGAAATAAGTTCATTGGATGAAAACCAACAAAAATTGACAAGAACCACGAAAAGTTCTTGTATTTTAAGATAAAATCTGACGCGATTAAAGAGAAAACTTGTCGCTCGCTGAAATATGTTCATTTGCTGAAAATCAACAAAACCACGAAAAGTTCTTGTATTTGAAGATAAAATCTTTTTGCTTTGAAGAAGAAAGATCGAGCTGACTGAAATAAGTTCATAAGATGAAAACCAACAAAAATTGACAAGAACCACGAAAAGTTCTTGTATTTTAAGATAAAATCTTACGCTATTGAAGAAAAAACATCTCCCTCGCTGAAATATGTTCATTTGCTGAAAATCAACAAAACCACGAAAAGTTCTTGTATTTGAAGATAAAATCTTTTTGCTTTCAAGAAGAAAGATCTAGCTGACTGAAATAAGTTCATTGGATGAAAACCAACAAAAATTGACAAGAACCACGAAAAGTTCTTCTATTTTAAGATAAAATCTGACGCTATTAAAGAAAAAACTTCTCCCTCGCTGAAATATGTTCATTTGCTGAAAATCAACAAAACCACGAAAAGTTCTTGTATTTGAAGATAAAATCTTTTTGCTTTGAAGAAGAAAGATCGAGCTGACTGAAATAAGTTCATAAGATGAAAACCAACAAAATTTGATTAGAACCACGAAAAGTTCTTGTATTTTAAGATAAAATCTGACGCTATTAAAGAAAAAACTTCTCGCTCGCTGAAATATGTTCATTTGCTGAAAATCAACAAAACCACGAAAAATTCTTGTATTTGAAGATAAAATCTTTTTGCTTTGAAGAAGAAAGATCTAGCTGACTGAAATAAGTTCATTGGATGAAAACCAACAAAAATTGACAAGAACCACGAAAAGTTCTTGTATTTTAAGATAAAATCTGACGCTATTAAAGAAAAAACTTCTCCCTCGCTGAAATATGTTCATTTGCTGAAAATCAACAAAACCACGAAAAGTTCTTGTATTTGAAGATAAAATCTTTTTGCTTTGAAGAAGAAAGATCTAGCTGACTGAAATAAGTTCATAAGATGAAAACTAACAAAAATTGACAAGAACCACGAAAAGTTTTTGTATTTTAAGATAAAATCTGACGCTATTAAAGAAAAAACTTCTCCCTCGCTGAAAAATGTTCATTTCCTGAAAATCAACAAAACCACGAAAAGTTCTTGTATTTGAAGATAAAATCTTTTTGCTTTGAAGAAGAAAGATCTAGCTGACTGAAATAAGTTCATTGGATGAAATCCTACAAAAATTGACAAGAACCACGAAAAGTTCTTGTATTTTAAGATAAAATCTGACGCTATTAAAGAAAAAACTTCTCCCTCGCTGAAATATGTTCATTTGCTGAAAATCAACAAAACCACGAAAAGTTCTTGTATTTGAAGATAAAATCTTTTTGCTTTGAAGAAGAAAGATCTGGCTGACTGAAATAAGTTCATTGGATGAAAACCAACAAAAATTGACAAGAACCACGAAAAGTTCTTGTATTTTAAGATAAAATCTGACGCAATTAAAGAAAAAACTTGTCGCTCGCTGAAATATGTTCATTTGCTGAAAATCAACAAAACCACGAAAAGTTCTTGTATTTGAAGATAAAATCTATTTGCTTTGAAGAAGAAAGATCTAGCTGACTGAAATAAGTTCATAAGATGAAAACCAACAAAAATTGACAAGAACCATGAAAAATTCTTGTATTTTAAGATAAAATCTGACGCTATTAAAGAAAAAACTTCTCGCTCGCTGAAATATGTTCATTTGCTGAAAATCAACAAAACCACGAAAAGTTCTTGTATTTGAAGATAAAATCTTTTTGCTTTGAAGAAGAAAGATCTAGCTGACTGAAATAAGTTCATTGGATGAAAACCAACAAAAATTGACAAGAACCACGAAAAGTTCTTGTATTTGAAGATAAAATCTTTTTGCTTTGAAGAAGAAAGATCCAACTGACTGAAATAAGTTCATAAGATGAAAACTAACAAAAATTGACAAGAACCACGAAAAGTTCTTGTATTTTAAGATGAAATCTTACGCTATTGAAGAAAAAACTTCTAGCTCGCTGAAATATGTTCATTTGCTGAAAATCAACAAAGCCACGAAAAGTTCTTGTATTTGAAGATAAAATCTTTTTGCTTTCAAGAAGAAAGATCAAGCTGACTGAAATACGTTCATTGGATGAAAACCAACAAAAATTGACAAGAACCACGAAAAGTTCTTGTATTTTAAGATAAAATCTGACGCGATTAAAGAAAAAACTTGTCACTCGCTGAAATATGTTCATTTGCTGAAAATCAACAAAACCACGAAAAGTTCTTGTATTTGAAGATAAAATCTTTTTGCTTTGAAGAAGAAAGATCTAGCTGACTGAAATAAGTTAATGGGATGAAAACCAACAAAAATTGACAAGAACCACGAAAGGTTCTTGTATTTTAAGATAAAATCTGACGCGATTAAAGAAAAAACTTGTCGCTCGCTGAAATATGTTCATTTGCTGAAAATCAACAAAACCACGAAAAGTTCTTGTATTTGAAGATAAAATCTTTTTGCTTTGAAGAAGAAAGATCTAGCTGACTGAAATGAGTTTATGGGATGAAAACCAACAAAAATTGACAAGAACCACGAAAAGTTCTTGTATTTTAAGATAAAATCTGACGCTATTAAAGAAAAAACTTCTCCCTCGCTGAAATATGTTCATTTGCTGAAAATCAACAAAACAACGAAAAGTTCTTGTATTTGAAGATAAAATATTTTTGCTTTGAAGAAGAAAGATCTAGCTGACTGAAATTAGTTCATTGGATGAAAACCAACAAAAATTGACAAGAACCACGAAAAGTTCTTGTATTTTAAGATAAAATCTGACGCTATTAAAGAAAAAATTTCTCGCTCGCTGAAATATGTTCATTTGCTGAAAATCAACAAAACCACGAAAAGTTCTTGTATTTGAAGATAAAATCTTTTTGCTTTGAAGAAGAAAGATCTCGCTGACTGAAATAAGTTCATTGGATGAAAACCAACAAAAATTGACAAGAACCACGAAAAGTTCTTGTATTTTAAGATAAAATCTGACGCTATCAAAGAAAAAACTCTCCCTCGCTGAAATATGTTCATTTGCTGAAAATCAACAAAACCACGAAAAGTTCTTGTATTTGAAGATAAAATCTTACGCTTTTAAAGAAAAAACTTCTCGCTCGCTGAAATATGTTCATTTGCTGAAAATCAACAAAACCACGAAAAGTTCTCGTATTTGAAGATAAAATCTTTTTGCTTTGAAGAAGAAAGATCTAGCTGACTGAAATAAGTTCATAAGATGAAAACCAACAAAATTTGATTAGTACCACGAAAAGTTCTTGTATTTTTAGATAAAATCTGATGCTATTGAAGAAAAAACTTCTCGCTCGCTGAAATATGTTCATTTGCTGAAAATCAACAAAACCACGAAAAGTTCTTGTATTTGAAGATAAAATCTTTTTGCTTTCAAGAAGAAAGATCAAGCTGACTGAAATACGTTCATTGGATGAAAACCAACAAAAATTGACAAGAACCACGAAAAGTTCTTGTATTTTAAGATAAAATCTGACGCGATTAAAGAAAAAACTTGTCGCTCGCTGAAATATGTTCATTTGCTGAAAATCAACAAAACCACGAAAAGTTCTTGTATTTGAAGATAAAATCTATTTGCTTTGAAGAAGAAAGATCTAGCTGACTGAAATAAGTTCATAAGATGAAAACCAACAAAAATTGACAAGAACCACGAAAAATTCTTGTATTTTAAGATAAAATCTGACGCTATTAAAGAAAAAACTTCTCGCTCGCTGAAATATGTTCATTTGCTGAAAATCAACAAAACCACGAAAAGTTCTTGTATTTGAAGATAAAATCTTTTTGCTTTGAAGAAGAAAGATCTAGCTGACTGAAATAAGTTCATTGGATGAAAACCAACAAAAATTGACAAGAACCACGAAAAGTTCTTGTATTTGAAGATAAAATCTTTTTGCTTTGAAGAAGAAAGATCCAACTGACTGAAATAAGTTCATAAGATGAAAACTAACAAAAATTGACAAGAACCACGAAAAGTTCTTGTATTTTAAGATGAAATCTTACGCTATTGAAGAAAAACTTCTAGCTCGCTGAAATATGTTCATTTGCTGAAAATCAACAAAGCCACGAAAAGTTCTTGTATTTGAAGATAAAATCTTTTTGCTTTCAAGAAGAAAGATCAAGCTGACTGAAATACGTTCATTGGATGAAAACCAACAAAAATTGACAAGAACCACAAAAAGTTCTTGTATTTTAAGATAAAATCTGACGCGATGAAAGAAAAAACTTGTCACTCGCTGAAATATGTTCATTTGCTGAAAATCAACAAAACCACGAAAAGTTCTTGTATTTGAAGATAAAATCTTTTTGCTTTGAAGAAGAAAGATCTAGCTGACTGAAATAAGTTAATGGGATGAAAACCAACAAAAATTGACAAGAACCACGAAAGGTTCTTGTATTTTAAGATAAAATCTGACGCGATTAAAGAAAAAACTTGTCGCTCGCTGAAATATGTTCATTTGCTGAAAATCAACAAAACCACGAAAAGTTCTTGTATTTGAAGATAAAATCTTTTTGCTTTGAAGAAGAAAGATCTAGCTGACTGAAATGAGTTTATGGGATGAAAACCAACAAAAATTGACAAGAACCACGAAAAGTTCTTGTATTTTAAGATAAAATCTGACGCTATTAAAGAAAAAGCTTCTCCCTCGCTGAAATATGTTCATTTGCTGAAAATCAACAAAACAACGAAAAGTTCTTGTATTTGAAGATAAAATCTTTTTGCTTTGAAGAAGAAAGATCTACCTGACTGAAATAAGTTCATAAGATGAAAACCAACAAAAATTGACAAGAACCACGAAAAGTTCTTGTATTTTAAGATAAAATCTGACGCTATTAAAGAAAAAATTTCTCGCTCGCTGAAATATGTTCATTTGCTGAAAATCAACAAAACCACGAAAAGTTCTTGTATTTGAAGATAAAATCTTTTTGCTTTGAAGAAGAAAGATCTCGCTGACTGAAATAAGTTCATTGGATGAAAACCAACAAAAATTGACAAGAACCACGAAAAGTTCTTGTATTTTAAGATAAAATCTGACGCTATCAAAGAAAAAACTCTCCCTCGCTGAAATATGTTCATTTGCTGAAAATCAACAAAACCACGAAAAGTTCTTGTATTTGAAGATAAAATCTTACGCTTTTAAAGAAAAAACTTCTCGCTCGCTGAAATATGTTCATTTGCTGAAAATCAACAAAACCACGAAAAGTTCTTGTATTTGAAGATAAAATCTTTTTGCTTTGAAGAAGAAAGATCTAGCTGACTGAAATTAGTTCATTGGATGAAAACCAACAAAAATTGACAAGAACCACGAAAAGTTCTTGTATTTTAAGATAAAATCTGACGCTATTAAAGAAAAAATTTCTCGCTCGCTGAAATATGTTCATTTGCTGAAAATCAACAAAACCACGAAAAGTTCTTGTATTTGAAGATAAAATCTTTTTGCTTTGAAGAAGAAAGATCTCGCTGACTGAAATAAGTTCATTGGATGAAAACCAACAAAAATTGACAAGAACCACGAAAAGTTCTTGTATTTTAAGATAAAATCTGACGCTATCAAAGAAAAAACTCTCCCTCGCTGAAATATGTTCATTTGCTGAAAATCAACAAAACCACGAAAAGTTCTTGTATTTGAAGATAAAATCTTACGCTTTTAAAGAAAAAACTTCTCGCTCGCTGAAATATGTTCATTTGCTGAAAATCAACAAAACCACGAAAAGTTCTTGTATTTGAAGATAAAATCTTTTTGCTTTGAAGAAGAAAGATCCAGCTGACTGAAATAAGTTCATAAGATGAAAACCAACAAAATTTGATTAGTCCCACGAAAAGTTCTTGTATTTTAAGATAAAATCTGATGCTATTAAAGAAAAAACTTCTCGCTCGCTGAAATATGTTCATTTGCTGAAAATCAACAAAACCACGAAAAGTTCTTGTATTTGAAGATAAAATCTTTTTGCTTTGAAGAAGAAAGATCGAGCTGACTGAAATAAGTTCATTGGATGAAAACCAACAAAAATTGACAAGAACCACGAAAAGTTCTTGTATTTTAAGATAAAATCTGACGCGATTAAAGAAAAAATTTGTCGCTCGCTGAAATATGTTCATTTGCTGAAAATCAACAAAACCACGAAAAGTTCTTGTATTTGAAGATAAAATCTTTTTGCTTTCAAGAAGAAAGATCTAGCTGACTGAAATGAGTTTATGGGATGAAAACCAACAAAAATTGACAAGAACCACGAAAAGTTCTTGTATTTTAAGATAAAATCTGACGCTATTAAAGAAAAAGCTTCTCCCTCGCTGAAATATGTTCATTTGCTGAAAATCAACAAAACAACGAAAAGTTCTTGTATTTGAAGATAAAATCTTTTTGCTTTGAAGAAGAAAGATCTAGCTGACTGAAATAAGTTCATTGGATGAAAACCAACAAAAATTGACAAGAACCACGAAACGTTCTTGTATTTTAAGATAAAATCTGACGCTATTAAAGAAAAAACTTCTCCCTCGCTGAAATATGTTCATTTGCTGAAAATCAACAAAACCACGAAAAGTTCTTGTATTTGAAGATAAAATCTTTTTGCTTTGAAGAAGAAAGATCTAGCTGACTGAAATAAGTTCATAAGATGAAAACTAACAAAAATTGACAAGAACCACGAAAAGTTCTTGTATTTTAAGATAAAATCTTACGCTATTGAAGAAAAAACTTCTAGCTCGCTGAAATATGTTCATTTGCTGAAAATCAACAAAACCACGAAAAGTTCTCGTATTTGAAGATAAAATCTTTTTGCTTTGAAGAAGAAAGATCTAGCTGACTGAAATAAGTTCATAAGATGAAAACCAACAAAATTTGATTAGTACCACGAAAAGTTCTTGTATTTTAAGATAAAATCTGATGCTATTGAAGAAAAAACTTCTCGCTCGCTGAAATATGTTCATTTGCTGAAAATCAACAAAACCACGAAAAGTTCTTGTATTTGAAGATAAAATCTTTTTGCTTTCAAGAAGAAAGATCAAGCTGACTGAAATACGTTCATTGGATGAAAACCAACAAAAATTGACAAGAACCACGAAAAGTTCTTGTATTTTAAGATAAAATCTGACGCGATTAAAGAAAAAACTTGTCGCTCGCTGAAATATGTTCATTTGCTGAAAATCAACAAAACCACGAAAAGTTCTTGTATTTGAAGATAAAATCTTTTTGCTTTGAAGAAGAAAGATCTAGCTGACTGAAATGAGTTTATGGGATGAAAACCAACAAAAATTGACAAGAACCACGAAAAGTTCTTGTATTTTAAGATAAAATCTGACGCTATTAAAGAAAAAGCTTCTCCCTCGCTGAAATATGTTCATTTGCTGAAAATCAACAAAACAACGAAAAGTTCTTGTATTTGAAGATAAAATCTTTTTGCTTTGAAGAAGAAAGATCTAGCTGACTGAAATAAGTTCATTGGATGAAAACCAACAAAAATTGACAAGAACCACGAAAAGTTCTTGTATTTTAAGATAAAATCTGACGCTATTAAAGAAAAAACTTCTCCCTCGCTGAAATATGTTCATTTGCTGAAAATCAACAAAACCACGAAAAGTTCTTGTATTTGAAGATAAAATCTTTTTGCTTTGAAGAAGAAAGATCTAGCTGACTGAAATAAGTTCATAAGATGAAAACTAACAAAAATTGACAAGAACCACGAAAAGTTCTTGTATTTTAAGATAAAATCTTACGCCATTGAAGAAAAAACTTCGAGCTCGCTGAAATATGTTCATTTGCTGAAAATCAACAAAACCACGAAAAGTTCTCGTATTTGAAGATAAAATCTTTTTGCTTTGAAGAAGAAAGATCCAGCTGACTGAAATAAGTTCATAAGATGAAAACCAACAAAATTTGATTAGTACCACGAAAAGTTCTTGTATTTTAAGATAAAATCTGACGCTATTAAAGAAAAAACTTCTCCCTCGCTGAAATATGTTCATTTGCTGAAAATCAACAAAACCACGAAAAGTTCTTGTATTTGAAGATAAAATCTTTTTGCTTTGAAGAAGAAAGATCCAGCTGACTGAAATGAGTTCATAAGATGAAAACTAACAAAAATTGACAAGAACCACGAAAAGTTCTTGTATTTTAAGATAAAATCTTACGCCATTGAAGAAAAAACTTCTAGCTCGCTGAAATATGTTCATTTGCTGAAAATCAACAAAACCACGAAAAGTTCTCGTATTTGAAGATAAAATCTTTTTGCTTTGAAGAAGAAAGATCCAGCTGACTGAAATAAGTTCATAAGATGAAAACCAACAACATTTGATTAGTACCACGAAAAGTTCTTGTATTTTAAGATAAAATCTGATGCTATTAAAGAAAAAACTTCTCGCTCGCTGAAATATGTTCATTTGCTGAAAATCAACAAAACCACGAAAAGTTCTTGTATTTGAAGATAAAATCTTTTTGCTTTGAAGAAGAAAGATCTAGCTGACTGAAATAAGTTCATTGGATGAAAACCAACAAAAATTGACAAGAACCACGAAAAGTTCTTGTATTTTAAGATAAAATCTGACGCGATTAAAGAAAAAATTTGTCGCTCGCTGAAATATGTTCATTTGCTGAAAATCAACAAAACCACGAAAAGTTCTTGTATTTGAAGATAAAATCTTTTTGCTTTGAAGAAGAAAGATCTAGCTGACTGAAATGAGTTTATGGGATGAAAACCAACAAAAATTGACAAGAACCACGAAAAGTTCTTGTATTTTAAGATAAAATCTGACGCTATTAAAGAAAAAGCTTCTCCCTCGCTGAAATATGTTCATTTGCTGAAAATCAACAAAACAACGAAAAGTTCTTGTATTTGAAGATAAAATCTTTTTGCTTTGAAGAAGAAAGATCTAGCTGACTGAAATAAGTTCATTGGATGAAAACCAACAAAAATTGACAAGAACCACGAAAAGTTCTTGTATTTTAAGATAAAATCTGACGCTATTAAAGAAAAAACTTCTCCCTCGCTGAAATATGTTCATTTGCTGAAAATCAACAAAACCACGAAAAGTTCTTGTATTTGAAGATAAAATCTTTTTGCTTTGAAGAAGAAAGATCCAGCTGACTGAAATGAGTTCATAAGATGAAAACTAACAAAAATTGACAAGAACCACGAAAAGTTCTTGTATTTTAAGATAAAATCTTACGCCATTGAAGAAAAAACTTCTAGCTCGCTGAAATATGTTCATTTGCTGAAAATCAACAAAACCACGAAAAGTTCTCGTATTTGAAGATAAAATCTTTTTGCTTTGAAGAAGAAAGATCCAGCTGACTGAAATAAGTTCATAAGATGAAAACCAACAACATTTGATTAGTACCACGAAAAGTTCTTGTATTTTAAGATAAAATCTGATGCTATTAAAGAGAAAACTTCTCGCTCGCTGAAATATGTTCATTTGCTGAAAATCAACAAAACCACGAAAAGTTCTTGTATTTGAAGATAAAATCTTTTTGCTTTGAAGAAGAAAGATCTAGCTGACTGAAATAAGTTCATTGGATGAAAACCAACAAAAATTGACAAGAACCACGAAAAGTTCTTGTATTTGAAGACAAAATCTTTTTGCTTTGAAGAAGAAAGATCCAACTGACTGAAATAAGTTCATAAGATGAAAACTAACAAAAATTGACAAGAACCACGAAAAGTTCTTGTATTTTAAGATAAAATCTTACGCTATTGAAGAAAAAACTTCTCGCTCGCTGAAATATGTTCATTTGCTGAAAATCAACAAAACCACAAAAAGTTCTTGTATTTGAAGATAAAATCTTTTTGCTTTCAAGAAGAAAGATCAAGCTGACTGAAATACGTTCATTGGATGAAAACCAACAAAAATTGACAAGAACCACGAAAAGTTCTTGTATTTTAAGATAAAATCTGACGCGATTAAAGAAAAAACTTGTCGCTCGCTGAAATATGTTCATTTGCTGAAAATCAACAAAACCACGAAAAGTTCTTGCATTTGAAGATAAAATCTTTTTGCTTTGAAGAAGAAAGATCAAGCTGACTGAAATAAGTTAATGGGATGAAAACCAAGAAAAATTGACAAGAACCACGAAAGGTTCTTGTATTTTAAGATAAAATCTGACGCGATTAAAGAAAAAACTTGTCGCTCGCTGAAATATGTTCATTTGCTGAAAATCAACAAAACCACGAAAAGTTCTTGTATTTGAAGATAAAATCTTTTTGCTTTGAAGAAGAAAGATCTAGCTGACTGAAATGAGTTTATGGGATGAAAACCAACAAAAATTGACAAGAACCACGAAAAGTTCTTGTATTTTAAGATAAAATCTGACGCTATTAAAGAAAAAGCTTCTCCCTCGCTGAAATATGTTCATTTGCTGAAAATCAACAAAACAACGAAAAGTTCTTGTATTTGAAGATAAAATCTTTTTGCTTTGAAGAAGAAAGATCTAGCTGACTGAAATAAGTTCATTGGATGAAAACCAACAAAAATTGACAAGAACCACGAAAAGTTCTTGTATTTTTTAAGCTAAAATCTGACGCGATGAAAGAAAAAATTTCTCGCTCGCTGAAATATGTTCATTTGCTGAAAATCAACAAAACCACGAAAAGTTCTTGTATTTGAAGATAAAATCTTTTTGCTTTGAAGAAGAAAGATCTAGCTGACTGAAATAAGTTCATTGGATGAAAACCAACAAAAATTGACAAAAACCACGAAAAGTTCTTGTATTTTAAGATAAAATCTGACGCTATTAAAGAAAAAACTTCTCCCTCGCTGAAATATGTTCATTTGCTGAAAATCAACAAAACCACGAAAAGTTCTTGTATTTGAAGATAAAATCTTTTTGCTTTGAAGAAGAAAGATCGAGCTGACTGAAATAAGTTCATAAGATGAAAACTAACAAAAATTGACAAGAACCACGAAAAGTTCTTGTATTTTAAGATAAAATCTTACGCTATTGAAGAAAAAACTTCTAGCTCGCTGAAATATGTTCATTTGCTGAAAATCAACAAAACCACGAAAAGTTCTTGTATTTGAAGATAAAATCTTTTTGCTTTGAAGAAGAAAGATCTAGCTGACTGAAATAAGTTCATTGGATGAAAACCAACAAAAATTGACAAGAACCACGAAAAGTTCTTGTATTTTAAGATAAAATCTGACGCTATTAAAGAAAAAACTTCTCCCTCGCTGAAATATGTTCATTTGCTGAAAATCAACAAAACCACGAAAAGTTCTTGTATTTGAAGATAAAATCTTTTTGCTTTGAAGAAGAAAGATCGAGCTGACTGAAATAAGTTCATTTGATGAAAATCAACAAAAATTGACAAGAACCACGAAAAGTTTTTGTATTTTAAGATAAAATCTGACGCTATTAAAGAAAAAGCTTCTCCCTCGCTGAAATATGTTCATTTGCTGAAAATCAACAAAACAACGAAAAGTTCTTGTATTTGAAGATAAAATCTTTTTGCTTTGAAGAAGAAAGATCTAGCTGACTGAAATAAGTTCATTGGATGAAAACCAACAAAAATTGACAAGAACCACGAAAAGTTCTTGTATTTTAAGATAAAATCTGACGCTATTAAAGAAAAAACTTCTCCCTCGCTGAAATATGTTCATTTGCTGAAAATCAACAAAACCACGAAAAGTTCTTGTATTTGAAGATAAAATCTTTTTGCTTTGAAGAAGAAAGATCCAGCTGACTGAAATGAGTTCATAAGATGAAAACTAACAAAAATTGACAAGAACCACGAAAATTTCTTGTATTTTAAGATAAAATCTTACGCCATTGAAGAAAAAACTTCTAGCTCGCTGAAATATGTTCATTTGCTGAAAATCAACAAAACCACGAAAAGTTCTCGTATTTGAAGATAAAATCTTTTTGCTTTGAAGAAGAAAGATCCAGCTGACTGAAATAAGTTCATAAGATGAAAACCAACAACATTTGATTAGTACCACGAAAACTTCTTGTATTTTAAGATAAAATCTGATGCTATTAAAGAAAAAACTTCTCGCTCGCTGAAATATGTTCATTTGCTGAAAATCAACAAAACCACGAAAAGTTCTTGTATTTGAAGATAAAATCTTTTTGCTTTGAAGAAGAAAGATCTAGCTGACTGAAATAAGTTCATTGGATGAAAACCAACAAAAATTGACAAGAACCACGAAAAGTTCTTGTATTTGAAGACAAAATCTTTTTGCTTTGAAGAAGAAAGATCCAACTGACTGAAATAAGTTCATAAGATGAAAACTAACAAAAATTGACAAGAACCACGAAAAGTTCTTGTATTTTAAGATAAAATCTTACGCTATTGAAGAAAAAACTTCTCGCTCGCTGAAATATGTTCATTTGCTGAAAATCAACAAAACCACGAAAAGTTCTTGTATTTGAAGATAAAATCTTTTTGCTTTCAAGAAGAAAGATCAAGCTGACTGAAATACGTTCATTGGATGAAAACCAACAAAAATTGACAAGAACCACGAAAAGTTCTTGTATTTTAAGATAAAATCTGACGCGATTAAAGAAAAAACTTGTCGCTCGCTGAAATATGTTCATTTGCTGAAAATCAACAAAACCACGAAAAGTTCTTGCATTTGAAGATAAAATCTTTTTGCTTTGAAGAAGAAAGATCAAGCTGACTGAAATAAGTTAATGGGATGAAAACCAAGAAAAATTGACAAGAACCACGAAAGGTTCTTGTATTTTAAGATAAAATCTGACGCGATTAAAGAAAAAACTTGTCGCTCGCTGAAATATGTTCATTTGCTGAAAATCAACAAAACCACGAAAAGTTCTTGTATTTGAAGATAAAATCTTTTTGCTTTGAAGAAGAAAGATCTAGCTGACTGAAATGAGTTTATGGGATGAAAACCAACAAAAATTGACAAGAACCACGAAAAGTTCTTGTATTTTAAGATAAAATCTGACGCTATTAAAGAAAAAGCTTCTCCCTCGCTGAAATATGTTCATTTGCTGAAAATCAACAAAACAACGAAAAGTTCTTGTATTTGAAGATAAAATCTTTTTGCTTTGAAGAAGAAAGATCTAGCTGACTGAAATAAGTTCATTGGATGAAAACCAACAAAAATTGACAAGAACCACGAAAAGTTCTTGTATTTTTTAAGCTAAAATCTGACGCGATGAAAGAAAAAATTTCTCGCTCGCTGAAATATGTTCATTTGCTGAAAATCAACAAAACCACGAAAAGTTCTTGTATTTGAAGATAAAATCTTTTTGCTTTGAAGAAGAAAGATCTAGCTGACTGAAATAAGTTCATTGGATGAAAACCAACAAAAATTGACAAAAACCACGAAAAGTTCTTGTATTTTAAGATAAAATCTGACGCTATTAAAGAAAAAACTTCTCCCTCGCTGAAATATGTTCATTTGCTGAAAATCAACAAAACCACGAAAAGTTCTTGTATTTGAAGATAAAATCTTTTTGCTTTGAAGAAGAAAGATCGAGCTGACTGAAATAAGTTCATAAGATGAAAACTAACAAAAATTGACAAGAACCACGAAAAGTTCTTGTATTTTAAGATAAAATCTTACGCTATTGAAGAAAAAACTTCTAGCTCGCTGAAATATGTTCATTTGCTGAAAATCAACAAAACCACGAAAAGTTCTTGTATTTGAAGATAAAATCTTTTTGCTTTGAAGAAGAAAGATCTAGCTGACTGAAATAAGTTCATTGGATGAAAACCAACAAAAATTGACAAGAACCACGAAAAGTTCTTGTATTTTAAGATAAAATCTGACGCTATTAAAGAAAAAACTTCTCCCTCGCTGAAATATGTTCATTTGCTGAAAATCAACAAAACCACGAAAAGTTCTTGTATTTGAAGATAAAATCTTTTTGCTTTAAAGAAGAAAGATCCAGCTGACTGAAATAAGTTGATTTGATGAAAATCAACAAAAATTGACAAGAACCACGAAAAGTTTTTGTATTTTAAGATAAAATCTGACGCTATTAAAGAAAAAGCTTCTCCCTCGCTGAAATATGTTCATTTGCTGAAAATCAACAAAACAACGAAAAGTTCTTGTATTTGAAGATAAAATCTTTTTGCTTTGAAGAAGAAAGATCTAGCTGACTGAAATAAGTTCATTGGATGAAAACCAACAAAAATTGACAAGAACCACGAAAAGTTCTTGTATTTTAAGATAAAATCTGACGCTATTAAAGAAAAAACTTCTCCCTCGCTGAAATATGTTCATTTGCTGAAAATCAACAAAACCACGAAAAGTTCTTGTATTTGAAGATAAAATCTTTTTGCTTTGAAGAAGAAAGATCCAGCTGACTGAAATGAGTTCATAAGATGAAAACTAACAAAAATTGACAAGAACCACGAAAAGTTCTTGTATTTTAAGATAAAATCTTACGCCATTGAAGAAAAAACTTCTAGCTCGCTGAAATATGTTCATTTGCTGAAAATCAACAAAACCACGAAAAGTTCTCGTATTTGAAGATAAAATCTTTTTGCTTTGAAGAAGAAAGATCCAGCTGACTGAAATAAGTTCATAAGATGAAAACCAACAACATTTGATTAGTACCACGAAAACTTCTTGTATTTTAAGATAAAATCTGATGCTATTAAAGAAAAAACTTCTCGCTCGCTGAAATATGTTCATTTGCTGAAAATCAACAAAACCACGAAAAGTTCTTGTATTTGAAGATAAAATCTTTTTGCTTTGAAGAAGAAAGATCCAGCTGACTGAAATAAGTTCATTGGATGAAAACCAACAAAAATTGACAAGAACCACGAAAAGTTCTTGTATTTGAAGACAAAATCTTTTTGCTTTGAAGAAGAAAGATCCAACTGACTGAAATAAGTTCATAAGATGAAAACAAACAAAAATTGACAAGAACCACGAAAAGTTCTTGTATTTTAAGATAAAATCTTACGCTATTGAAGAAAAAACTTCTCGCTCGCTGAAATATGTTCATTTGCTGAAAATCAACAAAACCACGAAAAGTTCTTGTATTTGAAGATAAAATCTTTTTGCTTTCAAGAAGAAAGATCAAGCTGACTGAAATACGTTCATTGGATGAAAACCAACAAAAATTGACAAGAACCACGAAAAGTTCTTGTATTTTAAGATAAAATCTGACGCGATTAAAGAAAAAACTTGTCGCTCGCTGAAATATGTTCATTTGCTGAAAATCAACAAAACCACGAAAAGTTCTTGCATTTGAAGATAAAATCTTTTTGCTTTGAAGAAGAAAGATCAAGCTGACTGAAATAAGTTAATGGGATGAAAACCAAGAAAAATTGACAAGAACCACGAAAGGTTCTTGTATTTTAAGATAAAATCTGACGCGATTAAAGAAAAAACTTGTCGCTCGCTGAAATATGTTCATTTGCTGAAAATCAACAAAACCACGAAAAGTTCTTGTATTTGAAGATAAAATCTTTTTGCTTTGAAGAAGAAAGATCTAGCTGACTGAAATGAGTTTATGGGATGAAAACCAACAAAAATTGACAAGAACCACGAAAAGTTCTTGTATTTTAAGATAAAATCTGACGCTATTAAAGAAAAAGCTTCTCCCTCGCTGAAATATGTTCATTTGCTGAAAATCAACAAAACAACGAAAAGTTCTTGTATTTGAAGATAAAATCTTTTTGCTTTGAAGAAGAAAGATCTAGCTGACTGAAATAAGTTCATTGGATGAAAACCAACAAAAATTGACAAGAACCACGAAAAGTTCTTGTATTTTTTAAGCTAAAATCTGACGCGATGAAAGAAAAAATTTCTCGCTCGCTGAAATATGTTCATTTGCTGAAAATCAACAAAACCACGAAAAGTTCTTGTATTTGAAGATAAAATCTTTTTGCTTTGAAGAAGAAAGATCTAGCTGACTGAAATAAGTTCATTGGATGAAAACCAACAAAAATTGACAAAAACCACGAAAAGTTCTTGTATTTTAAGATAAAATCTGACGCTATTAAAGAAAAAACTTCTCCCTCGCTGAAATATGTTCATTTGCTGAAAATCAACAAAACCACGAAAAGTTCTTGTATTTGAAGATAAAATCTTTTTGCTTTGAAGAAGAAAGATCGAGCTGACTGAAATAAGTTCATAAGATGAAAACTAACAAAAATTGACAAGAACCACGAAAAGTTCTTGTATTTTAAGATAAAATCTTACGCTATTGAAGAAAAAACTTCTAGCTCGCTGAAATATGTTCATTTGCTGAAAATCAACAAAACCACGAAAAGTTCTTGTATTTGAAGATAAAATCTTTTTGCTTTGAAGAAGAAAGATCTAGCTGACTGAAATAAGTTCATTGGATGAAAACCAACAAAAATTGACAAGAACCACGAAAAGTTCTTGTATTTTAAGATAAAATCTGACGCTATTAAAGAAAAAACTTCTCCCTCGCTGAAATATGTTCATTTGCTGAAAATCAACAAAACCACGAAAAGTTCTTGTATTTGAAGATAAAATCTTTTTGCTTTGAAGAAGAAAGATCGAGCTGACTGAAATAAGTTCATTTGATGAAAATCAACAAAAATTGACAAGAACCACGAAAAGTTTTTGTATTTTAAGATAAAATCTGACGCTATTAAAGAAAAAGCTTCTCCCTCGCTGAAATATGTTCATTTGCTGAAAATCAACAAAACAACGAAAAGTTCTTGTATTTGAAGATAAAATCTTTTTGCTTTGAAGAAGAAAGATCTAGCTGACTGAAATAAGTTCATTGGATGAAAACCAACAAAAATTGACAAGAACCACGAAAAGTTCTTGTATTTTAAGATAAAATCTGACGCTATTAAAGAAAAAACTTCTCCCTCGCTGAAATATGTTCATTTGCTGAAAATCAACAAAACCACGAAAAGTTCTTGTATTTGAAGATAAAATCTTTTTGCTTTGAAGAAGAAAGATCCAGCTGACTGAAATGAGTTCATAAGATGAAAACTAACAAAAATTGACAAGAACCACGAAAAGTTCTTGTATTTTAAGATAAAATCTTACGCCATTGAAGAAAAAACTTCTAGCTCGCTGAAATATGTTCATTTGCTGAAAATCAACAAAACCACGAAAAGTTCTCGTATTTGAAGATAAAATCTTTTTGCTTTGAAGAAGAAAGATCCAGCTGACTGAAATAAGTTCATAAGATGAAAACCAACAACATTTGATTAGTACCACGAAAAGTTCTTGTATTTTAAGATAAAATCTGATGCTATTAAAGAAAAAACTTCTCGCTCGCTGAAATATGTTCATTTGCTGAAAATCAACAAAACCACGAAAAGTTCTTGTATTTGAAGATAAAATCTTTTTGCTTTGAAGAAGAAAGATCTAGCTGACTGAAATAAGTTCATTGGATGAAAACCAACAAAAATTGACAAGAACCACGAAAAGTTCTTGTATTTGAAGACAAAATCTTTTTGCTTTGAAGAAGAAAGATCCAACTGACTGAAATAAGTTCATAAGATGAAAACTAACAAAAATTGACAAGAACCACGAAAAGTTCTTGTATTTTAAGATAAAATCTTACGCTATTGAAGAAAAAACTTCTCGCTCGCTGAAATATGTTCATTTGCTGAAAATCAACAAAACCACGAAAAGTTCTTGTATTTGAAGATAAAATCTTTTTGCTTTCAAGAAGAAAGATCAAGCTGACTGAAATACGTTCATTGGATGAAAACCAACAAAAATTGACAAGAACCACGAAAAGTTCTTGTATTTTAAGATAAAATCTGACGCGATTAAAGAAAAAACTTGTCGCTCGCTGAAATATGTTCATTTGCTGAAAATCAACAAAACCACGAAAAGTTCTTGCATTTGAAGATAAAATCTTTTTGCTTTGAAGAAGAAAGATCAAGCTGACTGAAATAAGTTAATGGGATGAAAACCAAGAAAAATTGACAAGAACCACGAAAGGTTCTTGTATTTTAAGATAAAATCTGACGCGATTAAAGAAAAAACTTGTCGCTCGCTGAAATATGTTCATTTGCTGAAAATCAACAAAACCACGAAAAGTTCTTGTATTTGAAGATAAAATCTTTTTGCTTTGAAGAAGAAAGATCTAGCTGACTGAAATGAGTTTATGGGATGAAAACCAACAAAAATTGACAAGAACCACGAAAAGTTCTTGTATTTTACGATAAATTCTGACGCTATTAAAGAAAAAGCTTCTCCCTCGCTGAAATATGTTCATTTGCTGAAAATCAACAAAACAACGAAAAGTTCTTGTATTTGAAGATAAAATCTTTTTGCTTTGAAGAAGAAAGATCTAGCTGACTGAAATAAGTTCATTGGATGAAAACCAACAAAAATTGACAAGAACCACGAAAAGTTCTTGTATTTTTTAAGCTAAAATCTGACGCGATGAAAGAAAAAATTTCTCGCTCGCTGAAATATATTCATTTGCTGAAAATCAACAAAACCACGAAAAGTTCTTGTATTTGAAGATAAAATCTTTTTGCTTTGAAGAAGAAAGATCTAGCTGACTGAAATAAGTTCATTGGATGAAAACCAACAAAAATTGACAAAAACCACGAAAAGTTCTTGTATTTTAAGATAAAATCTGACGCTATTAAAGAAAAAACTTCTCCCTCGCTGAAATATGTTCATTTGCTGAAAATCAACAAAACCACGAAAAGTTCTTGTATTTGAAGATAAAATCTTTTTGCTTTGAAGAAGAAAGATCGAGCTGACTGAAATAAGTTCATAAGATGAAAACTAACAAAAATTGACAAGAACCACGAAAAGTTCTTGTATTTTAAGATAAAATCTTACGCTATTGAAGAAAAAACTTCGAGCTCGCTGAAATATGTTCATTTGCTGAAAATCAACAAAACCACGAAAAGTTCTTGTATTTGAAGATAAAATCTTTTTGCTTTGAAGAAGAAAGATCTAGCTGACTGAAATAAGTTCATTGGATGAAAACCAACAAAAATTGACAAGAACCACGAAAAGTTCTTGTATTTTAAGATAAAATCTGACGCTATTAAAGAAAAAACTTCTCCCTCGCTGAAATATGTTCATTTGCTGAAAATCAACAAAACCACGAAAAGTTCTTGTATTTGAAGATAAAATCTTTTTGCTTTGAAGAAGAAAGATCGAGCTGACTGAAATAAGTTCATTTGATGAAAATCAACAAAAATTGACAAGAACCACGAAAAGTTTTTGTATTTTAAGATAAAATCTGACGCTATTAAAGAAAAAGCTTCTCCCTCGCTGAAATATGTTCATTTGCTGAAAATCAACAAAACAACGAAAAGTTCTTGTATTTGAAGATAAAATCTTTTTGCTTTGAAGAAGAAAGATCTAGCTGACTGAAATAAGTTCATTGGATGAAAACCAACAAAAATTGACAAGAACCACGAAAAGTTCTTGTATTTTAAGATAAAATCTGATGCTATTAAAGAAAAAACTTCTCGCTCGCTGAAATATGTTCATTTGCTGAAAATCAACAAAACCACGAAAAGTTCTTGTATTTGAAGATAAAATCTTTTTGCTTTGAAGAAGAAAGATCTAGCTGACTGAAATAAGTTCATTGGATGAAAACCAACAAAAATTGACAAGAACCACGAAAAGTTCTTGTATTTTAAGATAAAATCTGACGCGATTAAAGAAAAAATTTGTCGCTCGCTGAAATATGTTCATTTGCTGAAAATCAACAAAACCACGAAAAGTTCTTGTATTTGAAGATAAAATCTTTTTGCTTTGAAGAAGAAAGATCTAGCTGACTGAAATGAGTTTATGGGATGAAAACCAACAAAAATTGACAAGAACCACGAAAAGTTCTTGTATTTTAAGATAAAATCTGACGCTATTAAAGAAAAAGCTTCTCCCTCGCTGAAATATGTTCATTTGCTGAAAATCAACAAAACAACGAAAAGTTCTTGTATTTGAAGATAAAATCTTTTTGCTTTGAAGAAGAAAGATCTAGCTGACTGAAATAAGTTCATTGGATGAAAACCAACAAAAATTGACAAGAACCACGAAAAGTTCTTGTATTTTAAGATAAAATCTGACGCTATTAAAGAAAAAACTTCTCCCTCGCTGAAATATGTTCATTTGCTGAAAATCAACAAAACCACGAAAAGTTCTTGTATTTGAAGATAAAATCTTTTTGCTTTGAAGAAGAAAGATCCAGCTGACTGAAATGAGTTCATAAGATGAAAACTAACAAAAATTGACAAGAACCACGAAAAGTTCTTGTATTTTAAGATAAAATCTTACGCCATTGAAGAAAAAACTTCTAGCTCGCTGAAATATGTTCATTTGCTGAAAATCAACAAAACCACGAAAAGTTCTCGTATTTGAAGATAAAATCTTTTTGCTTTGAAGAAGAAAGATCCAGCTGACTGAAATAAGTTCATAAGATGAAAACCAACAACATTTGATTAGTACCACGAAAAGTTCTTGTATTTTAAGATAAAATCTGATGCTATTAAAGAGAAAACTTCTCGCTCGCTGAAATATGTTCATTTGCTGAAAATCAACAAAACCACGAAAAGTTCTTGTATTTGAAGATAAAATCTTTTTGCTTTGAAGAAGAAAGATCTAGCTGACTGAAATAAGTTCATTGGATGAAAACCAACAAAAATTGACAAGAACCACGAAAAGTTCTTGTATTTGAAGACAAAATCTTTTTGCTTTGAAGAAGAAAGATCCAACTGACTGAAATAAGTTCATAAGATGAAAACTAACAAAAATTGACAAGAACCACGAAAAGTTCTTGTATTTTAAGATAAAATCTTACGCTATTGAAGAAAAAACTTCTCGCTCGCTGAAATATGTTCATTTGCTGAAAATCAACAAAACCACAAAAAGTTCTTGTATTTGAAGATAAAATCTTTTTGCTTTCAAGAAGAAAGATCAAGCTGACTGAAATACGTTCATTGGATGAAAACCAACAAAAATTGACAAGAACCACGAAAAGTTCTTGTATTTTAAGATAAAATCTGACGCGATTAAAGAAAAAACTTGTCGCTCGCTGAAATATGTTCATTTGCTGAAAATCAACAAAACCACGAAAAGTTCTTGCATTTGAAGATAAAATCTTTTTGCTTTGAAGAAGAAAGATCAAGCTGACTGAAATAAGTTAATGGGATGAAAACCAAGAAAAATTGACAAGAACCACGAAAGGTTCTTGTATTTTAAGATAAAATCTGACGCGATTAAAGAAAAAACTTGTCGCTCGCTGAAATATGTTCATTTGCTGAAAATCAACAAAACCACGAAAAGTTCTTGTATTTGAAGATAAAATCTTTTTGCTTTGAAGAAGAAAGATCTAGCTGACTGAAATGGGTTTATGGGATGAAAACCAACAAAAATTGACAAGAACCACGAAAAGTTCTTGTATTTTAAGATAAAATCTGACGCTATTAAAGAAAAAGCTTCTCCCTCGCTGAAATATGTTCATTTGCTGAAAATCAACAAAACAACGAAAAGTTCTTGTATTTGAAGATAAAATCTTTTTGCTTTGAAGAAGAAAGATCTAGCTGACTGAAATAAGTTCATTGGATGAAAACCAACAAAAATTGACAAGAACCACGAAAAGTTCTTGTATTTTTTAAGCTAAAATCTGACGCGATGAAAGAAAAAATTTCTCGCTCGCTGAAATATGTTCATTTGCTGAAAATCAACAAAACCACGAAAAGTTCTTGTATTTGAAGATAAAATCTTTTTGCTTTGAAGAAGAAAGATCTAGCTGACTGAAATAAGTTCATTGGATGAAAACCAACAAAAATTGACAAAAACCACGAAAAGTTCTTGTATTTTAAGATAAAATCTGACGCTATTAAAGAAAAAACTTCTCCCTCGCTGAAATATGTTCATTTGCTGAAAATCAACAAAACCACGAAAAGTTCTTGTATTTGAAGATAAAATCTTTTTGCTTTGAAGAAGAAAGATCGAGCTGACTGAAATAAGTTCATAAGATGAAAACTAACAAAAATTGACAAGAACCACGAAAAGTTCTTGTATTTTAAGATAAAATCTTACGCTATTGAAGAAAAAACTTCTAGCTCGCTGAAATATGTTCATTTGCTGAAAATCAACAAAACCACGAAAAGTTCTTGTATTTGAAGATAAAATCTTTTTGCTTTGAAGAAGAAAGATCTAGCTGACTGAAATAAGTTCATTGGATGAAAACCAACAAAAATTGACAAGAACCACGAAAAGTTCTTGTATTTTAAGATAAAATCTGACGCTATTAAAGAAAAAACTTCTCCCTCGCTGAAATATGTTCATTTGCTGAAAATCAACAAAACCACGAAAAGTTCTTGTATTTGAAGATAAAATCTTTTTGCTTTGAAGAAGAAAGATCGAGCTGACTGAAATAAGTTCATTTGATGAAAATCAACAAAAATTGACAAGAACCACGAAAAGTTTTTGTATTTTAAGATAAAATCTGACGCTATTAAAGAAAAAGCTTCTCCCTCGCTGAAATATGTTCATTTGCTGAAAATCAACAAAACAACGAAAAGTTCTTGTATTTGAAGATAAAATCTTTTTGCTTTGAAGAAGAAAGATCTAGCTGACTGAAATAAGTTCATTGGATGAAAACCAACAAAAATTGACAAGAACCACGAAAAGTTCTTGTATTTTAAGATAAAATCTGACGCTATTAAAGAAAAAACTTCTCCCTCGCTGAAATATGTTCATTTGCTGAAAATCAACAAAACCACGAAAAGTTCTTGTATTTGAAGATAAAATCTTTTTGCTTTGAAGAAGAAAGATCCAGCTGACTGAAATGAGTTCATAAGATGAAAACTAACAAAAATTGACAAGAACCACGAAAATTTCTTGTATTTTAAGATAAAATCTTACGCCATTGAAGAAAAAACTTCTAGCTCGCTGAAATATGTTCATTTGCTGAAAATCAACAAAACCACGAAAAGTTCTCGTATTTGAAGATAAAATCTTTTTGCTTTGAAGAAGAAAGATCCAGCTGACTGAAATAAGTTCATAAGATGAAAACCAACAACATTTGATTAGTACCACGAAAACTTCTTGTATTTTAAGATAAAATCTGATGCTATTAAAGAAAAAACTTCTCGCTCGCTGAAATATGTTCATTTGCTGAAAATCAACAAAACCACGAAAAGTTCTTGTATTTGAAGATAAAATCTTTTTGCTTTGAAGAAGAAAGATCTAGCTGACTGAAATAAGTTCATTGGATGAAAACCAACAAAAATTGACAAGAACCACGAAAAGTTCTTGTATTTGAAGACAAAATCTTTTTGCTTTGAAGAAGAAAGATCCAACTGACTGAAATAAGTTCATAAGATGAAAACTAACAAAAATTGACAAGAACCACGAAAAGTTCTTGTATTTTAAGATAAAATCTTACGCTATTGAAGAAAAAACTTCTCGCTCGCTGAAATATGTTCATTTGCTGAAAATCAACAAAACCACGAAAAGTTCTTGTATTTGAAGATAAAATCTTTTTGCTTTCAAGAAGAAAGATCAAGCTGACTGAAATACGTTCATTGGATGAAAACCAACAAAAATTGACAAGAACCACGAAAAGTTCTTGTATTTTAAGATAAAATCTGACGCGATTAAAGAAAAAACTTGTCGCTCGCTGAAATATGTTCATTTGCTGAAAATCAACAAAACCACGAAAAGTTCTTGCATTTGAAGATAAAATCTTTTTGCTTTGAAGAAGAAAGATCAAGCTGACTGAAATAAGTTAATGGGATGAAAACCAAGAAAAATTGACAAGAACCACGAAAGGTTCTTGTATTTTAAGATAAAATCTGACGCGATTAAAGAAAAAACTTGTCGCTCGCTGAAATATGTTCATTTGCTGAAAATCAACAAAACCACGAAAAGTTCTTGTATTTGAAGATAAAATCTTTTTGCTTTGAAGAAGAAAGATCTAGCTGACTGAAATGAGTTTATGGGATGAAAACCAACAAAAATTGACAAGAACCACGAAAAGTTCTTGTATTTTAAGATAAAATCTGACGCTATTAAAGAAAAAGCTTCTCCCTCGCTGAAATATGTTCATTTGCTGAAAATCAACAAAACAACGAAAAGTTCTTGTATTTGAAGATAAAATCTTTTTGCTTTGAAGAAGAAAGATCTAGCTGACTGAAATAAGTTCATTGGATGAAAACCAACAAAAATTGACAAGAACCACGAAAAGTTCTTGTATTTTTTAAGCTAAAATCTGACGCGATGAAAGAAAAAATTTCTCGCTCGCTGAAATATGTTCATTTGCTGAAAATCAACAAAACCACGAAAAGTTCTTGTATTTGAAGATAAAATCTTTTTGCTTTGAAGAAGAAAGATCTAGCTGACTGAAATAAGTTCATTGGATGAAAACCAACAAAAATTGACAAAAACCACGAAAAGTTCTTGTATTTTAAGATAAAATCTGACGCTATTAAAGAAAAAACTTCTCCCTCGCTGAAATATGTTCATTTGCTGAAAATCAACAAAACCACGAAAAGTTCTTGTATTTGAAGATAAAATCTTTTTGCTTTGAAGAAGAAAGATCGAGCTGACTGAAATAAGTTCATAAGATGAAAACTAACAAAAATTGACAAGAACCACGAAAAGTTCTTGTATTTTAAGATAAAATCTTACGCTATTGAAGAAAAAACTTCTAGCTCGCTGAAATATGTTCATTTGCTGAAAATCAACAAAACCACGAAAAGTTCTTGTATTTGAAGATAAAATCTTTTTGCTTTGAAGAAGAAAGATCTAGCTGACTGAAATAAGTTCATTGGATGAAAACCAACAAAAATTGACAAGAACCACGAAAAGTTCTTGTATTTTAAGATAAAATCTGACGCTATTAAAGAAAAAACTTCTCCCTCGCTGAAATATGTTCATTTGCTGAAAATCAACAAAACCACGAAAAGTTCTTGTATTTGAAGATAAAATCTTTTTGCTTTAAAGAAGAAAGATCCAGCTGACTGAAATAAGTTGATTTGATGAAAATCAACAAAAATTGACAAGAACCACGAAAAGTTTTTGTATTTTAAGATAAAATCTGACGCTATTAAAGAAAAAGCTTCTCCCTCGCTGAAATATGTTCATTTGCTGAAAATCAACAAAACAACGAAAAGTTCTTGTATTTGAAGATAAAATCTTTTTGCTTTGAAGAAGAAAGATCTAGCTGACTGAAATAAGTTCATTGGATGAAAACCAACAAAAATTGACAAGAACCACGAAAAGTTCTTGTATTTTAAGATAAAATCTGACGCTATTAAAGAAAAAACTTCTCCCTCGCTGAAATATGTTCATTTGCTGAAAATCAACAAAACCACGAAAAGTTCTTGTATTTGAAGATAAAATCTTTTTGCTTTGAAGAAGAAAGATCCAGCTGACTGAAATGAGTTCATAAGATGAAAACTAACAAAAATTGACAAGAACCACGAAAAGTTCTTGTATTTTAAGATAAAATCTTACGCCATTGAAGAAAAAACTTCTAGCTCGCTGAAATATGTTCATTTGCTGAAAATCAACAAAACCACGAAAAGTTCTCGTATTTGAAGATAAAATCTTTTTGCTTTGAAGAAGAAAGATCCAGCTGACTGAAATAAGTTCATAAGATGAAAACCAACAACATTTGATTAGTACCACGAAAACTTCTTGTATTTTAAGATAAAATCTGATGCTATTAAAGAAAAAACTTCTCGCTCGCTGAAATATGTTCATTTGCTGAAAATCAACAAAACCACGAAAAGTTCTTGTATTTGAAGATAAAATCTTTTTGCTTTGAAGAAGAAAGATCCAGCTGACTGAAATAAGTTCATTGGATGAAAACCAACAAAAATTGACAAGAACCACGAAAAGTTCTTGTATTTGAAGACAAAATCTTTTTGCTTTGAAGAAGAAAGATCCAACTGACTGAAATAAGTTCATAAGATGAAAACAAACAAAAATTGACAAGAACCACGAAAAGTTCTTGTATTTTAAGATAAAATCTTACGCTATTGAAGAAAAAACTTCTCGCTCGCTGAAATATGTTCATTTGCTGAAAATCAACAAAACCACGAAAAGTTCTTGTATTTGAAGATAAAATCTTTTTGCTTTCAAGAAGAAAGATCAAGCTGACTGAAATACGTTCATTGGATGAAAACCAACAAAAATTGACAAGAACCACGAAAAGTTCTTGTATTTTAAGATAAAATCTGACGCGATTAAAGAAAAAACTTGTCGCTCGCTGAAATATGTTCATTTGCTGAAAATCAACAAAACCACGAAAAGTTCTTGCATTTGAAGATAAAATCTTTTTGCTTTGAAGAAGAAAGATCAAGCTGACTGAAATAAGTTAATGGGATGAAAACCAAGAAAAATTGACAAGAACCACGAAAGGTTCTTGTATTTTAAGATAAAATCTGACGCGATTAAAGAAAAAACTTGTCGCTCGCTGAAATATGTTCATTTGCTGAAAATCAACAAAACCACGAAAAGTTCTTGTATTTGAAGATAAAATCTTTTTGCTTTGAAGAAGAAAGATCTAGCTGACTGAAATGAGTTTATGGGATGAAAACCAACAAAAATTGACAAGAACCACGAAAAGTTCTTGTATTTTAAGATAAAATCTGACGCTATTAAAGAAAAAGCTTCTCCCTCGCTGAAATATGTTCATTTGCTGAAAATCAACAAAACAACGAAAAGTTCTTGTATTTGAAGATAAAATCTTTTTGCTTTGAAGAAGAAAGATCTAGCTGACTGAAATAAGTTCATTGGATGAAAACCAACAAAAATTGACAAGAACCACGAAAAGTTCTTGTATTTTTTAAGCTAAAATCTGACGCGATGAAAGAAAAAATTTCTCGCTCGCTGAAATATGTTCATTTGCTGAAAATCAACAAAACCACGAAAAGTTCTTGTATTTGAAGATAAAATCTTTTTGCTTTGAAGAAGAAAGATCTAGCTGACTGAAATAAGTTCATTGGATGAAAACCAACAAAAATTGACAAAAACCACGAAAAGTTCTTGTATTTTAAGATAAAATCTGACGCTATTAAAGAAAAAACTTCTCCCTCGCTGAAATATGTTCATTTGCTGAAAATCAACAAAACCACGAAAAGTTCTTGTATTTGAAGATAAAATCTTTTTGCTTTGAAGAAGAAAGATCGAGCTGACTGAAATAAGTTCATAAGATGAAAACTAACAAAAATTGACAAGAACCACGAAAAGTTCTTGTATTTTAAGATAAAATCTTACGCTATTGAAGAAAAAACTTCTAGCTCGCTGAAATATGTTCATTTGCTGAAAATCAACAAAACCACGAAAAGTTCTTGTATTTGAAGATAAAATCTTTTTGCTTTGAAGAAGAAAGATCTAGCTGACTGAAATAAGTTCATTGGATGAAAACCAACAAAAATTGACAAGAACCACGAAAAGTTCTTGTATTTTAAGATAAAATCTGACGCTATTAAAGAAAAAACTTCTCCCTCGCTGAAATATGTTCATTTGCTGAAAATCAACAAAACCACGAAAAGTTCTTGTATTTGAAGATAAAATCTTTTTGCTTTGAAGAAGAAAGATCGAGCTGACTGAAATAAGTTCATTTGATGAAAATCAACAAAAATTGACAAGAACCACGAAAAGTTTTTGTATTTTAAGATAAAATCTGACGCTATTAAAGAAAAAGCTTCTCCCTCGCTGAAATATGTTCATTTGCTGAAAATCAACAAAACAACGAAAAGTTCTTGTATTTGAAGATAAAATCTTTTTGCTTTGAAGAAGAAAGATCTAGCTGACTGAAATAAGTTCATTGGATGAAAACCAACAAAAATTGACAAGAACCACGAAAAGTTCTTGTATTTTAAGATAAAATCTGACGCTATTAAAGAAAAAACTTCTCCCTCGCTGAAATATGTTCATTTGCTGAAAATCAACAAAACCACGAAAAGTTCTTGTATTTGAAGATAAAATCTTTTTGCTTTGAAGAAGAAAGATCCAGCTGACTGAAATGAGTTCATAAGATGAAAACTAACAAAAATTGACAAGAACCACGAAAAGTTCTTGTATTTTAAGATAAAATCTTACGCCATTGAAGAAAAAACTTCTAGCTCGCTGAAATATGTTCATTTGCTGAAAATCAACAAAACCACGAAAAGTTCTCGTATTTGAAGATAAAATCTTTTTGCTTTGAAGAAGAAAGATCCAGCTGACTGAAATAAGTTCATAAGATGAAAACCAACAACATTTGATTAGTACCACGAAAAGTTCTTGTATTTTAAGATAAAATCTGATGCTATTAAAGAAAAAACTTCTCGCTCGCTGAAATATGTTCATTTGCTGAAAATCAACAAAACCACGAAAAGTTCTTGTATTTGAAGATAAAATCTTTTTGCTTTGAAGAAGAAAGATCTAGCTGACTGAAATAAGTTCATTGGATGAAAACCAACAAAAATTGACAAGAACCACGAAAAGTTCTTGTATTTGAAGACAAAATCTTTTTGCTTTGAAGAAGAAAGATCCAACTGACTGAAATAAGTTCATAAGATGAAAACTAACAAAAATTGACAAGAACCACGAAAAGTTCTTGTATTTTAAGATAAAATCTTACGCTATTGAAGAAAAAACTTCTCGCTCGCTGAAATATGTTCATTTGCTGAAAATCAACAAAACCACGAAAAGTTCTTGTATTTGAAGATAAAATCTTTTTGCTTTCAAGAAGAAAGATCAAGCTGACTGAAATACGTTCATTGGATGAAAACCAACAAAAATTGACAAGAACCACGAAAAGTTCTTGTATTTTAAGATAAAATCTGACGCGATTAAAGAAAAAACTTGTCGCTCGCTGAAATATGTTCATTTGCTGAAAATCAACAAAACCACGAAAAGTTCTTGCATTTGAAGATAAAATCTTTTTGCTTTGAAGAAGAAAGATCAAGCTGACTGAAATAAGTTAATGGGATGAAAACCAAGAAAAATTGACAAGAACCACGAAAGGTTCTTGTATTTTAAGATAAAATCTGACGCGATTAAAGAAAAAACTTGTCGCTCGCTGAAATATGTTCATTTGCTGAAAATCAACAAAACCACGAAAAGTTCTTGTATTTGAAGATAAAATCTTTTTGCTTTGAAGAAGAAAGATCTAGCTGACTGAAATGAGTTTATGGGATGAAAACCAACAAAAATTGACAAGAACCACGAAAAGTTCTTGTATTTTACGATAAATTCTGACGCTATTAAAGAAAAAGCTTCTCCCTCGCTGAAATATGTTCATTTGCTGAAAATCAACAAAACAACGAAAAGTTCTTGTATTTGAAGATAAAATCTTTTTGCTTTGAAGAAGAAAGATCTAGCTGACTGAAATAAGTTCATTGGATGAAAACCAACAAAAATTGACAAGAACCACGAAAAGTTCTTGTATTTTTTAAGCTAAAATCTGACGCGATGAAAGAAAAAATTTCTCGCTCGCTGAAATATATTCATTTGCTGAAAATCAACAAAACCACGAAAAGTTCTTGTATTTGAAGATAAAATCTTTTTGCTTTGAAGAAGAAAGATCTAGCTGACTGAAATAAGTTCATTGGATGAAAACCAACAAAAATTGACAAAAACCACGAAAAGTTCTTGTATTTTAAGATAAAATCTGACGCTATTAAAGAAAAAACTTCTCCCTCGCTGAAATATGTTCATTTGCTGAAAATCAACAAAACCACGAAAAGTTCTTGTATTTGAAGATAAAATCTTTTTGCTTTGAAGAAGAAAGATCGAGCTGACTGAAATAAGTTCATAAGATGAAAACTAACAAAAATTGACAAGAACCACGAAAAGTTCTTGTATTTTAAGATAAAATCTTACGCTATTGAAGAAAAAACTTCGAGCTCGCTGAAATATGTTCATTTGCTGAAAATCAACAAAACCACGAAAAGTTCTTGTATTTGAAGATAAAATCTTTTTGCTTTGAAGAAGAAAGATCGAGCTGACTGAAATAAGTTCATTGGATGAAAACCAACAAAAATTGACAAGAACCACGAAAAGTTCTTGTATTTTAAGATAAAATCTGACGCTATTAAAGAAAAAACTTCTCCCTCGCTGAAATATGTTCATTTGCTGAAAATCAACAAAACCACGAAAAGTTCTTGTATTTGAAGATAAAATCTTTTTGCTTTGAAGAAGAAAGATCGAGCTGACTGAAATAAGTTCATTTGATGAAAATCAACAAAAATTGACAAGAACCACGAAAAGTTTTTGTATTTTAAGATAAAATCTGACGCTATTAAAGAAAAAGCTTCTCCCTCGCTGAAATATGTTCATTTGCTGAAAATCAACAAAACAACGAAAAGTTCTTGTATTTGAAGATAAAATCTTTTTGCTTTGAAGAAGAAAGATCTAGCTGACTGAAATAAGTTCATTGGATGAAAACCAACAAAAATTGACAAGAACCACGAAAAGTTCTTGTATTTTAAGATAAAATCTGACGCTATTAAAGAAAAAACTTCTCCCTCGCTGAAATATGTTCATTTGCTGAAAATCAACAAAACCACGAAAAGTTCTTGTATTTGAAGATAAAATCTTTTTGCTTTGAAGAAGAAAGATCCAGCTGACTGAAATGAGTTCATAAGATGAAAACTAACAAAAATTGACAAGAACCACGAAAAGTTCTTGTATTTTAATATAAAATCTTACGCCATTGAAGAAAAAACTTCTAGCTCGCTGAAATATGTTCATTTGCTGAAAATCAACAAAACCACGAAAAGTTCTCGTATTTGAAGATAAAATCTTTTTGCTTTGAAGAAGAAAGATCCAGCTGACTGAAATAAGTTCATAAGATGAAAACCAACAACATTTGATTAGTACCACGAAAAGTTCTTGTATTTTAAGATAAAATCTGATGCTATTAAAGAAAAAACTTCTCGCTCGCTGAAATATGTTCATTTGCTGAAAATCAACAAAACCACGAAAAGTTCTTGTATTTGAAGATAAAATCTTTTTGCTTTGAAGAAGAAAGATCTAGCTGACTGAAATAAGTTCATTGGATGAAAACCAACAAAAATTGACAAGAACCACGAAAAGTTCTTGTATTTGAAGACAAAATCTTTTTGCTTTGAAGAAGAAAGATCCAACTGACTGAAATAAGTTCATAAGATGAAAACTAACAAAAATTGACAAGAACCACGAAAAGTTCTTGTATTTTAAGATAAAATCTTACGCTATTGAAGAAAAAACTTCTCGCTCGCTGAAATATGTTCATTTGCTGAAAATCAACAAAACCACGAAAAGTTCTTGTATTTGAAGATAAAATCTTTTTGCTTTCAAGAAGAAAGATCAAGCTGACTGAAATACGTTCATTGGATGAAAACCAACAAAAATTGACAAGAACCACGAAAAGTTCTTGTATTTTAAGATAAAATCTGACGCGATTAAAGAAAAAACTTGTCGCTCGCTGAAATATGTTCATTTGCTGAAAATCAACAAAACCACGAAAAGTTCTTGCATTTGAAGATAAAATCTTTTTGCTTTGAAGAAGAAAGATCAAGCTGACTGAAATAAGTTAATGGGATGAAAACCAAGAAAAATTGACAAGAACCACGAAAGGTTCTTGTATTTTAAGATAAAATCTGACGCGATTAAAGAAAAAACTTGTCGCTCGCTGAAATATGTTCATTTGCTGAAAATCAACAAAACCACGAAAAGTTCTTGTATTTGAAGATAAAATCTTTTTGCTTTGAAGAAGAAAGATCTAGCTGACTGAAATGAGTTTATGGGATGAAAACCAACAAAAATTGACAAGAACCACGAAAAGTTCTTGTATTTTAAGATAAAATCTGACGCTATTAAAGAAAAAGCTTCTCCCTCGCTGAAATATGTTCATTTGCTGAAAATCAACAAAACAACGAAAAGTTCTTGTATTTGAAGATAAAATCTTTTTGCTTTGAAGAAGAAAGATCTAGCTGACTGAAATAAGTTCATTGGATGAAAACCAACAAAAATTGACAAGAACCACGAAAAGTTCTTGTATTTTTTAAGCTAAAATCTGACGCTATTAAAGAAAAAATTTCTCGCTCGCTGAAATATGTTCATTTGCTGAAAATCAACAAAACCACGAAAAGTTCTTGTATTTGAAGATAAAATCTTTTTGCTTTGAAGAAGAAAGATCTAGCTGACTGAAATAAGTTCATTGGATGAAAACCAACAAAAATTGACAAAAACCACGAAAAGTTCTTGTATTTTAAGATAAAATCTGACGCTATTAAAGAAAAAACTTCTCCCTCGCTGAAATATGTTCATTTGCTGAAAATCAACAAAACCACGAAAAGTTCTTGTATTTGAAGATAAAATCTTTTTGCTTTGAAGAAGAAAGATCGAGCTGACTGAAATAAGTTCATAAGATGAAAACTAACAAAAATTGACAAGAACCACGAAAAGTACTTGTATTTTAAGATAAAATCTTACGCTATTGAAGAAAAAACTTCTAGCTCGCTGAAATATGTTCATTTGCTGAAAATCAACAAAACCACGAAAAGTTCTTGTATTTGAAGATAAAATCTTTTTGCTTTGAAGAAGAAAGATCTAGCTGACTGAAATAAGTTCATTGGATGAAAACCAACAAAAATTGACAAGAACCACGAAAAGTTCTTGTATTTTAAGATAAAATCTGACGCTATTAAAGAAAAAACTTCTCCCTCGCTGAAATATGTTCATTTGCTGAAAATCAACAAAACCACGAAAAGTTCTTGTATTTGAAGATAAAATCTTTTTGCTTTGAAGAAGAAAGATCGAGCTGACTGAAATAAGTTCATTTGATGAAAATCAACAAAAATTGACAAGAACCACGAAAAGTTTTTGTATTTTAAGATAAAATCTGACGCTATTAAAGAAAAAACTTCTCCCTCGCTGAAAAATGTTCATTTGCTGAAAATCAACAAAACCACGAAAAGTTCTTGTATTTGAAGATAAAATCTTTTTGCTTTGAAGAAGAAAGATCTAGCTGACTGAAATAAGTTCATAAGATGAAAACCAACAAAATTTGATTAGAACCACGAAAAGTTCTTGTATTTTAAGATAAAATCTGACGCTATTAAAGAAAAAACTTCTCGCTCGCTGAAATATGTTCATTTGCTGAAAATCAACAAAACCACGAAAAGTTCTTGTATTTGAAGATAAAATCTTTTTGCTTTGAAGAAGAAAGATCTCGCTGACTGAAATAAGTTCATTGGATGAAAACCAACAAAAATTGACAAGAACCACGAAAAGTTCTTGTATTTTAAGATAAAATCTGACGCTATTAAAGAAAAAACTTCTCCCTCGCTGAAATATGTTCATTTGCTGAAAATCAACAAAACCACGAAAAGTTCTTGTCTTTCAAGATAAAATATTTTTGCTTTGAAGAAGAAAGATCGAGCTGACTGAAATAAGTTCATAAGATGAAAACCAACAAAAATTGACAAGAACCACGAAAAGTTCTTGTATTTTAAGATAAAATCTTACGCTATTAAAGAAAAAACTTCTCGCTCGCTGAAATATGTTCATTTGCTGAAAATCAACAAAACCACGAAAAGTTCTTGTATTTGAAGATAAAATCTTTTTGCTTTGAAGAAGAAAGATCTGGCTGACTGAAATAAGTTCATTGGATGAAAACCAACAAAAATTGACAAAAACCACGAAAAGTTCTTGTATTTTAAGATAAAATCTGACGCTATTAAAGAAAAAACTTCTCCCTCGCTGAAATATGTTCATTTGCTGAAAATCAACAAAACCACGAAAAGTTCTTGTATTTGAAGATAAAATCTTTTTGCTTTGAAGAAGAAAGATCGAGCTGACTGAAATAAGTTCATAAGATGAAAACTAACAAAAATTGACAAGAACCACGAAAAGTTCTTGTATTTTAAGATAAAATCTTACGCTATTGAAGAAAAAACTTCTAGCTCGCTGAAATATGTTCATTTGCTGAAAATCAACAAAACAACGAAAAGTTCTTGTATTTGAAGATAAAATCTTTTTGCTTTGAAGAAGAAAGATCTAGCTGACTGAAATAAGTTCATTGGATGAAAACCAACAAAAATTGACAAGAACCACGAAAAGTTCTTGTATTTTTTAAGCTAAAATCTGACGCTATTAAAGAAAAAATTTCTCGCTCGCTGAAATATGTTCATTTGCTGAAAATCAACAAAACCACGAAAAGTTCTTGTATTTGAAGATAAAATCTTTTTGCTTTGAAGAAGAAAGATCTAGCTGACTGAAATAAGTTCATTGGATGAAAACCAACAAAAATTGACAAAAACCACGAAAAGTTCTTGTATTTTAAGATAAAATCTGACGCTATTAAAGAAAAAACTTCTCCCTCGCTGAAATATGTTCATTTGCTGAAAATCAACAAAACCACGAAAAGTTCTTGTATTTGAAGATAAAATCTTTTTGCTTTGAAGAAGAAAGATCGAGCTGACTGAAATAAGTTCATTGGATGAAAACTAACAAAAATTGACAAGAACCACGAAAAGTACTTGTATTTTAAGATAAAATCTTACGCTATTGAAGAAAAAACTTCTAGCTCGCTGAAATATGTTCATTTGCTGAAAATCAACAAAACCACGAAAAGTTCTTGTATTTGAAGATAAAATCTTTTTGCTTTGAAGAAGAAAGATCTAGCTGACTGAAATAAGTTCATTGGATGAAAACCAACAAAAATTGACAAGAACCACGAAAAGTTCTTGTATTTTAAGATAAAATCTGACGCTATTAAAGAAAAAACTTCTCCCTCGCTGAAATATGTTCATTTGCTGAAAATCAACAAAACCACGAAAAGTTCTTGTATTTGAAGATAAAATCTTTTTGCTTTGAAGAAGAAAGATCGAGCTGACTGAAATAAGTTCATTTGATGAAAATCAACAAAAATTGACAAGAACCACGAAAAGTTCTTGTATTTTAAGATAAAATCTGACGCTATTAAAGAAAAAACTTCTCCCTCGCTGAAAAATGTTCATTTGCTGAAAATCAACAAAACCACGAAAAGTTCTTGTATTTGAAGATAAAATCTTTTTGCTTTGAAGAAGAAAGATCTAGCTGACTGAAATAAGTTCATAAGATGAAAACCAACAAAATTTGATTAGAACCACGAAAAGTTCTTGTATTTTAAGATAAAATCTGACGCTATTAAAGAAAAAACTTCTCGCTCGCTGAAATATGTTCATTTGCTGAAAATCAACAAAACCACGAAAAGTTCTTGTATTTGAAGATAAAATCTTTTTGCTTTGAAGAAGAAAGATCTCGCTGACTGAAATAAGTTCATTGGATGAAAACCAACAAAAATTGACAAGAACCACGAAAAGTTCTTGTATTTTAAGATAAAATCTGACGCTATTAAAGAAAAAACTTCTCCCTCGCTGAAATATGTTCATTTGCTGAAAATCAACAAAACCACGAAAAGTTCTTGTCTTTCAAGATAAAATATTTTTGCTTTGAAGAAGAAAGATCGAGCTGACTGAAATAAGTTCATAAGATGAAAACCAACAAAAATTGACAAGAACCACGAAAAGTTCTTGTATTTTAAGATAAAATCTTACGCTATTAAAGAAAAAACTTCTCGCTCGCTGAAATATGTTCATTTGCTGAAAATCAACAAAACCACGAAAAGTTCTTGTATTTGAAGATAAAATCTTTTTGCTTTGAAGAAGAAAGATCTGGCTGACTGAAATAAGTTCATTGGATGAAAACCAACAAAAATTGACAAGAACCACGAAAAGTTCTTGTATTTTAAGATAAAATCTGACGCGATTAAAGAAAAAACTTGTCGCTCGCTGAAATATGTTCATTTGCTGAAAATCAACAAAACCACGAAAAGTTCTTGTATTTGAAGATAAAATCTTTTTGCTTTGAAGAAGAAAGATCTAGCTGACTGAAATAAGTTCATAAGATGAAAACCAACAAAAATTGACAAGAACCACGAAAAGTTCTTGTATTTTAAGATAAAATCTTACGCTATTAAAGAAAAAACATCTCCCTCGCTGAAATATGTTCATTTGCTGAAAATCAACAAAACCACGAAAAGTTCTTGTATTTGAAGATAAAATCTTTTTGCTTTGAAGAAGAAAGATCTGGCTGACTGAAATAAGTTCATTGGATGAAAACCAACAAAAATTGACAAGAACCACGAAAAGTTCTTGTATTTTAAGATAAAATCTGACGCTATTAAAGAAAAAACTTCTCCCTCGCTGAAATATGTTCATTTGCTGAAAATCAACAAAACCACGAAAAGTTCTTGTCTTTCAAGATAAAATATTTTTGCTTTGAAGAAGAAAGATCGAGCTGACTGAAATAAGTTCATAAGATGAAAACCAACAAAAATTGACAAGAACCACGAAAAGTTCTTGTATTTTAAGATAAAATCTTACGCTATTAAAGAAAAAAATTGACAAGAACCACGAAAAGTTCTTGTATTTTAAGATAAAATCTTACGCTATTAAAGAAAAAACTTCTCGCTCGCTGAAATATGTTCATTTGCTGAAAATCAACAAAACCACGAAAAGTTCTTGTATTTGAAGATAAAATCTTTTTGCTTTGAAGAAGAAAGATCTCGCTGACTGAAATAAGTTCATTGGATGAAATCCAACAAAAATTGACAAGAACCACGAAAAGTTCTTGTATTTTAAGATAAAATCTGACGCTATTAAAGAAAAAACTTCTCCCTCGCTGAAATATGTTCATTTGCTGAAAATCAACAAAACCACGAAAAGTTCTTGTATTTGAAGATAAAATCTTTTTGCTTTGAAGAAGAAAGATCTGGCTGACTGAAATAAGTTCATTGGATGAAAACCAACAAAAATTGACAAGAACCACGAAAAGTTCTTGTATTTTAAGATAAAATCTGACGCGATTGAAGAAAAAACTTGTCGCTCGCTGAAATATGTTCATTTGCTGAAAATCAACAAAACCACGAAAAGTTCTTGTATTTGAAGATAAAATCTTTTTGCTTTGAAGAAGAAAGATCTAGCTGACTGAAATAAGTTCATAAGATGAAAACCAACAAAAATTGACAAGAACCACGAAAAGTTCTTGTATTTTAAGATAAAATCTTACGCTATTGAAGAAAAAACATCTCCCTCGCTGAAATATGTTCATTTGCTGAAAATCAACAAAACCACGAAAAGTTCTTGTATTTGAAGATAAAATCTTTTTGCTTTCAAGAAGAAAGATCTAGCTGACTGAAATAAGTTCATTGGATGAAAACCAACAAAAATTGACAAGAACCACGAAAAGTTCTTGTATTTTAAGATAAAATCTGACGCTATTAAAGAAAAAACTTCTCCCTCGCTGAAATATGTTCATTTGCTGAAAATCAACAAAACCTCGAAAAGTTCTTGTATTTGAAGATAAAATCTTTTTGCTTTGAAGAAGAAAGATCTAGCTGACTGAAATAAGTTCATTTGATGAAAATCAACAAAAATTGACAAGAACCACGAAAAGTTTTTGTATTTAAGATAAAATCTGACGCTATTAAAGAAAAAACTTCTCCCTCGCTGAAAAATGTTCATTTGCTGAAAATCAACAAAACCACGAAAAGTTCTTGTATCTGAAGATAAAATCTTTTTGCTTTGAAGAAGAAAGATCTGGCTGACTGAAATAAGTTCATTGGATGAAAACCAACAAAAATTGACAAGAACCACGAAAAGTTCTTGTATTTTAAGATAAAATCTGACGCTATTGAAGAAAAAACTTCTCCCTCGCTGAAATATGTTCATTTGCTGAAAATCAACAAAACCACGAAAAGTTCTTGTATTTGAAGATAAAATCTTTTTGCTTTGAAGAAGAAAGATCTGGCTGACTGAAATAAGTTCATTGGATGAAAACCAACAAAAACTGACAAGAACCACGAAAAGTTCTTGTATTTTAAGATAAAATCTGATGCTGTTGAAGAAAAAACTTCTCCCTCGCTGAAATATGTTCATTTGCTGAAAATCAACAAAACCACGAAAAGTTCTTGTATTTGAAGATAAAATCTTTTTGCTTTGAAGAAGAAAGATCGAGCTGACTGAAATAAGTTCATAAGATGAAAACCAACAAAATTTGATTAGGACCACGAAAAGTTCTTGTATTTTAAGATAAAATCTGACGCTATTAAAGAAAAAACTTCTCGCTCGCTGAAATATGTTCATTTGCTGAAAATCAAAAAAACCACGAAAAGTTCTTGTATTTGAAGATAAAATCTTTTTGCTTTGAAGAAGAAAGATCCAGCTGACTGAAATAAGTTCATAAGATGAAAACTAACAAAAATTGACAAGAACCACGAAAAGTTTTTGTATTTTAAGATAAAATCTGACGCTATTAAAGAAAAAACTTCTCCCTCGCTGAAAAATGTTCATTTGCTGAAAATCAACAAAACCACGAAAAGTTCTTGTATTTGAAGATAAAATCTTTTTGCTTTGAAGAAGAAAGATCCAGCTGACTGAAATAAGTTCATTGGATGAAATCCTACAAAAATTGACAAGAACCACGAAAAGTTCTTGTATTTTAAGATAAAATCTGACGCTATTAAAGAAAAAACTTCTCCCTCGCTGAAATATGTTCATTTGCTGAAAATCAACAAAACCACGAAAAGTTCTTGTATTTGAAGATAAAATCTTTTTGCTTTGAAGAAGAAAGATCTGGCTGACTGAAATAAGTTCATTGGATGAAAACCAACAAAAACTGACAAGAACCACGAAAAGTTCTTGTATTTTAAGATAAAATCTTACGCCATTGAAGAAAAAACTTCTAGCTCGCTGAAATATGTTCATTTGCTGAAAATCAACAAAACCACGAAAAGTTCTCGTATTTGAAGATAAAATCTTTTTGCTTTGAAGAAGAAAGATCCAGCTGACTGAAATAAGTTCATAAGATGAAAACCAACAACATTTGATTAGTACCACGAAAACTTCTTGTATTTTAAGATAAAATCTGATGCTATTAAAGAAAAAACTTCTCGCTCGCTGAAATATGTTCATTTGCTGAAAATCAACAAAACCACGAAAAGTTCTTGTATTTGAAGATAAAATCTTTTTGCTTTGAAGAAGAAAGATCTAGCTGACTGAAATAAGTTCATTGGATGAAAACCAACAAAAATTGACAAGAACCACGAAAAGTTCTTGTATTTGAAGACAAAATCTTTTTGCTTCGAAGAAGAAAGATCCAACTGACTGAAATAAGTTCATAAGATGAAAACTAACAAAAATTGACAAGAACCACGAAAAGTTCTTGTATTTTAAGATAAAATCTTACGCTATTGAAGAAAAAACTTCTCGCTCGCTGAAATATGTTCATTTGCTGAAAATCAACAAAACCACGAAAAGTTCTTGTATTTGAAGATAAAATCTTTTTGCTTTCAAGAAGAAAGATCAAGCTGACTGAAATACGTTCATTGGATGAAAACCAACAAAAATTGACAAGAACCACGAAAAGTTCTTGTATTTTAAGATAAAATCTGACGCGATTAAAGAAAAAACTTGTCGCTCGCTGAAATATGTTCATTTGCTGAAAATCAACAAAACCACGAAAAGTTCTTGCATTTGAAGATAAAATCTTTTTGCTTTGAAGAAGAAAGATCAAGCTGACTGAAATAAGTTAATGGGATGAAAACCAAGAAAAATTGACAAGAACCACGAAAGGTTCTTGTATTTTAAGATAAAATCTGATGCGATTAAAGAAAAAACTTGTCGCTCGCTGAAATATGTTCATTTGCTGAAAATCAACAAAACCACGAAAAGTTCTTGTATTTGAAGATAAAATCTTTTTGCTTTGAAGAAGAAAGATCTAGCTGACTGAAATGAGTTTATGGGATGAAAACCAACAAAAATTGACAAGAACCACGAAAAGTTCTTGTATTTTAAGATAAAATCTGACGCTATTAAAGAAAAAGCTTCTCCCTCGCTGAAATATGTTCATTTGCTGAAAATCAACAAAACAACGAAAAGTTCTTGTATTTGAAGATAAAATCTTTTTGCTTTGAAGAAGAAAGATCTAGCTGACTGAAATAAATTCATTGGATGAAAACCAACAAAAATTGACAAGAACCACGAAAAGTTCTTGTATTTTTTAAGCTAAAATCTGACGCGATGAAAGAAAAAATTTCTCGCTCGCTGAAATATGTTCATTTGCTGAAAATCAACAAAACCACGAAAAGTTCTTGTATTTGAAGATAAAATCTTTTTGCTTTGAAGAAGAAAGATCTAGCTGACTGAAATAAGTTCATTGGATGAAAACCAACAAAAATTGACAAAAACCACGAAAAGTTCTTGTATTTTAAGATAAAATCTGACGCTATTAAAGAAAAAACTTCTCCCTCGCTGAAATATGTTCATTTGCTGAAAATCAACAAAACCACGAAAAGTTCTTGTATTTGAAGATAAAATCTTTTTGCTTTGAAGAAGAAAGATCGAGCTGACTGAAATAAGTTCATAAGATGAAAACTAACAAAAATTGACAAGAACCACGAAAAGTTCTTGTATTTTAAGATAAAATCTTACGCTATTGAAGAAAAAACTTCTAGCTCGCTGAAATATGTTCATTTGCTGAAAATCAACAAAACCACGAAAAGTTCTCGTATTTGAAGATAAAATCTTTTTGCTTTGAAGAAGAAAGATCCAGCTGACTGAAATAAGTTCATAAGATGAAAACCAACAACATTTGATTAGTACCACGAAAAGTTCTTGTATTTTAAGATAAAATCTGATGCTATTAAAGAAAAAACTTCTCGCTCGCTGAAATTTGTTCATTTGCTGAAAATCAACAAAACCACGAAAAGTTCTTGTATTTGAAGATAAAATCTTTTTGCTTTGAAGAAGAAAGATCTAGCTGACTGAAATAAGTTCATTGGATGAAAACCAACAAAAATTGACAAGAACCACGAAAAGTTTTTGTATTTGAAGACAAAATCTTTTTGCTTTGAAGAAGAAAGATCCAACTGACTGAAATAAGTTCATAAGATGAAAACTAACAAAAATTGACAAGAACCACGAAAAGTTCTTGTATTTTAAGATAAAATCTTACGCTATTGAAGAAAAAACTTCTCGCTCGCTGAAATATGTTCATTTGCTGAAAATCAACAAAACCACGAAAAGTTCTTGTATTTGAAGATAAAATCTTTTTGCTTTCAAGAAGAAAGATCAAGCTGACTGAAATACGTTCATTGGATGAAAACCAACAAAAATTGACAAGAACCACGAAAAGTTCTTGTATTTTAAGATAAAATCTGACGCGATTAAAGAAAAAACTTGTCGCTCGCTGAAATATGTTCATTTGCTGAAAATCAACAAAACCACGAAAAGTTCTTGCATTTGAAGATAAAATCTTTTTGCTTTGAAGAAGAAAGATCAAGCTGACTGAAATAAGTTAATGGGATGAAAACCAAGAAAAATTGACAAGAACCACGAAAGGTTCTTGTATTTTAAGATAAAATCTGACGCGATTAAAGAAAAAACTTGTCGCTCGCTGAAATATGTTCATTTGCTGAAAATCAACAAAACCACGAAAAGTTCTTGTATTTGAAGATAAAATCTTTTTGCTTTGAAGAAGAAAGATCTAGCTGACTGAAATGAGTTTATGGGATGAAAACCAACAAAAATTGACAAGAACCACGAAAAGTTCTTGTATTTTAAGATAAATTCTGACGCTATTAAAGAAAAAGCTTCTCCCTCGCTGAAATATGTTCATTTGCTGAAAATCAACAAAACAACGAAAAGTTCTTGTATTTGAAGATAAAATCTTTTTGCTTTGAAGAAGAAAGATCTCGCTGACTGAAATAAGTTCATTGGATGAAAACCAACAAAAATTGACAAGAACCACGAAAAGTTCTTGTATTTTTTAAGCTAAAATCTGACGCGATGAAAGAAAAAATTTCTCGCTCGCTGAAATATGTTCATTTGCTGAAAATCAACAAAACCACGAAAAGTTCTTGTATTTGAAGATAAAATCTTTTTGCTTTGAAGAAGAAAGATCTAGCTGACTGAAATAAGTTCATTGGATGAAAACCAACAAAAATTGACAAAAACCACGAAAAGTTCTTGTATTTTAAGATAAAATCTGACGCTATTAAAGAAAAAACTTCTCCCTCGCTGAAATATGTTCATTTGCTGAAAATCAACAAAACCACGAAAAGTTCTTGTATTTGAAGATAAAATCTTTTTGCTTTGAAGAAGAAAGATCGAGCTGACTGAAATAAGTTCATAAGATGAAAACTAACAAAAATTGACAAGAACCACGAAAAGTTCTTGTATTTTAAGATAAAATCTTACGCTATTGAAGAAAAAACTTCTAGCTCGCTGAAATATGTTCATTTGCTGAAAATCAACAAAACCACGAAAAGTTCTTGTATTTGAAGATAAAATCTTTCTGCTTTGAAGAAGAAAGATCTAGCTGACTGAAATAAGTTCATTGGATGAAAACCAACAAAAATTGACAAGAACCACGAAAAGTTCTTGTATTTTAAGATAAAATCTGACGCTATTAAAGAAAAAACTTCTCCCTCGCTGAAATATGTTCATTTGCTGAAAATCAACAAAACCACGAAAAGTTCTTGTATTTGAAGATAAAATCTTTTTGCTTTGAAGAAGAAAGATCGAGCTGACTGAAATAAGTTCATTTGATGAAAATCAACAAAAATTGACAAGAACCACGAAAAGTTTTTGTATTTTAAGATAAAATCTGACGCTATTAAAGAAAAAGCTTCTCCCTCGCTGAAATATGTTCATTTGCTGAAAATCAACAAAACAACGAAAAGTTCTTGTATTTGAAGATAAAATCTTTTTGCTTTGAAGAAGAAAGATCTAGCTGACTGAAAAACGTTCATTGGATGAAAACCAACAAAAATTGACAAGAACCACGAAAAGTTCTTGTATTTTAAGATAAAATCTGACGCTATTAAAGAAAAAACTTCTCCCTCGCTGAAATATGTTCATTTGCTGAAAATCAACAAAACCACGAAAAGTTCTTGTATTTGAAGATAAAATCTTTTTGCTTTGAAGAAGAAAGATCCAGCTGACTGAAATGAGTTCATAAGATGAAAACTAACAAAAATTGACAAGAACCACGAAAAGTTCTTGTATTTTAAGATAAAATCTTACGCCATTGAAGAAAAAACTTCTAGCTCGCTGAAATATGTTCATTTGCTGAAAATCAACAAAACCACGAAAAGTTCTCGTATTTGAAGATAAAATCTTTTTGCTTTGAAGAAGAAAGATCCAGCTGACTGAAATAAGTTCATAAGATGAAAACCAACAACATTTGATTAGTACCACGAAAAGTTCTTGTATTTTAAGATAAAATCTGATGCTATTAAAGAAAAAACTTCTCGCTCGCTGAAATATGTTCATTTGCTGAAAATCAACAAAACCACGAAAAGTTCTTGTATTTGAAGATAAAATCTTTTTGCTTTCAAGAAGAAAGATCAAGCTGACTGAAATACGTTCATTGGATGAAAACCAACAAAAATTGACAAGAACCACGAAAAGTTCTTGTATTTTAAGATAAAATCTGACGCGATTAAAGAAAAAACTTGTCGCTCGCTGAAATATGTTCATTTGCTGAAAATCAACAAAACCACGAAAAGTTCTTGCATTTGAAGATAAAATCTTTTTGCTTTGAAGAAGAAAGATCAAGCTGACTGAAATAAGTTAATGGGATGAAAACCAAGAAAAATTGACAAGAACCACGAAAGGTTCTTGTATTTTAAGATAAAATCTGACGCGATTAAAGAAAAAACTTGTCGCTCGCTGAAATATGTTCATTTGCTGAAAATCAACAAAACCACGAAAAGTTCTTGTATTTGAAGATAAAATCTTTTTGCTTTGAAGAAGAAAGATCTAGCTGACTGAAATGAGTTTATGGGATGAAAACCAACAAAAATTGACAAGAACCACGAAAAGTTCTTGTATTTTAAGATAAAATCTGACGCTATTAAAGAAAAAGCTTCTCCCTCGCTGAAATATGTTCATTTGCTGAAAATCAACAAAACAACGAAAAGTTCTTGTATTTGAAGATAAAATCTTTTTGCTTTGAAGAAGAAAGATCTAGCTGACTGAAATAAGTTCATTGGATGAAAACCAACAAAAATTGACAAGAACCACGAAAAGTTCTTGTATTTTTTAAGCTAAAATCTGACGCTATTAAAGAAAAAATTTCTCGCTCGCTGAAATATGTTCATTTGCTGAAAATCAACAAAACCACGAAAAGTTCTTGTATTTGAAGATAAAATCTTTTTGCTTTGAAGAAGAAAGATCTTGCTGACTGAAATCAGTTCATTGGATGAAAACCAACAAAAATTGACAAAAACCACGAAAAGTTCTTGTATTTTAAGATAAAATCTGACGCTATTAAAGAAAAAACTTCTCCCTCGCTGAAATATGTTCATTTGCTGAAAATCAACAAAACCACGAAAAGTTCTTGTATTTGAAGATAAAATCTTTTTGCTTTGAAGAAGAAAGATCGAGCTGACTGAAATAAGTTCATAAGATGAAAACTAACAAAAATTGACAAGAACCACGAAAAGTTCTTGTATTTTAAGATAAAATCTTACGCTATTGAAGAAAAAACTTCTAGCTCGCTGAAATATGTTCATTTGCTGAAAATCAACAAAACCACGAAAAGTTCTTGTATTTGAAGATAAAATCTTTTTGCTTTGAAGAAGAAAGATCTAGCTGACTGAAATAAGTTCATTGGATGAAAACCAACAAAAATTGACAAGAACCACGAAAAGTTCTTGTATTTTAAGATAAAATCTGACGCTATTAAAGAAAAAACTTCTCCCTCGCTGAAATATGTTCATTTGCTGAAAATCAACAAAACCACGAAAAGTTCTTGTATTTGAAGATAAAATCTTTTTGCTTTGAAGAAGAAAGATCGAGCTGACTGAAATAAGTTCATTTGATGAAAATCAACAAAAATTGACAAGAACCACGAAAAGTTTTTGTATTTTAAGATAAAATCTGACGCTATTAAAGAAAAAACTTCTCCCTCGATGAAAAATGTTCATTTGCTGAAAATCAACAAAACCACGAAAAGTTCTTGTATTTGAAGATAAAATCTTTTTGCTTTGAAGAAGAAAGATCTAGCTGACTGAAATAAGTTCATAAGATGAAAACCAACAAAATTTGATTAGAACCACGAAAAGTTCTTGTATTTTAAGATAAAATCTGACGCTATTAAAGAAAAAACTTCTCGCTCGCTGAAATATGTTCATTTGCTGAAAATCAACAAAACCACGAAAAGTTCTTGTATTTGAAGATAAAATCTTTTTGCTTTGAAGAAGAAAGATCTCGCTGACTGAAATAAGTTCATTGGATGAAAACCAACAAAAATTGACAAGAACCACGAAAAGTTCTTGTATTTTAAGATAAAATCTTACGCTATTAAAGAAAAAACTTCTCCCTCGCTGAAATATGTTCATTTGCTGAAAATCAACAAAACCACGAAAAGTTCTTGTCTTTCAAGATAAAATATTTTTGCTTTGAAGAAGAAAGATCGAGCTGACTGAAATAAGTTCATAAGATGAAAACCAACAAAAATTGACAAGAACCACGAAAAGTTCTTGTATTTTAAGATAAAATCTTACGCTATTAAAGAAAAAACTTCTCGCTCGCTGAAATATGTTCATTTGCTGAAAATCAACAAAACCACGAAAAGTTCTTGTATTTGAAGATAAAATCTTTTTGCTTTGAAGAAGAAAGATCTGGCTGACTGAAATAAGTTCATTGGATGAAAACCAACAAAAATTGACAAGAACCACGAAAAGTTCTTGTATTTTAAGATAAAATCTGACGCGATTAAAGAAAAAACTTGTCGCTCGCTGAAATATGTTCATTTGCTGAAAATCAACAAAACCACGAAAAGTTCTTGTATTTGAAGATAAAATCTTTTTGCTTTGAAGAAGAAAGATCTAGCTGACTGAAATAAGTTCATAAGATGAAAACCAACAAAAATTGACAAGAACCACGAAAAGTTCTTGTATTTTAAGATAAAATCTTACGCTATTAAAGAAAAAACATCTCCCTCGCTGAAATATGTTCATTTGCTGAAAATCAACAAAACCACGAAAAGTTCTTGTATTTGAAGATAAAATCTTTTTGCTTTGAAGAAGAAAGATCTGGCTGACTGAAATAAGTTCATTGGATGAAAACCAACAAAAATTGACAAGAACCACGAAAAGTTCTTGTATTTTAAGATAAAATCTGACGCTATTAAAGAAAAAACTTCTCCCTCGCTGAAATATGTTCATTTGCTGAAAATCAACAAAACCACGAAAAGTTCTTGTCTTTCAAGATAAAATATTTTTGCTTTGAAGAAGAAAGATCGAGCTGACTGAAATAAGTTCATAAGATGAAAACCAACAAAAATTGACAAGAACCACGAAAAGTTCTTGTATTTTAAGATAAAATCTTACGCTATTAAAGAAAAAAATTGACAAGAACCACGAAAAGTTCTTGTATTTTAAGATAAAATCTTACGCTATTAAAGAAAAAACTTCTCGCTCGCTGAAATATGTTCATTTGCTGAAAATCAACAAAACCACGAAAAGTTCTTGTATTTGAAGATAAAATCTTTTTGCTTTGAAGAAGAAAGATCTAGCTGACTGAAATAAGTTCATTGGATGAAATCCAACAAAAATTGACAAGAACCACGAAAAGTTCTTGTATTTTAAGATAAAATCTGACGCTATTAAAGAAAAAACTTCTCCCTCGCTGAAATATGTTCATTTGCTGAAAATCAACAAAACCACGAAAAGTTCTTGTATTTGAAGATAAAATCTTTTTGCTTTGAAGAAGAAAGATCTGGCTGACTGAAATAAGTTCATTGGATGAAAACCAACAAAAATTGACAAGAACCACGAAAAGTTCTTGTATTTTAAGATAAAATCTGACGCGATTGAAGAAAAAACTTGTCGCTCGCTGAAATATGTTCATTTGCTGAAAATCAACAAAACCACGAAAAGTTCTTGTATTTGAAGATAAAATCTTTTTGCTTTGAAGAAGAAAGATCTAGCTGACTGAAATAAGTTCATAAGATGAAAACCAACAAAAATTGACAAGAACCACGAAAAGTTCTTGTATTTGAAGATAAAATCTTTTTGCTTTGAAGAAGAAAGATCGAGCTGACTGAAATAAGTTCATAAGATGAAAACTAACAAAAATTGACAAGAACCACGAAAAGTTCTTGTATTTTAAGATAAAATCTTACGCTATTGAAGAAAAAACTTCTAGCTCGCTGAAATATGTTCATTTGCTGAAAATCAACAAAACCACGAAAAGTTCTTGTATTTGAAGATAAAATCTTTTTGCTTTGAAGAAGAAAGATCTAGCTGACTGAAATAAGTTCATTGGATGAAAACCAACAAAAATTGACAAGAACCACGAAAAGTTCTTGTATTTTAAGATAAAATCTGACGCTATTAAAGAAAAAACTTCTCCCTCGCTGAAATATGTTCATTTGCTGAAAATCAACAAAACCACGAAAAGTTCTTGTATTTGAAGATAAAATCTTTTTGCTTTGAAGAAGAAAGATCGAGCTGACTGAAATAAGTTCATTTGATGAAAATCAACAAAAATTGACAAGAACCACGAAAAGTTTTTGTATTTTAAGATAAAATCTGACGCTATTAAAGAAAAAACTTCTCCCTCGATGAAAAATGTTCATTTGCTGAAAATCAACAAAACCACGAAAAGTTCTTGTATTTGAAGATAAAATCTTTTTGCTTTGAAGAAGAAAGATCTAGCTGACTGAAATAAGTTCATAAGATGAAAACCAACAAAATTTGATTAGAACCACGAAAAGTTCTTGTATTTTAAGATAAAATCTGACGCTATTAAAGAAAAAACTTCTCGCTCGCTGAAATATGTTCATTTGCTGAAAATCAACAAAACCACGAAAAGTTCTTGTATTTGAAGATAAAATCTTTTTGCTTTGAAGAAGAAAGATCTCGCTGACTGAAATAAGTTCATTGGATGAAAACCAACAAAAATTGACAAGAACCACGAAAAGTTCTTGTATTTTAAGATAAAATCTTACGCTATTAAAGAAAAAACTTCTCCCTCGCTGAAATATGTTCATTTGCTGAAAATCAACAAAACCACGAAAAGTTCTTGTCTTTCAAGATAAAATATTTTTGCTTTGAAGAAGAAAGATCGAGCTGACTGAAATAAGTTCATAAGATGAAAACCAACAAAAATTGACAAGAACCACGAAAAGTTCTTGTATTTTAAGATAAAATCTTACGCTATTAAAGAAAAAACTTCTCGCTCGCTGAAATATGTTCATTTGCTGAAAATCAACAAAACCACGAAAAGTTCTTGTATTTGAAGATAAAATCTTTTTGCTTTGAAGAAGAAAGATCTGGCTGACTGAAATAAGTTCATTGGATGAAAACCAACAAAAATTGACAAGAACCACGAAAAGTTCTTGTATTTTAAGATAAAATCTGACGCGATTAAAGAAAAAACTTGTCGCTCGCTGAAATATGTTCATTTGCTGAAAATCAACAAAACCACGAAAAGTTCTTGTATTTGAAGATAAAATCTTTTTGCTTTGAAGAAGAAAGATCTAGCTGACTGAAATAAGTTCATAAGATGAAAACCAACAAAAATTGACAAGAACCACGAAAAGTTCTTGTATTTTAAGATAAAATCTTACGCTATTAAAGAAAAAACATCTCCCTCGCTGAAATATGTTCATTTGCTGAAAATCAACAAAACCACGAAAAGTTCTTGTATTTGAAGATAAAATCTTTTTGCTTTGAAGAAGAAAGATCTGGCTGACTGAAATAAGTTCATTGGATGAAAACCAACAAAAATTGACAAGAACCACGAAAAGTTCTTGTATTTTAAGATAAAATCTGACGCTATTAAAGAAAAAACTTCTCCCTCGCTGAAATATGTTCATTTGCTGAAAATCAACAAAACCACGAAAAGTTCTTGTCTTTCAAGATAAAATATTTTTGCTTTGAAGAAGAAAGATCGAGCTGACTGAAATAAGTTCATAAGATGAAAACCAACAAAAATTGACAAGAACCACGAAAAGTTCTTGTATTTTAAGATAAAATCTTACGCTATTAAAGAAAAAAATTGACAAGAACCACGAAAAGTTCTTGTATTTTAAGATAAAATCTTACGCTATTAAAGAAAAAACTTCTCGCTCGCTGAAATATGTTCATTTGCTGAAAATCAACAAAACCACGAAAAGTTCTTGTATTTGAAGATAAAATCTTTTTGCTTTGAAGAAGAAAGATCTAGCTGACTGAAATAAGTTCATTGGATGAAATCCAACAAAAATTGACAAGAACCACGAAAAGTTCTTGTATTTTAAGATAAAATCTGACGCTATTAAAGAAAAAACTTCTCCCTCGCTGAAATATGTTCATTTGCTGAAAATCAACAAAACCACGAAAAGTTCTTGTATTTGAAGATAAAATCTTTTTGCTTTGAAGAAGAAAGATCTGGCTGACTGAAATAAGTTCATTGGATGAAAACCAACAAAAATTGACAAGAACCACGAAAAGTTCTTGTATTTTAAGATAAAATCTGACGCGATTGAAGAAAAAACTTGTCGCTCGCTGAAATATGTTCATTTGCTGAAAATCAACAAAACCACGAAAAGTTCTTGTATTTGAAGATAAAATCTTTTTGCTTTGAAGAAGAAAGATCTAGCTGACTGAAATAAGTTCATAAGATGAAAACCAACAAAAATTGACAAGAACCACGAAAAGTTCTTGTATTTTAAGATAAAATCTTACGCTATTGAAGAAAAAACATCTCCCTCGCTGAAATATGTTCATTTGCTGAAAATCAACAAAACCACGAAAAGTTCTTGTATTTGAAGATAAAATCTTTTTGCTTTCAAGAAGAAAGATCAAGCTGACTGAAATAAGTTCATTGGATGAAAACCAACAAAAATTGACAAGAACCACGAAAAGTTCTTGTATTTTAAGATAAAATCTGACGCTATTAAAGAAAAAACTTCTCCCTCGCTGAAATATGTTCATTTGCTGAAAATCAACAAAACCTCGAAAAGTTCTTGTATTTGAAGATAAAATCTTTTTGCTTTGAAGAAGAAAGATCTAGCTGACTGAAATAAGTTCATTTGATGAAAATCAACAAAAATTGACAAGAACCACGAAAAGTTTTTGTATTTAAGATAAAATCTGACGCTATTAAAGAAAAAACTTCTCCCTCGCTGAAAAATGTTCATTTGCTGAAAATCAACAAAACCACGAAAAGTTCTTGTATCTGAAGATAAAATCTTTTTGCTTTGAAGAAGAAAGATCTGGCTGACTGAAATAAGTTCATAAGATGAAAACCAACAAAATTTGATTAGGACCACGAAAAGTTCTTGTATTTTAAGATAAAATCTGACGCTATTAAAGAAAAAACTTCTCGCTCGCTGAAATATGTTCATTTGCTGAAAATCAAAAAAACCACGAAAAGTTCTTGTATTTGAAGATAAAATCTTTTTGCTTTGAAGAAGAAAGATCCAGCTGACTGAAATAAGTTCATAAGATGAAAACTAACAAAAATTGACAAGAACCACGAAAAGTTTTTGTATTTTAAGATAAAATCTGACGCTATTAAAGAAAAAACTTCTCCCTCGCTGAAAAATGTTCATTTGCTGAAAATCAACAAAACCACGAAAAGTTCTTGTATTTGAAGATAAAATCTTTTTGCTTTGAAGAAGAAAGATCCAGCTGACTGAAATAAGTTCATTGGATGAAATCCTACAAAAATTGACAAGAACCACGAAAAGTTCTTGTATTTTAAGATAAAATCTGACGCTATTAAAGAAAAAACTTCTCCCTCGCTGAAATATGTTCATTTGCTGAAAATCAACAAAACCACGAAAAGTTCTTGTATTTGAAGATAAAATCTTTTTGCTTTGAAGAAGAAAGATCTGGCTGACTGAAATAAGTTCATTGGATGAAAACCAACAAAAACTGACAAGAACCACGAAAAGTTCTTGTATTTTAAGATAAAATCTGACGCTGTTGAAGAAAAAACTTCTCCCTCGCTGAAATATGTTCATTTGCTGAAAATCAACAAAACCACGAAAAGTTCTTGTATTTGAAGATAAAATCTTTTTGCTTTGAAGAAGAAAGATCGAGCTGACTGAAATAAGTTCATCAGATGAAAACCAACAAAATTTGATGAGGACCACGAAACGTTCTTGTATTTTAAGATAAAATCTGACGCTATTAAAGAAAAAACTTCTCGCTCGCTGAAATATGTTCATTTGCTGAAAATCAACAAAACCACGAAAAGTTCTTGTATTTGAAGATAAAATCTTTTTGCTTTGAAGAAAGATCCAGCTGACTGAAATAAGTTCATAAGATGAAAACTAACAAAAATTGACAAGAACCACGAAAAGTTTTTGTATTTTAAGATAAAATCTGACGCTATTAAAGAAAAAACTTCTCGCTCGCTGAAATATGTTCATTTGCTGAAAATCAACAAAACCACGAAAAGTTCTTGTATTTGAAGATAAAATCTTTTTGCTTTGAAGAAGAAAGATCTGGCTGACTGAAATAAGTTCATTGGATGAAAACCAACAAAAATTGACAAGAACCACGAAAAGTTCTTGTATTTTAAGATAAAATCTGACGCGATTAAAGAAAAAACTTGTCGCTCGCTGAAATATGTTCATTTGCTGAAAATCAACAAAACCACGAAAAGTTCTTGTATTTGAAGATAAAATCTTTTTGCTTTGAAGAAGAAAGATCTAGCTGACTGAAATAAGTTCATAAGATGAAAACCAACAAAAATTGACAAGAACCACGAAAAGTTCTTGTATTTTAAGATAAAATCTTACGCTATTAAAGAAAAAACATCTCCCTCGCTGAAATATGTTCATTTGCTGAAAATCAACAAAACCACGAAAAGTTCTTGTATTTGAAGATAAAATCTTTTTGCTTTGAAGAAGAAAGATCTGGCTGACTGAAATAAGTTCATTGGATGAAAACCAACAAAAATTGACAAGAACCACGAAAAGTTCTTGTATTTTAAGATAAAATCTGACGCTATTAAAGAAAAAACTTCTCCCTCGCTGAAATATGTTCATTTGCTGAAAATCAACAAAACCACGAAAAGTTCTTGTCTTTCAAGATAAAATATTTTTGCTTTGAAGAAGAAAGATCGAGCTGACTGAAATAAGTTCATAAGATGAAAACCAACAAAAATTGACAAGAACCACGAAAAGTTCTTGTATTTTAAGATAAAATCTTACGCTATTAAAGAAAAAAATTGACAAGAACCACGAAAAGTTCTTGTATTTTAAGATAAAATCTTACGCTATTAAAGAAAAAACTTCTCGCTCGCTGAAATATGTTCATTTGCTGAAAATCAACAAAACCACGAAAAGTTCTTGTATTTGAAGATAAAATCTTTTTGCTTTGAAGAAGAAAGATCTAGCTGACTGAAATAAGTTCATTGGATGAAATCCAACAAAAATTGACAAGAACCACGAAAAGTTCTTGTATTTTAAGATAAAATCTGACGCTATTAAAGAAAAAACTTCTCCCTCGCTGAAATATGTTCATTTGCTGAAAATCAACAAAACCACGAAAAGTTCTTGTATTTGAAGATAAAATCTTTTTGCTTTGAAGAAGAAAGATCTGGCTGACTGAAATAAGTTCATTGGATGAAAACCAACAAAAATTGACAAGAACCACGAAAAGTTCTTGTATTTTAAGATAAAATCTGACGCGATTGAAGAAAAAACTTGTCGCTCGCTGAAATATGTTCATTTGCTGAAAATCAACAAAACCACGAAAAGTTCTTGTATTTGAAGATAAAATCTTTTTGCTTTGAAGAAGAAAGATCTAGCTGACTGAAATAAGTTCATAAGATGAAAACCAACAAAAATTGACAAGAACCACGAAAAGTTCTTGTATTTTAAGATAAAATCTTACGCTATTGAAGAAAAAACATCTCCCTCGCTGAAATATGTTCATTTGCTGAAAATCAACAAAACCACGAAAAGTTCTTGTATTTGAAGATAAAATCTTTTTGCTTTCAAGAAGAAAGATCTAGCTGACTGAAATAAGTTCATTGGATGAAAACCAACAAAAATTGACAAGAACCACGAAAAGTTCTTGTATTTTAAGATAAAATCTGACGCTATTAAAGAAAAAACTTCTCCCTCGCTGAAATATGTTCATTTGCTGAAAATCAACAAAACCTCGAAAAGTTCTTGTATTTGAAGATAAAATCTTTTTGCTTTGAAGAAGAAAGATCTAGCTGACTGAAATAAGTTCATTTGATGAAAATCAACAAAAATTGACAAGAACCACGAAAAGTTTTTGTATTTAAGATAAAATCTGACGCTATTAAAGAAAAAACTTCTCCCTCGCTGAAAAATGTTCATTTGCTGAAAATCAACAAAACCACGAAAAGTTCTTGTATCTGAAGATAAAATCTTTTTGCTTTGAAGAAGAAAGATCTGGCTGACTGAAATAAGTTCATAAGATGAAAACCAACAAAATTTGATTAGGACCACGAAAAGTTCTTGTATTTTAAGATAAAATCTGACGCTATTAAAGAAAAAACTTCTCGCTCGCTGAAATATGTTCATTTGCTGAAAATCAAAAAAACCACGAAAAGTTCTTGTATTTGAAGATAAAATCTTTTTGCTTTGAAGAAGAAAGATCCAGCTGACTGAAATAAGTTCATAAGATGAAAACTAACAAAAATTGACAAGAACCACGAAAAGTTTTTGTATTTTAAGATAAAATCTGACGCTATTAAAGAAAAAACTTCTCCCTCGCTGAAAAATGTTCATTTGCTGAAAATCAACAAAACCACGAAAAGTTCTTGTATTTGAAGATAAAATCTTTTTGCTTTGAAGAAGAAAGATCCAGCTGACTGAAATAAGTTCATTGGATGAAATCCTACAAAAATTGACAAGAACCACGAAAAGTTCTTGTATTTTAAGATAAAATCTGACGCTATTAAAGAAAAAACTTCTCCCTCGCTGAAATATGTTCATTTGCTGAAAATCAACAAAACCACGAAAAGTTCTTGTATTTGAAGATAAAATCTTTTTGCTTTGAAGAAGAAAGATCTGGCTGACTGAAATAAGTTCATTGGATGAAAACCAACAAAAACTGACAAGAACCACGAAAAGTTCTTGTATTTTAAGATAAAATCTGACGCTGTTGAAGAAAAAACTTCTCCCTCGCTGAAATATGTTCATTTGCTGAAAATCAACAAAACCACGAAAAGTTCTTGTATTTGAAGATAAAATCTTTTTGCTTTGAAGAAGAAAGATCGAGCTGACTGAAATAAGTTCATCAGATGAAAACCAACAAAATTTGATGAGGACCACGAAACGTTCTTGTATTTTAAGATAAAATCTGACGCTATTAAAGAAAAAACTTCTCGCTCGCTGAAATATGTTCATTTGCTGAAAATCAACAAAACCACGAAAAGTTCTTGTATTTGAAGATAAAATCTTTTTGCTTTGAAGAAAGATCCAGCTGACTGAAATAAGTTCATAAGATGAAAACTAACAAAAATTGACAAGAACCACGAAAAGTTTTTGTATTTTAAGATAAAATCTGACGCTATTAAAGAAAAAACTTCTCCCTCGCTGAAAAATGTTCATTTGCTGAAAATCAACAAAACCACGAAAAGTTCTTGTATTTGAAGATAAAATCTTTTTGCTTTGAAGAAGAAAGATCTAGCTGACTGAAATAAGTTCATTGGATGAAATCCTACAAAAATTGACAAGAACCACGCAAAGTTCTTGTATTTTAAGATAAAATCTGACGCTATTAAAGAAAAAACTTCTCCCTCGCTGAAATATGTTCATTTGCTGAAAATCAACAAAACCACGAAAAGTTCTTGTATTTGAAGATAAAATCTTTTTGCTTTGAAGAAGAAAGATCTGGCTGACTGAAATAAGTTCATTGGATGAAAACCAACAAAAATTGACAAGAACCACGAAAAGTTCTTGTATTTTAAGATAAAATCTGACGCAATTAAAGAAAAAACTTGTCGATCGCTGAAATATGTTCATTTGCTGAAAATCAACAAAACCACGAAAAGTTCTTGTATTTGAAGATAAAATCTTTTTGCTTTGAAGAAGAAAGATCCAGCTGACTGAATTAAGTTCATAAGATGAAAACCAACAAAAATTGACAAGAACCACGAAAAATTCTTGTATTTTAGATAAAATCTGACGCTATTAAAGAAAAAACTTCTCGCTCGCTGAAATATGTTCATTTGCTGAAAATCAACAAAACCACGAAAAGTTCTTGTATTTGAAGATAAAATCTTTTTGCTTTGAAGAAGAAAGATCTAGCTGACTGAAATAAGTTCATTGGATGAAAACCAACAAAAATTGACAAGAACCACGAAAAGTTCTTGTATTTTAAGATAAAATCTGACGCTATTAAAGAAAAAACTTCTCCCTCGCTGAAATATGTTCATTTGCTGAAAATCAACAAAACCACGAAAAGTTCTTGTATTTGAAGATAAAATCTTTTTGCTTTAGGATGAAAGATCGAGCTGACTGAAATAAGTTCATTGGATGAAAACCAACAAAAATTGACAAGAACCACGAAAAGTTCTTGTATTTTAAGATAAAATCTGACGCTATTAAAGAAAAAACTTCTCCCTCGCTGAAATATGTTCATTTGCTGAAAATCAACAAAACCACGAAAAGTTCTTGTATTTGAAGATAAAATCTTTTTGCTTTGAAGAAGAAAGATCTAGCTGACTGAAATAAGTTCATTTGATGAAAATCAACAAAAATTGACAAGAACCACGAAAAGTTTTTGTATTTTAAGATAAAATCTGACGCTATTAAAGAAAAAACTTCTCCCTCGCTGAAAAATGTTCATTTGCTGAAAATCAACAAAACCACGGAAAGTTCTTGTATTTGAAGATAAAATCTTTTTGCTTTGAAGAAGAAAGATCTGGCTGACTGAAATAAGTTCATTGGATGAAAACCAACAAAAATTGACAAGAACCACGAAAAGTTCTTGTATTTTAAGATAAAATCTGACGCTATTGAAGAAAAATCTTCTCCCTTGCTGAAATATGTTCATTTGCTGAAAATCAACAAAACCACGAAAAGTTCTTGTATTTGAAGATAAAATCTTTTTGCTTTGAAGAAGAAAGATCTGGCTGACTGAAACAAGTTCATTGGATGAAAACCAACAAAAATTGACAAGAACCACGAAAAGTTCTTGTATTTTAAGATAAAATCTGACGCTATTGAAGAAAAAACTTCTCCCTCGCTGAAATATGTTCATTTGCTGAAAATCAACAAAACCACGAAAAGTTCTTGTATTTGAAGATAAAATCTTTTTGCTTTGAAGAAGAAAGATCGCGCTGACTGAAATAAGTTCATAAGATGAAAACCAACAAAATATGATTAGAACCACGAAAAGTTCTTGTATTTTAAGATAAAATCTGACGCTATTAAAGAAAAAACTTCTCGCTCGCTGAAATATGTTCATTTGCTGAAAATCAACAAAACCACAAAAAGTTCTTGTATTTGAAGATAAAATCTTTTTGCTTTCAAGAAGAAAGATCAAGCTGACTGAAATACGTTCATTGGATGAAAACCAACAAAAATTGACAAGAACCACGAAAAGTTCTTGTATTTTAAGATAAAATCTGACGCGATTAAAGAAAAAACTTGTCACTCGCTGAAATATGTTCATTTGCTGAAAATCAACAAAACCACGAAAAGTTCTTGTATTTGAAGATAAAATCTTTTTGCTTTGAAGAAGAAAGATCCAGCTGACTGAAATAAGTTAATGGGATGAAAACCAACAAAAATTGACAAGAACCACGAAAGGTTCTTGTATTTTAAGATATAATCTGACGCGATTAAAGAAAAAACTTGTCGCTCGCTGAAATATGTTCATTTGCTGAAAATCAACAAAACCACGAAAAGTTCTTGTATTTGAAAATAAAATCTTTTTGCTTTGAAGAAGAAAGATCTAGCTGACTGAAATAAGTTCATAAGATGAAAACTAACAAAAATTGACAAGAACCACGAAAAGTTCTTGTATTTTAAGATAAAATCTTACGCTATTGAAGAAAAAACTTCGAGCTCGCTGAAATATGTTCATTTGCTGAAAATCAACAAAACCACGAAAAGTTCTTGTATTTGAAGATAAAATCTTTTTGCTTTGAAGAAGAAAGATCTAGCTGACTGAAATAAGTTCATTGGATGAAAACCAACAAAAATTGACAAGAACCACGAAAAGTTCTTGTATTTTAAGATAAAATCTGACGCTATCAAAGAAAAAACTTCTCGCTCGCTGAAATATGTTCATTTGCTGAAAATCAACAAAACCACGAAAAGTTCTTGTATTTGAAGATAAAATCTTTTTGCTTTGAAGAAGAAAGATCGAGCTGACTGAAATAAGTTCATAAGATGAAAACCAACAAAATTTGATTAGTACCACGAAAAGTTCTTGTATTTTAAGATAAAATCTGATGCTATTAAAGAAAAAACTTCTCGCTCGCTGAAATATGTTCATTTGCTGAAAATCAACAAAACCACGAAAAGTTCTTGTATTTGAAGATAAAATCTTTTTGCTTTGAAGAAGAAAGATCGAGCTGACTGAAATAAGTTCATTGGATGAAAACCAACAAAAATTGACAAGAACCACGAAAAGTTCTTGTATTTGAAGACAAAATCTTTTTGCTTTGAAGAAGAAAGATCCAACTGACTGAAATAAGTTCATAAGATGAAAACCAACAAAAATTGACAAGAACCACGAAAAGTTCTTGTATTTTAAGATAAAATCTTACGCGATTGAAGAAAAAACTTCTCGCTCGCTGAAATATGTTCATTTGCTGAAAATCAACAAAGCCACGAAAAGTTCTTGTATTTGAAGATAAAATCTTTTTGCTTTCAAGAAGAAAGATCAAGCTGACTGAAATACGTTCATTGGATGAAAACCAACAAAAATTGACAAGAACCACGAAAAGTTCTTGTATTTTAAGATAAAATCTGACGCGATGAAAGAAAAAACTTGTCGCTCGCTGAAATATGTTCATTTGCTGAAAATCAACAAAACCACGAAAAGTTCTTGTATTTGAAGATAAAATCTTTTTGCTTTGAAGAAGAAAGATCTAGCTGACTGAAATGAGTTTATGGGATGAAAACCAACAAAAATTGACAAGAACCACGAAAAGTTCTTGTATTTTAAGATAAAATCTGACGCTATTAAAGAAAAAGCTTCTCCCTCGCTGAAATATGTTCATTTGCTGAAAATCAACAAAACAACGAAAAGTTCTTGTATTTGAAGATAAAATCTTTTTGCTTTGAAGAAGAAAGATCTAGCTGACTGAAATAAGTTCATAAGATGAAAACTAACAAAAATTGACAAGAACCACGAAAAGTTCTTGTATTTTAAGATAAAATCTTACGCTATTGAAGAAAAAACTTCTAGCTCGCTGAAATATGTTCATTTGCTGAAAATCAACAAAACCACGAAAAGTTCTCGTATTTGAAGATAAAATCTTTTTGCTTTGAAGAAGAAAGATCTAGCTGACTGAAATAAGTTCATAAGATGAAAACCAACAAAATTTGATTCGTACCACGAAAAGTTCTTGTATTTTAAGATAAAATCTGATGCTATTAAAGAAAAAACTTCTCGCTCGCTGAAATATGTTCATTTGCTGAAAATCAACAAAACTACGAAAAGTTCTTGTATTTGAAGATAAAATCTTTTTGCTTTGAAGAAGAAAGATCTAGCTGACTGAAATAAGTTCATTGGATGAAAACCAACAAAAATTGACAAGAACCACGAAAAGTTCTTGTATTTGAAGACAAAATCTTTTTGCCTTGAAGAAGAAAGATCCAACTGACTGAAATAAGTTCATAAGATGAAAACTAACAAAAATTGACAAGAACCACGAAAAGTTCTTGTATTTTAAGATAAAATCTGACGCGATTGAAGAAAAAACTTGTCGCTCGCTGAAATATGTTCATTTGCTGAAAATCAACAAAACCACAAAAAGTTCTTGTGTTTGAAGATAAAATCTTTTTGCTTTGAAGAAGAAAGATCTAGCTGACTGAAATAAGTTAATGGGATGAAAACCAAGAAAAATTGACAAGAACCACGAAAGGTTCTTGTATTTTAAGATAAAATCTGACGCTATTAAAGAAAAAACTTGTCGCTCGCTGAAATATGTTCATTTGCTGAAAATCAACAAAACCACGAAAAGTTCTTGTATTTGAAGATAAAATCTTTTTGCTTTGAAGAAGAAAGATCTAGCTGACTGAAATGAGTTTATGGGATGAAAACCAACAAAAATTGACAAGAACCACGAAAAGTTCTTGTATTTGAAGATAAAATCTTTTTGCTTTGAAGAAGAAAGATCTAGCTGACTGAAATAAGTTCATTGGATGAAAACCAACAAAAATTGACAAGAACCACGAAAGGTTCTTGTATTTTAAGATAAAATCTGACGCTATTAAAGAAAAAATTTCTCGCTCGCTGAAATATGTTCATTTGCTGAAAATCAACAAAACCACGAAAAGTTCTTGTATTTGAAGATAAAATCTTTTTGCTTTGAAGAAGAAAGATCTAGCTGACTGAAATAAGTTCATTGGATGAAAACCAACAAAAATTGACAAGAACCACGAAAAGTTCTTGTATTTTAAGATAAAATCTTACGCTATTGAAGAAAAAACTTCTCCCTCGCTGAAATATGTTCATTTGCTGAAAATCAACAAAACCACGAAAAGTTCTTGTATTTGAAGATAAAATCTTTTTGCTTTGAAGAAGAAAGATCGAGCTGACTGAAATAAGTTCATTTGATGAAAATCAACAAAAATTGACAAGAACCACGAAAAGTTTTTGTATTTTAAGATAAAATCTGACGCTATTAAAGAAAAAACTTCTCCCTCGCTGAAAAATGTTCATTTGCTGAAAATCAACAAAACCACGAAAAGTTCTTGTATTTGAAGATAAAATCTTTTTGCTTTGAAGAAGAAAGATCGAGCTGACTGAAATAAGTTCATTGGATGAAAACCAACAAAAATTGACAAGAACCACGAAAAGTTCTTGTATTTTAAGATAAAATCTGACGCTATTAAAGAAAAAACTTCTCCCTCGCTGAAATATGTTCATTTGCTGAAAATCAACAAAACCACGAAAAGTTCTTGTATTTGAAGATAAAATCTTTTTGCTTTGAAGAAGAAAGATCTCGCTGACTGAAATAAGTTCATTGGATGAAAACCAACAAAAATTGACAAGAACCACGAAAAGTTCTTGTATTTTAAGCTAAAATCTGACGCTATTAAAGAAAAAACTTCTCCCTCGCTGAAATATGTTCATTTGCTGAAAATCAACAAAACCACGAAAAGTTCTTGTCTTTCAAGATAAAATATTTTTGCTTTGAGAAAGAAAGATCGAGCTGACTGAAATAAGTTCATAAGATGAAAACCAACAAAAATTGACAAGAACCACGAAAAGTTCTTGTATTTTAAGATAAAATCTGACGCTATTAAAGAAAAAACTTCTCGCTCGCTGAAATATGTTCATTTGCTGAAAATCAACAAAACCACGAAAAGTTCTTGTATTTGAAGATAAAATCTTTTTGCTTTGAAGAAGAAAGATCTAGCTGACTGAAATAAGTTCATTGGATGAAATCCAACAAAAATTGACAAGAACCACGAAAAGTTCTTGTATTTTAAGATAAAATCTGACGCTATTGAAGAAAAAACTTCTCCCTCGCTGAAATATGTTCATTTGCTGAAAATCAACAAAACCACGAAAAGTTCTTGTATTTGAAGATAAAATCTTTTTGCTTTGAAGAAGAAAGATCGAGCTGACTGAAATAAGTTCATAAGATGAAAACCAACAAAAATTGACAAGAACCACGAAAAGTTCTTGTATTTTAAGATAAAATCTTACGCTATTGAAGTAAAAACATCTCCCTCGCTGAAATATGTTCATTTGCTGAAAATCAACAAAACCACGAAAAGTTCTTGTATTTGAAGATAAAATCTTTTTGCTTTGAAGAAGAAAGATCTCGCTGACTGAAATAAGTTCATTGGATGAAAATCAACAAAAATTGACAAGAACCACGAAAAGTTTTTGTATTTTAAGATAAAATCTGACGCTATTAAAGAAAAAACTTCTCCCTCGCTGAAAAATGTTCATTTGCTGAAAATCAACAAAACCACGAAAAGTTCTTGTATTTGAAGATAAAATCTTTTTGCTTTGAAGAAGAAAGATCTGGCTGACTGAAATAAGTTCATTGGATGAAAACCAACAAAAATTGACAAGAACCACGAAAAGTTCTTGTATTTTAAGATAAAATCTGACGCTATTGAAGAAAAAACTTCTCCCTCGCTGAAATATGTTCATTTGCTGAAAATCAACAAAACCACGAAAAGTTCTTGTATTTGAAGATAAAATATTTTTGCTTTGAGAAAGAAAGATCGAGCTGACTGAAATAAGTTCATAAGATGAAAACCAACAAAAATTGACAAGAACCACGAAAAGTTCTTGTATTTTAAGATAAAATCTGACGCTATTAAAGAAAAAACTTCTCGCTCGCTGAAATATGTTCATTTGCTGAAAATCAACAAAACCACGAAAAGTTCTTGTATTTGAAGATAAAATCTTTTTGCTTTGAAGAAGAAAGATCTAGCTGACTGAAATAAGTTCATTGGATGAAATCCAACAAAAATTGACAAGAACCACGAAAAGTTCTTGTATTTTAAGATAAAATCTGACGCTATTGAAGAAAAAACTTCTCCCTCGCTGAAATATGTTCATTTGCTGAAAATCAACAAAACCACGAAAAGTTCTTGTATTTGAAGATAAAATCTTTTTGCTTTGAAGAAGAAAGATCGAGCTGACTGAAATAAGTTCATAAGATGAAAACCAACAAAAATTGACAAGAACCACGAAAAGTTCTTGTATTTTAAGATAAAATCTTACGCTATTGAAGTAAAAACATCTCCCTCGCTGAAATATGTTCATTTGCTGAAAATCAACAAAACCACGAAAAGTTCTTGTATTTGAAGATAAAATCTTTTTGCTTTGAAGAAGAAAGATCTCGCTGACTGAAATAAGTTCATTGGATGAAAATCAACAAAAATTGACAAGAACCACGAAAAGTTTTTGTATTTTAAGATAAAATCTGACGCTATTAAAGAAAAAACTTCTCCCTCGCTGAAAAATGTTCATTTGCTGAAAATCAACAAAACCACGAAAAGTTCTTGTATTTGAAGATAAAATCTTTTTGCTTTGAAGAAGAAAGATCTGGCTGACTGAAATAAGTTCATTGGATGAAAACCAACAAAAATTGACAAGAACCACGAAAAGTTCTTGTATTTTAAGATAAAATCTGACGCTATTGAAGAAAAAACTTCTCCCTCGCTGAAATATGTTCATTTGCTGAAAATCAACAAAACCACGAAAAGTTCTTGTATTTGAAGATAAAATCTTTTTGCTTTGAAGAAGAAAGATCTGGCTGACTGAAATAAGTTCATTGGATGAAAACCAACAAAAATTGACAAGAACCACGAAAAGTTCTTGTATTTTAAGATAAAATCTGACGCTGTTGAAGAAAAAACTTCTCCCTCGCTGAAATATGTTCATTTGCTGAAAATCAACAAAACCACGAAAAGTTCTTGTATTTGAAGATGAAATCTTTTTGCTTTGAAGAAGAAAGATCGAGCTGACTGAAATAAGTTCATAAGATGAAAACCAACAAAATTTGATTAGAACCACGAAAAGTTCTTGTATTTTAAGATAAAATCTTTTTGCTTTCAAGAAGAAAGATCCAGCTGACTGAAATAAGTTCATAAGATGAAAACGAACAAAAATTGACAAGAACCACGAAAAGTTTTTGTATTTTAAGATAAAATCTGACGCTATTAAAGAAAAAACTTCTCCCTCGCTGAAAAATGTTCATTTGCTGAAAATCAACAAAACCACGAAAAGTTCTTGTATTTGAAGATAAAATCTTTTTGCTTTGAAGAAGAAAGATCCAGCTGACTGAAATAAGTTCATTGGATGAAATCCTACAAAAATTGACAAGAACCACGAAAAGTTCTTGTATTTTAAGATAAAATCTGACGCTATTAAAGAAAAAACTTCACCCTCGCTGAAATATGTTCATTTGCTGAAAATCAACAAAACCACGAAAAGTTCTTGTATTTGAAGATAAAATCTTTTTGCTTTGAAGAAGAAAGATCTGGCTGACTGAAATAAGTTCATTGGATGAAAACCAACAAAAATTGACAAGAACCACGAAAAGTTCTTGTATTTTAAGATAAAATCTGACGCAATTAAAGAAAAAACTTGTCGCTCGCTGAAATATGTTCATTTGCTGAAAATCAACAAAACCACGAAAAGTTCTTGTATTTGAAGATAAAATCTTTTTGCTTTGAAGAAGAAAGATCGAGCTGACTGAAATAAGTTCATAAGATGAAAACCAACAAAAATTGACAAGAACCACGAAAAGTTCTTGTATTTTAAGATAAAATCTTACGCTATTGAAGTGAAAACATCTCCCTCGCTGAAATATGTTCATTTGCTGAAAATCAACAAAACCACGAAAAGTTCTTGTATTTGAAGATAAAATCTTTTTGCTTTGAAGAAGAAAGATCTCGCTGACTGAAATAAGTTCATTGGATGAAAATCAACAAAAATTGACAAGAACCACGAAAAGTTTTTGTATTTTAAGATAAAATCTGACGCTATTAAAGAAAAAACTTCTCCCTCGCTGAAAAATGTTCATTTGCTGAAAATCAACAAAACCACGAAAAGTTCTTGTATTTGAAGATAAAATCTTTTTGCTTTGAAGAAGAAAGATCTGGCTGACTGAAATAAGTTCATTGGATGAAAACCAACAAAAATTGACAAGAACCACGAAAAGTTCTTGTATTTTAAGATAAAATCTGACGCTATTGAAGAAAAAACTTCTCCCTCGCTGAAATATGTTCATTTGCTGAAAATCAACAAAACCACGAAAAGTTCTTGTATTTGAAGATAAAATCTTTTTGCTTTGAAGAAGAAAGATCTGGCTGACTGAAATAAGTTCATTGGATGAAAACCAACAAAAATTGACAAGAACCACGAAAAGTTCTTGTATTTTAAGATAAAATCTGACGCTGTTGAAGAAAAAACTTCTCCCTCGCTGAAATATGTTCATTTGCTGAAAATCAACAAAACCACGAAAAGTTCTTGTATTTGAAGATGAAATCTTTTTGCTTTGAAGAAGAAAGATCGAGCTGACTGAAATAAGTTCATAAGATGAAAACCAACAAAATTTGATTAGAACCACGAAAAGTTCTTGTATTTTAAGATAAAATCTTTTTGCTTTGAAGAAGAAAGATCCAGCTGACTGAAATAAGTTCATAAGATGAAAACTAACAAAAATTGACAAGAACCACGAAAAGTTTTTGTATTTTAAGATAAAATCTGACGCTATTAAAGAAAAAACTTCTCCCTCGCTGAAAAATGTTCATTTGCTGAAAATCAACAAAACCACGAAAAGTTCTTGTATTTGAAGATAAAATCTTTTTGCTTTGAAGAAGAAAGATCTAGCTGACTGAAATAAGTTCATTGGATGAAATCCTACAAAAATTGACAAGAACCACGAAAAGTTCTTGTATTTTAAGATAAAATCTGACGCTATTAAAGAAAAAACTTCACCCTCGCTGAAATATGTTCATTTGCTGAAAATCAACAAAACCACGAAAAGTTCTTGTATTTGAAGATAAAATCTTTTTGCTTTGAAGAAGAAAGATCTGACTGAAATAAGTTCATTGGATGAAAACCAACAAAAATTGACAAGAACCACGAAAAGTTCTTGTATTTTAAGATAAAATCTGACGCAATTAAAGAAAAAACTTGTCGCTCGCTGAAATATGTTCATTTGCTGAAAATCAACAAAACCACGAAAAGTTCTTGTATTTGAAGATAAAATCTTTTTGCTTTGAAGAAGAAAGATCCAGCTGACTGAAATAAGTTCATTAGATGAAAACTAACAAAAATTGACAAGAACCACGAAAAGTTCTTGTATTTTAAGATAAAATCTTACGCTATTGAAGAAAAAACATCTCCCTCGCTGAAATATGTTCATTTGCTGAAAATCAACAAAACCACGAAAAGTTCTTGTATTTGAAGATAAAATCTTTTTGCTTTCAAGAAGAAAGATCTAGCTGACTGAAATAAGTTCATTGGATGAAAACCAACAAAAATTGACAAGAACCACGAAAAGTTCTTGTATTTTAAGATAAAATCTGACGCTATTAAAGAAAAAACTTCTCCCTCGCTGAAAAATGTTCATTTGCTGAAAATCAACAAAACCACGAAAAGTTCTTGTATTTGAAGATAAAATCTTTTTGCTTTGAAGAAGAAAGATCTGGCTGACTGAAATAAGTTCATTGGATGAAAACTAACAAAAATTGACAAGAACCACGAAAAGTTCTTGTATTTTAAGATAAAATCTGACGCTATTGAAGAAAAAACTTCTCCCTCGCTGAAATATGTTCATTTGCTGAAAATCAACAAAACCACGAAAAGTTCTTGTATTTGAAGATAAAATCTTTTTGCTTTGAAGAAGAAAGATCGAGCTGACTGAAATAAGTTCATAAGATGAAAACCAACAAAATTTGATTAGAACCACGAAAAGTTCTTGTATTTTAAGATAAAATCTGACGCTATTAAAGAAAAAACTTCTCGCTCGCTGAAATATGTTCATTTGCTGAAAATCAACAAAACCACGAAAGGTTCTTGTATTTGAAGATAAAATCTTTTTGCTTTGAAGAAGAAAGATCTGGATGACTGAAATAAGTTCATTGGATGAAAACCAACAAAAATTGACAAGAACCACGAAAAGTTCTTGTATTTTAAGATAAAATCTTACGCTATTGAAGAAAAAACATCTCCCTCGCTGAAATATGTTCATTTGCTGAAAATCAACAAAACCACGAAAAGTTCTTGTATTTGAAGATAAAATCTTTTTGCTTTCAAGAAGAAAGATCTAGCTGACTGAAATAAGTTCATTGGATGAAAACCAACAAAAATTGACAAGAACCACGAAAAGTTCTTGTATTTTAAGATAAAATCTGACGGTATTAAAGAAAAAACTTCTCCCTCGCTGAAATATGCTCATTTGCTGAAAATCAACAAAACCTCGAAAAGTTCTTGTATTTGAAGATAAAATCTTTTTGCTTTGAAGAAGAAAGATCTAGCTGACTGAAATAAGTTCATTGGATGAAAACCAACAAAAATTGACAAGAACCACGAAAAGTTCTTGTATTTTAAGATAAAATCTGACGCTATTAAAGAAAAAATTTCTCGCTCGCTGAAATATGTTCATTTGCTGAAAATCAACAAAACCACGAAAAGTTCTTGTATTTGAAGATAAAATCTTTTTGCTTTGAAGAAGAAAGATCTAGCTGACTGAAATAAGTTCATTGGATGAAAACCAACAAAAATTGACAAGAACCACGAAAAGTTCTTGTATTTTAAGATAAAATCTGATGCTATTAAAGAAAAAACTTCTCCCTCGCTGAAATATGTTCATTTGCTGAAAATCAACAAAACCACGAAAAGTTCTTGTATTTGAAGATAAAATCTTTTTGCTTTGAAGAAGAAAGATCGAGCTGACTGAAATAAGTTCATTTGATGAAAATCAACAAAAATTGACAAGAACCACGAAAAGTTTTTGTATTTTAAGATAAAATCTGACGCTATTAAAGAAAAAACTTCTCCCTCGCTGAAAAATGTTCATTTGCTGAAAATCAACAAAACCACGAAAAGTTCTTGTATTTGAAGATAAAATCTTTTTGCTTTGAAGAAGAAAGATCTAGCTGACTGAAATAAGTTCATAAGATGAAAACCAACAAAATTTGATTAGAACCACGAAAGGTTCTTGTATTTTAAGATAAAATCTGACGCTATTAAAGAAAAAACTTCTCGCTCGCTGAAATATGTTCATTTGCTGAAAATCAACAAAACCACGAAAAGTTCTTGTATTTGAAGATAAAATCTTTTTGCTTTGAAGAAGAAAGATCTCGCTGACTGAAATAAGTTCATTGGATGAAAACCAACAAAAATTGACAAGAACCACGAAAAGTTCTTGTATTTTAAGCTAAAATCTGACGCTATTAAAGAAAAAACTTCTCCCTCGCTGAAATATGTTCATTTGCTGAAAATCAACAAAACCACGAAAAGTTCTTGTCTTTCAAGATAAAATATTTTTGCTTTGAGAAAGAAAGATCGAGCTGACTGAAATAAGTTCATAAGATGAAAACCAACAAAAATTGACAAGAACCACGAAAAGTTCTTGTATTTTAAGATAAAATCTGACGCTATTAAAGAAAAAACTTCTCGCTCGCTGAAATATGTTCATTTGCTGAAAATCAACAAAACCTCGAAAAGTTCTTGTATTTGAAGATAAAATCTTTTTGCTTTGAAGAAGAAAGATCTAGCTGACTGAAATAAGTTCATTGGATGAAATCCAACAAAAATTGACAAGAACCACGAAAAGTTCTTGTATTTTAAGATAAAATCTGACGCTATTAAAGAAAAAACTTCTCCCTCGCTGAAATATGTTCATTTGCTGAAAATCAACAAAACCACGAAAAGTTCTTGTATTTGAAGATAAAATCTTTTTGCTTTGAAGAAGAAAGATCGAGCTGACTGAAATAAGTTCATAAGATGAAAACCAACAAAAATTGACAAGAACCACGAAAAGTTCTTGTATTTTAAGATAAAATCTTACGCTATTGAAGTAAAAACATCTCCCTCGCTGAAATATGTTCATTTGCTGAAAATCAACAAAACCACGAAAAGTTCTTGTATTTGAAGATAAAATCTTTTTGCTTTGAAGAAGAAAGATCTCGCTGACTGAAATAAGTTCATTGGATGAAAATCAACAAAAATTGACAAGAACCACGAAAAGTTTTTGTATTTTAAGATAAAATCTGACGCTATTAAAGAAAAAACTTCTCCCTCGCTGAAAAATGTTCATTTGCTGAAAATCAACAAAACCACGAAAAGTTCTTGTATTTGAAGATAAAATCTTTTTGCTTTGAAGAAGAAAGATCTGGCTGACTGAAATAAGTTCATTGGATGAAAACCAACAAAAATTGACAAGAACCACGAAAAGTTCTTGTATTTTAAGATAAAATCTGACGCTATTGAAGAAAAAACTTCTCCCTCGCTGAAATATGTTCATTTGCTGAAAATCAACAAAACCACGAAAAGTTCTTGTATTTGAAGATAAAATCTTTTTGCTTTGAAGAAGAAAGATCTAGCTGACTGAAATAAGTTCATTGGATGAAAACCAACAAAAATTGACAAGAACCACGAAAAGTTCTTGTATTTTAAGATAAAATCTGACGCTATTAAAGAAAAAACTTCTCCCTCGCTGAAATATGTTCATTTGCTGAAAATCAACAAAACCACGAAAAGTTCTTGTATTTGAAGATAAAATCTTTTTGCTTTGAAGAAGAAAGATCTGGCTGACTGAAATAAGTTCATTGGATGAAAACCAACAAAAATTGACAAGAACCACGAAAAGTTCTTGTATTTTAAGATAAAATCTGACGCTATTAAAGAAAAAACTTCTCCCTCGCTGAAATATGTTCATTTGCTGAAAATCAACAAAACCACGAAAAGTTCTTGTATTTGAAGATAAAATCTTTTTGCTTTGAAGAAGAAAGATCTAGCTGACTGAAATAAGTTCATTTGATGAAAATCAACAAAAATTGACAAGAACCACGAAAAGTTTTTATATTTTAAGATAAAATCTGACGCTATTAAAGAAAAAACTTCTCCCTCGCTGAAAAATGTTCATTTGCTGAAAATCAACAAAACCACGAAAAGTTCTTGTATTTGAAGATAAAATCTTTTTGCTTTGAAGAAGAAAGATCGAGCTGACTGAAATAAGTTCATAAGATGAAAACCAACAAAAAATGACAAGACCACGAAAAATTCTTGTATTTTAAGATAAAATCTGACGCTATTAAAGAAAAAACTTCTCGCTCGCTGAAATATGTTCATTTGCTGAAAATCAACAAAACCACGAAAAGTTCTTGTATTTGAAGATAAAATCTTTTTGCTTTGAAGAAGAAAGATCTAGCTGACTGAAATAAGTTCATTGGATGAAAACCAACAAAAATTGACAAGAACCACGAAAAGTTCTTGTATTTTAAGATAAAATCTGACGCTATTAAAGAAAAACTTCTCCCTCGCTGAAATATGTTCATTTGCTGAAAATCAACAAAACCACGAAAAGTTCTTGTATTTGAAGATAAAATCTTTTTGCTTTGAAGAAGAAAGATCCAGCTGACTGAAATAAGTTCATTAGATGAAAACTAACAAAAATTGACAAGAACCACGAAAAGTTCTTGTATTTTAAGATAAAATCTTACGCTATTGAAGAAAAAACATCTCCCTCGCTGAAATATGTTCATTTGCTGAAAATCAACAAAACCACGAAAAGTTCTTGTATTTGAAGATAAAATCTTTTTGCTTTCAAGAAGAAAGATCTAGCTGACTGAAATAAGTTCATTGGATGAAAACCAACAAAAATTGACAAGAACCACGAAAAGTTCTTGTATTTTAAGATAAAATCTGACGCTATTAAAGAAAAAACTTCTCCCTCGCTGAAATATGTTCATTTGCTGAAAATCAACAAAACCACGAAAAGTTCTTGTATTTGAAGATAAAATCTTTTTGCTTTGAAGAAGAAAGATCTAGCTGACTGAAATAAGTTCATTTGATGAAAATCAACAAAAATTGACAAGAACCACGAAAAGTTTTTGTATTTTAAGATAAAATCTGACGCTATTAAAGAAAAAACTTCTCCCTCGCTGAAAAATGTTCATTTGCTGAAAATCAACAAAACCACGAAAAGTTCTTGTATTTGAAGATAAAATCTTTTTGCTTTGAAGAAGAAAGATCTAGCTGACTGAAATAAGTTCATTGGATGAAAACCAACAAAAATTGACAAGAACCACGAAAAGTTCTTGTATTTTAAGATAAAATCTGATGCTATTAAAGAAAAAACTTCTCCCTCGCTGAAATATGTTCATTTGCTGAAAATCAACAAAACCACGAAAAGTTCTTGTATTTGAAGATAAAATCTTTTTGCTTTGAAGAAGAAAGATCGAGCTGACTGAAATGAGTTCATTTGATGAAAATCAACAAAAATTGACAAGAACCACGAAAAGTTTTTGTATTTTAAGATAAAATCTGACGCTATTAAAGAAAAAACTTCTCCCTCGCTGAAAAATGTTCATTTGCTGAAAATCAACAAAACCACGAAAAGTTCTTGTATTTGAAGATAAAATCTTTTTGCTTTGAAGAAGAAAGATCTAGCTGACTGAAATAAGTTCATAAGATGAAAACCAACAAAATTTGATTAGAACCACGAAAGGTTCTTGTATTTTAAGATAAAATCTGACGCTATTAAAGAAAAAACTTCTCGCTCGCTGAAATATGTTCATTTGCTGAAAATCAACAAAACCACGAAAAGTTCTTGTATTTGAAGATAAAATCTTTTTGCTTTGAAGAAGAAAGATCTCGCTGACTGAAATAAGTTCATTGGATGAAAACCAACAAAAATTGACAAGAACCACGAAAAGTTCTTGTATTTTAAGCTAAAATCTGACGCTATTAAAGAAAAAACTTCTCCCTCGCTGAAATATGTTCATTTGCTGAAAATCAACAAAACCACGAAAAGTTCTTGTCTTTCAAGATAAAATATTTTTGCTTTGAGAAAGAAAGATCGAGCTGACTGAAATAAGTTCATAAGATGAAAACCAACAAAAATTGACAAGAACCACGAAAAGTTCTTGTATTTTAAGATAAAATCTGACGCTATTAAAGAAAAAACTTCTCGCTCGCTGAAATATGTTCATTTGCTGAAAATCAACAAAACCTCGAAAAGTTCTTGTATTTGAAGATAAAATCTTTTTGCTTTGAAGAAGAAAGATCTAGCTGACTGAAATAAGTTCATTGGATGAAATCCAACAAAAATTGACAAGAACCACGAAAAGTTCTTGTATTTTAAGATAAAATCTGACGCTATTAAAGAAAAAACTTCTCCCTCGCTGAAATATGTTCATTTGCTGAAAATCAACAAAACCACGAAAAGTTCTTGTATTTGAAGATAAAATCTTTTTGCTTTGAAGAAGAAAGATCGAGCTGACTGAAATAAGTTCATAAGATGAAAACCAACAAAAATTGACAAGAACCACGAAAAGTTCTTGTATTTTAAGATAAAATCTTACGCTATTGAAGTAAAAACATCTCCCTCGCTGAAATATGTTCATTTGCTGAAAATCAACAAAACCACGAAAAGTTCTTGTATTTGAAGATAAAATCTTTTTGCTTTGAAGAAGAAAGATCTCGCTGACTGAAATAAGTTCATTGGATGAAAATCAACAAAAATTGACAAGAACCACGAAAAGTTTTTGTATTTTAAGATAAAATCTGACGCTATTAAAGAAAAAACTTCTCCCTCGCTGAAAAATGTTCATTTGCTGAAAATCAACAAAACCACGAAAAGTTCTTGTATTTGAAGATAAAATCTTTTTGCTTTGAAGAAGAAAGATCTGGCTGACTGAAATAAGTTCATTGGATGAAAACCAACAAAAATTGACAAGAACCACGAAAAGTTCTTGTATTTTAAGATAAAATCTGACGCTATTGAAGAAAAAACTTCTCCCTCGCTGAAATATGTTCATTTGCTGAAAATCAACAAAACCACGAAAAGTTCTTGTATTTGAAGATAAAATCTTTTTGCTTTGAAGAAGAAAGATCTAGCTGACTGAAATAAGTTCATTGGATGAAAACCAACAAAAATTGACAAGAACCACGAAAAGTTCTTGTATTTTAAGATAAAATCTGACGCTATTAAAGAAAAAACTTCTCGCTCGCTGAAATATGTTCATTTGCTGAAAATCAACAAAACCACGAAAAGTTCTTGTATTTGAAGATAAAATCTTTTTGCTTTGAAGAAGAAAGATCTGGCTGACTGAAATAAGTTCATTGGATGAAAACCAACAAAAATTGACAAGAACCACGAAAAGTTCTTGTATTTTAAGATAAAATCTGACGCTATTAAAGAAAAAACTTCTCCCTCGCTGAAATATGTTCATTTGCTGAAAATCAACAAAACCACGAAAAGTTCTTGTATTTGAAGATAAAATCTTTTTGCTTTGAAGAAGAAAGATCCAGCTGACTGAAATAAGTTCATTTGATGAAAATCAACAAAAATTGACAAGAACCACGAAAAGTTTTTATATTTTAAGATAAAATCTGACGCTATTAAAGAAAAAACTTCTCCCTCGCTGAAAAATGTTCATTTGCTGAAAATCAACAAAACCACGAAAAGTTCTTGTATTTGAAGATAAAATCTTTTTGCTTTGAAGAAGAAAGATCGAGCTGACTGAAATAAGTTCATAAGATGAAAACCAACAAAAATTGACAAGACCACGAAAAATTCTTGTATTTTAAGATAAAATCTGACGCTATTAAAGAAAAAACTTCTCGCTCGCTGAAATATGTTCATTTGCTGAAAATCAACAAAACCACGAAAAGTTCTTGTATTTGAAGATAAAATCTTTTTGCTTTGAAGAAGAAAGATCTAGCTGACTGAAATAAGTTCATTGGATGAAAACCAACAAAAATTGACAAGAACCACGAAAAGTTCTTGTATTTTAAGATAAAATCTGACGCTATTAAAGAAAAACTTCTCCCTCGCTGAAATATGTTCATTTGCTGAAAATCAACAAAACCACGAAAAGTTCTTGTATTTGAAGATAAAATCTTTTTGCTTTGAAGAAGAAAGATCTGGCTGACTGAAATAAGTTCATTGGATGAAAACCAACAAAAATTGACAAGAACCACGAAAAGTTCTTGTATTTTAAGATAAAATCTGACGCTATTAAAGAAAAAACTTCTCCCTCGCTGAAATATGTTCATTTGCTGAAAATCAACAAAACCACGAAAAGTTCTTGTATTTGAAGATAAAATCTTTTTGCTTTGAAGAAGAAAGATCTAGCTGACTGAAATAAGTTCATTTGATGAAAATCAACAAAAATTGACAAGAACCACGAAAAGTTTTTATATTTTAAGATAAAATCTGACGCTATTAAAGAAAAAACTTCTCCCTCGCTGAAAAATGTTCATTTGCTGAAAATCAACAAAACCACGAAAAGTTCTTGTATTTGAAGATAAAATCTTTTTGCTTTGAAGAAGAAAGATCGAGCTGACTGAAATAAGTTCATAAGATGAAAACCAACAAAAATTGACAAGACCACGAAAAATTCTTGTATTTTAAGATAAAATCTGACGCTATTAAAGAAAAAACTTCTCGCTCGCTGAAATATGTTCATTTGCTGAAAATCAACAAAACCACGAAAAGTTCTTGTATTTGAAGATAAAATCTTTTTGCTTTGAAGAAGAAAGATCTAGCTGACTGAAATACGTTCATTGGATGAAAACCAACAAAAATTGACAAGAACCACGAAAAGTTCTTGTATTTTAAGATAAAATCTGACGCTATTAAAGAAAAACTTCTCCCTCGCTGAAATATGTTCATTTGCTGAAAATCAACAAAACCACGAAAAGTTCTTGTATTTGAAGATAAAATCTTTTTGCTTTGAAGAAGAAAGATCCAGCTGACTGAAATAAGTTCATTAGATGAAAACTAACAAAAATTGACAAGAACCACGAAAAGTTCTTGTATTTTAAGATAAAATCTTACGCTATTGAAGAAAAAACATCTCCCTCGCTGAAATATGTTCATTTGCTGAAAATCAACAAAACCACGAAAAGTTCTTGTATTTGAAGATAAAATCTTTTTGCTTTCAAGAAGAAAGATCTAGCTGACTGAAATAAGTTCATTGGATGAAAACCAACAAAAATTGACAAGAACCACGAAAAGTTCTTGTATTTTAAGATAAAATCTGACGCTATTAAAGAAAAAACTTCTCCCTCGCTGAAATATGTTCATTTGCTGAAAATCAACAAAACCACGAAAAGTTCTTGTATTTGAAGATAAAATCTTTTTGCTTTGAAGAAGAAAGATCTAGCTGACTGAAATAAGTTCATTTGATGAAAATCAACAAAAATTGACAAGAACCACGAAAAGTTTTTGTATTTTAAGATAAAATCTGACGCTATTAAAGAAAAAACTTCTCCCTCGCTGAAAAATGTTCATTTGCTGAAAATCAACAAAACCACGAAAAGTTCTTGTATTTGAAGATAAAATCTTTTTGCTTTGAAGAAGAAAGATCTGGCTGACTGAAATAAGTTCATTGGATGAAAACTAACAAAAATTGACAAGAACCACGAAAAGTTCTTGTATTTTAAGATAAAATCTGACGCTATTGAAGAAAAAACTTCTCCCTCGCTGAAATATGTTCATTTGCTGAAAATCAACAAAACCACGAAAAGTTCTTGTATTTGAAGATAAAATCTTTTTGCTTTGAAGAAGAAAGATCGAGCTGACTGAAATAAGTTCATAAGATGAAAACCAACAAAATTTGATTAGAACCACGAAAAGTTCTTGTATTTTAAGATAAAATCTGACGCTATTAAAGAAAAAACTTCTCGCTCGCTGAAATATGTTCATTTGCTGAAAATCAACAAAACCACGAAAAGTTCTTGTATTTGAAGATAAAATCTTTTTGCTTTGAAGAAGAAAGATCTGGATGACTGAAATAAGTTCATTGGATGAAAACCAACAAAAATTGACAAGAACCACGAAAAGTTCTTGTATTTTAAGATAAAATCTGACGCAATTAAAGAAAAAACTTGTCGCTCGCTGAAATATGTTCATTTGCTGAAAATCAACAAAACCACGAAAAGTTCTTGTATTTGAAGATAAAATCTTTTTGCTTTGAAGAAGAAAGATCTAGCTGACTGAAATAAGTTCATAAGATGAAAACCAACAAAAATTGACAAGAACCACGAAAAATTCTTGTATTTTAAGATAAAATCTGACGCTATTAAAGAAAAAACTTCTCGCTCGCTGAAATATGTTCATTTGCTGAAAATCAACAAAACCACGAAAAGTTCTTGTATTTGAAGATAAAATCTTTTTGCTTTGAAGAAGAAAGATCTAGCTGACTGAAATAAGTTCATTGGATGAAATCCAACAAAAATTGACAAGAACCACGAAAAGTTCTTGTATTTTAAGATAAAATCTGACGCTATTAAAGAAAAAACTTCTCCCTCGCTGAAATATGTTCATTTGCTGAAAATCAACAAAACCACGAAAAGTTCTTGTATTTGAAGATAAAATCTTTTTGCTTTGAAGAAGAAAGATCGAGCTGACTGAAATAAGTTCATAAGATGAAAACCAACAAAAATTGACAAGAACCACGAAAAATTCTTGTATTTTAAGATAAAATCTGACGCTATTAAAGAAAAAACTTCTCGCTCGCTGAAATATGTTCATTTGCTGAAAATCAACAAAACCACGAAAAGTTCTTGTATTTGAAGATAAAATCTTTTTGCTTTGAAGAAGAAAGATCTAGCTGACTGAAATAAGTTCATTGGATGAAAACCAACAAAAATTGACAAGAACCACGAAAAGTTCTTGTATTTTAAGATAAAATCTGACGCTATTAAAGAAAAAACTTCTCCCTCGCTGAAATATGTTCAATTGCTGAAAATCAACAAAACCACGAAAAGTTCTTGTATTTGAAGATAAAATCTTTTTGCTTTGAAGAAGAAAGATCCAGCTGACTGAAATAAGTTCATTAGATGAAAACTAACAAAAATTGACAAGAACCACGAAAAGTTCTTGTATTTTAAGATAAAATCTTACGCTATTGAAGAAAAAACATCTCCCTCGCTGAAATATGTTCATTTGCTGAAAATCAACAAAACCACGAAAAGTTCTTGTATTTGAAGATAAAATCTTTTTGCTTTCAAGAAGAAAGATCTCGCTGACTGAAATAAGTTCATTTGATGAAAATCAACAAAAATTGACAAGAACCACGAAAAGTTTTTGTATTTTAAGATAAAATCTGACGCTATTAAAGAAAAAACTTCTCCCTCGCTGAAAAATGTTCATTTGCTGAAAATCAACAAAACCACGAAAAGTTCTTGTATTTGAAGATAAAATCTTTTTGCTTTGAAGAAGAAAGATCTGGCTGACTGAAATAAGTTCATTGGATGAAAACTAACAAAAATTGACAAGAACCACGAAAAGTTCTTGTATTTTAAGATAAAATCTGACGCAATTAAAGAAAAAACTTGTCGCTCGCTGAAATATGTTCATTTGCTGAAAATCAACAAAACCACGAAAAGTTCTTGTATTTGAAGATAAAATCTTTTTGCTTTGAAGAAGAAAGATCTAGCTGACTGAAATAAGTTCATAAGATGAAAACCAACAAAAATTGACAAGAACCACGAAAAATTCTTGTATTTTAAGATAAAATCTGACGCTATTAAAGAAAAAACTTCTCGCTCGCTGAAATATGTTCATTTGCTGAAAATCAACAAAACCACGAAAAGTTCTTGTATTTGAAGATAAAATCTTTTTGCTTTGAAGAAGAAAGATCCAGCTGACTGAAATAAGTTCATTGGATGAAAACCAACAAAAATTGACAAGAACCACGAAAAGTTCTTGTATTTTAAGATAAAATCTGACGCTATTAAAGAAAAAACTTCTCCCTCGCTGAAATATGTTCATTTGCTGAAAATCAACAAAACCACGAAAAGTTCTTGTATTTGAAGATAAAATCTTTTTGCTTTGAAGAAGAAAGATCCAGCTGACTGAAATAAGTTCATAAGATGAAAACTAACAAAAATTGACAAGAACCACGAAAAGTTCTTGTATTTTAAGATAAAATCTTACGCTATTGAAGAAAAAACATCTCCCTCGCTGAAATATGTTCATTTGCTGAAAATCAACAAAACCACGAAAAGTTCTTGTATTTGAAGATAAAATCTTTTTGCTTTGAAGAAGAAAGATCTGGCTGACTGAAATAAGTTCATTGGATGAAAACCAACAAAAATTGACAAGAACCACGAAAAGTTCTTGTATTTTAAGATAAAATCTGACGCTATTGAAGAAAAAACTTCTCCCTCGCTGAAATATGTTCATTTGCTGAAAATCAACAAAACCACGAAAAGTTCTTGTATTTGAAGATAAAATCTTTTTGCTTTGAAGAAGAAAGATCGAGCTGACTGAAATAAGTTCATAAGATGAAAACCAACAAAAATTGACAAGAAGCACGAAAAATTCTTGTATTTTAAGATAAAATCTGACGCTATTAAAGAAAAAACTTCTCGCTCGCTGAAATATGTTCATTTGCTGAAAATCAACAAAACCACGAAAAGTTCTTGTATTTGAAGATAAAATCTTTTTGCTTTGAAGAAGAAAGATCTAGCTGACTGAAATAAGTTCATTGGATGAAAACCAACAAAAATTGACAAGAACCACGAAAAGTTCTTGTATTTTAAGATAAAATCTGACGCTATTAAAGAAAAAACTTCTCCCTCGCTGAAATATGTTCATTTGCTGAAAATCAACAAAACCACGAAAAGTTCTTGTATTTGAAGATACAATCTTTTTGCTTTGAAGAAGAAAGATCCAGCTGACTGAAATAAGTTCATAAGATGAAAACTAACAAAAATTGACAAGAACCACGAAAAGTTCTTGTATTTTAAGATAAAATCTTACGCTATTGAAGAAAAAACATCTCCCTCGCTGAAATATGTTCATTTGCTGAAAATCAACAAAACCACGAAAAGTTCTTGTATTTGAAGATAAAATCTTTTTGCTTTGAAGAAGAAAGATCTGGCTGACTGAAATAAGTTCATTGGATGAAAACCAACAAAAATTGACAAGAACCACGAAAAGTTCTTGTATTTTAAGATAAAATCTGACGCAATTAAAGAAAAAACTTGTCGCTCGCTGAAATATGTTCATTTGCTGAAAATCAACAAAACCACGAAAAGTTCTTGTATTTGAAGATAAAATCTTTTTGCTTTGAAGAAGAAAGATCTAGCTGACTGAAATAAGTTCATAAGATGAAAACCAACAAAAATTGACAAGAACCACGAACAATTCTTGTATTTTAAGATAAAATCTGACGCTATTAAAGAAAAAACTTCTCGCTCGCTGAAATATGTTCATTTGATGAAAATCAACAAAACCACGAAAAGTTCTTGTATTTGAAGATAAAATCTTTTTGCTTTGAAGAAGAAAGATCTAGCTGACTGAAATAAGTTCATTGGATGAAAACCAACAAAAATTGACAAGAACCACGAAAAGTTCTTGTATTTTAAGATAAAATCTGACGCTATTAAAGAAAAAACTTCTCGCTCGCTGAAATATGTTCATTTGCTGAAAATCAACAAAACCACGAAAAGTTCTTGTATTTGAAGATAAAATCTTTTTGCTTTGAAGAAGAAAGATCCAGCTGACTGAAATAAGTTCATAAGATGAAAACTAACAAAAATTGACAAGAACCACGAAAAGTTCTTGTATTTTAAGATAAAATCTTACGCTATTGAAGAAAAAACATCTCCCTCGCTGAAATATGTTCATTTGCTGAAAATCAACAAAACCACGAAAAGTTCTTGTATTTGAAGATAAAATCTTTTTGCTTTGAAGAAGAAAGATCTAGCTGACTGAAATAAGTTCATTGGATGAAAACCAACAAAAATTGACAAGAACCACGAAAAGTTCATGTATTTTAAGATAAAATCTGACGCTATTAAAGAAAAAACTTCTCCCTCGCTGAAATATGTTCATTTGCTGAAAATCAACAAAACCACGAAAAGTTCTTGTATTTGAAGATAAAATCTTTTTGCTTTGAAGAAGAAAGATCCAGCTGACTGAAATAAGTTCATTCGATGAAAACTAACAAAAATTGACAAGAACCACGAAAAGTTCTTGTATTTGAAGATAAAATCTTTTTGCTTTCAAGAAGAAAGATCTCGCTGACTGAAATAAGTTCATTTGATGAAAATCAACAAAAATTGACAAGAACCACGAAAAGTTTTTGTATTTTAAGATAAAATCTGACGCTATTAAAGAAAAAACTTCTCCCTCGCTGAAAAATGTTCATTTGCTGAAAATCAACAAAACCACGAAAAGTTCTTGTATTTGAAGATAAAATCTTTTTGCTTTGAAGAAGAAAGATCTGGCTGACTGAAATAAGTTCATTGGATGAAAACTAACAAAAATTGACAAGAACCACGAAAAGTTCTTGTATTTTAAGATAAAATCTGACGCTATTGAAGAAAAAACTTCTCCCTCGCTGAAATATGTTCATTTGCTGAAAATCAACAAAACCACGAAAAGTTCTTGTATTTGAAGATAAAATCTTTTTGCTTTGAAGAAGAAAGATCGAGCTGACTGAAATAAGTTCATAAGATGAAAACCAACAAAATTTGATTAGAACCACGAAAAGTTCTTGTATTTTAAGATAAAATCTGACGCTATTAAAGAAAAAACTTCTCGCTCGCTGAAATATGTTCATTTGCTGAAAATCAACAAAACCACGAAAAGTTCTTGTATTTGAAGATAAAATATTTTTGCTTTGAAGAAGAAAGATCTGGCTGACTGAAATAAGTTCATTGGATGAAAACCAACAAAAATTGACAAGAACCACGAAAAGTTCTTGTATTTTAAGATAAAATCTGACGCAATTAAAGAAAAAACTTGTCGCTCGCTGAAATATGTTCATTTGCTGAAAATCAACAAAACCACGAAAAGTTCTTGTATTTGAAGATAAAATCTTTTTGCTTTGAAGAAGAAAGATCTAGCTGACTGAAATAAGTTCATAAGATGAAAACCAACAAAAATTGACAAGAACCACGAAAAATTCTTGTATTTTAAGATAAAATCTGACGCTATTAAAGAAAAAACTTCTCGCTCGCTGAAATATGTTCATTTGCTGAAAATCAACAAAACCACGAAAAGTTCTTGTATTTGAAGATAAAATCTTTTTGCTTTGAAGAAGAAAGATCCAGCTGACTGAAATAAGTTCATTGGATGAAAACCAACAAAAATTGACAAGAACCACGAAAAGTTCTTGTATTTTAAGATAAAATCTGACGCTATTAAAGAAAAAACTTCTCCCTCGCTGAAATATGTTCATTTGCTGAAAATCAACAAAACCACGAAAAGTTCTTGTATTTGAAGATAAAATCTTTTTGCTTTGAAGAAGAAAGATCCAGCTGACTGAAATAAGTTCATAAGATGAAAACTAACAAAAATTGACAAGAACCACGAAAAGTTCTTGTATTTTAAGATAAAATCTTACGCTATTGAAGAAAAAACATCTCCCTCGCTGAAATATGTTCATTTGCTGAAAATCAACAAAACCACGAAAAGTTCTTGTATTTGAAGATAAAATCTTTTTGCTTTCAAGAAGAAAGATCTGGCTGACTGAAATAAGTTCATTGGATGAAAACCAACAAAAATTGACAAGAACCACGAAAAGTTCTTGTATTTTAAGATAAAATCTGACGCTATTAAAGAAAAAACTTCTCCCTCGCTGAAATATGTTCATTTGCTGAAAATCAACAAAACCACGAAAAGTTCTTGTATTTGAAGATAAAATCTTTTTGCTTTGAAGAAGAAAGATCTAGCTGACTGAAATAAGTTCATTTGATGAAAATCAACAAAAATTGACAAGAACCACGAAAAGTTTTTGTATTTTAAGATAAAATCTGACGCTATTAAAGAAAAAACTTCTCCCTCGCTGAAAAATGTTCATTTGCTGAAAATCAACAAAACCACGAAAAGTTCTTGTATTTGAAGATAAAATCTTTTTGCTTTGAAGAAGAAAGATCTGGCTGACTGAAATAAGTTCATTGGATGAAAACCAACAAAAATTGACAAGAACCACGAAAAGTTCTTGTATTTTAAGATAAAATCTGACGCTATTGAAGAAAAAACTTCTCCCTCGCTGAAATATGTTCATTTGCTGAAAATCAACAAAACCACGAAAAGTTCTTGTATTTGAAGATAAAATCTTTTTGCTTTGAAGAAGAAAGATCGAGCTGACTGAAATAAGTTCATAAGATGAAAACCAACAAAAATTGACAAGAAGCACGAAAAATTCTTGTATTTTAAGATAAAATCTGACGCTATTAAAGAAAAAACTTCTCGCTCGCTGAAATATGTTCATTTGCTGAAAATCAACAAAACCACGAAAAGTTCTTGTATTTGAAGATAAAATCTTTTTGCTTTGAAGAAGAAAGATCGAGCTGACTGAAATAAGTTCATTGGATGAAAACCAACAAAAATTGACAAGAAGCACGAAAAGTTCTTGTATTTTAAGATAAAATCTGACGCTATTAAAGAAAAAACTTCTCCCTCGCTGAAATATGTTCATTTGCTGAAAATCAACAAAACCACGAAAAGTTCTTGTATTTGAAGATACAATCTTTTTGCTTTGAAGAAGAAAGATCCAGCTGACTGAAATAAGTTCATAAGATGAAAACTAACAAAAATTGACAAGAACCACGAAAAGTTCTTGTATTTTAAGATAAAATCTTACGCTATTGAAGAAAAAACATCTCCCTCGCTGAAATATGTTCATTTGCTGAAAATCAACAAAACCACGAAAAGTTCTTGTATTTGAAGATAAAATCTTTTTGCTTTGAAGAAGAAAGATCTGGCTGACTGAAATAAGTTCATTGGATGAAAACCAACAAAAATTGACAAGAACCACGAAAAGTTCTTGTATTTTAAGATAAAATCTGACGCAATTAAAGAAAAAACTTGTCGCTCGCTGAAATATGTTCATTTGCTGAAAATCAACAAAACCACGAAAAGTTCTTGTATTTGAAGATAAAATCTTTTTGCTTTGAAGAAGAAAGATCTAGCTGACTGAAATAAGTTCATAAGATGAAAACCAACAAAAATTGACAAGAACCACGAACAATTCTTGTATTTTAAGATAAAATCTGACGCTATTAAAGAAAAAACTTCTCGCTCGCTGAAATATGTTCATTTGATGAAAATCAACAAAACCACGAAAAGTTCTTGTATTTGAAGATAAAATCTTTTTGCTTTGAAGAAGAAAGATCTAGCTGACTGAAATAAGTTCATTGGATGAAAACCAACAAAAATTGACAAGAACCACGAAAAGTTCTTGTATTTTAAGATAAAATCTGACGCTATTAAAGAAAAAACTTCTCCCTCGCTGAAATATGTTCATTTGCTGAAAATCAACAAAACCACGAAAAGTTCTTGTATTTGAAGATAAAATCTTTTTGCTTTGAAGAAGAAAGATCCAGCTGACTGAAATAAGTTCATAAGATGAAAACTAACAAAAATTGACAAGAACCACGAAAAGTTCTTGTATTTTAAGATAAAATCTTACGCTATTGAAGAAAAAACATCTCCCTCGCTGAAATATGTTCATTTGCTGAAAATCAACAAAACCACGAAAAGTTCTTGTATTTGAAGATAAAATCTTTTTGCTTTGAAGAAGAAAGATCTAGCTGACTGAAATAAGTTCATTGGATGAAAACCAACAAAAATTGACAAGAACCACGAAAAGTTCATGTATTTTAAGATAAAATCTGACGCTATTAAAGAAAAAACTTCTCCCTCGCTGAAATATGTTCATTTGCTGAAAATCAACAAAACCACGAAAAGTTCTTGTATTTGAAGATAAAATCTTTTTGCTTTGAAGAAGAAAGATCCAGCTGACTGAAATAAGTTCATTCGATGAAAACTAACAAAAATTGACAAGAACCACGAAAAGTTCTTGTATTTGAAGATAAAATCTTTTTGCTTTCAAGAAGAAAGATCTAGCTGACTGAAATAAGTTCATTGGATGAAAACCAACAAAAATTGACAAGAACCACGAAAAGTTCTTGTATTTTAAGCTAAAATCTGACGCTATTAAAGAAAAAACTTCTCGCTCGCTGAAATATGTTCATTTGCTGAAAGTCAACAAAACCACGAAAAGTTCTTGTATTTGAAGATAAAATCTTTTTGCTTTGAAGAAGAAAGATCTAGCTGACTGAAATAAGTTCATTGGATGAAAACCAACAAAAATTGACAAGAACCACGAAAAGTTCTTGTATTTTAAGATAAAATCTGACGCTATTAAAGAAAAAACTTCTCCCTCGCTAAAATATGTTCATTTGCTGAAAATCAACAAAACCACGAAAAGTTCTTGTATTTGAAGATAAAATCTTTTTGCTTTGAAGAAGAAAGATCCGGCTGACTGAAATAAGTTCATTGGATGAAAACCAACAAAAATTGACAAGAACCACGAAAAGTTCTTGTATTTTAAGATAAAATCTGACGCTATTAAAGAAAAAACTTCTCCCTCGCTGAAATATGTTCATTTGCTGAAAATCAACAAAACCACGAAAAGTTCTTGTATTTGAAGATAAAATCTTTTTGCTTTGAAGAAGAAAGATCCAGCTGACTGAAATAAGTTCATTAGATGAAAACTAACAAAAATTGACAAGAACCACGAAAAGTTCTTGTATTTTAAGATAAAATCTTACGCTATTGAAGAAAAAACATCTCCCTCGCTGAAATATGTTCATTTGCTGAAAATCAACAAAACCACGAAAAGTTCTTGTATTTGAAGATTAAATCTTTTTGCTTTCAAGAAGAAAGATCTAGCTGACTGAAATAAGTTCATTGGATGAAAACCAACAAAAATTGACAAGAACCACGAAAAGTTCTTGTATTTTAAGATAAAATCTGACGCTATTAAAGAAAAAACTTCTCCCTCGCTGAAATATGTTCATTTGCTGAAAATCAACGAAACCACGAAAAGTTCTTGTATTTGAAGATAAAATCTTTTTGCTTTGAAGAAGAAAGATCCAGCTGACTGAAATAAGTTCATTTGATGAAAATCAACAAAAATTGACAAGAACCACGAAAAGTTTTTGTATTTTAAGATAAAATCTGACGCTATTAAAGAAAAAACTTCTCCCTCGCTGAAAAATGTTCATTTGCTGAAAATCAACAAAACCACGAAAAGTTCTTGTATTTGAAGATAAAATCTTTTTGCTTTGAAGAAGAAAGATCTAGCTGACTGAAATAAGTTCATTGGATGAAAACCAACAAAAATTGACAAGAACCACGAAAAGTTCTTGTATTTTAAGATAAAATCTGACGCTATTAAAGAAAAAACTTCTCCCTCGCTAAAATATGTTCATTTGCTGAAAATCAACAAAACCACGAAAAGTTCTTGTATTTGAAGATAAAATCTTTTTGCTTTGAAGAAGAAAGATCCGGCTGACTGAAATAAGTTCATTGGTTGAAAACCAACAAAAATTGACAAGAACCACGAAAAGTTCTTGTATTTTAAGATAAAATCTGACGCTATTAAAGAAAAAACTTCTCCCTCGCTGAAATATGTTCATTTGCTGAAAATCAACAAAACCACGAAAAGTTCTTGTATTTGAAGATAAAATCTTTTTGCTTTGAAGAAGAAAGATCCAGCTGACTGAAATAAGTTCATTAGATGAAAACTAACAAAAATTGACAAGAACCACGAAAAGTTCTTGTATTTTAAGATAAAATCTTACGCTATTGAAGAAAAAACATCTCCCTCGCTGAAATATGTTAATTTGCTGAAAATCAACAAAACCACGAAAAGTTCTTGTATTTGAAGATTAAATCTTTTTGCTTTCAAGAAGAAAGATCTAGCTGACTGAAATAAGTTCATTGGATGAAAACCAACAAAAATTGACAAGAACCACGAAAAGTTCTTGTATTTTAAGATAAAATCTGACGCTATTAAAGAAAAAACTTCTCCCTCGCTGAAATATGTTCATTTGCTGAAAATCAACGAAACCACGAAAAGTTCTTGTATTTGAAGATAAAATCTTTTTGCTTTGAAGAAGAAAGATCCAGCTGACTGAAATAAGTTCATTTGATGAAAATCAACAAAAATTGACAAGAACCACGAAAAGTTTTTGTATTTTAAGATAAAATCTGACGCTATTAAAGAAAAAACTTCTCCCTCGCTGAAAAATGTTCATTTGCTGAAAATCAACAAAACCACGAAAAGTTCTTGTATTTGAAGATAAAATCTTTTTGCTTTGAAGAAGAAAGATCTGGCTGACTGAAATAAGTTCATTGGATGAAAACCAACAAAAATTGACAAGAACCACGAAAAGTTCTTGTATTTTAAGATAAAATCTGACGCTATTGAAGAAAAAACTTCTCCCTCGCTGAAATATGTTCATTTGCTGAAAATCAACAAAACCACGAAAAGTTCTTGTATTTGAAGATAAAATCTTTTTGCTTTGAAGAAGAAAGATCGAGCTGACTGAAATAAGTTCATAAGATGAAAACCAACAAAATTTGATTAGAACCACGAAAAGTTCTTGTATTTTAAGATAAAATCTGACGCTATTAAAGAAAAAACTTCTCGCTCGCTGAAATATGTTCATTTGCTGAAAATCAACAAAACCACGAAAAGTTCTTGTATTTGAAGATAAAATCTTTTTGCTTTGAAGAAGAAAGATCTAGCTGACTGAAATAAGTTCATTGGATGAAAACCAACAAAAATTGACAAGAACCACGAAAAGTTCTTGTATTTTAAGCTAAAATCTGACGCTATTGAAGAAAAAACTTCTCCCTCGCTGAAATATGTTCATTTGCTGAAAATCAACAAAACCACGAAAAGTTCTTGTATTTGAAGATAAAATCTTTTTGCTTTGAAGAAGAAAGATCGAGCTGACTGAAATAAGTTCATAAAATGAAAACCAACAAAATTTGATTAGAACCACGAAAAGTTCTTGTATTTTAAGATAAAATCTGACGATATTAAAGAAAAAACTTCTCGCTCGCTGAAATATGTTCATTTGCTGAAAATCAACAAAACCACGAAAAGTTCTTGTATTTGAAGATAAAATCTTTTTGCTTTGAAGAAGAAAGATCGAGCTGACTGAAATAAGTTCATTGGATGAAAACCAACAAAAATTGACAAGAACCACGAAAAGTTCTTGTATTTTAAGATAAAATCTTACGCTATTGAAGAAAAAACATCTCCCTCGCTGAAATATGTTCATTTGCTGAAAATCAACAAAACCACGAAAAGTTCTTGTATTTGAAGATAAAATCTTTTTGCTTTCAAGAAGAAAGATCAAGCTGACTGAAATAAGTTCATTGGATGAAAACCAATAAAAATTGACAAGAACCACGAAAAGTTCTTGTATTTTAAGATAAAATCTGACGCAATTAAAGAAAAAACTTGTCGCTCGCTGAAATATGTTCATTTGCTGAAAATCAACAAAACCACGAAAAGTTCTTGTATTTGAAGATAAAATCTTTTTGCTTTGAAGAAGAAAGATCTAGCTGACTGAAATAAGTTCATTTGATGAAAATCAACAAAAATTGACAAGAACCACGAAAAGTTTTTGTATTTTAAGATAAAATCTGACGCTATTAAAGAAAAAACTTCTCCCTCGCTGAAATATGTTCATTTGCTGAAAATCAACAAAACCACGAAAAGTTCTTGTATTTGAAGATAAAATCTTTTTGCTTTGAAGAAGAAAGATCTAGCTGACTGAAATAAGTTCATTTGATGAAAATCAACAAAAATTGACAAGAACCACGAAAAGTTTTTGTATTTTAAGATAAAATCTGACGCTATTAAAGAAAAAACTTCTCCCTCGCTGAAAAATGTTCATTTGCTGAAAATCAACAAAACCACGAAAAGTTCTTGTATTTGAAGATAAAATCTTTTTGCTTTGAAGAAGAAAGATCTGGCTGACTGAAATAAGTTCATTGGATGAAAACCAACAAAAATTGACAAGAACCACGAAAAGTTCTTGTATTTTAAGATAAAATCTGACGCTATTGAAGAAAAAACTTCTCCCTCGCTGAAATATGTTCATTTGCTGAAAATCAACAAAACCACGAAAAGTTCTTGTATTTGAAGATAAAATCTTTTTGCTTTGAAGAAGAAAGATCGAGCTGACTGAAATAAGTTCATAAGATGAAAACCAACAAAAATTGACAAGAAGCACGAAAAATTCTTGTATTTTAAGATAAAATCTGACGCTATTAAAGAAAAAACTTCTCGCTCGCTGAAATATGTTCATTTGCTGAAAATCAACAAAACCACGAAAAGTTCTTGTATTTGAAGATAAAATCTTTTTGCTTTGAAGAAGAAAGATCGAGCTGACTGAAATAAGTTCATTGGATGAAAACCAACAAAAATTGACAAGAACCACGAAAAGTTCTTGTATTTTAAGATAAAATCTGACGCTATTAAAGAAAAAACTTCTCCCTCGCTGAAATATGTTCATTTGCTGAAAATCAACAAAACCACGAAAAGTTCTTGTATTTGAAGATATAATCTTTTTGCTTTGAAGAAGAAAGATCCAGCTGACTGAAATAAGTTCATAAGATGAAAACTAACAAAAATTGACAAGAACCACGAAAAGTTCTTGTATTTTAAGATAAAATCTTACGCTATTGAAGAAAAAACATCTCCCTCGCTGAAATATGTTCATTTGCTGAAAATCAACAAAACCACGAAAAGTTCTTGTATTTGAAGATAAAATCTTTTTGCTTTGAAGAAGAAAGATCTGGCTGACTGAAATAAGTTCATTGGATGAAAACCAACAAAAATTGACAAGAACCACGAAAAGTTCTTGTATTTTAAGATAAAATCTGACGCAATTAAAGAAAAAACTTGTCGCTCGCTGAAATATGTTCATTTGCTGAAAATCAACAAAACCACGAAAAGTTCTTGTATTTGAAGATAAAATCTTTTTGCTTTGAAGAAGAAAGATCTAGCTGACTGAAATAAGTTCATAAGATGAAAACCAACAAAAATTGACAAGAACCACGAACAATTCTTGTATTTTAAGATAAAATCTGACGCTATTAAAGAAAAAACTTCTCGCTCGCTGAAATATGTTCATTTGATGAAAATCAACAAAACCACGAAAAGTTCTTGTATTTGAAGATAAAATCTTTTTGCTTTGAAGAAGAAAGATCTAGCTGACTGAAATAAGTTCATTGGATGAAAACCAACAAAAATTGACAAGAACCACGAAAAGTTCTTGTATTTTAAGATAAAATCTGACGCTATTAAAGAAAAAACTTCTCCCTCGCTGAAATATGTTCATTTGCTGAAAATCAACAAAACCACGAAAAGTTCTTGTATTTGAAGATAAAATCTTTTTGCTTTGAAGAAGAAAGATCCAGCTGACTGAAATAAGTTCATAAGATGAAAACTAACAAAAATTGACAAGAACCACGAAAAGTTCTTGTATTTTAAGATAAAATCTTACGCTATTGAAGAAAAAACATCTCCCTCGCTGAAATATGTTCATTTGCTGAAAATCAACAAAACCACGAAAAGTTCTTGTATTTGAAGATAAAATCTTTTTGCTTTGAAGAAGAAAGATCTAGCTGACTGAAATAAGTTCATTGGATGAAAACCAACAAAAATTGACAAGAACCACGAAAAGTTCATGTATTTTAAGATAAAATCTGACGCTATTAAAGAAAAAACTTCTCCCTCGCTGAAATATGTTCATTTGCTGAAAATCAACAAAACCACGAAAAGTTCTTGTATTTGAAGATAAAATCTTTTTGCTTTGAAGAAGAAAGATCCAGCTGACTGAAATAAGTTCATTCGATGAAAACTAACAAAAATTGACAAGAACCACGAAAAGTTCTTGTATTTGAAGATAAAATCTTTTTGCTTTCAAGAAGAAAGATCTAGCTGACTGAAATAAGTTCATTGGATGAAAACCAACAAAAATTGACAAGAACCACGAAAAGTTCTTGTATTTTAAGCTAAAATCTGACGCTATTAAAGAAAAAACTTCTCGCTCGCTGAAATATGTTCATTTGCTGAAAGTCAACAAAACCACGAAAAGTTCTTGTATTTGAAGATAAAATCTTTTTGCTTTGAAGAAGAAAGATCTAGCTGACTGAAATAAGTTCATTGGATGAAAACCAACAAAAATTGACAAGAACCACGAAAAGTTCTTGTATTTTAAGATAAAATCTGACGCTATTAAAGAAAAAACTTCTCGCTCGCTGAAATATGTTCATTTGCTGAAAGTCAACAAAACCACGAAAAGTTCTTGTATTTGAAGATAAAATCTTTTTGCTTTGAAGAAGAAAGATCTAGCTGACTGAAATAAGTTCATTGGATGAAAACCAACAAAAATTGACAAGAACCACGAAAAGTTCTTGTATTTTAAGATAAAATCTGACGCTATTAAAGAAAAAACTTCTCCCTCGCTAAAATATGTTCATTTGCTGAAAATCAACAAAACCACGAAAAGTTCTTGTATTTGAAGATAAAATCTTTTTGCTTTGAAGAAGAAAGATCCGGCTGACTGAAATAAGTTCATTGGATGAAAACCAACAAAAATTGACAAGAACCACGAAAAGTTCTTGTATTTTAAGATAAAATCTGACGCTATTAAAGAAAAAACTTCTCCCTCGCTGAAATATGTTCATTTGCTGAAAATCAACAAAACCACGAAAAGTTCTTGTATTTGAAGATAAAATCTTTTTGCTTTGAAGAAGAAAGATCCAGCTGACTGAAATAAGTTCATTAGATGAAAACTAACAAAAATTGACAAGAACCACGAAAAGTTCTTGTATTTTAAGATAAAATCTTACGCTATTGAAGAAAAAACATCTCCCTCGCTGAAATATGTTCATTTGCTGAAAATCAACAAAACCACGAAAAGTTCTTGTATTTGAAGATTAAATCTTTTTGCTTTCAAGAAGAAAGATCTAGCTGACTGAAATAAGTTCATTGGATGAAAACCAACAAAAATTGACAAGAACCACGAAAAGTTCTTGTATTTTAAGATAAAATCTGACGCTATTAAAGAAAAAACTTCTCCCTCGCTGAAATATGTTCATTTGCTGAAAATCAACGAAACCACGAAAAGTTCTTGTATTTGAAGATAAAATCTTTTTGCTTTGAAGAAGAAAGATCCAGCTGACTGAAATAAGTTCATTTGATGAAAATCAACAAAAATTGACAAGAACCACGAAAAGTTTTTGTATTTTAAGATAAAATCTGACGCTATTAAAGAAAAAACTTCTCCCTCGCTGAAAAATGTTCATTTGCTGAAAATCAACAAAACCACGAAAAGTTCTTGTATTTGAAGATAAAATCTTTTTGCTTTGAAGAAGAAAGATCTGGCTGACTGAAATAAGTTCATTGGATGAAAACCAACAAAAATTGACAAGAACCACGAAAAGTTCTTGTATTTTAAGATAAAATCTGACGCTATTGAAGAAAAAACTTCTCCCTCGCTGAAATATGTTCATTTGCTGAAAATCAACAAAACCACGAAAAGTTCTTGTATTTGAAGATAAAATCTTTTTGCTTTGAAGAAGAAAGATCGAGCTGACTGAAATAAGTTCATAAGATGAAAACCAACAAAATTTGATTAGAACCACGAAAAGTTCTTGTATTTTAAGATAAAATCTGACGCTATTAAAGAAAAAACTTCTCCCTCGCTGAAATATGTTCATTTGCTGAAAATCAACAAAACCACGAAAAGTTCTTGTATTTGAAGATAAAATCTTTTTGCTTTGAAGAAGAAAGATCTAGCTGACTGAAATAAGTTCATTGGATGAAAACCAACAAAAATTGACAAGAACCACGAAAAGTTCTTGTATTTTAAGATAAAATCTGACGCAATTAAAGAAAAAACTTGTCGCTCGCTGAAATATGTTCATTTGCTGAAAATCAACAAAACCACGAAAAGTTCTTGTATTTGAAGATAAAATCTTTTTGCTTTGAAGAAGAAAGATCTAGCTGACTGAAATAAGTTCATAAGATGAAAACCAACAAAAATTGACAAGAACCACGAAAAATTCTTGTATTTTAAGATAAAATCTGACGCTATTAAAGAAAAAACTTCTCGCTCGCTGAAATATGTTCATTTGCTGAAAATCAACAAAACCACGAAAAGTTCTTGTATTTGAAGATAAAATCTTTTTGCTTTGAAGAAGAAAGATCTAGCTGACTGAAATAAGTTCATTGGATGAAAACCAACAAAAATTGACAAGAACCACGAAAAGTTCTTGTATTTTAAGATAAAATCTGACGCTATTAAAGAAAAAACTTCTCCCTCGCTGAAATATGTTCATTTGCTGAAAATCAACAAAACCACGAAAAGTTCTTGTATTTGAAGATAAAATCTTTTTGCTTTGAAGAAGAAAGATCCAGCTGACTGAAATAAGTTCATAAGATGAAACCAACAAAAATTGACAAGAACCACGAAAAATTCTTGTATTTTAAGATAAAATCTTACGCTATTGAAGAAAAAACTTCTCCCTCGCTGAAAAATGTTCATTTGCTGAAAATCAACAAAACCACGAAAAGTTCTTGTATTTGAAGATAAAATCTTTTTGCTTTGAAGAAGAAAGATCTGGCTGACTGAAATAAGTTCATTGGATGAAAACCAACAAAAATTGACAAGAACCACGAAAAGTTCTTGTATTTTAAGATAAAATCTGACGCTATTGAAGAAAAAACTTCTCCCTCGCTGAAATATGTTCATTTGCTGAAAATCAACAAAACCACGAAAAGTTCTTGTATTTGAAGATAAAATCTTTTTGCTTTGAAGAAGAAAGATCGAGCTGACTGAAATAAGTTCATAAGATGAAAACCAACAAAATTTGATTAGAACCACGAAAAGTTCTTGTATTTTAAGATAAAATCTGACGCTATTAAAGAAAAAACTTCTCGCTCGCTGAAATATGTTCATTTGCTGAAAATCAACAAAACCACGAAAAGTTCTTGTATTTGAAGATAAAATCTTTTTGCTTTGAAGAAGAAAGATCCAGCTGACTGAAATAAGTTCATAAGATGAAAACTAACAAAAATTGACAAGAACCACGAAAAGTTTTTGTATTTTAAGATAAAATCTGACGCTATTAAAGAAAAAACTTCTCCCTCGCTGAAAAATGTTCATTTGCTGAAAATCAACAAAACCACGAAAAGTTCTTGTATTTGAAGATAAAATCTTTTTGCTTTGAAGAAGAAAGATCTAGCTGACTGAAATAAGTTCATTGGATGAAATCCTACAAAAATTGACAAGAACCACGAAAAGTTCTTGTATTTTAAGATAAAATCTGACGCTATTAAAGAAAAAACTTCTCCCTCGCTGAAATATGTTCATTTGCTGAAAATCAACAAAACCACGAAAAGTTCTTGTATTTGAAGATAAAATCTTTTTGCTTTGAAGAAGAAAGATCTGGCTGACTGAAATAAGTTCATTGGATGAAAACCAACAAAAATTGACAAGAACCACGAAAAGTTCTTGTATTTTAAGATAAAATCTGACGCAATTAAAGAAAAAACTTGTCGCTCGCTGAAATATGTTCATTTGCTGAAAATCAACAAAACCACGAAAAGTTCTTGTATTTGAAGATAAAATCTTTTTGCTTTGAAGAAGAAAGATCTAGCTGACTGAAATAAGTTCATAAGATGAAAACCAACAAAAATTGACAAGAACCACGAAAAATTCTTGTATTTTAAGATAAAATCTGACGCTATTAAAGAAAAAACTTCTCCCTCGCTGAAAAATGTTCATTTGCTGAAAATCAACAAAACCACGAAAAGTTCTTGTATTTGAAGATAAAATATTTTTGCTTTGAAGAAGAAAGATCTAGCTGACTGAAATAAGTTCATTGGATGAAAACCAACAAAAATTGACAAGAACCACGAAAAGTTCTTGTATTTTAAGATAAAATCTGACGCAATTAAAGAAAAAACTTGTCGCTCGCTGAAATATGTTCATTTGCTGAAAATCAACAAAACCACGAAAAGTTCTTGTATTTGAAGATAAAATCTTTTTGCTTTGAAGAAGAAAGATCTAGCTGACTGAAATAAGTTCATAAGATGAAAACCAACAAAAATTGACAAGAACCACGAAAAGTTCTTGTATTTTAAGATAAAATCTGACGCTATTAAAGAAAAAACTTCTCCCTCGCTGAAAAATGTTCATTTGCTGAAAATCAACAAAACCACGAAAAGTTCTTGTATTTGAAGATAAAATATTTTTGCTTTGAAGAAGAAAGATCTAGCTGACTGAAATAAGTTCATTGGATGAAATCCTACAAAAATTGACAAGAACCACGAAAAGTTCTTGTATTTTAAGATAAAATCTGACGCTATTAAAGAAAAAACTTCTCCCTCGCTGAAATATGTTCATTTGCTGAAAATCAACAAAACCACGAAAAGTTCTTGTATTTGAAGATAAAATCTTTTTGCTTTGAAGAAGAAAGATCTGGCTGACTGAAATAAGTTCATTGGATGAAAACCAACAAAAATTGACAAGAACCACGAAAAGTTCTTGTATTTTAAGATAAAATCTGACGCAATTAAAGAAAAAACTTGTCGCTCGCTGAAATATGTTCATTTGCTGAAAATCAACAAAACCACGAAAAGTTCTTGTATTTGAAGATAAAATCTTTTTGCTTTGAAGAAGAAAGATCCAGCTGACTGAAATAAGTTCATAAGATGAAAACTAACAAAAATTGACAAGAACCACGAAAAGTTCTTGTATTTTAAGATAAAATCTTACGCTATTGAAGAAAAAACATCTCCCTCGCTGAAATATGTTCATTTGCTGAAAATCAACAAAACCACGAAAAGTTCTTGTATTTGAAGATAAAATCTTTTTGCTTTCAAGAAGAAAGATCCAGCTGACTGAAATAAGTTCATTGGATGAAAACCAACAAAAATTGACAAGAACCACGAAAAGTTCTTGTATTTTAAGATAAAATCTGACGCAATTAAAGAAAAAACTTGTCGCTCGCTGAAATATGTTCATTTGCTGAAAATCAACAAAACCACGAAAAGTTCTTGTATTTGAAGATAAAATCTTTTTGCTTTGAAGAAGAAAGATCTAGCTGACTGAAATAAGTTCATTTGATGAAAATCAACAAAAATTGACAAGAACCACGAAAAGTTTTTGTATTTTAAGATAAAATCTGACGCGATTAAAGAAAAAACTTCTCCCTCGCTGAAAAATGTTCATTTGCTGAAAATCAACAAAACCACGAAAAGTTCTTGTATTTGAAGATAAAATCTTTTTGCTTTGAAGAAGAAAGATCTGGCTGACTGAAATAAGTTCATTGGATGAAAACCAACAAAAATTGACAAGAACCACGAAAAGTTCTTGTATTTTAAGATAAAATCTGACGCTATTGAAGAAAAAACTTCTCCCTCGCTGAAATATGTTCATTTGCTGAAAATCAACAAAACCACGAAAAGTTCTTGTATTTGAAGATAAAATCTTTTTGCTTTGAAGAAGAAAGATCGAGCTGACTGAAATAAGTTCATTGGATGAAAACCAACAAAAATTGACAAGAACCACGAAAAGTTCTTGTATTTTAAGATAAAATCTGACGCTATTAAAGAAAAAACTTCTCCCTCGCTGAAATATGTTCATTTGCTGAAAATCAACAAAACCACGAAAAGTTCTTGTCTTTCAAGATAAAATATTTTTGCTTTGAAGAAGAAAGATCTGGCTGACTGAAATAAGTTCATTGGATGAAAACCAACAAAAATTGTCAAGAACCACGAAAAGTTCTTGTATTTTAAGATAAAATCTGACGCGATTAAAGAAAAAACTTGTCGCTCGCTGAAATATGTTAATTTGCTGAAAATCAACAAAACCACGAAAAGTTCTTGTATTTGAAGATAAAATCTTTTTGCTTTGAAGAAGAAAGATCTGGCTGACTGAAATAAGTTCATTGGATGAAAACCAACAAAAATTGACAAGAACCACGAAAAGTTCTTGTATTTTAAGATAAAATCTGACGCGATTAAAGAAAAAACTTGTCGCTCGCTGAAATATGTTAATTTGCTGAAAATCAACAAAACCACGAAAAGTTCTTGTATTTGAAGATAAAATCTTTTTGCTTTGAAGAAGAAAGATCTAGCTGACTGAAATAAGTTCATAAGATGAAAACCAACAAAAATTGACAAGAACCACGAAAAGTTCTTGTATTTTAAGATAAAATCTTACGCTGTTGAAGAAAAAACATCTCCCTCGCTGAAATATGTTCATTTGCTGAAAATCAACAAAACCACGAAAAGTTCTTGTATTTGAAGATAAAATCTTTTTGCTTTCAAGAAGAAAGATCTAGCTGACTGAAATAAGTTCATTGGATGAAAACCAACAAAAATTGACAAGAACCACGAAAAGTTCTTGTATTTTAAGATAAAATCTGACGCGATTAAAGAAAAAACTTCTCCCTCGCTGAAATATGTTCATTTGCTGAAAAGCAACAAAACCTCGAAAAGTTCTTGTATTTGAAGATAAAATCTTTTTGCTTTGAAGAAGAAAGATCTAGCTGACTGAAATAAGTTCATTTGATGAAAATCAACAAAAATTGACAAGAACCACGAAAAGTTTTTGTATTTTAAGATAAAATCTGACGCTATTAAAGAAAAAACTTCTCCCTCGCTGAAAAATGTTCATTTGCTGAAAATCAACAAAACCACGAAAAGTTCTTGTATTTGAAGATAAAATCTTTTTGCTTTCAAGAAGAAAGATCTAGCTGACTGAAATAAGTTCATTGGATGAAAACCAACAAAAATTGACAAGAACCACGAAAAGTTCTTGTATTTTAAGATAAAATCTGACGCGATTAAAGAAAAAACTTCTCCCTCGCTGAAATATGTTCATTTGCTGAAAAGCAACAAAACCTCGAAAAGTTCTTGTATTTGAAGATAAAATCTTTTTGCTTTGAAGAAGAAAGATCTAGCTGACTGAAATAAGTTCATTTGATGAAAATCAACAAAAATTGACAAGAACCACGAAAAGTTTTTGTATTTTAAGATAAAATCTGACGCTATTAAAGAAAAAACTTCTCCCTCGCTGAAAAATGTTCATTTGCTGAAAATCAACAAAACCACGAAAAGTTCTTGTATTTGAAGATAAAATCTTTTTGCTTTGAAGAAGAAAGATCTGGCTGACTGAAATAAGTTCATTGGATGAAAACCAACAAAAATTGACAAGAACCACGAAAAGTTCTTGTATTTTAAGATAAAATCTGACGCTGTTGAAGAAAAAACTTCTCCCTCGCTGAAATATGTTCATTTGCTGAAAATCAACAAAACCACGAAAAGTTCTTGTATTTGAAGATAAAATCTTTTTGCTTTGAAGAAGAAAGATCGAGCTGACTGAAATAAGTTCATAAGATGAAAACCAACAAAATTTGATTAGAACCACGAAAGGTTCTTGTATTTTAAGATAAAATCTGACGCTATTAAAGAAAAAACTTCTCGCTCGCTGAAATATGTTCATTTGCTGAAAATCAACAAAACCACGAAAAGTTCTTGTATTTGAAGATAAAATCTTTTTGCTTTGAAGAAGAAAGATCCAGGTGACTGAAATAAGTTCATAAGATGAAAACTAACAAAAATTGACAAGAACCACGAAAAGTTTTTGTATTTTAAGATAAAATCTGACGCTATTAAAGAAAAAACTTCTCCCTCGCTGAAAAATGTTCATTTGCTGAAAATCAACAAAACCACGAAAAGTTCTTGTATTTGAAGATAAAATCTTTTTGCTTTGAAGAAGAAAGATCTAGCTGACTGAAATAAGTTCATTGGATGAAATCCTACAAAAATTGACAAGAACCACGAAAAGTTCTTGTATTTTAAGATAAAATCTGACGCTATTAAAGAAAAAACTTCTCCCTCACTGAAATATGTTCATTTGCTGAAAATCAACAAAACCACGAAAAGTTCTTGTATTTGAAGATAAAATCTTTTTGCTTTGAAGAAGAAAGATCTGGCTGACTGAAATAAGTTCATTGGATGAAAACCAACAAAAATTGACAAGAACCACGAAAGGTTCTTGTATTTTAAGATAAAATCTGACGCAATTAAAGAAAAAACTTGTCGCTCGCTGAAATATGTTCATTTGCTGAAAATCAACAAAACCACGAAAAGTTCTTGTATTTGAAGATAAAATCTTTTTGCTTTGAAGAAGAAAGATCTAGCTGACTGAAAAAAGTTCATAAGATGAAAACCAACAAAAATTGACAAGAACCACGAAAAATTCTTGTATTTTAAGATAAAATCTGACGCTATTAAAGAAAAAACTTCTCGCTCGCTGAAATATGTTCATTTGCTGAAAATCAACAAAACCACGAAAAGTTCTTGTATTTGAAGATAAAATCTTTTTGCTTTGAAGAAGAAAGATCTAGCTGACTGAAATAAGTTCATTGGATGAAAACCAACAAAAATTGACAAGAACCACGAAAAGTTCTTGTATTTTAAGATAAAATCTGACGCTATTGAAGAAAAAACTTCTCCCTCGCTGAAATATGTTCATTTGCTGAAAATCAACAAAACCACGAAAAGTTCTTGTATTTGAAGATAAAATCTTTTTGCTTTGAAGAAGAAAGATCGAGCTGACTGAAATAAGTTCATAAAATGAAAACCAACAAAATTTGATTAGAACCACGAAAAGTTCCTGTATTTTAAGATAAAATCTGACGATATTAAAGAAAAAACTTCTCGCTCGCTGAAATATGTTCATTTGCTGAAAATCAACAAAACCACGAAAAGTTCTTGTATTTGAAGATAAAATCTTTTTGCTTTGAAGAAGAAAGATCCAGGTGACTGAAATAAGTTCATAAGATGAAAACTAACAAAAATTGACAAGAACCACGAAAAGTTTTTGTATTTTAAGATAAAATCTGACGCTATTAAAGAAAAAACTTCTCCCTCGCTGAAAAATGTTCATTTGCTGAAAATCAACAAAACCACGAAAAGTTCTTGTATTTGAAGATAAAATCTTTTTGCTTTGAAGAAGAAAGATCTAGCTGACTGAAATAAGTTCATTGGATGAAATCCTACAAAAATTGACAAGAACCACGAAAAGTTCTTGTATTTTAAGATAAAATCTGACGCTATTAAAGAAAAAACTTCTCCCTCACTGAAATATGTTCATTTGCTGAAAATCAACAAAACCACGAAAAGTTCTTGTATTTGAAGATAAAATCTTTTTGCTTTGAAGAAGAAAGATCTGGCTGACTGAAATAAGTTCATTGGATGAAAACCAACAAAAATTGACAAGAACCACGAAAGGTTCTTGTATTTTAAGATAAAATCTGACGCAATTAAAGAAAAAACTTGTCGCTCGCTGAAATATGTTCATTTGCTGAAAATCAACAAAACCACGAAAAGTTCTTGTATTTGAAGATAAAATCTTTTTGCTTTGAAGAAGAAAGATCTAGCTGACTGAAATAAGTTCATTGGATGAAAACCAACAAAAATTGACAAGAACCACGAAAAGTTCTTGTATTTTAAGATAAAATCTGACGCTATTGAAGAAAAAACTTCTCCCTCGCTGAAATATGTTCATTTGCTGAAAATCAACAAAACCACGAAAAGTTCTTGTATTTGAAGATAAAATCTTTTTGCTTTGAAGAAGAAAGATCGAGCTGACTGAAATAAGTTCATAAAATGAAAACCAACAAAATTTGATTAGAACCACGAAAAGTTCCTGTATTTTAAGATAAAATCTGACGATATTAAAGAAAAAACTTCTCGCTCGCTGAAATATGTTCATTTGCTGAAAATCAACAAAACCACGAAAAGTTCTTGTATTTGAAGATAAAATCTTTTTGCTTTGAAGAAGAAAGATCGAGCTGACTGAAATAAGTTCATTGGATGAAAACCAACAAAAATTCACAAGAACCACGAAAAGTTCTTGTATTTTAAGATAAAATCTGACACTATTAAAGAAAAAACTTCTCCCTCGCTGAAATATGTTCATTTGCTGGAAATCAACAAAACCACGAAAAGTTCTTGTATTTGAAGATAAAATCTTTTTGCTTTGAAGAAGAAAGATCTTGCTGACTGAAATAAGTTCATAAGATGAAAACTAACAAAAATTGACAAGAACCACGAAAAGTTTTTGTATTTTAAGATAAAATCTGACGCTATTAAAGAAAAAACTTCTCCCTCGCTGAAATATGTTCATTTGCTGAAAATCAACAAAACCACGAAAAGTTCTTGTATTTGAAGATAAAATCTTTTTGCTTTGAAGAAGAAAGATCTAGCTGACTGAAATAAGTTCATTGGATGAAAACCAACAAAAATTGACAAGAACCACGAAAAGTTCTTGTATTTTAAGCTAAAATCTGACGCTATTGAAGAAAAAACTTCTCCCTCGCTGAAATATGTTCATTTGCTGAAAATCAACAAAACCACGAAAAGTTCTTGTATTTGAAGATAAAATCTTTTTGCTTTGAAGAAGAAAGATCGAGCTGACTGAAATAAGTTCATAAAATGAAAACCAACAAAATTTGATTAGAACCACGAAAAGTTCTTGTATTTTAAGATAAAATCTGACGATATTAAAGAAAAAACTTCTCGCTCGCTGAAATATGTTCATTTGCTGAAAATCAACAAAACCACGAAAAGTTCTTGTATTTGAAGATAAAATCTTTTTGCTTTGAAGAAGAAAGATCGAGCTGACTGAAATAAGTTCATTGGATGAAAACCAACAAAAATTGACAAGAACCACGAAAAGTTCTTGTATTTTAAGATAAAATCTTACGCTATTGAAGAAAAAACATCTCCCTCGCTGAAATATGTTCATTTGCTGAAAATCAACAAAACCACGAAAAGTTCTTGTATTTGAAGATAAAATCTTTTTGCTTTCAAGAAGAAAGATCCAGCTGACTGAAATAAGTTCATTGGATGAAAACCAATAAAAATTGACAAGAACCACGAAAAGTTCTTGTATTTTAAGATAAAATCTGACGCTATTAAAGAAAAAACTTCTCCCTCGCTGAAATATGTTCATTTGCTGAAAATCAACAAAACCACGAAAAGTTCTTGTATTTGAAGATAAAATCTTTTTGCTTTGAAGAAGAAAGATCTAGCTGACTGAAATAAGTTCATTTGATGAAAATCAACAAAAATTGACAAGAACCACGAAAAGTTTTTGTATTTTAAGATAAAATCTGACGCTATTAAAGAAAAAACTTCTCCCTCGCTGAAAAATGTTCATTTGCTGAAAATCAACAAAACCACGAAAAGTTCTTGTATTTGAAGATAAAATCTTTTTGCTTTGAAGAAGAAAGATCTGGCTGACTGAAATAAGTTCATTGGATGAAAACCAACAAAAATTGACAAGAACCACGAAAAGTTCTTGTATTTTAAGATAAAATCTGACGCTATTGAAGAAAAAACTTCTCCCTCGCTGAAATATGTTCATTTGCTGAAAATCAACAAAACCACGAAAAGTTCTTGTATTTGAAGATAAAATCTTTTTGCTTTGAAGAAGAAAGATCGAGCTGACTGAAATAAGTTCATAAGATGAAAACCAACAAAAATTGACAAGAAGCACGAAAAATTCTTGTATTTTAAGATAAAATCTGACGCTATTAAAGAAAAAACTTCTCGCTCGCTGAAATATGTTCATTTGCTGAAAATCAACAAAACCACGAAAAGTTCTTGTATTTGAAGATAAAATCTTTTTGCTTTGAAGAAGAAAGATCGAGCTGACTGAAATAAGTTCATTGGATGAAAACCAACAAAAATTGACAAGAACCACGAAAAGTTCTTGTATTTTAAGATAAAATCTGACGCTATTAAAGAAAAAACTTCTCCCTCGCTGAAATATGTTCATTTGCTGAAAATCAACAAAACCACGAAAAGTTCTTGTATTTGAAGATATAATCTTTTTGCTTTGAAGAAGAAAGATCCAGCTGACTGAAATAAGTTCATAAGATGAAAACTAACAAAAATTGACAAGAACCACGAAAAGTTCTTGTATTTTAAGATAAAATCTTACGCTATTGAAGAAAAAACATCTCCCTCGCTGAAATATGTTCATTTGCTGAAAATCAACAAAACCACGAAAAGTTCTTGTATTTGAAGATAAAATCTTTTTGCTTTGAAGAAGAAAGATCTGGCTGACTGAAATAAGTTCATTGGATGAAAACCAACAAAAATTGACAAGAACCACGAAAAGTTCTTGTATTTTAAGATAAAATCTGACGCAATTAAAGAAAAAACTTGTCGCTCGCTGAAATATGTTCATTTGCTGAAAATCAACAAAACCACGAAAAGTTCTTGTATTTGAAGATAAAATCTTTTTGCTTTGAAGAAGAAAGATCTGGCTGACTGAAATAAGTTCATTGGATGAAAACCAACAAAAATTGACAAGAACCACGAAAAGTTCATGTATTTTAAGATAAAATCTGACGCTATTAAAGAAAAAACTTCTCCCTCGCTGAAATATGTTCATTTGCTGAAAATCAACAAAACCACGAAAAGTTCTTGTATTTGAAGATAAAATCTTTTTGCTTTGAAGAAGAAAGATCCAGCTGACTGAAATAAGTTCATTCGATGAAAACTAACAAAAATTGACAAGAACCACGAAAAGTTCTTGTATTTGAAGATAAAATCTTTTTGCTTTCAAGAAGAAAGATCTAGCTGACTGAAATAAGTTCATTGGATGAAAACCAACAAAAATTGACAAGAACCACGAAAAGTTCTTGTATTTTAAGCTAAAATCTGACGCTATTAAAGAAAAAACTTCTCGCTCGCTGAAATATGTTCATTTGCTGAAAGTCAACAAAACCACGAAAAGTTCTTGTATTTGAAGATAAAATCTTTTTGCTTTGAAGAAGAAAGATCTAGCTGACTGAAATAAGTTCATTGGATGAAAACCAACAAAAATTGACAAGAACCACGAAAAGTTCTTGTATTTTAAGATAAAATCTGACGCTATTAAAGAAAAAACTTCTCCCTCGCTAAAATATGTTCATTTGCTGAAAATCAACAAAACCACGAAAAGTTCTTGTATTTGAAGATAAAATCTTTTTGCTTTGAAGAAGAAAGATCCGGCTGACTGAAATAAGTTCATTGGATGAAAACCAACAAAAATTGACAAGAACCACGAAAAGTTCTTGTATTTTAAGATAAAATCTGACGCTATTAAAGAAAAAACTTCTCCCTCGCTGAAATATGTTCATTTGCTGAAAATCAACAAAACCACGAAAAGTTCTTGTATTTGAAGATAAAATCTTTTTGCTTTGAAGAAGAAAGATCCAGCTGACTGAAATAAGTTCATTAGATGAAAACTAACAAAAATTGACAAGAACCACGAAAAGTTCTTGTATTTTAAGATAAAATCTTACGCTATTGAAGAAAAAACATCTCCCTCGCTGAAATATGTTCATTTGCTGAAAATCAACAAAACCACGAAAAGTTCTTGTATTTGAAGATTAAATCTTTTTGCTTTCAAGAAGAAAGATCTAGCTGACTGAAATAAGTTCATTGGATGAAAACCAACAAAAATTGACAAGAACCACGAAAAGTTCTTGTATTTTAAGATAAAATCTGACGCTATTAAAGAAAAAACTTCTCCCTCGCTGAAATATGTTCATTTGCTGAAAATCAACGAAACCACGAAAAGTTCTTGTATTTGAAGATAAAATCTTTTTGCTTTGAAGAAGAAAGATCCAGCTGACTGAAATAAGTTCATTTGATGAAAATCAACAAAAATTGACAAGAACCACGAAAAGTTTTTGTATTTTAAGATAAAATCTGACGCTATTAAAGAAAAAACTTCTCCCTCGCTGAAAAATGTTCATTTGCTGAAAATCAACAAAACCACGAAAAGTTCTTGTATTTGAAGATAAAATCTTTTTGCTTTGAAGAAGAAAGATCTAGCTGACTGAAATAAGTTCATTGGATGAAAACCAACAAAAATTGACAAGAACCACGAAAAGTTCTTGTATTTTAAGATAAAATCTGACGCTATTAAAGAAAAAACTTCTCCCTCGCTAAAATATGTTCATTTGCTGAAAATCAACAAAACCACGAAAAGTTCTTGTATTTGAAGATAAAATCTTTTTGCTTTGAAGAAGAAAGATCCGGCTGACTGAAATAAGTTCATTGGTTGAAAACCAACAAAAATTGACAAGAACCACGAAAAGTTCTTGTATTTTAAGATAAAATCTGACGCTATTAAAGAAAAAACTTCTCCCTCGCTGAAATATGTTCATTTGCTGAAAATCAACAAAACCACGAAAAGTTCTTGTATTTGAAGATAAAATCTTTTTGCTTTGAAGAAGAAAGATCCAGCTGACTGAAATAAGTTCATTAGATGAAAACTAACAAAAATTGACAAGAACCACGAAAAGTTCTTGTATTTTAAGATAAAATCTTACGCTATTGAAGAAAAAACATCTCCCTCGCTGAAATATGTTAATTTGCTGAAAATCAACAAAACCACGAAAAGTTCTTGTATTTGAAGATTAAATCTTTTTGCTTTCAAGAAGAAAGATCTAGCTGACTGAAATAAGTTCATTGGATGAAAACCAACAAAAATTGACAAGAACCACGAAAAGTTCTTGTATTTTAAGATAAAATCTGACGCTATTAAAGAAAAAACTTCTCCCTCGCTGAAATATGTTCATTTGCTGAAAATCAACGAAACCACGAAAAGTTCTTGTATTTGAAGATAAAATCTTTTTGCTTTGAAGAAGAAAGATCCAGCTGACTGAAATAAGTTCATTTGATGAAAATCAACAAAAATTGACAAGAACCACGAAAAGTTTTTGTATTTTAAGATAAAATCTGACGCTATTAAAGAAAAAACTTCTCCCTCGCTGAAAAATGTTCATTTGCTGAAAATCAACAAAACCACGAAAAGTTCTTGTATTTGAAGATAAAATCTTTTTGCTTTGAAGAAGAAAGATCTGGCTGACTGAAATAAGTTCATTGGATGAAAACCAACAAAAATTGACAAGAACCACGAAAAGTTCTTGTATTTTAAGATAAAATCTGACGCTATTGAAGAAAAAACTTCTCCCTCGCTGAAATATGTTCATTTGCTGAAAATCAACAAAACCACGAAAAGTTCTTGTATTTGAAGATAAAATCTTTTTGCTTTGAAGAAGAAAGATCGAGCTGACTGAAATAAGTTCATAAGATGAAAACCAACAAAATTTGATTAGAACCACGAAAAGTTCTTGTATTTTAAGATAAAATCTGACGCTATTAAAGAAAAAACTTCTCGCTCGCTGAAATATGTTCATTTGCTGAAAATCAACAAAACCACGAAAAGTTCTTGTATTTGAAGATAAAATCTTTTTGCTTTGAAGAAGAAAGATCTAGCTGACTGAAATAAGTTCATTGGATGAAAACCAACAAAAATTGACAAGAACCACGAAAAGTTCTTGTATTTTAAGCTAAAATCTGACGCTATTGAAGAAAAAACTTCTCCCTCGCTGAAATATGTTCATTTGCTGAAAATCAACAAAACCACGAAAAGTTCTTGTATTTGAAGATAAAATCTTTTTGCTTTGAAGAAGAAAGATCGAGCTGACTGAAATAAGTTCATAAAATGAAAACCAACAAAATTTGATTAGAACCACGAAAAGTTCTTGTATTTTAAGATAAAATCTGACGATATTAAAGAAAAAACTTCTCGCTCGCTGAAATATGTTCATTTGCTGAAAATCAACAAAACCACGAAAAGTTCTTGTATTTGAAGATAAAATCTTTTTGCTTTGAAGAAGAAAGATCGAGCTGACTGAAATAAGTTCATTGGATGAAAACCAACAAAAATTGACAAGAACCACGAAAAGTTCTTGTATTTTAAGATAAAATCTTACGCTATTGAAGAAAAAACATCTCCCTCGCTGAAATATGTTCATTTGCTGAAAATCAACAAAACCACGAAAAGTTCTTGTATTTGAAGATAAAATCTTTTTGCTTTCAAGAAGAAAGATCAAGCTGACTGAAATAAGTTCATTGGATGAAAACCAATAAAAATTGACAAGAACCACGAAAAGTTCTTGTATTTTAAGATAAAATCTGACGCAATTAAAGAAAAAACTTGTCGCTCGCTGAAATATGTTCATTTGCTGAAAATCAACAAAACCACGAAAAGTTCTTGTATTTGAAGATAAAATCTTTTTGCTTTGAAGAAGAAAGATCTAGCTGACTGAAATAAGTTCATTTGATGAAAATCAACAAAAATTGACAAGAACCACGAAAAGTTTTTGTATTTTAAGATAAAATCTGACGCTATTAAAGAAAAAACTTCTCCCTCGCTGAAATATGTTCATTTGCTGAAAATCAACAAAACCACGAAAAGTTCTTGTATTTGAAGATAAAATCTTTTTGCTTTGAAGAAGAAAGATCTAGCTGACTGAAATAAGTTCATTTGATGAAAATCAACAAAAATTGACAAGAACCACGAAAAGTTTTTGTATTTTAAGATAAAATCTGACGCTATTAAAGAAAAAACTTCTCCCTCGCTGAAAAATGTTCATTTGCTGAAAATCAACAAAACCACGAAAAGTTCTTGTATTTGAAGATAAAATCTTTTTGCTTTGAAGAAGAAAGATCTGGCTGACTGAAATAAGTTCATTGGATGAAAACCAACAAAAATTGACAAGAACCACGAAAAGTTCTTGTATTTTAAGATAAAATCTGACGCTATTGAAGAAAAAACTTCTCCCTCGCTGAAATATGTTCATTTGCTGAAAATCAACAAAACCACGAAAAGTTCTTGTATTTGAAGATAAAATCTTTTTGCTTTGAAGAAGAAAGATCGAGCTGACTGAAATAAGTTCATAAGATGAAAACCAACAAAAATTGACAAGAAGCACGAAAAATTCTTGTATTTTAAGATAAAATCTGACGCTATTAAAGAAAAAACTTCTCGCTCGCTGAAATATGTTCATTTGCTGAAAATCAACAAAACCACGAAAAGTTCTTGTATTTGAAGATAAAATCTTTTTGCTTTGAAGAAGAAAGATCGAGCTGACTGAAATAAGTTCATTGGATGAAAACCAACAAAAATTGACAAGAACCACGAAAAGTTCTTGTATTTTAAGATAAAATCTGACGCTATTAAAGAAAAAACTTCTCCCTCGCTGAAATATGTTCATTTGCTGAAAATCAACAAAACCACGAAAAGTTCTTGTATTTGAAGATATAATCTTTTTGCTTTGAAGAAGAAAGATCCAGCTGACTGAAATAAGTTCATAAGATGAAAACTAACAAAAATTGACAAGAACCACGAAAAGTTCTTGTATTTTAAGATAAAATCTTACGCTATTGAAGAAAAAACATCTCCCTCGCTGAAATATGTTCATTTGCTGAAAATCAACAAAACCACGAAAAGTTCTTGTATTTGAAGATAAAATCTTTTTGCTTTGAAGAAGAAAGATCTGGCTGACTGAAATAAGTTCATTGGATGAAAACCAACAAAAATTGACAAGAACCACGAAAAGTTCTTGTATTTTAAGATAAAATCTGACGCAATTAAAGAAAAAACTTGTCGCTCGCTGAAATATGTTCATTTGCTGAAAATCAACAAAACCACGAAAAGTTCTTGTATTTGAAGATAAAATCTTTTTGCTTTGAAGAAGAAAGATCTAGCTGACTGAAATAAGTTCATAAGATGAAAACCAACAAAAATTGACAAGAACCACGAACAATTCTTGTATTTTAAGATAAAATCTGACGCTATTAAAGAAAAAACTTCTCGCTCGCTGAAATATGTTCATTTGATGAAAATCAACAAAACCACGAAAAGTTCTTGTATTTGAAGATAAAATCTTTTTGCTTTGAAGAAGAAAGATCTAGCTGACTGAAATAAGTTCATTGGATGAAAACCAACAAAAATTGACAAGAACCACGAAAAGTTCTTGTATTTTAAGATAAAATCTGACGCTATTAAAGAAAAAACTTCTCCCTCGCTGAAATATGTTCATTTGCTGAAAATCAACAAAACCACGAAAAGTTCTTGTATTTGAAGATAAAATCTTTTTGCTTTGAAGAAGAAAGATCCAGCTGACTGAAATAAGTTCATAAGATGAAAACTAACAAAAATTGACAAGAACCACGAAAAGTTCTTGTATTTTAAGATAAAATCTTACGCTATTGAAGAAAAAACATCTCCCTCGCTGAAATATGTTCATTTGCTGAAAATCAACAAAACCACGAAAAGTTCTTGTATTTGAAGATAAAATCTTTTTGCTTTGAAGAAGAAAGATCTAGCTGACTGAAATAAGTTCATTGGATGAAAACCAACAAAAATTGACAAGAACCACGAAAAGTTCATGTATTTTAAGATAAAATCTGACGCTATTAAAGAAAAAACTTCTCCCTCGCTGAAATATGTTCATTTGCTGAAAATCAACAAAACCACGAAAAGTTCTTGTATTTGAAGATAAAATCTTTTTGCTTTGAAGAAGAAAGATCCAGCTGACTGAAATAAGTTCATTCGATGAAAACTAACAAAAATTGACAAGAACCACGAAAAGTTCTTGTATTTGAAGATAAAATCTTTTTGCTTTCAAGAAGAAAGATCTAGCTGACTGAAATAAGTTCATTGGATGAAAACCAACAAAAATTGACAAGAACCACGAAAAGTTCTTGTATTTTAAGCTAAAATCTGACGCTATTAAAGAAAAAACTTCTCGCTCGCTGAAATATGTTCATTTGCTGAAAGTCAACAAAACCACGAAAAGTTCTTGTATTTGAAGATAAAATCTTTTTGCTTTGAAGAAGAAAGATCTAGCTGACTGAAATAAGTTCATTGGATGAAAACCAACAAAAATTGACAAGAACCACGAAAAGTTCTTGTATTTTAAGATAAAATCTGACGCTATTAAAGAAAAAACTTCTCGCTCGCTGAAATATGTTCATTTGCTGAAAGTCAACAAAACCACGAAAAGTTCTTGTATTTGAAGATAAAATCTTTTTGCTTTGAAGAAGAAAGATCTAGCTGACTGAAATAAGTTCATTGGATGAAAACCAACAAAAATTGACAAGAACCACGAAAAGTTCTTGTATTTTAAGATAAAATCTGACGCTATTAAAGAAAAAACTTCTCCCTCGCTAAAATATGTTCATTTGCTGAAAATCAACAAAACCACGAAAAGTTCTTGTATTTGAAGATAAAATCTTTTTGCTTTGAAGAAGAAAGATCCGGCTGACTGAAATAAGTTCATTGGATGAAAACCAACAAAAATTGACAAGAACCACGAAAAGTTCTTGTATTTTAAGATAAAATCTGACGCTATTAAAGAAAAAACTTCTCCCTCGCTGAAATATGTTCATTTGCTGAAAATCAACAAAACCACGAAAAGTTCTTGTATTTGAAGATAAAATCTTTTTGCTTTGAAGAAGAAAGATCCAGCTGACTGAAATAAGTTCATTAGATGAAAACTAACAAAAATTGACAAGAACCACGAAAAGTTCTTGTATTTTAAGATAAAATCTTACGCTATTGAAGAAAAAACATCTCCCTCGCTGAAATATGTTCATTTGCTGAAAATCAACAAAACCACGAAAAGTTCTTGTATTTGAAGATTAAATCTTTTTGCTTTCAAGAAGAAAGATCTAGCTGACTGAAATAAGTTCATTGGATGAAAACCAACAAAAATTGACAAGAACCACGAAAAGTTCTTGTATTTTAAGATAAAATCTGACGCTATTAAAGAAAAAACTTCTCCCTCGCTGAAATATGTTCATTTGCTGAAAATCAACGAAACCACGAAAAGTTCTTGTATTTGAAGATAAAATCTTTTTGCTTTGAAGAAGAAAGATCCAGCTGACTGAAATAAGTTCATTTGATGAAAATCAACAAAAATTGACAAGAACCACGAAAAGTTTTTGTATTTTAAGATAAAATCTGACGCTATTAAAGAAAAAACTTCTCCCTCGCTGAAAAATGTTCATTTGCTGAAAATCAACAAAACCACGAAAAGTTCTTGTATTTGAAGATAAAATCTTTTTGCTTTGAAGAAGAAAGATCTGGCTGACTGAAATAAGTTCATTGGATGAAAACCAACAAAAATTGACAAGAACCACGAAAAGTTCTTGTATTTTAAGATAAAATCTGACGCTATTGAAGAAAAAACTTCTCCCTCGCTGAAATATGTTCATTTGCTGAAAATCAACAAAACCACGAAAAGTTCTTGTATTTGAAGATAAAATCTTTTTGCTTTGAAGAAGAAAGATCGAGCTGACTGAAATAAGTTCATAAGATGAAAACCAACAAAATTTGATTAGAACCACGAAAAGTTCTTGTATTTTAAGATAAAATCTGACGCTATTAAAGAAAAAACTTCTCGCTCGCTGAAATATGTTCATTTGCTGAAAATCAACAAAACCACGAAAAGTTCTTGTATTTGAAGATAAAATCTTTTTGCTTTGAAGAAGAAAGATCTAGCTGACTGAAATAAGTTCATTGGATGAAAACCAACAAAAATTGACAAGAACCACGAAAAGTTCTTGTATTTTAAGATAAAATCTGACGCAATTAAAGAAAAAACTTGTCGCTCGCTGAAATATGTTCATTTGCTGAAAATCAACAAAACCACGAAAAGTTCTTGTATTTGAAGATAAAATCTTTTTGCTTTGAAGAAGAAAGATCTAGCTGACTGAAATAAGTTCATAAGATGAAAACCAACAAAAATTGACAAGAACCACGAAAAATTCTTGTATTTTAAGATAAAATCTGACGCTATTAAAGAAAAAACTTCTCGCTCGCTGAAATATGTTCATTTGCTGAAAATCAACAAAACCACGAAAAGTTCTTGTATTTGAAGATAAAATCTTTTTGCTTTGAAGAAGAAAGATCTAGCTGACTGAAATAAGTTCATTGGATGAAAACCAACAAAAATTGACAAGAACCACGAAAAGTTCTTGTATTTTAAGATAAAATCTGACGCTATTAAAGAAAAAACTTCTCCCTCGCTGAAATATGTTCATTTGCTGAAAATCAACAAAACCACGAAAAGTTCTTGTATTTGAAGATAAAATCTTTTTGCTTTGAAGAAGAAAGATCCAGCTGACTGAAATAAGTTCATAAGATGAAACCAACAAAAATTGACAAGAACCACGAAAAATTCTTGTATTTTAAGATAAAATCTTACGCTATTGAAGAAAAAACTTCTCCCTCGCTGAAAAATGTTCATTTGCTGAAAATCAACAAAACCACGAAAAGTTCTTGTATTTGAAGATAAAATCTTTTTGCTTTGAAGAAGAAAGATCTGGCTGACTGAAATAAGTTCATTGGATGAAAACCAACAAAAATTGACAAGAACCACGAAAAGTTCTTGTATTTTAAGATAAAATCTGACGCTATTGAAGAAAAAACTTCTCCCTCGCTGAAATATGTTCATTTGCTGAAAATCAACAAAACCACGAAAAGTTCTTGTATTTGAAGATAAAATCTTTTTGCTTTGAAGAAGAAAGATCGAGCTGACTGAAATAAGTTCATAAGATGAAAACCAACAAAATTTGATTAGAACCACGAAAAGTTCTTGTATTTTAAGATAAAATCTGACGCTATTAAAGAAAAAACTTCTCGCTCGCTGAAATATGTTCATTTGCTGAAAATCAACAAAACCACGAAAAGTTCTTGTATTTGAAGATAAAATCTTTTTGCTTTGAAGAAGAAAGATCCAGCTGACTGAAATAAGTTCATAAGATGAAAACTAACAAAAATTGACAAGAACCACGAAAAGTTTTTGTATTTTAAGATAAAATCTGACGCTATTAAAGAAAAAACTTCTCCCTCGCTGAAAAATGTTCATTTGCTGAAAATCAACAAAACCACGAAAAGTTCTTGTATTTGAAGATAAAATCTTTTTGCTTTGAAGAAGAAAGATCTAGCTGACTGAAATAAGTTCATTGGATGAAATCCTACAAAAATTGACAAGAACCACGAAAAGTTCTTGTATTTTAAGATAAAATCTGACGCTATTAAAGAAAAAACTTCTCCCTCGCTGAAATATGTTCATTTGCTGAAAATCAACAAAACCACGAAAAGTTCTTGTATTTGAAGATAAAATCTTTTTGCTTTGAAGAAGAAAGATCTGGCTGACTGAAATAAGTTCATTGGATGAAAACCAACAAAAATTGACAAGAACCACGAAAAGTTCTTGTATTTTAAGATAAAATCTGACGCAATTAAAGAAAAAACTTGTCGCTCGCTGAAATATGTTCATTTGCTGAAAATCAACAAAACCACGAAAAGTTCTTGTATTTGAAGATAAAATCTTTTTGCTTTGAAGAAGAAAGATCTAGCTGACTGAAATAAGTTCATAAGATGAAAACCAACAAAAATTGACAAGAACCACGAAAAATTCTTGTATTTTAAGATAAAATCTGACGCTATTAAAGAAAAAACTTCTCCCTCGCTGAAAAATGTTCATTTGCTGAAAATCAACAAAACCACGAAAAGTTCTTGTATTTGAAGATAAAATATTTTTGCTTTGAAGAAGAAAGATCTAGCTGACTGAAATAAGTTCATTGGATGAAAACCAACAAAAATTGACAAGAACCACGAAAAGTTCTTGTATTTTAAGATAAAATCTGACGCAATTAAAGAAAAAACTTGTCGCTCGCTGAAATATGTTCATTTGCTGAAAATCAACAAAACCACGAAAAGTTCTTGTATTTGAAGATAAAATCTTTTTGCTTTGAAGAAGAAAGATCTAGCTGACTGAAATAAGTTCATAAGATGAAAACCAACAAAAATTGACAAGAACCACGAAAAGTTCTTGTATTTTAAGATAAAATCTGACGCTATTAAAGAAAAAACTTCTCCCTCGCTGAAAAATGTTCATTTGCTGAAAATCAACAAAACCACGAAAAGTTCTTGTATTTGAAGATAAAATATTTTTGCTTTGAAGAAGAAAGATCTAGCTGACTGAAATAAGTTCATTGGATGAAATCCTACAAAAATTGACAAGAACCACGAAAAGTTCTTGTATTTTAAGATAAAATCTGACGCTATTAAAGAAAAAACTTCTCCCTCGCTGAAATATGTTCATTTGCTGAAAATCAACAAAACCACGAAAAGTTCTTGTATTTGAAGATAAAATCTTTTTGCTTTGAAGAAGAAAGATCTGGCTGACTGAAATAAGTTCATTGGATGAAAACCAACAAAAATTGACAAGAACCACGAAAAGTTCTTGTATTTTAAGATAAAATCTGACGCAATTAAAGAAAAAACTTGTCGCTCGCTGAAATATGTTCATTTGCTGAAAATCAACAAAACCACGAAAAGTTCTTGTATTTGAAGATAAAATCTTTTTGCTTTGAAGAAGAAAGATCCAGCTGACTGAAATAAGTTCATAAGATGAAAACTAACAAAAATTGACAAGAACCACGAAAAGTTCTTGTATTTTAAGATAAAATCTTACGCTATTGAAGAAAAAACATCTCCCTCGCTGAAATATGTTCATTTGCTGAAAATCAACAAAACCACGAAAAGTTCTTGTATTTGAAGATAAAATCTTTTTGCTTTCAAGAAGAAAGATCCAGCTGACTGAAATAAGTTCATTGGATGAAAACCAACAAAAATTGACAAGAACCACGAAAAGTTCTTGTATTTTAAGATAAAATCTGACGCAATTAAAGAAAAAACTTGTCGCTCGCTGAAATATGTTCATTTGCTGAAAATCAACAAAACCACGAAAAGTTCTTGTATTTGAAGATAAAATCTTTTTGCTTTGAAGAAGAAAGATCTAGCTGACTGAAATAAGTTCATTTGATGAAAATCAACAAAAATTGACAAGAACCACGAAAAGTTTTTGTATTTTAAGATAAAATCTGACGCGATTAAAGAAAAAACTTCTCCCTCGCTGAAAAATGTTCATTTGCTGAAAATCAACAAAACCACGAAAAGTTCTTGTATTTGAAGATAAAATCTTTTTGCTTTGAAGAAGAAAGATCTGGCTGACTGAAATAAGTTCATTGGATGAAAACCAACAAAAATTGACAAGAACCACGAAAAGTTCTTGTATTTTAAGATAAAATCTGACGCTATTGAAGAAAAAACTTCTCCCTCGCTGAAATATGTTCATTTGCTGAAAATCAACAAAACCACGAAAAGTTCTTGTATTTGAAGATAAAATCTTTTTGCTTTGAAGAAGAAAGATCGAGCTGACTGAAATAAGTTCATTGGATGAAAACCAACAAAAATTGACAAGAACCACGAAAAGTTCTTGTATTTTAAGATAAAATCTGACGCTATTAAAGAAAAAACTTCTCCCTCGCTGAAATATGTTCATTTGCTGAAAATCAACAAAACCACGAAAAGTTCTTGTCTTTCAAGATAAAATATTTTTGCTTTGAAGAAGAAAGATCTGGCTGACTGAAATAAGTTCATTGGATGAAAACCAACAAAAATTGTCAAGAACCACGAAAAGTTCTTGTATTTTAAGATAAAATCTGACGCGATTAAAGAAAAAACTTGTCGCTCGCTGAAATATGTTAATTTGCTGAAAATCAACAAAACCACGAAAAGTTCTTGTATTTGAAGATAAAATCTTTTTGCTTTGAAGAAGAAAGATCTGGCTGACTGAAATAAGTTCATTGGATGAAAACCAACAAAAATTGACAAGAACCACGAAAAGTTCTTGTATTTTAAGATAAAATCTGACGCGATTAAAGAAAAAACTTGTCGCTCGCTGAAATATGTTAATTTGCTGAAAATCAACAAAACCACGAAAAGTTCTTGTATTTGAAGATAAAATCTTTTTGCTTTGAAGAAGAAAGATCTAGCTGACTGAAATAAGTTCATAAGATGAAAACCAACAAAAATTGACAAGAACCACGAAAAGTTCTTGTATTTTAAGATAAAATCTTACGCTGTTGAAGAAAAAACATCTCCCTCGCTGAAATATGTTCATTTGCTGAAAATCAACAAAACCACGAAAAGTTCTTGTATTTGAAGATAAAATCTTTTTGCTTTCAAGAAGAAAGATCTAGCTGACTGAAATAAGTTCATTGGATGAAAACCAACAAAAATTGACAAGAACCACGAAAAGTTCTTGTATTTTAAGATAAAATCTGACGCGATTAAAGAAAAAACTTCTCCCTCGCTGAAATATGTTCATTTGCTGAAAAGCAACAAAACCTCGAAAAGTTCTTGTATTTGAAGATAAAATCTTTTTGCTTTGAAGAAGAAAGATCTAGCTGACTGAAATAAGTTCATTTGATGAAAATCAACAAAAATTGACAAGAACCACGAAAAGTTTTTGTATTTTAAGATAAAATCTGACGCTATTAAAGAAAAAACTTCTCCCTCGCTGAAAAATGTTCATTTGCTGAAAATCAACAAAACCACGAAAAGTTCTTGTATTTGAAGATAAAATCTTTTTGCTTTCAAGAAGAAAGATCTAGCTGACTGAAATAAGTTCATTGGATGAAAACCAACAAAAATTGACAAGAACCACGAAAAGTTCTTGTATTTTAAGATAAAATCTGACGCGATTAAAGAAAAAACTTCTCCCTCGCTGAAATATGTTCATTTGCTGAAAAGCAACAAAACCTCGAAAAGTTCTTGTATTTGAAGATAAAATCTTTTTGCTTTGAAGAAGAAAGATCTAGCTGACTGAAATAAGTTCATTTGATGAAAATCAACAAAAATTGACAAGAACCACGAAAAGTTTTTGTATTTTAAGATAAAATCTGACGCTATTAAAGAAAAAACTTCTCCCTCGCTGAAAAATGTTCATTTGCTGAAAATCAACAAAACCACGAAAAGTTCTTGTATTTGAAGATAAAATCTTTTTGCTTTGAAGAAGAAAGATCTGGCTGACTGAAATAAGTTCATTGGATGAAAACCAACAAAAATTGACAAGAACCACGAAAAGTTCTTGTATTTTAAGATAAAATCTGACGCTGTTGAAGAAAAAACTTCTCCCTCGCTGAAATATGTTCATTTGCTGAAAATCAACAAAACCACGAAAAGTTCTTGTATTTGAAGATAAAATCTTTTTGCTTTGAAGAAGAAAGATCGAGCTGACTGAAATAAGTTCATAAGATGAAAACCAACAAAATTTGATTAGAACCACGAAAGGTTCTTGTATTTTAAGATAAAATCTGACGCTATTAAAGAAAAAACTTCTCGCTCGCTGAAATATGTTCATTTGCTGAAAATCAACAAAACCACGAAAAGTTCTTGTATTTGAAGATAAAATCTTTTTGCTTTGAAGAAGAAAGATCCAGGTGACTGAAATAAGTTCATAAGATGAAAACTAACAAAAATTGACAAGAACCACGAAAAGTTTTTGTATTTTAAGATAAAATCTGACGCTATTAAAGAAAAAACTTCTCCCTCGCTGAAAAATGTTCATTTGCTGAAAATCAACAAAACCACGAAAAGTTCTTGTATTTGAAGATAAAATCTTTTTGCTTTGAAGAAGAAAGATCTAGCTGACTGAAATAAGTTCATTGGATGAAATCCTACAAAAATTGACAAGAACCACGAAAAGTTCTTGTATTTTAAGATAAAATCTGACGCTATTAAAGAAAAAACTTCTCCCTCACTGAAATATGTTCATTTGCTGAAAATCAACAAAACCACGAAAAGTTCTTGTATTTGAAGATAAAATCTTTTTGCTTTGAAGAAGAAAGATCTGGCTGACTGAAATAAGTTCATTGGATGAAAACCAACAAAAATTGACAAGAACCACGAAAGGTTCTTGTATTTTAAGATAAAATCTGACGCAATTAAAGAAAAAACTTGTCGCTCGCTGAAATATGTTCATTTGCTGAAAATCAACAAAACCACGAAAAGTTCTTGTATTTGAAGATAAAATCTTTTTGCTTTGAAGAAGAAAGATCTAGCTGACTGAAAAAAGTTCATAAGATGAAAACCAACAAAAATTGACAAGAACCACGAAAAATTCTTGTATTTTAAGATAAAATCTGACGCTATTAAAGAAAAAACTTCTCGCTCGCTGAAATATGTTCATTTGCTGAAAATCAACAAAACCACGAAAAGTTCTTGTATTTGAAGATAAAATCTTTTTGCTTTGAAGAAGAAAGATCTAGCTGACTGAAATAAGTTCATTGGATGAAAACCAACAAAAATTGACAAGAACCACGAAAAGTTCTTGTATTTTAAGATAAAATCTGACGCTATTGAAGAAAAAACTTCTCCCTCGCTGAAATATGTTCATTTGCTGAAAATCAACAAAACCACGAAAAGTTCTTGTATTTGAAGATAAAATCTTTTTGCTTTGAAGAAGAAAGATCGAGCTGACTGAAATAAGTTCATAAAATGAAAACCAACAAAATTTGATTAGAACCACGAAAAGTTCCTGTATTTTAAGATAAAATCTGACGATATTAAAGAAAAAACTTCTCGCTCGCTGAAATATGTTCATTTGCTGAAAATCAACAAAACCACGAAAAGTTCTTGTATTTGAAGATAAAATCTTTTTGCTTTGAAGAAGAAAGATCCAGGTGACTGAAATAAGTTCATAAGATGAAAACTAACAAAAATTGACAAGAACCACGAAAAGTTTTTGTATTTTAAGATAAAATCTGACGCTATTAAAGAAAAAACTTCTCCCTCGCTGAAAAATGTTCATTTGCTGAAAATCAACAAAACCACGAAAAGTTCTTGTATTTGAAGATAAAATCTTTTTGCTTTGAAGAAGAAAGATCTAGCTGACTGAAATAAGTTCATTGGATGAAATCCTACAAAAATTGACAAGAACCACGAAAAGTTCTTGTATTTTAAGATAAAATCTGACGCTATTAAAGAAAAAACTTCTCCCTCACTGAAATATGTTCATTTGCTGAAAATCAACAAAACCACGAAAAGTTCTTGTATTTGAAGATAAAATCTTTTTGCTTTGAAGAAGAAAGATCTGGCTGACTGAAATAAGTTCATTGGATGAAAACCAACAAAAATTGACAAGAACCACGAAAGGTTCTTGTATTTTAAGATAAAATCTGACGCAATTAAAGAAAAAACTTGTCGCTCGCTGAAATATGTTCATTTGCTGAAAATCAACAAAACCACGAAAAGTTCTTGTATTTGAAGATAAAATCTTTTTGCTTTGAAGAAGAAAGATCTAGCTGACTGAAATAAGTTCATTGGATGAAAACCAACAAAAATTGACAAGAACCACGAAAAGTTCTTGTATTTTAAGATAAAATCTGACGCTATTGAAGAAAAAACTTCTCCCTCGCTGAAATATGTTCATTTGCTGAAAATCAACAAAACCACGAAAAGTTCTTGTATTTGAAGATAAAATCTTTTTGCTTTGAAGAAGAAAGATCGAGCTGACTGAAATAAGTTCATAAAATGAAAACCAACAAAATTTGATTAGAACCACGAAAAGTTCCTGTATTTTAAGATAAAATCTGACGATATTAAAGAAAAAACTTCTCGCTCGCTGAAATATGTTCATTTGCTGAAAATCAACAAAACCACGAAAAGTTCTTGTATTTGAAGATAAAATCTTTTTGCTTTGAAGAAGAAAGATCGAGCTGACTGAAATAAGTTCATTGGATGAAAACCAACAAAAATTCACAAGAACCACGAAAAGTTCTTGTATTTTAAGATAAAATCTGACACTATTAAAGAAAAAACTTCTCCCTCGCTGAAATATGTTCATTTGCTGGAAATCAACAAAACCACGAAAAGTTCTTGTATTTGAAGATAAAATCTTTTTGCTTTGAAGAAGAAAGATCTTGCTGACTGAAATAAGTTCATAAGATGAAAACTAACAAAAATTGACAAGAACCACGAAAAGTTTTTGTATTTTAAGATAAAATCTGACGCTATTAAAGAAAAAACTTCTCCCTCGCTGAAATATGTTCATTTGCTGAAAATCAACAAAACCACGAAAAGTTCTTGTATTTGAAGATAAAATCTTTTTGCTTTGAAGAAGAAAGATCTAGCTGACTGAAATAAGTTCATTGGATGAAAACCAACAAAAATTGACAAGAACCACGAAAAGTTCTTGTATTTTAAGCTAAAATCTGACGCTATTGAAGAAAAAACTTCTCCCTCGCTGAAATATGTTCATTTGCTGAAAATCAACAAAACCACGAAAAGTTCTTGTATTTGAAGATAAAATCTTTTTGCTTTGAAGAAGAAAGATCGAGCTGACTGAAATAAGTTCATAAAATGAAAACCAACAAAATTTGATTAGAACCACGAAAAGTTCTTGTATTTTAAGATAAAATCTGACGATATTAAAGAAAAAACTTCTCGCTCGCTGAAATATGTTCATTTGCTGAAAATCAACAAAACCACGAAAAGTTCTTGTATTTGAAGATAAAATCTTTTTGCTTTGAAGAAGAAAGATCGAGCTGACTGAAATAAGTTCATTGGATGAAAACCAACAAAAATTGACAAGAACCACGAAAAGTTCTTGTATTTTAAGATAAAATCTTACGCTATTGAAGAAAAAACATCTCCCTCGCTGAAATATGTTCATTTGCTGAAAATCAACAAAACCACGAAAAGTTCTTGTATTTGAAGATAAAATCTTTTTGCTTTCAAGAAGAAAGATCCAGCTGACTGAAATAAGTTCATTGGATGAAAACCAATAAAAATTGACAAGAACCACGAAAAGTTCTTGTATTTTAAGATAAAATCTGACGCAATTAAAGAAAAAACTTGTCGCTCGCTGAAATATGTTCATTTGCTGAAAATCAACAAAACCACGAAAAGTTCTTGTATTTGAAGATAAAATCTTTTTGCTTTGAAGAAGAAAGATCTAGCTGACTGAAATAAGTTCATTTGATGAAAATCAACAAAAATTGACAAGAACCACGAAAAGTTTTTGTATTTTAAGATAAAATCTGACGCTATTAAAGAAAAAACTTCTCCCTCGCTGAAATATGTTCATTTGCTGAAAATCAACAAAACCACGAAAAGTTCTTGTATTTGAAGATAAAATCTTTTTGCTTTGAAGAAGAAAGATCTAGCTGACTGAAATAAGTTCATTTGATGAAAATCAACAAAAATTGACAAGAACCACGAAAAGTTTTTGTATTTTAAGATAAAATCTGACGCTATTAAAGAAAAAACTTCTCCCTCGCTGAAAAATGTTCATTTGCTGAAAATCAACAAAACCACGAAAAGTTCTTGTATTTGAAGATAAAATCTTTTTGCTTTGAAGAAGAAAGATCTGGCTGACTGAAATAAGTTCATTGGATGAAAACCAACAAAAATTGACAAGAACCACGAAAAGTTCTTGTATTTTAAGATAAAATCTGACGCTATTGAAGAAAAAACTTCTCCCTCGCTGAAATATGTTCATTTGCTGAAAATCAACAAAACCACGAAAAGTTCTTGTATTTGAAGATAAAATCTTTTTGCTTTGAAGAAGAAAGATCGAGCTGACTGAAATAAGTTCATAAGATGAAAACCAACAAAAATTGACAAGAAGCACGAAAAATTCTTGTATTTTAAGATAAAATCTGACGCTATTAAAGAAAAAACTTCTCGCTCGCTGAAATATGTTCATTTGCTGAAAATCAACAAAACCACGAAAAGTTCTTGTATTTGAAGATAAAATCTTTTTGCTTTGAAGAAGAAAGATCGAGCTGACTGAAATAAGTTCATTGGATGAAAACCAACAAAAATTGACAAGAACCACGAAAAGTTCTTGTATTTTAAGATAAAATCTGACGCTATTAAAGAAAAAACTTCTCCCTCGCTGAAATATGTTCATTTGCTGAAAATCAACAAAACCACGAAAAGTTCTTGTATTTGAAGATATAATCTTTTTGCTTTGAAGAAGAAAGATCCAGCTGACTGAAATAAGTTCATAAGATGAAAACTAACAAAAATTGACAAGAACCACGAAAAGTTCTTGTATTTTAAGATAAAATCTTACGCTATTGAAGAAAAAACATCTCCCTCGCTGAAATATGTTCATTTGCTGAAAATCAACAAAACCACGAAAAGTTCTTGTATTTGAAGATAAAATCTTTTTGCTTTGAAGAAGAAAGATCTGGCTGACTGAAATAAGTTCATTGGATGAAAACCAACAAAAATTGACAAGAACCACGAAAAGTTCTTGTATTTTAAGATAAAATCTGACGCAATTAAAGAAAAAACTTGTCGCTCGCTGAAATATGTTCATTTGCTGAAAATCAACAAAACCACGAAAAGTTCTTGTATTTGAAGATAAAATCTTTTTGCTTTGAAGAAGAAAGATCTAGCTGACTGAAATAAGTTCATAAGATGAAAACCAACAAAAATTGACAAGAACCACGAACAATTCTTGTATTTTAAGATAAAATCTGACGCTATTAAAGAAAAAACTTCTCGCTCGCTGAAATATGTTCATTTGATGAAAATCAACAAAACCACGAAAAGTTCTTGTATTTGAAGATAAAATCTTTTTGCTTTGAAGAAGAAAGATCTAGCTGACTGAAATAAGTTCATTGGATGAAAACCAACAAAAATTGACAAGAACCACGAAAAGTTCTTGTATTTTAAGATAAAATCTGACGCTATTAAAGAAAAAACTTCTCCCTCGCTGAAATATGTTCATTTGCTGAAAATCAACAAAACCACGAAAAGTTCTTGTATTTGAAGATAAAATCTTTTTGCTTTGAAGAAGAAAGATCCAGCTGACTGAAATAAGTTCATAAGATGAAAACTAACAAAAATTGACAAGAACCACGAAAAGTTCTTGTATTTTAAGATAAAATCTTACGCTATTGAAGAAAAAACATCTCCCTCGCTGAAATATGTTCATTTGCTGAAAATCAACAAAACCACGAAAAGTTCTTGTATTTGAAGATAAAATCTTTTTGCTTTGAAGAAGAAAGATCTAGCTGACTGAAATAAGTTCATTGGATGAAAACCAACAAAAATTGACAAGAACCACGAAAAGTTCATGTATTTTAAGATAAAATCTGACGCTATTAAAGAAAAAACTTCTCCCTCGCTGAAATATGTTCATTTGCTGAAAATCAACAAAACCACGAAAAGTTCTTGTATTTGAAGATAAAATCTTTTTGCTTTGAAGAAGAAAGATCCAGCTGACTGAAATAAGTTCATTCGATGAAAACTAACAAAAATTGACAAGAACCACGAAAAGTTCTTGTATTTGAAGATAAAATCTTTTTGCTTTCAAGAAGAAAGATCTAGCTGACTGAAATAAGTTCATTGGATGAAAACCAACAAAAATTGACAAGAACCACGAAAAGTTCTTGTATTTTAAGCTAAAATCTGACGCTATTAAAGAAAAAACTTCTCGCTCGCTGAAATATGTTCATTTGCTGAAAGTCAACAAAACCACGAAAAGTTCTTGTATTTGAAGATAAAATCTTTTTGCTTTGAAGAAGAAAGATCTAGCTGACTGAAATAAGTTCATTGGATGAAAACCAACAAAAATTGACAAGAACCACGAAAAGTTCTTGTATTTTAAGATAAAATCTGACGCTATTAAAGAAAAAACTTCTCGCTCGCTGAAATATGTTCATTTGCTGAAAGTCAACAAAACCACGAAAAGTTCTTGTATTTGAAGATAAAATCTTTTTGCTTTGAAGAAGAAAGATCTAGCTGACTGAAATAAGTTCATTGGATGAAAACCAACAAAAATTGACAAGAACCACGAAAAGTTCTTGTATTTTAAGATAAAATCTGACGCTATTAAAGAAAAAACTTCTCCCTCGCTAAAATATGTTCATTTGCTGAAAATCAACAAAACCACGAAAAGTTCTTGTATTTGAAGATAAAATCTTTTTGCTTTGAAGAAGAAAGATCCGGCTGACTGAAATAAGTTCATTGGATGAAAACCAACAAAAATTGACAAGAACCACGAAAAGTTCTTGTATTTTAAGATAAAATCTGACGCTATTAAAGAAAAAACTTCTCCCTCGCTGAAATATGTTCATTTGCTGAAAATCAACAAAACCACGAAAAGTTCTTGTATTTGAAGATAAAATCTTTTTGCTTTGAAGAAGAAAGATCCAGCTGACTGAAATAAGTTCATTAGATGAAAACTAACAAAAATTGACAAGAACCACGAAAAGTTCTTGTATTTTAAGATAAAATCTTACGCTATTGAAGAAAAAACATCTCCCTCGCTGAAATATGTTCATTTGCTGAAAATCAACAAAACCACGAAAAGTTCTTGTATTTGAAGATTAAATCTTTTTGCTTTCAAGAAGAAAGATCTAGCTGACTGAAATAAGTTCATTGGATGAAAACCAACAAAAATTGACAAGAACCACGAAAAGTTCTTGTATTTTAAGATAAAATCTGACGCTATTAAAGAAAAAACTTCTCCCTCGCTGAAATATGTTCATTTGCTGAAAATCAACGAAACCACGAAAAGTTCTTGTATTTGAAGATAAAATCTTTTTGCTTTGAAGAAGAAAGATCCAGCTGACTGAAATAAGTTCATTTGATGAAAATCAACAAAAATTGACAAGAACCACGAAAAGTTTTTGTATTTTAAGATAAAATCTGACGCTATTAAAGAAAAAACTTCTCCCTCGCTGAAAAATGTTCATTTGCTGAAAATCAACAAAACCACGAAAAGTTCTTGTATTTGAAGATAAAATCTTTTTGCTTTGAAGAAGAAAGATCTGGCTGACTGAAATAAGTTCATTGGATGAAAACCAACAAAAATTGACAAGAACCACGAAAAGTTCTTGTATTTTAAGATAAAATCTGACGCTATTGAAGAAAAAACTTCTCCCTCGCTGAAATATGTTCATTTGCTGAAAATCAACAAAACCACGAAAAGTTCTTGTATTTGAAGATAAAATCTTTTTGCTTTGAAGAAGAAAGATCGAGCTGACTGAAATAAGTTCATAAGATGAAAACCAACAAAATTTGATTAGAACCACGAAAAGTTCTTGTATTTTAAGATAAAATCTGACGCTATTAAAGAAAAAACTTCTCGCTCGCTGAAATATGTTCATTTGCTGAAAATCAACAAAACCACGAAAAGTTCTTGTATTTGAAGATAAAATCTTTTTGCTTTGAAGAAGAAAGATCTAGCTGACTGAAATAAGTTCATTGGATGAAAACCAACAAAAATTGACAAGAACCACGAAAAGTTCTTGTATTTTAAGATAAAATCTGACGCAATTAAAGAAAAAACTTGTCGCTCGCTGAAATATGTTCATTTGCTGAAAATCAACAAAACCACGAAAAGTTCTTGTATTTGAAGATAAAATCTTTTTGCTTTGAAGAAGAAAGATCTAGCTGACTGAAATAAGTTCATAAGATGAAAACCAACAAAAATTGACAAGAACCACGAAAAATTCTTGTATTTTAAGATAAAATCTGACGCTATTAAAGAAAAAACTTCTCGCTCGCTGAAATATGTTCATTTGCTGAAAATCAACAAAACCACGAAAAGTTCTTGTATTTGAAGATAAAATCTTTTTGCTTTGAAGAAGAAAGATCTAGCTGACTGAAATAAGTTCATTGGATGAAAACCAACAAAAATTGACAAGAACCACGAAAAGTTCTTGTATTTTAAGATAAAATCTGACGCTATTAAAGAAAAAACTTCTCCCTCGCTGAAATATGTTCATTTGCTGAAAATCAACAAAACCACGAAAAGTTCTTGTATTTGAAGATAAAATCTTTTTGCTTTGAAGAAGAAAGATCCAGCTGACTGAAATAAGTTCATAAGATGAAACCAACAAAAATTGACAAGAACCACGAAAAATTCTTGTATTTTAAGATAAAATCTTACGCTATTGAAGAAAAAACTTCTCCCTCGCTGAAAAATGTTCATTTGCTGAAAATCAACAAAACCACGAAAAGTTCTTGTATTTGAAGATAAAATCTTTTTGCTTTGAAGAAGAAAGATCTGGCTGACTGAAATAAGTTCATTGGATGAAAACCAACAAAAATTGACAAGAACCACGAAAAGTTCTTGTATTTTAAGATAAAATCTGACGCTATTGAAGAAAAAACTTCTCCCTCGCTGAAATATGTTCATTTGCTGAAAATCAACAAAACCACGAAAAGTTCTTGTATTTGAAGATAAAATCTTTTTGCTTTGAAGAAGAAAGATCGAGCTGACTGAAATAAGTTCATAAGATGAAAACCAACAAAATTTGATTAGAACCACGAAAAGTTCTTGTATTTTAAGATAAAATCTGACGCTATTAAAGAAAAAACTTCTCGCTCGCTGAAATATGTTCATTTGCTGAAAATCAACAAAACCACGAAAAGTTCTTGTATTTGAAGATAAAATCTTTTTGCTTTGAAGAAGAAAGATCCAGCTGACTGAAATAAGTTCATAAGATGAAAACTAACAAAAATTGACAAGAACCACGAAAAGTTTTTGTATTTTAAGATAAAATCTGACGCTATTAAAGAAAAAACTTCTCCCTCGCTGAAAAATGTTCATTTGCTGAAAATCAACAAAACCACGAAAAGTTCTTGTATTTGAAGATAAAATCTTTTTGCTTTGAAGAAGAAAGATCTGGCTGACTGAAATAAGTTCATTGGATGAAAACCAACAAAAATTGACAAGAACCACGAAAAGTTCTTGTATTTTAAGATAAAATCTGACGCAATTAAAGAAAAAACTTGTCGCTCGCTGAAATATGTTCATTTGCTGAAAATCAACAAAACCACGAAAAGTTCTTGTATTTGAAGATAAAATCTTTTTGCTTTGAAGAAGAAAGATCTAGCTGACTGAAATAAGTTCATAAGATGAAAACCAACAAAAATTGACAAGAACCACGAAAAATTCTTGTATTTTAAGATAAAATCTGACGCTATTAAAGAAAAAACTTCTCCCTCGCTGAAAAATGTTCATTTGCTGAAAATCAACAAAACCACGAAAAGTTCTTGTATTTGAAGATAAAATATTTTTGCTTTGAAGAAGAAAGATCTAGCTGACTGAAATAAGTTCATTGGATGAAAACCAACAAAAATTGACAAGAACCACGAAAAGTTCTTGTATTTTAAGATAAAATCTGACGCAATTAAAGAAAAAACTTGTCGCTCGCTGAAATATGTTCATTTGCTGAAAATCAACAAAACCACGAAAAGTTCTTGTATTTGAAGATAAAATCTTTTTGCTTTGAAGAAGAAAGATCTAGCTGACTGAAATAAGTTCATAAGATGAAAACCAACAAAAATTGACAAGAACCACGAAAAGTTCTTGTATTTTAAGATAAAATCTGACGCTATTAAAGAAAAAACTTCTCCCTCGCTGAAAAATGTTCATTTGCTGAAAATCAACAAAACCACGAAAAGTTCTTGTATTTGAAGATAAAATATTTTTGCTTTGAAGAAGAAAGATCTAGCTGACTGAAATAAGTTCATTGGATGAAATCCTACAAAAATTGACAAGAACCACGAAAAGTTCTTGTATTTTAAGATAAAATCTGACGCTATTAAAGAAAAAACTTCTCCCTCGCTGAAATATGTTCATTTGCTGAAAATCAACAAAACCACGAAAAGTTCTTGTATTTGAAGATAAAATCTTTTTGCTTTGAAGAAGAAAGATCTGGCTGACTGAAATAAGTTCATTGGATGAAAACCAACAAAAATTGACAAGAACCACGAAAAGTTCTTGTATTTTAAGATAAAATCTGACGCAATTAAAGAAAAAACTTGTCGCTCGCTGAAATATGTTCATTTGCTGAAAATCAACAAAACCACGAAAAGTTCTTGTATTTGAAGATAAAATCTTTTTGCTTTGAAGAAGAAAGATCCAGCTGACTGAAATAAGTTCATAAGATGAAAACTAACAAAAATTGACAAGAACCACGAAAAGTTCTTGTATTTTAAGATAAAATCTTACGCTATTGAAGAAAAAACATCTCCCTCGCTGAAATATGTTCATTTGCTGAAAATCAACAAAACCACGAAAAGTTCTTGTATTTGAAGATAAAATCTTTTTGCTTTCAAGAAGAAAGATCCAGCTGACTGAAATAAGTTCATTGGATGAAAACCAACAAAAATTGACAAGAACCACGAAAAGTTCTTGTATTTTAAGATAAAATCTGACGCAATTAAAGAAAAAACTTGTCGCTCGCTGAAATATGTTCATTTGCTGAAAATCAACAAAACCACGAAAAGTTCTTGTATTTGAAGATAAAATCTTTTTGCTTTGAAGAAGAAAGATCTAGCTGACTGAAATAAGTTCATTTGATGAAAATCAACAAAAATTGACAAGAACCACGAAAAGTTTTTGTATTTTAAGATAAAATCTGACGCGATTAAAGAAAAAACTTCTCCCTCGCTGAAAAATGTTCATTTGCTGAAAATCAACAAAACCACGAAAAGTTCTTGTATTTGAAGATAAAATCTTTTTGCTTTGAAGAAGAAAGATCTGGCTGACTGAAATAAGTTCATTGGATGAAAACCAACAAAAATTGACAAGAACCACGAAAAGTTCTTGTATTTTAAGATAAAATCTGACGCTATTGAAGAAAAAACTTCTCCCTCGCTGAAATATGTTCATTTGCTGAAAATCAACAAAACCACGAAAAGTTCTTGTATTTGAAGATAAAATCTTTTTGCTTTGAAGAAGAAAGATCGAGCTGACTGAAATAAGTTCATTGGATGAAAACCAACAAAAATTGACAAGAACCACGAAAAGTTCTTGTATTTTAAGATAAAATCTGACGCTATTAAAGAAAAAACTTCTCCCTCGCTGAAATATGTTCATTTGCTGAAAATCAACAAAACCACGAAAAGTTCTTGTCTTTCAAGATAAAATATTTTTGCTTTGAAGAAGAAAGATCTGGCTGACTGAAATAAGTTCATTGGATGAAAACCAACAAAAATTGTCAAGAACCACGAAAAGTTCTTGTATTTTAAGATAAAATCTGACGCGATTAAAGAAAAAACTTGTCGCTCGCTGAAATATGTTAATTTGCTGAAAATCAACAAAACCACGAAAAGTTCTTGTATTTGAAGATAAAATCTTTTTGCTTTGAAGAAGAAAGATCTGGCTGACTGAAATAAGTTCATTGGATGAAAACCAACAAAAATTGACAAGAACCACGAAAAGTTCTTGTATTTTAAGATAAAATCTGACGCGATTAAAGAAAAAACTTGTCGCTCGCTGAAATATGTTAATTTGCTGAAAATCAACAAAACCACGAAAAGTTCTTGTATTTGAAGATAAAATCTTTTTGCTTTGAAGAAGAAAGATCTAGCTGACTGAAATAAGTTCATAAGATGAAAACCAACAAAAATTGACAAGAACCACGAAAAGTTCTTGTATTTTAAGATAAAATCTTACGCTGTTGAAGAAAAAACATCTCCCTCGCTGAAATATGTTCATTTGCTGAAAATCAACAAAACCACGAAAAGTTCTTGTATTTGAAGATAAAATCTTTTTGCTTTCAAGAAGAAAGATCTAGCTGACTGAAATAAGTTCATTGGATGAAAACCAACAAAAATTGACAAGAACCACGAAAAGTTCTTGTATTTTAAGATAAAATCTGACGCGATTAAAGAAAAAACTTCTCCCTCGCTGAAATATGTTCATTTGCTGAAAAGCAACAAAACCTCGAAAAGTTCTTGTATTTGAAGATAAAATCTTTTTGCTTTGAAGAAGAAAGATCTAGCTGACTGAAATAAGTTCATTTGATGAAAATCAACAAAAATTGACAAGAACCACGAAAAGTTTTTGTATTTTAAGATAAAATCTGACGCTATTAAAGAAAAAACTTCTCCCTCGCTGAAAAATGTTCATTTGCTGAAAATCAACAAAACCACGAAAAGTTCTTGTATTTGAAGATAAAATCTTTTTGCTTTCAAGAAGAAAGATCTAGCTGACTGAAATAAGTTCATTGGATGAAAACCAACAAAAATTGACAAGAACCACGAAAAGTTCTTGTATTTTAAGATAAAATCTGACGCGATTAAAGAAAAAACTTCTCCCTCGCTGAAATATGTTCATTTGCTGAAAAGCAACAAAACCTCGAAAAGTTCTTGTATTTGAAGATAAAATCTTTTTGCTTTGAAGAAGAAAGATCTAGCTGACTGAAATAAGTTCATTTGATGAAAATCAACAAAAATTGACAAGAACCACGAAAAGTTTTTGTATTTTAAGATAAAATCTGACGCTATTAAAGAAAAAACTTCTCCCTCGCTGAAAAATGTTCATTTGCTGAAAATCAACAAAACCACGAAAAGTTCTTGTATTTGAAGATAAAATCTTTTTGCTTTGAAGAAGAAAGATCTGGCTGACTGAAATAAGTTCATTGGATGAAAACCAACAAAAATTGACAAGAACCACGAAAAGTTCTTGTATTTTAAGATAAAATCTGACGCTGTTGAAGAAAAAACTTCTCCCTCGCTGAAATATGTTCATTTGCTGAAAATCAACAAAACCACGAAAAGTTCTTGTATTTGAAGATAAAATCTTTTTGCTTTGAAGAAGAAAGATCGAGCTGACTGAAATAAGTTCATAAGATGAAAACCAACAAAATTTGATTAGAACCACGAAAGGTTCTTGTATTTTAAGATAAAATCTGACGCTATTAAAGAAAAAACTTCTCGCTCACTGAAATATGTTCATTTGCTGAAAATCAACAAAACCACGAAAAGTTCTTGTATTTGAAGATAAAATCTTTTTGCTTTGAAGAAGAAAGATCCAGGTGACTGAAATAAGTTCATAAGATGAAAACTAACAAAAATTGACAAGAACCACGAAAAGTTTTTGTATTTTAAGATAAAATCTGACGCTATTAAAGAAAAAACTTCTCCCTCGCTGAAAAATGTTCATTTGCTGAAAATCAACAAAACCACGAAAAGTTCTTGTATTTGAAGATAAAATCTTTTTGCTTTGAAGAAGAAAGATCTAGCTGACTGAAATAAGTTCATTGGATGAAATCCTACAAAAATTGACAAGAACCACGAAAAGTTCTTGTATTTTAAGATAAAATCTGACGCTATTAAAGAAAAAACTTCTCCCTCACTGAAATATGTTCATTTGCTGAAAATCAACAAAACCACGAAAAGTTCTTGTATTTGAAGATAAAATCTTTTTGCTTTGAAGAAGAAAGATCTGGCTGACTGAAATAAGTTCATTGGATGAAAACCAACAAAAATTGACAAGAACCACGAAAGGTTCTTGTATTTTAAGATAAAATCTGACGCAATTAAAGAAAAAACTTGTCGCTCGCTGAAATATGTTCATTTGCTGAAAATCAACAAAACCACGAAAAGTTCTTGTATTTGAAGATAAAATCTTTTTGCTTTGAAGAAGAAAGATCTAGCTGACTGAAAAAAGTTCATAAGATGAAAACCAACAAAAATTGACAAGAACCACGAAAAATTCTTGTATTTTAAGATAAAATCTGACGCTATTAAAGAAAAAACTTCTCGCTCGCTGAAATATGTTCATTTGCTGAAAATCAACAAAACCACGAAAAGTTCTTGTATTTGAAGATAAAATCTTTTTGCTTTGAAGAAGAAAGATCTAGCTGACTGAAATAAGTTCATTGGATGAAAACCAACAAAAATTGACAAGAACCACGAAAAGTTCTTGTATTTTAAGATAAAATCTGACGCTATTGAAGAAAAAACTTCTCCCTCGCTGAAATATGTTCATTTGCTGAAAATCAACAAAACCACGAAAAGTTCTTGTATTTGAAGATAAAATCTTTTTGCTTTGAAGAAGAAAGATCGAGCTGACTGAAATAAGTTCATAAAATGAAAACCAACAAAATTTGATTAGAACCACGAAAAGTTCCTGTATTTTAAGATAAAATCTGACGATATTAAAGAAAAAACTTCTCGCTCGCTGAAATATGTTCATTTGCTGAAAATCAACAAAACCACGAAAAGTTCTTGTATTTGAAGATAAAATCTTTTTGCTTTGAAGAAGAAAGATCCAGGTGACTGAAATAAGTTCATAAGATGAAAACTAACAAAAATTGACAAGAACCACGAAAAGTTTTTGTATTTTAAGATAAAATCTGACGCTATTAAAGAAAAAACTTCTCCCTCGCTGAAAAATGTTCATTTGCTGAAAATCAACAAAACCACGAAAAGTTCTTGTATTTGAAGATAAAATCTTTTTGCTTTGAAGAAGAAAGATCTAGCTGACTGAAATAAGTTCATTGGATGAAATCCTACAAAAATTGACAAGAACCACGAAAAGTTCTTGTATTTTAAGATAAAATCTGACGCTATTAAAGAAAAAACTTCTCCCTCACTGAAATATGTTCATTTGCTGAAAATCAACAAAACCACGAAAAGTTCTTGTATTTGAAGATAAAATCTTTTTGCTTTGAAGAAGAAAGATCTGGCTGACTGAAATAAGTTCATTGGATGAAAACCAACAAAAATTGACAAGAACCACGAAAGGTTCTTGTATTTTAAGATAAAATCTGACGCAATTAAAGAAAAAACTTGTCGCTCGCTGAAATATGTTCATTTGCTGAAAATCAACAAAACCACGAAAAGTTCTTGTATTTGAAGATAAAATCTTTTTGCTTTGAAGAAGAAAGATCTAGCTGACTGAAATAAGTTCATTGGATGAAAACCAACAAAAATTGACAAGAACCACGAAAAGTTCTTGTATTTTAAGATAAAATCTGACGCTATTGAAGAAAAAACTTCTCCCTCGCTGAAATATGTTCATTTGCTGAAAATCAACAAAACCACGAAAAGTTCTTGTATTTGAAGATAAAATCTTTTTGCTTTGAAGAAGAAAGATCGAGCTGACTGAAATAAGTTCATAAAATGAAAACCAACAAAATTTGATTAGAACCACGAAAAGTTCCTGTATTTTAAGATAAAATCTGACGATATTAAAGAAAAAACTTCTCGCTCGCTGAAATATGTTCATTTGCTGAAAATCAACAAAACCACGAAAAGTTCTTGTATTTGAAGATAAAATCTTTTTGCTTTGAAGAAGAAAGATCGAGCTGACTGAAATAAGTTCATTGGATGAAAACCAACAAAAATTCACAAGAACCACGAAAAGTTCTTGTATTTTAAGATAAAATCTGACACTATTAAAGAAAAAACTTCTCCCTCGCTGAAATATGTTCATTTGCTGGAAATCAACAAAACCACGAAAAGTTCTTGTATTTGAAGATAAAATCTTTTTGCTTTGAAGAAGAAAGATCTTGCTGACTGAAATAAGTTCATAAGATGAAAACTAACAAAAATTGACAAGAACCACGAAAAGTTTTTGTATTTTAAGATAAAATCTGACGCTATTAAAGAAAAAACTTCTCCCTCGCTGAAAAATGTTCATTTGCTGAAAATCAACAAAACCACGAAAAGTTCTTGTATTTGAAGATAAAATCTTTTTGCTTTGAAGAAGAAAGATCTAGCTGACTGAAATAAGTTCATTGGATGAAAACCAACAAAAATTGACAAGAACCACGAAAAGTTCTTGTATTTTAAGATAAAATCTGACGCGATTAAAGAAAAAATTTGTCGCTCGCTGAAATATGTTCATTTGCTGAAAATCAACAAAACCACGAAAAGTTCTTGTATTTGAAGATAAAATCTTTTTGCTTTGAAGAAGAAAGATCCAGCTGACTGAAATAAGTTCATAAGATGAAAACTAACAAAAATTGACAAGAACCACGAAAAGTTCTTGTATTTTAAGATAAAATCTTACGCTATTGAAGAAAAAACATCTCCCTCGCTGAAATATGTTCATTTGCTGAAAATCAACAAAACCACGAAAAGTTCTTGTATTTGAAGATAAAATCTTTTTGCTTTCAAGAAGAAAGATCCAGCTGACTGAAATAAGTTCATTGGATGAAAACCAACAAAAATTGACAAGAACCACGAAAAGTTCTTGTATTTTAAGATAAAATCTGACGCAATTAAAGAAAAAACTTGTCGCTCGCTGAAATATGTTCATTTGCTGAAAATCAACAAAACCACGAAAAGTTCTTGTATTTGAAGATAAAATCTTTTTGCTTTGAAGAAGAAAGATCTAGCTGACTGAAATAAGTTCATTTGATGAAAATCAACAAAAATTGACAAGAACCACGAAAAGTTTTTGTATTTTAAGATAAAATCTGACGCGATTAAAGAAAAAACTTCTCCCTCGCTGAAAAATGTTCATTTGCTGAAAATCAACAAAACCACGAAAAGTTCTTGTATTTGAAGATAAAATCTTTTTGCTTTGAAGAAGAAAGATCTGGCTGACTGAAATAAGTTCATTGGATGAAAACCAACAAAAATTGACAAGAACCACGAAAAGTTCTTGTATTTTAAGATAAAATCTGACGCTATTGAAGAAAAAACTTCTCCCTCGCTGAAATATGTTCATTTGCTGAAAATCAACAAAACCACGAAAAGTTCTTGTATTTGAAGATAAAATCTTTTTGCTTTGAAGAAGAAAGATCGAGCTGACTGAAATAAGTTCATTGGATGAAAACCAACAAAAATTGACAAGAACCACGAAAAGTTCTTGTATTTTAAGATAAAATCTGACGCTATTAAAGAAAAAACTTCTCCCTCGCTGAAATATGTTCATTTGCTGAAAATCAACAAAACCACGAAAAGTTCTTGTCTTTCAAGATAAAATATTTTTGCTTTGAAGAAGAAAGATCTGGCTGACTGAAATAAGTTCATTGGATGAAAACCAACAAAAATTGACAAGAACCACGAAAAGTTCTTGTATTTTAAGATAAAATCTGACGCGATTAAAGAAAAAACTTGTCGCTCGCTGAAATATGTTAATTTGCTGAAAATCAACAAAACCACGAAAAGTTCTTGTATTTGAAGATAAAATCTTTTTGCTTTGAAGAAGAAAGATCTGGCTGACTGAAATAAGTTCATTGGATGAAAACCAACAAAAATTGACAAGAACCACGAAAAGTTCTTGTATTTTAAGATAAAATCTGACGCGATTAAAGAAAAAACTTGTCGCTCGCTGAAATATGTTAATTTGCTGAAAATCAACAAAACCACGAAAAGTTCTTGTATTTGAAGATAAAATCTTTTTGCTTTGAAGAAGAAAGATCTAGCTGACTGAAATAAGTTCATAAGATGAAAACCAACAAAAATTGACAAGAACCACGAAAACTTCTTGTATTTTAAGATAAAATCTTACGCTGTTGAAGAAAAAACATCTCCCTCGCTGAAATATGTTCATTTGCTGAAAATCAACAAAACCACGAAAAGTTCTTGTATTTGAAGATAAAATCTTTTTGCTTTCAAGAAGAAAGATCTAGCTGACTGAAATAAGTTCATTGGATGAAAACCAACAAAAATTGACAAGAACCACGAAAAGTTCTTGTATTTTAAGATAAAATCTGACGCGATTAAAGAAAAAACTTCTCCCTCGCTGAAATATGTTCATTTGCTGAAAAGCAACAAAACCTCGAAAAGTTCTTGTATTTGAAGATAAAATCTTTTTGCTTTGAAGAAGAAAGATCTAGCTGACTGAAATAAGTTCATTTGATGAAAATCAACAAAAATTGACAAGAACCACGAAAAGTTTTTGTATTTTAAGATAAAATCTGACGCTATTAAAGAAAAAACTTCTCCCTCGCTGAAAAATGTTCATTTGCTGAAAATCAACAAAACCACGAAAAGTTCTTGTATTTGAAGATAAAATCTTTTTGCTTTCAAGAAGAAAGATCTAGCTGACTGAAATAAGTTCATTGGATGAAAACCAACAAAAATTGACAAGAACCACGAAAAGTTCTTGTATTTTAAGATAAAATCTGACGCGATTAAAGAAAAAACTTCTCCCTCGCTGAAATATGTTCATTTGCTGAAAAGCAACAAAACCTCGAAAAGTTCTTGTATTTGAAGATAAAATCTTTTTGCTTTGAAGAAGAAAGATCTAGCTGACTGAAATAAGTTCATTTGATGAAAATCAACAAAAATTGACAAGAACCACGAAAAGTTTTTGTATTTTAAGATAAAATCTGACGCTATTAAAGAAAAAACTTCTCCCTCGCTGAAAAATGTTCATTTGCTGAAAATCAACAAAACCACGAAAAGTTCTTGTATTTGAAGATAAAATCTTTTTGCTTTGAAGAAGAAAGATCTGGCTGACTGAAATAAGTTCATTGGATGAAAACCAACAAAAATTGACAAGAACCACGAAAAGTTCTTGTATTTTAAGATAAAATCTGACGCAATTAAAGAAAAAACTTGTCGCTCGCTGAAATATGTTCATTTGCTGAAAATCAACAAAACCACGAAAAGTTCTTGTATTTGAAGATAAAATCTTTTTGCTTTGAAGAAGAAAGATCTAGCTGACTGAAATAAGTTCATAAGATGAAAACCAACAAAAATTGACAAGAACCACGAAAAATTCTTGTATTTTAAGATAAAATCTGACGCTATTAAAGAAAAAACTTCTCCCTCGCTGAAAAATGTTCATTTGCTGAAAATCAACAAAACCACGAAAAGTTCTTGTATTTGAAGATAAAATATTTTTGCTTTGAAGAAGAAAGATCTAGCTGACTGAAATAAGTTCATTGGATGAAAACCAACAAAAATTGACAAGAACCACGAAAAGTTCTTGTATTTTAAGATAAAATCTGACGCAATTAAAGAAAAAACTTGTCGCTCGCTGAAATATGTTAATTTGCTGAAAATCAACAAAACCACGAAAAGTTCTTGTATTTGAAGATAAAATCTTTTTGCTTTGAAGAAGAAAGATCTAGCTGACTGAAATAAGTTCATAAGATGAAAACCAACAAAAATTGACAAGAACCACGAAAAGTTCTTGTATTTTAAGATAAAATCTTACGCTGTTGAAGAAAAAACATCTCCCTCGCTGAAATATGTTCATTTGCTGAAAATCAACAAAACCACGAAAAGTTCTTGTATTTGAAGATAAAATCTTTTTGCTTTCAAGAAGAAAGATCTAGCTGACTGAAATAAGTTCATTGGATGAAAACCAACAAAAATTGACAAGAACCACGAAAAGTTCTTGTATTTTAAGATAAAATCTGACGCGATTAAAGAAAAAACTTCTCCCTCGCTGAAATATGTTCATTTGCTGAAAAGCAACAAAACCTCGAAAAGTTCTTGTATTTGAAGATAAAATCTTTTTGCTTTGAAGAAGAAAGATCTAGCTGACTGAAATAAGTTCATTTGATGAAAATCAACAAAAATTGACAAGAACCACGAAAAGTTTTTGTATTTTAAGATAAAATCTGACGCTATTAAAGAAAAAACTTCTCCCTCGCTGAAAAATGTTCATTTGCTGAAAATCAACAAAACCACGAAAAGTTCTTGTATTTGAAGATAAAATCTTTTTGCTTTCAAGAAGAAAGATCTAGCTGACTGAAATAAGTTCATTGGATGAAAACCAACAAAAATTGACAAGAACCACGAAAAGTTCTTGTATTTTAAGATAAAATCTGACGCGATTAAAGAAAAAACTTCTCCCTCGCTGAAATATGTTCATTTGCTGAAAAGCAACAAAACCTCGAAAAGTTCTTGTATTTGAAGATAAAATCTTTTTGCTTTGAAGAAGAAAGATCTAGCTGACTGAAATAAGTTCATTTGATGAAAATCAACAAAAATTGACAAGAACCACGAAAAGTTTTTGTATTTTAAGATAAAATCTGACGCTATTAAAGAAAAAACTTCTCCCTCGCTGAAAAATGTTCATTTGCTGAAAATCAACAAAACCACGAAAAGTTCTTGTATTTGAAGATAAAATCTTTTTGCTTTGAAGAAGAAAGATCTGGCTGACTGAAATAAGTTCATTGGATGAAAACCAACAAAAATTGACAAGAACCACGAAAAGTTCTTGTATTTTAAGATAAAATCTGACGCTGTTGAAGAAAAAACTTCTCCCTCGCTGAAATATGTTCATTTGCTGAAAATCAACAAAACCACGAAAAGTTCTTGTATTTGAAGATAAAATCTTTTTGCTTTGAAGAAGAAAGATCGAGCTGACTGAAATAAGTTCATAAGATGAAAACCAACAAAATTTGATTAGAACCACGAAAGGTTCTTGTATTTTAAGATAAAATCTGACGCTATTAAAGAAAAAACTTCTCGCTCGCTGAAATATGTTCATTTGCTGAAAATCAACAAAACCACGAAAAGTTCTTGTATTTGAAGATAAAATCTTTTTGCTTTGAAGAAGAAAGATCCAGGTGACTGAAATAAGTTCATAAGATGAAAACTAACAAAAATTGACAAGAACCACGAAAAGTTTTTGTATTTTAAGATAAAATCTGACGCTATTAAAGAAAAAACTTCTCCCTCGCTGAAAAATGTTCATTTGCTGAAAATCAACAAAACCACGAAAAGTTCTTGTATTTGAAGATAAAATCTTTTTGCTTTGAAGAAGAAAGATCTAGCTGACTGAAATAAGTTCATTGGATGAAATCCTACAAAAATTGACAAGAACCACGAAAAGTTCTTGTATTTTAAGATAAAATCTGACGCTATTAAAGAAAAAACTTCTCCCTCACTGAAATATGTTCATTTGCTGAAAATCAACAAAACCACGAAAAGTTCTTGTATTTGAAGATAAAATCTTTTTGCTTTGAAGAAGAAAGATCTGGCTGACTGAAATAAGTTCATTGGATGAAAACCAACAAAAATTGACAAGAACCACGAAAGGTTCTTGTATTTTAAGATAAAATCTGACGCAATTAAAGAAAAAACTTGTCGCTCGCTGAAATATGTTCATTTGCTGAAAATCAACAAAACCACGAAAAGTTCTTGTATTTGAAGATAAAATCTTTTTGCTTTGAAGAAGAAAGATCTAGCTGACTGAAAAAAGTTCATAAGATGAAAACCAACAAAAATTGACAAGAACCACGAAAAATTCTTGTATTTTAAGATAAAATCTGACGCTATCAAAGAAAAAACTTCTCGCTCGCTGAAATATGTTCATTTGCTGAAAATCAACAAAACCACGAAAAGTTCTTGTATTTGAAGATAAAATCTTTTTGCTTTGAAGAAGAAAGATCTAGCTGACTGAAATAAGTTCATTGGATGAAAACCAACAAAAATTGACAAGAACCACGAAAAGTTCTTGTATTTTAAGATAAAATCTGACGCTGTTGAAGAAAAAACTTCTCCCTCGCTGAAATATGTTCATTTGCTGAAAATCAACAAAACCACGAAAAGTTCTTGTATTTGAAGATAAAATCTTTTTGCTTTGAAGAAGAAAGATCGAGCTGACTGAAATAAGTTCATAAGATGAAAACCAACAAAATTTGATTAGAACCACGAAAGGTTCTTGTATTTTAAGATAAAATCTGACGCTATTAAAGAAAAAACTTCTCCCTCGCTGAAAAATGTTCATTTGCTGAAAATCAACAAAACCACGAAAAGTTCTTGTATTTGAAGATAAAATCTTTTTGCTTTGAAGAAGAAAGATCTAGCTGACTGAAATAAGTTCATTGGATGAAATCCTACAAAAATTGACAAGAACCACGAAAAGTTCTTGTATTTTAAGATAAAATCTGACGCTATTAAAGAAAAAACTTCTCCCTCGCTGAAATATGTTCATTTGCTGAAAATCAACAAAACCACGAAAAGTTCTTGCATTTGAAGATAAAATCTTTTTGCTTTGAAGAAGAAAGATCTAGCTGACTGAAATAAGTTCATAAGATGAAAACCAACAAAAATTGACAAGAACCACGAAAAATTCTTGTATTTTAAGATAAAATCTGACGCTATTAAAGAAAAAACTTCTCCCTCGCTGAAATATGTTCATTTGCTGAAAATCAACAAAACCACGAAAAGTTCTTGTATTTGAAGATAAAATCTTTTTGCTTTGAAGAAGAAAGATCCAGCTGACTGAAATAAGTTCATAAGATGAAAACTAACAAAAATTGACAAGAACCACGAAAAGTTCTTGTATTTTAAGATAAAATCTGACGCGATTGAAGAAAAAACTTCTCGCTCGCTGAAATATGTTCATTTGCTGAAAATCAACAAAACCACGAAAAGTTCTTGTATTTGAAGATAAAATCTTTTTGCTTTGAAGAAGAAAGATCTAGCTGACTGAAATAAGTTCATTGGATGAAAACCAACAAAAATTGACAAGAACCACGAAAAGTTCTTGTATTTTAAGATAAAATCTGACGCTGTTGAAGAAAAAACTTCTCCCTCGCTGAAATATGTTCATTTGCTGAAAATCAACAAAACCACGAAAAGTTCTTGTATTTGAAGATAAAATCTTTTTGCTTTGAAGAAGAAAGATCGAGCTGACTGAAATAAGTTCATAAGATGAAAACCAACAAAATTTGATTAGAACCACGAAAGGTTCTTGTATTTTAAGATAAAATCTGACGCTATTAAAGAAAAAACTTCTCCCTCGCTGAAAAATGTTCATTTGCTGAAAATCAACAAAACCACGAAAAGTTCTTGTATTTGAAGATAAAATCTTTTTGCTTTGAAGAAGAAAGATCTAGCTGACTGAAATAAGTTCATTGGATGAAATCCTACAAAAATTGACAAGAACCACGAAAAGTTCTTGTATTTTAAGATAAAATCTGACGCTATTAAAGAAAAAACTTCTCCCTCGCTGAAATATGTTCATTTGCTGAAAATCAACAAAACCACGAAAAGTTCTTGCATTTGAAGATAAAATCTTTTTGCTTTGAAGAAGAAAGATCTAGCTGACTGAAATAAGTTCATAAGATGAAAACCAACAAAAATTGACAAGAACCACGAAAAATTCTTGTATTTTAAGATAAAATCTGACGCTATTAAAGAAAAAACTTCTCCCTCGCTGAAATATGTTCATTTGCTGAAAATCAACAAAACCACGAAAAGTTCTTGTATTTGAAGATAAAATCTTTTTGCTTTGAAGAAGAAAGATCCAGCTGACTGAAATAAGTTCATAAGATGAAAACTAACAAAAATTGACAAGAACCACGAAAAGTTCTTGTATTTTAAGATAAAATCTGACGCGATTGAAGAAAAAACTTCTCCCTCGCTGAAATATGTTCATTTGCTGAAAATCAACAAAACCACGAAAAGTTCTTGTATTTGAAGATAAAATCTTTTTGCTTTGAAGAAGAAAGTTCGAGCTGACTGAAATAAGTTCATAAGATGAAAACCAACAAAATTTGATTAGAACCACGAAAAGTTCTTGTATTTTAAGATAAAATCTGACGCTATTAAAGAAAAAACTTCTCGCTCGCTGAAATATGTTCATTTGCTGAAAATCAACAAAACCACGAAAAGTTCTTGTATTTGAAGATAAAATCTTTTTGCTTTGAAGAAGAAAGATCTAGCTGACTGAAATAAGTTCATTGGATGAAAACCAACAAAAATTGACAAGAACCACGAAAAGTTCTTGTATTTTAAGATAAAATCTGACGCTATTAAAGAAAAAACTTCTCCCTCGCTGAAATATGTTCATTTGCTGGAAATCAACAAAACCACGAAAAGTTCTTGTATTTGAAGATAAAATCTTTTTGCTTTGAAGAAGAAAGATCTAGCTGACTGAAATAAGTTCATTGGATGAAAACCAACAAAAATTGACAAGAACCACGAAAAGTTCTTGTATTTTAAGATAAAATCTTACGCAATTGAAGAAAAAACATCTCCCTCGCTGAAATATGTTCATTTGCTGAAAATCAACAAAACCACGAAAAGTTCTTGTATTTGAAGATAAAATCTTTTTGCTTTGAAGAAGAAAGATCCAGCTGACTGAAATAAGTTCATAAGATGAAAACTAACAAAAATTGACAAGAACCACGAAAAGTTTTTGTATTTTAAGATAAAATCTGACGCTATTAAAGAAAAAACTTCTCCCTCGCTGAAAAATGTTCATTTGCTGAAAATCAACAAAACCACGAAAAGTTCTTGTATTTGAAGATAAAATCTTTTTGCTTTGAAGAAGAAAGATCTGGCTGACTGAAATAAGTTCATTGGATGAAAACCAACAAAAATTGACAAGAACCACGAAAAGTTCTTGTATTTTAAGATAAAATCTGACGCTATTAAAGAAAAAACTTCTCCCTCGCTGAAATATGTTCATTTGCTGAAAATCAACAAAACCACGAAAAGTTCTTGTATTTGAAGATAAAATCTTTTTGCTTTGAAGAAGAAAGATCTGGCTGACTGAAATAAGTTCATTGGATGAAAACCAACAAAAATTGACAAGAACCACGAAAAGTTCTTGTATTTTAAGATAAAATCTGACGCTATTGAAGAAAAAACTTCTCCCTCGCTGAAATATGTTCATTTGCTGAAAATCAACAAAAGCACGAAAAGTTCTTGTATTTGAAGATAAAATCTTTTTGCTTTGAAGAAGAAAGATCGAGCTGACTGAAATAAGTTCATAAGATGAAAACCAACAAAATTTGATTAGAACCACGAAAAGTTCTTGTATTTTAAGATAAAATCTGACGCTATTAAAGAAAAAACTTCTCGCTCGCTGAAATATGTTCATTTGCTGAAAATCAACAAAACCACGAAAAGTTCTTGTATTTGAAGATAAAATCTTTTTGCTTTGAAGAAGAAAGATCTAGCTGACTGAAATAAGTTCATAAGATGAAAACCAACAAAAATTGACAAGAACCACGAAAAGTTCTTGTATTTTAAGATAAAATCTGACGCTATTAAAGAAAAAACTTCTCCCTCGCTGAAATATGTTCATTTGCTGAAAATCAACAAAACCACGAAAAGTTCTTGTATTTGAAGATAAAATCTTTTTGCTTTGAAGAAGAAAGATCCAGCTGACTGAAATAAGTTCATAAGATGAAAACTAACAAAAATTGACAAGAACCACGAAAAGTTCTTGTATTTTAAGATAAAATCTTACGCTATTGAAGAAAAAACATCTCCCTCGCTGAAATATGTTCATTTGCTGAAAATCAACAAAACCACGAAAAGTTCTTGTATTTGAAGATAAAATCTTTTTGCTTTCAAGAAGAAAGATCCAGCTGACTGAAATAAGTTCATTGGATGAAAACCAACAAAAATTGACAAGAACCACGAAAAGTTCTTGTATTTTAAGATAAAATCTGACGCTATTAAAGAAAAAACTTCTCCCTCGCTGAAATATGTTCATTTGCTGAAAATCAACAAAACCACGAAAAGTTCTTGTGTTTGAAGATAAAATCTTTTTGCTTTGAAGAAGAAAGATCTAGCTGACTGAAATAAGTTCATTGGATGAAAACCAACAAAAATTGACAAGAACCACGAAAAGTTCTTGTATTTTAAGATAAAATCTGACGCTATTGAAGAAAAAACTTCTAGCTCGCTGAAATATGTTCATTTGCTGAAAATCAACAAAACCACGAAAAGTTCTTGTATTTGAAGATAAAATCTTTTTGCTTTGAAGAAGAAAGATCTGGCTGACTGAAATAAGTTCATTGGATGAAAACCAACAAAAATTGACAGAACCACGAAAAGTTCTTGTATTTTAAGATAAAATCTGACGCTATTGAAGAAAAAACTTCTCCCTCGCTGAAATATGTTCATTTGCTGAAAATCAACAAAACCACGAAAAGTTCTTGTATTTGAAGATAAAATCTTTTTGCTTTGAAGAAGAAAGATCGAGCTGACTGAAATAAGTTCATAAGATGAAAACCAACAAAATTTGATTAGAACCACGAAAAGTTCTTGTATTTGAAGATAAAATCTTACGCTTTTAAAGAAAAAACTTCTCGCTCGCTGAAATATGTTCATTTGCTGAAAATCAACAAAACCACGAAAAGTTCTTGTATTTGAAGATAAAATCTTTTTGCTTTGAAGAAGAAAGATCTAGCTGACTGAAATAAGTTCATAAGATGAAAACCAACAAAATTTGATTAGTACCACGAAAAGTTCTTGTATTTTAAGATAAAATCTGATGCTATTAAAGAAAAAACTTCTCGCTCGCTGAAATATGTTCATTTGCTGAAAATCAACAAAACCACGAAAAGTTCTTGTATTTGAAGATAAAATCTTTTTACTTTGAAGAAGAAAGATCGAGCTGACTGAAATGAGTTTATGGGATGAAAACCAACAAAAATTGACAAGAACCACGAAAAGTTCTTGTATTTTAAGTTAAAATCTGACGCTATTAAAGAAAAAGCTTCTCCCTCGCTGAAATATGTTCATTTGCTGAAAATCAACAAAACAACGAAAAGTTCTTGTATTTGAAGATAAAATCTTTTTGCTTTGAAGAAGAAAGATCTAGCTGACTGAAATAAGTTCATTGGATGAAAACCAACAAAAATTGACAAGAACCACGAAAAGTTCTTGTATTTTAAGATAAAATCTGACGCTATTAAAGAAAAAACTTCTCCCTCGCTGAAATATGTTCATTTGCTGAAAATCAACAAAACCACGAAAAGTTCTTGTATTTGAAGATAAAATCTTTTTGCTTTGAAGAAGAAAGATCTAGCTGACTGAAATAAGTTCATAAGATGAAAACTAACAAAAATTGACAAGAACCACGAAAAGTTCTTGTATTTTAAGATAAAATCTTACGCTATTGAAGAAAAAACTTCTAGCTCGCTGAAATATGTTCATTTGCTGAAAATCAACAAAACCACGAAAAGTTCTCGTATTTGAAGATAAAATCTTTTTGCTTTGAAGAAGAAAGATCTAGCTGACTGAAATAAGTTCATAAGATGAAAACCAACAAAATTTGATTAGTACCACGAAAAGTTCTTGTATTTTAAGATAAAATCTGATGCTATTGAAGAAAAAACTTCTCGCTCGCTGAAATATGTTCATTTGCTGAAAATCAACAAAACCACGAAAAGTTCTTGTATTTGAAGATAAAATCTTTTTGCTTTGAAGAAGAAAGATCCAGCTGACTGAAATAAGTTCATAAGATGAAAACTAACAAAAATTGACAAGAACCACGAAAAGTTCTTGTATTTTAAGATAAAATCTTACGCTATTGAAGAAAAAACATCTCCCTCGCTGAAATATGTTCATTTGCTGAAAATCAACAAAACCACGAAAAGTTCTTGTATTTGAAGATAAAATCTTTTTGCTTTCAAGAAGAAAGATCCAGCTGACTGAAATAAGTTCATTGGATGAAAACCAACAGAAATTGACAAGAACCACGAAAAGTTCTTGTATTTTAAGAGAAAATCTGACGCTATTAAAGAAAAAACTTCTCCCTCGCTGAAATATGTTCATTTGCTGAAAATCAACAAAACCACGAAAAGTTCTTGTGTTTGAAGATAAAATCTTTTTGCTTTGAAGAAGAAAGATCTAGCTGACTGAAATAAGTTCATTGGATGAAAACCAACAAAAATTGACAAGAACCACGAAAAGTTCTTGTATTTTAAGATAAAATCTGACGCTATTGAAGAAAAAACTTCTAGCTCGCTGAAATATGTTCATTTGCTGAAAATCAACAAAACCACGAAAAGTTCTTGTATTTGAAGATAAAATCTTTTTGCTTTGAAGAAGAAAGATCTGGCTGACTGAAATAAGTTCATTGGATGAAAACCAACAAAAATTGAGAGAACCACGAAAAGTTCTTGTATTTTAAGATAAAATCTGACGCTATTGAAGAAAAAACTTCTCCCTCGCTGAAATATGTTCATTTGCTGAAAATCAACAAAACCACGAAAAGTTCTTGTATTTGAAGATAAAATCTTTTTGCTTTGAAGAAGAAAGATCGAGCTGACTGAAATAAGTTCATAAGATGAAAACCAACAAAATTTGATTAGAACCACGAAAAGTTCTTGTATTTGAAGATAAAATCTTACGCTTTTAAAGAAAAAACTTCTCGCTCGCTGAAATATGTTCATTTGCTGAAAATCAACAAAACCACGAAAAGTTCTTGTATTTGAAGATAAAATCTTTTTGCTTTGAAGAAGAAAGATCTAGCTGACTGAAATAAGTTCATAAGATGAAAACCAACAAAATTTGATTAGTACCACGAAAAGTTCTTGTATTTTAAGATAAAATCTGATGCTATTAAAGAAAAAACTTCTCGCTCGCTGAAATATGTTCATTTGCTGAAAATCAACAAAACCACGAAAAGTTCTTGTATTTGAAGATAAAATCTTTTTACTTTGAAGAAGAAAGATCGAGCTGACTGAAATGAGTTTATGGGATGAAAACCAACAAAAATTGACAAGAACCACGAAAAGTTCTTGTATTTTAAGATAAAATCTGACGCTATTAAAGAAAAAGCTTCTCCCTCGCTGAAATATGTTCATTTGCTGAAAATCAACAAAACAACGAAAAGTTCTTGTATTTGAAGATAAAATCTTTTTGCTTTGAAGAAGAAAGATCTAGCTGACTGAAATAAGTTCATTGGATGAAAACCAACAAAAATTGACAAGAACCACGAAAAGTTCTTGTATTTTAAGATAAAATCTGACGCTATTAAAGAAAAAACTTCTCCCTCGCTGAAATATGTTCATTTGCTGAAAATCAACAAAACCACGAAAAGTTCTTGTATTTGAAGATAAAATCTTTTTGCTTTGAAGAAGAAAGATCTAGCTGACTGAAATAAGTTCATAAGATGAAAACTAACAAAAATTGACAAGAACCACGAAAAGTTCTTGTATTTTAAGATAAAATCTTACGCTATTGAAGAAAAAACTTCTAGCTCGCTGAAATATGTTCATTTGCTGAAAATCAACAAAACCACGAAAAGTTCTCGTATTTGAAGATAAAATCTTTTTGCTTTGAAGAAGAAAGATCTAGCTGACTGAAATAAGTTCATAAGATGAAAACCAACAAAATTTGATTAGTACCACGAAAAGTTCTTGTATTTTAAGATAAAATCTGATGCTATTGAAGAAAAAACTTCTCGCTCGCTGAAATATGTTCATTTGCTGAAAATCAACAAAACCACGAAAAGTTCTTGTATTTGAAGATAAAATCTTTTTGCTTTGAAGAAGAAAGATCCAGCTGACTGAAATAAGTTCATAAGATGAAAACTAACAAAAATTGACAAGAACCACGAAAAGTTCTTGTATTTTAAGATAAAATCTTACGCTATTGAAGAAAAAACATCTCCCTCGCTGAAATATGTTCATTTGCTGAAAATCAACAAAACCACGAAAAGTTCTTGTATTTGAAGATAAAATCTTTTTGCTTTCAAGAAGAAAGATCCAGCTGACTGAAATAAGTTCATTGGATGAAAACCAACAGAAATTGACAAGAACCACGAAAAGTTCTTGTATTTTAAGAGAAAATCTGACGCTATTAAAGAAAAAACTTCTCCCTCGCTGAAATATGTTCATTTGCTGAAAATCAACAAAACCACGAAAAGTTCTTGTGTTTGAAGATAAAATCTTTTTGCTTTGAAGAAGAAAGATCTAGCTGACTGAAATAAGTTCATTGGATGAAAACCAACAAAAATTGACAAGAACCACGAAAAGTTCTTGTATTTTAAGATAAAATCTGACGCTATTGAAGAAAAAACTTCTAGCTCGCTGAAATATGTTCATTTGCTGAAAATCAACAAAACCACGAAAAGTTCTTGTATTTGAAGATAAAATCTTTTTGCTTTGAAGAAGAAAGATCTGGCTGACTGAAATAAGTTCATTGGATGAAAACCAACAAAAATTGACAGAACCACGAAAAGTTCTTGTATTTTAAGATAAAATCTGACGCTATTGAAGAAAAAACTTCTCCCTCGCTGAAATATGTTCATTTGCTGAAAATCAACAAAACCACGAAAAGTTCTTGTATTTGAAGATAAAATCTTTTTGCTTTGAAGAAGAAAGATCGAGCTGACTGAAATAAGTTCATAAGATGAAAACCAACAAAATTTGATTAGAACCACGAAAAGTTCTTGTATTTGAAGATAAAATCTTACGCTTTTAAAGAAAAAACTTCTCGCTCGCTGAAATATGTTCATTTGCTGAAAATCAACAAAACCACGAAAAGTTCTTGTATTTGAAGATAAAATCTTTTTGCTTTGAAGAAGAAAGATCTAGCTGACTGAAATAAGTTCATAAGATGAAAACCAACAAAATTTGATTAGTACCACGAAAAGTTCTTGTATTTTAAGATAAAATCTGATGCTATTAAAGAAAAAACTTCTCGCTCGCTGAAATATGTTCATTTGCTGAAAATCAACAAAACCACGAAAAGTTCTTGTATTTGAAGATAAAATCTTTTTACTTTGAAGAAGAAAGATCGAGCTGACTGAAATGAGTTTATGGGATGAAAACCAACAAAAATTGACAAGAACCACGAAAAGTTCTTGTATTTTAAGATAAAATCTGACGCTATTAAAGAAAAAGCTTCTCCCTCGCTGAAATATGTTCATTTGCTGAAAATCAACAAAACAACGAAAAGTTCTTGTATTTGAAGATAAAATCTTTTTGCTTTGAAGAAGAAAGATCTAGCTGACTGAAATAAGTTCATTGGATGAAAACCAACAAAAATTGACAAGAACCACGAAAAGTTCTTGTATTTTAAGATAAAATCTGACGCTATTAAAGAAAAAACTTCTCCCTCGCTGAAATATGTTCATTTGCTGAAAATCAACAAAACCACGAAAAGTTCTTGCATTTGAAGATAAAATCTTTTTGCTTTGAAGAAGAAAGATCTAGCTGACTGAAATAAGTTCATAAGATGAAAACTAACAAAAATTGACAAGAACCACGAAAAGGTCTTGTATTTTAAGATAAAATCTTACGCTATTGAAGAAAAAACTTCTAGCTCGCTGAAATATGTTCATTTGCTGAAAATCAACAAAACCACGAAAAGTTCTCGTATTTGAAGATAAAATCTTTTTGCTTTGAAGAAGAAAGATCTAGCTGACTGAAATAAGTTCATAAGATGAAAACCAACAAAATTTGATTAGTACCACGAAAAGTTCTTGTATTTTAAGATAAAATCTGATGCTATTGAAGAAAAAACTTCTCGCTCGCTGAAATATGTTCATTTGCTGAAAATCAACAAAACCACGAAAAGTTCTTGTATTTGAAGATAAAATCTTTTTGCTTTCAAGAAGAAAGATCAAGCTGACTGAAATACGTTCATTGGATGAAAACCAACAAAAATTGACAAGAACCACGAAAAGTTCTTGTATTTTAAGATAAAATCTGACGCTATTAAAGAAAAAACATCTCCCTCGCTGAAATATGTTCATTTGCTGAAAATCAACAAAACCACGAAAAGTTCTTGTATTTGAAGATAAAATCTTTTTGCTTTGAAGAAGAAAGATCTAGCTGACTGAAATAAGTTCATTTGATGAAAATCAACAAAAATTGACAAGAACCACGAAAAGTTTTTGTATTTTAAGATAAAATCTGACGCTATTGAAGAAAAAACTTCTCCCTCGCTGAAAAATGTTCATTTGCTGAAAATCAACAAAACCACGAAAAGTTCTTGTATTTGAAGATAAAATCTTTTTGCTTTGAAGAAGAAAGATCTGGCTGACTGAAATAAGTTCATTGGATGAAAACCAACAAAAATTGACAAGAACCACGAAAAGTTCTTGTATTTTAAGATAAAATCTGACGCTATTAAAGAAAAAACTTCTCCCTCGCTGAAATATGTTCATTTGCTGAAAATCAACAAAACCACGAAAAGTTCTTGTATTTGAAGATAAAATCTTTTTGCTTTGAAGAAGAAAGATCTGGCTGACTGAAATAAGTTCATTGGATGAAAACCAACAAAAATTGACAAGAACCACGAAAAGTTCTTGTATTTTAAGATAAAATCTGACGCTATTGAAGAAAAAACTTCTCCCTCGCTGAAATATGTTCATTTGCTGAAAATCAACAAAAGCACGAAAAGTTCTTGTATTTGAAGATAAAATCTTTTTGCTTTGAAGAAGAAAGATCGAGCTGACTGAAACAAGTTCATAAGATGAAAACCAACAAAATTTGATTAGAACCACGAAAAGTTCTTGTATTTTAAGATAAAATCTGACGCTATTAAAGAAAAAACTTCTCGCTCGCTGAAATATGTTAATTTGCTGAAAATCAACAAAACCACGAAAAGTTCTTGTATTTGAAGATAAAATCTTTTTGCTTTGAAGAAGAAAGATCTAGCTGACTGAAATAAGTTCATAAGATGAAAACCAACAAAAATTGACAAGAACCACGAAAAGTTCTTGTATTTTAAGATAAAATCTGACGCTATTAAAGAAAAAACTTCTCCCTCGCTGAAATATGTTCATTTGCTGAAAATCAACAAAACCACGAAAAGTTCTTGTATTTGAAGATAAAATCTTTTTGCTTTGAAGAAGAAAGATCCAGCTGACTGAAATAAGTTCATAAGATGAAAACTAACAAAAATTGACAAGAACCACGAAAAGTTCTTGTATTTTAAGATAAAATCTTACGCTATTGAAGAAAAAACATCTCCCTCGCTGAAATATGTTCATTTGCTGAAAATCAACAAAACCACGAAAAGTTCTTGTATTTGAAGATAAAATCTTTTTGCTTTCAAGAAGAAAGATCCAGCTGACTGAAATAAGTTCATTGGATGAAAACCAACAAAAATTGACAAGAACCACGAAAAGTTCTTGTATTTTAAGATAAAATCTGACGCTATTAAAGAAAAAACTTCTCCCTCGCTGAAATATGTTCATTTGCTGAAAATCAACAAAACCACGAAAAGTTCTTGTATTTGAAGATAAAATCTTTTTGCTTTCAAGAAGAAAGATCCAGCTGACCGAAATAAGTTCATTGGATGAAAACCAACAAAAATTGACAAGAACCACGAAAAGTTCTTGTATTTTAAGATAAAATCTGATGCTATTGAAGAAAAAACTTCTCGCTCGCTGAAATATGTTCATTTGCTGAAAATCAACAAAACCACGAAAAGTTCTTGTATTTGAAGATAAAATCTTTTTGCTTTCAAGAAGAAAGATCAAGCTGACTGAAATACGTTCATTGGATGAAAACCAACAAAAATTGACAAGAACCACGAAAAGTTCTTGTATTTTAAGATAAAATCTTACGCTATTGAAGAAAAAACATCTCCCTCGCTGAAATATGTTCATTTGCTGAAAATCAACAAAACCACGAAAAGTTCTTGTATTTGAAGATAAAATCTTTTTGCTTTCAAGAAAAAAGATCTAGCTGACTGAAATAAGTTCATTGGATGCAAACCAACAAAAATTGACAAGAACCACGAAAAGTTCTTGTATTTTAAGATAAAATCTGACGCTATTAAAGAAAAAACTTCTCCCTCGCTGAAATATGTTCATTTGCTGAAAATCAACAAAACCACGAAAAGTTCTTGTATTTGAAGATAAAATCTTTTTGCTTTGAAGAAGAAAGATCTAGCTGACTGAAATAAGTTCATTTGATGAAAATCAACAAAAATTGACAAGAACCACGAAAAGTTTTTGTATTTTAAGATAAAATCTGACGCTATTGAAGAAAAAACTTCTCCCTCGCTGAAAAATGTTCATTTGCTGAAAATCAACAAAACCACGAAAAGTTCTTGTATTTGAAGATAAAATCTTTTTGCTTTGAAGAAGAAAGATCTGGCTGACTGAAATAAGTTCATTGGATGAAAACCAACAAAAATTGACAAGAACCACGAAAAGTTCTTGTATTTTAAGATAAAATCTGACGCTATTAAAGAAAAAACTTCTCCCTCGCTGAAATATGTTCATTTGCTGAAAATCAACAAAACCACGAAAAGTTCTTGTATTTGAAGATAAAATCTTTTTGCTTTGAAGAAGAAAGATCTGGCTGACTGAAATAAGTTCATTGGATGAAAACCAACAAAAATTGACAAGAACCACGAAAAGTTCTTGTATTTTAAGATAAAATCTGACGCTATTGAAGAAAAAACTTCTCCCTCGCTGAAATATGTTCATTTGCTGAAAATCAACAAAAGCACGAAAAGTTCTTGTATTTGAAGATAAAATCTTTTTGCTTTGAAGAAGAAAGATCGAGCTGACTGAAACAAGTTCATAAGATGAAAACCAACAAAATTTGATTAGAACCACGAAAAGTTCTTGTATTTTAAGATAAAATCTGACGCTATTAAAGAAAAAACTTCTCGCTCGCTGAAATATGTTCATTTGCTGAAAATCAACAAAACCACGAAAAGTTCTTGTATTTGAAGATAAAATCTTTTTGCTTTGAAGAAGAAAGATCTAGCTGACTGAAATAAGTTCATAAGATGAAAACCAACAAAAATTGACAAGAACCACGAAAAGTTCTTGTATTTTAAGATAAAATCTGACGCTATTAAAGAAAAAACTTCTCCCTCGCTGAAATATGTTCATTTGCTGAAAATCAACAAAACCACGAAAAGTTCTTGTATTTGAAGATAAAATCTTTTTGCTTTGAAGAAGAAAGATCCAGCTGACTGAAATAAGTTCATAAGATGAAAACTAACAAAAATTGACAAGAACCACGAAAAGTTCTTGTATTTTAAGATAAAATCTTACGCTATTGAAGAAAAAACATCTCCCTCGCTGAAATATGTTCATTTGCTGAAAATCAACAAAACCACGAAAAGTTCTTGTATTTGAAGATAAAATCTTTTTGCTTTGAAGAAGAAAGATCCAGCTGACTGAAATAAGTTCATTGGATGAAAACCAACAAAAATTGACAAGAACCACGAAAAGTTCTTGTATTTTAAGATAAAATCTGACGCTATTAAAGAAAAAACTTCTCCCTCGCTGAAATATGTTCATTTGCTGAAAATCAACAAAACCACGAAAAGTTCTTGTGTTTGAAGATAAAATCTTTTTGCTTTGAAGAAGAAAGATCTAGCTGACTGAAATAAGTTCATTGGATGAAAACCAACAAAAATTGACAAGAACCACGAAAAGTTCTTGTATTTTAAGATAAAATCTGACGCTATTGAAGAAAAAACTTCTCGCTCGCTGAAATATGTTCATTTGCTGAAAATCAACAAAACCACGAAAAGTTCTTGTATTTGAAGATAAAATCTTTTTGCTTTGAAGAAGAAAGATCTGGCTGACTGAAATAAGTTCATTGGATGAAAACCAACAAAAATTGACAAGAACCACGAAAAGTTCTTGTATTTTAAGATAAAATCTGACGCTATTGAAGAAAAAACTTCTCCCTCGCTGAAATATGTTCATTTGCTGAAAATCAACAAAACCACGAAAAGTTCTTGTATTTGAAGATAAAATCTTTTTGCTTTGAAGAAGAAAGATCGAGCTGACTGAAATAAGTTCATAAGATGAAAACCAACAAAATTTGATTAGAACCACGAAAAGTTCTTGTATTTGAAGATAAAATCTTACGCTTTTAACGAAAAAACTTCTCGCTCGCTGAAATATGTTCATTTGCTGAAAATCAACAAAACCACGAAAAGTTCTTGTATTTGAAGATAAAATCTTTTTGCTTTGAAGAAGAAAGATCTAGCTGACTGAAATAAGTTCATAAGATGAAAACCAACAAAATTTGATTAGTACCACGAAAAGTTCTTGTATTTTAAGATAAAATCTGATGCTATTAAAGAAAAAACTTCTCGCTCGCTGAAATATGTTCATTTGCTGAAAATCAACAAAACCACGAAAAGTTCTTGTATTTGAAGATAAAATCTTTTTACTTTGAAGAAGAAAGATCGAGCTGACTGAAATGAGTTTATGGGATGAAAACCAACAAAAATTGACAAGAACCACGAAAAGTTCTTGTATTTTAAGATAAAATCTGACGCTATTAAAGAAAAAGCTTCTCCCTCGCTGAAATATGTTCATTTGCTGAAAATCAACAAAACAACGAAAAGTTCTTGTATTTGAAGATAAAATCTTTTTGCTTTGAAGAAGAAAGATCTAGCTGACTGAAATAAGTTCATTGGATGAAAACCAACAAAAATTGACAAGAACCACGAAAAGTTCTTGTATTTTAAGATAAAATCTGACGCTATTAAAGAAAAAACTTCTCCCTCGCTGAAATATGTTCATTTGCTGAAAATCAACAAAACCACGAAAAGTTCTTGTATTTGAAGATAAAATCTTTTTGCTTTGAAGAAGAAAGATCTAGCTGACTGAAATAAGTTCATAAGATGAAAACTAACAAAAATTGACAAGAACCACGAAAAGGTCTTGTATTTTAAGATAAAATCTTACGCTATTGAAGAAAAAACTTCTAGCTCGCTGAAATATGTTCATTTGCTGAAAATCAACAAAACCACGAAAAGTTCTCGTATTTGAAGATAAAATCTTTTTGCTTTGAAGAAGAAAGATCTAGCTGACTGAAATAAGTTCATAAGATGAAAACCAACAAAATTTGATTAGTACCACGAAAAGTTCTTGTATTTGAAGATAAAATCTTTTTGCTTTCAAGAAGAAAGATCAAGCTGACTGAAATACGTTCATTGGATGAAAACCAACAAAAATTGACAAGAACCACGAAAAGTTCTTGTATTTTAAGATAAAATCTGACGCGATTAAAGAAAAAACTTCCAGCTCGCTGAAATATGTACATTTGCTGAAAATCAACAAAACCACGAAAAGTTCTTGTGTTTGAAGATAAAATCTTTTTGCTTTGAAGAAGAAAGATCTAGCTGACTGAAATAAGTTCATTGGATGAAAATCAACAAAAATTGACAAGAACCACGAAAATTTTTTGTTTTTGAAGATAAAATCTGACGCTATTAAAGAAAAAACTTCTCGCTCGCTGAAATATGTTCATTTGCTGAAAATCAACAAAATCACGAAAAGTTCTTGTATTTGAAGATAAAATCTTTTTGCTTTGAAGAAGAAAGATCGAGCTGACTGAAATAAGTTCATTTGATGAAAATCAACAAAAATTGACAAGAACCACGAAAAGTTTTTGTATTTTAAGATAAAATCTGACGCTATTAAAGAAAAAACTTCTCGCTCACTGAAATATGTTCATTTGCTGAAAATCAACAAAATCACGAAAAGTTCTTGTATTTGAAGATAAAATCTTTTTGCTTTGAAGAAGAAAGATCGAACTGAATGAAATAAGTTCATAAGATGAAAACTAACAAAAATTGACAAGAACCACGAAAAGGTCTTGTATTTTAAGATAAAATCTTACGCTATTGAAGAAAAAACTTCTAGCTCGCTGAAATATGTTCATTTGCTGAAAATCAACAAAACCACGAAAAGTTCTCGTATTTGAAGATAAAATCTTTTTGCTTTGAAGAAGAAAGATCTAGCTGACTGAAATAAGTTCATAAGATGAAAACCAACAAAATTTGATTAGTACCACGAAAAGTTCTTGTATTTTAAGATAAAATCTGATGCTATTGAAGAAAAAACTTCTCGCTCGCTGAAATATGTTCATTTGCTGAAAATCAACAAAACCACGAAAAGTTCTTGTATTTGAAGATAAAATCTTTTTGCTTTCAAGAAGAAAGATCAAGCTGACTGAAATACGTTCATTGGATGAAAACCAACAAAAATTGACAAGAACCACGAAAAGTTCTTGTATTTTAAGATAAAATCTTACGCTATTGAAGAAAAAACATCTCCCTCGCTGAAATATGTTCATTTGCTGAAAATCAACAAAACCACGAAAAGTTCTTGTATTTGAAGATAAAATCTTTTTGCTTTCAAGAAAAAAGATCTAGCTGACTGAAATAAGTTCATTGGATGCAAACCAACAAAAATTGACAAGAACCACGAAAAGTTCTTGTATTTTAAGATAAAATCTGACGCTATTAAAGAAAAAACTTCTCCCTCGCTGAAATATGTTCATTTGCTGAAAATCAACAAAACCACGAAAAGTTCTTGTATTTGAAGATAAAATCTTTTTGCTTTGAAGAAGAAAGATCTAGCTGACTGAAATAAGTTCATTTGATGAAAATCAACAAAAATTGACAAGAACCACGAAAAGTTTTTGTATTTTAAGATAAAATCTGACGCTATTGAAGAAAAAACTTCTCCCTCGCTGAAAAATGTTCATTTGCTGAAAATCAACAAAACCACGAAAAGTTCTTGTATTTGAAGATAAAATCTTTTTGCTTTGAAGAAGAAAGATCTGGCTGACTGAAATAAGTTCATTGGATGAAAACCAACAAAAATTGACAAGAACCACGAAAAGTTCTTGTATTTTAAGATAAAATCTGACGCTATTAAAGAAAAAACTTCTCCCTCGCTGAAATATGTTCATTTGCTGAAAATCAACAAAACCACGAAAAGTTCTTGTATTTGAAGATAAAATCTTTTTGCTTTGAAGAAGAAAGATCTGGCTGACTGAAATAAGTTCATTGGATGAAAACCAACAAAAATTGACAAGAACCACGAAAAGTTCTTGTATTTTAAGATAAAATCTGACGCTATTGAAGAAAAAACTTCTCCCTCGCTGAAATATGTTCATTTGCTGAAAATCAACAAAAGCACGAAAAGTTCTTGTATTTGAAGATAAAATCTTTTTGCTTTGAAGAAGAAAGATCGAGCTGACTGAAACAAGTTCATAAGATGAAAATCAACAAAATTTGATTAGAACCACGAAAAGTTCTTGTATTTTAAGATAAAATCTGACGCTATTAAAGAAAAAACTTCTCGCTCGCTGAAATATGTTCATTTGCTGAAAATCAACAAAACCACGAAAAGTTCTTGTATTTGAAGATAAAATCTTTTTGCTTTGAAGAAGAAAGATCTAGCTGACTGAAATAAGTTCATAAGATGAAAACCAACAAAAATTGACAAGAACCACGAAAAGTTCTTGTATTTTAAGATAAAATCTGACGCTATTAAAGAAAAAACTTCTCCCTCGCTGAAATATGTTCATTTGCTGAAAATCAACAAAACCACGAAAAGTTCTTGTATTTGAAGATAAAATCTTTTTGCTTTGAAGAAGAAAGATCCAGCTGACTGAAATAAGTTCATAAGATGAAAACTAACAAAAATTGACAAGAACCACGAAAAGTTCTTGTATTTTAAGATAAAATCTTACGCTATTGAAGAAAAAACATCTCCCTCGCTGAAATATGTTCATTTGCTGAAAATCAACAAAACCACGAAAAGTTCTTGTATTTGAAGATAAAATCTTTTTGCTTTCAAGAAGAAAGATCCAGCTGACTGAAATAAGTTCATTGGATGAAAACCAACAAAAATTGACAAGAACCACGAAAAGTTCTTGTATTTTAAGATAAAATCTGACGCTATTAAAGAAAAAACTTCTCCCTCGCTGAAATATGTTCATTTGCTGAAAATCAACAAAACCACGAAAAGTTCTTGTGTTTGAAGATAAAATCTTTTTGCTTTGAAGAAGAAAGATCTAGCTGACTGAAATAAGTTCATTGGATGAAAACCAACAAAAATTGACAAGAACCACGAAAAGTTCTTGTATTTTAAGATAAAATCTGACGCTATTGAAGAAAAAACTTCTCGCTCGCTGAAATATGTTCATTTGCTGAAAATCAACAAAACCACGAAAAGTTCTTGTATTTGAAGATAAAATCTTTTTGCTTTGAAGAAGAAAGATCTGGCTGACTGAAATAAGTTCATTGGATGAAAACCAACAAAAATTGACAAGAACCACGAAAAGTTCTTGTATTTTAAGATAAAATCTGACGCTATTGAAGAAAAAACTTCTCCCTCGCTGAAATATGTTCATTTGCTGAAAATCAACAAAACCACGAAAAGTTCTTGTATTTGAAGATAAAATCTTTTTGCTTTGAAGAAGAAAGATCGAGCTGACTGAAATAAGTTCATAAGATGAAAACCAACAAAATTTGATTAGAACCACGAAAAGTTCTTGTATTTGAAGATAAAATCTTACGCTTTTAACGAAAAAACTTCTCGCTCGCTGAAATATGTTCATTTGCTGAAAATCAACAAAACCACGAAAAGTTCTTGTATTTGAAGATAAAATCTTTTTGCTTTGAAGAAGAAAGATCTAGCTGACTGAAATAAGTTCATAAGATGAAAACCAACAAAATTTGATTAGTACCACGAAAAGTTCTTGTATTTTAAGATAAAATCTGATGCTATTAAAGAAAAAACTTCTCGCTCGCTGAAATATGTTCATTTGCTGAAAATCAACAAAACCACGAAAAGTTCTTGTATTTGAAGATAAAATCTTTTTACTTTGAAGAAGAAAGATCGAGCTGACTGAAATGAGTTTATGGGATGAAAACCAACAAAAATTGACAAGAACCACGAAAAGTTCTTGTATTTTAAGATAAAATCTGACGCTATTAAAGAAAAAGCTTCTCCCTCGCTGAAATATGTTCATTTGCTGAAAATCAACAAAACAACGAAAAGTTCTTGTATTTGAAGATAAAATCTTTTTGCTTTGAAGAAGAAAGATCTAGCTGACTGAAATAAGTTCATTGGATGAAAACCAACAAAAATTGACAAGAACCACGAAAAGTTCTTGTATTTTAAGATAAAATCTGACGCTATTAAAGAAAAAACTTCTCCCTCGCTGAAATATGTTCATTTGCTGAAAATCAACAAAACCACGAAAAGTTCTTGTATTTGAAGATAAAATCTTTTTGCTTTGAAGAAGAAAGATCTAGCTGACTGAAATAAGTTCATAAGATGAAAACTAACAAAAATTGACAAGAACCACGAAAAGGTCTTGTATTTTAAGATAAAATCTTACGCTATTGAAGAAAAAACTTCTAGCTCGCTGAAATATGTTCATTTGCTGAAAATCAACAAAACCACGAAAAGTTCTCGTATTTGAAGATAAAATCTTTTTGCTTTGAAGAAGAAAGATCTAGCTGACTGAAATAAGTTCATAAGATGAAAACCAACAAAATTTGATTAGTACCACGAAAAGTTCTTGTATTTGAAGATAAAATCTTTTTGCTTTCAAGAAGAAAGATCAAGCTGACTGAAATACGTTCATTGGATGAAAACCAACAAAAATTGACAAGAACCACGAAAAGTTCTTGTATTTTAAGATAAAATCTGACGCGATTAAAGAAAAAACTTGTCGCTCGCTGAAATATGTTCATTTGCTGAAAATCAACAAAACCACGAAAAGTTCTTGTTTTTGAAGATAAAATCTTTTTGCTTTGAAGAAGAAAGATCTGGCTGACTGAAATAAGTTCATTTGATGAAAATGAACGAAAATTGACAAGAACCACGAAAAGTTCTTGTATTTTAAGATAAAATCTTACGCTATTAAAGAAAAAACTTCCAGCTCGCTGAAATATGTACATTTGCTGAAAATCAACAAAACCACGAAAAGTTCTTGTGTTTGAAGATAAAATCTTTTTGCTTTGAAGAAGAAAGATCGAGCTGACTGAAATAAGTTCATCAGATGAAAACCAACAAAAATTGACAAGAACCACGAAAAGTTCTTGTATTTTAAGATAAAATCTTACGCTATTAAAGAAAAAACTTCCAGCTCGCTGAAATATGTTCATTTGCTGAAAATCAACAAAACCACGAAAATTTCTTGTATTTGAACATAAAATCTTCTTGCTTTCAAGAAGAAAGATCTAGCTGACTGAAATAAGTTCATTGGATGAAAATCAACAAAAATTGACAAGAACCACGAAAATTTTTTGTTTTTGAAGATAAAATCTGACGCTATTAAAGAAAAAACTTCTCGCTCGCTGAAATATGTTCATTTGCTGAAAATCAACAAAATCACGAAAAGTTCTTGTATTTGAAGATAAAATCTTTTTGCTTTGAAGAAGAAAGATCGAGCTGACTGAAATAAGTTCATTTGATGAAAATCAACAAAAATTGACAAGAACCACGAAAAGTTTTTGTATTTTAAGATAAAATCTGACGCTATTAAAGAAAAAACTTCTCGCTCACTGAAATATGTTCATTTGCTGAAAATCAACAAAATCACGAAAAGTTCTTGTATTTGAAGATAAAATCTTTTTGCTTTGAAGAAGAAAGATCGAACTGAATGAAATAAGTTCATAAGATGAAAACTAACAAAAATTGACAAGAACCACGAAAAGGTCTTGTATTTTAAGATAAAATCTTACGCTATTGAAGAAAAAACTTCTAGCTCGCTGAAATATGTTCATTTGCTGAAAATCAACAAAACCACGAAAAGTTCTCGTATTTGAAGATAAAATCTTTTTGCTTTGAAGAAGAAAGATCTAGCTGACTGAAATAAGTTCATAAGATGAAAACCAACAAAATTTGATTAGTACCACGAAAAGTTCTTGTATTTTAAGATAAAATCTGATGCTATTGAAGAAAAAACTTCTCGCTCGCTGAAATATGTTCATTTGCTGAAAATCAACAAAACCACGAAAAGTTCTTGTATTTGAAGATAAAATCTTTTTGCTTTCAAGAAAAAAGATCTAGCTGACTGAAATAAGTTCATTGGATGCAAACCAACAAAAATTGACAAGAACCACGAAAAGTTCTTGTATTTTAAGATAAAATCTGACGCTATTAAAGAAAAAACTTCTCCCTCGCTGAAATATGTTCATTTGCTGAAAATCAACAAAACCACGAAAAGTTCTTGTATTTGAAGATAAAATCTTTTTGCTTTGAAGAAGAAAGATCTCGCTGACTGAAATAAGTTCATTTGATGAAAATCAACAAAAATTGACAAGAACCACGAAAAGTTTTTGTATTTTAAGATAAAATCTGACGCTATTGAAGAAAAAACTTCTCCCTCGCTGAAAAATGTTCATTTGCTGAAAATCAACAAAACCACGAAAAGTTCTTGTATTTGAAGATAAAATCTTTTTGCTTTGAAGAAGAAAGATCTGGCTGACTGAAATAAGTTCATTGGATGAAAACCAACAAAAATTGACAAGAACCACGAAAAGTTCTTGTATTTTAAGATAAAATCTGACGCTATTAAAGAAAAAACTTCTCCCTCGCTGAAATATGTTCATTTGCTGAAAATCAACAAAACCACGAAAAGTTCTTGTATTTGAAGATAAAATCTTTTTGCTTTGAAGAAGAAAGATCTGGCTGACTGAAATAAGTTCATTGGATGAAAACCAACAAAAATTGACAAGAACCACGAAAAGTTCTTGTATTTTAAGATAAAATCTGACGCTATTGAAGAAAAAACTTCTCCCTCGCTGAAATATGTTCATTTGCTGAAAATCAACAAAAGCACGAAAAGTTCTTGTATTTGAAGATAAAATCTTTTTGCTTTGAAGAAGAAAGATCGAGCTGACTGAAACAAGTTCATAAGATGAAAACCAACAAAATTTGATTAGATCCACGAAAAGTTCTTGTATTTTAAGATAAAATCTGACGCTATTAAAGAAAAAACTTCTCGCTCGCTGAAATATGTTCATTTGCTGAAAATCAACAAAACCACGAAAAGTTCTTGTATTTGAAGATAAAATCTTTTTGCTTTGAAGAAGAAAGATCGAGCTGACTGAAATAAGTTCATAAGATGAAAACCAACAAAAATTGACAAGAACCACGAAAAGTTCTTGTATTTTAAGATAAAATCTGACGCTATTAAAGAAAAAACTTCTCCCTCGCTGAAATATGTTCATTTGCTGAAAATCAACAAAACCACGAAAAGTTCTTGTATTTGAAGATAAAATCTTTTTGCTTTGAAGAAGAAAGATCCAGCTGACTGAAATAAGTTCATAAGATGAAAACTAACAAAAATTGACAAGAACCACGAAAAGTTCTTGTATTTTAAGATAAAATCTTACGCTATTGAAGAAAAAACATCTCCCTCGCTGAAATATGTTCATTTGCTGAAAATCAACAAAACCACGAAAAGTTCTTGTATTTGAAGATAAAATCTTTTTGCTTTCAAGAAGAAAGATCCAGCTGACTGAAATAAGTTCATTGGATGAAAACCAACAAAAATTGACAAGAACCACGAAAAGTTCTTGTATTTTAAGATAAAATCTGACGCTATTAAAGAAAAAACTTCTCCCTCGCTGAAATATGTTCATTTGCTGAAAATCAACAAAACCACGAAAAGTTCTTGTGTTTGAAGATAAAATCTTTTTGCTTTGAAGAAGAAAGATCTAGCTGACTGAAATAAGTTCATTGGATGAAAACCAACAAAAATTGACAAGAACCACGAAACGTTCTTGTATTTTAAGATAAAATCTGACGCTATTGAAGAAAAAACTTCTCGCTCGCTGAAATATGTTCATTTGCTGAAAATCAACAAAACCACGAAAAGTTCTTGTATTTGAAGATAAAATCTTTTTGCTTTGAAGAAGAAAGATCTGGCTGACTGAAATAAGTTCATTGGATGAAAACCAACAAAAATTGACAAGAACCACGAAAAGTTCTTGTATTTTAAGATAAAATCTGACGCTATTGAAGAAAAAACTTCTCCCTCGCTGAAATATGTTCATTTGCTGAAAATCAACAAAACCACGAAAAGTTCTTGTATTTGAAGATAAAATCTTTTTGCTTTGAAGAAGAAAGATCGAGCTGACTGAAATAAGTTCATAAGATGAAAACCAACAAAATTTGATTAGAACCACGAAAAGTTCTTGTATTTGAAGATAAAATCTTACGCTTTTAACGAAAAAACTTCTCGCTCGCTGAAATATGTTCATTTGCTGAAAATCAACAAAACCACGAAAAGTTCTTGTATTTGAAGATAAAATCTTTTTGCTTTGAAGAAGAAAGATCTAGCTGACTGAAATAAGTTCATAAGATGAAAACCAACAAAATTTGATTAGTACCACGAAAAGTTCTTGTATTTTAAGATAAAATCTGATGCTATTAAAGAAAAAACTTCTCGCTCGCTGAAATATGTTCATTTGCTGAAAATCAACAAAACCACGAAAAGTTCTTGTATTTGAAGATAAAATCTTTTTACTTTGAAGAAGAAAGATCGAGCTGACTGAAATGAGTTTATGGGATGAAAACCAACAAAAATTGACAAGAACCACGAAAAGTTCTTGTATTTTAAGATAAAATCTGACGCTATTAAAGAAAAAGCTTCTCCCTCGCTGAAATATGTTCATTTGCTGAAAATCAACAAAACAACGAAAAGTTCTTGTATTTGAAGATAAAATCTTTTTGCTTTGAAGAAGAAAGATCTAGCTGACTGAAATAAGTTCATTGGATGAAAACCAACAAAAATTGACAAGAACCACGAAAAGTTCTTGTATTTTAAGATAAAATCTGACGCTATTAAAGAAAAAACTTCTCCCTCGCTGAAATATGTTCATTTGCTGAAAATCAACAAAACCACGAAAAGTTCTTGTATTTGAAGATAAAATCTTTTTGCTTTGAAGAAGAAAGATCTAGCTGACTGAAATAAGTTCATAAGATGAAAACTAACAAAAATTGACAAGAACCACGAAAAGGTCTTGTATTTTAAGATAAAATCTTACGCTATTGAAGAAAAAACTTCTAGCTCGCTGAAATATGTTCATTTGCTGAAAATCAACAAAACCACGAAAAGTTCTCGTATTTGAAGATAAAATCTTTTTGCTTTGAAGAAGAAAGATCTAGCTGACTGAAATAAGTTCACAAGATGAAAACCAACAAAATTTGATTAGTACCACGAAAAGTTCTTGTATTTGAAGATAAAATCTTTTTGCTTTCAAGAAGAAAGATCAAGCTGACTGAAATACGTTCATTGGATGAAAACCAACAAAAATTGACAAGAACCACGAAAAGTTCTTGTATTTTAAGATAAAATCTGACGCGATTAAAGAAAAAACTTGTCGCTCGCTGAAATATGTTCATTTGCTGAAAATCAACAAAACCACGAAAAGTTCTTGTATTTGAAGATAAAATCTTTTTGCTTTGAAGAAGAAAGATCTAGCTGACTGAAATGAGTTTATGGGATGAAAACCAACAAAAATTGACAAGAACCACGAAAAGTTCTTGTATTTTAAGATAAAATCTGACGCTATTAAAGAAAAAGCTTCTCCCTCGCTGAAATATGTTCATTTGCTGAAAATCAACAAAACCACGAAAAGTTCTTGTATTTGAAGATAAAATCTTTTTGCTTTGAAGAAGAAAGATCTAGCTGACTGAAATAAGTTCATAAGATGAAAACCAACAAAATTTGATTAGTACCACGAAAAGTTCTTGTATTTTAAGATAAAATCTGATGCTATTAAAGAAAAAACTTCTCGCTCGCTGAAATATGTTCATTTGCTGAAAATCAACAAAACCACGAAAAGTTCTTGTATTTGAAGATAAAATCTTTTTACTTTGAAGAAGAAAGATCGAGCTGACTGAAATGAGTTTATGGGATGAAAACCAACAAAAATTGACAAGAACCACGAAAAGTTCTTGTATTTTAAGATAAAATCTGACGCTATTAAAGAAAAAGCTTCTCCCTCGCTGAAATATGTTCATTTGCTGAAAATCAACAAAACCACGAAAAGTTCTTGTATTTGAAGATAAAATCTTTTTGCTTTGAAGAAGAAAGATCTAGCTGACTGAAATAAGTTCATTGGATGAAAACCAACAAAAATTGACAAGAACCACGAAAAGTTCTTGTATTTTAAGATAAAATCTGACGCTATTAAAGAAAAAACTTCTCCCTCGCTGAAATATGTTCATTTGCTGAAAATCAACAAAACCACGAAAAGTTCTTGTATTTGAAGATAAAATCTTTTTGCTTTGAAGAAGAAAGATCTAGCTGACTGAAATAAGTTCATAAGATGAAAACTAACAAAAATTGACAAGAACCACGAAAAGGTCTTGTATTTTAAGATAAAATCTTACGCTATTGAAGAAAAAACTTCTAGCTCGCTGAAATATGTTCATTTGCTGAAAATCAACAAAACCACGAAAAGTTCTCGTATTTGAAGATAAAATCTTTTTGCTTTGAAGAAGAAAGATCTAGCTGACTGAAATAAGTTCATAAGATGAAAACCAACAAAATTTGATTAGCACCACGAAAAGTTCTTGTATTTGAAGATAAAATCTTTTTGCTTTCAAGAAGAAAGATCAAGCTGACTGAAATACGTTCATTGGATGAAAACCAACAAAAATTGACAAGAACCACGAAAAGTTCTTGTATTTTAAGATAAAATCTGACGCGATTAAAGAAAAAACTTGTCGCTCGCTGAAATATGTTCATTTGCTGAAAATCAACAAAACCACGAAAAGTTCTTGTATTTGAAGATAAAATCTTTTTGCTTTGAAGAAGAAAGATCCAGCTGACTGAAATGAGTTTATGGGATGAAAACCAACAAAAATTGACAAGAACCACGAAAAGTTCTTGTATTTTAAGATAAAATCTGACGCTATTAAAGAAAAAGCTTCTCCCTCGCTGAAATATGTTCATTTGCTGAAAATCAACAAAACAACGAAAAGTTCTTGTATTTGAAGATAAAATCTTTTTGCTTTAAAGAAGAAAGATCTAGCTGACTGAAATAAGTTCATAAGATGAAAACTAACAAAAATTGACAAGAACCACGAAAAGTTCTTGTATTTTAAGATAAAATCTTACGCTATTGAAGAAAAAACTTCTAGCTCGCTGAAATATGTTCATTTGCTGAAAATCAACAAAACCACGAAAAGTTCTCGTGTTTGAAGATAAAATCTTTTTGCTTTGAAGAAGAAAGATCCAGCTGACTGAAATAAGTTCATAAGATGAAAACCAACAAAATTTGATTAGTACCACGAAAAGTTCTTGTATTTTAAGATAAAATCTGATGCTATTAAAGAAAAAACTTCTCGCTCGCTGAAATATGTTCATTTGCTGAAAATCAACAAAACCACGAAAAGTTCTTGTATTTGAAGATAAAATCTTTTTGCTTTGAAGAAGAAAGATCTAGCTGACTGAAATAAGTTCATTGGATGAAAACCAACAAAAATTGACAAGAACCACGAAAAGTTCTTGTATTTGAAGACAAAATCTTTTTGCTTTGAAGAAGAAAGATCCAACTGACTGAAATAAGTTCATAAGATGAAAACTAACAAAAATTGACAAGAACCACGAAAAGTTCTTGTATTTTAAGATAAAATCTTACGCGATTAAAGAAAAAACTTGTCGCTCGCTGAAATATGTTCATTTGCTGAAAATCAACAAAACCACGAAAAGTTCTTGTATTTGAAGATAAAATCTTTTTGCTTTGAAGAAGAAAGATCTAGCTGACTGAAATGAGTTTATGGGATGAAAACCAACAAAAATTGACAAGAACCACGAAAAGTTCTTGTATTTTAAGATAAAATCTGACGCTATTAAAGAAAAAGCTTCTCCCTCGCTGAAATATGTTCATTTGCTGAAAATCAACAAAACAACGAAAAGTTCTTGTATTTGAAGATAAAATCTTTTTGCTTTGAAGAAGAAAGATCTAGCTGACTGAAATAAGTTCATTGGATGAAAACCAACAAAAATTGACAAGAACCACGAAAAGTTCTTGTATTTTAAGATAAAATCTGACGCTATTCAAGAAAAAACTTCTCCCTCGCTGAAATATGTTCATTTGCTGAAAATCAACAAAACCACGAAAAGTTCTTGTATTTGAAGATAAAATCTTTTTGCTTTGAAGAAGAAAGATCTAGCTGACTGAAATAAGTTCATAAGATGAAAACTAACAAAAATTGACAAGAACCACGAAAAGTTCTTGTATTTTAAGATAAAATCTTACGCTATTGAAGAAAAAACTTCTAGCTCGCTGAAATATGTTCATTTGCTGAAAATCAACAAAACCACGAAAAATTCTCGTGTTTGAAGATAAAATCTTTTTGCTTTGAAGAAGAAAGATCCAGCTGACTGAAATAAGTTCATAAGATGAAAACCAACAAAATTTGATTAGTACCACGAAAAGTTCTTGTATTTTAAGATAAAATCTGATGCTATTAAAGAAAAAACTTCTCGCTCGCTGAAATATGTTCATTTGCTGAAAATCAACAAAACCACGAAAAGTTCTTGTATTTGAAGATAAAATCTTTTTGCTTTGAAGAAGAAAGATCCAGCTGACTGAAATAAGTTCATTGGATGAAAACCAACAAAAATTGACAAGAACCACGAAAAGTTCTTGTATTTGAAGACAAAATCTTTTTGCTTTGAAGAAGAAAGATCCAACTGACTGAAATAAGTTCATAAGATGAAAACTAACAAAAATTGACAAGAACCACGAAAAGTTCTTGTATTTTAAGATAAAATCTTACGCTATTGAAGAAAAAACTTCTCGCTCGCTGAAATATGTTCATTTGCTGAAAATCAACAAAACCACGAAAAGTTCTTGTATTTGAAGATAAAATCTTTTTGCTTTCAAGAAGAAAGATCAAGCTGACTGAAATACGTTCATTGGATGAAAACCAACAAAAATTGACAAGAACCACGAAATGTTCTTGTATTTTAAGATAAAATCTGATGCGATTAAAGAAAAAACTTGTCGCTCGCTGAAATATGTTCATTTGCTGAAAATCAACAAAACCACGAAAAGTTCTTGTATTTGAAGATAAAATCTTTTTGCTTTGAAGAAGAAAGATCTAGCTGACTGAAATAAGTTAATGGGATGAAAACCAAGAAAAATTGACAAGAACCACGAAAGGTTCTTGTATTTTAAGATAAAATCTGACGCGATTAAAGAAAAAACTTGTCGCTCGCTGAAATATGTTCATTTGCTGAAAATCAACAAAACCACGAAAAGTTCTTGTATTTGAAGATGAAATCTTTTTGCTTTGAAGAAGAAAGATCTAGCTGACTGAAATGAGTTTATGGGATGAAAACCAACAAAAATTGACAAGAACCACGAAAAGTTCTTGTATTTTAAGATAAAATCTTACGCTATTGAAGAAAAAACTTCTAGCTCGCTGAAATATGTTCATTTGCTGAAAATCAACAAAACCACGAAAAGTTCTTGTATTTGAAGATAAAATCTTTTTGCTTTGAAGAAGAAAGATCTAGCTGACTGAAATAAGTTCATTGGATGAAAACCAACAAAAATTGACATGAACCACGAAAAGTTCTTGTATTTTAAGATAAAATCTGACGCTATTAAAGAAAAAACTTCTCCCTCGCTGAAATATGTTCATTTGCTGAAAATCAACAAAACCACGAAAAGTTCTCGTGTTTGAAGATAAAATCTTTTTGCTTTGAAGAAGAAAGATCCAGCTGACTGAAATAAGTTCATAAGATGAAAACCAACAAAATTTGATTAGTACCACGAAAAGTTCTTGTATTTTAAGATAAAATCTGATGCTATTAAAGAAAAAACTTCTCGCTCGCTGAAATATGTTCATTTGCTGAAAATCAACAAAACCACGAAAAGTTCTTGTATTTGAAGATAAAATCTTTTTGCTTTGAAGAAAGATCTAGCTGACTGAAATAAGTTCATTGGATGAAAACCAACAAAAATTGACAAGAACCACGAAAAGTTCTTGTATTTGAAGACAAAATCTTTTTGCTTTGAAGAAGAAAGATCCAACTGACTGAAATAAGTTCATAAGATGAAAACTAACAAAAATTGACAAGAACCACGAAAAGTTCTTGTATTTTAAGATAAAATCTTACGCTATTGAAGAAAAAACTTCTCGCTCGCTGAAATATGTTCATTTGCTGAAAATCAACAAAACCACGAAAAGTTCTTGTATTTGAAGATAAAATCTTTTTGCTTTGAAGAAGAAAGATCTAGCTGACTGAAATAAGTTCATTGGATGAAAACCAACAAAAATTGACAAGAACCACGAAAAGTTCTTGTATTTTAAGATAAAATCTGACGCTATTAAAGAAAAAACTTCTCCCTCGCTGAAATATGTTCATTTGCTGAAAATCAACAAAACCACGAAAAGTTCTCGTGTTTGAAGATAAAATCTTTTTGCTTTGAAGAAGAAAGATCCAGCTGACTGAAATAAGTTCATAAGATGAAAACCAACAAAATTTGATTAGTACCACGAAAAGTTCTTGTATTTTAAGATAAAATCTGATGCTATTAAAGAAAAAACTTCTCGCTCGCTGAAATATGTTCATTTGCTGAAAATCAACAAAACCACGAAAAGTTCTTGTATTTGAAGATAAAATCTTTTTGCTTTGAAGAAAGATCTAGCTGACTGAAATAAGTTCATTGGATGAAAACCAACAAAAATTGACAAGAACCACGAAAAGTTCTTGTATTTGAAGACAAAATCTTTTTGCTTTGAAGAAGAAAGATCCAACTGACTGAAATAAGTTCATAAGATGAAAACTAACAAAAATTGACAAGAACCACGAAAAGTTCTTGTATTTTAAGATAAAATCTTACGCTATTGAAGAAAAAACTTCTCGCTCGCTGAAATATGTTCATTTGCTGAAAATCAACAAAACCACGAAAAGTTCTTGTATTTGAAGATAAAATCTTTTTGCTTTCAAGAAGAAAGATCAAGCTGACTGAAATACGTTCATTGGATGAAAACCAACAAAAATTGACAAGAACCACGAAAAGTTCTTGTATTTTAAGATAAAATCTGACGCGATTAAAGAAAAAACTTGTCGCTCGCTGAAATATGTTCATTTGCTGAAAATCAACAAAACCACGAAAAGTTCTTGTATTTGAAGATAAAATCTTTTTGCTTTGAAGAAGAAAGATCTAGCTGACTGAAATAAGTTAATGGGATGAAAACCAAGAAAAATTGACAAGAACCACGAAAGGTTCTTGTATTTTAAGATAAAATCTGACGCGATTAAAGAAAAAACTTGTCGCTCGCTGAAATATGTTCATTTGCTGAAAATCAACAAAACCACGAAAAGTTCTTGTATTTGAAGATAAAATCTTTTTGCTTTGAAGAAGAAAGATCTAGCTGACTGAAATGAGTTTATGGGATGAAAACCAACAAAAATTGACAAGAACCACGAAAAGTTCTTGTATTTTAAGATAAAATCTGACGCTATTAAAGAAAAAGCTTCTCCCTCGCTGAAATATGTTCATTTGCTGAAAATCAACAAAACAACGAAAAGTTCTTGTATTTGAAGATAAAATCTTTTTGCTTTGAAGAAGAAAGATCTAGCTGACTGAAATAAGTTCATTGGATGAAAACCAACAAAAATTGACAAGAACCACGAAAAGTTCTTGTATTTTAAGCTAAAATCTGACGCTATTAAAGAAAAAATTTCTCGCTCGCTGAAATATGTTCATTTGCTGAAAATCAACAAAACCACGAAAAGTTCTTGTATTTGAAGATAAAATCTTTTTGCTTTGAAGAAGAAAGATCTAGCTGACTGAAATAAGTTCATTGGATGAAAACCAACAAAAATTGACAAAAACCACGAAAAGTTCTTGTATTTTAAGATAAAATCTGACGCTATTAAAGAAAAAACTTCTCCCTCGCTGAAATATGTTCATTTGCTGAAAATCAACAAAACCACGAAAAGTTCTCGTGTTTGAAGATAAAATCTTTTTGCTTTGAAGAAGAAAGATCCAGCTGACTGAAATAAGTTCATAAGATGAAAACCAACAAAATTTGATTAGTACCACGAAAAGTTCTTGTATTTTAAGATAAAATCTGATGCTATTAAAGAAAAAACTTCTCGCTCGCTGAAATATGTTCATTTGCTGAAAATCAACAAAACCACGAAAAGTTCTTGTATTTGAAGATAAAATCTTTTTGCTTTGAAGAAAGATCTAGCTGACTGAAATAAGTTCATTGGATGAAAACCAACAAAAATTGACAAGAACCACGAAAAGTTCTTGTATTTGAAGACAAAATCTTTTTGCTTTGAAGAAGAAAGATCCAACTGACTGAAATAAGTTCATAAGATGAAAACTAACAAAAATTGACAAGAACCACGAAAAGTTCTTGTATTTTAAGATAAAATCTTACGCTATTGAAGAAAAAACTTCTCGCTCGCTGAAATATGTTCATTTGCTGAAAATCAACAAAACCACGAAAAGTTCTTGTATTTGAAGATAAAATCTTTTTGCTTTGAAGAAGAAAGATCTAGCTGACTGAAATAAGTTCATTGGATGAAAACCAACAAAAATTGACAAGAACCACGAAAAGTTCTTGTATTTTAAGATAAAATCTGACGCTATTAAAGAAAAAACTTCTCCCTCGCTGAAATATGTTCATTTGCTGAAAATCAACAAAACCACGAAAAGTTCTCGTGTTTGAAGATAAAATCTTTTTGCTTTGAAGAAGAAAGATCCAGCTGACTGAAATAAGTTCATAAGATGAAAACCAACAAAATTTGATTAGTACCACGAAAAGTTCTTGTATTTTAAGATAAAATCTGATGCTATTAAAGAAAAAACTTCTCGCTCGCTGAAATATGTTCATTTGCTGAAAATCAACAAAACCACGAAAAGTTCTTGTATTTGAAGATAAAATCTTTTTGCTTTGAAGAAAGATCTAGCTGACTGAAATAAGTTCATTGGATGAAAACCAACAAAAATTGACAAGAACCACGAAAAGTTCTTGTATTTGAAGACAAAATCTTTTTGCTTTGAAGAAGAAAGATCCAACTGACTGAAATAAGTTCATAAGATGAAAACTAACAAAAATTGACAAGAACCACGAAAAGTTCTTGTATTTTAAGATAAAATCTTACGCTATTGAAGAAAAAACTTCTCGCTCGCTGAAATATGTTCATTTGCTGAAAATCAACAAAACCACGAAAAGTTCTTGTATTTGAAGATAAAATCTTTTTGCTTTCAAGAAGAAAGATCAAGCTGACTGAAATACGTTCATTGGATGAAAACCAACAAAAATTGACAAGAACCACGAAAAGTTCTTGTATTTTAAGATAAAATCTGACGCGATTAAAGAAAAAACTTGTCGCTCGCTGAAATATGTTCATTTGCTGAAAATCAACAAAACCACGAAAAGTTCTTGTATTTGAAGATAAAATCTTTTTGCTTTGAAGAAGAAAGATCTAGCTGACTGAAATAAGTTAATGGGATGAAAACCAAGAAAAATTGACAAGAACCACGAAAGGTTCTTGTATTTTAAGATAAAATCTGACGCGATTAAAGAAAAAACTTGTCGCTCGCTGAAATATGTTCATTTGCTGAAAATCAACAAAACCACGAAAAGTTCTTGTATTTGAAGATAAAATCTTTTTGCTTTGAAGAAGAAAGATCTAGCTGACTGAAATGAGTTTATGGGATGAAAACCAACAAAAATTGACAAGAACCACGAAAAGTTCTTGTATTTTAAGATAAAATCTGACGCTATTAAAGAAAAAGCTTCTCCCTCGCTGAAATATGTTCATTTGCTGAAAATCAACAAAACAACGAAAAGTTCTTGTATTTGAAGATAAAATCTTTTTGCTTTGAAGAAGAAAGATCTAGCTGACTGAAATAAGTTCATTGGATGAAAACCAACAAAAATTGACAAGAACCACGAAAAGTTCTTGTATTTTAAGCTAAAATCTGACGCTATTAAAGAAAAAATTTCTCGTTCGCTGAAATATGTTCATTTGCTGAAAATCAACAAAACCACGAAAAGTTCTTGTATTTGAAGATAAAATCTTTTTGCTTTGAAGAAGAAAGATCTAGCTGACTGAAATAAGTTCATTGGATGAAAACCAACAAAAATTGACAAAAACCACGAAAAGTTCTTGTATTTTAAGATAAAATCTGACGCTTTTAAAGAAAAAACTTCTCCCTCGCTGAAATATGTTCATTTGCTGAAAATCAACAAAACCACGAAAAGTTCTTGTATTTGAAGACAAAATCTTTTTGCTTTGAAGAAGAAAGATCCAACTGACTGAAATAAGTTCATAAGATGAAAACTAACAAAAATTGACAAGAACCACGAAAAGTTCTTGTATTTTAAGATAAAATCTTACGCTATTGAAGAAAAAACTTCTCGCTCGCTGAAATATGTTCATTTGCTGAAAATCAACAAAACCACGAAAAGTTCTTGTATTTGAAGATAAAATCTTTTTGCTTTGAAGAAGAAAGATCTAGCTGACTGAAATAAGTTCATTGGATGAAAACCAACAAAAATTGACAAGAACCACGAAAAGTTCTTGTATTTTAAGATAAAATCTGACGCTATTAAAGAAAAAACTTCTCCCTCGCTGAAATATGTTCATTTGCTGAAAATCAACAAAACCACGAAAAGTTCTCGTGTTTGAAGATAAAATCTTTTTGCTTTGAAGAAGAAAGATCCAGCTGACTGAAATAAGTTCATAAGATGAAAACCAACAAAATTTGATTAGTACCACGAAAAGTTCTTGTATTTTAAGATAAAATCTGATGCTATTAAAGAAAAAACTTCTCGCTCGCTGAAATATGTTCATTTGCTGAAAATCAACAAAACCACGAAAAGTTCTTGTATTTGAAGATAAAATCTTTTTGCTTTGAAGAAAGATCTAGCTGACTGAAATAAGTTCATTGGATGAAAACCAACAAAAATTGACAAGAACCACGAAAAGTTCTTGTATTTGAAGACAAAATCTTTTTGCTTTGAAGAAGAAAGATCCAACTGACTGAAATAAGTTCATAAGATGAAAACTAACAAAAATTGACAAGAACCACGAAAAGTTCTTGTATTTTAAGATAAAATCTTACGCTATTGAAGAAAAAACTTCTCGCTCGCTGAAATATGTTCATTTGCTGAAAATCAACAAAACCACGAAAAGTTCTTGTATTTGAAGATAAAATCTTTTTGCTTTCAAGAAGAAAGATCAAGCTGACTGAAATACGTTCATTGGATGAAAACCAACAAAAATTGACAAGAACCACGAAAAGTTCTTGTATTTTAAGATAAAATCTGACGCGATTAAAGAAAAAACTTGTCGCTCGCTGAAATATGTTCATTTGCTGAAAATCAACAAAACCACGAAAAGTTCTTGTATTTGAAGATAAAATCTTTTTGCTTTGAAGAAGAAAGATCTAGCTGACTGAAATAAGTTAATGGGATGAAAACCAAGAAAAATTGACAAGAACCACGAAAGGTTCTTGTATTTTAAGATAAAATCTGACGCGATTAAAGAAAAAACTTGTCGCTCGCTGAAATATGTTCATTTGCTGAAAATCAACAAAACCACGAAAAGTTCTTGTATTTGAAGATAAAATCTTTTTGCTTTGAAGAAGAAAGATCTAGCTGACTGAAATGAGTTTATGGGATGAAAACCAACAAAAATTGACAAGAACCACGAAAAGTTCTTGTATTTTAAGATAAAATCTGACGCTATTAAAGAAAAAGCTTCTCCCTCGCTGAAATATGTTCATTTGCTGAAAATCAACAAAACAACGAAAAGTTCTTGTATTTGAAGATAAAATCTTTTTGCTTTGAAGAAGAAAGATCTAGCTGACTGAAATAAGTTCATTGGATGAAAACCAACAAAAATTGACAAGAACCACGAAAAGTTCTTGTATTTTAAGCTAAAATCTGACGCTATTAAAGAAAAAATTTCTCGCTCGCTGAAATATGTTCATTTGCTGAAAATCAACAAAACCACGAAAAGTTCTTGTATTTGAAGATAAAATCTTTTTGCTTTGAAGAAGAAAGATCTAGCTGACTGAAATAAGTTCATTGGATGAAAACCAACAAAAATTGACAAAAACCACGAAAAGTTCTTGTATTTTAAGATAAAATCTGACGCTATTAAAGAAAAAACTTCTCCCTCGCTGAAATATGTTCATTTGCTGAAAATCAACAAAACCACGAAAAGTTCTTGTATTTGAAGATAAAATCTTTTTGCTTTGAAGAAGAAAGATCGAGCTGACTGAAATAAGTTCATAAGATGAAAACTAACAAAAATTGACAAGAACCACGAAAAGTTCTTGTATTTTAAGATAAAATCTTACGCTATTGAAGAAAAAACTTCTAGCTCGCTGAAATATGTTCATTTGCTGAAAATCAACAAAACCACGAAAAGTTCTTGTATTTGAAGATAAAATCTTTTTGCTTTGAAGAAGAAAGATCTAGCTGACTGAAATAAGTTCATTGGATGAAAACCAACAAAAATTGACAAGAACCACGAAAAGTTCTTGTATTTTAAGATAAAATCTGACGCTATTAAAGAAAAAACTTCTCCCTCGCTGAAATATGTTCATTTGCTGAAAATCAACAAAACCACGAAAAGTTCTTGTATTTGAAGATAAAATCTTTTTGCTTTGAAGAAGAAAGATCGAGCTGACTGAAATAAGTTCATTTGATGAAAACCAACAAAAATTGACAAGAACCACGAAAAGTTCTTGTATTTTAAGATAAAATCTGACGCAATTAAAGAAAAAACTTGTCGCTCGCTGAAATATGTTCATTTGCTGAAAATCAACAAAACCACGAAAAGTTCTTGTATTTGAAGATAAAATCTTTTTGCTTTGAAGAAGAAAGATCCAGCTGACTGAAATAAGTTCATAAGATGAAAACCAACAAAAATTGACAAGAACCACGAAAAATTCTTGTATTTTAAGATAAAATCTGACGCTATTAAAGAAAAAACTTCTCGCTCGCTGAAATATGTTCATTTGCTGAAAATCAACAAAACCACGAATAGTTCTTGTATTTGAAGATAAAATCTTTTTGCTTTGAAGAAGAAAGATCTAGCTGACTGAAATAAGTTCATTGGATGAAAACCAACAAAAATTGACAAGAACCACGAAAAGTTCTTGTATTTTAAGATAAAATCTGACGCTATTAAAGAAAAAACTTCTCCCTCGCTGAAATATGTTCATTTGCTGAAAATCAACAAAACCACGAAAAGTTCTTGTATTTGAAGATAAAATCTTTTTGCTTTGAAGAAGAAAGATCGAGCTGACTGAAATAAGTTCATTGGATGAAAACCAACAAAAATTGACAAGAACCACGAAAAGTTCTTGTATTTTAAGATAAAATCTGACGCTATTAAAGAAAAAGCTTCTCCCTCGCTGAAATATGTTCATTTGCTGAAAATCAACAAAACCACGAAAAGTTCTTGTATTTGAAGATAAAATCTTTTTGCTTTGAAGAAGAAAGATCTAGCTGACTGAAATAAGTTCATTTGATGAAAATCAACAAAAATTGACAAGAACCACGAAAAGTTTTTGTATTTTAAGATAAAATCTGACGCTATTAAAGAAAAAACTTCTCCCTCGCTGAAAAATGTTCATTTGCTGAAAATCAACAAAACCACGAAAAGTTCTTGTATTTGAAGATAAAATCTTTTTGCTTTGAAGAAGAAAGATCTGGCTGACTGAAATAAGTTCATTGGATGAAAACCAACAAAAATTGACAAGAACCACGAAAAGTTCTTGTATTTTAAGATAAAATCTGACGCTATTGAAATATGTTCATTTGCTGAAAATCAACAAAACCACGAAAAGTTCTTGTATTTGAAGATAAAATCTTTTTGCTTTGAAGAAGAAAGATCTGGCTGACTGAAATAAGTTCATTGGATGAAAACCAACAAAAATTGACAAGAACCACGAAAAGTTCTTGTATTTTAAGATAAAATCTGACGCGATTAAAGAAAAAACTTGTCGCTCGCTGAAATATGTTCATTTGCTGAAAATCAACAAAACCACGAAAAGTTCTTGTATTTGAAGATAAAATCTTTTTGCTTTGAAGAAGAAAGATCTAGCTGACTGAAATAAGTTCATAAGATGAAAACCAACAAAAATTGACAAGAACCACGAAAAATTCTTGTATTTTAAGATAAAATCTGACGCTATTAAAGAAAAAACTTCTCGCTCGCTGAAATATGTTCATTTGCTGAAAATCAACAAAACCACGAAAAGTTCTTGTATTTGAAGATAAAATCTTTTTGCTTTGAAGAAGAAAGATCTTGCTGACTGAAATAAGTTCATTGGATGAAAATCAACAAAAATTGACAAGAACCACGAAAAGTTCTTGTATTTTAAGATAAAATCTGACGCTATTAAAGAAAAAACTTCTCCCTCGCTGAAATATGTTCATTTGCTGAAAATCAACAAAACCACGAAAAGTTCTTGTATTTGAAGATAAAATCTTTTTGCTTTGAAGAAGAAAGATCTAGCTGACTGAAATAAGTTCATAAGATGAACACAAACAAAAATTGACAAGAACCACGAAAAGTTCTTGTATTTTAAGATAAAATCTTACGCTATTGAAGAAAAAACATCTCCCTCGCTGAAATATGTTCATTTGCTGAAAATCAACAAAACCACGAAAAGTTCTTGTATTTGAAGATAAAATCTTTTTGCTTTGAAGAAGAAAGATCGAGCTGACTGAAATAAGTTCATTGGATGAAAACCAACAAAAATTGACAAGAACCACGAAAAGTTCTTGTATTTTAAGATAAAATCTGACGCTATTGAAGAAAAAACTTCTCCCTCGCTGAAATATGTTCATTTGCTGAAAATCAACAAAACCACGAAAAGTTCTTGTATTTGAAGATAAAATCTTTTTGCTTTGAAGAAGAAAGATCTGGCTGACTGAAATAAGTTCATTGGATGAAAACCAACAAAAATTGACAAGAACCACGAAAAGTTCTTGTATTTTAAGATAAAATCTGACGCTATTGAAGAAAAAACTTCTCACTCGCTGAAATATGTTCATTTGCTGAAAATCAACAAAACCACGAAAAGTTCTTGTATTTGAAGATAAAATCTTTTTGCTTTGAAGAAGAAAGATCGAGCTGACTGAAATAAGTTCATAAGATGAAAACCAACAAAATTTGATTGGAACCACGAAAAGTTCTTGTATTTTAAGATAAAATCTGACGCTATTAAAGAAAAAACTTCTCGCTCGCTGAAATATGTTCATTTGCTGAAAATCAACAAAACCACGAAAAGTTCTTGTATTTGAAGATAAAATCTTTTTGCTTTGAAGAAGAAAGATCAAGCTGACTGAAATAAGTTCATTGGATGAAAACCAACAAAAATTGACAAGAACCACGAACAGTTCTTGTATTTTAAGATAAAATCTGACGCAATTGAAGAAAAAACTTCTCCCTCGCTGAAATATGTTCATTTGCTGAAAATCAACAAAACCACGAAAAGTTCTTGTATTTGAAGATAAAATATTTTTGCTTTGAAGAAGAAAGATCTAGCTGACTGAAATAAGTTCATAAGATGAAAACTAACAAAAATTGACAAGAACCACGAAAAGTTTTTGTATTTTAAGATAAAATCTGACGCTATTAAAGAAAAAACTTCTCCCTCGCTGAAAAATGTTCATTTGCTGAAAATCAACAAAACCACGAAAAGTTCTTGTATTTGAAGATAAAATCTTTTTGCTTTGAAGAAGAAAGATCTAGCTGACTGAAATAAGTTCATTGGATGAAATCCAACAAAAATTGACAAGAACCACGAAAAGTTCTTGTATTTTAAGATAAAATCTGACGCTATTAAAGAAAAAACTTCTCGCTCGCTGAAATATGTTCATTTGCTGAAAATCAACAAAACCACGAAAAGTTCTTGTATTTGAAGATAAAATCTTTTTGCTTTGAAGAAGAAAGATCTGGCTGACTGAAATAAGTTCATTGGATGAAAACCAACAAAAATTGACAAGGACCACGAAAAGTTCTTGTATTTTAAGATAAAATCTGACGCGATTAAAGAAAAAACTTGTCGCTCGCTGAAATATGTTCATTTGCTGAAAATCAACAAAACCACGAAAAGTTCTTGTATTTGAAGATAAAATCTTTTTGCTTTGAAGAAGAAAGATCTAGCTGACTGAAATAAGTTCATTGGATGAAAACCAACAAAAATTGACAAGAACCACGAAAAGTTCTTGTATTTTAAGATAAAATCTGACGCTATTAAAGAAAAAACTTCTCCCTCGCTGAAATATGTTCATTTGCTGAAAATCAACAAAACCACGAAAAGTTCTTGTATTTGAAGATAAAATCTTTTTGCTTTGAAGAAGAAAGATCGAGCTGACTGAAATAAGTTCATTTGATGAAAACCAACAAAAATTGACAAGAACCACGAAAAGTTCTTGTATTTTAAGATAAAATCTGACGCAATTAAAGAAAAAACTTGTCGCTCGCTGAAATATGTTCATTTGCTGAAAATCAACAAAACCACGAAAAGTTCTTGTATTTGAAGATAAAATCTTTTTGCTTTGAAGAAGAAAGATCCAGCTGACTGAAATAAGTTCATAAGATGAAAACCAACAAAAATTGACAAGAACCACGAAAAATTCTTGTATTTTAAGATAAAATCTGACGCTATTAAAGAAAAAACTTCTCGCTCGCTGAAATATGTTCATTTGCTGAAAATCAACAAAACCACGAATAGTTCTTGTATTTGAAGATAAAATCTTTTTGCTTTGAAGAAGAAAGATCTAGCTGACTGAAATAAGTTCATTGGATGAAAACCAACAAAAATTGACAAGAACCACGAAAAGTTCTTGTATTTTAAGATAAAATCTGACGCTATTAAAGAAAAAACTTCTCCCTCGCTGAAATATGTTCATTTGCTGAAAATCAACAAAACCACGAAAAGTTCTTGTATTTGAAGATAAAATCTTTTTGCTTTGAAGAAGAAAGATCGAGCTGACTGAAATAAGTTCATTGGATGAAAACCAACAAAAATTGACAAGAACCACGAAAAGTTCTTGTATTTTAAGATAAAATCTGACGCTATTAAAGAAAAAGCTTCTCCCTCGCTGAAATATGTTCATTTGCTGAAAATCAACAAAACCACGAAAAGTTCTTGTATTTGAAGATAAAATCTTTTTGCTTTGAAGAAGAAAGATCTAGCTGACTGAAATAAGTTCATTTGATGAAAATCAACAAAAATTGACAAGAACCACGAAAAGTTTTTGTATTTTAAGATAAAATCTGACGCTATTAAAGAAAAAACTTCTGCCTCGCTGAAAAATGTTCATTTGCTGAAAATCAACAAAACCACGAAAAGTTCTTGTATTTGAAGATAAAATCTTTTTGCTTTGAAGAAGAAAGATCTGGCTGACTGAAATAAGTTCATTGGATGAAAACCAACAAAAATTGACAAGAACCACGAAAAGTTCTTGTATTTTAAGATAAAATCTGACGCTATTGAAGAAAAAACTTCTCCCTCGCTGAAATATGTTCATTTGCTGAAAATCAACAAAACCACGAAAAGTTCTTGTATTTGAAGATAAAATCTTTTTGCTTTGAAGAAGAAAGATCTGGCTGACTGAAATAAGTTCATTGGATGAAAACCAACAAAAATTGACAAGAACCACGAAAAGTTCTTGTATTTTAAGATAAAATCTGACGCTATTGAAGAAAAAACTTCTCCCTCGCTGAAATATGTTCATTTGCCGAAAATCAACAAAACCACGAAAAGTTCTTGTATTTGAAGATAAAATCTTTTTGCTTTGAAGAAGAAAGATCGCGCTGACTGAAATAAGTTCATAAGATGAAAACCAACAAAATTTGATTAGAACCACGAAAAGTTCTTGTATTTTAAGATAAAATCTGACGCTATTGAAATATGTTCATTTGCTGAAAATCAACAAAACCACGAAAAGTTCTTGTATTTGAAGATAAAATCTTTTTGCTTTGAAGAAGAAAGATCTGGCTGACTGAAATAAGTTCATTGGATGAAAACCAACAAAAATTGACAAGAACCACGAAAAGTTCTTGTATTTTAAGATAAAATCTGACGCGATTAAAGAAAAAACTTGTCGCTCGCTGAAATATGTTCATTTGCTGAAAATCAACAAAACCACGAAAAGTTCTTGTATTTGAAGATAAAATCTTTTTGCTTTGAAGAAGAAAGATCTAGCTGACTGAAATAAGTTCATAAGATGAAAACCAACAAAAATTGACAAGAACCACGAAAAATTCTTGTATTTTAAGATAAAATCTGACGCTATTAAAGAAAAAACTTCTCGCTCGCTGAAATATGTTCATTTGCTGAAAATCAACAAAACCACGAAAAGTTCTTGTATTTGAAGATAAAATCTTTTTGCTTTGAAGAAGAAAGATCTTGCTGACTGAAATAAGTTCATTGGATGAAAATCAACAAAAATTGACAAGAACCACGAAAAGTTCTTGTATTTTAAGATAAAATCTGACGCTATTAAAGAAAAAACTTCTCCCTCGCTGAAATATGTTCATTTGCTGAAAATCAACAAAACCACGAAAAGTTCTTGTATTTGAAGATAAAATCTTTTTGCTTTGAAGAAGAAAGATCTAGCTGACTGAAATAAGTTCATAAGATGAACACAAACAAAAATTGACAAGAACCACGAAAAGTTCTTGTATTTTAAGATAAAATCTTACGCTATTGAAGAAAAAACATCTCCCTCGCTGAAATATGTTCATTTGCTGAAAATCAACAAAACCACGAAAAGTTCTTGTATTTGAAGATAAAATCTTTTTGCTTTCAAGAAGAAAGATCGAGCTGACTGAAATAAGTTCATTGGATGAAAACCAACAAAAATTGACAAGAACCACGAAAAGTTCTTGTATTTTAAGATAAAATCTGACGCTATTGAAGAAAAAACTTCTCCCTCGCTGAAATATGTTCATTTGCTGAAAATCAACAAAACCACGAAAAGTTCTTGTATTTGAAGATAAAATCTTTTTGCTTTGAAGAAGAAAGATCGAGCTGACTGAAATAAGTTCATAAGATGAAAACCAACAAAATTTGATTGGAACCACGAAAAGTTCTTATATTTTAAGATAAAATCTGACGCTATTAAAGAAAAAACTTCTCGCTCGCTGAAATATGTTCATTTGCTGAAAATCAACAAAACCACGAAAAGTTCTTGTATTTGAAGATAAAATCTTTTTGCTTTGAAGAAGAAAGATCGAGCTGACTGAAATAAGTTCATTGGATGAAAACCAACAAAAATTGACAAGAACCACGAAAAGTTCTTGTATTTTAAGATAAAATCTGACGCTATTAAAGAAAAAACTTCTCCCTCGCTGAAAAATGTTCATTTGCTGAAAATCAACAAAACCACGAAAAGTTCTTGTATTTGAAGATAAAATCTTTTTGCTTTGAAGAAGAAAGATCTGGCTGACTGAAATAAGTTCATAAGATGAAAACCAACAAAAATTGACAAGAACCACGAAAAGTTCTTGTATTTTAAGATAAAATCTGACGCTATTAAAGAAAAAACTTCTCACTCGCTGAGATATGTTCATTTGCTGAAAATCAACAAAACCACGAAAAGTTCTTGTTTTTGAAGATAAAATCTTTTTGCTTTCAAGAAGAAAGATCTAGCTGACTGAAATAAGTTCATAAGATGAAAACCAACAAAAATTGACAAGAACCACGAAAAGTTCTTGTATTTTAAGATAAAATCTGACGCTATTAAAGAAAAAACATCTCCCTCGCTGAAATATGTTCATTTGCTGAAAATCAACAAAACCACGAAAAGTTCTTGTATTTGAAGATAAAATCTTTTTGCTTTCAAGAAGAAAGATCCAGCTGACTGAAATAAGTTCATTGGATGAAAACCAACAAAAATTGACAAGAACCACGAAAAGTTCTTGTATTTTAAGATAAAATCTGACGCTATTAAAGAAAAAACTTCTCCCTCGCTGAAATATGTTCATTTGCTGAAAATCAACAAAACCACGAAAAGTTCTTGTATTTGAAGATAAAATCTTTTTGCTTTGAAGAAGAAAGATCTAACTGACTGAAATAAGTTCATTTGATGAAAATCAACAAAAATTGACAAGAACCACGAAAAGTTTTTGTATTTTAAGATAAAATCTGACGCTATTAAAGAAAAAACTTCTCCCTCGCTGAAAAATGTTCATTTGCTGAAAATCAACAAAACCACGAAAAGTTCTTGTATTTGAAGATAAAATCTTTTTGCTTTGAAGAAGAAAGATCAAGCTGACTGAAATAAGTTCATTGGATGAAAACCAACAAAAATTGACAAGAACCACGAAAAGTTCTTGTATTTTAAGATAAAATCTGACGCAATTGAAGAAAAAACTTCTCCCTCGCTGAAATATGTTCATTTGCTGAAAATCAACAAAACCACGAAAAGTTCTTGTATTTGAAGATAAAATCTTTTTGCTTTCAAGAAGAAAGATCCAGCTGACTGAAATAAGTTCATTGGATGAAAACCAACAAAAATTGACAAGAACCACGAAAAGTTCTTGTATTTTAAGATAAAATCTGACGCTATTAAAGAAAAAACTTCTCCCTCGCTGAAATATGTTCATTTGCTGAAAATCAACAAAACCACGAAAAGTTCTTGTATTTGAAGATAAAATCTTTTTGCTTTGAAGAAGAAAGATCTAACTGACTGAAATAAGTTCATTTGATGAAAATCAACAAAAATTGACAAGAACCACGAAAAGTTTTTGTATTTTAAGATAAAATCTGACGCTATTAAAGAAAAAACTTCTCCCTCGCTGAAAAATGTTCATTTGCTGAAAATCAACAAAACCACGAAAAGTTCTTGTATTTGAAGATAAAATCTTTTTGCTTTGAAGAAGAAAGATCTGGCTGACTGAAATAAGTTCATTGGATGAAAACCAACAAAAATTGACAAGAACCACGAAAAGTTCTTGTATTTTAAGATAAAATCTGACGCTATTGAAGAAAAAACTTCTCCCTCGCTGAAATATGTTCATTTGCTGAAAATCAACAAAACCACGAAAAGTTCTTGTATTTGAAGATAAAATCTTTTTGCTTTGAAGAAGAAAGATCTGGCTGACTGAAATAAGTTCATTGGATGAAAACCAACAAAAATTGACAAGAACCACGAAAAGTTCTTGTATTTTAAGATAAAATCTGACGCTATTGAAGAAAAAACTTCTCACTCGCTGAAATATGTTTATTTGCTGAAAATCAACAAAACCACGAAAAGTTCTTGTATTTGAAGATAAAATCTTTTTGCTTTGAAGAAGAAAGATCGAGCTGACTGAAATAAGTTCATAAGATGAAAACCAACAAAATTTGATTGGAACCACGAAAAGTTCTTGTATTTTAAGATAAAATCTGACGCTATTAAAGAAAAAACTTCTCGCTCGCTGAAATATGTTCATTTGCTGAAAATCAACAAAACCACGAAAAGTTCTTGTATTTGAAGATAAAATCTTTTTGCTTTGAAGAAGAAAGATCAAGCTGACTGAAATAAGTTCATTGGATGAAAACCAACAAAAATTGACAAGAACCACGAAAAGTTCTTGTATTTTAAGATAAAATCTGACGCAATTGAAGAAAAAACTTCTCCCTCGCTGAAATATGTTCATTTGCTGAAAATCAACAAAACCACGAAAAGTTCTTGTATTTGAAGATAAAATATTTTTGCTTTGAAGAAGAAAGATCTAGCTGACTGAAATAAGTTCATAAGATGAAAACTAACAAAAATTGACAAGAACCACGAAAAGTTTTTGTATTTTAAGATAAAATCTGACGCTATTAAAGAAAAAACTTCTCCCTCGCTGAAAAATGTTCATTTGCTGAAAATCAACAAAACCACGAAAAGTTCTTGTATTTGAAGATAAAATCTTTTTGCTTTGAAGAAGAAAGATCTAGCTGACTGAAATAAGTTCATTGGATGAAATCCAACAAAAATTGACAAGAACCACGAAAAGTTCTTGTATTTTAAGATAAAATCTGACGCTATTAAAGAAAAAACTTCTCGCTCGCTGAAATATGTTCATTTGCTGAAAATCAACAAAACCACGAAAAGTTCTTGTATTTGAAGATAAAATCTTTTTGCTTTGAAGAAGAAAGATCTGGCTGACTGAAATAAGTTCATTGGATGAAAACCAACAAAAATTGACAAGGACCACGAAAAGTTCTTGTATTTTAAGATAAAATCTGACGCGATTAAAGAAAAAACTTGTCGCTCGCTGAAATATGTTCATTTGCTGAAAATCAACAAAACCACGAAAAGTTCTTGTATTTGAAGATAAAATCTTTTTGCTTTGAAGAAGAAAGATCTAGCTGACTGAAATAAGTTCATAAGATGAAAACCAACAAAAATTGACAAGAACCACGAAAAATTCTTGTATTTTAAGATAAAATCTGACGCTATTAAAGAAAAAACTTCTCGCTCGCTGAAATATGTTCATTTGCTGAAAATCAACAAAACCACGAAAAGTTCTTGTATTTGAAGATAAAATCTTTTTGCTTTGAAGAAGAAAGATCTTGCTGACTGAAATAAGTTCATTGGATGAAAATCAACAAAAATTGACAAGAACCACGAAAAGTTCTTGTATTTTAAGATAAAATCTGACGCTATTAAAGAAAAAACTTCTCCCTCGCTGAAATATGTTCATTTGCTGAAAATCAACAAAACCACGAAAAGTTCTTGTATTTGAAGATAAAATCTTTTTGCTTTGAAGAAGAAAGATCTAGCTGACTGAAATAAGTTCATAAGATGAACACAAACAAAAATTGACAAGAACCACGAAAAGTTCTTGTATTTTAAGATAAAATCTTACGCTATTGAAGAAAAAACATCTCCCTCGCTGAAATATGTTCATTTGCTGAAAATCAACAAAACCACGAAAAGTTCTTGTATTTGAAGATAAAATCTTTTTGCTTTCAAGAAGAAAGATCTAGCTGACTGAAATAAGTTCATTGGATGAAAACCAACAAAAATTGACAAGAACCACGAAAAGTTCTTGTATTTTAAGATAAAATCTGACGCTATTGAAGAAAAAACTTCTCGCTCGCTGAAATATGTTCATTTGCTGAAAATCAACAAAACCACGAAAAGTTCTTGTATTTGAAGATAAAATCTTTTTGCTTTGAAGAAGAAAGATCAAGCTGACTGAAATAAGTTCATTGGATGAAAACCAACAAAAATTGACAAGAACCACGAAAAGTTCTTGTATTTTAAGATAAAATCTGACGCAATTGAAGAAAAAACTTCTCCCTCGCTGAAATATGTTCATTTGCTGAAAATCAACAAAACCACGAAAAGTTCTTGTATTTGAAGATAAAATATTTTTGCTTTGAAGAAGAAAGATCTAGCTGACTGAAATAAGTTCATAAGATGAAAACTAACAAAAATTGACAAGAACCACGAAAAGTTTTTGTATTTTAAGATAAAATCTGACGCTATTAAAGAAAAAACTTCTCCCTCGCTGAAAAATGTTCATTTGCTGAAAATCAACAAAACCACGAAAAGTTCTTGTATTTGAAGATAAAATCTTTTTGCTTTGAAGAAGAAAGATCTAGCTGACTGAAATAAGTTCATTGGATGAAATCCAACAAAAATTGACAAGAACCACGAAAAGTTCTTGTATTTTAAGATAAAATCTGACGCTATTAAAGAAAAAACTTCTCGCTCGCTGAAATATGTTCATTTGCTGAAAATCAACAAAACCACGAAAAGTTCTTGTATTTGAAGATAAAATCTTTTTGCTTTGAAGAAGAAAGATCTGGCTGACTGAAATAAGTTCATTGGATGAAAACCAACAAAAATTGACAAGGACCACGAAAAGTTCTTGTATTTTAAGATAAAATCTGACGCGATTAAAGAAAAAACTTGTCGCTCGCTGAAATATGTTCATTTGCTGAAAATCAACAAAACCACGAAAAGTTCTTGTATTTGAAGATAAAATCTTTTTGCTTTGAAGAAGAAAGATCTAGCTGACTGAAATAAGTTCATAAGATGAAAACCAACAAAAATTGACAAGAACCACGAAAAATTCTTGTATTTTAAGATAAAATCTGACGCTATTAAAGAAAAAACTTCTCGCTCGCTGAAATATGTTCATTTGCTGAAAATCAACAAAACCACGAAAAGTTCTTGTATTTGAAGATAAAATCTTTTTGCTTTGAAGAAGAAAGATCTTGCTGACTGAAATAAGTTCATTGGATGAAAATCAACAAAAATTGACAAGAACCACGAAAAGTTCTTGTATTTTAAGATAAAATCTGACGCTATTAAAGAAAAAACTTCTCCCTCGCTGAAATATGTTCATTTGCTGAAAATCAACAAAACCACGAAAAGTTCTTGTATTTGAAGATAAAATCTTTTTGCTTTGAAGAAGAAAGATCTAGCTGACTGAAATAAGTTCATAAGATGAACACAAACAAAAATTGACAAGAACCACGAAAAGTTCTTGTATTTTAAGATAAAATCTTACGCTATTGAAGAAAAAACATCTCCCTCGCTGAAATATGTTCATTTGCTGAAAATCAACAAAACCACGAAAAGTTCTTGTATTTGAAGATAAAATCTTTTTGCTTTCAAGAAGAAAGATCTAGCTGACTGAAATAAGTTCATTGGATGAAAACCAACAAAAATTGACAAGAACCACGAAAAGTTCTTGTATTTTAAGATAAAATCTGACGCTATTGAAGAAAAAACTTCTCCCTCGCTGAAATATGTTCATTTGCTGAAAATCAACAAAACCACGAAAAGTTCTTGTATTTGAAGATAAAATCTTTTTGCTTTGAAGAAGAAAGATCTTGCTGACTGAAATAAGTTCATTGGATGAAAATCAACAAAAATTGACAAGAACCACGAAAAGTTCTTGTATTTTAAGATAAAATCTGACGCTATTAAAGAAAAAACTTCTCCCTCGCTGAAATATGTTCATTTGCTGAAAATCAACAAAACCACGAAAAGTTCTTGTATTTGAAGATAAAATCTTTTTGCTTTGAAGAAGAAAGATCTAGCTGACTGAAATAAGTTCATAAGATGAACACAAACAAAAATTGACAAGAACCACGAAAAGTTCTTGTATTTTAAGATAAAATCTTACGCTATTGAAGAAAAAACATCTCCCTCGCTGAAATATGTTCATTTGCTGAAAATCAACAAAACCACGAAAAGTTCTTGTATTTGAAGATAAAATCTTTTTGCTTTCAAGAAGAAAGATCTAGCTGACTGAAATAAGTTCATTGGATGAAAACCAACAAAAATTGACAAGAACCACGAAAAGTTCTTGTATTTTAAGATAAAATCTGACGCTATTGAAGAAAAAACTTCTCGCTCGCTGAAATATGTTCATTTGCTGAAAATCAACAAAACCACGAAAAGTTCTTGTATTTGAAGATAAAATCTTTTTGCTTTGAAGAAGAAAGATCAAGCTGACTGAAATAAGTTCATTGGATGAAAACCAACAAAAATTGACAAGAACCACGAAAAGTTCTTGTATTTTAAGATAAAATCTGACGCAATTGAAGAAAAAACTTCTCCCTCGCTGAAATATGTTCATTTGCTGAAAATCAACAAAACCACGAAAAGTTCTTGTATTTGAAGATAAAATATTTTTGCTTTGAAGAAGAAAGATCTAGCTGACTGAAATAAGTTCATAAGATGAAAACTAACAAAAATTGACAAGAACCACGAAAAGTTTTTGTATTTTAAGATAAAATCTGACGCTATTAAAGAAAAAACTTCTCCCTCGCTGAAAAATGTTCATTTGCTGAAAATCAACAAAACCACGAAAAGTTCTTGTATTTGAAGATAAAATCTTTTTGCTTTGAAGAAGAAAGATCTAGCTGACTGAAATAAGTTCATTGGATGAAATCCAACAAAAATTGACAAGAACCACGAAAAGTTCTTGTATTTTAAGATAAAATCTGACGCTATTAAAGAAAAAACTTCTCGCTCGCTGAAATATGTTCATTTGCTGAAAATCAACAAAACCACGAAAAGTTCTTGTATTTGAAGATAAAATCTTTTTGCTTTGAAGAAGAAAGATCTGGCTGACTGAAATAAGTTCATTGGATGAAAACCAACAAAAATTGACAAGGACCACGAAAAGTTCTTGTATTTTAAGATAAAATCTGACGCGATTAAAGAAAAAACTTGTCGCTCGCTGAAATATGTTCATTTGCTGAAAATCAACAAAACCACGAAAAGTTCTTGTATTTGAAGATAAAATCTTTTTGCTTTGAAGAAGAAAGATCTAGCTGACTGAAATAAGTTCATAAGATGAAAACCAACAAAAATTGACAAGAACCACGAAAAATTCTTGTATTTTAAGATAAAATCTGACGCTATTAAAGAAAAAACTTCTCGCTCGCTGAAATATGTTCATTTGCTGAAAATCAACAAAACCACGAAAAGTTCTTGTATTTGAAGATAAAATCTTTTTGCTTTGAAGAAGAAAGATCTTGCTGACTGAAATAAGTTCATTGGATGAAAATCAACAAAAATTGACAAGAACCACGAAAAGTTCTTGTATTTTAAGATAAAATCTGACGCTATTAAAGAAAAAACTTCTCCCTCGCTGAAATATGTTCATTTGCTGAAAATCAACAAAACCACGAAAAGTTCTTGTATTTGAAGATAAAATCTTTTTGCTTTGAAGAAGAAAGATCTAGCTGACTGAAATAAGTTCATAAGATGAACACAAACAAAAATTGACAAGAACCACGAAAAGTTCTTGTATTTTAAGATAAAATCTTACGCTATTGAAGAAAAAACATCTCCCTCGCTGAAATATGTTCATTTGCTGAAAATCAACAAAACCACGAAAAGTTCTTGTATTTGAAGATAAAATCTTTTTGCTTTCAAGAAGAAAGATCTAGCTGACTGAAATAAGTTCATTGGATGAAAACCAACAAAAATTGACAAGAACCACGAAAAGTTCTTGTATTTTAAGATAAAATCTGACGCTATTGAAGAAAAAACTTCTCCCTCGCTGAAATATGTTCATTTGCTGAAAATCAACAAAACCACGAAAAGTTCTTGTATTTGAAGATAAAATCTTTTTGCTTTGAAGAAGAAAGATCTGGCTGACTGAAATAAGTTCATTGGATGAAAACCAACAAAAATTGACAAGAACCACGAAAAGTTCTTGTATTTTAAGATAAAATCTGACGCTATTGAAGAAAAAACTTCTCACTCGCTGAAATATGTTCATTTGCTGAAAATCAACAAAACCACGAAAAGTTCTTGTACTTGAAGATAAAATCTTTTTGCTTTGAAGAAGAAAGATCGAGCTGACTGAAATAAGTTCATAAGATGAAAACCAACAAAATTTGATTGGAACCACGAAAAGTTCTTGTATTTTAAGATAAAATCTGACGCTATTCAAGAAAAAACTTCTCGCTCGCTGAAATATGTTCATTTGCTGAAAATCAACAAAACCACGAAAAGTTCTTGTATTTGAAGATAAAATCTTTTTGCTTTGAAGAAGAAAGATCTAGCTGACTGAAATAAGTTCATCAGATGAAAACTAACAAAAATTGACAAGAACCACGAAAAGTTTTTGTATTTTAAGATAAAATCTGACGCTATTAAAGAAAAAACTTCTCCCTCGCTGAAAAATGTTCATTTGCTGAAAATCAACAAAACCACGAAAAGTTCTTGTATTTGAAGATAAAATCTTTTTGCTTTGAAGAAGAAAGATCTAGCTGACTGAAATAAGTTCATAAGATGAAAACCATCAAAATTTGATTAGAACCACGAAAAGTTCTTGTATTTTAAGATAAAATCTGACGCTATTAAAGAAAAAACTTCTCCCTCGCTGAAATATGTTCATTTGCTGAAAATCAACAAAACCACGAAAAGTTCTTGTATTTGAAGATAAAATCTTTTTGCTTTGAAGAAGAAAGATCTGGCTGACTGAAATAAGTTCATTGGATGAAAACCAACAAAAATTGACAAGAACCACGAAAAGTTCTTGTATTTTAAGATAAAATCTGACGCTATTGAAGAAAAAACTTCTCACTCGCTGAAATATGTTCATTTGCTGAAAATCAACAAAACCACGAAAAGTTCTTGTATTTGAAGATAAAATCTTTTTGCTTTGAAGAAGAAAGATCGAGCTGACTGAAATAAGTTCATAAGATGAAAACCAACAAAATTTGATGAGAACCACGAAAAGTTCTTGTATTTTAAGATAAAATCTGACGCTATTAAAGAAAAAACTTGTCGCTCGCTGAAATATGTTCATTTGCTGAAAATCAACAAAACCATGAAAAGTTCTTGTATTTGAAGAGAAAATCTTTTTGCTTTGAAGAAGAAAGATCAAGCTGACTGAAATAAGTTCATTGGATGAAAACCAACAAAAATTGACAAGAACCACGAAAAGTTCTTGTATTTTAAGATAAAATCTGACGCTATTAAAGAAAAAACTTCTCCCTCGCTGAAATATGTTCATTTGCTGAAAATCAACAAAACCACGAAAAGTTCTTGTATTTGAAGATAAAATCTTTTTGCTTTGAAGAAGAAAGATCTAGCTGACTGAAATAAGTTCATCAGATGAAAACTAACAAAAATTGACAAGAACCACGAAAAGTTTTTGTATTTTAAGATAAAATCTGACGCTATTAAAGAAAAAACTTCTCCCTCGCTGAAAAATGTTCATTTGCTGAAAATCAACAAAACCACGAAAAGTTCTTGTATTTGAAGAGAAAATCTTTTTGCTTTGAAGAAGAAAGATCAAGCTGACTGAAATAAGTTCATTGGATGAAAACCAACAAAAATTGACAAGAACCACGAAAAGTTCTTGTATTTTAAGATAAAATCTGACGCTATTAAAGAAAAAACTTCTCCCTCGCTGAAATATGTTCATTTGCTGAAAATCAACAAAACCACGAAAAGTTCTTGTATTTGAAGATAAAATCTTTTTGCTTTGAAGAAGAAAGATCTAGCTGACTGAAATAAGTTCATCAGATGAAAACTAACAAAAATTGACAAGAACCACGAAAAGTTTTTGTATTTTAAGATAAAATCTGACGCTATTAAAGAAAAAACTTCTCCCTCGCTGAAAAATGTTCATTTGCTGAAAATCAACAAAATCACGAAAAGTTCTTGTATTTGAAGATAAAATCTTTTTGCTTTGAAGAAGAAAGATCTAGCTGACTGAAATAAGTTCATAAGATGAAAACCATCAAAATTTGATTAGAACCACGAAAAGTTCTTGTATTTTAAGATAAAATCTGACGCTATTAAAGAAAAAACTTCTCGCTCGCTGAAATATGTTCATTTGCTGAAAATCAACAAAACCACGAAAAGTTCTTGTATTTGAAGATAAAATCTTTTTGCTTTGAAGAAGAAAGATCTAGCTGACTGAAATAAGTTCATAAGATGAAAACTAACAAAAATTGACAAGAACCACGAAAAGTTTTTGTATTTTAAGATAAAATCTGACGCTATTAAAGAAAAAACTTCTCCCTCGCTGAAAAATGTTCATTTGCTGAAAATCAACAAAACCACGAAAAGTTCTTGTATTTGAAGATGAAATCTTTTTGCTTTGAAGAAGAAAGATCTGGCTGACTGAAATAAGTTCATTGGATGAAAACCAACAAAAATTGACAAGAACCACGAAAAGTTCTTGTATTTTAAGATAAAATCTGACGCTATTGAAGAAAAAACTTCTCACTCGCTGAAATATGTTCATTTGCTGAAAATCAACAAAACCACGAAAAGTTCTTGTATTTGAAGATAAAATCTTTTTGCTTTGAAGAAGAAAGATCGAGCTGACTGAAATAAGTTCATAAGATGAAAACCAACAAAATTTGATTAGAACCACGAAAAGTTCTTGTATTTTAAGATAAAATCTGACGCTATTAAAGAAAAAACTTCTGGCTCGCTGAAATATGTTCAGTTGCTGAAAATCAACAAAACCACGAAAAGTTCTTGTATTTGAAGAGAAAATCTTTTTGCTTTGAAGAAGAAAGATCAAGCTGACTGAAATAAGTTCATTGGATGAAAACCAACAAAAATTGACAAGAACCACGAAAAGTTCTTGTATTTTAAGATAAAATCTGACGCTATTAAAGAAAAAACTTCTCCCTCGCTGAAATATGTTCATTTGCTGAAAATCAACAAAACCACGAAAAGTTCTTGTATTTGAAGATAAAATCTTTTTGCTTTGAAGAAGAAAGATCTAGCTGACTGAAATAAGTTCATCCGATGAAAACTAACAAAAATTGACCAGAACCACGAAAAGTTTTTGTATTTTAAGATAAAATCTGACGCTATTGAAGAAAAAACTTCTCCCTCGCTGAAAAATGTTCATTTGCTGAAAATCAACAAAACCACGAAAAGTTCTTGTATTTGAAGATAAAATCTTTTTGCTTTGAAGAAGAAAGATCTAGCTGACTGAAATAAGTTCATAAGATGAAAACCATCAAAATTTGATTAGAACCACGAAAAGTTCTTGTATTTTAAGATAAAATCTGACGCTATTAAAGAAAAAACTTCTCGCTCGCTGAAATATGTTCATTTGCTGAAAATCAACAAAACCACGAAAAGTTCTTGTATTTGAAGATAAAATCTTTTTGCTTTGAAGAAGAAAGATCTAGCTGACTGAAATAAGTTCATAAGATGAAAACTAACAAAAATTGACAAGAACCACGAAAAGTTTTTGTATTTTAAGATAAAATCTGACGCTATTAAAGAAAAAACTTCTCCCTCGCTGAAAAATGTTCATTTGCTGAAAATCAACAAAACCACGAAAAGTTCTTGTATTTGAAGATAAAATCTTTTTGCTTTCAAGAAGAAAGATCCAGCTGACTGAAATAAGTTCATAAGATGAAAACCAACAAAAATTGACAAGAACCACGAAAAGTTCTTGTATTTTAAGATAAAATCTGACGCTATTAAAGAAAAAACTTCTCCCTCGCTGAAATATGTTCATTTGCTGAAAATCAACAAAACCACGAAAAGTTCTTGTATTTGAAGATAAAATCTTTTTGCTTTGAAGAAGAAAGATCCAGCTGACTGAAATAAGTTCATAAGATGAAAACTAACAAAAATTGACAAGAACCACGAAAAGTTCTTGTATTTTAAGATAAAATCTTACGCTATTGAAGAAAAAACATCTCCCTCGCTGAAATATGTTCATTTGCTGAAAATCAACAAAACCACGAAAAGTTCTTGTATTTGAAGATAAAATCTTTTTGCTTTGAAGAAGATAGATCTAGCTGACTGAAATAAGTTCATTTGATGAAAATCAACAAAAATTGACAAGAACCACGAAAAGTTTTTGTATTTTAAGATAAAATCTGACGCTATTAAAGAAAAAACTTCTCCCTCGCTGAAAAATGTTCATTTGCTGAAAATCAACAAAACCACGAAAAGTTCTTGTATTTGAAGATAAAATCTTTTTGCTTTGAAGAAGAAAGATCTGGCTGACTGAAATAAGTTCATTGGATGAAAACCAACAAAAATTGACAAGAACCACGAAAAGTTCTTGTATTTTAAGATAAAATCTGACGCTATTGAAGAAAAAACTTCTCCCTCGCTGAAATATGTTCATTTGCTGAAAATCAACAAAACCACGAAAAGTTCTTGTATTTGAAGATAAAATCTTTTTGCTTTGAAGAAGAAAGATCTGGCTGACTGAAATAAGTTCATTGGATGAAAACCAACAAAAATTGACAAGAACCACGAAAAGTTCTTGTATTTTAAGATAAAATCTGACGCCATTGAAGAAAAAACTTCTCACTCGCTGAAATATGTTCATTTGCTGAAAATCAACAAAACCACGAAAAGTTCTTGTATTTGAAGATAAAATCTTTTTGCTTTGAAGAAGAAAGATCGAGCTGACTGAAATAAGTTCATAAGATGAAAACCAACAAAATTTGATTAGAACCACGAAAAGTTCTTGTATTTTAAGATAAAATCTGACGCTATTAAAGAAAAAACTTCTCGCTCGCTGAAATATGTTCATTTGCTGAAAATCAACAAAACCACGAAAAGTTCTTGTATTTGAAGAGAAAATCTTTTTGCTTTGAAGAAGAAAGATCAAGCTGACTGAAATAAGTTCATTGGATGAAAACCAACAAAAATTGACAAGAACCACGAAAAGTTCTTGTATTTTAAGATAAAATCTGACGCTATTAAAGAAAAAACTTCTCCCTCGCTGAAATATGTTCATTTGCTGAAAATCAACAAAACCACGAAAAGTTCTTGTATTTGAAGATAAAATCTTTTTGCTTTGAAGAAGAAAGATCTAGCTGACTGAAATAAGTTCATCAGATGAAAACTAACAAAAATTGACAAGAACCACGAAAAGTTCTTGTATTTTAAGATAAAATCTGACGCTATTAAAGAAAAAACTTCTCCCTCGCTGAAATATGTTCATTTGCTGAAAATCAACAAAACCACGAAAAGTTCTTGTATTTGAAGATAAAATCTTTTTGCTTTGAAGAAGAAAGATCTAGCTGACAGAAATAAGTTCATAAGATGAAAACCAACAAAAATTGACAAGAACCACGAAAAATTCTTGTATTTTAAGATAAAATCTGACGCTATTAAAGAAAAAACTTCTCGCTCGCTGAAATATGTTCATTTGCTGAAAATCAACAAAACCACGAAAAGTTCTTGTATTTGAAGATAAAATCTTTTTGCTTTGAAGAAGAAAGATCTTGCTGACTGAAATAAGTTCATTGGATGAAAACCAACAAAAATTGACAAGAACCACGAAAAGTTCTTGTATTTTAAGATAAAATCTGACGCTATTAAAGAAAAAACTTCTCCCTCGCTGAAATATGTTCATTTGCTGAAAATCAACAAAACCACGAAAAGTTCTTGTATTTGAAGATAAAATCTTTTTGCTTTGAAGACGAAAGATCGAGCTGACTGAAATCAGTTGATAAGATGAAAACCAACAAAAATTGACATGAACCAAGAAAAATTGTTGTATTTTAAGATAAAATCTGACGCTATTAAAGAAAAAACTTCTAGCTCGCTGAAATATGTTCATTTGCTGAAGATCAACAAAACCACGAAAAGTTCTTGTATTTGAAGATAAAATCTTTTTGCTTTGAAGAAGAAAGATCTAGCTGACTGAAATAAGTTCATTGGATGAAATCCTACAAAAATTGACAAGAACCACGAAAAGTTCTTGTATTTTAAGATAAAATCTGACGCTATTAAAGAAAAAACTTCTCCCTCGCTGAAATATGTTCATTTGCTGAAAATCAACAAAACCACGAAAAGTTCTTGTATTTGAAGATAAAATCTTTTTGCTTTGAAGAAGAAAGATCGAGCTGACTGAAATAAGTTCATAAGATGAAAACCAACAAAAATTGACAAGAAACACGAAAAGTTCTTGTATTTTAAGATAAAATCTTACGCTTTCAAAGAAAAAACTTCTCGCTCGCTGAAATATGTTCATTTGCTGAAAATCAACAAAACCACGAAAAGTTCTTGTATTTGAAGATAAAATCTTTTTGCTTTGAAGAAGAAAGATCTAGCTGACAGAAATAAGTTCATAAGATGAAAACCAACAAAAATTGACAAGAACCACGAAAAATTCTTGTATTTTAAGATAAAATCTGACGCTATTAAAGAAAAAACTTCTCGCTCGCTGAAATATGTTCATTTGCTGAAAATCAACAAAACCACGAAAAGTTCTTGTATTTGAAGATAAAATCTTTTTGCTTTGAAGAAGAAAGATCTTGCTGACTGAAATAAGTTCATTGGATGAAAACCAACAAAAATTGACAAGAACCACGAAAAGTTCTTGTATTTTAAGATAAAATCTGACGCTATTAAAGAAAAAACTTCTCCCTCGCTGAAATATGTTCATTTGCTGAAAATCAACAAAACCACGAAAAGTTCTTGTATTTGAAGATAAAATCTTTTTGCTTTGAAGAAGAAAGATCGAGCTGACTGAAATAAGTTCATAAGATGAAAACCAACAAAATTTGATTAGAACCACGAAAAGTTCTTATATTTTAAGATAAAATCTGACGCTATTAAAGAAAAAACTTCTCCCTCGCTGAAATATGTTCATTTGCTGAAAATCAACAAAACCACGAAAAGTTCTTGTATTTGAAGATAAAATCTTTTTGCTTTGAAGAAGAAAGATCTAGCTGACTGAAATAAGTTCATAAGATGAAAACTAACAAAAATTGACAAGAACCACGAAAAGTTCTTGTATTTGAAGATAAAATCTTTTTGCTTTGAAGACGAAAGATCGAGCTGACTGAAATCAGTTGATAAGATGAAAACCAACAAAAATTGACATGAACCAAGAAAAATTGTTGTATTTTAAGATAAAATCTGACGCTATTAAAGAAAAAACTTCTAGCTCGCTGAAATATGTTCATTTGCTGAAGATCAACAAAACCACGAAAAGTTCTTGTATTTGAAGATAAAATCTTTTTGCTTTGAAGAAGAAAGATCTAGCTGACTGAAATAAGTTCATTGGATGAAATCCTACAAAAATTGACAAGAACCACGAAAAGTTCTTGTATTTTAAGATAAAATCTGACGCTATTAAAGAAAAAACTTCTCCCTCGCTGAAATATGTTCATTTGCTGAAAATCAACAAAACCACGAAAAGTTCTTGTATTTGAAGATAAAATCTTTTTGCTTTGAAGAAGAAAGATCGAGCTGACTGAAATAAGTTCATAAGATGAAAACCAACAAAAATTGACAAGAAACACGAAAAGTTCTTGTATTTTAAGATAAAATCTTACGCTTTCAAAGAAAAAACTTCTCGCTCGCTGAAATATGTTCATTTGCTGAAAATCAACAAAACCACGAAAAGTTCTTGTATTTGAAGATAAAATCTTTTTACTTTGAAGAAGAAAGATCTAGCTGACTGAAATATGTTCATAAGATGAAAACCAACAAAATTTGATTAGAACCACGAAAAGTTCTTGTATTTTAAGATAAAATCTGACGCTATTAAAGAAAAAACTTCTCGCTCGCTGAAATATGTTCATTTGCTGAAAATCAACAAAACCACGAAAAGTTCTTGTATTTGAAGATAAAATCTTTTTGCTTTGAAGAAGAATGATCTAGCTGACTGAAATAAGTTCATTGGATGAAAACCAACAAAAATTGACAAGAACCGCGAAAAGTTCTTGTATTTTAAGATAAAATCTGACGCTATTAAAGAAAAAACTTCTCCCTCGCTGAAATATGTTCATTTGCTGAAAATCAACAAAACCACGAAAAGTTCTTGTATTTGAAGATAAAATCTTTTTGCTTTGAAGAAGAAAGATCTAGCTGACTGAAATAAGTTCATAAGATGAAAACTAACAAAAATTGACAAGAACCACGAAAAGTTCTTGTATTTTAAGATAAAATCTGACGCTATTAAAGAAAAAACTTCTCGCTCGCTGAAATATGTTCATTTGCTGAAAATCAACAAAACCACGAAAAGTTCTTGTATTTGAAGATAAAATCTTTTTGCTTTCAAGAAGAAAGATCTTGCTGACTGAAATAAGTTCATTGGATGAAATCCAACAAAAATTGACAAGAACCACGAAAGATTGTTGTATTTTAAGATAAAATCTGACGCTATTAAAGAAAAAACTTCTCCCTCGCTGAAATATGTTCATTTGCTGAAAATCAACAAAACCACGAAAAGTTCTTGTATTTGAAGATAAAATCTTTTTGCTTTGAAGAAGAAAGATCTAGCTGACTGAAATAAGTTCATTTGATGAAAATCAACAAAAATTGACAAGAACCACGAAAAGTTTTTGTATTTTAACATAAAATCTGACGCTATTAAAGAAAAAACTTCTCCCTCGCTGAAATATGTTCATTTGCTGAAAATCAACAAATCCACGAAAAGTTCTTGTATTTGAAGATAAAATCTTTTTGCTTTGAAGAAGAAAGATCTGGCTGACTGAAATAAGTTCATTGGATGAAAACCAACAAAAATTGACAAGAACCACGAAAAGTTCTTGTATTTTAAGACAAAATCTGACGCTATTAAAGAAAAAACTTCTCCCTCGCTGAAATATGTTCATTTGCTGAAAATCAACAAAACCACGAAAAGTTCTTGTATTTGAAGATAAAATATTTTTGCTTTGAAGAAGAAAGATCTAGCTGACTGAAATAAGTTCATAAGATGAAAACCAAAAAAAATTGACAAGAACCACGAAAAATTCTTGTATTTTAAGATAAAATCTGACGCTATTAAAGAAAAAACTTCTCGCTCGCTGAAATATGTTCATTTGCTGAAAATCAACAAAACCACGTAAAGTTCTTGTATTTGAAGATAAAATCTTTTTGCTTTGAAGAAGAAAGATCTAGCTGACTGAAATAAGTTCATTGGATGAAAATCAACAAAAATTGACAAGAACCACGAAAAGTTCTTGTATTTTAAGATAAAATCTGACGCTATTAAAGAAAAAACTTCTCCCTCGCTGAAATATGTTCATTTGCTGAAAATCAACAAAACCACGAAAAGTTATTGTATTTGAAGATAAAATCTTTTTGCTTTGAAGAAGAAAGATCTGGCTGACTGAAATAAGTTCATAAGATGAAAACTAACAAAAATTGACAAGAACCACGAAAAGTTCTTGTATTTTAAGATAAAATCTTACGCTATTGAAGAAAAAACTTCTAGCTCGCTGAAATATGTTCATTTTCTGAAAATCAACAAAACCACGAAAAGTTCTTGTATTTGAAGATAAAATCTTTTTGCTTTCAAGAAGAAAGATCTAGCTGACTGAAATAAGTTCATTTGATGAAAATCAACAAAAATTGACAAGAACCACGAAAAGTTCTTGTATTTTAAGATAAAATCTTACGCTTTTAAAGAAAAAACTTCTCGCTCGCTGAAATATGTTCATTTGCTGAAAATCAACAAAACCACGAAAAGTTCTTGTATTTGAAGATAAAATCTTTTTGCTTTGAAGAAGAAAGATCCAGCTGACTGAAATAAGTTCATAAGATGAAAACCAACAAAATTTGATTATAACCACGAAAAGTTCTTGTATTTTAAGATAAAATCTGACGCTATTAAAGAAAAAACTTCTCGCTCGCTGAAATATGTTCATTTGCTGAAAATCAACAAAACCACGAAAAGTTCTTGTATTTGAAGATAAAATCTTTTTGCTTTGAAGAAGAAAGATCTCGCTGACTGAAATAAGTTCATAAGATGAAAACCAACAAAAATTGACAAGATCCACGAAAAATTCTTGTATTTTAAGATAAAATCTGACGCTATTAAAGAAAAAACTTCTCGCTCGCTGAAATATGTTCATTTGCTGAAAATCAACAAAACCACGAAAAGTTCTTGTATTTGAAGATAAAATCTTTTTGCTTTGAAGAAGAAAGATCTAGCTGACTGAAATAAGTTAATTGGATGAAAACTAACAAAAATTGACAAGAACCACGAAAAGGTCTTGTATTTTAAGATAAAATCTGACGCTATGAAAGAAAAAACTTCCAGCTCGCCGAAATATGTTCATTTGCTGAAAATCAACAAAAACACGAAAAGTTCTTGTATTTGAAGATAAAATCTTTTTGCTTTGAAGAAGAAAGATCTCGCTGACTGAAATAAGTTCATAAGATGAAAACCAACAAAAATTGACAAGAACCACGAAAAATTCTTGTATTTTAAGATAAAATCTGACGCTATTAAAGAAAAATCTTCTCGCTCGCTGAAATATGTTCATTTGCTGAAAATCAACAAAACCACGAAAAGTTCTTGTATTTGAAGATAAAATCTTTCTGCTTTCAAGAAGAAAGATCCAGCTGACTGAAATAAGTTCATTGGATGAAAACCAACAAAAATTGACAAGAACCACGAAAAGTTCTTGTATTTTAAGATAAAATCTGACGCTATTAAAGAAAAAACTTCTCCCTCGCTGAAATATGTTCATTTGCTGAAAATCAACAAAACCACGAAAAGTTCTTGTATTTGAAGATAAAATCTTTTTGCTTTGAAGAAGAAAGATCTGGCTGACTGAAATAAGTTCATTGGATGAAAACCAACAAAAATTGACAAGAACCACGAAAAGTTCTTGTATTTTAAGATAAAATCTGACGCTATTAAAGAAAAAACTTCTCCCTCGCTGAAATATGTTCATTTGCTGAAAATCAACAAAACCACGAAAAGTTCTTGTATTTGAAGATAAAATCTTTTTGCTTTGAAGAAGAAAGATCGAGCTGACTGAAATAAGTTCATAAGATGAAAACCAACAAAAATTGACAAGAACCACGAAAAATTCTTGTATTTTAAGATAAAATCTGACGCTATGAAAGAAAAAACTTCTCGCTCGCTGAAATATGTTCATTTGCTGAAAATCAACAAAACCACGAAAAGTTCTTGTATTTGAAGAGAAAATCTTTTTGCTTTGAAGAAGAAAGATCCAGCTGACTGAAATAAGTTCATTGGATGAAAACCAACAAAAATTGACAAGAACCACGAAAAGTTCTTGTATTTTAAGATAAAATCTGATGCTATTAAAGAAAAAACTTCTCCCTCGCTGAAATATGTTCATTTGCTGAAAATCAACAAAACCACGAAAAGTTCTTGTATTTGAAGATAAAATCTTTTTGCTTTCAAGAAGAAAGATCTTGCTGACTGAAATAAGTTCATTGGATGAAATCCAACAAAAATTGACAAGAACCACGAAAGATTGTTGTATTTTAAGATAAAATCTGACGCTATTAAAGAAAAAACTTCTCCCTCGCTGAAATATGTTCATTTGCTGAAAATCAACAAAACCACGAAAAGTTCTTGTATTTGAAGATAAAATCTTTTTGCTTTGAAGAAGAAAGATCTAGCTGACTGAAATAAGTTCATTTGATGAAAATCAACAAAAATTGACAAGAACCACGAAAAGTTTTTGTATTTTAACATAAAATCTGACGCTATTAAAGAAAAAACTTCTCCCTCGCTGAAATATGTTCATTTGCTGAAAATCAACAAATCCACGAAAAGTTCTTGTATTTGAAGATAAAATCTTTTTGCTTTGAAGAAGAAAGATCTGGCTGACTGAAATAAGTTCATTGGATGAAAACCAACAAAAATTGACAAGAACCACGAAAAGTTCTTGTATTTTAAGACAAAATCTGACGCTATTAAAGAAAAAACTTCTCCCTCGCTGAAATATGTTCATTTGCTGAAAATCAACAAAACCACGAAAAGTTCTTGTATTTGAAGATAAAATCTTTTTGCTTTGAAGAAGAAAGATCTCGCTGACTGAAATAAGTTCATAAGATGAAAACCAACAAAAATTGACAAGAACCACGAAAAATTCTTGTATTTTAAGATAAAATCTGACGCTATTAAAGAAAAAACTTCTCGCTCGCTGAAATATGTTCATTTGCTGAAAATCAACAAAACCACGAAAAGTTCTTGTATTTGAAGATAAAATCTTTTTGCTTTGAAGAAGAAAGATCGAGCTGACTGAAATAAGTTCATAAGATGAAAACCAACAAAAATTGACAAGAACCACGAAAAATTCTTGTATTTTAAGATAAAATCTGACGCTATGAAAGAAAAAACTTCTCGCTCGCTGAAATATGTTCATTTGCTGAAAATCAACAAAACCACGAAAAGTTCTTGTATTTGAAGAGAAAATCTTTTTGCTTTGAAGAAGAAAGATCCAGCTGACTGAAATAAGTTCATTGGATGAAAACCAACAAAAATTGACAAGAACCACGAAAAGTTCTTGTATTTTAAGATAAAATCTGATGCTATTAAAGAAAAAACTTCTCCCTCGCTGAAATATGTTCATTTGCTGAAAATCAACAAAACCACGAAAAGTTCTTGTATTTGAAGATAAAATCTTTTTGCTTTGAAGAAGAAAGATCTAGCTGACTGAAATAAGTTAATTGGATGAAAACTAACAAAAATTGACAAGAACCACGAAAAGGTCTTATATTTTAAGATAAAATCTGACGCTATTAAAGAAAAAACTTCCAGCTCGCCGAAATATGTTCATTTGCTGAAAATCAACAAAACCACGAAAAGTTCTTGTATTTGAAGATAAAATCTTTTTGCTTTGAAGAAGAAAGATCTGGCTGACTGAAATAAGTTCATTGGATGAAAACCAACAAAAATTGACAAGAACCACGAAAAGTTCTTGTATTTTAAGATAAAATCTGACGCTATTAAAGAAAAAACTTCTCCCTCGCTGAAATATGTTCATTTGCTGAAAATCAACAAAACCACGAAAAGTTCTTGTATTTGAAGATAAAATCTTTTTGCTTTGAAGAAGAAAGATAGAGCTGACTGAAATAAGTTCATAAGATGAAAACCAACAAAAATTGACAAGAACCACGAAAAATTCTTGTATTTTAAGATAAAATCTGACGCTATGAAAGAAAAAACTTCTCGCTCGCTGAAATATGTTCATTTGCTGAAAATCAACAAAACCACGAAAAGTTCTTGTATTTGAAGAGAAAATCTTTTTGCTTTGAAGAAGAAAGATCCAGCTGACTGAAATAAGTTCATTGGATGAAAACCAACAAAAATTGACAAGAACCACGAAAAGTTCTTGTATTTTAAGATAAAATCTGATGCTATTAAAGAAAAAACTTCTCCCTCGCTGAAATATGTTCATTTGCTGAAAATCAACAAAACCACGAAAAGTTCTTGTATTTGAAGATAAAATCTTTTTGCTTTCAAGAAGAAAGATCTTGCTGACTGAAATAAGTTCATTGGATGAAATCCAACAAAAATTGACAAGAACCACGAAAGATTGTTGTATTTTAAGATAAAATCTGACGCTATTAAAGAAAAAACTTCTCCCTCGCTGAAATATGTTCATTTGCTGAAAATCAACAAAACCACGAAAAGTTCTTGTATTTGAAGATAAAATCTTTTTGCTTTGAAGAAGAAAGATCTAGCTGACTGAAATAAGTTCATTTGATGAAAATCAACAAAAATTGACAAGAACCACGAAAAGTTTTTGTATTTTAACATAAAATCTGACGCTATTAAAGGAAAAACTTTTCCCTCGCTGAAATATGTTCATTTGCTGACAATCAACAAATCCACGAAAAGTTCTTGTATTTGAAGATAAAATCTTTTTGCTTTGAAGAAGAAAGATCTGGCTGACTGAAATAAGTTCATTGGATGAAAACCAACAAAAATTGACAAGAACCACGAAAAGTTCTTGTATTTTAAGACAAAATCTGACGCTATTAAAGAAAAAACTTCTCCCTCGCTGAAATATGTTCATTTGCTGAAAATCAACAAAACCACGAAAAGTTCTTGTATTTGAAGATAAAATCTTTTTGCTTTGAAGAAGAAAGATCTAGCTGACTGAAATAAGTTCATTTGATGAAAATCAACAAAAATTGACAAGAACCACGAAAAGTTCTTGTATTTTAACATAAAATCTGACGCTATTAAAGAAAAAACTTCTCGCTCGCTGAAATATGTTCATTTGCTGAAAATCAACAAATCCACGAAAAGTTCTTGTATTTGAAGATAAAATCTTTTTGCTTTGAAGAAGAAAGATCTGGCTGACTGAAATAAGTTCATTGGATGAAAACCAACAAAAATTGACAAGAACCACGAAAAGTTCTTGTATTTTAAGATAAAATCTTACGCTTTTAAAGAAAAAACTTCTCGCTCGCTGAAATATGTTCATTTGCTGAAAATCAACAAAACCACGAAAAGTTCTTGTATTTGAAGATAAAATCTTTTTGCTTTGAAGAAGAAAGATCCAGCTGACTGAAATAAGTTCATAAGATGAAAACCAACAAAATTTGATTAGAACCACGAAAAGTTCTTGTATTTTAAGATAAAATCTGACGCTATTAAAGAAAAAACTTCTCGCTCGCTGAAATATGTTCATTTGCTGAAAATCAACAAAACCACGAAAAGTTCTTGTATTTGAAGAGAAAATCTTTTTGCTTTGAAGAAGAAAGATCTAGCTGACTGAAATAAGTTCATTGGATGAAAACTAACAAAAATTGACAAGAACCACGAAAAGGTCTTGTATTTTAAGATAAAATCTGACGCTATTAAAGAAAAAACTTCCAGCTCGCCGAAATATGTTCATTTGCTGAAAATCAACAAAAACACGAAAAGTTCTTGTATTTGAAGATAAAATCTTTTTGCTTTGAAGAAGAAAGATCTCGCTGACTGAAATAAGTTCATAAGATGAAAACCAACAAAAATTGACAAGAACCACGAAAAATTCTTGTATTTTAAGATAAAATCTGACGCTATTAAAGAAAAAACTTCTCGCTCGCTGAAATATGTTCATTTGCTGAAAATCAACAAATCCACGAAAAGTTCTTGTATTTGAAGATAAAATCTTTTTGCTTTGAAGAAGAAAGATCTGGCTGACTGAAATAAGTTCATTGGATGAAAACCAACAAAAATTGACAAGAACCACGAAAAGTTCTTGTATTTTAAGACAAAATCTGACGCTATTAAAGAAAAAACTTCTCCCTCGCTGAAATATGTTCATTTGCTGAAAATCAACAAAACCACGAAAAGTTCTTGTATTTGAAGATAAAATATTTTTGCTTTGAAGAAGAAAGATCTAGCTGACTGAAATAAGTTCATAAGATGAAAACCAACAAAAATTGACAAGAACCACGAAAAATTCTTGTATTTTAAGATAAAATCTGACGCTATTAAAGAAAAAACTTCTCGCTCGCTGAAATATGTTCATTTGCTGAAAATCAACAAAACCACGAAAAGTTCTTGTATTTGAAGATAAAATCTTTTTGCTTTCAAGAAGAAAGATCTAGCTGACTGAAATAAGTTCATTGGATGAAAACCAACAAAAATTGACAAGAACCACGAAAAGTTCTTGTATTTTAAGATAAAATCTGACGCTATTAAAGAAAAAACTTCTCCCTCGCTGAAATATGTTCATTTGCTGAAAATCAACAAAACCACGAAAAGTTCTTGTATTTGAAGATAAAATCTTTTTGCTTTGAAGAAGAAAGATCAAGCTGACTGAAATAAGTTCATTGGATGAAAACTAACAAAAATTGACAAGAACCACGAAAAGTTCTTGTATTTTAAGATAAAATCTTACGCTATTGAAGAAAAAACTTCTGGCTCGCTGAAATATGTTCATTTGCTGAAAATCAACAAAACCACGAAAAGTTCTTGTATTTGAAGATAAAATCTTTTTGCTTTCAAGAAGAAAGATCTAGCTGACTGAAATAAGTTCATTTGATGAAAATCAACAAAAATTGACAAGAACCACGAAAAGTTCTTGTATTTTAAGATAAAATCTTACGCTTTTAAAGAAAAAACTTCTCGCTCGCTGAAATATGTTCATTTGCTGAAAATCAACAAAACCACGAAAAGTTCTTGTATTTGAAGATAAAATCTTTTTGCTTTGAAGAAGAAAGATCCAGCTGACTGAAATAAGTTCATAAGATGAAAACCAACAAAATTTGATTAGAACCACGAAAAGTTCTTGTATTTTAAGATAAAATCTGACGCTATTAAAGAAAAAACTTCTCGCTCGCTGAAATATGTTCATTTGCTGAAAATCAACAAAACCACGAAAAGTTCTTGTATTTGAAGATAAAATCTTTTTGCTTTGAAGAAGAAAGATCTAGCTGACTGAAATAAGTTCATTGGATGAAAACTAACAAAAATTGACAAGAACCACGAAAAGGTCTTGTATTTTAAGATAAAATCTGACGCGATTAAAGAAAAAACTTCCAGCTCGCCGAAATATGTTCATTTGCTGAAAATCAACAAAAACACGAAAAGTTCTTGTATTTGAAGATAAAATCTTTTTGCTTTGAAGAAGAAAGATCTCGCTGACTGAAATAAGTTCATAAGATGAAAACCAACAAAAATTGACAAGAACCACGAAAAATTCTTGTATTTTAAGATAAAATCTGACGCTATTAAAGAAAAAACTTCTCGCTCGCTGAAATATGTTCATTTGCTGAAAATCAACAAAAGCACGAAAAGTTCTTGTATTTGAAGATAAAATCTTTCTGCTTTCAAGAAGAAAGATCCAGCTGACTGAAATAAGTTAATTGGATGAAAACCAACAAAAATTGACAAGAACCACGAAAAGTTCTTGTATTTTAAGATAAAATCTGACGCTATTAAAGAAAAAACTTCTCCCTCGCTGAAATATGTTCATTTGCTGAAAATCAACAAAACCACGAAAAGTTCTTGTATTTGAAGATAAAATCTTTTTGCTTTGAAGAAGAAAGATCTGGCTGACTGAAATAAGTTCATTGGATGAAAACCAACAAAAATTGACAAGAACCACGAAAAGTTCTTGTATTTTAAGATAAAATCTGACGCTATTAAAGAAAAAACTTCTCCCTCGCTGAAATATGTTCATTTGCTGAAAATCAACAAAACCACGAAAAGTTCTTGTATTTGAAGATAAAATCTTTTTGCTTTGAAGAAGAAAGATCGAGCTGACTGAAATAAGTTCATAAGATGAAAACCAACAAAAATTGACAAGAACCACGAAAAGTTCTTGTATTTTAACATAAAATCTGACGCTATTAAAGAAAAAACTTCTCCCTCGCTGAAATATGTTCATTTGCTGAAAATCAACAAATCCACGAAAAGTTCTTGTATTTGAAGATAAAATCTTTTTGCTTTGAAGAAGAAAGATCTGGCTGACTGAAATAAGTTCATCAGATGAAAACCAACAAAAATTGACAAGAACCACGAAAAATTCTTGTATTTTAAGATAAAATCTGACGCTATTAAAGAAAAAACTTCTCGCTCGCTGAAATATGTTCATTTGCTGAAAATCAACAAAACCACGAAAAGTTCTTGTATTTGAAGATAAAATCTTTTTGCTTTGAAGAAGAAAGATCTAGCTGACTGAAATAAGTTCATTGGATGAAAACCAACAAAAATTGACAAGAACCACGAAAAGTTCTTGTATTTTAAGATAAAATCTGACGCTATTAAAGAAAAAACTTCTCCCTCGCTGAAATATGTTCATTTGCTGAAAATCAACAAAACCACGAAAAGTTCTTGTATTTGAAGATAAAATCTTTCTGCTTTCAAGAAGAAAGATCCAGCTGACTGAAATAAGTTAATTGGATGAAAACCAACAAAAATTGACAAGAACCACGAAAAGTTCTTGTATTTTAAGATAAAATCTGACGCTATTAAAGAAAAAACTTCTCCCTCGCTGAAATATGTTCATTTGCTGAAAATCAACAAAACCACGAAAAGTTCTTGTATTTGAAGATAAAATCTTTTTGCTTTGAAGAAGAAAGATCTGGCTGACTGAAATAAGTTCATTGGATGAAAACCAACAAAAATTGACAAGAACCACGAAAAGTTCTTGTATTTTAAGATAAAATCTGACGCTATTAAAGAAAAAACTTCTCCCTCGCTGAAATATGTTCATTTGCTGAAAATCAACAAAACCACGAAAAGTTCTTGTATTTGAAGATAAAATCTTTTTGCTTTGAAGAAGAAAGATCGAGCTGACTGAAATAAGTTCATAAGATGAAAACCAACAAAAATTGACAAGAACCACGAAAAGTTCTTGTATTTTAACATAAAATCTGACGCTATTGAAGAAAAAACTTCTAGCTCGCTGAAATATGTTCATTTGCTGAAAATCAACAAAACCACGAAAAGTTCTTGTATTTGAAGATAAAATCTTTTTGCTTTCAAGAAGAAAGATCTAGCTGACTGAAATAAGTTCATTTGATGAAAATCAACAAAAATTGACAAGAACCACGAAAAGTTCTTGTATTTTAAGATAAAATCTTACGCTTTTAAAGAAAAAACTTCTCGCTCGCTGAAATATGTTCATTTGCTGAAAATCAACAAAACCACGAAAAGTTCTTGTATTTGAAGAGAAAATCTTTTTGCTTTGAAGAAGAAAGATCCAGCTGACTGAAATAAGTTCATTGGATGAAAACCAACAAAAATTGACAAGAACCACGAAAGGTTCTTGTATTTTAAGATAAAATCTGATGCTATTAAAGAAAAAACTTCTCCCTCGCTGAAATATGTTCATTTGCTGAAAATCAACAAAACCACGAAAAGTTCTTGTATTTGAAGATAAAATCTTTTTGCTTTCAAGAAGAAAGATCTTGCTGACTGAAATAAGTTCATTGGATGAAATCCAACAAAAATTGACAAGAACCACGAAAGATTGTTGTATTTTAAGATAAAATCTGACGCTATTAAAGAAAAAACTTCTCCCTCGCTGAAATATGTTCATTTGCTGAAAATCAACAAAACCACGAAAAGTTCTTGTATTTGAAGATAAAATCTTTTTGCTTTGAAGAAGAAAGATCTAGCTGACTGAAATAAGTTCATTTGATGAAAATCAACAAAAATTGACAAGAACCACGAAAAGTTTTTGTATTTTAACATAAAATCTGACGCTATTAAAGAAAAAACTTCTCCCTCGCTGAAATATGTTCATTTGCTGAAAATCAACAAAACCACGAAAAGTTCTTGTATTTGAAGATAAAATATTTTTGCTTTGAAGAAGAAAGATCTCGCTGACTGAAATAAGTTCATCAGATGAAAACCAACAAAAATTGACAAGAACCACGAAAAATTCTTGTATTTTAAGATAAAATCTGACGCTATTAAAGAAAAAACTTCTCGCTCGCTGAAATATGTTCATTTGCTGAAAATCAACAAAACCACGAAAAGTTCTTGTATTTGAAGATAAAATCTTTTTGCTTTGAAGAAGAAAGATCTAGCTGACTGAAATAAGTTCATTGGATGAAAACCAACAAAAATTGACAAGAACCACGAAAAGTTCTTGTATTTTAAGATAAAATCTGACGCTATTAAAGAAAAAACTTCTCCCTCGCTGAAATATGTTCATTTGCTGAAAATCAACAAAACCACGAAAAGTTCTTGTATTTGAAGATAAAATCTTTTTGCTTTGAAGAAGAAAGATCTAGCTGACTGAAATAAGTTCATAAGATGAAAACTAACAAAAATTGACAAGAACCACGAAAAGTTCTTGTATTTTAAGATAAAATCTTACGCTATTGAAGAAAAAACTTCTAGCTCGCTGAAATATGTTCATTTGCTGAAAATCAACAAAACCACGAAAAGTTCTTGTATTTGAAGATAAAATCTTTTTGCTTTCAAGAAGAAAGATCTAGCTGACTGAAATAAGTTCATTTGATGAAAATCAACAAAAATTGACAAGAACCACGAAAAGTTCTTGTATTTTAAGATAAAATCTTACGCTTTTAAAGAAAAAACTTCTCGCTCGCTGAAATATGTTCATTTGCTGAAAATCAACAAAACCACGAAAAGTTCTTGTATTTTAAGATAAAATCTGACGCTATTAAAGAAAAAACTTCTCCCTCGCTGAAATATGTTCATTTGCTGAAAATCAACAAAACCACGAAAAGTTCTTGTATTTGAAGATAAAATCTTTTTGCTTTGAAGAAGAAAGATCGAGCTGACTGAAATAAGTTCATAAGATGAAAACCAACAAAAATTGACAAGAACCACGAAAAATTCTTGTATTTTAAGATAAAATCTGACGCTATGAAAGAAAAAACTTCTCGCTCGCTGAAATATGTTCATTTGCTGAAAATCAACAAAACCACGAAAAGTTCTTGTATTTGAAGAGAAAATCTTTTTGCTTTGAAGAAGAAAGATCCAGCTGACTGAAATAAGTTCATTGGATGAAAACCAACAAAAATTGACAAGAACCACGAAAAGTTCTTGTATTTTAAGATAAAATCTGATGCTATTAAAGAAAAAACTTCTCCCTCGCTGAAATATGTTCATTTGCTGAAAATCAACAAAACCACGAAAAGTTCTTGTATTTGAAGATAAAATCTTTTTGCTTTCAAGAAGAAAGATCTTGCTGACTGAAATAAGTTCATTGGATGAAATCCAACAAAAATTGACAAGAACCACGAAAGATTGTTGTACTTTAAGATAAAATCTGACGCTATTAAAGAAAAAACTTCTCCCTCGCTGAAATATGTTCATTTGCTGAAAATCAACAAAACCACGAAAAGTTCTTGTATTTGAAGATAAAATCTTTTTGCTTTGAAGAAGAAAGATCTAGCTGACTGAAATAAGTTCATTGGATGAAAACCAACAAAAATTGACAAGAACCACGAAAAGTTCTTGTATTTTAACATAAAATCTGACGCTATTAAAGAAAAAACTTCTCCCTCGCTGAAATATGTTCATTTGCTGAAAATCAACAAATCCACGAAAAGTTCTTGTATTTGAAGATAAAATCTTTTTGCTTTGAAGAAGAAAGATCTGGCTGACTGAAATAAGTTCATCAGATGAAAACCAACAAAAATTGACAAGAACCACGAAAAATTCTTGTATTTTAAGATAAAATCTGACGCTATTAAAGAAAAAACTTCTCGCTCGCTGAAATATGTTCATTTGCTGAAAATCAACAAAACCACGAAAAGTTCTTGTATTTGAAGATAAAATCTTTTTGCTTTGAAGAAGAAAGATCTAGCTGACTGAAATAAGTTCATAAGATGAAAACTAACAAAAATTGACAAGAACCACGAAAAGTTCTTGTATTTTAAGATAAAATCTTACGCTATTGAAGAAAAAACTTCTAGCTCGCTGAAATATGTTCATTTGCTGAAAATCAACAAAACCACGAAAAGTTCTTGTATTTGAAGATAAAATCTTTTTGCTTTCAAGAAGAAAGATCTAGCTGACTGAAATAAGTTCATTTGATGAAAATCAACAAAAATTGACAAGAACCACGAAAAGTTCTTGTATTTTAAGATAAAATCTTACGCTTTTAAAGAAAAAACTTCTCGCTCGCTGAAATATGTTCATTTGCTGAAAATCAACAAAACCACGAAAAGTTCTTGTATTTTAAGATAAAATCTGACGCTATTAAAGAAAAAACTTCTCCCTCGCTGAAATATGTTCATTTGCTGAAAATCAACAAAACCACGAAAAGTTCTTGTATTTGAAGATAAAATCTTTTTGCTTTGAAGAAGAAAGATCGAGCTGACTGAAATAAGTTCATAAGATGAAAACCAACAAAAATTGACAAGAACCACGAAAAATTCTTGTATTTTAAGATAAAATCTGACGCTATGAAAGAAAAAACTTCTCGCTCGCTGAAATATGTTCATTTGCTGAAAATCAACAAAACCACGAAAAGTTCTTGTATTTGAAGAGAAAATCTTTTTGCTTTGAAGAAGAAAGATCCAGCTGACTGAAATAAGTTCATTGGATGAAAACCAACAAAAATTGACAAGAACCACGAAAAGTTCTTGTATTTTAAGATAAAATCTGATGCTATTAAAGAAAAAACTTCTCCCTCGCTGAAATATGTTCATTTGCTGAAAATCAACAAAACCACGAAAAGTTCTTGTATTTGAAGATAAAATCTTTTTGCTTTCAAGAAGAAAGATCTTGCTGACTGAAATAAGTTCATTGGATGAAATCCAACAAAAATTGACAAGAACCACGAAAGATTGTTGTACTTTAAGATAAAATCTGACGCTATTAAAGAAAAAACTTCTCCCTCGCTGAAATATGTTCATTTGCTGAAAATCAACAAAACCACGAAAAGTTCTTGTATTTGAAGATAAAATCTTTTTGCTTTGAAGAAGAAAGATCTAGCTGACTGAAATAAGTTCATTGGATGAAAACCAACAAAAATTGACAAGAACCACGAAAAGTTCTTGTATTTTAACATAAAATCTGACGCTATTAAAGAAAAAACTTCTCCCTCGCTGAAATATGTTCATTTGCTGAAAATCAACAAATCCACGAAAAGTTCTTGTATTTGAAGATAAAATCTTTTTGCTTTGAAGAAGAAAGATCTGGCTGACTGAAATAAGTTCATCAGATGAAAACCAACAAAAATTGACAAGAACCACGAAAAATTCTTGTATTTTAAGATAAAATCTGACGCTATTAAAGAAAAAACTTCTCGCTCGCTGAAATATGTTCATTTGCTGAAAATCAACAAAACCACGAAAAGTTCTTGTATTTGAAGATAAAATCTTTTTGCTTTGAAGAAGAAAGATCTAGCTGACTGAAATAAGTTCATTTGATGAAAACCAACAAAAATTGACAAGAACCACGAAAAGTTCTTGTATTTTAAGATAAAATCTGACGCTATTAAAGAAAAAACTTCTCCCTCGCTGAAATATGTTCATTTGCTGAAAATCAACAAAACCACGAAAAGTTCTTGTATTTGAAGATAAAATCTTTTTGCTTTGAAGAAGAAAGATCTAGCTGACTGAAATAAGTTCATAAGATGAAAACTAACAAAAATTGACAAGAACCACGAAAAGTTCTTGTATTTTAAGATAAAATCTGACGCTATTGAAGAAAAAACTTCTAGCTCGCTGAAATATGTTCATTTGCTGAAAATCAACAAAACCACGAAAAGTTCTTGTATTTGAAGATAAAATCTTTTTGCTTTCAAGAAGAAAGATCTAGCTGACTGAAATAAGTTCATTTGATGAAAATCAACAAAAATTGACAAGAACCACGAAAAGTTCTTGTATTTTAAGATAAAATCTTACGCTTTTAAAGAAAAAACTTCTCGCTCGCTGAAATATGTTCATTTGCTGAAAATCAACAAAACCACGAAAAGTTCTTGTATTTGAAGATAAAATCTTTTTGCTTTCAAGAAGAAAGATCTTGCTGACTGAAATAAGTTCATTGGATGAAATCCAACAAAAATTGACAAGAACCACGAAAGATTGTTGTATTTTAAGATAAAATCTGACGCTATTAAAGAAAAAACTTCTCCCTCGCTGAAATATGTTCATTTGCTGAAAATCAACAAAACCACGAAAAGTTCTTGTATTTGAAGATAAAATATTTTTGCTTTGAAGAAGAAAGATCTCGCTGACTGAAATAAGTTCATCAGATGAAAACCAACAAAAATTGACAAGAACCACGAAAAATTCTTGTATTTTAAGATAAAATCTGACGCTATTAAAGAAAAAACTTCTCGCTCGCTGAAATATGTTCATTTGCTGAAAATCAACAAAACCACGAAAAGTTCTTGTATTTGAAGATAAAATCTTTTTGCTTTGAAGAAGAAAGATCTAGCTGACTGAAATAAGTTCATTGGATGAAAACCAACAAAAATTGACAAGAACCACGAAAAGTTCTTGTATTTTAAGATAAAATCTGACGCTATTAAAGAAAAAACTTCTCCCTCGCTGAAATATGTTCATTTGCTGAAAATCAACAAAACCACGAAAAGTTCTTGTATTTGAAGATAAAATCTTTTTGCTTTGAAGAAGAAAGATCTAGCTGACTGAAATAAGTTCATAAGATGAAAACTAACAAAAATTGACAAGAACCACGAAAAGTTCTTGTATTTTAAGATAAAATCTTACGCTATTGAAGAAAAAACTTCTAGCTCGCTGAAATATGTTCATTTGCTGAAAATCAACAAAACCACGAAAAGTTCTTGTATTTGAAGATAAAATCTTTTTGCTTTCAAGAAGAAAGATCGAGCTGACTGAAATAAGTTCATTTGATGAAAATCAACAAAAATTGACAAGAACCACGAAAAGTTCTTGTATTTTAAGATAAAATGTTACGCTTTTAAAGAAAAAACTTCTCGCTCGCTGAAATATGTTCATTTGCTGAAAATCAACAAAACCACGAAAAGTTCTTGTATTTGAAGATAAAATCTTTTTGCTTTGAAGAAGAAAGATCCAGCTGACTGAAATAAGTTCATAAGATGAAAACCAACAAAATTTGATTAGAACCACGAAAAGTTCTTGTATTTTAAGATAAAATCTGACGCTATTAAAGAAAAAACTTCTCGCTCGCTGAAATATGTTCATTTGCTGAAAATCAACAAAACCACGAAAAGTTCTTGTATTTGAAGATAAAATCTTTTTGCTTTGAAGAAGAAAGATCTAGCTGACTGAAATCAGTTCATTGGATGAAAACTAACAAAAATTGACAAGAACCACGAAAAGGTCTTGTATTTTAAGATAAAATCTGACGCTATTAAAGAAAAAACTTCCAGCTCGCCGAAATATGTTCATTTGCTGAAAATCAACAAAACCACGAAAAGTTCTTGTATTTGAAGATAAAATCTTTTTGCTTTCAAGAAGAAAGATCTAGCTGACTGAAATAAGTTCATTTGATGAAAATCAACAAAAATTGACAAGAACCACGAAAAGTTCTTGTATTTAAAGATAAAATCTTACGCTTTTGAAGAAAAAACTTCTCGCTCGCTGAAATATGTTCATTTGCTGAAAATCAACAAAACCACGAAAAGTTCTTGTATTTGAAGATAAAATCTTTTTGCTTTGAAGAAGAAAGATCCAGCTGACTGAAATAAGTTCATAAGATGAAAACCAACAAAATTTGATTAGAACCACGAAAGGTTCTTGTATTTTAAGATAAAATCTGACGCTATTAAAGAAAAAACTTCTCGCTCGCTGAAATATGTTCATTTGCTGAAAATCAACAAAACCACGAAAAGTTCTTGTATTTGAAGATAAAATCTTTTTGCTTTGAAGAAGAAAGATCTAGCTGACTGAAATCAGTTCATTGGATGTAAACTAACAAAAATTGACAAGAACCACGAAAAGGTCTTGTATTTTAAGATAAAATCTGACGCTATTAAAGAAAAAACTTCCAGCTCGCCGAAATATGTTCATTTGCTGAAAATCAACAAAAACACGAAAAGTTCTTGTATTTGAAGATAAAATCTTTTTGCTTTGAAGAAGAAAGATCTAGCTGACTGAAATAAGTTAATTGGATGAAAACCAACAAAAATTGACAAGAACCACGAAAAGTTCTTGTATTTTAAGATAAAATCTGACGCTATTAAAGAAAAAACTTCTCCCTCGCTGAAATATGTTCATTTGCTGAAAATCAACAAAACCACGAAAAGTTCTTGTATTTGAAGATAAAATCTTTTTGCTTTGAAGAAGAAAGATCTGGCTGACTGAAATAAGTTCATTGGATGAAAACCAACAAAAATTGACAAGAACCACGAAAAGTTCTTGTATTTTAAGATAAAATCTGACGCTATTAAAGAAAAAACTTCTCCCTCGCTGAAATATGTTCATTTGCTGAAAATCAACAAAACCACGAAAAGTTCTTGTATTTGAAGATAAAATCTTTTTGCTTTGAAGAAGAAAGATCTGGCTGACTGAAATAAGTTCATAAGATGAAAACCAACAAAAATTCACAAGAACCACGAAAAATTCTTGTATTTTAAGATAAAATCTGACGCTATTAAAGAAAAAACTTCTCGCTCGCTGAAATATGTTCATTTGCTGAAAATCAACAAAACCACGAAAAGTTCTTGTATTTGAAGAGAAAATCTTTTTGCTTTGAAGAAGAAAGATCCAGCTGACTGAAATAAGTTCATTGGATGAAAACCAACAAAAATTGACAAGAACCACGAAAAGTTCTTGTATTTTAAGATAAAATCTGATGCTATTAAAGAAAAAACTTCTCCCTCGCTGAAATATGTTCATTTGCTGAAAATCAACAAAACCACGAAAAGTTCTTGTATTTGAAGATAAAATCTTTTTGCTTTGAAGAAGAAAGATCGAGCTGACTGAAATCAGTTCATTGGATGAAAACTAACAAAAATTGACAAGAACCACGAAAAGGTCTTGTATTTTAAGATAAAATCTGACGCTATTAAAGAAAAAACTTCCAGCTCGCCGAAATATGTTCATTTGCTGAAAATCAACAAAACCACGAAAAGTTCTTGTATTTGAAGATAAAATCTTTTTGCTTTCAAGAAGAAAGATCTAGCTGACTGAAATAAGTTCATTTGATGAAAACCAACAAAATTTGATTAGAACCACGAAAGGTTCTTGTATTTTAAGATAAAATCTGACGCTATTAAAGAAAAAACTTCTCGCTCGCTGAAATATGTTCATTTGCTGAAAATCAACAAAACCACGAAAAGTTCTTGTATTTGAAGATAAAATCTTTTTGCTTTGAAGAAGAAAGATCTAGCTGACTGAAATCAGTTCATTGGATGTAAACTAACAAAAATTGACAAGAACCACGAAAAGGTCTTGTATTTTAAGATAAAATCTGACGCTATTAAAGAAAAAACTTCCAGCTCGCCGAAATATGTTCATTTGCTGAAAATCAACAAAAACACGAAAAGTTCTTGTATTTGAAGATAAAATCTTTTTGCTTTGAAGAAGAAAGATCTAGCTGACTGAAATAAGTTAATTGGATGAAAACCAACAAAAATTGACAAGAACCACGAAAAGTTTTTGTATTTTAAGATAAAATCTGACGCTATTAAAGAAAAAACTTCTCCCTCGCTGAAATATGTTCATTTGCTGAAAATCAACAAAACCACGAAAAGTTCTTGTATTTGAAGATAAAATCTTTTTGCTTTGAAGAAGAAAGATCTGGCTGACTGAAATAAGTTCATTGGATGAAAACCAACAAAAATTGACAAGAACCACGAAAAGTTCTTGTATTTTAAGATAAAATCTGACGCTATTAAAGAAAAAACTTCTCCCTCGCTGAAATATGTTCATTTGCTGAAAATCAACAAAACCACGAAAAGTTCTTGTATTTGAAGATAAAATCTTTTTGCTTTGAAGAAGAAAGATCGAGCTGACTGAAATAAGTTCATGAGATGAAAACCAACAAAAATTGACAAGAACCACGAAAAATTCTTGTATTTTAAGATAAAATCTGACGCTATTAAAGAAAAAACTTCTCGCTCGCTGAAATATGTTCATTTGCTGAAAATCAACAAAACCACGAAAAGTTCTTGTATTTGAAGAGAAAATCTTTTTGCTTTGAAGAAGAAAGATCCAGCTGACTGAAATAAGTTCATTGGATGAAAACCAACAAAAATTGACAAGAACCACGAAAAGTTCTTGTATTTTAAGATAAAATCTGATGCTATTAAAGAAAAAACTTCTCCCTCGCTGAAATATGTTCATTTGCTGAAAATCAACAAAACCACGAAAAGTTCTTGTATTTGAAGATAAAATCTTTTTGCTTTGAAGAAGAAAGATCTTGCTGACTGAAATAAGTTCATAAGATGAAAACTAACAAAAATTAACAAGAACCACGAAAAGTTCTTGTATTTTAAGATAAAATCTTACGCTATTAAAGAAAAAACTTCTCGCTCGCTGAAATATGTTCATTTGCTGAAAATCAACAAAACCACGAAAAGTTCTTGTATTTGAAGATAAAATCTTTTTGCTTTGAAGAAGAAAGATCCAGCTGACTGAAATAAGTTCATTTGATGAAAATCAACAAAAATTGACAAGAACCACGAAAAGTCTTTGTATTTTAAGATAAAATCTGACGCGATGAAGAAAAAACTTCTCCCTCGCTGAAATATGTTCATTTGCTGAAAATCAACAAAACCACGAAAAGTTCTTGTATTTGAAGATAAAATCTTTTTGCTTTCAACAAGAAAGATCCAGCTGACTGAAATAAGTTAATTGGATGAAAACCAACAAAAATTGACAAGAACCACGAAAAGTTCTTGTATTTTAAGATAAAATCTTACGCTATTGAAGAAAAAACTTCTCGCTCGCTGAAATATGTTCATTTGCTGAAAATCAACAAAACCACGAAAAGTTCTTGTATTTGAAGATAAAATCTTTTTGCTTTGAAGAAGAAAGATCCCGCTGACTGAAATAAGTTCATTTGATGAAAATCAACAAAAATTGACAAGAACCACGAAAAGTCTTTGTATTTTAAGATAAAATCTGACGCTATTAAAGAAAAAACTTCTCCCTCGCTGAAATATGTTCATTTGCTGAAAATCAACAAAACCACGAAAAGTTCTTGTATTTGAAGATAAAATCTTTTTGCTTTCAAGAAGAAAGATCCAGCTGACTGAAATAAGTTAATTGGATGAAAACCAACAAAAATTGACAAGAACCACGAAAAGTTCTTGTATTTTAAGATAAAATCTTACGCTATTGAAGAAAAAACTTCTAGCTCGCTGAAATATGTTCATTTGCTGAAAATCAACAAAACCACGAAAAGTTCTTGTATTTGAAGATAAAATCTTTTTGCTTTCAAGAAGAAAGATCTAGCTGACTGAAATAAGTTCATTTGATGAAAATCAACAAAAATTGACAAGAACCACGAAAAGTTCTTGTATTTTAAGATAAAATCTTACGCTTTTAAAGAAAAAACTTCTCGCTCGCTGAAATATGTTCATTTGCTGAAAATCAACAAAACCACGAAAAGTTCTTGTATTTGAAGATAAAATCTTTTTGCTTTGAAGAAGAAAGATCCAGCTGACTGAAATAAGTTCATAAGATGAAAACCAACAAAATTTGATTAGAACCACGAAAAGTTCTTGTATTTTAAGATAAAATCTGACGCTATTAAAGAAAAAACTTCTCGCTCGCTGAAATATGTTCATTTGCTGAAAATCAACAAAACCACGAAAAGTTCTTGTATTTGAAGATAAAATCTTTTTGCTTTGAAGAAGAAAGATCTAGCTGACTGAAATAAGTTCATTGGATGAAAACTAACAAAAATTGACAAGAACCACGAAAAGGTCTTGTATTTTAAGATAAAATCTGACGCTATTAAAGAAAAAACTTCCAGCTCGCCGAAATATGTTCATTTGCTGAAAATCAACAAAAACACGAAAAGTTCTTGTATTTGAAGATAAAATCTTTTTGCTTTGAAGAAGAAAGATCTCGCTGACTGAAATAAGTTCATAAGATGAAAACCAACAAAAATTGACAAGAACCACGAAAAATTCTTGTATTTTAAGATAAAATCTGACGCTATTAAAGAAAAAACTTCTCGCTCGCTGAAATATGTTCATTTGCTGAAAATCAACAAATCCACGAAAAGTTCTTGTATTTGAAGATAAAATCTTTTTGCTTTGAAGAAGAAAGATCTGGCTGACTGAAATAAGTTCATTGGATGAAAACCAACAAAAATTGACAAGAACCACGAAAAGTTCTTGTATTTTAAGACAAAATCTGACGCTATTAAAGAAAAAACTTCTCCCTCGCTGAAATATGTTCATTCGCTGAAAATCAACAAAACCACGAAAAGTTCTTGTATTTCAAGATAAAATATTTTTGCTTTGAAGAAGAAAGATCTAGCTGACTGAAATAAGTTCATAAGATGAAAACCAACAAAAATTGACAAGAACCACGAAAAATTCTTGTATTTTAAGATAAAATCTGACGCTATTAAAGAAAAAACTTCTCGCTCGCTGAAATATGTTCATTTGCTGAAAATCAACAAAACCACGAAAAGTTCTTGTATTTGAAGATAAAATCTTTTTGCTTTCAAGAAGAAAGATCTAGCTGACTGAAATAAGTTCATTGGATGAAAACCAACAAAAATTGACAAGAACCACGAAAAGTTCTTGTATTTTAAGATAAAATCTGACGCTATTAAAGAAAAAACTTCTCCCTCGCTGAAATATGTTCATTTGCTGAAAATCAACAAAACCACGAAAAGTTCTTGTATTTGAAGATAAAATCTTTTTGCTTTGAAGAAGAAAGATCTAGCTGACTGAAATAAGTTCATAAGATGAAAACTAACAAAAATTGACAAGAACCACGAAAAGTTCTTGTATTTTAAGATAAAATCTTACGCTATTGAAGAAAAAACTTCTGGCTCGCTGAAATATGTTCATTTGCTGAAAATCAACAAAACCACGAAAAGTTCTTGTATTTGAAGATAAAATCATTTTGCTTTGAAGAAGAAAGATCTAGCTGACTGAAATAAGTTCATAAGATGAAAACCAACAAAAATTGACAAGAACCACGAAAAATTCTTGTATTTTAAGATAAAATCTGACGCTATTAAAGAAAAAACTTCTCGCTCGCTGAAATATGTTCATTTGCTGAAAATCAACAAAACCACGAAAAGTTCTTGTATTTGAAGATAAAATCTTTTTGCTTTGAAGAAGAAAGATCCAGCTGACTGAAATAAGTTCATTGGATGAAAACCAACAAAAATTGACAAGAACCACGAAAAGTTCTTGTATTTTAAGATAAAATCTGACGCTATTAAAGAAAAAACTTCTCCCTCGCTGAAATATGTTCATTTGCTGAAATTCAACAAAACCACGAAAAGTTCTTGTATTTGAAGATAAAATCTTTTTGCTTTGAAGAAGAAAGATCTAGCTGACTGAAATAAGTTCATAAGATGAAAACTAACAAAAATTGACAAGAACCACGAAAAGTTCTTGTATTTTAAGATAAAATCTTACGCTATTGAAGAAAAAACTTCTAGCTCGCTGAAATATGTTCATTTGCTGAAAATCAACAAAACCACGAAAAGTTCTTGTATTTGAAGATAAAATCTTTTTGCTTTCAAGAAGAAAGATCTAGCTGACTGAAATAAGTTCATTTGATGAAAATCAACAAAAATTGACAAGAACCACGAAAAGTTCTTGTATTTTAAGATAAAATCTTACGCTTTTAAAGAAAAAACTTCTCGCTCGCTGAAATATGTTCATTTGCTGAAAATCAACAAAACCACGAAAAGTTCTTGTATTTGAAGATAAAATCTTTTTGCTTTGAAGAAGAAAGATCCAGCTGACTGAAATAAGTTCATAAGATGAAAACCAACAAAATTTGATTAGAACCACGAAAAGTTCTTGTATTTTAAGATAAAATCTGACGCTATTAAAGAAAAAACTTCTCGCTCGCTGAAATATGTTCATTTGCTGAAAATCAACAAAACCACGAAAAGTTCTTGTATTTGAAGATAAAATCTTTTTGCTTTGAAGAAGAAAGATCTAGCTGACTGAAATAAGTTCATTGGATGAAAACTAACAAAAATTGACAAGAACCACGAAAAGGTCTTGTATTTTAAGATAAAATCTGACGCTATGAAAGAAAAAACTTCCAGCTCGCCGAAATATGTTCATTTGCTGAAAATCAACAAAAACACGAAAAGTTCTTGTATTTGAAGATAAAATCTTTTTGCTTTGAAGAAGAAAGATCTCGCTGACTGAAATAAGTTCATAAGATGAAAACCAACAAAAATTGACAAGAACCACGAAAAATTCTTGTATTTTAAGATAAAATCTGACGCTATTAAAGAAAAAACTTCTCGCTCGCTGAAATATGTTCATTTGCTGAAAATCAACAAAACCACGAAAAGTTCTTGTATTTGAAGATAAAATCTTTCTGCTTTCAAGAAGAAAGATCCAGCTGACTGAAATAAGTTAATTGGATGAAAACCAACAAAAATTGACAAGAACCACGAAAAGTTCTTGTATTTTAAGATAAAATCTGACGCTATTAAAGAAAAAACTTCTCCCTCGCTGAAATATGTTCATTTGCTGAAAATCAACAAAACCACGAAAAGTTCTTGTATTTGAAGATAAAATCTTTTTGCTTTGAAGAAGAAAGATCTGGCTGACTGAAATAAGTTCATTGGATGAAAACCAACAAAAATTGACAAGAACCACGAAAAGTTCTTGTATTTTAAGATAAAATCTGACGCTATTAAAGAAAAAACTTCTCCCTCGCTGAAATATGTTCATTTGCTGAAAATCAACAAAACCACGAAAAGTTCTTGTATTTGAAGATAAAATCTTTTTGCTTTGAAGAAGAAAGATCGAGCTGACTGAAATAAGTTCATAAGATGAAAACCAACAAAAATTGACAAGAACCACGAAAAATTCTTGTATTTTAAGATAAAATCTGACGCTATGAAAGAAAAAACTTCTCGCTCGCTGAAATATGTTCATTTGCTGAAAATCAACAAAACCACGAAAAGTTCTTGTATTTGAAGAGAAAATCTTTTTGCTTTGAAGAAGAAAGATCCAGCTGACTGAAATAAGTTCATTGGATGAAAACCAACAAAAATTGACAAGAACCACGAAAAGTTCTTGTATTTTAAGATAAAATCTGACGCTATTAAAGAAAAAACTTCTCCCTCGCTGAAATATGTTCATTTGCTGAAAATCAACAAATCCACGAAAAGTTCTTGTATTTGAAGATAAAATCTTTTTGCTTTGAAGAAGAAAGATCTGGCTGACTGAAATAAGTTCATTGGATGAAAACCAACAAAAATTGACAAGAACCACGAAAAGTTCTTGTATTTTAAGACAAAATCTGACGCTATGAAAGAAAAAACTTCTCCCTCGCTGAAATATGTTCATTTGCTGAAAATCAACAAAACCACGAAAAGTTCTTGTATTTGAAGATAAAATATTTTTGCTTTGAAGAAGAAAGATCTCGCTGACTGAAATAAGTTCATCAGATGAAAACCAACAAAAATTGACAAGAACCACGAAAAATTCTTGTATTTTAAGATAAAATCTGACGCTATTAAAGAAAAAACTTCTCGCTCGCTGAAATATGTTCATTTGCTGAAAATCAACAAAACCACGAAAAGTTCTTGTATTTGAAGATAAAATCTTTTTGCTTTGAAGAAGAAAGATCTAGCTGACTGAAATAAGTTCATTGGATGAAAACCAACAAAAATTGACAAGAACCACGAAAAGTTCTTGTATTTTAAGATAAAATCTGACGCTATTAAAGAAAAAACTTCTCCCTCGCTGAAATATGTTCATTTGCTGAAAATCAACAAAACCACGAAAAGTTCTTGTATTTGAAGATAAAATCTTTTTGCTTTGAAGAAGAAAGATCTAGCTGACTGAAATAAGTTCATTTGATGAAAATCAACAAAAATTGACAAGAACCACGAAAAGTTCTTGTATTTTAAGATAAAATCTTACGCTTTTAAAGAAAAAACTTCTCGCTCGCTGAAATATGTTCATTTGCTGAAAATCAACAAAACCACGAAAAGTTCTTGTATTTGAAGATAAAATCTTTTTGCTTTGAAGAAGAAAGATCCAGCTGACTGAAATAAGTTCATAAGATGAAAACCAACAAAATTTGATTAGAACCACGAAAAGTTCTTGTATTTTAAGATAAAATCTGACGCTATTAAAGAAAAAACTTCTCGCTCGCTGAAATATGTTCATTTGCTGAAAATCAACAAAACCACGAAAAGTTCTTGTATTTGAAGATAAAATCTTTTTGCTTTGAAGAAGAAAGATCTAGCTGACTGAAATCAGTTCATTGGATGAAAACTAACAAAAATTGACAAGAACCACGAAAAGGTCTTGTATTTTAAGATAAAATCTGACGCTATTAAAGAAAAAACTTCCAGCTCGCCGAAATATGTTCATTTGCTGAAAATCAACAAAACCACGAAAAGTTCTTGTATTTGAAGATAAAATCTTTTTGCTTTCAAGAAGAAAGATCTAGCTGACTGAAATAAGTTCATTTGATGAAAATCAACAAAAATTGACAAGAACCACGAAAAGTTCTTGTATTTAAAGATAAAATCTTACGCTTTTGAAGAAAAAACTTCTCGCTCGCTGAAATATGTTCATTTGCTGAAAATCAACAAAACCACGAAAAGTTCTTGTATTTGAAGATAAAATCTTTTTGCTTTGAAGAAGAAAGATCCAGCTGACTGAAATAAGTTCATAAGATGAAAACCAACAAAATTTGATTAGAACCACGAAAGGTTCTTGTATTTTAAGATAAAATCTGACGCTATTAAAGAAAAAACTTCTCGCTCGCTGAAATATGTTCATTTGCTGAAAATCAACAAAACCACGAAAAGTTCTTATATTTGAAGATAAAATCTTTTTGCTTTGAAGAAGAAAGATCTAGCTGACTGAAATCAGTTCATTGGATGTAAACTAACAAAAATTGACAAGAACCATGAAAAGGTCTTGTATTTTAAGATAAAATCTGACGCTATTAAAGAAAAAACTTCCAGCTCGCCGAAATATGTTCATTTGCTGAAAATCAACAAAAACACGAAAAGTTCTTGTATTTGAAGATAAAATCTTTTTGCTTTGAAGAAGAAAGATCTAGCTGACTGAAATAAGTTAATTGGATGAAAACCAACAAAAATTGACAAGAACCACGAAAAGTTCTTGTATTTTAAGATAAAATCTGACGCTATTAAAGAAAAAACTTCTCGCTCGCTGAAATATGTTCATTTGCTGAAAATCAACAAAACCACGAAAAGTTCTTGTATTTGAAGATAAAATCTTTTTGCTTTGAAGAAGAAAGATCTGGCTGACTGAAATAAGTTCATTGGATGAAAACCAACAAAAATTGACAAGAACCACGAAAAGTTCTTGTATTTTAAGATAAAATCTGACGCTATTAAAGAAAAAACTTCTCCCTCGCTGAAATATGTTCATTTGCTGAAAATCAACAAAACCACGAAAAGTTCTTGTATTTGAAGATAAAATCTTTTTGCTTTGAAGAAGAAAGATCGAGCTGACTGAAATAAGTTCATAAGATGAAAACCAACAAAAATTGACAAGAACCACGAAAAATTCTTGTATTTTAAGATAAAATCTGACGCTATTAAAGAAAAAACTTCTCGCTCGCTGAAATATGTTCATTTGCTGAAAATCAACAAAACCACGAAAAGTTCTTGTATTTGAAGAGAAAATCTTTTTGCTTTGAAGAAGAAAGATCCAGCTGACTGAAATAAGTTCATTGGATGAAAACCAACAAAAATTGACAAGAACCACGAAAAGTTCTTGTATTTTAAGATAAAATCTGATGCTATTTAAGAAAAAACTTCTCCCTCGCTGAAATATGTTCATTTGCTGAAAATCAACAAAACCACGAAAAGTTCTTGTATTTGAAGATAAAATCTTTTTGCTTTGAAGAAGAAAGATCTAGCTGACTGAAATCAGTTCATTGGATGAAAACTAACAAAAATTGACAAGAACCACGAAAAGGTCTTGTATTTTAAGATAAAATCTGACGCTATTAAAGAAAAAACTTCCAGCTCGCCGAAATATGTTCATTTGCTGAAAATCAACAAAACCACGAAAAGTTCTTGTATTTGAAGATAAAATCTTTTTGCTTTCAAGAAGAAAGATCTAGCTGACTGAAATAAGTTCATTTGATGAAAATCAACAAAAATTGACAAGAACCACGAAAAGTTCTTGTATTTAAAGATAAAATCTTACGCTTTTGAAGAAAAAACTTCTCGCTCGCTGAAATATGTTCATTTGCTGAAAATCAACAAAACCACGAAAAGTTCTTGTATTTGAAGATAAAATCTTTTTGCTTTGAAGAAGAAAGATCCAGCTGACTGAAATAAGTTCATAAGATGAAAACCAACAAAATTTGATTAGAACCACGAAAGGTTCTTGTATTTTAAGATAAAATCTGACGCTATTAAAGAAAAAACTTCTCGCTCGCTGAAATATGTTCATTTGCTGAAAATCAACAAAACCACGAAAAGTTCTTGTATTTGAAGATAAAATCTTTTTGCTTTGAAGAAGAAAGATCTAGCTGACTGAAATCAGTTCATTGGATGTAAACTAACAAAAATTGACAAGAACCACGAAAAGGTCTTGTATTTTAAGATAAAATCTGACGCTATTAAAGAAAAAACTTCCAGCTCGCCATAATATGTTCATTTGCTGAAAATCAACAAAAACACGAAAAGTTCTTGTATTTGAAGATAAAATCTTTTTGCTTTGAAGAAGAAAGATCTAGCTGACTGAAATAAGTTAATTGGATGAAAACCAACAAAAATTGACAAGAACCACGAAAAGTTCTTGTATTTTAAGATAAAATCTGACGCTATTAAAGAAAAAACTTCTCCCTCGCTGAAATATGTTCATTTGCTGAAAATCAACAAAACCACGAAAAGTTCTTGTATTTGAAGATAAAATCTTTTTGCTTTGAAGAAGAAAGATCTGGCTGACTGAAATAAGTTCATTGGATGAAAACCAACAAAAATTGACAAGAACCACGAAAAGTTCTTGTATTTTAAGATAAAATCTGACGCTATTAAAGAAAAAACTTCTCCCTCGCTGAAATATGTTCATTTGCTGAAAATCAACAAAACCACGAAAAGTTCTTGTATTTGAAGATAAAATCTTTTTGCTTTGAAGAAGAAAGATCGAGCTGACTGAAATAAGTTCATGAGATGAAAACCAACAAAAATTGACAAGAACCACGAAAAATTCTTGTATTTTAAGATAAAATCTGACGCTATTAAAGAAAAAACTTCTCGCTCGCTGAAATATGTTCATTTGCTGAAAATCAACAAAACCACGAAAAGTTCTTGTATTTGAAGAGAAAATCTTTTTGCTTTGAAGAAGAAAGATCCAGCTGACTGAAATAAGTTCATTGGATGAAAACCAACAAAAATTGACAAGAACCACGAAAAGTTCTTGTATTTTAAGATAAAATCTGATGCTATTAAAGAAAAAACTTCTCCCTCGCTGAAATATGTTCATTTGCTGAAAATCAACAAAACCACGAAAAGTTCTTGTATTTGAAGATAAAATCTTTTTGCTTTGAAGAAGAAAGATCTTGCTGACTGAAATAAGTTCATAAGATGAAAACTAACAAAAATTGACAAGAACCACGAAAAGTTCTTGTATTTTAAGATAAAATCTTGCGCTATTAAAGAAAAAACTTCTCGCTCGCTGAAATATGTTCATTTGCTGAAAATCAACAAAACCACGAAAAGTTCTTGTATTTGAAGATAAAATCTTTTTGCTTTGAAGAAGAAAGATCCAGCTGACTGAAATAAGTTCATTTGATGAAAATCAACAAAAATTGACAAGAACCACGAAAAGTCTTTGTATTTTAAGATAAAATCTGACGCTATTAAAGAAAAAACTTCTCCCTCGCTGAAATATGTTCATTTGCTGAAAATCAACAAAACCACGAAAAGTTCTTGTATTTGAAGATAAAATCTTTTTGCTTTCAAGAAGAAAGATCCAGCTGACTGAAATAAGTTAATTGGATGAAAACCAACAAAAATTGACAAGAACCACGAAAAGTTCTTGTATTTTAAGATAAAATCTTACGCTATTGAAGAAAAAACTTCTCGCTCGCTGAAATATGTTCATTTGCTGAAAATCAACAAAACCACGAAAAGTTCTTGTATTTGAAGATAAAATCTTTTTGCTTTGAAGAAGAAAGATCCCGCTGACTGAAATAAGTTCATTTGATGAAAATCAACAAAAATTGACAAGAACCACGAAAAGTCTTTGTATTTTAAGATAAAATCTGACGCTATTAAAGAAAAAACTTCTCCCTCGCTGAAATATGTTCATTTGCTGAAAATCAACAAAACCACGAAAAGTTCTTGTATTTGAAGATAAAATCTTTTTGCTTTCAAGAAGAAAGATCCAGCTGACTGAAATAAGTTAATTGGATGAAAACCAACAAAAATTGACAAGAACCACGAAAAGTTCTTGTATTTTAAGATAAAATCTGACGCTATTAAAGAAAAAACTTCTCCCTCGCTGAAATATGTTCATTTGCTGAAAATCAACAAAACCACGAAAAGTTCTTGTATTTGAAGATAAAATCTTTTTGCTTTGAAGAAGAAAGATCTAGCTGACTGAAATAAGTTCATAAGATGAAAACTAACAAAAATTGACAAGAACCACGAAAAGTTCTTGTATTTTAAGATAAAATCTTACGCTATTGAAGAAAAAACTTCTAGCTCGCTGAAATATGTTCATTTGCTGAAAATCAACAAAACCACGAAAAGTTCTTGTATTTGAAGATAAAATCTTTTTGCTTTCAAGAAGAAAGATCTAGCTGACTGAAATAAGTTCATTTGATGAAAATCAACAAAAATTGACAAGAACCACGAAAAGTTCTTGTATTTTAAGATAAAATCTGACGCTTTTAAAGAAAAAACTTCTCGCTCGCTGAAATATGTTCATTTGCTGAAAATCAACAAAACCACGAAAAGTTCTTGTATTTGAAGATAAAATCTTTTTGCTTTGAAGAAGAAAGATCCAGCTGACTGAAATAAGTTCATAAGATGAAAACCAACAAAATTTGATTAGAACCACGAAAAGTTCTTGTATTTTAAGATAAAATCTTTTTGCTTTGAAGAAGAAAGATCCAGCTGACTGAAATAAGTTCATAAGATGAAAACCAACAAAATTTGATTAGAACCACGAAAAGGTCTTGTATTTTAAGATAAAATCTGACGCTATTAAAGAAAAAACTTCCAGCTCGCCATAATATGTTCATTTGCTGAAAATCAACAAAAACACGAAAAGTTCTTGTATTTGAAGATAAAATCTTTTTGCTTTGAAGAAGAAAGATCTAGCTGACTGAAATAAGTTAATTGGATGAAAACCAACAAAAATTGACAAGAACCACGAAAAGTTCTTGTATTTTAAGATAAAATCTGACGCTATTAAAGAAAAAACTTCTCCCTCGCTGAAATATGTTCATTTGCTGAAAATCAACAAAACCACGAAAAGTTCTTGTATTTGAAGATAAAATCTTTTTGCTTTGAAGAAGAAAGATCTGGCTGACTGAAATAAGTTCATTGGATGAAAACCAACAAAAATTGACAAGAACTACGAAAAGTTCTTGTATTTTAAGATAAAATCTGACGCTATTAAAGAAAAAACTTCTCCCTCGCTGAAATATGTTCATTTGCTGAAAATCAACAAAACCACGAAAAGTTCTTGTATTTGAAGATAAAATCTTTTTGCTTTGAAGAAGAAAGATCGAGCTGACTGAAATAAGTTCATGAGATGAAAACCAACAAAAATTGACAAGAACCACGAAAAATTCTTGTATTTTAAGATAAAATCTGACGCTATTAAAGAAAAAACTTCTCGCTCGCTGAAATATGTTCATTTGCTGAAAATCAACAAAACCACGAAAAGTTCTTGTATTTGAAGAGAAAATCTTTTTGCTTTGAAGAAGAAAGATCCAGCTGACTGAAATAAGTTCATTGGATGAAAACCAACAAAAATTGACAAGAACCACGAAAAGTTCTTGTATTTTAAGATAAAATCTGATGCTATTAAAGAAAAAACTTCTCCCTCGCTGAAATATGTTCATTTGCTGAAAATCAACAAAACCACGAAAAGTTCTTGTATTTGAAGATAAAATCTTTTTGCTTTGAAGAAGAAAGATCTTGCTGACTGAAATAAGTTCATAAGATGAAAACTAACAAAAATTGACAAGAACCACGAAAAGTTCTTGTATTTTAAGATAAAATCTTGCGCTATTAAAGAAAAAACTTCTCGCTCGCTGAAATATGTTCATTTGCTGAAAATCAACAAAACCACGAAAAGTTCTTGTATTTGAAGATAAAATCTTTTTGCTTTGAAGAAGAAAGATCCAGCTGACTGAAATAAGTTCATTTGATGAAAATCAACAAAAATTGACAAGAACCACGAAAAGTCTTTGTATTTTAAGATAAAATCTGACGCTATTAAAGAAAAAACTTCTCCCTCGCTGAAATATGTTCATTTGCTGAAAATCAACAAAACCACGAAAAGTTCTTGTATTTGAAGATAAAATCTTTTTGCTTTCAAGAAGAAAGATCCAGCTGACTGAAATAAGTTAATTGGATGAAAACCAACAAAAATTGACAAGAACCACGAAAAGTTCTTGTATTTTAAGATAAAATCTGACGCTATTAAAGAAAAAACTTCTCCCTCGCTGAAATATGTTCATTTGCTGAAAATCAACAAAACCACGAAAAGTTCTTGTATTTGAAGATAAAATCTTTTTGCTTTGAAGAAGAAAGATCTAGCTGACTGAAATAAGTTCATAAGATGAAAACTAACAAAAATTGACAAGAACCACGAAAAGTTCTTGTATTTTAAGATAAAATCTTACGCTATTGAAGAAAAAACTTCTAGCTCGCTGAAATATGTTCATTTGCTGAAAATCAACAAAACCACGAAAAGTTCTTGTATTTGAAGATAAAATCTTTTTGCTTTCAAGAAGAAAGATCGAGCTGACTGAAATAAGTTCATTTGATGAAAATCAACAAAAATTGACAAGAACCACGAAAAGTTCTTGTATTTTAAGATAAAATCTGACGCTTTTAAAGAAAAAACTTCTCGCTCGCTGAAATATGTTCATTTGCTGAAAATCAACAAAACCACGAAAAGTTCTTGTATTTGAAGATAAAATCTTTTTGCTTTGAAGAAGAAAGATCCAGCTGACTGAAATAAGTTCATAAGATGAAAACCAACAAAATTTGATTAGAACCACGAAAAGTTCTTGTATTTTAAGATAAAATCTTTTTGCTTTGAAGAAGAAAGATCTAGCTGACTGAAATCAGTTCATTGGATGTAAACTAACAAAAATTGACAAGAACCACGAAAAGGTCTTGTATTTTAAGATAAAATCTGACGCTATTAAAGAAAAAACTTCCAGCTCGCCATAATATGTTCATTTGCTGAAAATCAACAAAAACACGAAAAGTTCTTGTATTTGAAGATAAAATCTTTTTGCTTTGAAGAAGAAAGATCTAGCTGACTGAAATAAGTTAATTGGATGAAAACCAACAAAAATTGACAAGAACCACGAAAAGTTCTTGTATTTTAAGATAAAATCTGACGCTATTAAAGAAAAAACTTCTCCCTCGCTGAAATATGTTCATTTGCTGAAAATCAACAAAACCACGAAAAGTTCTTGTATTTGAAGATAAAATCTTTTTGCTTTGAAGAAGAAAGATCTGGCTGACTGAAATAAGTTCATTGGATGAAAACCAACAAAAATTGACAAGAACCACGAAAAGTTCTTGTATTTTAAGATAAAATCTGACGCTATTAAAGAAAAAACTTCTCCCTCGCTGAAATATGTTCATTTGCTGAAAATCAACAAAACCACGAAAAGTTCTTGTATTTGAAGATAAAATCTTTTTGCTTTGAAGAAGAAAGATCGAGCTGACTGAAATAAGTTCATGAGATGAAAACCAACAAAAATTGACAAGAACCACGAAAAATTCTTGTATTTTAAGATAAAATCTGACGCTATTAAAGAAAAAACTTCTCGCTCGCTGAAATATGTTCATTTGCTGAAAATCAACAAAACCACGAAAAGTTCTTGTATTTGAAGAGAAAATCTTTTTGCTTTGAAGAAGAAAGATCCAGCTGACTGAAATAAGTTCATTGGATGAAAACCAACAAAAATTGACAAGAACCACGAAAAGTTCTTGTATTTTAAGATAAAATCTGATGCTATTAAAGAAAAAACTTCTCCCTCGCTGAAATATGTTCATTTGCTGAAAATCAACAAAACCACGAAAAGTTCTTGTATTTGAAGATAAAATCTTTTTGCTTTGAAGAAGAAAGATCTTGCTGACTGAAATAAGTTCATAAGATGAAAACTAACAAAAATTGACAAGAACCACGAAAAGTTCTTGTATTTTAAGATAAAATCTTGCGCTATTAAAGAAAAAACTTCTCGCTCGCTGAAATATGTTCATTTGCTGAAAATCAACAAAACCACGAAAAGTTCTTGTATTTGAAGATAAAATCTTTTTGCTTTGAAGAAGAAAGATCCAGCTGACTGAAATAAGTTCATTTGATGAAAATCAACAAAAATTGACAAGAACCACGAAAAGTCTTTGTATTTTAAGATAAAATCTGACGCTATTAAAGAAAAAACTTCTCCCTCGCTGAAATATGTTCATTTGCTGAAAATCAACAAAACCACGAAAAGTTCTTGTATTTGAAGATAAAATCTTTTTGCTTTCAAGAAGAAAGATCCAGCTGACTGAAATAAGTTAATTGGATGAAAACCAACAAAAATTGACAAGAACCACGAAAAGTTCTTGTATTTTAAGATAAAATCTTACGCTATTGAAGAAAAAACTTCTCGCTCGCTGAAATATGTTCATTTGCTGAAAATCAACAAAACCACGAAAAGTTCTTGTATTTGAAGATAAAATCTTTTTGCTTTGAAGAAGAAAGATCCCGCTGACTGAAATAAGTTCATTTGATGAAAATCAACAAAAATTGACAAGAACCACGAAAAGTCTTTGTATTTTAAGATAAAATCTGACGCTATTAAAGAAAAAACTTCTCCCTCGCTGAAATATGTTCATTTGCTGAAAATCAACAAAACCACGAAAAGTTCTTGTATTTGAAGATAAAATCTTTTTGCTTTGAAGAAGAAAGATCCAGCTGACTGAAATAAGTTCATAAGATGAAAACCAACAAAATTTGATTAGAACCACGAAAAGTTCTTGTATTTTAAGATAAAATCTTTTTGCTTTGAAGAAGAAAGATCCAGCTGACTGAAATAAGTTCATAAGATGAAAACCAACAAAATTTGATTAGAACCACGAAAAGGTCTTGTATTTTAAGATAAAATCTGACGCTATTAAAGAAAAAACTTCCAGCTCGCCATAATATGTTCATTTGCTGAAAATCAACAAAAACACGAAAAGTTCTTGTATTTGAAGATAAAATCTTTTTGCTTTGAAGAAGAAAGATCTAGCTGACTGAAATAAGTTAATTGGATGAAAACCAACAAAAATTGACAAGAACCACGAAAAGTTCTTGTATTTTAAGATAAAATCTGACGCTATTAAAGAAAAAACTTCTCCCTCGCTGAAATATGTTCATTTGCTGAAAATCAACAAAACCACGAAAAGTTCTTGTATTTGAAGATAAAATCTTTTTGCTTTGAAGAAGAAAGATCTGGCTGACTGAAATAAGTTCATTGGATGAAAACCAACAAAAATTGACAAGAACTACGAAAAGTTCTTGTATTTTAAGATAAAATCTGACGCTATTAAAGAAAAAACTTCTCCCTCGCTGAAATATGTTCATTTGCTGAAAATCAACAAAACCACGAAAAGTTCTTGTATTTGAAGATAAAATCTTTTTGCTTTGAAGAAGAAAGATCGAGCTGACTGAAATAAGTTCATGAGATGAAAACCAACAAAAATTGACAAGAACCACGAAAAATTCTTGTATTTTAAGATAAAATCTGACGCTATTAAAGAAAAAACTTCTCGCTCGCTGAAATATGTTCATTTGCTGAAAATCAACAAAACCACGAAAAGTTCTTGTATTTGAAGAGAAAATCTTTTTGCTTTGAAGAAGAAAGATCCAGCTGACTGAAATAAGTTCATTGGATGAAAACCAACAAAAATTGACAAGAACCACGAAAAGTTCTTGTATTTTAAGATAAAATCTGATGCTATTAAAGAAAAAACTTCTCCCTCGCTGAAATATGTTCATTTGCTGAAAATCAACAAAACCACGAAAAGTTCTTGTATTTGAAGATAAAATCTTTTTGCTTTGAAGAAGAAAGATCTTGCTGACTGAAATAAGTTCATAAGATGAAAACTAACAAAAATTGACAAGAACCACGAAAAGTTCTTGTATTTTAAGATAAAATCTTGCGCTATTAAAGAAAAAACTTCTCGCTCGCTGAAATATGTTCATTTGCTGAAAATCAACAAAACCACGAAAAGTTCTTGTATTTGAAGATAAAATCTTTTTGCTTTGAAGAAGAAAGATCCAGCTGACTGAAATAAGTTCATTTGATGAAAATCAACAAAAATTGACAAGAACCACGAAAAGTCTTTGTATTTTAAGATAAAATCTGACGCTATTAAAGAAAAAACTTCTCCCTCGCTGAAATATGTTCATTTGCTGAAAATCAACAAAACCACGAAAAGTTCTTGTATTTGAAGATAAAATCTTTTTGCTTTCAAGAAGAAAGATCCAGCTGACTGAAATAAGTTAATTGGATGAAAACCAACAAAAATTGACAAGAACCACGAAAAGTTCTTGTATTTTAAGATAAAATCTGACGCTATTAAAGAAAAAACTTCTCCCTCGCTGAAATATGTTCATTTGCTGAAAATCAACAAAACCACGAAAAGTTCTTGTATTTGAAGATAAAATCTTTTTGCTTTGAAGAAGAAAGATCTAGCTGACTGAAATAAGTTCATAAGATGAAAACTAACAAAAATTGACAAGAACCACGAAAAGTTCTTGTATTTTAAGATAAAATCTTACGCTATTGAAGAAAAAACTTCTAGCTCGCTGAAATATGTTCATTTGCTGAAAATCAACAAAACCACGAAAAGTTCTTGTATTTGAAGATAAAATCTTTTTGCTTTCAAGAAGAAAGATCGAGCTGACTGAAATAAGTTCATTTGATGAAAATCAACAAAAATTGACAAGAACCACGAAAAGTTCTTGTATTTTAAGATAAAATCTGACGCTTTTAAAGAAAAAACTTCTCGCTCGCTGAAATATGTTCATTTGCTGAAAATCAACAAAACCACGAAAAGTTCTTGTATTTGAAGATAAAATCTTTTTGCTTTGAAGAAGAAAGATCCAGCTGACTGAAATAAGTTCATAAGATGAAAACCAACAAAATTTGATTAGAACCACGAAAAGTTCTTGTATTTTAAGATAAAATCTTTTTGCTTTGAAGAAGAAAGATCTAGCTGACTGAAATCAGTTCATTGGATGTAAACTAACAAAAATTGACAAGAACCACGAAAAGGTCTTGTATTTTAAGATAAAATCTGACGCTATTAAAGAAAAAACTTCCAGCTCGCCATAATATGTTCATTTGCTGAAAATCAACAAAAACACGAAAAGTTCTTGTATTTGAAGATAAAATCTTTTTGCTTTGAAGAAGAAAGATCTAGCTGACTGAAATAAGTTAATTGGATGAAAACCAACAAAAATTGACAAGAACCACGAAAAGTTCTTGTATTTTAAGATAAAATCTGACGCTATTAAAGAAAAAACTTCTCCCTCGCTGAAATATGTTCATTTGCTGAAAATCAACAAAACCACGAAAAGTTCTTGTATTTGAAGATAAAATCTTTTTGCTTTGAAGAAGAAAGATCTGGCTGACTGAAATAAGTTCATTGGATGAAAACCAACAAAAATTGACAAGAACCACGAAAAGTTCTTGTATTTTAAGATAAAATCTGACGCTATTAAAGAAAAAACTTCTCCCTCGCTGAAATATGTTCATTTGCTGAAAATCAACAAAACCACGAAAAGTTCTTGTATTTGAAGATAAAATCTTTTTGCTTTGAAGAAGAAAGATCGAGCTGACTGAAATAAGTTCATGAGATGAAAACCAACAAAAATTGACAAGAACCACGAAAAATTCTTGTATTTTAAGATAAAATCTGACGCTATTAAAGAAAAAACTTCTCGCTCGCTGAAATATGTTCATTTGCTGAAAATCAACAAAACCACGAAAAGTTCTTGTATTTGAAGAGAAAATCTTTTTGCTTTGAAGAAGAAAGATCCAGCTGACTGAAATAAGTTCATTGGATGAAAACCAACAAAAATTGACAAGAACCACGAAAAGTTCTTGTATTTTAAGATAAAATCTGATGCTATTAAAGAAAAAACTTCTCCCTCGCTGAAATATGTTCATTTGCTGAAAATCAACAAAACCACGAAAAGTTCTTGTATTTGAAGATAAAATCTTTTTGCTTTGAAGAAGAAAGATCTTGCTGACTGAAATAAGTTCATAAGATGAAAACTAACAAAAATTGACAAGAACCACGAAAAGTTCTTGTATTTTAAGATAAAATCTTGCGCTATTAAAGAAAAAACTTCTCGCTCGCTGAAATATGTTCATTTGCTGAAAATCAACAAAACCACGAAAAGTTCTTGTATTTGAAGATAAAATCTTTTTGCTTTGAAGAAGAAAGATCCAGCTGACTGAAATAAGTTCATTTGATGAAAATCAACAAAAATTGACAAGAACCACGAAAAGTCTTTGTATTTTAAGATAAAATCTGACGCTATTAAAGAAAAAACTTCTCCCTCGCTGAAATATGTTCATTTGCTGAAAATCAACAAAACCACGAAAAGTTCTTGTATTTGAAGATAAAATCTTTTTGCTTTCAAGAAGAAAGATCCAGCTGACTGAAATAAGTTAATTGGATGAAAACCAACAAAAATTGACAAGAACCACGAAAAGTTCTTGTATTTTAAGATAAAATCTTACGCTATTGAAGAAAAAACTTCTCGCTCGCTGAAATATGTTCATTTGCTGAAAATCAACAAAACCACGAAAAGTTCTTGTATTTGAAGATAAAATCTTTTTGCTTTGAAGAAGAAAGATCCCGCTGACTGAAATAAGTTCATTTGATGAAAATCAACAAAAATTGACAAGAACCACGAAAAGTCTTTGTATTTTAAGATAAAATCTGACGCTATTAAAGAAAAAACTTCTCCCTCGCTGAAATATGTTCATTTGCTGAAAATCAACAAAACCACGAAAAGTTCTTGTATTTGAAGATAAAATCTTTTTGCTTTCAAGAAGAAAGATCCAGCTGACTGAAATAAGTTAATTGGATGAAAACCAACAAAAATTGACAAGAACCACGAAAAGTTCTTGTATTTTAAGATAAAATCTGACGCTATTAAAGAAAAAACTTCTCCCTCGCTGAAATATGTTCATTTGCTGAAAATCAACAAAACCACGAAAAGTTCTTGTATTTGAAGATAAAATCTTTTTGCTTTGAAGAAGAAAGATCTAGCTGACTGAAATAAGTTCATAAGATGAAAACTAACAAAAATTGACAAGAACCACGAAAAGTTCTTGTATTTTAAGATAAAATCTTACGCTATTGAAGAAAAAACTTCTCCCTCGCTGAAATATGTTCATTTGCTGAAAATCAACAAAACCACGAAAAGTTCTTGTATTTGAAGATAAAATCTTTTTGCTTTCAAGAAGAAAGATCTAGCTGACTGAAATAAGTTCATTTGATGAAAATCAACAAAAATTGACAAGAACCACGAAAAGTTCTTGTATTTTAAGATAAAATCTGACGCTTTTAAAGAAAAAACTTCTCGCTCGCTGAAATATGTTCATTTGCTGAAAATCAACAAAACCACGAAAAGTTCTTGTATTTGAAGATAAAATCTTTTTGCTTTGAAGAAGAAAGATCCAGCTGACTGAAATAAGTTCATAAGATGAAAACCAACAAAATTTGATTAGAACCACGAAAAGTTCTTGTATTTTAAGATAAAATCTGACGCTATTAAAGAAAAAACTTCTCGCTCGCTGAAATATGTTCATTTGCTGAAAATCAACAAAACCACGAAAAGTTCTTGTATTTGAAGATAAAATCTTTTTGCTTTGAAGAAGAAAGATCTAGCTGACTGAAATAAGTTCATTGGATGAAAACTAACAAAAATTGACAAGAACCACGAAAAGGTCTTGTATTTTAAGATAAAATCTGACGCTATTAAAGAAAAAACTTCCAGCTCGCCGAAATATGTTCATTTGCTGAAAATCAACAAAAACACGAAAATATTCTTGTATTTGAAGATAAAATCTTTTTGCTTTGAAGAAGAAAGATCTCGCTGACTGAAATAAGTTCATAAGATGAAAACCAACAAAAATTGACAAGAACCACGAAAAATTCTTGTATTTTAAGATAAAATCTGACGCTATTAAAGAAAAAACTTCTCGCTCGCTGAAATATGTTCATTTGCTGAAAATCAACAAATCCACGAAAAGTTCTTGTATTTGAAGATAAAATCTTTTTGCTTTGAAGAAGAAAGATCTGGCTGACTGAAATAAGTTCATTGGATGAAAACCAACAAAAATTGACAAGAACCACGAAAAGTTCTTGTATTTTAAGACAAAATCTGACGCTATTAAAGAAAAAACTTCTCCCTCGCTGAAATATGTTCATTTGCTGAAAATCAACAAAACCACGAAAAGTTCTTGTATTTGAAGATAAAATCTTTTTGCTTTGAAGAAGAAAGATCTAGCTGACTGAAATAAGTTCATAAGATGAAAACCAACAAAAATTGACAAGAACCACGAAAAATTCTTGTATTTTAAGATAAAATCTGACGCTATTAAAGAAAAAACTTCTCGCTCGCTGAAATATGTTCATTTGCTGAAAATCAACAAAACCACGAAAAGTTCTTGTATTTGAAGATAAAATCTTTTTGCTTTCAAGAAGAAAGATCTAGCTGACTGAAATAAGTTCATTGGATGAAAACCAACAAAAATTGACAAGAACCACGAAAAGTTCTTGTATTTTAAGATAAAATCTGACGCTATTAAAGAAAAAACTTCTCCCTCGCTGAAATATGTTCATTTGCTGAAAATCAACAAAACCACGAAAAGTTCTTGTATTTGAAGATAAAATCTTTTTGCTTTGAAGAAGAAAGATCGAGCTGACTGAAATAAGTTCATAAGATGAAAACTAACAAAAATTGACAAGAACCACGAAAAGTTCTTGTATTTTAAGATAAAATCTTACGCTATTGAAGAAAAAACTTCCAGCTCGCTGAAATATGTTCATTTGCTGAAAATCAACAAAACCACGCAAAGTTCTTGTATTTGAAGATAAAATCTTTTTGCTTTCAAGAAGAAAGATCTAGCTGACTGAAATAAGTTCATTTGATGAAAATCAACAAAAATTGACAAGAACCACGAAAAGTTCTTGTATTTTAAGATAAAATCTTACGCTTTTAAAGAAAAAACTTCTCGCTCGCTGAAATATGTTCATTTGCTGAAAATCAACAAAACCACGAAAAGTTCTTGTATTTGAAGATAAAATCTTTTTGCTTTGAAGAAGAAAGATCCAGCTGACTGAAATAAGTTCATAAGATGAAAACCAACAAAATTTGATTAGAACCACGAAAAGTTCTTGTATTTTAAGATAAAATCTGACGCTATTAAAGAAAAAACTTCTCGCTCGCTGAAATATGTTCATTTGCTGAAAATCAACAAAACCACGAAAAGTTCTTGTATTTGAAGATAAAATCTTTTTGCTTTGAAGAAGAAAGATCGAGCTGACTGAAATAAGTTCATGAGATGAAAACCAACAAAAATTGACAAGAACCACGAAAAATTCTTGTATTTTAAGATAAAATCTGACGCTATTAAAGAAAAAACTTCTCGCTCGCTGAAATATGTTCATTTGCTGAAAATCAACAAAACCACGAAAAGTTCTTGTATTTGAAGAGAAAATCTTTTTGCTTTGAAGAAGAAAGATCCAGCTGACTGAAATAAGTTCATTGGATGAAAACCAACAAAAATTGACAAGAACCACGAAAAGTTCTTGTATTTTAAGATAAAATCTGATGCTATTAAAGAAAAAACTTCTCCCTCGCTGAAATATGTTCATTTGCTGAAAATCAACAAAACCACGAAAAGTTCTTGTATTTGAAGATAAAATCTTTTTGCTTTGAAGAAGAAAGATCTTGCTGACTGAAATAAGTTCATAAGATGAAAACTAACAAAAATTGACAAGAACCACGAAAAGTTCTTGTATTTTAAGATAAAATCTTACGCTATTAAAGAAAAAACTTCTCGCTCGCTGAAATATGTTCATTTGCTGAAAATCAACAAAACCACGAAAAGTTCTTGTATTTGAAGATAAAATCTTTTTGCTTTGAAGAAGAAAGATCCAGCTGACTGAAATAAGTTCATTTGATGAAAATCAACAAAAATTGACAAGAACCACGAAAAGTCTTTGTATTTTAAGATAAAATCTGACGCTATTAAAGAAAAAACTTCTCCCTCGCTGAAATATGTTCATTTGCTGAAAATCAACAAAACCACGAAAAGTTCTTGTATTTGAAGATAAAATCTTTTTGCTTTCAAGAAGAAAGATCCAGCTGACTGAAATAAGTTAATTGGATGAAAACCAACAAAAATTGACAAGAACCACGAAAAGTTCTTGTATTTTAAGATAAAATCTTACGCTATTGAAGAAAAAACTTCTCGCTTGCTGAAATATGTTCATTTGCTGAAAATCAACAAAACCACGAAAAGTTCTTGTATTTGAAGATAAAATCTTTTTGCTTTGAAGAAGAAAGATCCCGCTGACTGAAATAAGTTCATTTGATGAAAATCAACAAAAATTGACAAGAACCACGAAAAGTCTTTGTATTTTAAGATAAAATCTGACGCTATTAAAGAAAAAACTTCTCCCTCGCTGAAATATGTTCATTTGCTGAAAATCAACAAAACCACGAAAAGTTCTTGTATTTGAAGATAAAATCTTTTTGCTTTCAAGAAGAAAGATCCAGCTGACTGAAATAAGTTAATTGGATGAAAACCAACAAAAATTGACAAGAACCACGAAAAGTTCTTGTATTTTAAGATAAAATCTTACGCTGTTGAAGAAAAAACTTCTAGCTCGCTGAAATATGTTCATTTGCTGAAAATCAACAAAACCACGAAAAGTTCTTGTATTTGAAGATAAAATCTTTTTGCTTTCAAGAAGAAAGATCTAGCTGACTGAAATAAGTTCATTTGATGAAAATCAACAAAAATTGACAAGAACCACGAAAAGTTCTTGTATTTTAAGATAAAATCTTGCGCTTTTAAAGAAAAAACTTCTCGCTCGCTGAAATATGTTCATTTGCTGAAAATCAACAAAACCACGAAAAGTTCTTGTATTTGAAGATAAAATCTTTTTGCTTTGAAGAAGAAAGATCCAGCTGACTGAAATAAGTTCATTTGATGAAAATCAACAAAAATTGACAAGAACCACGAAAAGTCTTTGTATTTTAAGATAAAATCTGACGCTATTAAAGAAAAAACTTCTCCCTCGCTGAAATATGTTCATTTGCTGAAAATCAACAAAACCACGAAAAGTTCTTGTATTTGAAGATAAAATCTTTTTGCTTTCAAGAAGAAAGATCCAGCTGACTGAAATAAGTTAATTGGATGAAAACCAACAAAAATTGACAAGAACCACGAAAAGTTCTTGTATTTTAAGATAAAATCTTACGCTATTGAAGAAAAAACTTCTCGCTCGCTGAAATATGTTCATTTGCTGAAAATCAACAATACCACGAAAAGTTCTTGTATTTGAAGATAAAATCTTTTTGCTTTGAAGAAGAAAGATCCCGCTGACTGAAATAAGTTCATTTGATGAAAATCAACAAAAATTGACAAGAACCACGAAAAGTCTTTGTATTTTAAGATAAAATCTGACGCTATTAAAGAAAAAACTTCTCCCTCGCTGAAATATGTTCATTTGCTGAAAATCAACAAAACCACGAAAAGTTCTTGTATTTGAAGATAAAATCTTTTTGCTTTCAAGAAGAAAGATCCAGCTGACTGAAATAAGTTAATTGGATGAAAACCAACAAAAATTGACAAGAACCACGAAAAGTTCTTGTATTTTAAGATAAAATCTGACGCTATTAAAGAAAAAACTTCTCCCTCGCTGAAATATGTTCATTTGCTGAAAATCAACAAAACCACGAAAAGTTCTTGTATTTGAAGATAAAATCTTTTTGCTTTCAAGAAGAAAGATCTAGCTGACTGAAATAAGTTCATTTGATGAAAATCAACAAAAATTGACAAGAACCACGAAAAGTTCTTGTATTTTAAGATAAAATCTTACGCTTTTAAAGAAAAAACTTCTCGCTCGCTGAAATATGTTCATTTGCTGAAAATCAACAAAACCACGAAAAGTTCTTGTATTTGAAGATAAAATCTTTTTGCTTTGAAGAAGAAAGATCCAGCTGACTGAAATAAGTTCATAAGATGAAAACCAACAAAATTTGATTAGAACCACGAAAAGTTCTTGTATTTTAAGATAAAATCTGACGCTATTAAAGAAAAAACTTCTCGCTCGCTGAAATATGTTCATTTGCTGAAAATCAACAAAACCACGAAAAGTTCTTGTATTTGAAGATAAAATCTTTTTGCTTTGAAGAAGAAAGATCTAGCTGACTGAAATAAGTTCATTGGATGAAAACTAACAAAAATTGACAAGAACCACGAAAAGGTCTTGTATTTTAAGATAAAATCTGACGCTATTAAAGAAAAAACTTCCAGCTCGCCGAAATATGTTCATTTGCTGAAAATCAACAAAAACACGAAAAGTTCTTGTATTTGAAGATAAAATCTTTTTGCTTTGAAGAAGAAAGATCTCGCTGACTGAAATAAGTTCATAAGATGAAAACCAACAAAAATTGACAAGAACCACGAAAAATTCTTGTATTTTAAGACAAAATCTGACGCTATTAAAGAAAAAACTTCTCCCTCGCTGAAATATGTTCATTTGCTGAAAATCAACAAAACCACGAAAAGTTCTTGTATTTGAAGATAAAATATTTTTGCTTTGAAGAAGAAAGATCTAGCTGACTGAAATAAGTTCATAAGATGAAAACCAACAAAAATTGACAAGAACCACGAAAAATTCTTGTATTTTAAGATAAAATCTGACGCTATTAAAGAAAAAACTTCTCGCTCGCTGAAATATGTTCATTTGCTGAAAATCAACAAAACCACGAAAAGTTCTTGTATTTGAAGATAAAATCTTTTTGCTTTCAAGAAGAAAGATCTAGCTGACTGAAATAAGTTCATTGGATGAAAACCAACAAAAATTGACAAGAACCACGAAAAGTTCTTGTATTTTAAGATAAAATCTGACGCTATTAAAGAAAAAACTTCTCCCTCGCTGAAATATGTTCATTTGCTGAAAATCAACAAAACCACGAAAAGTTCTTGTATTTTAAGATAAAATCTTACGCTATTGAAGAAAAAACTTCTAGCTCGCTGAAATATGTTCATTTGCTGAAAATCAACAAAACCACGAAAAGTTCTTGTATTTGAAGATAAAATCTTTTTGCTTTCAAGAAGAAAGATCTTGCTGACTGAAATAAGTTCATTGGATGAAAACCAACAAAAATTGACAAGAACCACGAAAAGTTCTTGTATTTTAAGATAAAATCTTACGCTTTTAAAGAAAAAACTTCTCGCTCGCTGAAATATGTTCATTTGCTGAAAATCAACAAAACCACGAAAAGTTCTTGTATTTGAAGATAAAATCTTTTTGCTTTGAAGAAGAAAGATCCAGCTGACTGAAATAAGTTCATAAGATGAAAACCAACAAAATTTGATTAGAACCACGAAAAGTTCTTGTATTTTAAGATAAAATCTGACGCTATTAAAGAAAAAACTTCTCGCTCGCTGAAATATGTTCATTTGCTGAAAATCAACAAAACCACGAAAAGTTCTTGTATTTGAAGATAAAATCTTTTTGCTTTGAAGAAGAAAGATCGAGCTGACTGAAATAAGTTCATGAGATGAAAACCAACAAAAATTGACAAGAACCACGAAAAATTCTTGTATTTTAAGATAAAATCTGACGCTATTAAAGAAAAAACTTCTCGCTCGCTGAAATATGTTCATTTGCTGAAAATCAACAAAACCACGAAAAGTTCTTGTATTTGAAGAGAAAATCTTTTTGCTTTGAAGAAGAAAGATCCAGCTGACTGAAATAAGTTAATTGGATGAAAACCAACAAAAATTGACAAGAACCACGAAAAGTTCTTGTATTTTAAGATAAAATCTTACGCTATTGAAGAAAAAACTTCTCGCTCGCTGAAATATGTTCATTTGCTGAAAATCAACAAAACCACGAAAAGTTCTTGTATTTGAAGATAAAATCTTTTTGCTTTGAAGAAGAAAGATCCCGCTGACTGAAATAAGTTCATTTGATGAAAATCAACAAAAATTGACAAGAACCACGAAAAGTCTTTGTATTTTAAGATAAAATCTGACGCTATTAAAGAAAAAACTTCTCCCTCGCTGAAATATGTTCATTTGCTGAAAATCAACAAAACCACGAAAAGTTCTTGTATTTGAAGATAAAATCTTTTTGCTTTCAAGAAGAAAGATCCAGCTGACTGAAATAAGTTAATTGGATGAAAACCAACAAAAATTGACAAGAACCACGAAAAGTTCTTGTATTTTAAGATAAAATCTGACGCTATTAAAGAAAAAACTTCTCCCTCGCTGAAATATGTTCATTTGCTGAAAATCAACAAAACCACGAAAAGTTCTTGTATTTGAAGATAAAATCTTTTTGTTTTGAAGAAGAAAGATCTTGCTGACTGAAATAAGTTCATAAGATGAAAACTAACAAAAATTGACAAGAACCACGAAAAGTTCTTGTATTTTAAGATAAAATCTTACGCTATTGAAGAAAAAACTTCTCGCTCGCTGAAATATGTTCATTTGCTGAAAATCAACAAAACCACGAAAAGTTCTTGTATTTGAAGATAAAATCTTTTTGCTTTGAAGAAGAAAGATCTAGCTGACTGAAATAAGTTCATTGGATGAAAACCAACAAAAATTGACAAGAACCACGAAAAGTTCTTGTATTTTAAGATAAAATCTGACGCTATTAAAGAAAAAACTTCTCCCTCGCTGAAATATGTTAATTTGCTGAAAATCAACAAAACCACGAAAAGTTCTTGTATTTGAAGATAAAATCTTTTTGCTTTGAAGAAGAAAGATCCAGCTGACTGAAATAAGTTCATTTGATGAAAATCAACAAAAATTGACAAGAACCACGAAAAGTCTTTGTATTTTAAGATAAAATCTGACGCTATTAAAGAAAAAACTTCTCCCTCGCTGAAATATGTTCATTTGCTGAAAATCAACAAAACCACGAAAAGTTCTTGTATTTGAAGATAAAATCTTTTTGCTTTGAAGAAGAAAGATCTGGCTGACTGAAATAAGTTCATTGGATGAAAACCAACAAAAATTGACAAGAACCACGAAAAGTTCTTGTATTTTAAGATAAAATCTGATGCTATTAAAGAAAAAACTTCTCCCTCGCTGAAATATGTTCATTTGCTGAAAATCAACAAAACCACGAAAAGTTCTTGTATTTGAAGATAAAATCTTTTTGCTTTGAAGAAGAAAGATCGAGCTGACTGAAATAAGTTCATTGGATGAAAACCAACAAAAATTGACAAGAACCACGAAAAGTTCTTGTATTTTAAGATAAAATCTTACGCTTTTAAAGAAAAAACTTCTCGCTCGCTGAAAGATGTTCATTTGCTGAAAATCAACAAAACCATGAAAAGTTCTTGTATTTCAAGATAAAATCTTTTTGCTTTGAAGAAGAAAGATCTAGCTGACTGAAATAAGTTCATAAGATGAAAACCAACAAAATTTGATTAGAACCACGAAAAGTTCTTGTATTTTAAGATAAAATCTGACGCTATTAAAGAAAAAACTTCTCGCTCGCTGAAATATGTTCATTTGCTGAAAATCAACAAAACCACGAAAAGTTCTTGTATTTGAAGATAAAATCTTTTTGCTTTGAAGAAGAAAGAGCCAGCTGACTGAAATAAGTTCATAAGATGAAAACCATAAAATTTGATTAGAACCACAAAAAGTTCTTGTATTTTAAGATAAAATCTGACGCTATTAAAGAAAAAACTTCTTGCTCGCTGAAATATGTTCATTTGCTGAAAATCAACAAAACCACGAAAAGTTCTTGTATTTGAAGATAAAATCTTTTTGCTTTGAAGAAGAAAGATCCAGCTGACTGAAATAAGTTCATTGGATGAAAACCAACAAAAATTGACAAGAACCACGAAAAGTTCTTGTATTTTAAGATAAAATCTGACGCTATTAAAGAAAAAACTTCTCCCTCGCTGAAATATGTTCATTTGCTGAAAATCAACAAAACCACGAAAAGTTCTTGTATTTGAAGATAAAATCTTTTTGCTTTGAAGAAGAAAGATCTAGCTGACTGAAATAAGTTCATAAGATGAAAACTAACAAAAATTGACAAGAACCACGAAAAGGTCTTGTATTTTAAGATAAAATCTGACGCTATTAAAGAAAAAACTTCTCCCTCGCTGAAATATGTTCATTTGCTGAAAATCAACAAAACCACGAAAAGTTCTTGTATTTGAAGATAAAATCTTTTTGCTTTGAAGAAGAAAGATCGAGCTGACTGAAATAAGTTCATAAGATGAAAACCAACAAAAATTGACAAGAACCACGAAAAATTCTTGTATTTTAAGATAAAATCTGACGCTATTAAAGAAAAAACTTCTCGCTCGCTGAAATATGTTCATTTGCTGAAAATCAACAAAACCACGAAAAGTTCTTGTATTTGAAGAGAAAATCTTTTTGCTTTGAAGAAGAAAGATCCAGCTGACTGAAATAAGTTCATTTGATGAAAATCAACAAAAATTGACAAGAACCACGAAAAGTCTTTGTATTTTAAGATAAAATCTGACGCTATTAAAGAAAAAACTTCTCCCTCGCTGAAATATGTTCATTTGCTGAAAATCAACAAAACCACGAAAAGTTCTTGTATTTGAAGATAAAATCTTTTTGCTTTGAAGAAGAAAGATCTGGCTGACTGAAACAAGTTCATTGGATGAAAACCAACAAAAATTGACAAGAACCACGAAAAGTTCTTGTATTTTAAGATAAAATCTGATGCTATTAAAGAAAAAACTTCTCCCTCGCTGAAATATGTTCATTTGCTGAAAATCAACAAAACCACGAAAAGTTCTTGTATTTGAAGATAAAATCTTTTTGCTTTGAAGAAGAAAGATCGAGCTGACTGAAATAAGTTCATAAGATGAAAACCAACAAAAATTGACAAGAACCACGAAAAGTTCTTGTATTTTAAGAATAAATCTTACGCTTTTAAAGAAAAAACTTCTCGCTCGCTGAAAGATGTTCATTTGCTGAAAATCAACAAAACCATGAAAAGTTCTTGTATTTGAAGATAAAATCTTTTTGCTTTGAAGAAGAAAGATCTAGCTGACTGAAATAAGTTCATAAGATGAAAACCAACAAAATTTGATTAGAACCACGAAAGGTTCTTGTATTTTAAGATAAAATCTGACGCTATTAAAGAAAAAACTTCTCGCTCGCTGAAATATGTTCATTTGCTGAAAATCAACAAAACCACGAAAAGTTCTTGTATTTGAAGATAAAATCTTTTTGCTTTGAAGAAGAAAGAGCCAGCTGACTGAAATAAGTTCATAAGATGAAAACCATAAAATTTGATTAGAACCACAAAAAGTTCTTGTATTTTAAGATAAAATCTGACGCTATTAAAGAAAAAACTTCTTGCTCGCTGAAATATGTTCATTTGCTGAAAATCAACAAAACCACGAAAAGTTCTTGTATTTGAAGATAAAATCTTTTTGCTTTGAAGAAGAAAGATCCAGCTGACTGAAATAAGTTCATTGGATGAAAACCAACAAAAATTGACAAGAACCACGAAAAGTTCTTGTATTTTAAGATAAAATCTGACGCTATTAAAGAAAAAACTTCTCCCTCGCTGAAATATGTTCATTTGCTGAAAATCAACAAAACCACGAAAAGTTCTTGTATTTGAAGATAAAATCTTTTTGCTTTGAAGAAGAAAGATCTAGCTGACTGAAATAAGTTCATAAGATGAAAACTAACAAAAATTGACAAGAACCACGAAAAGGTCTTGTATTTTAAGATAAAATCTGACGCTATTAAAGAAAAAACTTCTCCCTCGCTGAAATATGTTCATTTGCTGAAAATCAACAAAACCACGAAAAGTTCTTGTATTTGAAGATAAAATCTTTTTGCTTTGAAGAAGAAAGATCGAGCTGACTGAAATAAGTTCATAAGATGAAAACCAACAAAAATTGACAAGAACCACGAAAAATTCTTGTATTTTAAGATAAAATCTGACGCTATTAAAGAAAAAACTTCTCGCTCGCTGAAATATGTTCATTTGCTGAAAATCAACAAAACCACGAAAAGTTCTTGTATTTGAAGAGAAAATCTTTTTGCTTTGAAGAAGAAAGATCCAGCTGACTGAAATAAGTTCATTTGATGAAAATCAACAAAAATTGACAAGAACCACGAAAAGTCTTTGTATTTTAAGATAAAATCTGACGCTATTAAAGAAAAAACTTCTCCCTCGCTGAAATATGTTCATTTGCTGAAAATCAACAAAACCACGAAAAGTTCTTGTATTTGAAGATAAAATCTTTTTGCTTTGAAGAAGAAAGATCTGGCTGACTGAAACAAGTTCATTGGATGAAAACCAACAAAAATTGACAAGAACCACGAAAAGTTCTTGTATTTTAAGATAAAATCTGATGCTATTAAAGAAAAAACTTCTCCCTCGCTGAAATATGTTCATTTGCTGAAAATCAACAAAACCACGAAAAGTTCTTGTATTTGAAGATAAAATCTTTTTGCTTTGAAGAAGAAAGATCGAGCTGACTGAAATAAGTTCATAAGATGAAAACCAACAAAAATTGACAAGAACCACGAAAAGTTCTTGTATTTTAAGAATAAATCTTACGCTTTTAAAGAAAAAACTTCTCGCTCGCTGAAAGATGTTCATTTGCTGAAAATCAACAAAACCATGAAAAGTTCTTGTATTTGAAGATAAAATCTTTTTGCTTTGAAGAAGAAAGATCTAGCTGACTGAAATAAGTTCATAAGATGAAAACCAACAAAATTTGATTAGAACCACGAAAGGTTCTTGTATTTTAAGATAAAATCTGACGCTATTAAAGAAAAAACTTCTCGCTCGCTGAAATATGTTCATTTGCTGAAAATCAACAAAACCACGAAAAGTTCTTGTATTTGAAGATAAAATCTTTTTGCTTTGAAGAAGAAAGATCCAGCTGACTGAAATAAGTTCATAAGATGAAAACCATCAAAATTTGATTGGAACCACGAAAAGTTCTTGTATTTTAAGATAAAATCTGACGCTATTAAAGAAAAAACTTCTCGCTCGCTGAAATATGTTCATTTGCTGAAAATCAACAAAACCACGAAAAGTTCTTGTATTTGAAGATAAAATCTTTTTGCTTTGAAGAAGAAAGATCCAGCTGACTGAAATAAGTTCATTGGATGAAAACCAACAAAAATTGACAAGAACCACGAAAAGTTCTTGTATTTTAAGATAAAATCTGACGCTATTAAAGAAAAAACTTCTCCCTCGCTGAAATATGTTCATTTGCTGAAAATCAACAAAACCACGAAAAGTTCTTGTATTTGAAGATAAAATCTTTTTGCTTTGAAGAAGAAAGATCTAGCTGACTGAAATAAGTTCATAAGATGAAAACTAACAAAAATTGACAAGAACCACGAAAAATTCTTGTATTTTAAGATAAAATCTGACGCTATTAAAGAAAAAACTTCTCGCTCGCTGAAATATGTTCATTTGCTGAAAATCAACAAAACCACGAAAAGTTCTTGTATTTGAAGAGAATATCTTTTTGCTTTGAAGAAGAAAGATCCAGCTGACTGAAATAAGTTCATTGGATGAAAACCAACAAAAATTGACAAGAACCACGAAAAGTTCTTGTATTTTAAGATAAAATCTGACGCTATTAAAGAAAAAACTTCTCCCTCGCTGAAATATGTTCATTTGCTGAAAATCAACAAAAGCACGAAAAGTTCTTGTATTTGAAGATAAAATCTTTTTGCTTTGAAGAAGAAAGATCTAGCTGACTGAAATAAGTTCATTGGATGAAAACCAACAAAAATTGACAAGAACCACGAAAAGTTCTTGTATTTTAAGATAAAATCTGACGCTATTAAAGAAAAAACTTCTCCCTCGCTGAAATATGTTCATTTGCTGAAAATCAACAAAACCACGAAAAGTTCTTGTATTTGAAGATAAAATCTTTTTGCTTTGAAGAAGAAAGATCCAGCTGACTGAAATAAGTTCATTTGATGAAAATCAACAAAAATTGACGAGAACCACGAAAAGTCTTTGTATTTTAAGATAAAATCTGACGCTATTAAAGAAAAAACTTCTCCCTCGCTGAAATATGTTCATTTGCTGAAAATCAACAAAACCACGAAAAGTTCTTGTATTTGAAGATAAAATCTTTTTGCTTTCAAGAAGAAAGATCCAGCTGACTGAAATAAGTTAATTGGATGAAAACCAACAAAAATTGACAAGAACCACGAAAAGTTCTTGTATTTTAAGATAAAATCTGACGCTATTAAAGAAAAAACTTCTCCCTCGCTGAAATATGTTCATTTGCTGAAAATCAACAAAACCACGAAAAGTTCTTGTATTTGAAGATAAAATCTTTTTGCTTTGAAGAAGAAAGATCTGGCTGACTGAAATAAGTTCATTTGATGAAAACCAATAAAATTGACAAGAACCACGAAAAGTTCTTGTATTTTAAGATAAAATCTGACGCTATTAAAGAAAAAACTTCTCCCTCGCTGAAATATGTTCATTTGCTGAAAATCAACAAAACCACGAAAAGTTCTTGTATTTGAAGATAAAATCTTTTTGCTTTCAAGAAGAAAGATCTTGCTGACTGAAATAAGTTCATTCGATGAAAACCAACAAAAATTGACAAGAACCACGAAAAGTTCTTGTATTTTAAGATAAAATCTGACGCTATTAAAGAAAAAACTTCTCCCTCGGTGAAATATGTTCATTTGCTGAAAATCAACAAAACCACGAAAAGTTCTTGTATTTGAAGATAAAATCTTTTTGCTTTGAAGAAGAAAGATCTAGCTGACTGAAATATGTTCATTTGCTGAAAATCAACAAAACCACGAAAAGTTCTTGTATTTGAAGATAAAATCTTTTTGCTTTGAAGAAGAAAGATCTAGCTGACTGTAATCAGTTCATTGGATGAAAACCAACAAAAATTGACAAGAACCACGAAAAGTGCTTGTATTTTAAGATAAAATCTGACGCTATTAAAGAAAAAACTTCTCCCTCGCTGAAATATGTTCATTTGCTGAAATTCAACAAAACCACGAAAAGTTCTTGTATTTGAAGATAAAATATTTTTGCTTTGTAGAAGAAAGATCGAGCTGACTGAAATAAGTTCATTTGATGAAAACCAACAAAAATTGACAAGAACCACGAAAAGTTCTTGTATTTTAAGATAAAATCTGACGCTATTAAAGAAAAAACTTCTCCCTCGCTGAAATATGTTCATTTGCTGAAAATCAACAAAACCACGAAAAGTTCTTGTATTTGAAGATAAAATCTTTTTGCTTTGAAGAAGAAAGATCTGGCTGACTGAAATAAGTTCATTTGATGAAAACCAATAAAATTGACAAGAACCACGAAAAGTTCTTGTATTTTAAGATAAAATCTGACGCTATTAAAGAAAAAACTTCTCCCTCGCTGAAATATGTTCATTTGCTGAAAATCAACAAAACCACGAAAAGTTCTTGTATTTGAAGATAAAATCTTTTTGCTTTCAAGAAGAAAGATCTTGCTGACTGAAATAAGTTCATTCGATGAAAACCAACAAAAATTGACAAGAACCACGAAAAGTTCTTGTATTTTAAGATAAAATCTGACGCTATTAAAGAAAAAACTTCTCCCTCGGTGAAATATGTTCATTTGCTGAAAATCAACAAAACCACGAAAAGTTCTTGTATTTGAAGATAAAATCTTTTTGCTTTGAAGAAGAAAGATCTAGCTGACTGAAATATGTTCATTTGCTGAAAATCAACAAAACCACGAAAAGTTCTTGTATTTGAAGATAAAATCTTTTTGCTTTGAAGAAGAAAGATCTAGCTGACTGTAATCAGTTCATTGGATGAAAACCAACAAAAATTGACAAGAACCACGAAAAGTGCTTGTATTTTAAGATAAAATCTGACGCTATTAAAGAAAAAACTTCTCCCTCGCTGAAATATGTTCATTTGCTGAAATTCAACAAAACCACGAAAAGTTCTTGTATTTGAAGATAAAATATTTTTGCTTTGTAGAAGAAAGATCGAGCTGACTGAAATAAGTTCATTTGATGAAAACCAACAAAAATTGACAAGAACCACGAAAAGTTCTTGTATTTTAAGATAAAATCTTACGCTTTTAAAGAAAAAACTTCTCGCTCGCTGAAATATGTTCATTTGCTGAAAATCAACAAAACCACGAAAAGTTCTTGTATTTGAAGATGAAACCTTTTTGCTTTGAAGAAGAAAGATCTAGCTGACTGAAATAAGTTCATAAGATGAAAACCAACAAAAATTGACGAGAACCACGAAAAGTTCTTGTATTTTAAGATAAAATCTGACGCTATGAAAGAAAAAACTTCTCCCTCGCTGAAATATGTTCATTTGCTGAAAATCAACAAAACCACGAAAAGTTCTTGTATTTGAAGATAAAATCTTTTTGCTTTCAAGAAGAAAGATCTTGCTGACTGAAATAAGTTCATTGGATGAAAACCAACAAAAATTGACAAGAACCACGAAAAGTTCTTGTATTTTAAGATAAAATCTGACGCTATTAAAGAAAAAACTTCTCCCTCGGTGAAATATGTTCATTTGCTGAAAATCAACAAAACCACGAAAAGTTCTTGTATTTGAAGATAAAATCTTTTTGCTTTGAAGAAGAAAGATCCAGCTGACTGAAATATGTTCATTTGCTGAAAATCAACAAAACCACGAAAAGTTCTTGTATTTGAAGATAAAATCTTTTTGCTTTGAAGAAGAAAGATCTGGCTGACTGTAATAAGTTCATTGGATGAAAACCAACAAAAATTGACAAGAACCACGAAAAGTTCTTGTATTTTAAGATAAAATCTTACGCTTTTAAAGAAAAAACTTCTCGCTCGCTGAAATATGTTCATTTGCTGAAAATCAACAAAACCACGAAAAGTTCTTGTATTTGAAGATGAAACCTTTTTGCTTTGAAGAAGAAAGATCTAGCTGACTGAAATAAGTTCATGAGATGAAAACCAACAAAAATTGACGAGAACTACGAAAAGTTCTTGTATTTTAAGATAAAATCTGACGCTATTAAAGAAAAAACTTCTCCCTCGCTGAAATATGTTCATTTGCTGAAAATCAACAAAACCGCGAAAAGTTCTTGTATTTGAAGATAAAATCTTTTTGCTTTCAAGAAGAAAGATCTTGCTGACTGAAATAAGTTCATTGGATGAAAACCAACAAAAATTGACAAGAACCACGAAAAGTTCTTGTATTTTAAGATAAAATCTGACGCTATTAAAGAAAAAACTTCTCCCTCGGTGAAATATGTTCATTTGCTGAAAATCAACAAAACCACGAAAAGTTCTTGTATTTGAAGATAAAATCTTTTTGCTTTGAAGAAGAAAGATCTAGCTGACTGAAATAAGTTCATAAGATGAAAACTAACAAAAATTGACAAGAACCACGAAAAGTTCTTGTATTTTAAGATAAAATCTTACGCTTTGAAAGAAAAAACTCCTCGCTCGCTGAAATATGTTCATTTGCTGAAAATCAACAAAACCACGAAAAGCTCTTGTATGTGAAGATAAAATCTTTTTGCTTTGAAGAAGAAAGATCCAGCTGGCTGAAATAAGTTCATTGGATGAAAACCAACAAAAATTGACAAGAACCACGAAAAGTTCTTGTATTTTAAGATAAAATCTGACGCTATTAAAGAAAAAACTTCTCCCTCGCTGAAATATGTTCATTTGCTGAAAATCAACAAAACCACGAAAAGTTCTTGTATTTGAAGATAAAATCTTTTTGCTTTGAAGAAGAAAGATCTTGCTGACTGAAATAAGTTCATAAGATGAAAACTAACAAAAATTGACAAGAACCACGAAAAGTTCTTGTATTTTAAGATAAAATCTGACGCTATTAAAGAAAAAACTTCTCCCTCGCTGAAATATGTTCATTTGCTGAAAATCAACAAAACCACGAAAAGTTCTTGTATTTGAAGATAAAATCTTTTTGCTTTGAAGAAGAAAGATCTGGCTGACTGAAATAAGTTCATTGGATGAAAACCAACAAAAATTGACAAGAACCACGAAAAGTTCTTGTATTTTAAGATAAAATCTGACGCTATTAAAGAAAAAACTTCTCCCTCGCTGAAATATGTTCATTTGCTGAAAATCAACAAAACCACGAAAAGTTCTTGTATTTGAAGATAAAATCTTTTTGCTTTGAAGAAGAAAGATCTAGCTGACTGAAATAAGTTCATTTGATGAAAATCAACAAAAATTGACAAGAACCACGAAAAGTTTTTGTATTTTAAGATAAAATCTGACGCTATTAAAGAAAAAACTTCTCCCTCGCTGAAATATGTTCATTTGCTGAAAATCAACAAAACCACGAAAAGTTCTTGTATTTGAAGATAAAATCTTTTTGCTTTGAAGAAGAAATATCTGGCTGACTGAAATAAGTTCATTGGATGAAAACCAATAAAATTGACAAGAACCACGAAAAGTTCTTGTATTTTAAGATAAAATCTGACGCTATTAAAGAAAAAACTTCTCCCTCGCTGAAATATGTTCATTTGCTGAAAATCAACAAAACCACGAAAGGTTCTTGTATTTGAAGATAAAATCTTTTTGCTTTGAAGAAGAAAGATCTTGCTGACTGAAATAAGTTCATAAGATGAAAACCAACAAAATTTGATTAGAACCACGAAAAGTTCTTGTATTTGAAGATAAAATCTGACGCTATTAAAGAAAAAACTTCTCGCTCGCTGAAATATGTTCATTTGCTGAAAATCAACAAAACCACGAAAAGTTCTTGTATTTGAAGATAAAATCTTTTTGCTTTGAAGAAGAAAGATCGAGCTGACTGAAATAAGTTCATAAGATGAAAACTAACAAAAATTGACAAGAACCACGAAAAGTTCTTGTATTTTAAGATAAAATCTTACACTATTGAAGAAAAAACTTCTAGCTCGCTGAAATATGTTCATTTGCTGAAAATCAACAAAACCACGAAAAGTTCTTGTATTTGAGATAAAATCTTTTTGCTTTCAAGAAGAAAGATCTCGCTGACTGAAATAAGTTCATTGGATGAAAACCAACAAAAATTGACAAGAACCACGAAAAGTTCTTGTATTTTAAGATAAAATCTGACGCTATTAAAGAAAAAACTTCTCCCTCGCTGAAATATGTTCATTTGCTGAAAATCAACAAAACCACGAAAAGTTCTTGTATTTGAAGATAAAATCTTTTTGCTTTGAAGAAGAAAGATCTTGCTGACTGAAATAAGTTCATTTGATGAAAATCAACAAAAATTGACAAGAACCACGAAAAGTTTTTGTATTTTAAGATAAAATCTGACGCTATTAAATAAAAACTTCTCCCTCGCTGAAATATGTTCATTTGCTGAAAATCAACAAAACCAAGAAAAGTTCTTGTATTTGAAGATAAAATCTTTTTGCTTTGAAGAAGAAAGATCGAGCTGACTGAAATAAGTTCATAAGATGAAAACTAACAAAAATTGACAAGAACCACGAAAAGTTCTTGTATTTTAAGATAAAATCTTACACTATTGAAGAAAAAACTTCTAGCTCGCTGAAATATGTTCATTTGCTGAAAATCAACAAAACCACGAAAAGTTCTTGTATTTGAGATAAAATCTTTTTGCTTTCAAGACGAAAGATCTCGCTGACTGAAATAAGTTCATTGGATGAAAACCAACAAAAATTGACAAGAACCACGAAAAGTTCTTGTATTTTAAGATAAAATCTGACGCTATTAAAGAAAAAACTTCTCCCTCGCTGAAATATGTTCATTTGCTGAAAATCAACAAAACCACGAAAAGTTCTTGTATTTGAAGATAAAATCTTTTTGCTTTGAAGAAGAAAGATCTTGCTGACTGAAATAAGTTCATTTGATGAAAATCAACAAAAATTGACAAGAACCACGAAAAGTTTTTGTATTTTAAGATAAAATCTGACGCTATTAAATAAAAACTTCTCCCTCGCTGAAATATGTTCATTTGCTGAAAATCAACAAAACCAAGAAAAGTTCTTGTATTTGAAGATAAAATCTTTTTGCTTTGAAGAAGAAAGATCGAGCTGACTGAAATAAGTTCATAAGATGAAAACTAACAAAAATTGACAAGAACCACGAAAAGTTCTTGTATTTTAAGATAAAATCTGACGCTATTAAAGAAAAAACTTCTCCCTCGCTGAAATATGTTCATTTGCTGAAAATCAACAAAACCACGAAAAGTTCTTGTATTTGAAGATCAAATCTTTTTGCTTTCAAGAAGAAAGATCTTGCTGACTGAAATAAGTTCATTGGATGAAAACCAACAAAAATTGACAAGAACCACGAAAAGTTCTTGTATTTTAAGATAAAATCTGACGCTATTAAAGAAAAAACTTCTCCCTCGGTGAAATATGTTCATTTGCTGAAAATCAACAAAACCACGAAAAGTTCTTGTATTTGAAGATAAAATCTTTTTGCTTTGAAGAAGAAAGATCTAGCTGACTGAAATATGTTCATTTGCTGAAAATCAACAAAACCACGAAAAGTTCTTGTATTTGAAGATAAAATCTTTTTGCTTTGAAGAAGAAAGATCTAGCTGACTGTAATAAGTTCATTGGATGAAAACCAACAAAGATTGACAAGAACCACGAAAAGTGCTTGTATTTTAAGATAAAATCTGACGCTATTAAAGAAAAAACTTCTCCCTCGCTGAAATATGTTCATTTGCTGAAAATCAACAAAACCACGAAAAGTTCTTGTATTTGAAGATAAAATATTTTTGCTTTGAAGAAGAAAGATCGAGCTGACTGAAATAAGTTCATTTGATGAAAACCAACAAAAATTGACAAGAACCACGAAAAGTTCTTGTATTTTAAGATAAAATCTGACGCTATTAAAGAAAAAACTTCTCGCTCGCTGAAATATGTTCATTTGCTGAAAATCAACAAAACCACGAAAAGTTCTTGTATTTGAAGATGAAACCTTTTTGCTTTGAAGAAGAAAGATCTAGCTGACTGAAATAAGTTCATAAGATGAAAACCAACAAAAATTGACGAGAACCACGAAAAGTTCTTGTATTTTAAGATAAAATCTGACGCTATTAAAGAAAAAACTTCTCCCTCGCTGAAATATGTTCATTTGCTGAAAATCAACAAAACCACGAAAAGTTCTTGTATTTGAAGATAAAATCTTTTTGCTTTCAAGAAGAAAGATCTTGCTGACTGAAATAAGTTCATTGGATGAAAACCAACAAAAATTGACAAGAACCACGAAAAGTTCTTGTATTTTAAGATAAAATCTGACGCTATTAAAGAAAAAACTTCTCCCTCGGTGAAATATGTTCATTTGCTGAAAATCAACAAAACCACGAAAAGTTCTTGTATTTGAAGATAAAATCTTTTTGCTTTGAAGAAGAAAGATCTAGCTGACTGAAATATGTTCATTTGCTGAAAATCAACAAAACCACGAAAAGTTCTTGTATTTGAAGATGAAACCTTTTTGCTTTGAAGAAGAAAGATCTAGCTGACTGAAATAAGTTCATAAGATGAAAACCAACAAAAATTGACGAGAACTACGAAAAGTTCTTGTATTTTAAGATAAAATCTGACGCTATTAAAGAAAAAACTTCTCCCTCGCTGAAATATGTTCATTTGCTGAAAATCAACAAAACCGCGAAAAGTTCTTGTATTTGAAGATAAAATCTTTTTGCTTTCAAGAAGAAAGATCTTGCTGACTGAAATAAGTTCATTGGATGAAAACCAACAAAAATTGACAAGAACCACGAAAAGTTCTTGTATTTTAAGATAAAATCTGACGCTATTAAAGAAAAAACTTCTCCCTCGGTGAAATATGTTCATTTGCTGAAAATCAACAAAACCACGAAAAGTTCTTGTATTTGAAGATAAAATCTTTTTGCTTTGAAGAAGAAAGATCCAGCTGACTGAAATAAGTTCATAAGATGAAAACTAACAACAATTGACAAGAACCACGAAAAGTTCTTGTATTTTAAGATAAAATCTTACGCTTTTAAAGAAAAAACTCCTCGCTCGCTGAAATATGTTCATTTGCTGAAAATCAACAAAACCACGAAAAGTTCTTGTATTTGAAGATAAAATCTTTTTGCTTTGAAGAAGAAAGATCCAGCTGACTGAAATAAGTTCATTGGATGAAAACCAACAAAAATTGACAAGAACCACGAAAAGTTCTTGTATTTTAAGATAAAATCTGACGCTATTAAAGAAAAAACTTCTCCCTCGCTGAAATATGTTCATTTGCTGAAAATCAACAAAACCACGAAAAGTTCTTGTATTTGAAGATAAAATCTTTTTGCTTTGAAGAAGAAAGATCTTGCTGACTGAAATAAGTTCATAAGATGAAAACTAACAAAAATTGACAAGAACCACGAAAAGTTCTTGTATTTTAAGATAAAATCTTACGCTATTGAAGAAAAAACTTCTAGCTCGCTGAAATATGTTCATTTGCTGAAAATCAACAAAACCACGAAAAGTTCTTGTATTTGAAGATAAAATCTTTTTGCTTTGAAGAAGAAAGATCCAGCTGACTGAAATAAGTTCATTTGATGAAAATCAACAAAAATTGACAAGAACCACGAAAAGTTTTTGTATTTTAAGATAAAATCTGACGCTATTAAAGAAAAAACTTCTCCCTCGCTGAAATATGTTCATTTGCTGAAAATCAACAAAACCACGAAAAGTTCTTGTATTTGAAGATAAAATCTTTTTGCTTTGAAGAAGAAAGATCTGGCTGACTGAAATAAGTTCATTGGATGAAAACCAACAAAAATTGACAAGAACCACGAAAAGTTCTTGTATTTTAAGATAAAATCTGACGCTATTAAAGAAAAAACTTCTCCCTCGCTGAAATATGTTCATTTGCTGAAAATCAACAAAACCACGAAAAGTTCTTGTATTTGAAGATAAAATCTTTTTGCTTTCAAGAAGAAAGATCTTGCTGACTGAAATAAGTTCATTGGATGAAAACCAACAAAAATTGACAAGAACCACGAAAAGTTCTTGTATTTTAAGATAAAATCTGACGCTATTAAAGAAAAAACTTCTCCCTCGGTGAAATATGTTCATTTGCTGAAAATCAACAAAACCACGAAAAGTTCTTGTATTTGAAGATAAAATCTTTTTGCTTTGAAGAAGAAAGATCCAGCTGACTGAAATATGTTCATTTGCTGAAAATCAACAAAACCACGAAAAGTTCTTGTATTTGAAGATAAAATCTTTTTGCTTTGAAGAAGAAAGATCTGGCTGACTGTAATAAGTTCATTGGATGAAAACCAACAAAAATTGACAAGAACCACGAAAAGTTCTTGTATTTTAAGATAAAATCTGACGCTATTAAAGAAAAAACTTCTCCCTCGCTGAAATATGTTCATTTGCTGAAAATCAACAAAACCGCGAAAAGTTCTTGTATTTGAAGATAAAATCTTTTTGCTTTCAAGAAGAAAGATCTTGCTGACTGAAATAAGTTCATTGGATGAAAACCAACAAAAATTGACAAGAACCACGAAAAGTTCTTGTATTTTAAGATAAAATCTGACGCTATTAAAGAAAAAACTTCTCCCTCGGTGAAATATGTTCATTTGCTGAAAATCAACAAAACCACGAAAAGTTCTTGTATTTGAAGATAAAATCTTTTTGCTTTGAAGAAGAAAGATCTAGCTGACTGAAATAAGTTCATAAGATGAAAACTAACAAAAATTGACAAGAACCACGAAAAGTTCTTGTATTTTAAGATAAAATCTTACGCTTTTAAAGAAAAAACTCCTCGCTCGCTGAAATATGTTCATTTGCTGAAAATCAACAAAACCACGAAAAGTTCTTGTATTTGAAGATAAAATCTTTTTGCTTTGAAGAAGAAAGATCCAGCTGACTGAAATAAGTTCATTTGATGAAAATCAACAAAAATTGACAAGAACCACGAAAAGTTTTTGTATTTTAAGATAAAATCTGACGCTATTAAAGAAAAAACTTCTCCCTCGCTGAAATATGTTCATTTGCTGAAAATCAACAAAACCACGAAAAGTTCTTGTATTTGAAGATAAAATCTTTTTGCTTTGAAGAAGAAAGATCTGGCTGACTGAAATAAGTTCATTGGATGAAAACCAACAAAAATTGACAAGAACCACGAAAAGTTCTTGTATTTTAAGATAAAATCTGACGCTATTAAAGAAAAAACTTCTCCCTCGCTGAAATATGTTCATTTGCTGAAAATCAACAAAACCACGAAAAGTTCTTGTATTTGAAGATAAAATATTTTTGCTTTGAAGAAGAAAGATCGAGCTGACTGAAATAAGTTCATTTGATGAAAATCAACAAAAATTGACAAGAACCACGAAAAGTTTTTGTATTTTAAGATAAAATCTGACGCTATTAAAGAAAAAACTTCTCCCTCGCTGAAATATGTTCATTTGCTGAAAATCAACAAAACCACGAAAAGTTCTTGTACTTGAAGATAAAATCTTTTTGCTTTGAAGAAGAAAGATCTGGCTGACTGAAATAAGTTCATTGGATGAAAACCAACAAAAATTGACAAGAACCACGAAAAGTTCTTGTATTTTAAGATAAAATCTGACGCTATTAAAGAAAAAACTTCTCCCTCGCTGAAATATGTTCATTTGCTGAAAATCAACAAAACCACGAAAGGTTCTTGTATTTGAAGATAAAATCTTTTTGCTTTGAAGAAGAAAGATCTTGCTGACTGAAATAAGTTCATAAGATGAAAACCAACAAAATTTGATTAGAACCACGAAAAGTTCTTGTATTTGAAGATAAAATCTGACGCTATTAAAGAAAAAACTTCTCGCTCGCTGAAATATGTTCATTTGCTGAAAATCAACAAAACCACGAAAAGTTCTTGTATTTGAAGATAAAATCTTTTTGCTTTGAAGAAGAAAGATCTAGCTGACTGAAATAAGTTCATTGGATGAAAACCAACAAAAATTGACAAGAACCACGAAAAGTTCTTGTATTTTAAGATAAAATCTGACGCTATTATAGAAAAAACTTCTCCCTCGCTGAAATATGTTCATTTGCTGAAAATCAACAAAACCACGAAAAGTTCTTGTATTTTAAGATAAAATCTGACGCTATTAAAGAAAAAACTTCTCGCTCGCTGAAATATGTTCATTTGCTGAAAATCAACAAAACCACGAAAAGTTCTTGTATTTGAAGATAAAATCTTTTTGCTTTGAAGAAGAAAGATCTAGCTGACTGAAATAAGTTCATTGGATGAAAACCAACAAAAATTGACAAGAACCACGAAAAGTTCTTGTATTTTAAGATAAAATCTGACGCTATTAAAGAAAAAACTTCTCCCTCGCTGAAATATGTTCATTTGCTGAAAATCAACAAAACCACGAAAAGTTCTTGTATTTGAAGATAAAATCTTTTTGCTTTGAAGAAGAAAGATCTAGCTGACTGAAATAAGTTCATAAGATGAAAACTAACAAAAATTGACAAGAACCACGAAAAGGTCTTGTATTTTAAGATCAAATCTGACGCTATTAAAGAAAAAACTTCTAGCTCGCTGAAATATGTTCATTTGCTGAAAATCAACAAAACCACGAAAAGTTCTTGTATTTGAAGATAAAATCTTTTTGCGTTCAAGAAGAAAGATCTTGCTGACTGAAATAAGTTCATTGGATGAAAACCAACAAAAATTGACAAGAACCACGAAAAGTTCTTGTATTTTAAGATAAAATCTGACGCTATTAAAGAAAAAACTTCTCCCTCACTGAAATATGTTCATTGCTGAAAATCAACAAAACCACGAAAAGTTCTTGTATTTGAAGATAAAATCTTTTTGCTTTGAAGAAGAAAGATCTAGCTGACTGAAATATATTCATTTGCTGAAAATCAACAAAACCACGAAAAGTTCTTGTATTTGAAGATAAAATCTTTTTGCTTTCAAGAAGAAAGATCCAGCTGACTGAAATAAGTTCATTTGATGAAAATCAACAAAAATTGACAAGAACCACGAAAAGTTTTTGTATTTTAAGGTAAAATCTTACGCTTTTAAAGAAAAAACTTCTCGCTCGCTGAAATATGTTCATTTGCTGAAAATCAACAAAACCACGAAAAGTTCTTGTATTTGAAGATAAAATCTTTTTGCTTTGAAGAAGAAAGATCCAGCTGACTGAAATAAGTTCATTGGATGAAAACCAACAAAAATTGACAAGAACCACGAAAAGTTCTTGTATTTTAAGATAAAATCTGACGCTATTAAAGAAAAAACTTCTCCCTCGCTGAAATATGTTCATTTGCTGAAAATCAACAAAACCACGAAAAGTTCTTGTATTTGAAGATAAAATCTTTTTGCTTTGAAGAAGAAAGATCTTGCTGACTGAAATAAGTTCATAAGATGAAAACTAACAAAAATTGACAAGAACCACGAAAAGTTCTTGTATTTTAAGATAAAATCTTACGCTATTGAAGAAAAAACTTCTAGCTCGCTGAAATATGTTCATTTGCTGAAAATCAACAAAACCACGAAAAGTTCTTGTATTTGAAGATAAAATCTTTTTGCTTTGAAGAAGATAGATCTAGCTGACTGAAATAAGTTCATTTGATGAAAATCAACAAAAATTGACAAGAACCACGAAAAGTTTTTGTATTTGAAGATAAAATCTGACGCTATTGAAGAAAAAACTTCTCCCTCGCTGAAATATGTTCATTTGCTGAAAATCAACAAAACCACGAAAAGTTCTTGTATTTGAAGATAAAATCTTTTTGCTTTGAAGAAGAAAGATCTGGCTGACTGAAATAAGTTCATTGGATGAAAACCAACAAAAATTGACAAGAACCACGAAAAGTTCTTGTATTTTAAGATAAAATCTGACGCTATTAAAGAAAAAACTTCTCCCTCGCTGAAATATGTTCATTTGCTGAAAATCAACAAAACCACGAAAAGTTCTTGTATTTGAAGATAAAATCTTTTTGCTTTGAAGAAGAAAGATCTAGCTGACTGAAATAAGTTCATGAGATGAAAACCAACAAAAATTGACGAGAACTACGAAAAGTTCTTGTATTTTAAGATAAAATCTGACGCTATTAAAGAAAAAACTTCTCCCTCGCTGAAATATGTTCATTTGCTGAAAATCAACAAAACCGCGAAAAGTTCTTGTATTTGAAGATAAAATCTTTTTGCTTTCAAGAAGAAAGATCTTGCTGACTGAAATAAGTTCATTGGATGAAAACCAACAAAAATTGACAAGAACCACGAAAAGTTCTTGTATTTTAAGATAAAATCTGACGCTATTAAAGAAAAAACTTCTCCCTCGGTGAAATATGTTCATTTGCTGAAAATCAACAAAACCACGAAAAGTTCTTGTATTTGAAGATAAAATCTTTTTGCTTTGAAGAAGAAAGATCTAGCTGACTGAAATAAGTTCATAAGATGAAAACTAACAAAAATTGACAAGAACCACGAAAAGTTCTTGTATTTTAAGATAAAATCTTACGCTTTGAAAGAAAAAACTCCTCGCTCGCTGAAATATGTTCATTTGCTGAAAATCAACAAAACCACGAAAAGCTCTTGTATGTGAAGATAAAATCTTTTTGCTTTGAAGAAGAAAGATCCAGCTGGCTGAAATAAGTTCATTGGATGAAAACCAACAAAAATTGACAAGAACCACGAAAAGTTCTTGTATTTTAAGATAAAATCTGACGCTATTAAAGAAAAAACTTCTCCCTCGCTGAAATATGTTCATTTGCTGAAAATCAACAAAACCACGAAAAGTTCTTGTATTTGAAGATAAAATCTTTTTGCTTTGAAGAAGAAAGATCTTGCTGACTGAAATAAGTTCATAAGATGAAAACTAACAAAAATTGACAAGAACCACGAAACTTTCTTGTATTTTAAGATAAAATCTGACGCTATTAAAGAAAAAACTTCTCCCTCGCTGAAATATGTTCATTTGCTGAAAATCAACAAAACCACGAAAAGTTCTTGTATTTGAAGATAAAATCTTTTTGCTTTGAAGAAGAAAGATCTAGCTGACTGAAATAAGTTCATTTGATGAAAATCAACAAAAATTGACAAGAACCACGAAAAGTTTTTGTATTTTAAGATAAAATCTGACGCTATTAAAGAAAAAACTTCTCCCTCGCTGAAATATGTTCATTTGCTGAAAATCAACAAAACCACGAAAAGTTCTTGTATTTGAAGATAAAATCTTTTTGCTTTGAAGAAGAAATATCTGGCTGACTGAAATAAGTTCATTGGATGAAAACCAACAAAAATTGACAAGAACCACGAAAAGTTCTTGTATTTTAAGATAAAATCTGACGCTATTAAAGAAAAAACTTCTCCCTCGCTGAAATATGTTCATTTGCTGAAAATCAACAAAACCACGAAAGGTTCTTGTATTTGAAGATAAAATCTTTTTGCTTTGAAGAAGAAAGATCTTGCTGACTGAAATAAGTTCATAAGATGAAAACCAACAAAATTTGATTAGAACCACGAAAAGTTCTTGTATTTGAAGATAAAATCTGACGCTATTAAAGAAAAAACTTCTCGCTCGCTGAAATATGTTCATTTGCTGAAAATCAACAAAACCACGAAAAGTTCTTGTATTTGAAGATATAATCTTTTTGCTTTGAAGAAGAAAGATCGAGCTGACTGAAATAAGTTCATAAGATGAAAACTAACAAAAATTGACAAGAACCACGAAAAGTTCTTGTATTTTAAGATAAAATCTTACACTATTGAAGAAAAAACTTCTAGCTCGCTGAAATATGTTCATTTGCTGAAAATCAACAAAACCACGAAAAGTTCTTGTATTTGAGATAAAATCTTTTTGCTTTCAAGAAGAAAGATCTCGCTGACTGAAATAAGTTCATTGGATGAAAACCAACAAAAATTGACAAGAACCACGAAAAGTTCTTGTATTTTAAGATAAAATCTGACGCTATTAAAGAAAAAACTTCTCCCTCGCTGAAATATGTTCATTTGCTGAAAATCAACAAAACCACGAAAAGTTCTTGTATTTGAAGATAAAATCTTTTTGCTTTGAAGAAGAAAGATCTTGCTGACTGAAATAAGTTCATTTGATGAAAATCAACAAAAATTGACAAGAACCACGAAAAGTTTTTGTATTTTAAGATAAAATCTGACGCTATTAAATAAAAACTTCTCCCTCGCTGAAATATGTTCATTTGCTGAAAATCAACAAAACCAAGAAAAGTTCTTGTATTTGAAGATAAAATCTTTTTGCTTTGAAGAAGAAAGATCGAGCTGACTGAAATAAGTTCATAAGATGAAAACTAACAAAAATTGACAAGAACCACGAAAAGTTCTTGTATTTTAAGATAAAATCTTACACTATTGAAGAAAAAACTTCTAGCTCGCTGAAATATGTTCATTTGCTGAAAATCAACAAAACCACGAAAAGTTCTTGTATTTGAGATAAAATCTTTTTGCTTTCAAGAAGAAAGATCTCGCTGACTGAAATAAGTTCATTGGATGAAAACCAACAAAAATTGACAAGAACCACGAAAAGTTCTTGTATTTTAAGATAAAATCTGACGCTATTAAAGAAAAAACTTCTCCCTCGCTGAAATATGTTCATTTGCTGAAAATCAACAAAACCACGAAAAGTTCTTGTATTTGAAGATAAAATCTTTTTGCTTTGAAGAAGAAAGATCTTGCTGACTGAAATAAGTTCATTTGATGAAAATCAACAAAAATTGACAAGAACCACGAAAAGTTTTTGTATTTTAAGATAAAATCTGACGCTATTAAATAAAAACTTCTCCCTCGCTGAAATATGTTCATTTGCTGAAAATCAACAAAACCAAGAAAAGTTCTTGTATTTGAAGATAAAATCTTTTTGCTTTGAAGAAGAAAGATCGAGCTGACTGAAATAAGTTCATAAAATGAAAACTAACAAAAATTGACAAGAACCACGAAAAGTTCTTGTATTTTAATATAAAATCTTACACTATTGAAGAAAAAACTTCTAGCTCGCTGAAATATGTTCATTTGCTGAAAATCAACAAAACCACGAAAAGTTCTTGTATTTGAGATAAAATCTTTTTGCTTTCAAGAAGAAAGATCTCGCTGACTGAAATAAGTTAATTTGATGAAAATCAACAAAAATTGACAAGAACCACGAAAAGTTCTTGTATTTTAAGATAAAATCTGACGCTATTAAAGAAAAAACTTCTCCCTCGCTGAAATATGTTCATTTGCTGAAAATCAACAAAACCACGAAAAGTTCTTGTATTTGAAGACAAAATCTTTTTGCTTTGAAGAAGAAAGATCTTGCTGACTGAAATAAGTTCATTTGATGAAAATCAACAAAAATTGACAAGAACCACGAAAAGTTTTTGTATTTTAAGATAAAATCTGACGCTATTAAATAAAAACTTCTCCCTCGCTGAAATATGTTCATTTGCTGAAAATCAACAAAACCAAGAAAAGTTCTTGTATTTGAAGATAAAATCTTTTTGCTTTGAAGAAGAAAGATCTGGCTGACTGAAATAAGTTCATTGGATGAAAACCAACAAAAATTGACAAGAACCACGAAAAGTTCTTGTATTTTAAGATAAAATCTGACGCTATTAAAGAAAAAACTTCTCCCTCGCTGAAATATGTTCATTTGCTGAAAATCAACAAAACCACGAAAAGTTCTTGTATTTGAAGATCAAATCTTTTTGCTTTCAAGAAGAAAGATCTTGCTGACTGAAATAAGTTCATTGGATGAAAACCAACAAAAATTGACAAGAACCACGAAAAGTTCTTGTATTTTAAGATAAAATCTGACGCTATTAAAGAAAAAACTTCTCCCTCGGTGAAATATGTTCATTTGCTGAAAATCAACAAAACCACGAAAAGTTCTTGTATTTGAAGATAAAATCTTTTTGCTTTGAAGAAGAAAGATCTAGCTGACTGAAATATGTTCATTTGCTGAAAATCAACAAAACCACGAAAAGTTCTTGTATTTGAAGATAAAATCTTTTTGCTTTGAAGAAGAAAGATCTAGCTGACTGTAATAAGTTCATTGGATGAAAACCAACAAAGATTGACAAGAACCACGAAAAGTGCTTGTATTTTAAGATAAAATCTGACGCTATTAAAGAAAAAACTTCTCCCTCGCTGAAATATGTTCATTTGCTGAAAATCAACAAAACCACGAAAAGTTCTTGTATTTGAAGATAAAATATTTTTGCTTTGAAGAAGAAAGATCGAGCTGACTGAAATAAGTTCATTTGATGAAAACCAACAAAAATTGACAAGAACCACGAAAAGTTCTTGTATTTTAAGATAAAATCTGACGCTATTAAAGAAAAAACTTCTCGCTCGCTGAAATATGTTCATTTGCTGAAAATCAACAAAACCACGAAAAGTTCTTGTATTTGAAGATGAAACCTTTTTGATTTGAAGAAGAAAGATCTAGCTGACTGAAATAAGTTCATAAGATGAAAACCAACAAAAATTGACGAGAACCACGAAAAGTTCTTGTATTTTAAGATAAAATCTGACGCTATTAAAGAAAAAACTTCTCCCTCGCTGAAATATGTTCATTTGCTGAAAATCAACAAAACCACGAAAAGTTCTTGTATTTGAAGATAAAATCTTTTTGCTTTCAAGAAGAAAGATCTTGCTGACTGAAATAAGTTCATTGGATGAAAACCAACAAAAATTGACAAGAACCACGAAAAGTTCTTGTATTTTAAGATAAAATCTGACGCTATTAAAGAAAAAACTTCTCCCTCGGTGAAATATGTTCATTTGCTGAAAATCAACAAAACCACGAAAAGTTCTTGTATTTGAAGATAAAATCTTTTTGCTTTGAAGAAGAAAGATCTAGCTGACTGAAATATGTTCATTTGCTGAAAATCAACAAAACCACGAAAAGTTCTTGTATTTGAAGATGAAACCTTTTTGCTTTGAAGAAGAAAGAACTAGCTGACTGAAATAAGTTCATAAGATGAAAACCAACAAAAATTGACGAGAACTACGAAAAGTTCTTGTATTTTAAGATAAAATCTGACGCTATTAAAGAAAAAACTTCTCCCTCGCTGAAATATGTTCATTTGCTGAAAATCAACAAAACCGCGAAAAGTTCTTGTATTTGAAGATAAAATCTTTTTGCTTTCAAGAAGAAAGATCTTGCTGACTGAAATAAGTTCATTGGATGAAAACCAACAAAAATTGACAAGAACCACGAAAAGTTCTTGTATTTTAAGATAAAATCTGACGCTATTAAAGAAAAAACTTCTCCCTCGGTGAAATATGTTCATTTGCTGAAAATCAACAAAACCACGAAAAGTTCTTGTATTTGAAGATAAAATCTTTTTGCTTTGAAGAAGAAAGATCCAGCTGACTGAAATAAGTTCATAAGATGAAAACTAACAAAAATTGACAAGAACCACGAAAAGTTCTTGTATTTTAAGATAAAATCTTACGCTTTTAAAGAAAAAACTCCTCGCTCGCTGAAATATGTTCATTTGCTGAAAATCAACAAAACCACGAAAAGTTCTTGTATTTGAAGATAAAATCTTTTTGCTTTGAAGAAGAAAGATCCAGCTGACTGAAATAAGTTCATTGGATGAAAACCAACAAAAATTGACAAGAACCACGAAAAGTTCTTGTATTTTAAGATAAAATCTGACGCTATTAAAGAAAAAACTTCTCCCTCGCTGAAATATGTTCATTTGCTGAAAATCAACAAAACCACGAAAAGTTCTTGTATTTGAAGATAAAATCTTTTTGCTTTGAAGAAGAAAGATCTTGCTGACTGAAATAAGTTCATAAGATGAAAACTAACAAAAATTGACAAGAACCACGAAAAGTTCTTGTATTTTAAGATAAAATCTTACGCTATTGAAGAAAAAACTTCTAGCTCGCTGAAATATGTTCATTTGCTGAAAATCAACAAAACCACGAAAAGTTCTTGTATTTGAAGATAAAATCTTTTTGCTTTGAAGAAGAAAGATCCAGCTGACTGAAATAAGTTCATTTGATGAAAATCAACAAAAATTGACAAGAACCACGAAAAGTTTTTGTATTTTAAGATAAAATCTGACGCTATTAAAGAAAAAACTTCTCCCTCGCTGAAATATGTTCATTTGCTGAAAATCAACAAAACCACGAAAAGTTCTTGTATTTGAAGATAAAATCTTTTTGCTTTGAAGAAGAAAGATCTGGCTGACTGAAATAAGTTCATTGGATGAAAACCAACAAAAATTGACAAGAACCACGAAAAGTTCTTGTATTTTAAGATAAAATCTGACGCTATTAAAGAAAAAACTTCTCCCTCGCTGAAATATGTTCATTTGCTGAAAATCAACAAAACCACGAAAAGTTCTTGTATTTGAAGATAAAATCTTTTTGCTTTCAAGAAGAAAGCTCTTGCTGACTGAAATAAGTTCATTGGATGAAAACCAACAAAAATTGACAAGAACCACGAAAAGTTCTTGTATTTTAAGATAAAATCTGACGCTATTAAAGAAAAAACTTCTCCCTCGGTGAAATATGTTCATTTGCTGAAAATCAACAAAACCACGAAAAGTTCTTGTATTTGAAGATAAAATCTTTTTGCTTTGAAGAAGAAAGATCCAGCTGACTGAAATATGTTCATTTGCTGAAAATCAACAAAACCACGAAAAGTTCTTGTATTTGAAGATAAAATCTTTTTGCTTTGAAGAAGAAAGATCTGGCTGACTGTAATAAGTTCATTGGATGAAAACCAACAAAAATTGACAAGAACCACGAAAAGTTCTTGTATTTTAAGATAAAATCTGACGCTATTAAAGAAAAAACTTCTCCCTCGCTGAAATATGTTCATTTGCTGAAAATCAACAAAACCGCGAAAAGTTCTTGTATTTGAAGATAAAATCTTTTTGCTTTCAAGAAGAAAGATCTTGCTGACTGAAATAAGTTCATTGGATGAAAACCAACAAAAATTGACAAGAACCACGAAAAGTTCTTGTATTTTAAGATAAAATCTGACGCTATTAAAGAAAAAACTTCTCCCTCGGTGAAATATGTTCATTTGCTGAAAATCAACAAAACCACGAAAAGTTCTTATATTTGAAGATAAAATCTTTTTGCTTTGAAGAAGAAAGATCTTGCTGACTGAAATAAGTTCATAAGATGAAAACTAACAAAAATTGACAAGAACCACGAAAAGTTCTTGTATTTTAAGATAAAATCTTACGCTTTTAAAGAAAAAACTCCTCGCTCGCTGAAATATGTTCATTTGCTGAAAATCAACAAAACCACGAAAAGTTCTTGTATTTGAAGATAAAATCTTTTTGCTTTGAAGAAGAAAGATCCAGCTGACTGAAATAAGTTCATTGGATGAAAACCAACAAAAATTGACAAGAACCACGAAAAGTTCTTGTATTTTAAGATAAAATCTGACGCTATTAAAGAAAAAACTTCTCCCTCGCTGAAATATGTTCATTTGCTGAAAATCAACAAAACCACGAAAAGTTCTTGTATTTGAAGATAAAATCTTTTTGCTTTGAAGAAGAAAGATCTTGCTGACTGAAATAAGTTCATAAGATGAAAACTAACAAAAATTGACAAGAACCACGAAAAGTTCTTGTATTTTAAGATAAAATCTTACGCTATTGAAGAAAAAACTTCTAGCTCGCTGAAATATGTTCATTTGCTGAAAATCAACAAAACCACGAAAAGTTCTTGTATTTGAAGATAAAATCTTTTTGCTTTGAAGAAGAAAGATCCAGCTGACTGAAATAAGTTCATTTGATGAAAATCAACAAAAATTGACAAGAACCACGAAAAGTTTTTGTATTTTAAGATAAAATCTGACGCTATTAAAGAAAAAACTTCTCCCTCGCTGAAATATGTTCATTTGCTGAAAATCAACAAAACCACGAAAAGTTCTTGTATTTGAAGATAAAATCTTTTTGCTTTGAAGAAGAAAGATCTGGCTGACTGAAATAAGTTCATTGGATGAAAACCAACAAAAATTGACAAGAACCACGAAAAGTTCTTGTATTTTAAGATAAAATCTGACGCTATTAAAGAAAAAACTTCTCCCTCGCTGAAATATGTTCATTTGCTGAAAATCAACAAAACCACGAAAAGTTCTTGTATTTGAAGATAAAATCTTTTTGCTTTGAAGAAGAAAGATCTAGCTGACTGAAATAAGTTCATTTGATGAAAATCAACAAAAATTGACAAGAACCACGAAAAGTTTTTGTATTTTAAGATAAAATCTGACGCTATTAAAGAAAAAACTTCTCCCTCGCTGAAATATGTTCATTTGCTGAAAATCAACAAAACCACGAAAAGTTCTTGTACTTGAAGATAAAATCTTTTTGCTTTGAAGAAGAAAGATCTGGCTGACTGAAATAAGTTCATTGGATGAAAACCAACAAAAATTGACAAGAACCACGAAAAGTTCTTGTATTTTAAGATAAAATCTGACGCTATTAAAGAAAAAACTTCTCCCTCGCTGAAATATGTTCATTTGCTGAAAATCAACAAAACCACGAAAGGTTCTTGTATTTGAAGATAAAATCTTTTTGCTTTGAAGAAGAAAGATCTTGCTGACTGAAATAAGTTCATAAGATGAAAACCAACAAAATTTGATTAGAACCACGAAAAGTTCTTGTATTTGAAGATAAAATCTGACGCTATTAAAGAAAAAACTTCTCGCTCGCTGAAATATGTTCATTTGCTGAAAATCAACAAAACCACGAAAAGTTCTTGTATTTGAAGATAAAATCTTTTTGCTTTGAAGAAGAAAGATCTAGCTGACTGAAATAAGTTCATTGGATGAAAACCAACAAAAATTGACAAGAACCACGAAAAGTTCTTGTATTTTAAGATAAAATCTGACGCTATTAAAGAAAAAACTTCTCCCTCGCTGAAATATGTTCATTTGCTGAAAATCAACAAAACCACGAAAAGTTCTTGTATTTTAAGATAAAATCTGACGCTATTAAAGAAAAAACTTCTCGCTCGCTGAAATATGTTCATTTGCTGAAAATCAACAAAACCACGAAAAGTTCTTGTATTTGAAGATAAAATCTTTTTGCTTTGAAGAAGAAAGATCTAGCTGACTGAAATAAGTTCATTGGATGAAAACCAACAAAAATTGACAAGAACCACGAAAAGTTCTTGTATTTTAAGATAAAATCTGACGCTATTAAAGAAAAAACTTCTCCCTCGCTGAACTATGTTCATTTGCTGAAAATCAACAAAACCACGAAAAGTTCTTGTATTTGAAGATAAAATCTTTTTGCTTTGAAGAAGAAAGATCTAGCTGACTGAAATAAGTTCATAAGATGAAAACTAACAAAAATTGACAAGAACCACGAAAAGGTCTTGTATTTTAAGATCAAATCTGACGCTATTAAAGAAAAAACTTCTAGCTCGCTGAAATATGTTCATTTGCTGAAAATCAACAAAACCACGAAAAGTTCTTGTATTTGAAGATAAAATCTTTTTGCGTTCAAAAAGAAAGATCTTGCTGACTGAAATAAGTTCATTGGATGAAAACCAACAAAAATTGACAAGAACCACGAAAAGTTCTTGTATTTTAAGATAAAATCTGACGCTATTAAAGAAAAAACTTCTCCCTCACTGAAATATGTTCATTGCTGAAAATCAACAAAACCACGAAAAGTTCTTGTATTTGAAGATAAAATCTTTTTGCTTTGAAGAAGAAAGATCTAGCTGACTGAAATATATTCATTTGCTGAAAATCAACAAAACCACGAAAAGTTCTTGTATTTGAAGATAAAATCTTTTTGCTTTCAAGAAGAAAGATCCAGCTGACTGAAATAAGTTCATTTGATGAAAATCAACAAAAATTGACAAGAACCACGAAAAGTTTTTGTATTTTAAGGTAAAATCTTACGCTTTTAAAGAAAAAACTTCTCGCTCGCTGAAATATGTTCATTTGCTGAAAATCAACAAAACCACGAAAAGTTCTTGTATTTGAAGATAAAATCTTTTTGCTTTGAAGAAGAAAGATCTAGCTGACTGAAATAAGTTCATTGGATGAAAACCAACAAAAATTGACAAGAACCACGAAAAGTTCTTGTATTTTAAGATAAAATCTGAAGCTATTAAAGAAAAAACTTCTCCCTCGCTGAAATATGTTCATTTGCTGAAAATCAACAAAACCACGAAAAGTTCTTGTATTTGAAGATAAAATCTTTTTGCTTTGAAGAAGAAAGATCTGGCTGACTGAAATAAGTTCATTGGATGAAAACCAACAAAAATTGACAAGAACCACGAAAAGTTCTTGTATTTTAAGATAAAATCTGACGCTATTAAAGAAAAAACTTCTCCCTCGCTGAAATATGTTCATTTGCTGAAAATCAACAAAACCACGAAAAGTTCTTGTATTTGAAGATAAAATCTTTTTGCTTTGAAGAAGAAAGATCTAGCTGACTGAAATAAGTTCATTGGATGAAAACCAACAAAAATTGACAAGAACCACGAAAAGTTCTTGTATTTTAAGATAAAATCTGACGCTATTAAAGAAAAAACTTCTCCATCGCTGAAATATGTTCATTTGCTGAAAATCAACAAAACCACGAAAAGTTCTTGTATTTGAAGATAAAATCTTTTTGCTTTGAAGAAGAAAGATCTAGCTGACTGAAATAAGTTCATAAGATGAAAACCAACAAAATTTGATTAGAACCACGAAAAGTTCTTGTATTTTGAGATAAAATCTGACGCTATTAAAGAAAAAACTTCTCGCTCGCTGAAATATGTTCATTTGCTGAAAATCAACAAAACCACGAAAAGTTCTTGTATTTGAAGATAAAATCTTTTTGCTTTGAAGAAGAAAGATCTAGCTGACTGAAATAAGTTCATTGGATGAAAACCAACAAAAATTGACAAGAACCACGAAAAGTTCTTGTATTTTAAGATAAAATCTTACGCTATTGAAGAAAAAACTTCGAGCTCGCTGAAATATGTTCATTTGCTGAAAATCAGGAAAACCACGAAAAGTTCTTGTATTTGAAGATAAAATCTTTTTGCTTTGAAGAAGAAAGATCGAGCTGACTGAAATAAGTTCATTTGATGAAAACCAACAAAAATTGACAAGAACCACGAAAAGTTCTTGTATTTTCAGATAAAATCTTACGCTTTTAAAGAAAAAACTTCTCGCTCGCTGAAATATGTTCATTTGCTGAAAATCAACAAAACCACGAAAAGTTCTTGTATTTGAAGATAAAATCTTTTTGCTTTGAAGAAGAAAGATCTAGCTGACTGAAATAAGTTCATTGGATGAAAACCAACAAAAATTGACAAGAACCACGAAAAGTTCTTGTATTTTAAGATAAAATCTGACGCTATTAAAGAAAAACTTCTCCCTCGCTGAAATATGTTCATTTGCTGAAAATCAACAAAACCACGAAAAGTTCTTGTATTTGAAGATAAAATCTTTTTGCTTTGAAGAAGAAAGATCTAGCTGACTGAAATAAGTTCATTGGATGAAAACCAACAAAAATTGACAAGAACCACGAAAAGTTCTTGTATTTTAAGATAAAATCTGACGCTATTAAAGAAAAAACTTCTCCCTCGCTGAAATATGTTCATTTGCTGAAAATCAACAAAACCACGAAAAGTTCTTGTATTTGAAGATAAAATCTTTTTGCTTTGAAGAAGAAAGATCTTGCTGACTGAAATAAGTTCATAAGATGAAAACTAACAAAAATTGACAAGAACCACGAAAAGTTCTTGTATTTTAAGATAAAATCTTACGCTATTGAAGAAAAAACTTCTAGCTCGCTGAAATATGTTCATTTGCTGAAAATCAACAAAACCACGAAAAGTTCTTGTATTTGAAGATAAAATCTTTTTGCTTTGAAGAAGATAGATCTAGCTGACTGAAATAAGTTCATTTGATGAAAATCAACAAAAATTGACAAGAACCACGAAAAGTTTTTGTATTTGAAGATAAAATCTGACGCTATTAAAGAAAAAACTTCTCCCTCGCTGAAATATGTTCATTTGCTGAAAATCAACAAAACCACGAAAAGTTCTTGTATTTGAAGATAAAATCTTTTTGCTTTGAAGAAGAAAGATCTGGCTGACTGAAATAAGTTCATTGGATGAAAACCAACAAAAATTGACAAGAACCACGAAAAGTTCTTGTATTTTAAGATAAAATCTTACGCTTTTAAAGAAAAAACTTCTTGCTCGCTGAAATATGTTCATTTGCTGAAAATCAACAAAACCACGAAAAGTTCTTGTATTTGAAGATAAAATCTTTTTGCTTTGAAGAAGAAAGATCTAGCTGACTGAAATAAGTTCATTGGATGAAAACCAACAAAAATTGACAAGAACCACGAAAAGTTCTTGTATTTTAAGATAAAATCTGACGCTATTAAAGAAAAAACTTCTCCCTCGCTGAAATATGTTCATTTGCTGAAAATCAACAAAACCACGAAAAGTTCTTGTATTTGAAGATAAAATCTTTTTGCTTTGAAGAAGAAAGATCTAGCTGACTGAAATAAGTTCATTGGATGAAAACCAACAAAAATTGACAAGAACCACGAAAAGTTCTTGTATTTTAAGATAAAATCTGACGCTATTAAAGAAAAAACGTCTCCCTCGCTGAAATATGTTCATTTGCTGAAAATCAACAAAACCACGAAAAGTTCTTGTATTTGAAGATAAAATCTTTTTGCTTTGAAGAAGAAAGATCTTGCTGACTGAAATAAGTTCATAAGATGAAAACTAACAAAAATTGACAAGAACCACGAAAAGTTCTTGTATTTTAAGATAAAATCTTACGCTATTGAAGAAAAAACTTCTAGCTCGCTGAAATATGTTCATTTGCTGAAAATCAACAAAACCACGAAAAGTTCTTGTATTTGAAGATAAAATCTTTTTGCTTTGAAGAAGATAGATCTAGCTGACTGAAATAAGTTCATTTGATGAAAATCAACAAAAATTGACAAGAACCACGAAAAGTTTTTGTATTTGAAGATAAAATCTGACGCTATTAAAGAAAAAACTTCTCCCTCGCTGAAATATGTTCATTTGCTGAAAATCAACAAAACCACGAAAAGTTCTTGTATTTGAAGATAAAATCTTTTTGCTTTGAAGAAGAAAGATCTGGCTGACTGAAATAAGTTCATTGGATGAAAACCAACAAAAATTGACAAGAACCACGAAAAGTTCTTGTATTTTAAGATAAAATCTGACGCTATTAAAGAAAAAACTTCTCCCTCGCTGAAATATGTTCATTTGCTGAAAATCAACAAAACCACGAAAAGTTCTTGTATTTGAAGATAAAATCTTTTTGCTTTGAAGAAGAAAGATCTAGCTGACTGAAATAAGTTCATTTGATGAAAATCAACAAAAATTGACAAGAACCACGCAAAGTTTTTGTATTTTAAGATAAAATCTGACGCTATTAAAGAAAAAACTTCTCCCTCGCTGAAATATGTTCATTTGCTGAAAATCAACAAAACCACGAAAAGTTCTTGTATTTGAAGATGAAACCTTTTTGCTTTGAAGAAGAAAGATCGAGCTGACTGAAATAAGTTCATAAGATGAAAACCAACAAAATTTGATTAGAACCACGAAAAGTTCTTGTATTTTGAGATAAAATCTGACGCAATTAAAGAAAAAACTTCTCGCTCGCTGAAATATGTTCATTTGCTGAAAATCAACAAAACCACGAAAAGTTATTGTATTTGAAGATAAAATCTTTTTGCTTTGAAGAAGAAAGATCTAGCTGACTGAAATAAGTTCATTGGATGAAAACCAACAAAAATTGACAAGAACCACGAAAAGTTCTTGTATTTTAAGATAAAATCTTACGCTATTGAAGAAAAAACTTCGAGCTCGCTGAAATATGTTCATTTGCTGAAAATCAGGAAAACCACGAAAAGTTCTTGTATTTGAAGATAAAATCTTTTTGCTTTGAAGAAGAAAGATCGAGCTGACTGAAATAAGTTCATTGGATGAAAACCAACAAAAATTGATGAGAACCACGAAAAGTTCTTGTATTTTAAGATAAAATCTGACGCTATTAAAGAAAAAACTTCTCCCTCGCTGAAATATGTTCATTTGCTGAAAATCAACAAAACCACGAAAAGTTCTTGTATTTGAAGATAAAATATTTTTGCTTTGAAGAAGAAAGATCGAGCTGACTGAAATAAGTTCATTTGATGAAAACCAACAAAAATTGACAAGAACCACGAAAAGTTCTTGTATTTTAAGATAAAATCTTACGCTTTTAAAGAAAAAACTTCTCGCTCGCTGAAATATGTTCATTTGCTGAAAATCAACAAAACCACGAAAAGTTCTTGTATTTGAAGATAAAATCTTTTTGCTTTGAAGAAGAAAGATCTAGCTGACTGAAATAAGTTCATTGGATGAAAACCAACAAAAATTGACAAGAACCACGAAAAGTTCTTGTATTTTAAGATAAAATCTGACGCTATTAAAGAAAAAACTTCTCCCTCGCTGAAATATGTTCATTTGCTGAAAATCAACAAAACCACGAAAAGTTCTTGTATTTGAAGATAAAATCTTTTTGCTTTGAAGAAGAAAGATCTTGCTGACTGAAATAAGTTCATAAGATGAAAACTAACAAAAATTGACAAGAACCACGAAAAGTTCTTGTATTTTAAGATAAAATCTTACGCTATTGAAGAAAAAACTTCTAGCTCGCTGAAATATGTTCATTTGCTGAAAATCAACAAAACCACGAAAAGTTCTTGTATTTGAAGATAAAATCTTTTTGCTTTGAAGAAGAAAGATCTGGCTGACTGAAATAAGTTCATTGGATGAAAACCAACAAAAATTGACAAGAACCACGAAAAGTTCTTGTATTTTAAGATAAAATCTGACGCTATTAAAGAAAAAACTTCTCCCTCGCTGAAATATGTTCATTTGCTGAAAATCAACAAAACCACGAAAAGTTCTTGTATTTGAAGATAAAATCTTTTTGCTTTGAAGAAGAAAGATCTAGCTGACTGAAATAAGTTCATTTGATGAAAATCAACAAAAATTGACATGAACCACGCAAAGTTTTTGTATTTTAAGATAAAATCTGACGCTATTAAAGAAAAAACTTCTCCCTCGCTGAAATATGTTCATTTGCTGAAAATCAACAAAACCACGAAAAGTTCTTGTATTTGAAGATGAAACCTTTTTGCTTTGAAGAAGAAAGATCTAGCTGACTGAAATAAGTTCATAAGATGAAAACCAACAAAATTTGATTAGAACCACGAAAAGTTCTTGCATTTTGAGATAAAATCTGACGCTATTAAAGAAAAAACTTCTCGCTCGCTGAAATATGTTCATTTGCTGAAAATCAACAAAACCACGAAAAGTTCTTGTATTTGAAGATAAAATCTTTTTGCTTTGAAGAAGAAAGATCTAGCTGACTGAAATAAGTTCATTTGATGAAAATCAACAAAAATTGACAAGAACCACGAAAAGTTTTTGTATTTTAAGATAAAATCTGACGCTATTAAAGAAAAAACTTCTCCCTCGCTGAAATATGTTCATTTGCTGAAAATCAACAAAACCACGAAAAGTTCTTGTATTTGAAGATAAAATCTTTTTGCTTTGAAGAAGAAAGATCTGGCTGACTGAAATAAGTTCATTGGATGAAAACCAACAAAAATTGACAAGAACCACGAAAAGTTCTTGTATTTTAAGATAAAATCTGACGCTATTAAAGAAAAAACTTCTCCCTCGCTGAAATATGTTCATTTGCTGAAAATCAACAAAACCACGAAAAGTTCTTGTATTTGAAGATGAAACCTTTTTGCTTTGAAGAAGAAAGATCTCGCTGACTGAAATAAGTTCATAAGATGAAAACCAACAAAATTTGATTAGAACCACGAAAAGTTCTTGCATTTTGAGATAAAATCTGACGCTATTAAAGAAAAAACTTCTCGCTTGCTGAAATATGTTCATTTGCTGAAAATCAACAAAACCACGAAAAGTTCTTGTATTTGAAGATAAAATCTTTTTGCTTTGAAGAAGAAAGATCTAGCTGACTGAAATAAGTTCATTTGATGAAAATCAACAAAAATTGACAAGAACCACGAAAAGTTTTTGTATTTTAAGATAAAATCTGACGCTTTTAAAGAAAAAACTTCTCCCTCGCTGAAATATGTTCATTTGCTGAAAATCAACAAAACCACGAAAAGTTCTTGTATTTGAAGATAAAATCTTTTTGCTTTGAAGAAGAAAGATCTGGCTGACTGAAATAAGTTCATTGGATGAAAACCAACAAAAATTGACAAGAACCACGAAAAGTTCTTGTATTTTAAGATAAAATCTGACGCTATTAAAGAAAAAACTTCTCCCTCGCTGAAATATGTTCATTTGCTGAAAATCAACAAAACCACGAAAAGTTCTTGTATTTGAAGATAAAATCTTTTTGCTTTGAAGAAGAAAGATCTCGCTGACTGAAATAAGTTCATTTGATGAAAACCAACAAAAATTGACAAGAACCACGAAAAGTTCTTGTATTTTAAGATAAAATCTTACGCTTTTAAAGAAAAAACTTCTCGCTCGCTGAAATATGTTCATTTGCTGAAAATCAACAAAACCACGAAAAGTTCTTGTATTTGAAGATAAAATCTTTTTGCTTTGAAGAAGAAAGATCTAGCTGACTGAAATAAGTTCATTGGATGAAAACCAACAAAAATTGACAAGAACCACGAAAAGTTCTTGTATTTTAAGATAAAATCTGACGCTATTAAAGAAAAAACTTCTCCCTCGCTGAAATATGTTCATTTGCTGAAAATCAACAAAACCACGAAAAGTTCTTGTATTTGAAGATAAAATCTTTTTGCTTTGAAGAAGAAAGATCTTGCTGACTGAAATAAGTTCATAAGATGAAAACTAACAAAAATTGACAAGAACCACGAAAAGTTCTTGTATTTTAAGATAAAATCTTACGCTATTGAAGAAAAAACTTCTCGCTCGCTGAAATATGTTCATTTGCTGAAAATCAACAAAACCACGAAAAGTTCTTGTATTTGAAGATAAAATCTTTTTGCTTTGAAGAAGATAGATCTAGCTGACTGAAATAAGTTCATTTGATGAAAATCAACAAAAATTGACAAGAACCACGAAAAGTTTTTGTATTTTAAGATAAAATCTGACGCTATTAAAGAAAAAACTTCTCCCTCGCTGAAATATGTTCATTTGCTGAAAATCAACAAAACCACGAAAAGTTCTTGTATTTGAAGATAAAATCTTTTTGCTTTGAAGAAGAAAGATCTGGCTGACTGAAATAAGTTCATTGGATGAAAACCAACAAAAATTGACAAGAACCACGAAAAGTTCTTGTATTTTAAGATAAAATCTGACGCTATTAAAGAAAAAACTTCTCCCTCGCTGAAATATGTTCATTTGCTGAAAATCAACAAAACCACGAAAAGTTCTTGTATTTGAAGATAAAATCTTTTTGCTTTGAAGAAGAAAGATCTAGCTGACTGAAATAAGTTCATTTGATGAAAATCAACAAAAATTGACATGAACCACGCAAAGTTTTGTATTTTAAGATAAAATCTGACGCTATTAAAGAAAAAACTTCTCCCTCGCTGAAATATGTTCATTTGCTGAAAATCAACAAAACCACGAAAAGTTCTTGTATTTGAAGATGAAACCTTTTTGCTTTGAAGAAGAAAGATCTAGCTGACTGAAATAAGTTCATAAGATGAAAACCAACAAAATTTGATTAGAACCACGAAAAGTTCTTGCATTTTGAGATAAAATCTGACGCTATTAAAGAAAAAACTTCTCGCTCGCTGAAATATGTTCATTTGCTGAAAATCAACAAAACCACGAAAAGTTCTTGTATTTGAAGATAAAATCTTTTTGCTTTGAAGAAGAAAGATCTAGCTGACTGAAATAAGTTCATTTGATGAAAATCAACAAAAATTGACAAGAACCACGAAAAGTTTTTGTATTTTAAGATAAAATCTGACGCTATTAAAGAAAAAACTTCTCCCTCGCTGAAATATGTTCATTTGCTGAAAATCAACAAAACCACGAAAAGTTCTTGTATTTGAAGATAAAATCTTTTTGCTTTGAAGAAGAAAGATCTGGCTGACTGAAATAAGTTCATTGGATGAAAACCAACAAAAATTGACAAGAACCACGAAAAGTTCTTGTATTTTAAGATAAAATCTGACGCTATTAAAGAAAAAACTTCTCCCTCGCTGAAATATGTTCATTTGCTGAAAATCAACAAAACCACGAAAAGTTCTTGTATTTGAAGATGAAACCTTTTTGCTTTGAAGAAGAAAGATCTCGCTGACTGAAATAAGTTCATAAGATGAAAACCAACAAAATTTGATTAGAACCACGAAAAGTTCTTGCATTTTGAGATAAAATCTGACGCTATTAAAGAAAAAACTTCTCGCTTGCTGAAATATGTTCATTTGCTGAAAATCAACAAAACCACGAAAAGTTCTTGTATTTGAAGATAAAATCTTTTTGCTTTGAAGAAGAAAGATCTAGCTGACTGAAATAAGTTCATTTGATGAAAATCAACAAAAATTGACAAGAACCACGAAAAGTTTTTGTATTTTAAGATAAAATCTGACGCTATTAAAGAAAAAACTTCTCCCTCGCTGAAATATGTTCATTTGCTGAAAATCAACAAAACCACGAAAAGTTCTTGTATTTGAAGATAAAATCTTTTTGCTTTGAAGAAGAAAGATCTCGCTGACTGAAATAAGTTCATTTGATGAAAACCAACAAAAATTGACAAGAACCACGAAAAGTTCTTGTATTTTAAGATAAAATCTGACGCTATTAAAGAAAAAACTTCTCCCTCGCTGAAATATGTTAATTTGCTGAAAATCAACAAAACCACGAAAAGTTCTTGTATTTGAAGATAAAATCTTTTTGCTTTGAAGAAGAAAGATCTTGCTGACTGAAATAAGTTCATAAGATGAAAACTAACAAAAATTGACAAGAACCACGAAAAGTTCTTGTATTTTAAGATAAAATCTTACGCTATTGAAGAAAAAACTTCCAGCTCGCTGAAATATGTTCATTTGCTGAAAATCAACAAAACCACGAAAAGTTCTTGTATTTGAAGATAAAATCTTTTTGCTTTGAAGAAGATAGATCTAGCTGACTGAAATAAGTTCATTTGATGAAAATCAACAAAAATTGACAAGAACCACGAAAAGTTTTTGTATTTTAAGATAAAATCTGACGCTATTAAAGAAAAAACTTCTCCCTCGCTGAAATGTGTTCATTTGCTGAAAATCAACAAAACCACGAAAAGTTCTTGTATTTGAAGATAAAATCTTTTTGCTTTGAAGAAGAAAGATCTGGCTGACTGAAATAAGTTCATTGGATGAAAACCAACAAAAATTGACAAGAACCACGAAAAGTTCTTGTATTTTAAGATAAAATCTGACGCTATTAAAGAAAAAACTTCTCCCTCGCTGAAATATGTTCATTTGCTGAAAATCAACAAAACCACGAAAAGTTCTTGTATTTGAAGATAAAATCTTTTTGCTTTGAAGAAGAAAGATCTAGCTGACTGAAATAAGTTCATTTGATGAAAATCAACAAAAATTGACATGAACCACGCAAAGTTTTTGTATTTTAAGATAAAATCTGACGCTATTAAAGAAAAAACTTCTCCCTCGCTGAAATATGTTCATTTGCTGAAAATCAACAAAACCACGAAAAGTTCTTGTATTTGAAGATGAAACCTTTTTGCTTTGAAGAAGAAAGATCTAGCTGACTGAAATAAGTTCATAAGATGAAAACCAACAAAATTTGATTAGAACCACGAAAAGTTCTTGCATTTTGAGATAAAATCTGACGCTATTAAAGAAAAAACTTCTCGCTCGCTGAAATATGTTCATTTGCTGAAAATCAACAAAACCACGAAAAGTTCTTGTATTTGAAGATAAAATCTTTTTGCTTTGAAGAAGAAAGATCTAGCTGACTGAAATAAGTTCATTTGATGAAAATCAACAAAAATTGACAAGAACCACGAAAAGTTTTTGTATTTTAAGATAAAATCTGACGCTATTAAAGAAAAAACTTCTCCCTCGCTGAAATATGTTCATTTGCTGAAAATCAACAAAACCACGAAAAGTTCTTGTATTTGAAGATAAAATCTTTTTGCTTTGAAGAAGAAAGATCTGGCTGACTGAAATAAGTTCATTGGATGAAAACCAACAAAAATTGACAAGAACCACGAAAAGTTCTTGTATTTTAAGATAAAATCTGACGCTATTAAAGAAAAAACTTCTCCCTCGCTGAAATATGTTCATTTGCTGAAAATCAACAAAACCACGAAAAGTTCTTGTATTTGAAGATGAAACCTTTTTGCTTTGAAGAAGAAAGATCTCGCTGACTGAAATAAGTTCATAAGATGAAAACCAACAAAATTTGATTAGAACCACGAAAAGTTCTTGCATTTTGAGATAAAATCTGACGCTATTAAAGAAAAAACTTCTCGCTTGCTGAAATATGTTCATTTGCTGAAAATCAACAAAACCACGAAAAGTTCTTGTATTTGAAGATAAAATCTTTTTGCTTTGAAGAAGAAAGATCTAGCTGACTGAAATAAGTTCATTTGATGAAAATCAACAAAAATTGACAAGAACCACGAAAAGTTTTTGTATTTTAAGATAAAATCTGACGCTATTAAAGAAAAAACTTCTCCCTCGCTGAAATATGTTCATTTGCTGAAAATCAACAAAACCACGAAAAGTTCTTGTATTTGAAGATAAAATCTTTTTGCTTTGAAGAAGAAAGATCTGGCTGACTGAAATAAGTTCATTGGATGAAAACCAACAAAAATTGACAAGAACCACGAAAAGTTCTTGTATTTTAAGATAAAATCTGACGCTATTAAAGAAAAAACTTCTCCCTCGCTGAAATATGTTCATTTGCTGAAAATCAACAAAACCACGAAAAGTTCTTGTATTTGAAGATAAAATCTTTTTGCTTTGAAGAAGAAAGATCTCGCTGACTGAAATAAGTTCATTTGATGAAAATCAACAAAAATTGACAAGAACCACGCAAAGTTTTTGTATTTTAAGATAAAATCTGACGCTATTAAAGAAAAAACTTCTCCCTCGCTGAAATATGTTCATTTGCTGAAAATCAACAAAACCACGAAAAGTTCTTGTATTTGAAGATGAAACCTTTTTGCTTTGAAGAAGAAAGATCTAGCTGACTGAAATAAGTTCATAAGATGAAAACCAACAAAATTTGATTAGAACCACGAAAAGTTCTTGTATTTTGAGATAAAATCTGACGCTATTAAAGAAAAAACTTCTCGCTCGCTGAAATATGTTCATTTGCTGAAAATCAACAAAACCACGAAAAGTTCTTGTATTTGAAGATAAAATCTTTTTGCTTTGAAGAAGAAAGATCTAGCTGACTGAAATAAGTTCATTGGATGAAAACCAACAAAAATTGACAAGAACCACGAAAAGTTCTTGTATTTTAAGATAAAATCTTACGCCATTGAAGAAAAAACTTCTAGCTCGCTGAAATATGTTCATTTGCTGAAAATCAACAAAACCACGAAAAGTTCTTGTATTTGAAGATAAAATCTTTTTGCTTTGAAGAAGAAAGATCGAGCTGACTGAAATAAGTTCATTGGATGAAAACCAACAAAAATTGATAAGAACCACGAAAAGTTCTTGTATTTTAAGATAAAATCTGACGCTATTAAAGAAAAAACTTCTCCCTCGCTGAAATATGTTCATTTGCTGAAAATCAACAAAACCACGAAAAGTTCTTGTATTTGAAGATAAAATATTTTTGCTTTGAAGAAGAAAGATCGAGCTGACTGAAATAAGTTCATTTGATGAAAACCAACAAAAATTGACAAGAACCACGAAAAGTTCTTGTATTTTAAGATAAAATCTTACGCTTTTAAAGAAAAAACTTCTCGCTCGCTGAAATATGTTCATTTGCTGAAAATCAACAAAACCACGAAAAGTTCTTGTATTTGAAGATAAAATCTTTTTGCTTTGAAGAAGAAAGATCTAGCTGACTGAAATAAGTTCATTGGATGAAAACCAACAAAAATTGACAAGAACCACGAAAAGTTCTTGTATTTTAAGATAAAATCTGACGCTATTAAAGAAAAAACTTCTCCCTCGCTGAAATATGTTCATTTGCTGAAAATCAACAAAACCACGAAAAGTTCTTGTATTTGAAGATAAAATCTTTTTGCTTTGAAGAAGAAAGATCTTGCTGACTGAAATAAGTTCATAAGATGAAAACTAACAAAAATTGACAAGAACCACGAAAAGTTCTTGTATTTTAAGATAAAATCTTACGCTATTGAAGAAAAAACTTCTAGCTCGCTGAAATATGTTCATTTGCTGAAAATCAACAAAACCACGAAAAGTTCTTGTATTTGAAGATAAAATCTTTTTGCTTTGAAGAAGAAAGATCCAGCTGACTGAAATAAGTTCATTTGATGAAAATCAACAAAAATTGACAAGAACCACGAAAAGTTTTTGTATTTTAAGATAAAATCTGACGCTATTAAAGAAAAAACTTCTCCCTCGCTGAAATATGTTCATTTGCTGAAAATCAACAAAACCACGAAAAGTTCTTGTATTTGAAGATAAAATCTTTTTGCTTTGAAGAAGAAAGATCTGGCTGACTGAAATAAGTTCATTGGATGAAAACCAACAAAAATTGACAAGAACCACGAAAAGTTCTTGTATTTTAAGATAAAATCTGACGCTATTAAAGAAAAAACTTCTCCCTCGCTGAAATATGTTCATTTGCTGAAAATCAACAAAACCACGAAAAGTTCTTGTATTTGAAGATAAAATCTTTTTGCTTTGAAGAAGAAAGATCTAGCTGACTGAAATAAGTTCATTTGATGAAAATCAACAAAAATTGACAAGAACCACGAAAAGTTTTTGTATTTTAAGATAAAATCTGACGCTATGAAAGAAAAAACTTCTCCCTCGCTGAAATATGTTCATTTGCTGAAAATCAACAAAACCACGAAAAGTTCTTGTATTTGAAGATGAAACCTTTTTGCTTTGAAGAAGAAAGATCGAGCTGACTGAAATAAGTTCATAAGATGAAAACCAACAAAATTTGATTAGAACCACGAAAAGTTCTTGTATTTTGAGATAAAATCTGACGCTATTAAAGAAAAAACTTCTCGCTCGCTGAAATATTTTCATTTGCTGAAAATCAACAAAACCATGAAAAGTTCTTGTATTTGAAGATAAAATCTTTTTGCTTTGAAGAAGAAAGATCTAGCTGACTGAAATAAGTTCATTGGATGAAAACCAACAAAAATTGACAAGAACCACGAAAAGTTCTTGTATTTTAAGATAAAATCTTACGCTATTGAAGAAAAAACTTCTAGCTCGCTGAAATATGTTCATTTGCTGAAAATCAACAAAACCACAAAAAGTTCTTGTATTTGAAGATAAAATCTTTTTGCTTTCAAGAAGAAAGATCTTGCTGACTGAAATAAGTTCATTGGATGAAAACCAACAAAAATTGACAAGAACCACGAAAAGTTCTTGTATTTTAAGATAAAATCTGACGCTATTAAAGAAAAAACTTCTCCCTCGGTGAAATATGTTCATTTGCTGAAAATCAACAAAACCACGAAAAGTTCTTGTATTTGAAGATAAAATCTTTTTGCTTTGAAGAAGAAAGATCGAGCTGACTGAAATATGTTCATTTGCTGAAAATCAGCAAAACCACGAAAAGTTCTTGTATTTGAAGATAAAATCTTTTTGCTTTGAAGAAGAAAGATCCAGCTGACTGAAATAAGTTCATTTGATGAAAATCAACAAAAATTGACAAGAACCACGAAAAGTTTTTGTATTTTAAGATAAAATCTGACGCTATTAAAGAAAAAACTTCTCCCTCGCTGAAATATGTTCATTTGCTGAAAATCAACAAAACCACGAAAAGTTCTTGTATTTGAAGATAAAATCTTTTTGCTTTGAAGAAGAAAGATCTGGCTGACTGAAATAAGTTCATTGGATGAAAACCAACAAAAATTGACAAGAACCACGAAAAGTTCTTGTATTTTAAGATAAAATCTGACGCTATTAAAGAAAAAACTTCTCCCTCGCTGAAATATGTTCATTTGCTGAAAATCAACAAAACCACGAAAAGTTCTTGTATTTGAAGATAAAATCTTTTTGCTTTGAAGAAGAAAGATCTAGCTGACTGAAATAAGTTCATTTGATGAAAATCAACAAAAATTGACAAGAACCACGAAAAGGTTTTGTATTTTAAGATAAAATCTGACGCTATTAAAGAAAAAACTTCTCCCTCGCTGAAATATGTTCATTTGCTGAAAATCAACAAAACCACGAAAAGTTCTTGTATTTGAAGATAAAATCTTTTTGCTTTGAAGAAGAAAGATCTGGCTGACTGAAATAAGTTCATTGGATGAAAACCAACAAAAATTGACAAGAACCACGAAAAGTTCTTGTATTTTAAGATAAAATCTGACGCTGTTGAAGTAAAAACTTCTCCCTCGCTGAAATATGTTCATTTGCTGAAAATCAACAAAACCACGAAAAGTTCTTGTATTTGAAGATAAAATCTTTTTGCTTTGAAGAAGAAAGATCGAGCTGACTGAAATAAGTTCATAAGATGAAAACCAACAAAATTTGATTAGAACCACGAAAAGTTCTTGTATTTTAAGATAAAATCTGACGCTATTAAAGAAAAAACTTCTCGCTCGCTGAAATATGTTCATTTGCTGAAAATCAACAAAACCACGAAAAGTTCTTGTATTTGAAGATAAAATCTTTTTGCTTTGAAGAAGAAAGATCCAGCTGACTGAAATAAGTTCATAAGATGAAAACTAACAAAAATTGACAAGAACCACGAAAAGTTTTTGTATTTTAAGATAAAATCTGACGCTATTAAAGAAAAAACTTCTCCCTCGCTGAAAAATGTTCATTTGCTGAAAATCAACAAAACCACGAAAAGTTCTTGTATTTGAAGATAAAATCTTTTTGCTTTGAAGAAGAAAGATCTAGCTGACTGAAATAAGTTCATTGGATGAAATCCTACAAAAATTGACAAGAACCACGAAAAGTTCTTGTATTTTAAGATAAAATCTTACGCTATTGAAGAAAAAACTTCTAGCTCGCTGAAATATGTTCATTTGCTGAAAATCAACAAAACCACAAAAAGTTCTTGTATTTGAAGATAAAATCTTTTTGCTTTCAAGAAGAAAGATCTTGCTGACTGAAATAAGTTCATTGGATGAAAACCAACAAAAATTGACAAGAACCACGAAAAGTTCTTGTATTTTAAGATAAAATCTGACGCTATTAAAGAAAAAACTTCTCCCTCGGTGAAATATGTTCATTTGCTGAAAATCAACAAAACCACGAAAAGTTCTTGTATTTGAAGATAAAATCTTTTTGCTTTGAAGAAGAAAGATCTAGCTGACTGAAATATGTTCATTTGCTGAAAATCAGCAAAACCACGAAAAGTTCTTGTATTTGAAGATAAAATCTTTTTGCTTTGAAGAAGAAAGATCGAGCTGACTGAAATAAGTTCATTGGATGAAAACCAACAAAAATTGATAAGAACCACGAAAAGTTCTTGTATTTTAAGATAAAATCTGACGCTATTAAAGAAAAAACTTCTCCCTCGCTGAAATATGTTCATTTGCTGAAAATCAACAAAACCACGAAAAGTTCTTGTATTTGAAGATAAAATATTTTTGCTTTGAAGAAGAAAGATCGAGCTGACTGAAATAAGTTCATTTGATGAAAACCAACAAAAATTGACAAGAACCACGAAAAGTTCTTGTATTTTAAGATAAAATCTTACGCTTTTAAAGAAAAAACTTCTCGCTCTCTGAAATATGTTCATTTGCTGAAAATCAACAAAACCACGAAAAGTTCTTGTATTTGAAGATAAAATCTTTTTGCTTTGAAGAAGAAAGATCCAGCTGACTGAAATAAGTTCATTTGATGAAAATCAACAAAAATTGACAAGAACCACGAAAAGTTTTTGTATTTTAAGATAAAATCTGACGCTATTAAAGAAAAAACTTCTCCCTCGCTGAAATATGTTCATTTGCTGAAAATCAACAAAACCACGAAAAGTTCTTGTATTTGAAGATAAAATCTTTTTGCTTTGAAGAAGAAAGATCTAGCTGACTGAAATAAGTTCATTTGATGAAAATCAACAAAAATTGACAAGAACCACGAAAAGGTTTTGTATTTTAAGATAAAATCTGACGCTATTAAAGAAAAAACTTCTCCCTCGCTGAAATATGTTCATTTGCTGAAAATCAACAAAACCACGAAAAGTTCTTGTATTTGAAGATAAAATCTTTTTGCTTTGAAGAAGAAAGATCTGGCTGACTGAAATAAGTTCATTGGATGAAAACCAACAAAAATTGACAAGAACCACGAAAAGTTCTTGTATTTTAAGATAAAATCTGACGCTGTTGAAGTAAAAACTTCTCCCTCGCTGAAATATGTTCATTTGCTGAAAATCAACAAAACCACGAAAAGTTCTTGTATTTGAAGATAAAATCTTTTTGCTTTGAAGAAGAAAGATCGAGCTGACTGAAATAAGTTCATAAGATGAAAACCAACAAAATTTGATTAGAACCACGAAAAGTTCTTGTATTTTAAGATAAAATCTGACGCTATTAAAGAAAAAACTTCTCGCTCACTGAAATATGTTCATTTGCTGAAAATCAACAAAACCACGAAAAGTTCTTGTATTTGAAGATAAAATCTTTTTGCTTTGAAGAAGAAAGATCCAGCTGACTGAAATAAGTTCATAAGATGAAAACTAACAAAAATTGACAAGAACCACGAAAAGTTCTTGTATTTTAAGATAAAATCTGACGCTATTAAAGAAAAAACTTCTCCCTCGCTGAAATATGTTCATTTGCTGAAAATCAACAAAACCACGAAAAGTTCTTGTATTTGAAGATAAAATCTTTTTGCTTTGAAGAAGAAAGATCTGGCTGACTGAAATAAGTTCATTGGATGAAAACCAACAAAAATTGACAAGAACCACGAAAAGTTCTTGTATTTTAAGATAAAATCTGACGCTATTAAAGAAAAATCATCTCCCTCGCTGAAATATGTTCATTTGCTGAAAATCAACAAAACCACGAAAAGTTCTTGTATTTGAAGATAAAATCTTTTTGCTTTGAAGAAGAAAGATCTAGCTGACTGAAATAAGTTCATAAGATGAAAACCAACAAAAATTGACAAGAACCACGAAAAATTCTTGTATTTTAAGATAAAATCTGACGCTATTAAAGAAAAAACTTCTCGCTCGCTGAAATATGTTCATTTGCTGAAAATCAACAAAACCACGAAAAGTTCTTGTATTTGAAGATAAAATCTTTTTGCTTTGAAGAAGAAAGATCTAGCTGACTGAAATAAGTTCATTGGATGAAAACCAACAAAAATTGACAAGAACCACGAAAAGTTCTTGTATTTTAAGATAAAATCTGACGCTATTAAAGAAAAAACTTCTCCCTCGCTGAAATATGTTCATTTGCTGAAAATCAACAAAACCACGAAAAGTTCTTGTATTTGAAGATAAAATCTTTTTGCTTTGAAGAAGAAAGATCTAGCTGACTGAAATAAGTTCATTTGATGAAAATCAACAAAAATTGACAAGAACCACGAAAAGGTTTTGTATTTTAAGATAAAATCTGACGCTATTAAAGAAAAAACTTCTCCCTCGCTGAAATATGTTCATTTGCTGAAAATCAACAAAACCACGAAAAGTTCTTGTATTTGAAGATAAAATCTTTTTGCTTTGAAGAAGAAAGATCTGGCTGACTGAAATAAGTTCATTGGATGAAAACCAACAAAAATTGACAAGAACCACGAAAAGTTCTTGTATTTTAAGATAAAATCTGACGCTGTTGAAGTAAAAACTTCTCCCTCGCTGAAATATGTTCATTTGCTGAAAATCAACAAAACCACGAAAAGTTCTTGTATTTGAAGATAAAATCTTTTTGCTTTGAAGAAGAAAGATCGAGCTGACTGAAATAAGTTCATAAGATGAAAACCAACAAAATTTGATTAGAACCACGAAAAGTTCTTGTATTTTAAGATAAAATCTGACGCTATTAAAGAAAAAACTTCTCGCTCGCTGAAATATGTTCATTTGCTGAAAATCAACAAAACCACGAAAAGTTCTTGTATTTGAAGATAAAATCTTTTTGCTTTGAAGAAGAAAGATCCAGCTGACTGAAATAAGTTCATAAGATGAAAACTAACAAAAATTGACAAGAACCACGAAAAGTTTTTGTATTTTAAGATAAAATCTGACGCTATTAAAGAAAAAACTTCTCCCTCGCTGAAAAATGTTCATTTGCTGAAAATCAACAAAACCACGAAAAGTTCTTGTATTTGAAGATAAAATCTTTTTGCTTTGAAGAAGAAAGATCTAGCTGACTGAAATAAGTTCATTGGATGAAATCCTACAAAAATTGACAAGAACCACGAAAAGTTCTTGTATTTTAAGATAAAATCTGACGCTATTAAAGAAAAAACTTCTCCCTCGCTGAAATATGTTCATTTGCTGAAAATCAACAAAACCACGAAAAGTTCTTGTATTTGAAGATAAAATCTTTTTGCTTTGAAGAAGAAAGATCTGGCTGACTGAAATAAGTTCATTGGATGAAAACCAACAAAAATTGACAAGAACCACGAAAAGTTCTTGTATTTTAAGATAAAATCTGACGCAATTAAAGAAAAAACTTGTCGCTCGCTGAAATATGTTCATTTGCTGAAAATCAACAAAACCACGAAAAGTTCTTGTATTTGAAGATAAAATCTTTTTGCTTTGAAGAAGAAAGATCTAGCTGACTGAAATAAGTTCATAAGATGAAAACCAACAAAAATTGACAAGAACCACGAAAAATTCTTGTATTTTAAGATAAAATCTGACGCTATTAAAGAAAAAACTTCTCCCTCGCTGAAAAATGTTCATTTGCTGAAAATCAACAAAACCACGAAAAGTTCTTGTATTTGAAGATAAAATATTTTTGCTTTGAAGAAGAAAGATCTAGCTGACTGAAATAAGTTCATTGGATGAAATCCTACAAAAATTGACAAGAACCACGAAAAGTTCTTGTATTTTAAGATAAAATCTGACGCTATTAAAGAAAAAACTTCTCCCTCGCTGAAATATGTTCATTTGCTGAAAATCAACAAAACCACGAAAAGTTCTTGTATTTGAAGATAAAATCTTTTTGCTTTGAAGAAGAAAGATCTGGCTGACTGAAATAAGTTCATTGGATGAAAACCAACAAAAATTGACAAGAACCACGAAAAGTTCTTGTATTTTAAGATAAAATCTGACGCAATTAAAGAAAAAACTTGTCGCTCGCTGAAATATGTTCATTTGCTGAAAATCAACAAAACCACGAAAAGTTCTTGTATTTGAAGATAAAATCTTTTTGCTTTGAAGAAGAAAGATCGAGCTGACTGAAATAAGTTCATAAGATGAAAACCAACAAAAATTGACAAGAACCACGAAAAATTCTTGTATTTTAAGATAAAATCTGACGCTATTAAAGAAAAAACTTCTCGCTCGCTGAAATATGTTCATTTGCTGAAAATCAACAAAACCACGAAAAGTTCTTGTGTTTGAAGATAAAATCTTTTTGCTTTGAAGAAGAAAGATCTAGCTGACTGAAATAAGTTCATTGGATGAAAACCAACAAAAATTGACAAGAACCACGAAAAGTTCTTGTATTTTAAGATAAAATCTGACGCTATTAAAGAAAAAACTTCTCCCTCGCTGAAATATGTTCATTTGCTGAAAATCAACAAAACCACGAAAAGTTCTTGTATTTGAAGATAAAATCTTTTTGCTTTGAAGAAGAAAGATCCAGCTGACTGAAATAAGTTCATAAGATGAAACCAACAAAAATTGACAAGAACCACGAAAAGTTCTTGTATTTTAAGATAAAATCTTACGCTATTGAAGAAAAAACATCTCCCTCGCTGAAATATGTTCATTTGCTGAAAATCAACAAAACCACAAAAAGTTCTTGTATTTGAAGATAAAATCTTTTTGCTTTGAAGAAGAAAGATCCAGCTGACTGAAATAAGTTCATCAGATGAAAACTAACAAAAATTGACAAGAACCACGAAAAGTTTTTGTATTTTAAGATAAAATCTGACGCTATTGAAGAAAAAACTTCTCCCTCGCTGAAAAATGTTCATTTGCTGAAAATCAACAAAACCACGAAAAGTTCTTGTATTTGAAGATAAAATCTTTTTGCTTTGAAGAAGAAAGATCTAGCTGACTGAAATAAGTTCATTGGATGAAATCCAACAAAAATTGACAAGAACCACGAAAAGTTCTTGTATTTTAAGATAAAATCTGACGCTATTAAAGAAAAAACTTCTCCCTCGCTGAAATATGTTCATTTGCTGAAAATCAACAAAACCACGAAAAGTTGTTGTATTTGAAGATAAAATCTTTTTGCTTTGAAGAAGAAAGATCTAGCTGACTGAAATAAGTTCATTGGATGAAAACCAACAAAAATTGACAAGAACCACGAAAAGTTCTTGTATTTTAAGATAAAATCTGACGCTATTAAAGAAAAAACTTCTCCCTCGCTGAAATATGTTCATTTGCTGAAAATCAACAAAACCACGAAAAGTTCTTGTATTTGAAGATAAAATCTTTTTGCTTTGAAGAAGAAAGATCCAGCTGACTGAAATAAGTTCATAAGATGAAAACTAACAAAAATTGACAAGAACCACGAAAAGTTTTTGTATTTTAAGATAAAATCTGACGCCATTAAAGAAAAAACTTCTCCCTCGCTGAAAAATGTTCATTTGCTGAAAATCAACAAAACCACGAAAAGTTCTTGTATTTGAAGATAAAATCTTTTTGCTTTGAAGAAGAAAGATCTAGCTGACTGAAATAAGTTCATTGGATGAAATCCTACAAAAATTGACAAGAACCACGAAAAGTTCTTGTATTTTAAGATAAAATCTGACGCTATTAAAGAAAAAACTTCTCCCTCGCTGAAATATGTTCATTTGCTGAAAATCAACAAAACCACGAAAAGTTCTTGTATTTGAAGATAAAATCTTTTTGCTTTGAAGAAGAAAGATCTGGCTGACTGAAATAAGTTCATTGGATGAAAACCAACAAAAATTGACAAGAACCACGAAAAGTTCTTGTATTTTAAGATAAAATCTGACGCTATTAAAGAAAAAACTTCTCCCTCGCTGAAATATGTTCATTTGCTGAAAATCAACAAAACCACGAAAAGTTCTTGTATTTGAAGATAAAATCTTTTTGCTTTGAAGAAGAAAGATCTAGCTGACTGAAATAAGTTCATTTGATGAAAATCAACAAAAATTGACAAGAACCACGAAAAGGTTTTGTATTTTAAGATAAAATCTGACGCTATTAAAGAAAAAACTTCTCCCTCGCTGAAATATGTTCATTTGCTGAAAATCAACAAAACCACGAAAAGTTCTTGTATTTGAAGATAAAATCTTTTTGCTTTGAAGAAGAAAGATCTGGCTGACTGAAATAAGTTCATTGGATGAAAACCAACAAAAATTGACAAGAACCACGAAAAGTTCTTGTATTTTTAGATAAAATCTGACGCTGTTGAAGTAAAAACTTCTCCCTCGCTGAAATATGTTCATTTGCTGAAAATCAACAAAACCACGAAAAGTTCTTGTATTTGAAGATAAAATCTTTTTGCTTTGAAGAAGAAAGATCCAGCTGACTGAAATAAGTTCATAAGATGAAAACTAACAAAAATTGACAAGAACCACGAAAAGTTTTTGTATTTTAAGATAAAATCTGACGCTATTGAAGAAAAAACTTCTCCCTCGCTGAAAAATGTTCATTTGCTGAAAATCAACAAAACCACGAAAAGTTCTTGTATTTGAAGATAAAATCTTTTTGCTTTGAAGAAGAAAGATCTAGCTGACTGAAATAAGTTCATTGGATGAAATCCAACAAAAATTGACAAGAACCACGAAAAGTTCTTGTATTTTAAGATAAAATCTGACGCTATTAAAGAAAAAACTTCTCCCTCGCTGAAATATGTTCATTTGCTGAAAATCAACAAAACCACGAAAAGTTCTTGTATTTGAAGATAAAATCTTTTTGCTTTGAAGAAGAAAGATCTAGCTGACTGAAATAAGTTCATTGGATGAAAACCAACAAAAATTGACAAGAACCACGAAAAGTTCTTGTATTTTAAGATAAAATCTGACGCTATTAAAGAAAAAACTTCTCCCTCGCTGAAATATGTTCATTTGCTGAAAATCAACAAAACCACGAAAAGTTCTTGTATTTGAAGATAAAATCTTTTTGCTTTGAAGAAGAAAGATCCAGCTGACTGAAATAAGTTCATAAGATGAAAACTAACAAAAATTGACAAGAACCACGAAAAGTTTTTGTATTTTAAGATAAAATCTGACGCCATTAAAGAAAAAACTTCTCCCTCGCTGAAAAATGTTCATTTGCTGAAAATCAACAAAACCACGAAAAGTTCTTGTATTTGAAGATAAAATCTTTTTGCTTTGAAGAAGAAAGATCTAGCTGACTGAAATAAGTTCATTGGATGAAATCCTACAAAAATTGACAAGAACCACGAAAAGTTCTTGTATTTTAAGATAAAATCTGACGCTATTAAAGAAAAAACTTCTCCCTCGCTGAAATATGTTCATTTGCTGAAAATCAACAAAACCACGAAAAGTTCTTGTATTTGAAGATAAAATCTTTTTGCTTTGAAGAAGAAAGATCTGGCTGACTGAAATAAGTTCATTGGATGAAAACCAACAAAAATTGACAAGAACCACGAAAAGTTCTTGTATTTTAAGATAAAACCTGACGCTATTAAAGAAAAAACTTCTCCCTCGCTGAAATATGTTCATTTGCTGAAAATCAACAAAACCACGAAAAGTTCTTGTATTTGAAGATAAAATCTTTTTGCTTTGAAGAAGAAAGATCTAGCTGACTGAAATAAGTTCATTTGATGAAAATCAACAAAAATTGACAAGAACCACGAAAAGGTTTTGTATTTTAAGATAAAATCTGACGCTATTAAAGAAAAAACTTCTCCCTCGCTGAAATATGTTCATTTGCTGAAAATCAACAAAACCACGAAAAGTTCTTGTATTTGAAGATAAAATCTTTTTGCTTTGAAGAAGAAAGATCTGGCTGACTGAAATAAGTTCATTGGATGAAAACCAACAAAAATTGACAAGAACCACGAAAAGTTCTTGTATTTTAAGATAAAATCTGACGCTGTTGAAGTAAAAACTTCTCCCTCGCTGAAATATGTTCATTTGCTGAAAATCAACAAAACCACGAAAAGTTCTTGTATTGGAAGATAAAATCTTTTTGCTTTGAAGAAGAAAGATCGAGCTGACTGAAATAAGTTCATAAGATGAAAACCAACAAAATTTGATTAGAACCACGAAAAGTTCTTGTACTTTAAGATAAAATCTGACGCTATTAAAGAAAAAACTTCTCGCTCGCTGAAATATGTTCATTTGCTGAAAATCAACAAAACCACGAAAAGTTCTTGTATTTGAAGATTAAATCTTTTTGCTTTGAAGAAGAAAGATCCAGCTGACTGAAATAAGTTCATAAGATGAAAACTAACAAAAATTGACAAGAACCACGAAAAGTTTTTGTATTTTAAGATAAAATCTGACGCTATTAAAGAAAAAACTTCTCCCTCGCTGAAAAATGTTCATTTGCTGAAAATCAACAAAACCACGAAAAGTTCTTGTATTTGAAGATAAAATCTTTTTGCTTTGAAGAAGAAAGATCTAGCTGACTGAAATAAGTTCATTGGATGAAATCCTACAAAAATTGACAAGAACCACGAAAAGTTCTTGTATTTTAAGATAAAATCTGACGCTATTAAAGAAAAAACTTCTCCCTCGCTGAAATATGTTCATTTGCTGAAAATCAACAAAACCACGAAAAGTTCTTGTATTTGAAGATAAAATCTTTTTGCTTTGAAGAAGAAAGATCTGGCTGACTGAAATAAGTTCATTGGATGAAAACCAACAAAAATTGACAAGAACCACGAAAAGTTCTTGTATTTTAAGATAAAATCTGACGCAATTAAAGAAAAAACTTGTCGCTCGCTGAAATATGTTCATTTGCTGAAAATCAACAAAACCACGAAAAGTTCTTGTATTTGAAGATAAAATCTTTTTGCTTTGAAGAAGAAAGATCTAGCTGACTGAAATAAGTTCATAAGATGAAAACCAACAAAAATTGACAAGAACCACGAAAAATTCTTGTATTTTAAGATAAAATCTGACGCTATTAAAGAAAAAACTTCTCCCTCGCTGAAATATGTTCATTTGCTGAAAATCAACAAAACCACGAAAAGTTCTTGTATTTGAAGATAAAATCTTTTTGCTTTGAAGAAGAAAGATCTAGCTGACTGAAATAAGTTCATTGGATGAAAACCAACAAAAATTGACAAGAACCACGAAAAGTTCTTGTATTTTAAGATAAAATCTGACGCTATTAAAGAAAAAACTTCTCCCTCGCTGAAATATGTTCATTTGCTGAAAATCAACAAAACCACGAAAAGTTCTTGTATTTGAAGATAAAATCTTTTTGCTTTGAAGAAGAAAGATCCAGCTGACTGAAATAAGTTCATAAGATGAAACCAACAAAAATTGACAAGAACCACGAAAAATTCTTGTATTTTAAGATAAAATCTTACGCTATTGAAGAAAAAACATCTCCCTCGCTGAAATATGTTCATTTGCTGAAAATCAACAAAACCACGAAAAGTTCTTGTATTTGAAGATAAAATCTTTTTGCTTTGAAGAAGAAAGATCCAGCTGACTGAAATAAGTTCATAAGATGAAAACTAACAAAAATTGACAAGAACCACGAAAAGTTTTTGTATTTTAAGATAAAATCTGACGCTATTGAAGAAAAAACTTCTCCCTCGCTGAAAAATGTTCATTTGCTGAAAATCAACAAAACCACGAAAAGTTCTTGTATTTGAAGATAAAATCTTTTTGCTTTGAAGAAGAAAGATCTAGCTGACTGAAATAAGTTCATTGGATGAAATCCAACAAAAATTGACAAGAACCACGAAAAGTTCTTGTATTTTAAGATAAAATCTGACGCTATTAAAGAAAAAACTTCTCCCTCGCTGAAATATGTTCATTTGCTGAAAATCAACAAAACCACGAAAAGTTCTTGTATTTGAAGATAAAATCTTTTTGCTTTGAAGAAGAAAGATCCAGCTGACTGAAATAAGTTCATTGGATGAAAACCAACAAAAATTGACAAGAACCACGAAAAGTTCTTGTATTTTAAGATAAAATCTGACGCTATTAAAGAAAAAACTTCTCCCTCGCTGAAATATGTTCATTTGCTGAAAATCAACAAAACCACGAAAAGTTCTTGTATTTGAAGATAAAATCTTTTTGCTTTGAAGAAGAAAGATCCAGCTGACTGAAATAAGTTCATTAGATGAAAACTAACAAAAATTGACAAGAACCACGAAAAGTTCTTGTATTTTAAGATAAAATCTTACGCTATTGAAGAAAAAACATCTCCCTCGCTGAAATATGTTCATTTGCTGAAAATCAACAAAACCACGAAAAGTTCTTGTATTTGAAGATAAAATCTTTTTGCTTTCAAGAAGAAAGATCTAGCTGACTGAAATAAGTTCATTGGATGAAAACCAACAAAAATTGACAAGAACCACGAAAAGTTCTTGTATTTTAAGATAAAATCTGACGCTATTAAAGAAAAAACTTCTCCCTCGCTGAAATATGTTCATTTGCTGAAAATCAACAAAACCACGAAAAGTTCTTGTATTTGAAGATAAAATCTTTTTGCTTTGAAGAAGAAAGATCTAGCTGACTGAAATAAGTTCATTTGATGAAAATCAACAAAAATTGACAAGAACCACGAAAAGTTTTTGTATTTTAAGATAAAATCTGACGCTATTAAAGAAAAAACTTCTCCCTCGCTGAAAAATGTTCATTTGCTGAAAATCAACAAAACCACGAAAAGTTCTTGTATTTGAAGATAAAATCTTTTTGCTTTGAAGAAGAAAGATCTGGCTGACTGAAATAAGTTCATTGGATGAAAACCAACAAAAATTGACAAGAACCACGAAAAGTTCTTGTATTTTAAGATAAAATCTGACGCTATTGAAGAAAAAACTTCTCCCTCGCTGAAATATGTTCATTTGCTGAAAATCAACAAAACCACGAAAAGTTCTTGTATTTGAAGATAAAATCTTTTTGCTTTGAAGAAGAAAGATCGAGCTGACTGAAATAAGTTCATAAGATGAAAACCAACAAAATTTGATTAGAACCACGAAAAGTTCTTGTATTTTAAGATAAAATCTGACGCTATTAAAGAAAAAACTTCTCGCTCGCTGAAATATGTTCATTTGCTGAAAATCAACAAAACCACGAAAAGTTCTTGTATTTGAAGATAAAATCTTTTTGCTTTGAAGAAGAAAGATCCAGCTGACTGAAATAAGTTCATTGGATGAAAACCAACAAAAATTGACAAGAACCACGAAAAGTTCTTGTATTTTAAGATAAAATCTGACGCTATTGAAGAAAAAACTTCTCCCTCGCTGAAATATGTTCATTTGCTGAAAATCAACAAAACCACGAAAAGTTCTTGTATTTGAAGATAAAATCTTTTTGCTTTGAAGAAGAAAGATCGAGCTGACTGAAATAAGTTCATAAGATGAAAACCAACAAAATTTGATTAGAACCACGAAAAGTTCTTGTATTTTAAGATAAAATCTGACGCTATTAAAGAAAAAACTTCTCACTCGCTGAAATATGTTCATTTGCTGAAAATCAACAAAACCACGAAAAGTTCTTGTATTTGAAGATAAAATCTTTTTGCTTTGAAGAAGAAAGATCTAGCTGACTGAAATAAGTTCATTGGATGAAAACCAACAAAAATTGACAAGAACCACGAAAAGTTCTTGTATTTTAAGATAAAATCTGACGCTATTAAAGAAAAAACTTCTCCCTCGCTGAAATATGTTCATTTGCTGGAAATCAACAAAACCACGAAAAGTTCTTGTATTTGAAGATAAAATCTTTTTGCTTTGAAGAAGAAAGATCTAGCTGACTGAAATAAGTTCATAAGATGAAAACTAACAAAAATTGACAAGAACCACGAAAAGTTTTTGTATTTTAAGATAAAATCTGACGCTATTAAAGAAAAAACTTCTCCCTCGCTGAAAAATGTTCATTTGCTGAAAATCAACAAAACCACGAAAAGTTCTTGTATTTGAAGATAAAATCTTTTTGCTTTCAAGAAGAAAGATCTAGCTGACTGAAATAAGTTCATAATATGAAAACCAACAAAAATTGACAAGAACCACGAAAAGTTCTTGTATTTTAAGATAAAATCTGACGCTATTAAAGAAAAAACTTCTCCCTCGCTGAAATATGTTCATTTGCTGAAAATCAACAAAACCACGAAAAGTTCTTGTATTTGAAGATAAAATCTTTTTGCTTTGAAGAAGAAAGATCTAGCTGACTGAAATAAGTTCATTGGATGAAAACCAACAAAAATTGACAAGAACCACGAAAAGTTCTTGTATTTTAAGATAAAATCTTACGCTTTTAAAGAAAAAACTTCCAGCTCGCTGAAATATGTTCATTTGCTGAAAATCATCAAAACCACGAAAAGTTCTTGTATTTGAAGATAAAATCTTTTTGCTTTGAAGAAGAAAGATCTAGCTGACTGAAATAAGTTCATTGGATGAAAACCAACAAAAATTGACAAGAACCACGAAAAGTTCTTGTATTTTAAGATAAAATCTGACGCTATTGAAGAAAAAACTTCTCCCTCGCTGAAATATGTTCATTTGCTGAAAATCAACAAAACCACGAAAAGTTCTTGTATTTGAAGATAAAATCTTTTTGCTTTGAAGAAGAAAGATCGAGCTGACTGAAATAAGTTCATAAGATGAAAACCAACAAAATTTGATTAGAACCACGAAAAGTTCTTGTATTTTAAGATAAAATCTGACGCTATTAAAGAAAAAACTTCTCGCTCGCTGAAATATGTTCATTTGCTGAAAATCAACAAAACCACGAAAAGTTCTTGTATTTGAAGATAAAATCTTTTTGCTTTGAAGAAGAAAGATCGAGCTGACTGAAATAAGTTCATTGGATGAAAACTAACAAAAATTGACAAGAACCACGAAAAGGTCTTGTATTTTAAGATAAAATCTGACGCGATTAAAGAAAAAACTTCCAGCTCGCCGAAATATGTTCATTTGCTGAAAATCAACAAAACCACGAAAAGTTCTTGTATTTGAAGATAAAATCTTTTTGCTTTGAAGAAGAAAGATCTCGCTGACTGAAATAAGTTCATAAGATGAAAACCAACAAAAATTGACAAGAACCACGAAAAGTTCTTGTATTTTAAGATAAAATCTGACGCTATTGAAGAAAAAACTTCTCCCTCGCTGAAATATGTTCATTTGCTGAAAATCAACAAAACCACGAAAAGTTCTTGTATTTGAAGATAAAATCTTTTTGCTTTGAAGGAGAAAGATCGAGCTGACTGAAATAAGTTCATAAGATGAAAACCAACAAAATTTGATCAGAACCACGAAAAGTTCTTGTATTTTAAGATAAAATCTGACGCTATTAAAGAAAAAACTTCTCGCTCGCTGAAATATGTTCATTTGCTGAAAATCATCAAAACCACGAAAAGTTCTTGTATTTGAAGATAAAATCTTTTTGCTTTGAAGAAGAAAGATCTAGCTGACTGAAATAAGTTCATTGGATGAAAACCAAAAAAAATTGACAAGAACCACGAAAAGTTCTTGTATTTTAAGATAAAATCTGACGCTATTAAAGAAAAAACTTCTCCCTCGCTGAAATATGTTCATTTGCTGGAAATCAACAAAACCACGAAAAGTTCTTGTATTTGAAGATAAAATCTTTTTGCTTTGAAGAAGAAAGATCTAGCTGACTGAAATAAGTTCATAATATGAAAACCAACAAAAATTGACAAGAACCACTAAAAGTTCTTGTATTTTAAGATAAAATCTGACGCTATTAAAGAAAAAACTTCTCCCTCGCTGAAATATGTTCATTTGCTGAAAATCAACAAAACCACGAAAAGTTCTTGTATTTGAAGATAAAATATTTTTGCTTTGAAGAAGAAAGATCGAGCTGACTGAAATAAGTTCATTTGATGAAAACCAACAAAAATTGACAAGAACCACGAAAAGTTCTTGTATTTTAAGATAAAATCTTACGCTTTTAAAGAAAAAACTTCCAGCTCGCTGAAATATGTTCATTTGCTGAAAATCAACAAAACCACGAAAAGTTCTTGTATTTGAAGATAAAATCTTTTTACTTCGAAGAAGAAAGATCTAGCTGACTGAAATAAGTTTATGGGATGAAAACCAACAAAAATTGACAAGAACCACGAAAAGTTCTTGTATTTTAAGATAAAATCTGACGCGATTAAAGAAAAAACTTGTCGCTCGCTGAAATATGTTCATTTGCTGAAAATCAACAAAACCACGAAAAGTTCTTGTATTTGAAGATAAAATCTTTTTGCTTTGAAGAAGAAAGATCTAGCTGACTGAAATAAGTTCATTGGATGAAAACCAACAAAAATTGACAAGAACCACGAAAAGTTCTTGTATTTTAAGATAAAATCTGACGCAATTAAAGAAAAAACTTCTCCCTCGCTGAAATATGTTCATTTGCTGAAAATCAACAAAACCACGAAAAGTTCTTGTATTTGAAGATAAAATCTTTTTGCTTTGAAGAAGAAAGATCCAGCTGACTGAAATAAGTTCATAAGATGAAAACTAACAAAAATTGAGAAGAACCACGAAAAGTTCTTGTATTTTAAGATAAAATCTGACGCTATTGAAGAAAAAACATCTCCCTCGCTGAAATATGTTCATTTGCTGAAAATCAACAAAACCACGAAAAGTTCTTGTATTTGAAGATAAAATCTTTTTGCTTTGAAGAAGAAAGATCTGGCTGACTGAAATAAGTTCATTGGATGAAAACCAACAAAAATTGACAAGAACCACGAAAAGTTCTTGTATTTTAAGATAAAATCTGACGCTATTGAAGAAAAAACTTCTCCCTCGCTGAAATATGTTCATTTGCTGAAAATCAACAAAACCACGAAAAGTTCTTGTATTTGAAGATAAAATCTTTTTGCTTTGAAGAAGAAAGATCGAGCTGACTGAAATAAGTTCATAAGATGAAAACCAACAAAATTTGATTAGAACCACGAAAAGTTCTTGTATTTTAAGATAAAATCTGACGCTATTAAAGAAAAAACTTCTCGCTCGCTGAAATATGTTCATTTGCTGAAAATCAACAAAACCACGAAAAGTTCTTGTATTTGAAGATAAAATCTTTTTGCTTTGAAGAAGAAAGATCTAGCTGACTGAAATAAGTTCATTGGATGAAAACTAACAAAAATTGACAAGAACCACGAAAAGGTCTTGTATTTTAAGATAAAATCTGACGCGATTAAAGAAAAAACTTCCAGCTCGCCGAAATATGTTCATTTGCTGAAAATCAACAAAACCACGAAAAGTTCTTGTATTTGAAGATAAAATCTTTTTGCTTTGAAGAAGAAAGATCTCGCTGACTGAAATAAGTTCATAAGATGAAAACCAACAAAAATTGACAAGAACCACGAAAAGTTCTTGTATTTTAAGATAAAATCTGACGCTATTGAAGAAAAAACTTCTCCCTCGCTGAAATATGTTCATTTGCTGAAAATCAACAAAACCACGAAAAGTTCTTGTATTTGAAGATAAAATCTTTTTGCTTTGAAGAAGAAAGATCTCGCTGACTGAAATAAGTTCATTGGATGAAAACCAACAAAAATTGACAAGAACCACGAAAAGTTCTTGTATTTTAAGATAAAATCTGACGCAATTAAAGAAAAAACTTCTCCCTCGCTGAAATATGTTCATTTGCTGAAAATCAACAAAACCACGAAAAGTTCTTGTATTTGAAGATAAAATCTTTTTGCTTTGAAGAAGAAAGATCCAGCTGACTGAAATAAGTTCATAAGATGAAAACTAACAAAAATTGACAAGAACCACAAAAAGTTCTTGTATTTTAAGATAAAATCTTACGCTATTGAAGAAAAAACATCTCCCTCGCTGAAATATGTTCATTTGCTGAAAATCAACAAAACCACGAAATGTTCTTGTATTTGAAGATAAAATCTTTTTGCTTTCAAGAAGAAAGATCTAGCTGACTGAAATAAGTTCATTGGATGAAAACCAACAAAAATTGACAAGAACCACGAAAAGTTCTTGTATTTTAAGATAAAATCTGACGCTATTAAAGAAAAAACTTCTCCCTCGCTGAAATATGTTCATTTGCTGAAAATCAACAAAACCACGAAAAGTTCTTGTATTTGAAGATAAAATCTTTTTGCTTTGAAGAAGAAAGATCTAGCTGACTGAAATAAGTTCATTTGATGAAAATCAACAAAGATTGACAAGAACCACGAAAAGTTTTTGTATTTTAAGATAAAATCTGACGCTATTAAAGAAAAAACTTCTCCCTCGCTGAAAAATGTTCATTTGCTGAAAATCAACAAAACCACGAAAAGTTCTTGTATTTGAAGATAAAATCTTTTTGCTTTGAAGAAGAAAGATCTGGCTGACTGAAATAAGTTCATTGGATGAAAACCAACAAAAATTGACAAGAACCACGAAAAGTTCTTGTATTTTAAGATAAAATCTGACGCTATTGAAGAAAAAACTTCTCCCTCGCTGAAATATGTTCATTTGCTGAAAATCAACAAAACCACGAAAAGTTCTTGTATTTGAAGATAAAATCTTTTTGCTTTGAAGAAGAAAGATCTGGCTGACTGAAATAAGTTCATTGGATGAAAACCAACAAAAATTGACAAGAACCACGAAAAGTTCTTGTATTTTAAGATAAAATCTGACGCTATTGAAGAAAAAACTTCTCCCTCGCTGAAATATGTTCATTTGCTGAAAATCAACAAAACCACGAAAAGTTCTTGTATTTGAAGATAAAATCTTTTTGCTTTGAAGAAGAAAGATCGAGCTGACTGAAATAAGTTCATTGGATGAAAACCAACAAAAATTGACAAGAACCACGAAAAGTTCTTGTATTTTAAGATAAAATCTTACGCTATTAAAGAAAAAACTTCTCGCTCGCTGAAATATGTTCATTTGCTGAAAATCAACAAAACCACGAAAAGTTCTTGTATTTGAAGATAAAATCTTTTTGCTTTGAAGAAGAAAGATCTAGCTGACTGAAATAAGTTCATTGGATGAAATCCAACAAAAATTGACAAGAACCACGAAAAGTTCTTGTATTTTAAGATAAAATCTGACGCTATTAAAGAAAAAACTTCTCCCTCGCTGAAATATGTTCATTTGCTGAAAATCAACAAAACCACGAAAAGTTCTTGTATTTGAAGATAAAATCTTTTTGCTTTGAAGAAGAAAGATCTGGCTGACTGAAATAAGTTCATTGGATGAAAACCAACAAAAATTGACAAGAACCACGAAAAGTTCTTGTATTTTAAGATAAAATCTGACGCGATTAAAGAAAAAACTTGTCGCTCGCTGAAATATGTTAATTTGCTGAAAATCAACAAAACCACGAAAAGTTCTTGTATTTGAAGATAAAATCTTTTTGCTTTGAAGAAGAAAGATCTAGCTGACTGAAATAAGTTCATTGGATGAAAACTAACAAAAATTGACAAGAACCACGAAAAGGTCTTGTATTTTAAGATAAAATCTGACCCGATTAAAGAAAAAACTTCCAGCTCGCCGAAATATGTTCATTTGCTGAAAATCAACAAAACCACGAAAAGTTCTTGTATTTGAAGATAAAATCTTTTTGCTTTGAAGAAGAAAGATCTCGCTGACTGAAATAAGTTCATAAGATGAAAACCAACAAAAATTGACAAGAACCACGAAAAGTTCTTGTATTTTAAGATAAAATCTGACGCTATTGAAGAAAAAACTTCTCCCTCGCTGAAATATGTTCATTTGCTGAAAATCAACAAAACCACGAAAAGTTCTTGTATTTGAAGATGAAATCTTTTTGCTTTGAAGAAGAAAGATCTAGCTGACTGAAATAAGTTCATTGGATGAAAACCAACAAAAATTGACAAGAACCACGAAAAGTTCTTGTATTTTAAGATAAAATCTGACGCAATTAAAGAAAAAACTTCTCCCTCGCTGAAATATGTTCATTTGCTGAAAATCAACAAAACCACGAAAAGTTCTTGTATTTGAAGATAAAATCTTTTTGCTTTGAAGAAGAAAGATCCAGCTGACTGAAATAAGTTCATAAGATGAAAACTAACAAAAATTGACAAGAACCACAAAAAGTTCTTGTATTTTAAGATAAAATCTTACGCTATTGAAGAAAAAACATCTCCCTCGCTGAAATATGTTCATTTGCTGAAAATCAACAAAACCACGAAAAGTTCTTGTATTTGAAGATAAAATCTTTTTGCTTTCAAGAAGAAAGATCTAGCTGACTGAAATAAGTTCATTGGATGAAAACCAACAAAAATTGACAAGAACCACGAAAAGTTCTTGTATTTTAAGATAAAATCTGACGCTATTAAAGAAAAAACTTCTCCCTCGCTGAAATATGTTCATTTGCTGAAAATCAACAAAACCACGAAAAGTTCTTGTATTTGAAGATAAAATCTTTTTGCTTTGAAGAAGAAAGATCTAGCTGACTGAAATAAGTTCATTTGATGAAAATCAACAAAGATTGACAAGAACCACGAAAAGTTTTTGTATTTTAAGATAAAATCTGACGCTATTAAAGAAAAAACTTCTCCCTCGCTGAAAAATGTTCATTTGCTGAAAATCAACAAAACCACGAAAAGTTCTTGTATTTGAAGATAAAATCTTTTTGCTTTGAAGAAGAAAGATCTGGCTGACTGAAATAAGTTCATTGGATGAAAACCAACAAAAATTGACAAGAACCACGAAAAGTTCTTGTATTTTAAGATAAAATCTGACGCTATTGAAGAAAAAACTTCTCCCTCGCTGAAATATGTTCATTTGCTGAAAATCAACAAAACCACGAAAAGTTCTTGTATTTGAAGATAAAATCTTTTTGCTTTGAAGAAGAAAGATCTGGCTGACTGAAATAAGTTCATTGGATGAAAACCAACAAAAATTGACAAGAACCACGAAAAGTTCTTGTATTTTAAGATAAAATCTGACGCTATTGAAGAAAAAACTTCTCCCTCGCTGAAATATGTTCATTTGCTGAAAATCAACAAAACCACGAAAAGTTCTTGTATTTGAAGATAAAATCTTTTTGCTTTGAAGAAGAAAGATCGAGCTGACTGAAATAAGTTCATTGGATGAAAACCAACAAAAATTGACAAGAACCACGAAAAGTACTTGTATTTTAAGATAAAATCTTACGCTATTAAAGAAAAAACTTCTCGCTCGCTGAAATATGTTCATTTGCTGAAAATCAACAAAACCACGAAAAGTTCTTGTATTTGAAGATAAAATCTTTTTGCTTTGAAGAAGAAAGATCTAGCTGACTGAAATAAGTTCATTGGATGAAATCCAACAAAAATTGACAAGAACCACGAAAAGTTCTTGTATTTTAAGATAAAATCTGACGCTATTAAAGAAAAAACTTCTCCCTCGCTGAAATATGTTCATTTGCTGAAAATCAACAAAACCACGAAAAGTTCTTGTATTTGAAGATAAAATCTTTTTGCTTTGAAGAAGAAAGATCTGGCTGACTGAAATAAGTTCATTGGATGAAAACCAACAAAAATTGACAAGAACCACGAAAAGTTCTTGTATTTTAAGATAAAATCTGACGCGATTAAAGAAAAAACTTGTCGCTCGCTGAAATATGTTAATTTGCTGAAAATCAACAAAACCACGAAAAGTTCTTGTATTTGAAGATAAAATCTTTTTGCTTTGAAGAAGAAAGATCTAGCTGACTGAAATAAGTTCATAAGATGAAAACCAACAAAAATTGACAAGAACCACGAAAAGTTCTTGTATTTTAAGATAAAATCTTACGCTTTTAAAGAAAAAACTTCCAGCTCGCTGAAATATGTTCATTTGCTGAAAATCAACAAAACCACGAAAAGTTCTTGTATTTGAAGATAAAATCTTTTTACTTCGAAGAAGAAAGATCTAGCTGACTGAAATAAGTTTATGGGATGAAAACCAACAAAAATTGACAAGAACCACGAAAAGTTCTTGTATTTTAAGATAAAATCTGACGCGATTAAAGAAAAAACTTGTCGCTCGCTGAAATATGTTCATTTGCTGAAAATCAACAAAACCACGAAAAGTTCTTGTATTTGAAGATAAAATCTTTTTGCTTTGAAGAAGAAAGATCTAGCTGACTGAAATAAGTTCATTGGATGAAAACCAACAAAAATTGACAAGAACCACGAAAAGTTCTTGTATTTTAAGATAAAATCTGACGCAATTAAAGAAAAAACTTCTCCCTCGCTGAAATATGTTCATTTGCTGAAAATCAACAAAACCACGAAAAGTTCTTGTATTTGAAGATAAAATCTTTTTGCTTTGAAGAAGAAAGATCCAGCTGACTGAAATAAGTTCATAAGATGAAAACTAACAAAAATTGAGAAGAACCACGAAAAGTTCTTGTATTTTAAGATAAAATCTGACGCTATTGAAGAAAAAACATCTCCCTCGCTGAAATATGTTCATTTGCTGAAAATCAACAAAACCACGAAAAGTTCTTGTATTTGAAGATAAAATCTTTTTGCTTTGAAGAAGAAAGATCTGGCTGACTGAAATAAGTTCATTGGATGAAAACCAACAAAAATTGACAAGAACCACGAAAAGTTCTTGTATTTTAAGATAAAATCTGACGCTATTGAAGAAAAAACTTCTCCCTCGCTGAAATATGTTCATTTGCTGAAAATCAACAAAACCACGAAAAGTTCTTGTATTTGAAGATAAAATCTTTTTGCTTTGAAGAAGAAAGATCGAGCTGACTGAAATAAGTTCATAAGATGAAAACCAACAAAATTTGATTAGAACCACGAAAAGTTCTTGTATTTTAAGATAAAATCTGACGCTATTAAAGAAAAAACTTCTCGCTCGCTGAAATATGTTCATTTGCTGAAAATCAACAAAACCACGAAAAGTTCTTGTATTTGAAGATAAAATCTTTTTGCTTTGAAGAAGAAAGATCTAGCTGACTGAAATAAGTTCATTGGATGAAAACTAACAAAAATTGACAAGAACCACGAAAAGGTCTTGTATTTTAAGATAAAATCTGACGCGATTAAAGAAAAAACTTCCAGCTCGCCGAAATATGTTCATTTGCTGAAAATCAACAAAACCACGAAAAGTTCTTGTATTTGAAGATAAAATCTTTTTGCTTTGAAGAAGAAAGATCTCGCTGACTGAAATAAGTTCATAAGATGAAAACCAACAAAAATTGACAAGAACCACGAAAAGTTCTTGTATTTTAAGATAAAATCTGACGCTATTGAAGAAAAAACTTCTCCCTCGCTGAAATATGTTCATTTGCTGAAAATCAACAAAACCACGAAAAGTTCTTGTATTTGAAGATAAAATCTTTTTGCTTTGAAGAAGAAAGATCTAGCTGACTGAAATAAGTTCATTGGATGAAAACCAACAAAAATTGACAAGAACCACGAAAAGTTCTTGTATTTTAAGATAAAATCTGACGCAATTAAAGAAAAAACTTCTCCCTCGCTGAAATATGTTCATTTGCTGAAAATCAACAAAACCACGAAAAGTTCTTGTATTTGAAGATAAAATCTTTTTGCTTTGAAGAAGAAAGATCCAGCTGACTGAAATAAGTTCATAAGATGAAAACTAACAAAAATTGACAAGAACCACAAAAAGTTCTTGTATTTTAAGATAAAATCTTACGCTATTGAAGAAAAAACATCTCCCTCGCTGAAATATGTTCATTTGCTGAAAATCAACAAAACCACGAAAAGTTCTTGTATTTGAAGATAAAATCTTTTTGCTTTCAAGAAGAAAGATCTAGCTGACTGAAATAAGTTCATTGGATGAAAACCAACAAAAATTGACAAGAACCACGAAAAGTTCTTGTATTTTAAGATAAAATCTGACGCTATTAAAGAAAAAACTTCTCCCTCGCTGAAATATGTTCATTTGCTGAAAATCAACAAAACCACGAAAAGTTCTTGTATTTGAAGATAAAATCTTTTTGCTTTGAAGAAGAAAGATCTAGCTGACTGAAATAAGTTCATTTGATGAAAATCAACAAAGATTGACAAGAACCACGAAAAGTTTTTGTATTTTAAGATAAAATCTGACGCTATTAAAGAAAAAACTTCTCCCTCGCTGAAAAATGTTCATTTGCTGAAAATCAACAAAACCACGAAAAGTTCTTGTATTTGAAGATAAAATCTTTTTGCTTTGAAGAAGAAAGATCTGGCTGACTGAAATAAGTTCATTGGATGAAAACCAACAAAAATTGACAAGAACCACGAAAAGCTCTTGTATTTTAAGATAAAATCTGACGCTATTGAAGAAAAAACTTCTCCCTCGCTGAAATATGTTCATTTGCTGAAAATCAACAAAACCACGAAAAGTTCTTGTATTTGAAGATAAAATCTTTTTGCTTTGAAGAAGAAAGATCTGGCTGACTGAAATAAGTTCATTGGATGAAAACCAACAAAAATTGACAAGAACCACGAAAAGTTCTTGTATTTTAAGATAAAATCTGACGCTATTGAAGAAAAAACTTCTCCCTCGCTGAAATATGTTCATTTGCTGAAAATCAACAAAACCACGAAAAGTTCTTGTATTTGAAGATAAAATCTTTTTGCTTTGAAGAAGAAAGATCGAGCTGACTGAAATAAGTTCATTGGATGAAAACCAACAAAAATTGACAAGAACCACGAAAAGTTCTTGTATTTTAAGATAAAATCTTACGCTATTAAAGAAAAAACTTCTCGCTCGCTGAAATATGTTCATTTGCTGAAAATCAACAAAACCACGAAAAGTTCTTGTATTTGAAGATAAAATCTTTTTGCTTTGAAGAAGAAAGATCTAGCTGACTGAAATAAGTTCATTGGATGAAATCCAACAAAAATTGACAAGAACCACGAAAAGTTCTTGTATTTTAAGATAAAATCTGACGCTATTAAAGAAAAAACTTCTCCCTCGCTGAAATATGTTCATTTGCTGAAAATCAACAAAACCACGAAAAGTTCTTGTATTTGAAGATAAAATCTTTTTGCTTTGAAGAAGAAAGATCTGGCTGACTGAAATAAGTTCATTGGATGAAAACCAACAAAAATTGACAAGAACCACGAAAAGTTCTTGTATTTTAAGATAAAATCTGACGCGATTAAAGAAAAAACTTGTCGCTCGCTGAAATATGTTAATTTGCTGAAAATCAACAAAACCACGAAAAGTTCTTGTATTTGAAGATAAAATCTTTTTGCTTTGAAGAAGAAAGATCTAGCTGACTGAAATAAGTTCATTGGATGAAAACTAACAAAAATTGACAAGAACCACGAAAAGGTCTTGTATTTTAAGATAAAATCTGACGCGATTAAAGAAAAAACTTCCAGCTCGCCGAAATATGTTCATTTGCTGAAAATCAACAAAACCACGAAAAGTTCTTGTATTTGAAGATAAAATCTTTTTGCTTTGAAGAAGAAAGATCTCGCTGACTGAAATAAGTTCATAAGATGAAAACCAACAAAAATTGACAAGAACCACGAAAAGTTCTTGTATTTTAAGATAAAATCTGACGCTATTGAAGAAAAAACTTCTCCCTCGCTGAAATATGTTCATTTGCTGAAAATCAACAAAACCACGAAAAGTTCTTGTATTTGAAGATGAAATCTTTTTGCTTTGAAGAAGAAAGATCTAGCTGACTGAAATAAGTTCATTGGATGAAAACCAACAAAAATTGACAAGAACCACGAAAAGTTCTTGTATTTTAAGATAAAATCTGACGCAATTAAAGAAAAAACTTCTCCCTCGCTGAAATATGTTCATTTGCTGAAAATCAACAAAACCACGAAAAGTTCTTGTATTTGAAGATAAAATCTTTTTGCTTTGAAGAAGAAAGATCCAGCTGACTGAAATAAGTTCATAAGATGAAAACTAACAAAAATTGACAAGAACCACAAAAAGTTCTTGTATTTTAAGATAAAATCTTACGCTATTGAAGAAAAAACATCTCCCTCGCTGAAATATGTTCATTTGCTGAAAATCAACAAAACCACGAAAAGTTCTTGTATTTGAAGATAAAATCTTTTTGCTTTCAAGAAGAAAGATCTAGCTGACTGAAATAAGTTCATTGGATGAAAACCAACAAAAATTGACAAGAACCACGAAAAGTTCTTGTATTTTAAGATAAAATCTGACGCTATTAAAGAAAAAACTTCTCCCTCGCTGAAATATGTTCATTTGCTGAAAATCAACAAAACCACGAAAAGTTCTTGTATTTGAAGATAAAATCTTTTTGCTTTGAAGAAGAAAGATCTAGCTGACTGAAATAAGTTCATTTGATGAAAATCAACAAAGATTGACAAGAACCACGAAAAGTTTTTGTATTTTAAGATAAAATCTGACGCTATTAAAGAAAAAACTTCTCCCTCGCTGAAAAATGTTCATTTGCTGAAAATCAACAAAACCACGAAAAGTTCTTGTATTTGAAGATAAAATCTTTTTGCTTTGAAGAAGAAAGATCTGGCTGACTGAAATAAGTTCATTGGATGAAAACCAACAAAAATTGACAAGAACCACGAAAAGTTCTTGTATTTTAAGATAAAATCTGACGCTATTGAAGAAAAAACTTCTCCCTCGCTGAAATATGTTCATTTGCTGAAAATCAACAAAACCACGAAAAGTTCTTGTATTTGAAGATAAAATCTTTTTGCTTTGAAGAAGAAAGATCTGGCTGACTGAAATAAGTTCATTGGATGAAAACCAACAAAAATTGACAAGAACCACGAAAAGTTCTTGTATTTTAAGATAAAATCTGACGCTATTGAAGAAAAAACTTCTCCCTCGCTGAAATATGTTCATTTGCTGAAAATCAACAAAACCACGAAAAGTTCTTGTATTTGAAGATAAAATCTTTTTGCTTTGAAGAAGAAAGATCGAGCTGACTGAAATAAGTTCATTGGATGAAAACCAACAAAAATTGACAAGAACCACGAAAAGTACTTGTATTTTAAGATAAAATCTTACGCTATTAAAGAAAAAACTTCTCGCTCGCTGAAATATGTTCATTTGCTGAAAATCAACAAAACCACGAAAAGTTCTTGTATTTGAAGATAAAATCTTTTTGCTTTGAAGAAGAAAGATCTAGCTGACTGAAATAAGTTCATTGGATGAAATCCAACAAAAATTGACAAGAACCACGAAAAGTTCTTGTATTTTAAGATAAAATCTGACGCTATTAAAGAAAAAACTTCTCCCTCGCTGAAATATGTTCATTTGCTGAAAATCAACAAAACCACGAAAAGTTCTTGTATTTGAAGATAAAATCTTTTTGCTTTGAAGAAGAAAGATCTGGCTGACTGAAATAAGTTCATTGGATGAAAACCAACAAAAATTGACAAGAACCACGAAAGGTTCTTGTATTTTAAGATAAAATCTGACGCTATTGAAGAAAAAACTTCTCCCTCGCTGAAATATGTTCATTTGCTGAAAATCAACAAAACCACGAAAAGTTCTTGTATTTGAAGATAAAATCTTTTTGCTTTGAAGAAGAAAGATCGAGCTGACTGAAATAAGTTCATTGGATGAAAACCAACAAAAATTGACAAGAACCACGAAAAGTACTTGTATTTTAAGATAAAATCTTACGCTATTAAAGAAAAAACTTCTCGCTCGCTGAAATATGTTCATTTGCTGAAAATCAACAAAACCACGAAAAGTTCTTGTATTTGAAGATAAAATCTTTTTGCTTTGAAGAAGAAAGATCTAGCTGACTGAAATAAGTTCATTGGATGAAATCCAACAAAAATTGACAAGAACCACGAAAAGTTCTTGTATTTTAAGATAAAATCTGACGCTATTAAAGAAAAAACTTCTCCCTCGCTGAAATATGTTCATTTGCTGAAAATCAACAAAACCACGAAAAGTTCTTGTATTTGAAGATAAAATCTTTTTGCTTTGAAGAAGAAAGATCTGGCTGACTGAAATAAGTTCATTGGATGAAAACCAACAAAAATTGACAAGAACCACGAAAAGTTCTTGTATTTTAAGATAAAATCTGACGCTATTGAAGAAAAAACTTCTCCCTCGCTGAAATATGTTCATTTGCTGAAAATCAACAAAACCACGAAAAGTTCTTGTATTTGAAGATAAAATCTTTTTGCTTTGAAGAAGAAAGATCGAGCTGACTGAAATAAGTTCATTGGATGAAAACCAACAAAAATTGACAAGAACCACGAAAAGTACTTGTATTTTAAGATAAAATCTTACGCTATTAAAGAAAAAACTTCTCGCTCGCTGAAATATGTTCATTTGCTGAAAATCAACAAAACCACGAAAAGTTCTTGTATTTGAAGATAAAATCTTTTTGCTTTGAAGAAGAAAGATCTAGCTGACTGAAATAAGTTCATTGGATGAAATCCAACAAAAATTGACAAGAACCACGAAAAGTTCTTGTATTTTAAGATAAAATCTGACGCTATTAAAGAAAAAACTTCTCCCTCGCTGAAATATGTTCATTTGCTGAAAATCAACAAAACCACGAAAAGTTCTTGTATTTGAAGATAAAATCTTTTTGCTTTGAAGAAGAAAGATCTGGCTGACTGAAATAAGTTCATTGGATGAAAACCAACAAAAATTGACAAGAACCACGAAAGGTTCTTGTATTTTAAGATAAAATCTGACGCGATTAAAGAAAAAACTTGTCGCTCGCTGAAATATGTTAATTTGCTGAAAATCAACAAAACCACGAAAAGTTCTTGTATTTGAAGATAAAATCTTTTTGCTTTGAAGAAGAAAGATCTAGCTGACTGAAATAAGTTCATAAGATGAAAACCAACAAAAATTGACAAGAACCACGAAAAGTTCTTGTATTTTAAGATAAAATCTTACGCTGTTGAAGAAAAAACTTCTCCCTCGCTGAAATATGTTCATTTGCTGAAAATCAACAAAACCACGAAAAGTTCTTGTATTTGAAGATAAAATCTTTTTGCTTTCAAGATGAAAGATCTAGCTGACTGAAATAAGTTCATAAGATGAAAACCAACAAAAATTGACAAGAACCACGAAAAGTTCTTTTATTTTAAGATAAAATCTGACGCTATTAAAGAAAAAACTTCTCCCTCGCTGAAAAATGTTCATTTGCTGAAAATCAACAAAACCACGAAAAGTTCTTGTATTTGAAGATAAAATCTTTTTGCTTTGAAGAAGAAAGATCTGGCTGACTGAAATAAGTTCATTGGATGAAAACCAACAAAAATTGACAAGAACCACGAAAAGTTCTTGTATTTTAAGATAAAATCTGACGCTATTGAAGAAAAAACTTCTCCCTCGCTGAAATATGTTCATTTGCTGAAAATCAACAAAACCACGAAAAGTTCTTGTATTTGAAGATAAAATCTTTTTGCTTTGAAGAAGAAAGATCTGGCTGACTGAAATAAGTTCATTGGATGAAAACCAACAAAAATTGACAAGAACCACGAAAAGTTCTTGTATTTTAAGATAAAATCTGACGCTGTTGAAGAAAAAACTTCTCCCTCGCTGAAATATGTTCATTTGCTGAAAATCAACAAAACCACGAAAAGTTCTTGTATTTGAAGATAAAATCTTTTTGCTTTGAAGAAGAAAGATCGAGCTGACTGAAATAAGTTCATAAGATGAAAACCAACAAAATTTGATTAGAACCACGAAAAGTTCTTGTATTTTAAGATAAAATCTGACGCTATTAAAGAAAAAACTTCTCGCTCGCTGAAATATGTTCATTTGCTGAAAATCAACAAAACCACGAAAAGTTCTTGTATTTGAAGATAAAATCTTTTTGCTTTGAAGAAGAAAGATCTAGCTGACTGAAATAAGTTCATTGGATGAAAACCAACAAAAATTGACAAGAACCACGAAAAGTTCTTGTATTTTAAGATAAAATCTGACGCTATTAAAGAAAAAACTTCTCCCTCGCTGAAATATGTTCATTTGCTGGAAATCAACAAAACCACGAAAAGTTCTTGTATTTGAAGATAAAATCTTTTTGCTTTGAAGAAGAAAGATCTAGCTGACTGAAATAAGTTCATAAGATGAAAACTAACAAAAATTGACAAGAACCACGAAAAGTTCTTGTATTTTAAGATAAAATCTTACGCTATTGAAGAAAAAACTTCGAGCTCGCTGAAATATGTTCATTTGCTGAAAATCAACAAAACCACGAAAAGTTCTTGTATTTGAAGATAAAATCTTTTTGCTTTGAAGAAGAAAGATCTGGCTGACTGAAATAAGTTCATTGGATGAAAACCAACAAAAATTGACAAGAACCACGAAAAGTTCTTGTATTTTAAGATAAAATCTGACGCTATTAAAGAAAAAACTTCTCCCTCGCTGAAATATGTTCATTTGCTGAAAATCAACAAAACCACGAAAAGTTCTTGTATTTGAAGATAAAATCTTTTTGCTTTGAAGAAGAAAGATCGAGCTGACTGAAATAAGTTCATAAGATGAAAACCAACAAAAATTGACAAGAACCACGAAAAGTTCTTGTATTTTAAGATAAAATCTTACGCTTTTAAAGAAAAAACTTCTCGCTCGCTGAAATATGTTCATTTGCTGAAAATCAACAAAACCACGAAAAGTTCTTGTATTTGAAGATAAAATCTTTTTGCTTTCAAGAAGAAAGATCTTGCTGACTGAAATAAGTTTATGGGATGAAAACCAACAAAAATTGACAAGAACCACGAAAAGTTCTTGTATTTTAAGATAAAATCTGACGCTATTAAAGAAAAAACTTCTCCCTCGCTGAAATATGTTCATTTGCTGAAAATCAACAAAACCACGAAAAGTTCTTGTATTTGAAGATAAAATCTTTTTGCTTTGAAGAAGAAAGATCTAGCTGACTGAAATAAGTTCATAAGATGAAAACCAACAAAAATTGACAAGAACCACGTAAAATTCTTGTATTTTAAGATAAAATCTGACGCTATTAAAGAAAAAACTTCTCGCTCGCTGAAATATGTTCATTTGCTGAAAATCAACAAAACCACGAAAAGTTCTTGTGTTTGAAGATAAAATCTTTTTGCTTTGAAGAAGAAAGATCTAGCTGACTGAAATAAGTTCATTCGATGAAAATCAACAAAAATTGACAAGAACGACGAAAAGTTTTTGTATTTTAAGATAAAATCTGACGCTATTAAAGAAAAAACTTCTCCCTCGCTGAAAAATGTTCATTTGCTGAAAATCAACAAAAGCACGAAAAGTTCTTGTATTTGAAGATAAAATCTTTTTGCTTTGAAGAAGAAAGATCTGGCTGACTGAAATAAGTTCATTGGATGAAAACCAACAAAAATTGACAAGAACCACGAAAAGTTCCTGTATTTTAAGATAAAATCTGACGCTATTAAAGAAAAAACTTCTCCCTCGCTGAAATATGTTCATTTGCTGAAAATCAACAAAACCACAAAAAGTTCTTATATTTGAAGATAAAATCTTTTTGCTTTGAAGAAGAAAGATCTCGCTGACTGAAATAAGTTCATAAGATGAAAACTAACAAAAATTGACAAGAACCACGAAAAGTTCTTGTATTTTAAGATAAAATCTTACGCTATTGAAGAAAAAACTTCCAGCTCGCTGAAATATCTTCATTTGCTGAAAATCAACAAAACCACGAAAAGTTCTTGTATTTGAAGATAAAATCTTTTTGCTTTCAAGAAAAATGATCTTGCTGACTGAAATAAGATCATTGGATGAAAACCAACAAAAATTGACAAGAACCACGAAAAGTTCTTGTATTTTAAGATAAAATCTGACGCGATTAAAGAAAAAACTTGTCGCTCGCTGAAATATGTTCATTTGCTGAAAATCAACAAAACCACGAAAAGTTCTTGTATTTGAAGATAAAATCTTTTTGCTTTGAAGAAGAAAGATCTAGCTGACTGAAATAAGTTTATGGGATGAAAACCAACAAAAATTGACAAGAACCACGAAAAGTTCTTGTATTTTAAGATAAAATCTGACGCGATTAAAGAAAAAACTTCTCCCTCGCTGAAATATGTTCATTTGCTGAAAATCAACAAAACCACGAAAAGTTCTTGTATTTGAAGATAAAATCTTTTTGCTTTGAAGAAGAAAGATCTAGCTGACTGAAATAAGTTCATTGGATGAAAACCAACAAAAATTGACAAGAACCACGAAAAATTCTTGTATTTTAAGATAAAATCTGACGCTATTAAAGAAAAAACTTCTCGCTCGCTGAAATATGTTCATTTGCTGAAAATCAACAAAACCATGAAAAGTTCTTGTATTTGAAGATAAAATCTTTTTGCTTTGAAGAAGGAAGATCTCGCTGACTGAAATAAGTTCATTGGATGAAATCCAACAAAAATTGACAAGAACCACGAAAAGTTCTTGTATTTTAAGATAAAATCTGACGCTATTAAAGAAAAAACTTCTCCCTCGCTGAAATATGTTCATTTGCTGAAAATCAACAAAACTACAAAAAGTTCTTATATTTGAAGATAAAATCTTTTTGCTTTGAAGAAGAAAGATCTAGCTGACTGAAATAAGTTCATAAGATGAAAACTAACAAAAATTGACAAGAACCACGAAAAGTTCTTGTATTTTAAGATAAAATCTTACGCTATTGAAGAAAAAACTTCGAGCTCGCTGAAATATGTTCATTTGCTGAAAATCAACAAAACCACGAAAAGTTCTTGTATTTGAAGATAAAATCTTTTTGCTTTCAAGAAGAAAGATCTTGCTGACTGAAATAAGTTCATTGGATGAAAACCAACAAAAATTGACAAGAACCACGAAAAGTTCTTGTATTTTAAGATAAAATCTGACGCGATTAAAGAAAAAACTTGTCGCTCGCTGAAATATGTTAATTTGCTGAAAATCAACAAAACCACGAAAAGTTCTTGTATTTGAAGATAAAATCTTTTTGCTTTGAAGAAGAAAGATCTAGCTGACTGAAATAAGTTTATGGGATGAAAACCAACAAAAATTGACAAGAACCACGAAAAGTTCTTGTATTTTAAGATAAAATCTGACGCTATTAAAGAAAAAACTTCTCGCTCGCTGAAATATGTTCATTTGCTGAAAATCAACAAAACCACGAAAAGTTCTTGCATTTGAAGATAAAATCTTTTTGCTTTCAAGAAGAAAGATCTTGCTGACTGAAATAAGTTCATTGGATGAAAACCAACAAAAATTGACAAGAACCACGAAAAGTTCTTGTATTTTAAGATAAAATCTGACGCGATTAAAGAAAAAACTTGTCGCTCGCTGAAATATGTTCATTTGCTGAAAATCAACAAAACCACGAAAAGTTCTTGTATTTGAAGATAAAATCTTTTTGCTTTCAAGAAGAAAGATCTAGCTGACTGAAATAAGTTTATGGGATGAAAACCAACAAAAATTGACAAGAACCACGAAAAGTTCTTGTATTTTAAGATAAAATCTGACGCTATTAAAGAAAAATCATCTCCCTCGCTGAAATATGTTCATTTGCTGAAAATCAACAAAACCACGAAATGTTCTTGTATTTGAAGATAAAATCTTTTTGCTTTGAAGAAGAAAGATCTAGCTGACTGAAATAAGTTCATAAGATGAAAACCAACAAAAATTGACAAGAACCACGAAAAATTCTTGTATTTTAAGATAAAATCTGACGCTATTAAAGAAAAAACTTCTCGCTCGCTGAAATATGTTCATTTGCTGAAAATCAACAAAACCACGAAAAGTTCTTGTATTTGAAGAGAAAATCTTTTTGCTTTGAAGAAGAAAGATCTAGCTGACTGAAATAAGTTCATAAGATGAAAACTAACAAAAATTGACAAGAACCACGAAAAGTTCTTGTATTTTAAGATAAAATCTTACGCTATTGAAGAAAAAACTTCTAGCTCGCTGAAATATGTTCATTTGCTGAAAATCAACAAAACCACGAAAAGTTCTTGTATTTGAAGATAAAATCTTTTTGCTTTCAAGAAGAAAGATCTAGCTGACTGAAATAAGTTCATTGGATGAAAACCAACAAAAATTGACAAGAACCATGAAAAGTTCTTGTATTTTAAGATAAAATCTTACGCTATTGAAGAAAAAACTTCAAGCTCGCTGAAATATGTTCATTTGCTGGAAATCAACAAAACCACGAAAAGTTCTTATATTTGAAGATAAAATCTTTTTGCTTTGAAGAAGAAAGATCTAGCTGACTGAAATAAGTTCATAAGATGAAAACTAACAAAAATTGACAAGAACCACGAAAAGTTCTTGTATTTTAAGATAAAATCTTACGCTATTGAAGAAAAAACTTCTAGCTCGCTGAAATATGTTCATTTGCTGAAAATCAACAAAACCACGAAAAGTTCTTGTATTTGAAGATAAAATCTTTTTGCTTTCAAGAAGAAAGATCTTGCTGACTGAAATAAGTTCATTGGATGAAAACCAACAAAAATTGACAAGAACCACGAAAAGTTCTTGTATTTTAAGATAAAATCTGACGCGATTAAAGAAAAAACTTGTCGCTCGCTGAAATATGTTAATTTGCTGAAAATCAACAAAACCACGAAAAGTTCTTGTATTTGAAGATAAAATCTTTTTGCTTTGAAGAAGAAAGATCTAGCTGACTGAAATAAGTTTATGGGATGAAAACCAACAAAAATTGACAAGAACCACGAAAAGTTCTTGTATTTTAAGATAAAATCTGACGCTATTAAAGAAAAAACTTCTCGCTCGCTGAAATATGTTCATTTGCTGAAAATCAACAAAACCACGAAAAGTTCTTGCATTTGAAGATAAAATCTTTTTGCTTTCAAGAAGAAAGATATTGCTGACTGAAATAAGTTCATTGGATGAAAACCAACAAAAATTGACAAGAACCACGAAAAGTTCTTGTATTTTAAGATAAAATCTGACGCCATTAAAGAAAAAACTTGTCGCTCGCTGAAATATGTTCATTTGCTGAAAATCAACAAAACCACGAAAAGTTCTTGTATTTGAAGAGAAAATCTTTTTGCTTTGAAGAAGAAAGATCTAGCTGACTGAAATAAGTTCATAAGATGAAAACTAACAAAAATTGACAAGAACCACGAAAAGTTCTTGTATTTTAAGATAAAATCTTACGCTATTGAAGAAAAAACTTCTAGCTCGCTGAAATATGTTCATTTGCTGAAAATCAACAAAACCACGAAAAGTTCTTGTATTTGAAGATAAAATCTTTTTGCTTTCAAGAAGAAAGATCTAGCTGACTGAAATAAGTTCATTGGATGAAAACCAACAAAAATTGACAAGAACCATGAAAACTTCTTGTATTTTAAGATAAAATCTTACGCTATTGAAGAAAAAACTTCAAGCTCGCTGAAATATGTTCATTTGCTGGAAATCAACAAAACCACGAAAAGTTCTTGTATTTGAAGATAAAATCTTTTTGCTTTGAAGAAGAAAGATCAAGCTGACTGAAATAAGTTCATTGGATGAAAACCAACAAAAATTGACAAGAACCACGAAAAGTTCTTGTATTTTAAGATAAAATCTGACGCTATTAAAGAAAAAACTTCTCCCTCGCTGAAATATGTTCATTTGCTGAAAATCAACAAAACCACGAAAAGTTCTTGTATTTGAAGATAAAATCTTTTTGCTTTGAAGAAGAAAGATCTGGCTGACTGAAATAAGTTCATTGGATGAAAACCAACAAAAATTGACAAGAACCACGAAAAGTTCTTGTATTTTAAGATAAAATCTGACGCTATTAAAGAAAAAACTTCTCCCTCGTTGAAATATGTTCATTTGCTGAAAATCAACAAAACCACGAAAAGTTCTTGTATTTGAAGATAAAATATTTTTGCTTTGAAGAAGAAAGATCGAACTGACTGAAATAAGTTCATAAGATGAAAACCAACAAAAATTGACAAGAACCACGAAAAGTTCTTGTATTTTAAGATAGAAAATTACGCTTTTAAAGAAAAAACTTCTCGCTCGCTGAAATATGTTCATTTGCTGAACATCAACAAAACCACGAAATGTTCTTGTATTTGAAGATAAAATCTTTTTGCTTTGAAGAAGAAAGATCTAGCTGACTGAAATAAGTTCATTGGATGAAATCCAACAAAAATTGACAAGAACCACGAAAAGTTCTTGTATTTTAAGATAAAATCTGACGCTATTAAAGAAAAAACTTCTCCCTCGCTGAAATATGTTCATTTGCTGAAAATCAACAAAACCACAAAAAGTTCTTGTATTTGAAGATAAAATCTTTTTGCTTTCAAGAAGAAAGATCTCGCTGACTGAAATAAGTTCATAAGATGAAAACTAACAAAAATTGACAAGAACCACGAAAAGTTCTTGTATTTTAAGATAAAATCTTACGCTATTGAAGAAAAAACTTCTAGCTCGCTGAAATATGTTCATTTGCTGAAAATCAACAAAACCACGAAAAGTTCTTGTATTTGAAGATAAAATCTTTTTGCTTTGAAGAAGAAAGATCTAGCTGACTGAAATAAGTTCATTGGATGAAATCCAACAAAAATTGACAAGAACCACGAAAAGTTCTTGTATTTTAAGATAAAATCTGACGCTATTAAAGAAAAAACTTCTCCCTCCCTGAAATATGTTCATTTGCTGAAAATCAACAAAACCACGAAAAGTTCTTGTATTTGAAGATAAAATATTTTTGCCTTGAAGAAGAAAGATCCAGCTGACTGAAATAAGTTCATAAGATGAAAACTAACAAAAATTGACAAGAACCACGAAAAGTTCTTGTATTTTAAGATAAAATCTTACGCTATTGAAGAAAAATCTTCTAGCTCGCTGAAATATGTTCATTTGCTGAAAATCAACAAAACCACGAAAAGTTCTTGTATTTGAAGATAAAATCTTTTTGCTTTGAAGAAGAAAGATCTTGCTGACTGAAATAAGTTCATTGGATGAAAACCAACAAAAATTGACAAGAACCACGAAAAGTTCTTGTATTTTAAGATAAAATCTGACGCGATTAAAGAAAAAACTTCTCCCTCACTGAAATATGTTCATTTGCTGAAAATCAACAAAACCACGAAAAGTTCTTGTATTTGAAGATAAAATCTTTTTGCTTTGAAGAAGAAAGATCTAGCTGACTGAAATAAGTTCATTGGATGAAATCCAACAAAAATTGACAAGAACCACGAAAAGTTCTTGTATTTTAAGATAAAATCTTACGCTATTGAAGAAAAAACTTCTAGCTCGCTGAAATATGTTCATTTGCTGAAAATCAACAAAACCACGAAAAGTTCTTGTATTTGAAGATAAAATCTTTTTGCTTTGAAGAAGAAAGATCTAGCTGACTGAAATCAGTTTATGGGATGAAAACCAACAAAAATTGACAAGAACCACGAAAAGTTCTTGTATTTTAAGATAAAATCTGAAGCTATTAAAGAAAAAACTTCTCCCTCGCTGAAATATGTTCATTTGCTGAAAATCAACAAAACCACGAAAAGTTCTTGTATTTGAAGATAAAATATTTTTGCTTTGAAGAAGAAAGATCTAGCTGACTGAAATAAGTTCATAAGATGAAAACTAACAAAAATTGACAAGAACCACGAAAAGTTCTTGTATTTTAAGATAAAATCTGACGCTTTTCAAGAAAAAACTTCTCCCTCGCTGAAATATGTTCATTTGCTGTAAATCAACAAAACCACGAAAAGTTCTTGTATTTGAAGATAAAATCTTTTTGCTTTGAAGAAGAAAGATCTGGCTGACTGAAATAAGTTTATCGGATGAAAACCAACAAAAATTGACAAGAACCACGAAAAGTTCTTGTATTTTAAGATAAAATCTGACGCTATTAAAGAAAAAACTTCTCCCTCGCTGAAATATGTTCATTTGCTGAAAATCAACAAAACCACGAAAAGTTCTTGTATTTGAAGATAAAATCTTTTTGCTTTGAAGAAGAAAGATCTAGCTGACTGAAATAAGTTCATAAGATGAAAACCAACAAAAATTGACAAGAACCACGAAAAATTCTTGTATTGTAAGATAAAATCTGACGCTATTAAAGAAAAAACTTCTCGCTCGCTGAAATATGTTCATTTGCTGAAATTCAACAAAACCACGAAAAGTTCTTGCATTTGAAGATAAAATCTTTTTGCTTTGAAGAAGAAAGATCTAGCTGACTGAAATAAGTTCATTGGATGAAAACCAACAAAAATTGACAAGAACCACTAAAAGTTCTTGTATTTTAAGATAAAATCTGACGCTATTAAAGAAAAAACTTCTCCCTCGCTGAAATATGTTCATTTGCTGAAAATCAACAAAACCACGAAAAGTTCTTGTATTTGAAGATAAAATATTTTTGCTTTGAAGAAGAAAGATCGAGCTGACTGAAATAAGTTCATTTGATGAAAACCAACAAAAATTGACAAGAACCACGAAAAGTTCTTGTATTTTAAGATAAAATCTTACGCTTTTAAAGAAAAAACTTCCAGCTCGCTGAAATATGTTCATTTGCTGAAAATCAACAAAACCACGAAAAGTTCTTGTATTTGAAGATAAAATCTTTTTACTTCGAAGAAGAAAGATCTAGCTGACTGAAATAAGTTTATGGGATGAAAACCAACAAAAATTGACAAGAACCACGAAAAGTTCTTGTATTTTAAGATAAAATCTGACGCGATTAAAGAAAAAACTTGTCGCTCGCTGAAATATGTTCATTTGCTGAAAATCAACAAAACCACGAAAAGTTCTTGTATTTGAAGATAAAATCTTTTTGCTTTGAAGAAGAAAGATCTAGCTGACTGAAATAAGTTCATAAGATGAAAACCAACAAAAATTGACAAGAACCACGAAAAGTTCTTGTATTTTAAGATAAAATCTGACGCTATTAAAGAAAAAACTTCCACCTTGCTGAAATATGTTCATTTGCTGAAAATCAACAAAACCACGAAAAGTTCTTGTATTTGAAGATAAAATCTTTTTGCTTTCAAGAAGAAAGATCTGGCTGACTGAAATAAGTTCATTGGATGAAACTCAACAAAAATTGACAAGAACCACGAAAAGTTCTTGTATTTTAAGATAAAATCTGACGCTAATAAAGAAAAAACTTCTCGCTCGCTGAAATATGTTCATTTGCTGAAAATCAACAAAACCACGAAAAGTTCTTGCATTTGAAGATAAAATCTTTTTGCTTTCAAGAAGAAAGATCTAGCTGACTGAAATAAGTTCATTGGATGAAAACCAACAAAAATTGACAAGAACCACGAAAAGTTCTTGTATTTTAAGATAAAATCTGACGCTTTTCAAGAAAAAACTTCTCCCTCGCTGAAATATGTTCATTTGCTGAAAATCAACAAAACCACGAAAAGTTCTTGTATTTGAAGATAAAATCTTTTTGCTTTGAAGAAGAATGATCTGGCTGACTGAAATAAGTTTATGGGATGAAAACCAACAAAAATTGACAAGAACCACGAAAAGTTCTTGTATTTTAAGATAAAATCTGACGCTATTAAAGAAAAAACTTCTCCCTCGCTGAAATATGTTCATTTGCTGAAAATCAACAAAACCACGAAAAGTTCTTGTATTTGAAGATAAAATCTTTTTGCTTTGAAGAAGAAAGATCTAGCTGACTGAAATAAGTTCACAAGATGAAAACCAACAAAAATTGACAAGAACCACGAAAAATTCTTGTATTGTAAGATAAAATCTGACGCTATTAAAGAAAAAACTTCTCGCTCGCTGAAATATGTTCATTTGCTGAAATTCAACAAAACCACGAAAAGTTCTTGCATTTGAAGATAAAATCTTTTTGCTTTGAAGAAGAAAGATCTAGCTGACTGAAATAAGTTCATTGGATGAAAACCAACAAAAATTGACAAGAACCACTAAAAGTTCTTGTATTTTAAGATAAAATCTGACGCTATTAAAGAAAAAACTTCTCCCTCGCTGAAATATGTTCATTTGCTGAAAATCAACAAAACCACGAAAAGTTCTTGTATTTGAAGATAAAATATTTTTGCTTTGAAGAAGAAAGATCGAGCTGACTGAAATAAGTTCATTTGATGAAAACCAACAAAAATTGACAAGAACCACGAAAAGTTCTTGTATTTTAAGATAAAATCTTACGCTTTTAAAGAAAAAACTTCCAGCTCGCTGAAATATGTTCATTTGCTGAAAATCAACAAAACCACGAAAAGTTCTTGTATTTGAAGATAAAATCTTTTTACTTCGAAGAAGAAAGATCGAGCTGACTGAAATAAGTTTATGGGATGAAAACCAACAAAAATTGACAAGAACCACGAAAAGTTCTTGTATTTTAAGATAAAATCTGACGCGATTAAAGAAAAAACTTGTCGCTCGCTGAAATATGTTCATTTGCTGAAAATCAACAAAACCACGAAAAGTTCTTGTATTTGAAGATAAAATCTTTTTGCTTTGAAGAAGAAAGATCTAGCTGACTGAAATAAGTTCATAAGATGAAAACCAACAAAAATTGACAAGAACCACGAAAAATTCTTGTATTTTAAGATAAAATCTGACGCTATTAAAGAAAAAACTTCTCCCTCGCTGAAATATGTTCATTTGCTGAAAATCAACAAAACCACGAAAAGTTCTTGTATTTGAAGATAAAATCTTTTTGCTTTGAAGAAGAAAGATCTCGCTGACTGAAATAAGTTAATTTGATGAAAATCAACAAAAATTGACAAGAACCACGAAAAGTTTTTGTATTTTAAGATAAAATCTGACGCCATTAAAGAAAAAACTTCTCCCTCGCTGAAATATGTTCATTTGCTGAAAATCAACAAAACCACGAAAATTTCTTGTATTTGAAGATAAAATCTTTTTGCTTTGAAGAAGAAAGATCTGGCTGACTGAAATAAGTTCATTGGATGAAAACCAACAAAAATTGACAAGAACCACGAAAAGTTCTTGTATTTTAAGATAAAATCTGACGCTATTAAAGAAAAAACTTCTCCCTCGCTGAAATATGTTCATTTGCTGAAAATCAACAAAACCACGAAAAGTTCTTGTATTTGAAGATAAAATCTTTTTGCTTTGAAGAAGAAAGATCGAGCTGACTGAAATAAGTTCATAAGATGAAAACCAACAAAAATTGACAAGAACCACGAAAAGTTCTTGTATTTTAAGATAAAATCTTACGCTTTTAAAGAAAAAACTTCTCGCTCGCTGAAATATGTTCATTTGCTGAAAATCAACAAAACCACGAAAAGTTCTTGTATTTGAAGATAAAATCTTTTTGCTTTGAAGAAGAAAGATCTAGCTGACTGAAATAAGTTTATGGGATGAAAACCAACAAAAATTGACAAGAACCACGAAAAGTTCTTGTATTTTAAGATAAAATCTGACGCTATTAAAGAAAAAACTTCTCCATCGCTGAAATATGTTCATTTGCTGAAAATCAACAAAACCACGAAAAGTTCTTGTATTTGAAGATAAAATATTTTTGCTTTCAAGAAGAAAGATCTTGCTGACTGAAATAAGTTCATTGGATGAAAACCAACAAAAATTGACAAGAACCATGAAAAGTTCTTGTATTTTAAGATAAAATCTTACGCTATTGAAGAAAAAACTTCTAGCTCGCTGAAATATGTTCATTTGCTGAAAATCAACAAAACCACGAAAAGTTCTTGTATTTGAAGATAAAATCTTTTTGCTTTGAAGAAGAAAGATCGAGCTGACTGAAATAAGTTCATTGGATGAAATCCAACAAAAATTGACAAGAACCACGAAAAGTTCTTGTATTTTAAGATAAAATCTTACGCTATTGAAGAAAAAACTTCTAGCTCGCTGAAATATGTTCATTTGCTGAAAATCAACAAAACCACGAAAAGTTCTTGTATTTGAAGATAAAATCTTTTTGCTTTGAAGAAGAAAGATCCAGCTGACTGAAATCAGTTTATGGGATGAAAACCAACAAAAATTGACAAGAACCACGAAAAGTTCTTGTATTTTAAGATAAAATCTGACGCTATTAAAGAAAAAACTTCTCCCTCGCTGAAATATGTTCATTTGCTGAAAATCAACAAAACCACGAAAAGTTCTTGTATTTGAAGATAAAATCTTTTTGCTTTGAAGAAGAAAGATCTAGCTGACTGAAATAAGTTCATAAGATGAAAACCAACAAAAATTGACAAGAACCACGAAAAATTCTTGTATTGTAAGATAAAATCTGACGCTATTAAAGAAAAAACTTCTCGCTCGCTGAAATATGTTCATTTGCTGAAATTCAACAAAACCACGAAAAGTTCTTGCATTTGAAGATAAAATCTTTTTGCTTTGAAGAAGAAAGATCTAGCTGACTGAAATAAGTTCATTGGATGAAAACCAACAAAAATTGACAAGAACCACTAAAAGTTCTTGTATTTTAAGATAAAATCTGACGCTATTAAAGAAAAAACTTCTCCCTCGCTGAAATATGTTCATTTGCTGAAAATCAACAAAACCACGAAAAGTTCTTGTATTTGAAGATAAAATATTTTTGCTTTGAAGAAGAAAGATCGAGCTGACTGAAATAAGTTCATTTGATGAAAACCAACAAAAATTGACAAGAACCACGAAAAGTTCTTGTATTTTAAGATAAAATCTTACGCTTTTAAAGAAAAAACTTCCAGCTCGCTGAAATATGTTCATTTGCTGAAAATCAACAAAACCACGAAAAGTTCTTGTATTTGAAGATAAAATCTTTTTGCTTCGAAGAAGAAAGATCTCGCTCACTGAAATAAGTTTATGGGATGAAAACCAACAAAAATTGACAAGAACCACGAAAAGTTCTTGTATTTTAAGATAAAATCTGACGCGATTAAAGAAAAAACTTGTCGCTCGCTGAAATATGTTCATTTGCTGAAAATCAACAAAACCACGAAAAGTTCTTGTATTTGAAGATAAAATCTTTTTGCTTTGAAGAAGAAAGATCTAGCTGACTGAAATAAGTTCATAAGATGAAAACCAACAAAAATTGACAAGAACCACGAAAAAGTCTTGTATTTTAAGATAAAATCTGACGCTATTAAAGAAAAAACTTCTCCCTCGCTGAAATATGTTCATTTGCTGAAAATCAACAAAACCACGAAAAGTTCTTGTATTTGAAGATAAAATCTTTTTGCTTTGAAGAAGAAAGATCTCGCTGACTGAAATAAGTTAATTTGATGAAAATCAACAAAAATTGACAAGAACCACGAAAAGTTTTTGTATTTTAAGATAAAATCTGACGCCATTAAAGAAAAAACTTCTCCCTCGCTGAAATATGTTCATTTGCTGAAAATCAACAAAACCACGAAAATTTCTTGTATTTGAAGATAAAATCTTTTTGCTTTGAAGAAGAAAGATCTGGCTGACTGAAATAAGTTCATTGGATGAAAACCAACAAAAATTGACAAGAACCACAAAAAGTTCTTGTATTTTAAGATAAAATCTGACGCTATTAAAGAAAAAACTTCTCCCTCGCTGAAATATGTTCATTTGCTGAAAATCAACAAAACCACGAAAAGTTCTTGTATTTGAAGATAAAATCTTTTTGCTTTGAAGAAGAAAGATCGAGCTGACTGAAATAAGTTCATAAGATGAAAACCAACAAAAATTGACAAGAACCACGAAAAGTTCTTGTATTTTAAGATAAAATCTTACGCTTTTAAAGAAAAAACTTCTCGCTCGCTGAAATATGTTCATTTGCTGAAAATCAACAAAACCACGAAAAGTTCTTGTATTTGAAGTTAAAATCTTTTTGCTTTGAAGAAGAAAGATCTAGCTGACTGAAATAAGTTTATGGGATGAAAACCAACAAAAATTGACAAGAACCACGAAAAGTTCTTGTATTTTAAGATAAAATCTGACGCTATTAAAGAAAAAACTTCTCCATCGCTGAAATATGTTCATTTGCTGAAAATCAACAAAACCACGAAAAGTTCTTGTATTTGAAGATAAAATATTTTTGCTTTGAAGAAGAAAGATCTAGCTGACTGAAATAAGTTCATAAGATGAAAACTAACAAAAATTGACAAGAACCACGAAAAGTTCTTGTATTTTAAGATAAAATCTGACGCTATTGAAGAAAAAACTTCTAGCTCGCTGAAATATGTTCATTTGCTGAAAATCAACAAAACCACGAAATGTTCTTGTATTTGAAGATAAAATCTTTTTGCTTTCAAGAAGAAAGATCTTGCTGACTGAAATAAGTTCATTGGATGAAAACCAACAAAAATTGACAAGAACCATGAAAAGTTCTTGTATTTTAAGATAAAATCTTACGCTATTGAAGAAAAAACTTCTAGCTCGCTGAAATATGTTCATTTGCTGAAAATCAACAAAACCACGAAAAGTTCTTGTATTTGAAGATAAAATCTTTTTGCTTTGAAGAAGAAAGATCTAGCTGACTGAAATAAGTTCATTTGATGAAATCCAACAAAAATTGACAAGAACCACGAAAAGTTCTTGTATTTTAAGATAAAATCTTACGCTATTGAAGAAAAAACTTCTAGCTCGCTGAAATATGTTCATTTGCTGAAAATCAACAAAACCACGAAAAGTTCTTGTATTTGAAGATAAAATCTTTTTGCTTTGAAGAAGAAAGATCGAGCTGACTGAAATCAGTTTATGGGATGAAAACCAACAAAAATTGACAAGAACCACGAAAAGTTCTTGTATTTTAAGATAAAATCTGACGCTATTAAAGAAAAAACTTCTCCCTCGCTGAAATATGTTCATTTGCTGAAAATCAACAAAACCACGAAAAGTTCTTGTATTTGAAGATAAAATATTTTTGCTTTGAAGAAGAAAGATCTAGCTGACTGAAATAAGTTCATAAGATGAAAACTAACAAAAATTGACAAGAACCACGAAAAGTTCTTGTATTTTAAGATAAAATCTGACGCTTTTCAAGAAAAAACTTCTCCCTCGCTGAAATATGTTCATTTGCTGAAAATCAACAAAACCACGAAAAGTTCTTGTATTTGAAGATAAAATCTTTTTGCTTTGAAGAAGAAATATCTGGCTGACTGAAATAAGTTTATGGGATGAAAACCAACAAAAATTGACAAGAACCACGAAAAGTTCTTGTATTTTAAGATAAAATCTGACGCTATTAAAGAAAAAACTTCTCGCTCGCTGAAATATGTTCATTTGCTGAAAATCAACAAAACCACGAAAAGTTCTTGTATTTGAAGATAAAATCTTTTTGCTTTGAAGAAGAAAGATCTAGCTGACTGAAATAAGTTCATAAGATAAAAACCAACAAAAATTGACAAGAACCACGAAAAATTCTTGTATTGTAAGATAAAATCTGACGCTATTAAAGAAAAAACTTCTAGCTCGCTGAAATATGTTCATTTGCTGAAATTCAACAAAACCACGAAAAGTTCTTGCATTTGAAGATAAAATCTTTTTGCTTTGAAGAAGAAAGATCTAGCTGACTGAAATAAGTTCATTGGATGAAAATCAACAAAAATTGACAAGAACCACTAAAAGTTCTTGTATTTTAAGATAAAATCTGACGCTATTAAAGAAAAAACTTCTCCCTCGCTGAAATATGTTCATTTGCTGAAAATCAACAAAACCACGAAAAGTTCTTGTATTTGAAGATAAAATATTTTTGCTTTGAAGAAGAAAGATCGAGCTGACTGAAATAAGTTCATTTGATGAAAACCAACAAAAATTGACAAGAACCACGAAAAGTTCTTGTATTTTAAGATAAAATCTTACGCTTTTAATGAAAAAACTTCCAGCTCGCTGAAATATGTTCATTTGCTGAAAATCAACAAAACCACGAAAAGTTCTTAGATTTGAAGATAAAATCTTTTTGCTTTCAAGAAGAAAGATCTCGCTGACTGAAATAAGTTCATAGGATGAAAACCAACAAAAATTGACAAGAACCACGAAAAGTTCTTGTATTTTAAGATAAAATCTGACGCGATTAAAGAAAAAACTTGTCGCTCGCTGAAATATGTTCATTTGCTGAAAATCAACAAAACCACGAAAAGTTCTTGTATTTGAAGATAAAATCTTTTTACTTCGAAGAAGAAAGATCTAGCTGACTGAAATAAGTTTATGGGATGAAAACCAACAAAAATTGACAAGAACCACGAAAAGTTCTTGTATTTTAAGATAAAATCTGACGCGATTAAAGAAAAAACTTGTCGCTCGCTGAAATATGTTCATTTGCTGAAAATCAACAAAACCACGAAAAGTTCTTGTATTTGAAGATAAAATCTTTTTGCTTTGAAGAAGAAAGATCTAGCTGACTGAAATAAGTTCATAAGATGAAAACCAACAAAAATTGACAAGAACCACGAAAAATTCTTGTATTTTAAGATAAAATCTGACGCTATTAAAGAAAAAACTTCTCCCTCGCTGAAATATGTTCATTTGCTGAAAATCAACAAAACCACGAAAAGTTCTTGTATTTGAAGATAAAATCTTTTTGCTTTGAAGAAGAAAGATCTCGCTGACTGAAATAAGTTAATTTGATGAAAATCAACAAAAATTGACAAGAACCACGAACAGTTTTTGTATTTTAAGATAAAATCTGACGCCATTAAAGAAAAAACTTCTCCCTCGCTGAAATATGTTCATTTGCTGAAAATCAACAAAACCACGAAAAGTTCTTGTATTTGAAGATAAAATCTTTTTGCTTTGAAGAAGAAAGATCGAGCTGACTGAAATAAGTTCATAAGATGAAAACCAACAAAAATTGACAAGAACCACGAAAAGTTCTTGTATTTTAAGATAAAATCTTACGCTTTTAAAGAAAAAACTTCACGCTCGCTGAAATATGTTCATTTGCTGAAAATCAACAAAACCACGAAAAGTTCTTGTATTTGAAGATAAAATCTTTTTGCTTTGAAGAAGAAAGATCTAGCTGACTGAAATAAGTTTATGGGATGAAAACCAACAAAAATTGACAAGAACCACGAAAAGTTCTTGTATTTTAAGATAAAATCTGACGCTATTAAAGAAAAAACTTCTCCATCGCTGAAATATGTTCATTTGCTGAAAATCAACAAAACCACGAAAAGTTCTTGTATTTGAAGATAAAATATTTTTGCTTTGAAGAAGAAAGATCTTGCTGACTGAAATAAGTTCATAAGATGAAAACTAACAAAAATTGACAAGAACCACGAAAAGTTCTTGTATTTTAAGATAAAATCTTACACTATTGAAGAAAAAACTTCTGGCTCGCTGAAATATGTTCATTTGCTGAAAATCAACAAAACCACGAAAAGTTCTTGTATTTGAAGATAAAATCTTTTTGCTTTGAAGAAGAAAGATCTCGCTGACTGAAATAAGTTAATTTGATGAAAACCAACAAAAATTGACAAGAACCACGAAAAGTTCTTGTATTTTAAGATAAAATCTTACGCTTTTAATGAAAAAACTTCCAGCTCGCTGAAATATGTTCATTTGCTGAAAATCAACAAAACCACGAAAAGTTCTTGTATTTGAAGATAAAATCTTTTTGCTTTCAAGAAGAAAGATCTCGCTGACTGAAATAAGTTCATAGGATGAAAACCAACAAAAATTGACAAGAACCACGAAAAGTTCTTGTATTTTAAGATAAAATCTGACGCGATTAAAGAAAAAACTTGTCGCTCGCTGAAATATGTTCATTTGCTGAAAATCAACAAAACCACGAAAAGTTCTTGTATTTGAAGATAAAATCTTTTTACTTCGAAGAAGAAAGATCTAGCTGACTGAAATAAGTTTATGGGATGAAAACCAACAAAAATTGACAAGAACCACGAAAAGTTCTTGTATTTTAAGATAAAATCTGACGCGATTAAAGAAAAAACTTGTCGCTCGCTGAAATATGTTCATTTGCTGAAAATCAACAAAACCAAGAAAAGTTCTTGTATTTGAAGATAAAATCTTTTTGCTTTGAAGAAGAAAGATCTAGCTGACTGAAATAAGTTCATAAGATGAAAACCAACAAAAATTGACAAGAACCACGAAAAATTCTTGTATTTTAAGATAAAATCTGACGCTATTAAAGAAAAAACTTCTCCCTCGCTGAAATATGTTCATTTGCTGAAAATCAACAAAACCACGAAAAGTTCTTGTATTTGAAGATAAAATCTTTTTGCTTTGAAGAAGAAAGATCTCGCTGACTGAAATAAGTTAATTTGATGAAAATCAACAAAAATTGACAAGAACCACGAACAGTTTTTGTATTTTAAGATAAAATCTGACGCCATTAAAGAAAAAACTTCTCCCTCGCTGAAATATGTTCATTTGCTGAAAATCAACAAAACCACGAAAAGTTCTTGTATTTGAAGATAAAATCTTTTTGCTTTGAAGAAGAAAGATCGAGCTGACTGAAATAAGTTCATAAGATGAAAACCAACAAAAATTGACAAGAACCACGAAAAGTTCTTGTATTTTAAGATAAAATCTTACGCTTTTAAAGAAAAAACTTCACGCTCGCTGAAATATGTTCATTTGCTGAAAATCAACAAAACCACGAAAAGTTCTTCTATTTGAAGATAAAATCTTTTTGCTTTGAAGAAGAAAGATCTCGCTGACTGAAATAAGTTAATTTGATGAAAACCAACAAAAATTGACAAGAACCACGAAAAGTTCTTGTATTTTAAGATAAAATCTTACGCTTTTAATGAAAAAACTTCCAGCTCGCTGAAATATGTTCATTTGCTGAAAATCAACAAAACCACGAAAAGTTCTTAGATTTGAAGATAAAATCTTTTTGCTTTCAAGAAGAAAGATCTCGCTGACTGAAATAAGTTCATAGGATGAAAACCAACAAAAATTGACAAGAACCACGAAAAGTTCTTGTATTTTAAGATAAAATCTGACGCGATTAAAGAAAAAACTTGTCGCTCGCTGAAATATGTTCATTTGCTGAAAATCAACAAAACCACGAAAAGTTCTTGTATTTGAAGATAAAATCTTTTTACTTCGAAGAAGAAAGATCTAGCTGACTGAAATAAGTTTATGGGATGAAAACCAACAAAAATTGACAAGAACCACGAAAAGTTCTTGTATTTTAAGATAAAATCTGACACGATTAAAGAAAAAACTTGTCGCTCGCTGAAATATGTTCATTTGCTGAAAATCAACAAAACCACGAAAAGTTCTTGTATTTGAAGATAAAATCTTTTTGCTTTGAAGAAGAAAGATCTAGCTGACTGAAATAAGTTCATAAGATGAAAACCAACAAAAATTGACAAGAACCACGAAAAATTCTTGTATTTTAAGATAAAATCTGACGCTATTAAAGAAAAAACTTCTCCCTCGCTGAAATATGTTCATTTGCTGAAAATCAACAAAACCACGAAAAGTTCTTGTATTTGAAGATAAAATCTTTTTGCTTTGAAGAAGAAAGATCTCGCTGACTGAAATAAGTTAATTTGATGAAAATCAACAAAAATTGACAAGAACCACGAACAGTTTTTGTATTTTAAGATAAAATCTGACGCCATTAAAGAAAAAACTTCTCCCTCGCTGAAATATGTTCATTTGCTGAAAATCAACAAAACCACGAAAAGTTCTTGTATTTGAAGATAAAATCTTTTTGCTTTGAAGAAGAAAGATCGAGCTGACTGAAATAAGTTCATAAGATGAAAACCAACAAAAATTGACAAGAACCACGAAAAGTTCTTGTATTTTAAGATAAAATCTTACGCTTTTAAAGAAAAAACTTCACGCTCGCTGAAATATGTTCATTTGCTGAAAATCAACAAAACCACGAAAAGTTCTTGTATTTGAAGATAAAATCTTTTTGCTTTGAAGAAGAAAGATCTAGCTGACTGAAATAAGTTTATGGGATGAAAACCAACAAAAATTGACAAGAACCACGAAAAGTTCTTGTATTTTAAGATAAAATCTGACGCTATTAAAGAAAAAAACTTCTCCATCGCTGAAATATGTTCATTTGCTGAAAATCAACAAAACCACGAAAAGTTCTTGTATTTGAAGATAAAATATTTTTGCTTTGAAGAAGAAAGATCTAGCTGACTGAAATAAGTTCATAAGATGAAAATCAACAAAAATTGACAAGAACCACGAAAAGTTCTTGTATTTTAAGATAAAATCTTACGCTATTGAAGAAAAAACTTCTGGCTCGCTGAAATATGTTCATTTGCTGAAAATCAACAAAACCACGAAAAGTTCTTGTATTTGAAGATAAAATCTTTTTGCTTTCAAGAAGAAAGATCTTGCTGACTGAAATAAGTTCATTGGATGAAAACCAACAAAAATTGACAAGAACCATGAAAAGTTCTTGTATTTTAAGATAAAATCTTACGCTATTGAAGAAAAAACTTCTCGCTCACTGAAATATGTTCATTTGCTGAAAATCAACAAAACCACGAAAAGTTCTTGTATTTGAAGATAAAATCTTTTTGCTTTCAAGAAGAAAGATCTAGCTGACTGAAATAAGTTCATTTGATGAAAACCAACAAAAATTGACAAGAACCACGAAAAGTTCTTGTATTTTAAGATAAAATCTTACGCTTTTAAAGAAAAAACTTCTCGCTCGCTGAAATATGTTCATTTGCTGAAAATCAACAAAACCACGAAAAGTTCTTGCATTTGAAGATAAAATCTTTTTGCTTTGAAGAAGAAAGATCTAGCTGACTGAAATAAGTTCATTGGATGAAATCCAACAAAAATTGACAAGAACCACGAAAAGTTCTTGTATTTTAAGATAAAATCTTACGCTATTGAAGAAAAAACTTCCAGCTCGCTGAAATATGTTCATTTGCTGAAAATCAACAAAACCACGAAAAGTTCTTGTGTTTGAAGATAAAATCTTTTTGCTTTGAAGAAGAAAGATCTAGCTGACTGAAATAAGTTTATGGGATGAAAACCAACAAAAATTGACAAGAACCACGAAAAGTTCTTGTATTTTAAGATAAAATCTGACGCTTTTAATGAAAAAACTTCCAGCTCGCTGAAATATGTTCATTTGCTGAAAATCAACAAAACCACGAAAAGTTCTTAGATTTGAAGATAAAATCTTTTTGCTTTCAAGAAGAAAGATCCAGCTGACTGAAATAAGTTCATAAGATGAAAACTAACAAAAATTGACAAGAACCACGAAAAGTTCTTGTATTTTAAGATAAAATCTTACGCTATTGAAGAAAAAACTTCGAGCTCGCTGAAATATGTTCATTTGCTGAAAATCAACAAAACCACGAAAAGTTCTTGTATTTGAAGATAAAATCTTTTTGCTTTGAAGAAGAAAGATCCAGCTGACTGAAATAAGTTCATAAGATGAAAACCAACAAAAATTGACAAGAACCACGAAAAGTTCTTGTATTTTAAGATAAAATCTGACGCTATTAAAGAAAAAACTTCTCCCTCGCTGAAATATGTTCATTTGCTGAAAATCAACAAAACCACGAAAAGTTCTTGTATTTGAAGATAAAATATTTTTGCTTTGAAGAAAGATCGAGCTGACTGAAATAAGTTCATAAGATGAAAACCAACAAAAATTGACACGAACCACGAAAAATTCTTGTATTTTAAGATAAAATCTGAAGCTATTAAAGAAAAAACTTCTCGCTCGCTGAAATATGTTCATTTGCTGAAAATCAACAAAACCACGAAAAGTTCTTGTATTTGATGATAAAATCTTTTTGCTTTGAAGAAGAAAGATCTTGCTGACTGAAATAAGTTCATTGGATGAAATCCAACAAAAATTGACATGAACCACGAAAAGTTCTTGTATTTTAAGATAAAATCTGACGCTATTAAAGAAAAAACTTCTCCCTCGCTGAAATATGTTCATTTGCTGAAAATCAACAAAACCACGAAAAGTTCTTGTATTTGAAGTTAAAATCTTTTTGCTTTGAAGAAGAAAGATCTAGCTGACTGAAATAAGTTCATAAGATGAAAACTAACAAAAATTGACAAGAACCACGAAAAGTTCTTGTATTTTAAGATAAAATCTTACGCTATTGAAGAAAAAACTTCTGGCTCGCTGAAATATGTTCATTTGCTGAAAATCAACAAAACCACGAAAAGTTCTTGTATTTGAAGATAAAATCTTTTTGCTTTGAAGAAGAAAGATCTAGCTGACTGAAATAAGTTCATTGGATGAAATCCAACAAAAATTGACAAGAACCACGAAAAGTTCTTGTATTTTAAGATAAAATCTTACGCTATTGAAGAAAAAACTTCCAGCTCGCTGAAATATGTTCATTTGCTGAAAATCAACAAAACCACGAAAAGTTCTTGTATTTGAAGATAAAATCTTTTTGCTTTGAAGAAGAAAGATCTAGCTGACTGAAATAAGTTTATGGGATGAAAACCAACAAAAATTGACAAGGAGCACGAAAAGTTCTTGTATTTTAAGATAAAATCTGACGCTATTAAAGAAAAAACTTCTCCCTCGCTGAAATATGTTCATTTGCTGAAAATCAACAAAACCACGAAAAGTTCTTGTATTTGAAGATAAAATATTTTTGCTTTGAAGAAGAAAGATCCAGCTGACTGAAATAAGTTCATAAGATGAAAACTAACAAAAATTGACAAGAACCACGAAAGGTTCTTGTATTTTAAGATAAAATCTTACGCTATTGAAGAAAAAACTTCTGGCTCGCTGAAATATGTTCATTTGCTGAAAATCAACAAAACCACGAAAAGTTCTTGTATTTGAAGATAAAATCTTTTTGCTTTCAAGAAGAAAGATCTAGCTGACTGAAGTAAGTTCATAAGATGAAAACCAACAAAATTTGATTCGAACCACGAAAAGTTCTTGTATTTTAAGATAAAATCTGATGCTATTAAAGAAAAAACTTCTCCCTCGCTGAAATATGTTCATTTGCTGAAAATCAACAAAACCACGAAAAGTTCTTGTATTTGAAGATAAAATCTTTTTGCTTTCAAGAAGAAAGATCTAGCTGACTGAAATAAGTTCATTGGATGAAATCCAACAAAAATTGACAAGAACCACGAAAAGTTCTTGTATTTTAAGATAAAATCTTACGCTATTGAAGAAAAAACTTCGAGCTCGCTGAAATATGTTCATTTGCTGAAAATCAACAAAACCACGAAAAGTTCTTGTATTTGAAGATAAAATCTTTTTGCTTTGAAGAAGAAAGATCCAGCTGACTGAAATAAGTTTATGGGATGAAAACCAACAAAAATTGACAAGAACCACGAAAAGTTCTTGTATTTTAAGATAAAATCTGACGCTTTTAAAGAAAAAACTTCTCCCTCGCTGAAATATGTTCATTTGCTGAAAATCAACAAAACCACGAAAAGTTCTTGTATTTGAAGATAAAATATTTTTGCTTTGAAGAAGAAAGATCGAGCTGACTGAAATAAGTTCATAAGATGAAAACCAACAAAAATTGACACGAACCACGAAAAATTCTTGTATTTTAAGATAAAATCTGACGCTATTAAAGAAAAAACTTCTCGCTCGCTGAAATATGTTCATTTGCTGAAAATCAACAAAACCACGAAAAGTTCTTGTATTTGAAGATAAAATCTTTTTGCTTTGAAGAAGAAAGATCTAGCTGACTGAAATAAGTTCATTGGATGAAATCCAACAAAAATTGACAAGAACCACGAAAAGTTCTTGTATTTTAAGATAAAATCTGACGCTATTAAAGAAAAAACTTCTCCCTCGCTGAAATATGTTCATTTGCTGAAAATCAACAAAACCACGAAAAGTTCTTGTATTTGAAGTTAAAATCTTTTTGCTTTGAAGAAGAAAGATCTAGCTGACTGAAATAAGTTCATAAGATGAAAACTAACAAAAATTGACACGAACCACGAAAAATTCTTGTATTTTAAGATAAAATCTGACGCTATTAAAGAAAAAACTTCTCGCTCGCTGAAATATGTTCATTTGCTGAAAATCAACAAAACCACGAAAAGTTCTTGTATTTGAAGATAAAATCTTTTTGCTTTGAAGAAGAAAGATCTAGCTGACTGAAATAAGTTCATAAGATGAAAACTAACAAAAATTGACACGAACCACGAAAAATTCTTGTATTTTAAGATAAAATCTGACGCTATTAAAGAAAAAACTTCTCGCTCGCTGAAATATGTTCATTTGCTGAAAATCAACAAAACCACGAAAAGTTCTTGTATTTGAAGATAAAATCTTTTTGCTTTGAAGAAAGATCTAGCTGACTGAAATAAGTTAATTGGATGAAATCCAACAAAAATTGACAAGAACCACGAAAAGTTCTTGTATTTTAAGATAAAATCTGACGCGATTAAAGAAAAAACTTCTCCCTCGCTGAAATATGTTCATTTGCTGAAAATCAACAAAACCACGAAAAGTTCTTGTATTTGAAGTTAAAATCTTGTTGCTTTGAAGAAGAAAGATCTAGCTGACTGAAATAAGTTCATTGGATGAAATCCAACAAAAATTGACAAGAACCACGAAAAGTTCTTGTATTTTAAGATAAAATCTTACGCTATTGAAGAAAAAACTTCTAGCTCGCTGAAATATGTTCATTTGCTGAAAATCAACAAAACCACGAAAAGTTCTTGTATTTGAAGATAAAATCTTTTTGCTTTCAAGAAGAAAGATCTTGCTGACTGAAATAAGTTCATTGGATGAAAACCAACAAAAATTGACAAGAACCACGAAAAGTTCTTGTATTTTAAGATAAAATCTGACGCGATTAAAGAAAAAACTTGTCGCTCGCTGAAATATGTTCATTTGCTGAAAATCAACAAAACCACGAAAAGTTCTTGTATTTGAAGATAAAATCTTTTTGCTTTGAAGAAGAAAGATCTAGCTGACTGAAATAAGTTTATGGGATGAAAACCAACAAAAATTGACAAGAACCACGAAAAGTTCTTGTATTTTAAGATAAAATCTGACGCTATTAAAGAAAAAACTTCTCGCTCGCTGAAATATGTTCATTTGCTGAAAATCAACAAAACCACGAAAAGTTCTTGTATTTGAAGATAAAATCTTTTTGCTTTGAAGAAGAAAGATCTAGCTGACTGAAATAAGTTCATTGGATGAAAACCAAAAAAAATTGACAAGAACCACGAAAAATTCTTGTATTTTAAGATAAAATCTGACGCTATTAAAGAAAAAACTTCTCCCTCGCTGAAATATGTTCATTTGCTGAAAATCAACAAAATCACGAAAAGTTCTTGTATTTGAAGTTAAAATCTTTTTTCTTTGAAGATGAAAGATCTAGCTGACTGAAATAAGTTCATGAGATGAAAACTAACAAAAATTGACAAGAACCACGAAAAGTTCTTGTATTTTAAGATAAAATCTTACGCTCTTGAAGAAAAAACTTCTAGCTCGCTGAAATATGTTCATTTGCTGAAAATCAACAAAACCACGAAAAGTTCTTGTATTTGAAGATAAAATCTTTTTGCTTTCAAGAAGAAAGATCTAGCTGACTGAAATAAGTTCATTGGATGAAATCCAACAAAAATTGACAAGAACCACGAAAAGTTCTTGTATTTTAAGATAAAATCTTACGCTATTGAAGAAAAATCTTCCAGCTCGCTGAAATATGTTCATTTGCTGAAAATCAACAAAACCACGAAAAGTTCTTGTATTTGAAGATAAAATCTTTTTGCTTTGAAGAAGAAAGATCTAGCTGACTGAAATAAGTTTATGGGATGAAAACCAACAAAAATTGACAAGAACCACGAAAAGTTCTTGTATTTTAAGATAAAATCTGACGCGATTAAAGAAAAAACTTGTCGCTCGCTGAAATATGTTCATTTGCTGAAAATCAACAAAACCACGAAAAGTTCTTGTATTTGAAGATAAAATCTTTTTGCTTTGAAGAAGAAAGATCTAGCTGACTGAAATAAGTTTATGGGATGAAAACCAACAAAAATTGACAAGAACCACGAAAAGTTCTTGTATTTTAAGATAAAATCTGACGCTATTAAAGAAAAAACTTCTCGCTCGCTGAAATATGTTCATTTGCTGAAAATCAACAAAACCACGAAAAGTTCTTGTATTTGAAGATAAAATCTTTTTGCTTTGAAGAAGAAAGATCCAGCTGACTGAAATAAGTTCATTGGATGAAAACCAAAAAAAATTGACAAGAACCACGAAAAATTCTTCTATTTTAAGATAAAATCTGACGCTATTAAAGAAAAAACTTCTCCCTCGCTGAAATATGTTCATTTGCTGAAAATCAACAAAATCACGAAAAGTTCTTGTATTTGAAGTTAAAATCTTTTTTCTTTGAAGATGAAAGATCTAGCTGACTGAAATAAGTTCATGAGATGAAAACTAACAAAAATTGACAAGAACCACGAAAAGTTCTTGTATTTTAAGATAAAATCTTACGCTCTTGAAGAAAAAACTTCTAGCTCGCTGAAATATGTTCATTTGCTGAAAATCAACAAAACCACGAAAAGTTCTTGTATTTGAAGATAAAATCTTTTTGCTTTCAAGAAGAAAGATCTAGCTGACTGAAATAAGTTCATTGGATGAAATCCAACAAAAATTGACAAGAACCACGAAAAGTTCTTGTATTTTAAGATAAAATCTTACGCTATTGAAGAAAAAACTTCCAGCTCGCTGAAATATGTTGATTTGTTGAAAATCAACAAAACCACGAAAAGTTCTTGTATTTGAAGATAAAATCTTTTTGCTTTGAAGAAGAAAGATCTAGCTGACTGAAATAAGTTTATGGGATGAAAACCAACAAAAATTGACAAGAACCACGAAAAGTTCTTGTATTTTAAGATAAAATCTGACGCTATTAAAGAAAAAACTTCTCCCTCGCTGAAATATGTTCATTTGCTGAAAATCAACAAAACCACGAAAAGTTCTTGTATTTGAAGATAAAATATTTTTGCTTTGAAGAAGAAAGATCCAGCTGACTGAAATAAGTTCATAAGATGAAAACTAACAAAAATTGACAAGAACCACGAAAAGTTCTTGTATTTTAAGATAAAATCTTACGCTATTGAAGAAAAAACTTCGAGCTCGCTGAAATATGTTCATTTGCTGAAAATCAACAAAACCACGAAAAGTTCTTGTATTTGAAGATAAAATCTTTTTGCTTTGAAGAAGAAAGATCCAGCTGACTGAAATAAGTTTATGGGATGAAAACCAACAAAAATTGACAAGAACCACGAAAAGTTCTTGTATTTTAAGATAAAATCTGACGCTATTAAAGAAAAAACTTCTCCCTCGCTGAAATATGTTCATTTGCTGAAAATCATCAAAACCACGAAAAGTTCTTGTATTTGAAGATAAAATATTTTTGCTTTGAAGAAAGATCGAGCTGACTGAAATAAGTTCATAAGATGAAAACCAACAAAAATTGACACGAACCACGACAAATTCTTGTATTTTAAGATAAAATCTGAAGCTATTAAAGAAAAAACTTCTCGCTCGCTGAAATATGTTCATTTGCTGAAAATCAACAAAACCACGAAAAGTTCTTGTATTTGAAGATAAAATCTTTTTGCTTTGAAGAAGAAAGATCTAGCTGACTGAAATAAGTTCATTGGATGAAATCCAACAAAAATTGACAAGAACCACGAAAAGTTCTTGTATTTTAAGATAAAATCTGACGCTATTAAAGAAAAAACTTCTCCCTCGCTGAAATATGTTCATTTGCTGAAAATCAACAAAACCACGAAAAGTTCTTGTATTTGAAGTTAAAATCTTTTTGCTTTGAAGAAGAAAGATCCAGCTGACTGAAATAGGTTCATAAGATGAAAACTAACAAAAATTGACAAGAACCACGAAAAGTTCTTGTATTTTAAGATAAAATCTTACGCTATTGAAGAAAAAACTTCTGGCTCGCTGAAATATGTTCATTTGCTGAAAATCAACAAAACCACGAAAAGTTCTTGTATTTGAAGATAAAATCTTTTTGCTTTGAAGAAGAAAGATCTAGCTGACTGAAATAAGTTCATTGGATGAAATCCAACAAAAATTGACAAGAACCACGAAAAGTTCTTGTATTTTAAGATAAAATCTTACGCTATTGAAGAAAAAACTTCCAGCTCGCTGAAATATGTTCATTTGCTGAAAATCAACAAAACCACGAAAAGTTCTTGTATTTGAAGATAAAATCTTTTTGCTTTCAAGAAGAAAGATCTTGCTGACTGAAATAAGTTCATTGGATGAAAACCAACAAAAATTGACAAGAACCATGAAAAGTTCTTGTATTTTAAGATAAAATCTTACGCTATTGAAGAAAAAAACTTCTAGCTCGCTGAAATATGTTCATTTGCTGAAAATCAAGAAAACCACGAAAAGTTCTTGTATTTGAAGATAAAATCTTTTTGCTTTGAAGAAGAAAGATCTCGCTGACTGAAATAAGTTCACAAGATGAAAACCAACAAAATTGATTCGAACCACGAAAAGTTCTTGTATTTTAAGATAAAATCTGATGCTATTAAAGAAAAAACTTCTCCCTCGCTGAAATATGTTCATTTGCTGAAAATCAACAAAACCACGAAAAGTTCTTGTATTTGAAGATAAAATCTTTTTGCTTTGAAGAAGAAAGATCTGGCTGACTGAAATAAGTTCATTGGATGAAATCCAACAAAAATTGACAAGAACCACGAAAAGTTCTTGTATTTTAAGATAAAATCTTACGCTATTGAAGAAAAAACTTCCAGCTCGCTGAAATATGTTCATTTGCTGAAAATCAACAAAACCACGAAAAGTTCTTGTATTTGAAGATAAAATCTTTTTGCTTTGAAGAAGAAAGATCTAGCTGACTGAAATAAGTTGATGGGATGAAAACCAACAAAAATTGACAAGAACCACGAAAAGTTCTTGTATTTTAAGATAAAATCTGACGCTATTAAAGAAAAAACTTCTCCCTCGCTGAAATATGTTCATTTGCTGAAAATCAACAAAACCACGAAAAGTTCTTGTATTTGAAGATAAAATATTTTTGCTTTGAAGAAGAAAGATCCAGCTGACTGAAATAAGTTCATAAGATGAAAACCAACAAAAATTGACACGAACCACGAAAAATTCTTGTATTTTAAGATAAAATCTGACGCTATTAAAGAAAAAACTTCTCGCTCGCTGAAATATGTTCATTTGCTGAAAATCAACAAAACCACGAAAAGTTCTTGTATTTGAAGATAAAATCTTTTTGCTTTGAAGAAAGATCTAGCTGACTGAAATAAGTTAATTGGATGAAATCCAACAAAAATTGACAAGAACCACGAAAAGTTCTTGTATTTTAAGATAAAATCTGACGCGATTAAAGAAAAAACTTCTCCCTCGCTGAAATATGTTCATTTGCTGAAAATCAACAAAACCACGAAAAGTTCTTGTATTTGAAGTTAAAATCTTGTTGCTTTGAAGAAGAAAGATCTAGCTGACTGAAATAAGTTCATTGGATGAAATCCAACAAAAATTGACAAGAACCACGAAAAGTTCTTGTATTTTAAGATAAAATCTTACGCTATTGAAGAAAAAACTTCTAGCTCGCTGAAATATGTTCATTTGCTGAAAATCAACAAAACCACGAAAAGTTCTTGTATTTGAAGATAAAATCTTTTTGCTTTCAAGAAGAAAGATCTTGCTGACTGAAATAAGTTCATTGGATGAAAACCAACAAAAATTGACAAGAACCACGAAAAGTTCTTGTATTTTAAGATAAAATCTGACGCGATTAAAGAAAAAACTTGTCGCTCGCTGAAATATGTTCATTTGCTGAAAATCAACAAAACCACGAAAAGTTCTTGTATTTGAAGATAAAATCTTTTTGCTTTGAAGAAGAAAGATCTAGCTGACTGAAATAAGTTTATGGGATGAAAACCAACAAAAATTGACAAGAACCACGAAAAGTTCTTGTATTTTAAGATAAAATCTGACGCTGTTAAAGAAAAAACTTCTCCCTCGCTGAAATATGTTCATTTGCTGAAAATCAACAAAACCACGAAAAGTTCTTGTATTTGAAGATAAAATCTTTTTGCTTTGAAGAAGAAAGATCTAGCTGACTGAAATAAGTTCATTGGATGAAAACCAAAAAAAATTGACAAGAACCACGAAAAATTCTTGTATTTTAAGATAAAATCTGACGCTATTAAAGAAAAAACTTCTCCCTCGCTGAAATATGTTCATTTGCTGAAAATCAACAAAATCACGAAAAGTTCTTGTATTTGAAGTTAAAATCTTTTTTCTTTGAAGATGAAAGATCTCGCTGACTGAAATAAGTTCATGAGATGAAAACTAACAAAAATTGACAAGAACCACGAAAAGTTCTTGTATTTTAAGATAAAATCTGACGCGATTAAAGAAAAAACTTCTCCCTCGCTGAAATATGTTCATTTGCTGAAAATCAACAAAACCACGAAAAGTTCTTGTATTTGAAGTTAAAATCTTTTTGCTTTGAAGAAGAAAGATCCAGCTGACTGAAATAGGTTCATAAGATGAAAACTAACAAAAATTGACAAGAACCACGAAAAGTTCTTGTATTTTAAGATAAAATCTTACGCTATTGAAGAAAAAACTTCTGGCTCGCTGAAATATGTTCATTTGCTGAAAATCAACAAAACCACGAAAAGTTCTTGTATTTGAAGATAAAATCTTTTTGCTTTGAAGAAGAAAGATCCAGCTGACTGAAATAAGTTCATTGGATGAAATCCAACAAAAATTGACAAGAACCACGAAAAGTTCTTGTATTTTAAGATAAAATCTTACGCTATTGAAGAAAAAACTTCCAGCTCGCTGAAATATGTTCATTTGCTGAAAATCAACAAAACCACGAAAAGTTCTTGTATTTGAAGATAAAATCTTTTTGCTTTGAAGAAGAAAGATCTAGCTGACTGAAATAAGTTTATGGGATGAAAACCAACAAAAATTGACAAGGAGCACGAAAAGTTCTTGTATTTTAAGATAAAATCTGCCGCTATTAATGAAAAAACTTCTCCCTCGCTGAAATATGTTCATTTGCTGAAAATCAACAAAACCACGAAAAGTTCTTGTATTTGAAGATAAAATATTGTTGCTTTGAAGAAGAAAGATCCAGCTGACTGAAATAAGTTCATAAGATGAAAACTAACAAAAATTGACAAGAACCACGAAAAGTTCTTGTATTTTAAGATAAAATCTTACGCTATTGAAGAAAAAACTTCCAGCTCGCTGAAATATGTTCATTTGCTGAAAATCAACAAAACCACGAAAAGTTCTTGTATTTGAAGATAAAATCTTTTTGCTTTGAAGAAGAAAGATCTGGCTGACTGAAATAAGTTCATTGGATGAAATCCAACAAAAATTGACAAGAACCACGAAAAGTTCTTGTATTTTAAGATAAAATCTTACGCTATTGAAGAAAAAACTTCCAGCTCGCTGCAATATGTTCATTTGCTGAAAATCAACAAAACCACGAAAAGTTCTTGTATTTGAAGATAAAATCTTTTTGCTTTGAAGAAGAAAGATCTAGCTGACTGAAATAAGTTGATGGGATGAAAACCAACAAAAATTGACAAGAACCACGAAAAGTTCTTGTATTTTAAGATAAAATCTGACGCTATTAAAGAAAAAACTTCTCCCTCGCTGAAATATGTTCATTTGCTGAAAATCAACAAAACCACGAAAAGTTCTTGTATTTGAAGATAAAATATTTTTGCTTTGAAGAAGAAAGATCCAGCTGACTGAAATAAGTTCATAAGATGAAAACCAACAAAAATTGACACGAACCACGAAAAATTCTTGTATTTTAAGATAAAATCTGACGCTATTAAAGAAAAAACTTCTCGCTCGCTGAAATATGTTCATTTGCTGAAAATCAACAAAACCACGAAAAGTTCTTGTATTTGAAGATAAAATCTTTTTGCTTTGAAGAAAGATCTAGCTGACTGAAATAAGTTAATTGGATGAAATCCAACAAAAATTGACAAGAACCACGAAAAGTTCTTGTATTTTAAGATAAAATCTGACGCGATTAAAGAAAAAACTTCTCCCTCGCTGAAATATGTTCATTTGCTGAAAATCAACAAAACCACGAAAAGTTCTTGTATTTGAAGTTAAAATCTTGTTGCTTTGAAGAAGAAAGATCTAGCTGACTGAAATAAGTTCATTGGATGAAATCCAACAAAAATTGACAAGAACCACGAAAAGTTCTTGTATTTTAAGATAAAATCTTACGCTATTGAAGAAAAAACTTCTAGCTCGCTGAAATATGTTCATTTGCTGAAAATCAACAAAACCACGAAAAGTTCTTGTATTTGAAGATAAAATCTTTTTGCTTTCAAGAAGAAAGATCTTGCTGACTGAAATAAGTTCATTGGATGAAAACCAACAAAAATTGACAAGAACCACGAAAAGTTCTTGTATTTTAAGATAAAATCTGACGCGATTAAAGAAAAAACTTGTCGCTCGCTGAAATATGTTCATTTGCTGAAAATCAACAAAACCACGAAAAGTTCTTGTATTTGAAGATAAAATCTTTTTGCTTTGAAGAAGAAAGATCTAGCTGACTGAAATAAGTTTATGGGATGAAAACCAACAAAAATTGACAAGAACCACGAAAAGTTCTTGTATTTTAAGATAAAATCTGACGCTGTTAAAGAAAAAACTTCTCCCTCGCTGAAATATGTTCATTTGCTGAAAATCAACAAAACCACGAAAAGTTCTTGTATTTGAAGATAAAATCTTTTTGCTTTGAAGAAGAAAGATCTAGCTGACTGAAATAAGTTCATTGGATGAAAACCAAAAAAAATTGACAAGAACCACGAAAAATTCTTGTATTTTAAGATAAAATCTGACGCTATTAAAGAAAAAACTTCTCCCTCGCTGAAATATGTTCATTTGCTGAAAATCAACAAAATCACGAAAAGTTCTTGTATTTGAAGTTAAAATCTTTTTTCTTTGAAGATGAAAGATCTCGCTGACTGAAATAAGTTCATGAGATGAAAACTAACAAAAATTGACAAGAACCACGAAAAGTTCTTGTATTTTAAGATAAAATCTGACGCGATTAAAGAAAAAACTTCTCCCTCGCTGAAATATGTTCATTTGCTGAAAATCAACAAAACCACGAAAAGTTCTTGTATTTGAAGTTAAAATCTTTTTGCTTTGAAGAAGAAAGATCCAGCTGACTGAAATAGGTTCATAAGATGAAAACTAACAAAAATTGACAAGAACCACGAAAAGTTCTTGTATTTTAAGATAAAATCTTACGCTATTGAAGAAAAAACTTCTGGCTCGCTGAAATATGTTCATTTGCTGAAAATCAACAAAACCACGAAAAGTTCTTGTATTTGAAGATAAAATCTTTTTGCTTTGAAGAAGAAAGATCCAGCTGACTGAAATAAGTTCATTGGATGAAATCCAACAAAAATTGACAAGAACCACGAAAAGTTCTTGTATTTTAAGATAAAATCTTACGCTATTGAAGAAAAAACTTCCAGCTCGCTGAAATATGTTCATTTGCTGAAAATCAACAAAACCACGAAAAGTTCTTGTATTTGAAGATAAAATCTTTTTGCTTTGAAGAAGAAAGATCTAGCTGACTGAAATAAGTTTATGGGATGAAAACCAACAAAAATTGACAAGGAGCACGAAAAGTTCTTGTATTTTAAGATAAAATCTGCCGCTATTAATGAAAAAACTTCTCCCTCGCTGAAATATGTTCATTTGCTGAAAATCAACAAAACCACGAAAAGTTCTTGTATTTGAAGATAAAATATTGTTGCTTTGAAGAAGAAAGATCCAGCTGACTGAAATAAGTTCATAAGATGAAAACTAACAAAAATTGACAAGAACCACGAAAAGTTCTTGTATTTTAAGATAAAATCTTACGCTATTGAAGAAAAAACTTCCAGCTCGCTGAAATATGTTCATTTGTTGAAAATCAACAAAACCACGAAAAGTTCTTGTATTTGAAGATAAAATCTTTTTGCTTTGAAGAAGAAAGATCTAGCTGACTGAAATAAGTTTATGGGATGAAAACCAACAAAAATTGACAAGAACCACGAAAAGTTCTTGTATTTTAAGATAAAATCTGACGCTATTAAAGAAAAAACTTCTCCCTCGCTGAAATATGTTCATTTGCTGAAAATCAACAAAACCACGAAAAGTTCTTGTATTTGAAGATAAAATATTTTTGCTTTGAAGAAGAAAGATCCAGCTGACTGAAATAAGTTCATAAGATGAAAACTAACAAAAATTGACAAGAACCACGAAAAGTTCTTGTATTTTAAGATAAAATCTTACGCTATTGAAGAAAAAACTTCGAGCTCGCTGAAATATGTTCATTTGCTGAAAATCAACAAAACCACGAAAAGTTCTTGTATTTGAAGATAAAATCTTTTTGCTTTGAAGAAGAAAGATCCAGCTGACTGAAATAAGTTTATGGGATGAAAACCAACAAAAATTGACAAGAACCACGAAAAGTTCTTGTATTTTAAGATAAAATCTGACGCTATTAAAGAAAAAACTTCTCCCTCGCTGAAATATGTTCATTTGCTGAAAATCATCAAAACCACGAAAAGTTCTTGTATTTGAAGATAAAATATTTTTGCTTTGAAGAAAGATCGAGCTGACTGAAATAAGTTCATAAGATGAAAACCAACAAAAATTGACACGAACCACGACAAATTCTTGTATTTTAAGATAAAATCTGAAGCTATTAAAGAAAAAACTTCTCGCTCGCTGAAATATGTTCATTTGCTGAAAATCAACAAAACCACGAAAAGTTCTTGTATTTGAAGATAAAATCTTTTTGCTTTGAAGAAGAAAGATCTAGCTGACTGAAATAAGTTCATTGGATGAAATCCAACAAAAATTGACAAGAACCACGAAAAGTTCTTGTATTTTAAGATAAAATCTGACGCTATTAAAGAAAAAACTTCTCCCTCGCTGAAATATGTTCATTTGCTGAAAATCAACAAAACCACGAAAAGTTCTTGTATTTGAAGTTAAAATCTTTTTGCTTTGAAGAAGAAAGATCCAGCTGACTGAAATAGGTTCATAAGATGAAAACTAACAAAAATTGACAAGAACCACGAAAAGTTCTTGTATTTTAAGATAAAATCTTACGCTATTGAAGAAAAAACTTCTGGCTCGCTGAAATATGTTCATTTGCTGAAAATCAACAAAACCACGAAAAGTTCTTGTATTTGAAGATAAAATCTTTTTGCTTTGAAGAAGAAAGATCTAGCTGACTGAAATAAGTTCATTGGATGAAATCCAACAAAAATTGACAAGAACCACGAAAAGTTCTTGTATTTTAAGATAAAATCTTACGCTATTGAAGAAAAAACTTCCAGCTCGCTGAAGAAGAAAGATCCAGCTGACTGAACTAAGTTCATAAGATGAAAACTAACAAAAATTGACAAGAACCACGAAAAGTTCTTGTATTTTAAGATAAAATCTTACGCTATTGAAGAAAAAACTTCTGGCTCGCTGAAATATGTTCATTTGCTGAAAATCAACAAAACCACGAAAAGTTCTTGTATTTGAAGATAAAATCTTTTTGCTTTCAAGAAGAAAGATCTTGCTGACTGAAATAAGTTCATTGGATGAAAACCAACAAAAATTGACAAGAACCATGAAAAGTTCTTGTATTTTAAGATAAAATCTTACGCTAATGAAGAAAAAACTTCTAGCTCGCTGAAATATGTTCATTTGCTGAAAATCAACAAAACCACGAAAAGTTCTTGTATTTGAAGATAAAATCTTTTTGCTTTCAAGAAGAAAGATCTAGCTGACTGAAATAAGTTCATTTGATGAAAACCAACAAAAATTGACAAGAACCACGAAAAGTTCTTGTATTTTAAGATAAAATCTTACGCTTTTAAAGAAAAAACTTCTCGCTCGCTGAAATATGTTCATTTGCTGAAAATCAACAAAACCACGAAAAGTTCTTGTATTTCAAGATAAAATCTTTTTGCTTTCAAGAAGAAAGATCTAGCTGACTGAAATAAGTTCATTGGATGAAATCCAACAAAAATTGACAAGAACCACGAAAAGTTCTTGTATTTTAAGATAAAATCTTACGCTATTGAAGAAAAAACTTCTAGCTCGCTGAAATATGTTCATTTGCTGAAAATCAACAAAACCACGAAAAGTTCTTGTATTTGAAGATAAAATCTTTTTGCTTTGAAGAAGAAAGATCCAGCTGACTGAAATAAGTTTATGGGATGAAAACCAACAAAAATTGACAAGAACCACGAAAAGTTCTTGTATTTTAAGATAAAATCTGACGCTATTAAAGAAAAAACTTCTCCCTCGCTGAAATATGTTCATTTGCTGAAAATCAACAAAACCACGAAAAGTTCTTGTATTTGAAGATAAAATATTTTTGCTTTGAAGAAGAAAGATCGAGCTGACTGAAATAAGTTCATAAGATGAAAACTAACAAAAATTGACACGAACCACGAAAAATTCTTGTATTTTAAGATAAAATCTGACGCTATTAAAGAAAAAACTTCTCGCTCGCTGAAATATGTTCATTTGCTGAAAATCAACAAAACCACGAAAAGTTCTTGTATTTGAAGATAAAATCTTTTTGCTTTGAAGAAGAAAGATCTAGCTGACTGAAATAAGTTCATTGGATGAAATCCAACAAAAATGGACAAGAACCACGAAAAGTTCTTGTATTTTAAGATAAAATCTGACGCTATTAAAGAAAAAACTTCTCCCTCGCTGAAATATGTTCATTTGCTGAAAATCAACAAAACCACGAAAAGTTCTTGTATTTGAAGTTAAAATCTTTTTGCTTTGAAGAAGAAAGATCTAGCTGACTGAAATAAGTTCATAAGATGAAAACTAACAAAAATTGACAAGAACCACGAAAAGTTCTTGTATTTTAAGATAAAATCTTACGCTATTGAAGAAAAAACTTCTGGCTCGCTGAAATATGTTCATTTGCTGAAAATCAACAAAACCACGAAAAGTTCTTGTATTTGAAGATAAAATCTTTTTGCTTTCAAGAAGAAAGATCTTGCTGACTGAAATAAGTTCATTGGATGAAAACCAACAAAAATTGACAAGAACCATGAAAAGTTCTTGTATTTTAAGATAAAATCTTACGCTATTGAAGAAAAAAACTTCTAGCTCGCTGAAATATGTTCATTTGCTGAAAATCAAGAAAACCACGAAAAGTTCTTGTATTTGAAGATAAAATCTTTTTGCTTTGAAGAAGAAAGATCTCGCTGACTGAAATAAGTTCACAAGATGAAAACCAACAAAATTGATTCGAACCACGAAAAGTTGTTGTATTTGAAGATAAAATCTGATGCTATTAAAGAAAAAACTTCTCCCTCGCTGAAATATGTTCATTTGCTGAAAATCAACAAAACCACGAAAAGTTCTTGTATTTGAAGATAAAATCTTTTTGCTTTGAAGAAGAAAGATCTGGCTGACTGAAATAAGTTCATTGGATGAAATCCAACAAAAATTGACAAGAACCACGAAAAGTTCTTGTATTTTAAGATAAAATCTTACGCTATTGAAGAAAAAACTTCCAGCTCGCTGAAATATGTTCATTTGCTGAAAATCAACAAAACCACGAAAAGTTCTTGTATTTGAAGATAAAATCTTTTTGCTTTGAAGAAGAAAGATCCAGCTGACTGAAATAAGTTGATGGGATGAAAACCAACAAAAATTGACAAGAACCACGAAAAGTTCTTGTATTTTAAGATAAAATCTGACGCTATTAAAGAAAAAACTTCTCCCTCGCTGAAATATGTTCATTTGCTGAAAATCAACAAAACCACGAAAAGTTCTTGTATTTGAAGATAAAATATTTTTGCTTTGAAGAAGAAAGATCTAGCTGACTGAAATAAGTTCATAAGATGAAAACCAACAAAAATTGACACGAACCACGAAAAATTCTTGTATTTTAAGATAAAATCTGACGCTATTAAAGAAAAAACTTCTCGCTCGCTGAAATATGTTCATTTGCTGAAAATCAACAAAACCACGAAAAGTTCTTGTATTTGAAGATAAAATCTTTTTGCTTTGAAGAAAGATCTAGCTGACTGAAATAAGTTAATTGGATGAAATCCAACAAAAATTGACAAGAACCACGAAAAGTTCTTGTATTTTAAGATAAAATCTGACGCGATTAAAGAAAAAACTTCTCCCTCGCTGAAATATGTTCATTTGCTGAAAATCAACAAAACCACGAAAAGTTCTTGTATTTGAAGTTAAAATCTTGTTGCTTTGAAGAAGAAAGATCTAGCTGACTGAAATAAGTTCATTGGATGAAATCCAACAAAAATTGACAAGAACCACGAAAAGTTCTTGTATTTTAAGATAAAATCTTACGCTATTGAAGAAAAAACTTCTAGCTCGCTGAAATATGTTCATTTGCTGAAAATCAACAAAACCACGAAAAGTTCTTGTATTTGAAGATAAAATCTTTTTGCTTTCAAGAAGAAAGATCTTGCTGACTGAAATAAGTTCATTGGATGAAAACCAACAAAAATTGACAAGAACCACGAAAAGTTCTTGTATTTTAAGATAAAATCTGACGCGATTAAAGAAAAAACTTGTCGCTCGCTGAAATATGTTCATTTGCTGAAAATCAACAAAACCACGAAAAGTTCTTGTATTTGAAGATAAAATCTTTTTGCTTTGAAGAAGAAAGATCTAGCTGACTGAAATAAGTTTATGGGATGAAAACCAACAAAAATTGACAAGAACCACGAAAAGTTCTTGTATTTTAAGATAAAATCTGACGCTATTAAAGAAAAAACTTCTCCCTCGCTGAAATATGTTCATTTGCTGAAAATCAACAAAACCACGAAAAGTTCTTGTATTTGAAGATAAAATCTTTTTGCTTTGAAGAAGAAAGATCTAGCTGACTGAAATAAGTTCATTGGATGAAAACCAAAAAAAATTGACAAGAACCACGAAAAATTCTTGTATTTTAAGATAAAATCTGACGCTATTAAAGAAAAAACTTCTCCCTCGCTGAAATATGTTCATTTGCTGAAAATCAACAAAATCACGAAAAGTTCTTGTATTTGAAGTTAAAATCTTTTTTCTTTGAAGATGAAAGATCTCGCTGACTGAAATAAGTTCATGAGATGAAAACTAACAAAAATTGACAAGAACCACGAAAAGTTCTTGTATTTTAAGATAAAATCTGACGCGATTAAAGAAAAAACTTCTCCCTCGCTGAAATATGTTCATTTGCTGAAAATCAACAAAACCACGAAAAGTTCTTGTATTTGAAGTTAAAATCTTTTTGCTTTGAAGAAGAAAGATCCAGCTGACTGAAATAGGTTCATAAGATGAAAACTAACAAAAATTGACAAGAACCACGAAAAGTTCTTGTATTTTAAGATAAAATCTTACGCTATTGAAGAAAAAACTTCTGGCTCGCTGAAATATGTTCATTTGCTGAAAATCAACAAAACCACGAAAAGTTCTTGTATTTGAAGATAAAATCTTTTTGCTTTGAAGAAGAAAGATCTAGCTGACTGAAATAAGTTCATTGGATGAAATCCAACAAAAATTGACAAGAACCACGAAAAGTTCTTGTATTTTAAGATAAAATCTTACGCTATTGAAGAAAAAACTTCCAGCTCGCTGAAATATGTTCATTTGCTGAAAATCAACAAAACCACGAAAAGTTCTTGTATTTGAAGATAAAATCTTTTTGCTTTGAAGAAGAAAGATCTAGCTGACTGAAATAAGTTTATGGGATGAAAACCAACAAAAATTGACAAGGAGCACGAAAAGTTCTTGTATTTTAAGATAAAATCTGACGCTATTAATGAAAAAACTTCTCCCTCGCTGAAATATGTTCATTTGCTGAAAATCAACAAAACCACGAAAAGTTCTTGTATTTGAAGATAAAATATTGTTGCTTTGAAGAAGAAAGATCCAGCTGACTGAAATAAGTTCATAAGATGAAAACTAACAAAAATTGACAAGAACCACGAAAAGTTCTTGTATTTTAAGATAAAATCTTACGCTATTGAAGAAAAAACTTCTGCCTCGCTGAAATATGTTCATTTGCTGAAAATCAACAAAACCACGAAAAGTTCTTGTATTTGAAGATAAAATCTTTTTGCTTTCAAGAAGAAAGATCTTGCTGACTGAAATAAGTTCATTGGATGAAAACCAACAAAAATTGACAAGAACCATGAAAAGTTCTTGTATTTTAAGATAAAATCTTACGCTAATGAAGAAAAAACTTCTAGCTCGCTGAAATATGTTCATTTGCTGAAAATCAACAAAACCACGAAAAGTTCTTGTATTTGAAGATAAAATCTTTTTGCTTTCAAGAAGAAAGATCTAGCTGACTGAAATAAGTTCATTTGATGAAAACCAACAAAAATTGACAAGAACCACGAAAAGTTCTTGTATTTTAAGATAAAATCTTACGCTTTTAAAGAAAAAACTTCTCGCCCTCTGAAATATGTTCATTTGCTGAAAATCAACAAAACCACGAAAAGTTCTTGTATTTCAAGATAAAATCTTTTTGCTTTCAAGAAGAAAGATCTAGCTGACTGAAATAAGTTCATTGGATGAAATCCAACAAAAATTGACAAGAACCACGAAAAGTTCTTGTATTTTAAGATAAAATCTTACGCTATTGAAGAAAAAACTTCGAGCTCGCTGAAATATGTTCATTTGCTGAAAATCAACAAAACCACGAAAAGTTCTTGTATTTGAAGATAAAATCTTTTTGCTTTCAAGAAGAAAGATCCAGCTGACTGAAATAAGTTTATGGGATGAAAACCAACAAAAATTGACAAGAACCACGAAAAGTTCTTGTATTTTAAGATAAAATCTGACGCTATTAAAGAAAAAACTTCTCCCTCGCTGAAATATGTTCATTTGCTGAAAATCAACAAAACCACGAAAAGTTCTTGTATTTGAAGATAAAATATTTTTGCTTTGAAGAAGAAAGATCGAGCTGACTGAAATAAGTTCATAAGATGAAAACCAACAAAAATTGACACGAACCACGAAAAATTCTTGTATTTTAAGATAAAATCTGACGCTATTAAAGAAAAAACTTCTCGCTCGCTGAAATATGTTCATTTGCTGAAAATCAACAAAACCACGAAAAGTTCTTGTATTTGAAGATAAAATCTTTTTGCTTTGAAGAAGAAAGATCTAGCTGACTGAAATAAGTTCATTGGATGAAATCCAACAAAAATGGACAAGAACCACGAAAAGTTCTTGTATTTTAAGATAAAATCTGACGCTATTAAAGAAAAAACTTCTCCCTCGCTGAAATATGTTCATTTGCTGAAAATCAACAAAACCACGAAAAGTTCTTGTATTTGAAGTTAAAATCTTTTTGCTTTGAAGAAGGAAGATCCAGCTGACTGAAATAAGTTCATAAGATGAAAACTAACAAAAATTGACAAGAACCACGAAAAGTTCTTGTATTTTAAGATAAAATCTTACGCTATTGAAGAAAAAACTTCTGGCTCGCTGAAATATGTTCATTTGCTGAAAATCAACAAAACCACGAAAAGTTCTTGTATTTGAAGATAAAATCTTTTTGCTTTCAAGAAGAAAGATCTTGCTGACTGAAATAAGTTCATTGGATGAAAACCAACAAAAATTGACAAGAACCATGAAAAGTTCTTGTATTTTAAGATAAAATCTTACGCTATTGAAGAAAAAAACTTCTAGCTCGCTGAAATATGTTCATTTGCTGAAAATCAAGAAAACCACGAAAAGATCTTGTATTTGAAGATAAAATCTTTTTGCTTTCAAGAAGAAAGATCTAGCTGACTGAAATAAGTTCATTTGATGAAAACCAACAAAAATTGACAAGAACCACGAAAAGTTCTTGTATTTTAAGATAAAATCTTACGCTTTTAAAGAAAAAACTTCTCGCTCGCTGAAATATGTTCATTTGCTGAAAATCAACAAAACCACGAAAAGTTCTTGTATTTGAAGATAAAATCTTTTTGCTTTGAAGAAGAAAGATCTCGCTGACTGAAATAAGTTCATAAGATGAAAACCAACAAAATTGATTCGAACCACGAAAAGTTCTTGTATTTTAAGATAAAATCTGATGCTATTAAAGAAAAAACTTCTCCCTCGCTGAAATATGTTCATTTGCTGAAAATCAACAAAACCACGAAAAGTTCTTGTATTTGAAGATAAAATCTTTTTGCTTTGAAGAAGAAAGATCTGGATGACTGAAATAAGTTCATTGGATGAAATCCAACAAAAATTGACAAGAACCATGAAAAGTTCTTGTATTTTAAGATAAAATCTTACGCTATTGAAGAAAAAACTTCCAGCTCGCTGAAATATGTTCATTTGCTGAAAATCAACAAAACCACGAAAAGTTCTTGTATTTGAAGATAAAATCTTTTTGCTTTGAAGAAGAAAGATCTAGCTGACTGAAATAAGTTGATGGGATGAAAACCAACAAAAATTGACAAGAACCACGAAAAGTTCTTGTATTTTAAGATAAAATCTGACGCTATTAAAGAAAAAACTTCTCCCTCGCTGAAATATGTTCATTTGCTGAAAATCAACAAAACCACGAAAAGTTCTTGTATTTGAAGATAAAATATTTTTGCTTTGAAGAAGAAAGATCTAGCTGACTGAAATAAGTTCATAAGATGAAAACCAACAAAAATTGACACGAACCACGAAAAATTCTTGTATTTTAAGATAAAATCTGACGCTATTAAAGAAAAAACTTCTCGCTCGCTGAAATATGTTCATTTGCTGAAAATCAACAAAACCACGAAAAGTTCTTGTATTTTAAGATAAAATCTTACGCTATTGAAGAAAAAACTTCTAGCTCGCTGAAATATGTTCATTTGCTGAAAATCAACAAAACCACGAAAAGTTCTTGTATTTGAAGATAAAATCTTTTTGCTTTCAAGAAGAAAGATCTTCCTGACTGAAATAAGTTCATTGGATGAAAACCAACAAAAATTGACAAGAACCACGAAAAGTTCTTGTATTTTAAGATAAAATCTGACGCGATTAAAGAAAAAACTTGTCGCTCGCTGAAATATGTTCATTTGCTGAAAATCAACAAAACCACGAAAAGTTCTTGTATTTGAAGATAAAATCTTTTTGCTTTGAAGAAGAAAGATCTAGCTGACTGAAATAAGTTTATGGGATGAAAACCAACAAAAATTGACAAGAACCACGAAAAGTTCTTGTATTTTAAGATAAAATCTGACGCTATTAAAGAAAAAACTTCTCCCTCGCTGAAATATGTTCATTTGCTGAAAATCAACAAAACCACGAAAAGTTCTTGTATTTGAAGATAAAATCTTTTTGCTTTGAAGAAGAAAGATCTAGCTGACTGAAATAAGTTCATTGGATGAAAACCAAAAAAAATTGACAAGAACCACGAAAAATTCTTGTATTTTAAGATAAAATCTGACGCTATTAAAGAAAAAACTTCTCCCTCGCTGAAATATGTTCATTTGCTGAAAATCAACAAAATCACGAAAAGTTCTTGTATTTGAAGTTAAAATCTTTTTTCTTTGAAGATGAAAGATCTCGCTGACTGAAATAAGTTCATGAGATGAAAACTAACAAAAATTGACAAGAACCACGAAAAGTTCTTGTATTTTAAGATAAAATCTTACGCTCTTGAAGAAAAAACTTCTAGCTCGCTGAAATATGTTCATTTGCTGAAAATCAACAAAACCACGAAAAGTTCTTGTATTTGAAGATAAAATCTTTTTGCTTTCAAGAAGAAAGATCTAGCTGACTGAAATAAGTTCATTGGATGAAAACCAACAAAAATTGACAAGAACCACGAAAAGTTTTTGTATTTTAAGATAAAATCTGACGCTATTAAAGAAAAAACTTCTCGCTCGCTGAAATATGTTCATTTGCTGAAAATCAAAAAAACCACGAAAATTTCTTGTATTTGAAGATAAAATCTTTTTGCTTTGAAGAAGAAAGATCTGGCTGACTGAAATAAGTTCATTGGATGAAAACCAACAAAAATTGACAAGAACCACGAAAAGTTCTTGTGTTTTAAGATAAAATCTGACGCTATTAAAGAAAAAACTTCTCCCTCGCTGAAATATGTTCATTTGCTGAAAATCAACAAAACCACGAAAAGTTCTTGTATTTGAAGATAAAATCTTTTTGCTTTGAAGAAGAAAGATCTGGCTGACTGAAATAAGTTTATGGAATGAAAACCAACAAAAATTGACAAGAACCACGAAAAGTTCTTGTATTTTTAGATAAAATCTGACGCTATTAAAGAAAAAACTTCTCCCTCGCTGAAATATGTTCATTTGCTGAAAATCAACAAAACCACGAAAAGTTCTTGTATTTGAAGTTAAAATCTTTTTGCTTTGAAGAAGAAAGATCTAGCTGACTGAAATAAGTTCATTGGATGAAAACCAACAAAAATTGACAAGAACCACGAAAAGTTCTTGTATTTTAAGATAAAATCTGACGCTATTAAAGAAAAAACTTCTCCCTCGCTGAAATATGTTCATTTGCTGAAAATCAACAAAACCACGAAAAGTTCTTGTATTTGAAGATAAAATCTTTTTGCTTTGAAGAAGAAAGATCTAGCTGACTGAAATAAGTTCATTGGATGAAAACCAACAAAAATTGACAAGAACCACGAAAAGTTCTTGTATTTTTAGATAAAATCTGACGCTATTAAAGAAAAAACTTCTCCCTCGCTGAAATATGTTCATTTGCTGAAAATCAACAAAACCACGAAAAGTTCTTGTATTTGAAGATAAAATATTTTTGCTTTGAAGAAGAAAGATCTAGCTGACTGAAATAAGTTTATGGGATGAAAACCAACAAAAATTGACAAGAACCACGAAAAGTTCTTGTATTTTAAGATAAAATCTTACGCTTTTAAAGAAAAAACTTCTCGCTCGCTGAAATATGTTCATTTGCTGAAAATCAACAAAACCACGAAAAGTTCTTGTATTTGAAGATAAAATCTTTTTGCTTTGAAGAAGAAAGATCTGGCTGACTGAAATAAGTTCATTGGATGAAATCCAACAAAAATTGACAAGAACCACGAAAAGTTCTTGTATTTTAAGATAAAATCTGACGCTATTAAAGAAAAAACTTCTCCCTCGCTGAAATATGTTCATTTGCTGAAAATCAACAAAACCACGAAAAGTTCTTGTATTTGAAGATAAAATCTTTTTGCTTTGAAGAAGAAAGTTCTTGCTGACTGAAATAAGTTCATAAGATGAAAACTAACAAAAATTGACAAGAACCACGAAAAGTTCTTGTATTTTAAGATAAAATCTTACGCTATTGAAGAAAAAACTTCTAGCTCGCTGAAATATGTTCATTTGCTGAAAATCAACAAAACCACGAAAAGTTCTTGTATTTGAAGATAAAATCTTTTTGCTTTCAAGAAGATAGATCTTGCTGACTGAAATAAGTTAATTGGATGAAAACCAACAAAAATTGACAAGAACCACGAAAAGTTCTTGTATTTTAAGATTAAATCTGACGCTATTAAAGAAAAATCATCTCCCTCGCTGAAATATGTTCATTTGCTGAAAATCAACAAAACCACGAAAAGTTCTTGTATTTGAAGATAAAATCTTTTTGCTTTGAAGAAGAAAGATCTGGCTGACTGAAATAAGTTTATGGAATGAAAACCAACAAAAATTGACAAGAACCACGAAAAGTTCTTGTATTTTTAGATAAAATCTGACGCTATTAAAGAAAAAACTTCTCCCTCGCTGAAATATGTTCATTTGCTGAAAATCAACAAAACGACGAAAAGTTCTTGTATTTGAAGATAAAATCTTTTTGCTTTGAAGAAGAAAGATCTAGCTGACTGAAATAAGTTCATTGGATGAAAACCAACAAAAATTGACAAGAACCACGAAAAGTTCTTGTATTTTTAGATAAAATCTGACGCTATTAAAGAAAAAACTTCTCCCTCGCTGAAATATGTTCATTTGCTGAAAATCAACAAAACCACGAAAAGTTCTTGTATTTGAAGTTAAAATCTTTTTTCTTTGAAGATGAAAGATCTAGCTGACTGAAATAAGTTCATGAGATGAAAACTAACAAAAATTGACAAGAACCACGAAAAGTTCTTGTATTTTAAGATAAAATCTTACGCTATTGAAGAAAAAACTTCTGGCTCGCTGAAATATGTTCATTTGCTGAAAATCAACAAAACCACGAAAAGTTCTTGTATTTGAAGATAAAATCTTTTTGCTTTCAAGAAGAAAGATCTTGCTGACTGAAATAAGTTCATTGGATGAAAACCAACAAAAATTGACAAGAACCATGAAAAGTTCTTGTATTTTAAGATAAAATCTTACGCTTTTAAAGAAAAAACTTCTCGCTCGCTGAAATATGTTCATTTGCTGAAAATCAACAAAACCACGAAAAGTTCTTGTATTTGAAGATAAAATCTTTTTGCTTTGAAGAAGAAAGATCTCGCTGACTGAAATAAGTTCATAAGATGAAAACCAACAAAATTGATTCGAACCACGAAAAGTTCTTGTATTTTAAGATAAAATCTGATGCTATTAAAGAAAAAACTTCTCCCTCGCTGAAATATGTTCATTTGCTGAAAATCAACAAAACCACGAAAAGTTCTTGTATTTGAAGATAAAATCTTTTTGCTTTGAAGAAGAAAGATCTGGCTGACTGAAATAAGTTCATTGGATGAAATCCAACAAAAATTGACAAGAACCATGAAAAGTTCTTGTATTTTAAGATAAAATCTTACGCTATTGAAGAAAAAACTTCCAGCTCGCTGAAATATGTTCATTTGCTGAAAATCAACAAAACCACGAAAAGTTCTTGTATTTGAAGATAAAATCTTTTTGCTTTGAAGAAGAAAGATCTAGCTGACTGAAATAAGTTGATGGGATGAAAACCAACAAAAATTGACAAGAACCACGAAAAGTTCTTGTATTTTAAGATAAAATCTGACGCTATTAAAGAAAAAACTTCTCCCTCGCTGAAATATGTTCATTTGCTGAAAATCAACAAAACCACGAAAAGTTCTTGTATTTGAAGATAAAATATTTTTGCTTTGAAGAAGAAAGATCTAGCTGACTGAAATAAGTTCATAAGATGAAAACCAACAAAAATTGACACGAACCACGAAAAATTCTTGTATTTTAAGATAAAATCTGACGCTATTAAAGAAAAAACTTCTCGCTCGCTGAAATATGTTCATTTGCTGAAAATCAACAAAACCACGAAAAGTTCTTGTATTTGAAGATAAAATCTTTTTGCTTTGAAGAAGAAAGATCTAGCTGACTGAAATAAGTTCATAAGATGAAAACCAACAAAAATTGACAAGAACCACGAAAAGTTCTTGTATTTTAAGATAAAATCTTACGCTATTAAAGAAAAAACTTCCACCTCGCTGAAATATGTTCATTTGCTGAAAATCAACAAAACCACGAAAAGTTCTTGTATTTGAAGATAAAATCTTTTTGCTTTCAAGAAGATAGATCTTGCTGACTGAAATAAGTTAATTGGATGAAAACCAACAAAAATTGACAAGAACCACGAAAAGTTCTTGTATTTTAAGATTAAATCTGACGCTATTAAAGAAAAATCATCTCCCTCGCTGAAATATGTTCATTTGCTGAAAATCAACAAAACCACGAAAAGTTCTTGTATTTGAAGATAAAATCTTTTTGCTTTGAAGAAGAAAGATCTGGCTGACTGAAATAAGTTTATGGAATGAAAACCAACAAAAATTGACAAGAACCACGAAAAGTTCTTGTATTTTTAGATAAAATCTGACGCTATTAAAGAAAAAACTTCTCCCTCGCTGAAATATGTTCATTTGCTGAAAATCAACAAAACCACGAAAAGTTCTTGTATTTGAAGATAAAATCTTTTTGCTTTGAAGAAGAAAGATCTAGCTGACTGAAATAAGTTCATTGGATGAAAACCAACAAAAATTGACAAGAACCACGAAAAGTTCTTGTATTTTTAGATAAAATCTGACGCTATTAAAGAAAAAACTTCTCCCTCGCTGAAATATGTTCATTTGCTGAAAATCAACAAAACCACGAAAAGTTCTTGTATTTGAAGTTAAAATCTTTTTTCTTTGAAGATGAAAGATCTAGCTGACTGAAATAAGTTCATGAGATGAAAACTAACAAAAATTGACAAGAACCACGAAAAGTTCTTGTATTTTAAGATAAAATCTTACGCTATTGAAGAAAAAACTTCTGGCTCGCTGAAATATGTTCATTTGCTGAAAATCAACAAAACCACGAAAAGTTCTTGTATTTGAAGATAAAATCTTTTTGCTTTCAAGAAGAAAGATCTTGCTGACTGAAATAAGTTCATTGGATGAAAACCAACAAAAATTGACAAGAACCATGAAAAGTTCTTGTATTTTAAGATAAAATCTTACGCTATTGAAGAAAAAAACTTCTAGCTCGCTGAAATATGTTCATTTGCTGAAAATCAAGAAAACCACGAAAAGATCTTGTATTTGAAGATAAAATCTTTTTGCTTTCAAGAAGAAAGATCTAGCTGACTGAAATAAGTTCATTTGATGAAAACCAACAAAAATTGACAAGAACCACGAAAAGTTCTTGTATTTTAAGATAAAATCTTACGCTTTTAAAGAAAAAACTTCTCGCTCGCTGAAATATGTTCATTTGCTGAACATCAACAAAACCACGAAAAGTTCTTGTATTTGAAGATAAAATCTTTTTGCTTTGAAGAAGAAAGATCTCGCTGACTGAAATAAGTTCATAAGATGAAAACCAACAAAATTGATTCGAACCACGAAAAGTTCTTGTATTTTAAGATAAAATCTGATGCTATTAAAGAAAAAACTTCTCCCTCGCTGAAATATGTTCATTTGCTGAAAATCAACAAAACCACGAAAAGTTCTTGTATTTGAAGATAAAATCTTTTTGCTTTGAAGAAGAAAGATCTGGCTGACTGAAATAAGTTCATTGGATGAAATCCAACAAAAATTGACAAGAACCATGAAAAGTTCTTGTATTTTAAGATAAAATCTTACGCTATTGAAGAAAAAACTTCCAGCTCGCTGAAATATGTTCATTTGCTGAAAATCAACAAAACCACGAAAAGTTCTTGTATTTGAAGATAAAATCTTTTTGCTTTGAAGAAGAAAGATCTAGCTGACTGAAATAAGTTGATGGGATGAAAACCAACAAAAATTGACAAGAACCACGAAAAGTTCTTGTATTTTAAGATAAAATCTGACGCTATTAAAGAAAAAACTTCTCCCTCGCTGAAATATGTTCATTTGCTGAAAATCAACAAAACCACGAAAAGTTCTTGTATTTGAAGATAAAATATTTTTGCTTTGAAGAAGAAAGATCTAGCTGACTGAAATAAGTTCATAAGATGAAAACCAACAAAAATTGACACGAACCACGAAAAATTCTTGTATTTTAAGATAAAATCTGACGCTATTAAAGAAAAAACTTCTCGCTCGCTGAAATATGTTCATTTGCTGAAAATCAACAAAACCACGAAAAGTTCTTGTATTTTAAGATAAAATCTTACGCTATTGAAGAAAAAACTTCTAGCTCGCTGAAATATGTTCATTTGCTGAAAATCAACAAAACCACGAAAAGTTCTTGTATTTGAAGATAAAATCTTTTTGCTTTCAAGAAGAAAGATCTTCCTGACTGAAATAAGTTCATTGGATGAAAACCAACAAAAATTGACAAGAACCACGAAAAGTTCTTGTATTTTAAGATAAAATCTGACGCGATTAAAGAAAAAACTTGTCGCTCGCTGAAATATGTTCATTTGCTGAAAATCAACAAAACCACGAAAAGTTCTTGTATTTGAAGATAAAATCTTTTTGCTTTGAAGAAGAAAGATCTAGCTGACTGAAATAAGTTTATGGGATGAAAACCAACAAAAATTGACAAGAACCACGAAAAGTTCTTGTATTTTAAGATAAAATCTGACGCTATTAAAGAAAAAACTTCTCCCTCGCTGAAATATGTTCATTTGCTGAAAATCAACAAAACCACGAAAAGTTCTTGTATTTGAAGATAAAATCTTTTTGCTTTGAAGAAGAAAGATCTAGCTGACTGAAATAAGTTCATTGGATGAAAACCAAAAAAAATTGACAAGAACCACGAAAAATTCTTGTATTTTAAGATAAAATATGACGCTATTAAAGAAAAAACTTCTCCCTCGCTGAAATATGTTCATTTGCTGAAAATCAACAAAATCACGAAAAGTTCTTGTATTTGAAGTTAAAATCTTTTTTCTTTGAAGATGAAAGATCTCGCTGACTGAAATAAGTTCATGAGATGAAAACTAACAAAAATTGACAAGAACCACGAAAAGTTCTTGTATTTTAAGATAAAATCTTACGCTCTTGAAGAAAAAACTTCTAGCTCGCTGAAATATGTTCATTTGCTGAAAATCAACAAAACCACGAAAAGTTCTTGTATTTGAAGATAAAATCTTTTTGCTTTCAAGAAGAAAGATCTAGCTGACTGAAATAAGTTCATTGGATGAAAACCAACAAAAATTGACAAGAACCACGAAAAGTTTTTGTATTTTAAGATAAAATCTGACGCTATTAAAGAAAAAACTTCTCGCTCGCTGAAATATGTTCATTTGCTGAAAATCAAAAAAACCACGAAAATTTCTTGTATTTGAAGATAAAATCTTTTTGCTTTGAAGAAGAAAGATCTGGCTGACTGAAATAAGTTCATTGGATGAAAACCAACAAAAATTGACAAGAACCACGAAAAGTTCTTGTGTTTTAAGATAAAATCTGACGCTATTAAAGAAAAAACTTCTCCCTCGCTGAAATATGTTCATTTGCTGAAAATCAACAAAACCACGAAAAGTTCTTGTATTTGAAGATAAAATCTTTTTGCTTTGAAGAAGAAAGATCTGGCTGACTGAAATAAGTTTATGGAATGAAAACCAACAAAAATTGACAAGAACCACGAAAAGTTCTTGTATTTTTAGATAAAATCTGACGCTATTAAAGAAAAAACTTCTCCCTCGCTGAAATATGTTCATTTGCTGAAAATCAACAAAACCACGAAAAGTTCTTGTATTTGAAGTTAAAATCTTTTTGCTTTGAAGAAGAAAGATCTAGCTGACTGAAATAAGTTCATTGGATGAAAACCAACAAAAATTGACAAGAACCACGAAAAGTTCTTGTATTTTTAGATAAAATCTGACGCTATTAAAGAAAAAACTTCTCCCTCGCTGAAATATGTTCATTTGCTGAAAATCAACAAAACCACGAAAAGTTCTTGTATTTGAAGATAAAATCTTTTTTCTTTGAAGATGAAAGATCTAGCTGACTGAAATAAGTTCATGAGATGAAAACTAACAAAAATTGACAAGAACCACGAAAAGTTCTTGTATTTTAAGATAAAATCTTACGCTCTTGAAGAAAAAACTTCTAGCTCGCTGAAATATGTTCATTTGCTGAAAATCAACAAAACCACGAAAAGTTCTTGTATTTGAAGATAAAATCTTTTTGCTTTCAAGAAGAAAGATCTCGCTGACTGAAATAAGTTCATTGGATGAAAACCAACAAAAATTGACAAGAACCACGAAAGGTTCTTGTATTTTAAGATAAAATCTGACGCTATTAAAGAAAAAACTTCTCCCTCGCTGAAATATGTTCATTTGCTGAAAATCAACAAAACCACGAAAAGTTCTTGTATTTGAAGATAAAATCTTTTTGCTTTGCAGAAGAAAGATCTAGCTGACTGAAATAAGTTCATTTGATGAAAATCAACAAAAATTGACAAGAACCACGAAAAGTTTTTGTATTTTAAGATAAAATCTGACGCTATTAAAGAAAAAACTTCTCCCTCGCTGAAATATGTTCATTTGCTGAAAATCAACGAAACCACGAAAAGTTCTTGTATTTGAAGATAAAATCTTTTTGCTTTCAAGAAGAAAGATCTTGCTGACTGAAATAAGTTCATTGGATGAAAACCAACAAAAATTGACAAGAACCACGAAAAGTTCTTGTATTTTAAGATAAAATCTGACGCGATTAAAGAAAAAACTTGTCGCTCGCTGAAATATGTTCATTTGCTGAAAATCAACAAAACCACGAAAAGTTCTTGTATTTGAAGATAAAATCTTTTTGCTTTGAAGAAGAAAGATCTAGCTGACTGAAATAAGTTTATGGGATGAAAACCAACAAAAATTGACAAGAACCACGAAAAGTTCTTGTATTTTAAGATAAAATCTTACGCTCTTGAAGAAAAAACTTCTCGCTCGCTGAAATATGTTCATTTGCTGAAAATCAACAAAACCACGAAAAGTTCTTGTATTTGAAGATAAAATCTTTTTGCTTTGAAGAAGAAAGATCTGGCTGACTGAAATAAGTTCATTGGATGAAATCCAACAAAAATTGACAAGAACCACGAAAAGTTCTTGTATTTTAAGATAAAATCTGACGCTATTAAAGAAAAAACTTCTCCCTCGCTGAAATATGTTCATTTGCTGAAAATCAACAAAACCACGAAAAGTTCTTGTATTTGAAGATAAAATCTTTTTGCTTTGAAGAAGAAAGATCTAGCTGACTGAAATAAGTTCATAAGATGAAAACTGACAAAAATTGACAAGAACCACGAAAAGTTCTTGTATTTTAAGATAAAATCTTACGCTGTTGAAGAAAAATCTTCTCCCTCGCTGAAATATGTTCATTTGCTGAAAATCAACAAAACCACGAAAAGTTCTTGTATTTGAAGATAAAATCTTTTTGCTTTCAAGAAGAAAGATCTTGCTGACTGAAATAAGTTCATTGGATGAAAACCAACAAAAATTGACAAGAACCACGAAAAGTTCTTGTATTTTAAGATAAAATCTGACGCGATTAAAGAAAAAACTTGTCGCTCGCTGAAATATGTTCATTTGCTGAAAATCAACAAAACCACGAAAAGTTCTTGTATTTGAAGATAAAATATTTTTGCTTTGAAGAAGAAAGATCTAGCTGACTGAAATAAGTTTATGGGATGAACACCAACAAAAATTGACAAGAACCACGAAAAGTTCTTGTATTTTAAGATAAAATCTTACGCTTTTAAAGAAAAAACTTCTCGCTCGCTGAAATATGTTCATTTGCTGAAAATCAACAAAACCACGAAAAGTTCTTGTATTTGAAGATAAAATCTTTTTGCTTTGAAGAAGAAAGATCTGGCTGACTGAAATAAGTTAATTGGATGAAATCCAACAAAAATTGACAAGAACCACGAAAAGTTCTTGTATTTTAAGATAAAATCTGACGCTATTAAAGAAAAAACTTCTCCCTCGCTGAAATATGTTCATTTGCTGAAAATCAACAAAACCACGAAAAGTTCTTGTATTTGAAGATAAAATCTTTTTGCTTTGAAGAAGAAAGTTCTTGCTGACTGAAATAAGTTCATAAGATGAAAACTAACAAAAATTGACAAGAACCACGAAAAGTTCTTGTATTTTAAGATAAAATCTTACGCTATTGAAGAAAAAACTTCTAGCTCGCTGAAATATGTTCATTTGCTGAAAATCAACAAAACCACGAAAAGTTCTTGTATTTGAAGATAAAATCTTTTTGCTTTCAAGAAGATAGATCTTGCTGACTGAAATAAGTTAATTGGATGAAAACCAACAAAAATTGACAAGAACCACGAAAAGTTCTTGTATTTTAAGATAAAATCTGACGCGATTTAAGAAAAAACTTGTCGCTCGCTGAAATATGTTCATTTGCTGAAAATCAAGAAAACCACGAAAAGTTCTTGTATTTGAAGATAAAATCTTTTTGCTTTGAAGAAGAAAGATCTAGCTGACTGAAATAAGTTTATGGGATGAAAATCAACAAAAATTGACAAGAACCACGAAAAGTTCTTGTATTTTAAGATAAAATCTTACGCTTTTAAAGAAAAAACTTCTCGCTCGCTGAAATATGTTCATTTGCTGAAAATCAACAAAACCACGAAAAGTTCTTGTATTTGAAGATAAAATCTTTTTGCTTTGAAGAAGAAAGATCTGGCTGACTGAAATAAGTTCATTGGATGAAATCCAACAAAAATTGACAAGAACCACGAAAAGTTCTTGTATTTTAAGATAAAATCTGACGCTATTAAAGAAAAAACTTCTCCCTCGCTGAAATATGTTCATTTGCTGAAAATCAACAAAACCACGAAAAGTTCTTGTATTTGAAGATAAAATCTTTTTGCTTTGAAGAAGAAAGTTCTTGCTGACTGAAATAAGTTCATAAGATGAAAACTAACAAAAATTGACAAGAACCACGAAAAGTTCTTGTATTTTAAGATAAAATCTTACGCTATTGAAGAAAAAACTTCTAGCTCGCTGAAATATGTTCATTTGCTGAAAATCAACAAAACCACGAAAAGTTCTTGTATTTGAAGATAAAATCTTTTTGCTTTCAAGAAGATAGATCTTGCTGACTGAAATAAGTTAATTGGATGAAAACCAACAAAAATTGACAAGAACCACGAAAAGTTCTTGTATTTTAAGATTAAATCTGACGCTATTAAAGAAAAATCATCTCCCTCGCTGAAATATGTTCATTTGCTGAAAATCAACAAAACCACGAAAAGTTCTTGTATTTGAAGATAAAATCTTTTTGCTTTGAAGAAGAAAGATCTAGCTGACTGAAATAAGTTTATGGGATGAAAATCAACAAAAATTGACAAGAACCACGAAAAGTTCTTGTATTTTAAGATAAAATCTGACGCTATTAAAGAAAAAACTTCTCCCTCGCTGAAATATGTTCATTTGCTGAAAATCAACAAAACCACGAAAAGTTCTTGTATTTGAAGATAAAATCTTTTTGCTTTGAAGAAGAAAGATCTAGCTGACTGAAATAAGTTCATTGGATGAAAACCAACAAAAATTGACAAGAACCACGAAAAGTTCTTGTATTTTTAGATAAAATCTGACGCTATTAAAGAAAAAACTTCTCCCTCGCTGAAATATGTTCATTTGCTGAAAATCAACAAAACCACGAAAAGTTCTTGTATTTGAAGTTAAAATCTTTTTTCTTTGAAGATGAAAGATCTAGCTGACTGAAATAAGTTCATGAGATGAAAACTAACAAAAATTGACAAGAACCACGAAAAGTTCTTGTATTTTAAGATAAAATCTTACGCTCTTGAAGAAAAAACTTCTAGCTCGCTGAAATATGTTCATTTGCTGAAAATCAACAAAACCACGAAAAGGTCTTGTATTTGAAGATAAAATCTTTTTGCTTTCAAGAAGAAAGATCTAGCTGACTGAAATAAGTTCATTGGATGAAAACCAACAAAAATTGACAAGAACCACGAAAAGTTCTTGTATTTTAAGATAAAATCTGACGCTATTAAAGAAAAAACTTCTCCCTCGCTGAAATATGTTCATTTGCTGAAAATCAACAAAACCACGAAAAGTTCTTGTATTTGAAGATAAAATCTTTTTGCTTTGAAGAAGAAAGATCGAGCTGACTGAAATAAGTTCATTTGATGAAAATCAACAAAAATTGACAAGAACCACGAAAAGTTTTTGTATTTTAAGATAAAATCTGACGCTATTAAAGAAAAAACTTCTCCCTCGCTGAAATATGTTTATTTGCTGAAAATCAAAAAAACCACGAAAATTTCTTGTATTTGAAGATAAAATCTTTTTGCTTTGAAGAAGAAAGATCTGGCTGACTGAAATAAGTTCATTGGATGAAAACCAACAAAAATTGACAAGAACCACGAAAAGTTCTTGTATTTTAAGATAAAATCTGACGCTATTAAAGAAAAAACTTCTCCCTCGCTGAAATATGTTCATTTGCTGAAAATCAACAAAACCACGAAAAGTTCTTGTATTTGAAGATAAAATCTTTTTGCTTTCAAGAAGAAAGATCTGGCTGACTGAAATAAGTTCATTGGATGAAATCCAACAAAAATTGACAAGAACCACGAAAAGTTCTTGTATTTTTAGATAAAATCTGACGCTATTAAAGAAAAAACTTCTCCCTCGCTGAAATATGTTTATTTGCTGAAAATCAACAAAACCACGAAAAGTTCTTGTATTTGAAGTTAAAATCTTTTTTCTTTGAAGATGAAAGATCTAGCTGACTGAAATAAGTTCATGAGATGAAAACTAACAAAAATTGACAAGAACCACGAAAAGTTCTTGTATTTTAAGATAAAATCTTACGCTCTTGAAGAAAAAACTTCGAGCTCGCTGAAATATGTTCATTTGCTGAAAATCAACAAAACCACGAAAAGTTCTTGTATTTGAAGATAAAATCTTTTTGCTTTCAAGAAGAAAGATCTAGCTGACTGAAATAAGTTCATTGGATGAAAACCAACAAAAATTGACAAGAACCACGAAAAGTTCTTGTATTTTAAGATAAAATCTGACGCTATTAAAGAAAAAACTTCTCCCTCGCTGAAATATGTTCATTTGCTGAAAATCATCAAAAACAAGAAAAGTTCTTGTATTTGAAGATAAAATCTTTTTGCTTTGCAGAAGAAAGATCTAGCTGACTGAAATAAGTTCATTTGATGAAAATCAACAAAAATTGACAAGAACCACGAAAAGTTTTTGTATTTTAAGATAAAATCTGACGCTATTAAAGAAAAAACTTCTCCCTCGCTGAAATATGTTTATTTGCTGAAAATCAAAAAAACCACGAAAATTTCTTGTATTTGAAGATAAAATCTTTTTGCTTTGAAGAAGAAAGATCTGGCTGACTGAAATAAGTTCATTGGATGAAAACCAACAAAAATTGACAAGAACCACGAAAAGTTCTTGTATTTTAAGATAAAATCTGACGCTATTAAAGAAAAAACTTCTCCCTCGCTGAAATATGTTCATTTGCTGAAAATCAACGAAACCACGAAAAGTTCTTGTATTTGAAGATAAAATCTTTTTGCTTTCAAGAAGAAAGATCTGGCTGACTGAAATAAGTTCATTGGATGAAATCCAACAAAAATTGACAAGAACCACGAAAAGTTCTTGTATTTTAAGATAAAATCTGACGCTATTAAAGAAAAAACTTCTCCCTCGCTGAAATATGTTCATTTGCTGAAAATCAACAAAACCACGAAAAGTTCTTGTATTTGAAGATAAAATCTTTTTGCTTTGAAGAAGAAAGATCTAGCTGACTGAAATAAGTTCATAAGATGAAAACTGACAAAAATTGACAAGAACCACGAAAAGTTCTTGTATTTTAAGATAAAATCTGACGCTATTAAAGAAAAAACTTCTCGCTTGCTGAAATATGTTCATTTGCTGAAAATCAACAAAACCACGAAAAGTTCTTGTATTTGAAGATAAAATCTTTTTGCTTTGAAGAAGAAAGATCTGGCTGACTGAAATAAGTTCATTGGATGAAATCCAACAAAAATTGACAAGAACCACGAAAAGTTCTTGTATTTTAAGATAAAATCTGACGCTATTAAAGAAAAAACTTCTCCCTCGCTGAAATATGTTCATTTGCTGAAAATCAACAAAACCACGAAAAGTTCTTGTATTTGAAGATAAAATCTTTTTGCTTTGAAGAAGAAAGATCTTGCTGACTGAAATAAGTTCATAAGATGAAAACTAACAAAAATTGACAAGAACCACGAAAAGTTCTTGTATTTTAAGATAAAATCTTACGCTATTGAAGGAAAAACTTCTAGCTCGCTGAAATATGTTCATTTGCTGAAAATCAACAGAACCACGAAAAGTTCTTGTATTTGAAGATAAAATCTTTTTGCTTTCAAGAAGATAGATCTTGCTGACTGAAATAAGTTAATTGGATGAAAACCAACAAAAATTGACAAGAACCACGAAAAGTTCTTGTATTTTAAGATAAAATCTGACGCGATTTAAGAAAAAACTTGTCGCTCGCTGAAATATGTTCATTTGCTGAAAATCAAGAAAACCACGAAAAGTTCTTGTATTTGAAGATAAAATCTTTTTGCTTTGAAGAAGAAAGATCTAGCTGACTGAAATAAGTTTATGGGATGAAAATCAACAAAAATTGACAAGAACCACGAAAAGTTCTTGTATTTTATGATAAAATCTGACGCTATTAAAGAAAAAACTTCTCCCTCGCTGAAATATGTTCATTTGCTGAAAATCAACAAAACCACGAAAAGTTCTTGTATTTGAAGATAAAATCTTTTTGCTTTGAAGAAGAAAGATCTAGCTGACTGAAATAAGTTCATTGGATGAAAACCAACAAAAATTGACAAGAACCACGAAAAGTTCTTGTATTTTAAGATAAAATCTTACGCTCTTGAAGAAAAAACTTCTAGCTCGCTGAAATATGTTCATTTGCTGAAAATCAACAAAACCACGAAAAGTTCTTGTATTTGAAGATAAAATCTTTTTGCTTTCAAGAAGAAAGATCTAGCTGACTGAAATAAGTTCATTGGATGAAAACCAACAAAAATTGACAAGAACCACGAAAAGTTCTTGTATTAGCTGACTGAAATAAGTTCATTTGATGAAAATCAACAAAAATTGACAAGAACCACGAAAAGTTCTTGTATTTTAAGATAAAATCTTACGCTTTTAAAGAAAAAACTTCTCGCTCGCTGCAATATGTTCATTTGCTGAAAATCAAAAAAACCACAAAAAGTTCTTGGATTTGAAGATAAAATCTTTTTGCTTTGAAGAAGAAAGATCTTGCTGACTGAAATAAGTTCATTGGATGAAAACCAACAAAAATTGACAAGAACCACGAAAAGTTCTTGTATTTTAAGATAAAATCTGACGCTATTAAAGAAAAAACTTCTCCCTCGCTGAAATATGTCAATTTGCTGAAAATCAACAAAACCACGAAAAGTTCTTGTATTTTAAGATAAAATCTGACGCTATTAAAGAAAAAACTTCTCCCTCGCTGAAATATGTTCATTTGCTGAAAATCAACGAAACCACGAAAAGTTCTTGTATTTGAAGATAAAATCTTTTTGCTTTCAAGAAGAAAGATCTGGCTGACTGAAATAAGTTCATTGGATGAAATCCAACAAAAATTGACAAGAACCACGAAAAGTTCTTGTATTTTAAGATAAAATCTGACGCTATTAAAGAAAAAACTTCTCCCTCGCTGAAATATGTTCATTTGCTGAAAATCAACAAAACCACGAAAAGTTCTTGTATTTGAAGATAAAATCTTTTTGCTTTGAAGAAGAAAGATCTAGCTGACTGAAATAAGTTCATAAGATGAAAACTGACAAAAATTGACAAGAACCACGAAAAGTTCTTGTATTTTAAGATAAAATCTTACGCTGTTGAAGAAAAATCTTCTCCCTCGCTGAAATATGTTCATTTGCTGAAAATCAACAAAACCACGAAAAGTTCTTGTATTTGAAGATAAAATCTTTTTGCTTTCAAGAAGAAAGATCTTGCTGACTGAAATAAGTTCATTGGATGAAAACCAACAAAAATTGACAAGAACCACAAAAAGTTCTTGTATTTTAAGATAAAATCTGACGCGATTAAAGAAAAAACTTGTCGCTCGCAGAAATATGTTCATTTGCTGAAAATCAACAAAACCACGAAAAGTTCTTGTATTTGAAGATAAAATCTTTTTGCTTTGAAGAAGAAAGATCTAGCTGACTGAAATAAGTTTATGGGATGAAAACCAACAAAAATTGACAAGAACCACGAAAAGTTCTTGTATTTTAAGATAAAATCTTACGCTTTTAAAGAAAAAACTTCTCGCTCGCTGAAATATGTTCATTTGCTGAAAATCAACAAAACCACGAAAAGTTCTTGTATTTGAAGATAAAATCTTTTTGCTTTGAAGAAGAAAGATCTGGCTGACTGAAATAGGTTCATTGGATGAAATCCAACAAAAATTGTCAAGAACCACGAAAAGTTCTTGTATTTTAAGATAAAATCTGACGCTATTAAAGAAAAAACTTCTCCCTCGCTGAAATATGTTCATTTGCTGAAAATCAACAAAACCACGAAAAGTTCTTGTATTTGAAGATAAAATCTTTTTGCTTTCAAGAAGAAAGATCTTGCTGACTGAAATAAGTTCATAAGATGAAAACTAACAAAAATTGACAAGAACCACGAAAAGTTCTTGTATTTTAAGATAAAATCTTACGCTATTGAAGAAAAAACTTCTAGCTCGCTGAAATATGTTCATTTGCTGAAAATCAACAAAACCACGAAAAGTTCTTGTATTTGAAGATAAAATCTTTTTGCTTTCAAGAAGATAGATCTTTCTGACTGAAATAAGTTAATTGGATGAAAACCAACAAAAATTGACAAGAACCACGAAAAGTTCTTGTATTTTAAGATAAAATCTGACGCGATTTAAGAAAAAACTTGTCGCTCGCTGAAATATGTTCATTTGCTGAAAATCAAGAAAACCACGAAAAGTTCTTGTATTTGAAGATAAAATCTTTTTGCTTTGAAGAAGAAAGATCTAGCTGACTGAAATAAGTTTATGGGATGAAAATCAACAAAAATTGACAAGAACCACGAAAAGTTCTTGTATTTTAAGATAAAATCTGACGCTATTAAAGAAAAAACTTCTCCCTCGCTGAAATATGTTCATTTGCTGAAAATCAACAAAACCACGAAAAGTTCTTGTATTTGAAGATAAAATATTTTTGCTTTGAAGAAGAAAGATCTAGCTGACTGAAATAAGTTCATAAGATGAAAACCAACAAAAATTGACAAGAACCACGAAAAATTCTTGTATTTTAAGATAAAATCTGACGCTATTAAAGAAAAAACTTCTCGCTCGCTGAAATATGTTCATTTGCTGAAAATCAACAAAACCACGAAAAGTTCTTGTATTTGAGGATAAAATCTTTTTGCTTTGAAGAAGAAAGATCTAGCTGACTGAAATAAGTTCATTGGATGAAAACCAACAAAAATTGACAAGAACCACGAAAAGTTCTTGTATTTTAAGATAAAATCTGACGCTATTAAAGAAAAAACTTCTCCCTCGCTGAAATATGTTCATTTGCTGAAAATCAACAAAACCACGAAAAGTTCTTGTATTTGAAGTTAAAATCTTTTTGCTTTGAAGAAGAAAGATCTAGCTGACTGAAATAAGTTCATAAGATTAAAACTAACAAAAATTGACAAGAACCACGAAAAGTTCTTGTATTTTAAGATAAAATCTTACGCTATTGAAGAAAAAACTTCTAGCTCACTGAAATATGTTCATTTGCTGAAAATCAACAAAACCACGAAAAGTTCTTGTATTTGAAGATAAAATCTTTTTGCTTTGAAGAAGAAAGATCTAGCTGACTGAAATAAGTTCATTGGATGAAAACCAACAAAAATTGACAAGAACCACGAAAAGTTCTTGTATTTTAAGATAAAATCTGACGCTATTAAAGAAAAAACTTCTCCCTCGCTGAAATATGTTCATTTGCTGAAAATCAACAAAACCACGAAAAGTTCTTGTATTTGAAGATAAAATCTTTTTGCTTTGAAGAAGAAAGATCTAGCTGACTGAAATAAGTTCATTTGATGAAAGTCAACAAAAATTGACAAGAACCACGAAAAGTTTTTGTATTTTAAGATAAAATCTGACGCTATTAAAGAAAAAACTTCTCCCTCGCTGAAATATGTTCATTTGCTGAAAATCAACAAAACCACGAAAATTTCTTGTATTTGAAGATAAAATCTTTTTGCTTTGAAGAAGAAAGATCTGGCTGACTGAAATAAGTTCATTGGATGAAAACCAACAAAAATTGACAAGAACCACGAAAAGTTCTTGTATTTTAAGATAAAATCTGACGCTATTAAAGAAAAAACTTCTCCCTCGCTGAAATATGTTCATTTGCTGAAAATCAACAAAACCACGAAAAGTTCTTGTATTTGAAGATAAAATCTTTTTGCTTTGAAGAAGAAAGATCGAGCTGACTGAAATAAGTTCATAAGATGAAAACCAACAAAAATTGACAAGAACCACGAAAAGTTCTTGTCTTTTAAGATAAAATCTTACGCTTTTAAAGAAAAAACTTCTCGCTCGCTGTAATATGTTCATTTGCTGAAAATCAAAAAAACCACAAAAAGTTCTTGTATTTGAAGATAAAATCTTTTTGCTTTGAAGAAGAAAGATCTAGCTGACTGAAATAAGTTCATTGGATGAAAACCAACAAAAATTGACAAGAACCACGAAAAGTTCTTGTATTTTAAGATAAAATCTGACGCTATTAAAGAAAAAACTTCTCCCTCGCTGAAATATGTCAATTTGCTGAAAATCAACAAAACCACGAAAAGTTCTTGTATTTGAAGATAAAATCTTTTTGCTTTGAAGAAGAAAGATCTAGCTGACTGAAATAAGTTCATCAGATGAAAACTAACAAAAATTGACAAGAACCACGAAAAGTTCTTGTATTTTAAGATAAAATCTGACGCTATTAAAGAAAAAACTTCTAGCTCGCTGAAATATGTTCATTTGCTGAAAATCAACAAAACCACGAAAAGTTCTTGTATTTGAAGATAAAATCATTTTGCTTTCAAGAAGAAAGATCTTGCTGACTGAAATAAGTTCATTGGATGAAAACCAACAAAAATTGACAAGAACCACGAAAAGTTCTTGTATTTTATGATAAAATCTGACGCTTTTAAAGAAAAAACTTCTCCCTCGCTGAAATATGTTCATTTGCTGAAAATCAACAAAACCACGAAAAGTTCTTGTATTTGAAGATAAAATCTTTTTGCTTTGAAGAAGAAAGATCTAGCTGACTGAAATATGTTCATTTGCTGAAAATCAACAAAACCACGAAAAGTTCTTGTATTTGAAGATAAAATCTTTTTGCTTTGAAGAAGAAAGATCTAGCTGACTGAAATAAGTTCATAAGATGAAAACTAACAAAAATTGACACGAACCACGAAAAGTTCTTGTATTTAAGATAAAATCTTACGCTATTGAAGAAAAAACTTCTAGCTCGCTGAAATATGTTCATTTGCTGAAAATCAACAAAACCACGAAAAGTTCTTGTATTTGAAGATAAAATCTTTTTGCTTTCAAGAAGAAAGATCTTGCTGACTGAAATAAGTTCATTGGATGAAAACCAACAAAAATTGACAAGAACCACGAAAAGTTCTTGTATTTTAAGATAAAATCTGACCCGATTAAAGAAAAAACTTGTCGCTCGCTGAAATATGTTCATTTGCTGAAAATCAACAAAACCACGAAAAGTTCTTGTATTTGAAGATAAAATCTTTTGGCTTTGAAGAAGAAAGATCTGGCTGACTGAAATAGGTTCATTGGATGAAATCCAACAAAAATTGTCAAGAACCACAAAAAGTTCTTGTATTTTAAGATAAAATCTGACGCTATTAAAGAAAAAACTTCTCCCTCGCTGAAATATGTTCATTTGCTGAAAATCAACAAAACCACGAAAAGTTCTTGTATTTGAAGATAAAATCTTTTTGCTTTGAAGAAGAAAGATCTTGCTGACTGAAATAAGTTCATAAGATGAAAACTAACAAAAATTGACAAGAACCACGAAAAGTTCTTGTATTTTAAGATAAAATCTTACGCTATTGAAGAAAAAACTTCTAGCTCCCTGAAATATGTTCATTTGCTGAAAATCAACAAAACCACGAAAAGTTCTTGTATTTGAAGATAAAATCTTTTTGCTTTCAAGATAGATCTTGCTGACTGAAATAAGTTAATTGGATGAAAACCAACAAAAATTGACAAGAACCACGAAAAGTTCTTGTATTTTAAGATAAAATCTGACGCGATTAAAGAAAAAACTTGTCGCTCGCTGAAATATGTTCATTTGCTGAAAATCAACAAAACCACGAAAAGTTCTTGTATTTGAAGATAAAATCTTTTTGCTTTGAAGAAGAAAGATCTAGCTGACTGAAATAAGTTCATAAGATGAAAACCAACAAAAATTGACAAGAACCACGAAAAATTCTTGTATTTTAAGATAAAATCTGACGCTATTAAAGAAAAAACTTCTCGCTCGCTGAAATATGTTCATTTGCTGAAAATCAACAAAACCACGAAAAGTTCTTGTATTTGAAGATAAAATCTTTTTGCTTTCAAGAAGAAAGATCCAGCTGACTGAAATAAGTTCATTTGATGAAAATCAACAAAAATTGACAAGAACCACGAAAAGTTTTTGTATTTTAAGATAAAATCTGACGCTATTAAAGAAAAAACTTCTCCCTCGCTGAAATATGTTCATTTGCTGAAAATCAACAAAACCACGAAAAGTTCTTGTATTTGAAGATAAAATCTTTTTGCTTTGAAGAAGAAAGATCTGGCTGACTGAAATAAGTTCATTGGATGAAAAACAACAAAAATTGACAAGAACCACGAAAAGTTCTTGTATTTTAAGATAAAATCTGACGCTATTAAAGAAAAAACTTCTAGCTCGCTGAAATATGTTCATTTGCTGAAAATCAACAAAACCACGAAAAGTTCTTGTATTTGAAGATAAAATCTTTTTGCTTTCAAGAAGAAAGATCTTGCTGACTGAAATAAGTTCATTGGATGAAAACCAACAAAAATTGACAAGAACCACGAAAAGTTCTTGTATTTTCAGATAAAATCTGACGCTATGAAAGAAAAAACTTCTCCCTCGCTGAAATATGTTCATTTGCTGAAAATCAACAAAACCACGAAAAGTTCTTGTATTTGAAGTTAAAATCTTTTTGCTTTGAAGAAGAAAGATCTGGCTGACTGAAATAAGTTCATTGGATGAAAAACAACAAAAATTGACAAGAACCACGAAAAGTTCTTGTATTTTAAGATAAAATCTGACGCTATCACAGAAAAAACTTCTCCCTCGCTGAAATATGTTCATTTCCTGAAAATCAACAAAACCACGAAAAGTTCTTGTATTTGAAGATAAAATCTTTTTGCTTTGAAGAAGAAAGATCTAGCTGACTGAAATAAGTTCATAAGATGAAAACTAACAAAAATTGACAAGAACCACGAAAAGTTCTTGTATTTTAAGATAGAATCTTACGCTATTGAAGAAAAAACTTCCAGCTCGCTGAAATATGTTCATTTGCTGAAAATCAACAAAACCACGAAAAGTTCTTGTATTTGAAGATAAAATCTTTTTGCTTTGAAGAAGAAAGATCTTGCTGACTGAAATAAGTTCATAAGATGAAAACTAACAAAAATTGACAAGAACCACGAAAAGTTCTTGTATTTTAAGATAAAATCTTACGCTATTGAAGAAAAAACTTCTAGCTCGCTGAAATATGTTCATTTGCTGAAAATCAACAAAACCACGAAAAGTTCTTGTATTTGAAGATAAAATCTTTTTGCTTTCAAGAAGATAGATCTTGCTGACTGAAATAAGTTAATTGGATGAAAACCAACAAAAATTAACAAGAACCACGAAAAGTTCTTGTATTTTAAGATAAAATCTGACGCGATTTAAGAAAAAACTTGTCGCTCGCTGAAATATGTTCATTTGCTGAAAATCAAGAAAACCACGAAAAGTTCTTGTATTTGAAGATAAAATCTTTTTGCTTTGAAGAAGAAAGATCTAGCTGACTGAAATAAGTTTATGGGATGAAAATCAACAAAAATTGACAAGAACCACGAAAAGTTCTTGTATTTTAAGATAAAATCTGACGCTATTAAAGAAAAAACTTCTCCCTCGCTGAAATATGTTCATTTGCTGAAAATCAACAAAACCACGAAAAGTTCTTGTATTTGAAGATAAAATCTTTTTGCTTTGAAGAAGAAAGATCTAGCTGACTGAAATAAGTTCATAAGATGAAAACCAACAAAAATTGACAAGAACCACGAAAAATTCTTGTATTTTAAGATAAAATCTGACGCTATTAAAGAAAAAACTTCTCGCTCGCTGAAATATGTTCATTTGCTGAAAATCAACAAAACCACGAAAAGTTCTTGTATTTGAGGATAAAATCTTTTTGCTTTGAAGAAGAAAGATCGAGCTGACTGAAATAAGTTCATTGGATGAAAACCAACAAAAATTGACAAGAACCACGAAAAGTTCTTGTATTTTAAGATAAAATCTGACGCTATTAAAGAAAAAACTTCTCCCTCGCTGAAATATGTTCATTTGCTGAAAATCAACAAAACCACGAAAAGTTCTTGTATTTGAAGTTAAAATCTTTTTGCTTTGAAGAAGAAAGATCTAGCTGACTGAAATAAGTTCATAAGATTAAAACTAACAAAAATTGACAAGAACCACGAAAAGTTCTTGTATTTTAAGATAAAATCTTACGCTATTGAAGAAAAAACTTCTAGCTCACTGAAATATGTTCATTTGCTGAAAATCAACAAAACCACGAAAAGTTCTTGTATTTGAAGATAAAATCTTTTTGCTTTGAAGAAGAAAGATCTAGCTGACTGAAATAAGTTCATTGGATGAAAACCAACAAAAATTGACAAGAACCACGAAAAGTTCTTGTATTTTAAGATAAAATCTGACGCTATTAAAGAAAAAACTTCTCCCTCGCTGAAATATGTTCATTTGCTGAAAATCAACAAAACCACGAAAAGTTCTTGTATTTGAAGATAAAATCTTTTTGCTTTGAAGAAGAAAGATCTAGCTGACTGAAATAAGTTCATTTGATGAAAGTCAACAAAAATTGACAAGAACCACGAAAAGTTTTTGTATTTTAAGATAAAATCTGACGCTATTAAAGAAAAAACTTCTCCCTCGCTGAAATATGTTCATTTGCTGAAAATCAACAAAACCACGAAAATTTCTTGTATTTGAAGATAAAATCTTTTTGCTTTGAAGAAGAAAGATCTGGCTGACTGAAATAAGTTCATTGGATGAAAACCAACAAAAATTGACAAGAACCACGAAAAGTTCTTGTATTTTAAGATAAAATCTGACGCTATTAAAGAAAAAACTTCTCCCTCGCTGAAATATGTTCATTTGCTGAAAATCAACAAAACCACGAAAAGTTCTTGTATTTGAAGATAAAATCTTTTTGCTTTGAAGAAGAAAGATCTCGCTGACTGAAATAAGTTCATCAGATGAAAACTAACAAAAATTGACAAGAACCACGAAAAGTTCTTGTATTTTAAGATAAAATCTGACGCTATTAAAGAAAAAACTTCTAGCTCGCTGAAATATGTTCATTTGCTGAAAATCAACAAAACCACGAAAAGTTCTTGTATTTGAAGATAAAATCTTTTTGCTTTGAAGAAGAAAGATCTAGCTGACTGAAATAGGTTCATTTGCTGAAAATCAACAAAACCACGAAAAGTTCTTGTATTTGAAGATAAAATCTTTTTGCTTTGAAGAAGAAAGATCTAGCTGACTGAAATCAGTTTATGGGATGAAAACCAACAAAAATTGACAAGAACCACGAAAAGTTCTTGTATTTTAAGATAAAATCTGACGCTATTAAAGAAAAAACTTCTCCCTCGCTGAAATATGTTCATTTGCTGAAAATCAACAAAACCACGAAAAGTTCTTGTATTTGAAGATAAAATCTTTTTGCTTTGAAGAAGAAAGATCTAGCTGACTGAAATAAGTTCATAAGATGAAAACCAACAAAAATTGACAAGAACCACGAAAAATTCTTGTATTTTAAGATAAAATCTGACGCTATTAAAGAAAAAACTTCTCGCTCGCTGAAATATGTTCATTTGCTGAAAATCAACAAAACCACGAAAAGTTCTTGTATTTGAAGATAAAATCTTTTTGCTTTCAAGAAGAAAGATCTTGCTGACTGAAATAAGTTCATTTGCTGAAAATCAACAAAACCACGAAAAGTTCTTGTATTTGAAGATAAAATCTTTTTGCTTTGAAGAAGAAAGATCTAGCTGACTGAAATAAGTTCATTTGATGAAAATCAACAAAAATTGACAAGAACCACGAAAAGTTTTTGTATTTTAAGATAAAATCTGACGCTATTAAAGAAAAAACTTCTCCCTCGCTGAAATATGTTCATTTGCTGAAAATCAACAAAACCACGAAAAGTTCTTGTATTTGAAGATAAAATCTTTTTGCTTTGAAGAAGAAAGATCTGGCTGACTGAAATAAGTTCATTGGATGAAAAACAACAAAAATTGACAAGAACCACGAAAAGTTCTTGTATTTTAAGATAAAATCTGACGCTATTAAAGAAAAAACTTCTAGCTCGCTGAAATATGTTCATTTGCTGAAAATCAACAAAACCACGAAAAGTTCTTGTATTTGAAGATAAAATCTTTTTGCTTTCAAGAAGAAAGATCTTGCTGACTGAAATAAGTTCATTGGATGAAAACCAACAAAAATTGACAAGAACCACGAAAAGTTCTTGTATTTTCAGATAAAATCTGACGCTATCACAGAAAAAACTTCTCCCTCGCTGAAATATGTTCATTTGCTGAAAATCAACAAAACCACGAAAAGTTCTTGTATTTGAAGTTAAAATCTTTTTGCTTTGAAGAAGAAAGATCTGGCTGACTGAAATAAGTTCATTGGATGAAAAACAACAAAAATTGACAAGAACCACGAAAAGTTCTTGTATTTTAAGATAAAATCTGACGCTATCACAGAAAAAACTTCTCCCTCGCTGAAATATGTTCATTTCCTGAAAATCAACAAAACCACGAAAAGTTCTTGTATTTGAAGATAAAATCTTTTTGCTTTGAAGAAGAAAGATCTAGCTGACTGAAATAAGTTCATAAGATGAAAACTAACAAAAATTGACAAGAACCACGAAAAGTTCTTGTATTTTAAGATAGAATCTTACGCTATTGAAGAAAAAACTTCCAGCTCGCTGAAATATGTTCATTTGCTGAAAATCAACAAAACCACGAAAAGTTCTTGTATTTGAAGATAAAATATTTTTGCTTTGAAGAAGAAAGATCGAGCTGACTGAAATAAGTTCATTTGATGAAAATCAACAAAAATTGACAAGAACCACGAAAAGTTCTTGTATTTTAAGATAAAATCTTACGCTATTAAAGAAAAAACTTCTGCCTCGCTGAAATATGTTCATTTGCTGAAAGTCAACAAAACCACGAAAAGTTCTTGTATTTGAAGATAAAATCTTTTTGCTTTGAAGAATAAAGATCTAGCTGACTGAAATAAGTTCATTTGATGAAAATCAACAAAAATTGACAAGAACCACGAAAAGTTTTTGTATTTTAAGATAAAATCTGACGCTATTAAAGAAAAAACTTCTCCCTCGCTGAAATATGTTCATTTGCTGAAAATCAACAAAACCACGAAAAGTTCTTGTATTTGAAGATAAAATCTTTTTGCTTTGCAGAAGAAAGATCTGGCTGACTGAAATAAGTTCATTGGATGAAAAACAACAAAAATTGACAAGAACCACGAAAAGTTCTTGTATTTTAAGATAAAATCTGACGCTATTAAAGAAAAAACTTCTCCCTCGCTGAAATATGTTCATTTGCTGAAAATCAACAAACTCACGAAAAGTTCTTGTATTTGAAGATAAAATCTTTTTGCTTTGAAGAAGAAAGATCTAGCTGACTGAAACAAGTTCATAAGATGAAAACTAACAAAAATTGACAAGAACCACGAAAAGTTCTTGTCTTTTAAGATAAAATCTTACGCTTTTAAAGAAAAAACTTCTCGCTCGCTGTAATATGTTCATTTGCTGAAAATCAAAAAAACCACAAAAAGTTCTTGTATTTGAAGATAAAATCTTTTTGCTTTGAAGAAGAAAGATCTAGCTGACTGAAATAAGTTCATTGGATGAAAACCAACAAAAATTGACAAGAACCACGAAAAGTTCTTGTATTTTAAGATAAAATCTGACGCTATTAAAGAAAAAACTTCTCCCTCGCTGAAATATGTCAATTTGCTGAAAATCAACAAAACCACAAAAAGTTCTTGTATTTGAAGATAAAATCTTTTTGCTTTGAAGAAGAAAGATCTAGCTGACTGAAATATGTTCATTTGCTGAAAATCAACAAAACCACGAAAAGTTCTTGTATTTGAAGATAAAATCTTTTTGCTTTGAAGAAGAAAGATCTAGCTGACTGAAATAAGTTCATAAGATGAAAACTAACAAAAATTGACACGAACCACGAAAAGTTCTTGTATTTAAGATAAAATCTTACGCTATTGAAGAAAAAACTTCTAGCTCGCTGAAATATGTTCATTTGCTGAAAATCAACAAAACCACGAAAAGTTCTTGTATTTGAAGATAAAATCTTTTTGCTTTGAAGAAGAAAGATCTAGCTGACTGAAATAAGTTTATGGGATGAAAACCAACAAAAATTGACAAGAACCACGAAAAGTTCTTGTATTTTAAGATAAAATCTTACGCTTTTAAAGAAAAAACTTCTCGCTCGCTGAAATATGTTCATTTGCTGAAAATCAACAAAACCACGAAAAGTTCTTGTATTTGAAGATAAAATCTTTTTGCTTTGAAGAAGAAACATCTGGCTGACTGAAATAAGTTCATTGGATGAAATCCAACAAAAATTGACAAGAACCACGAAAAGTTCTTGTATTTTAAGATAAAATCTGACGCTATTAAAGAAAAAACTTCTCCCTCGCTGAAATATGTTCATTTGCTGAAAATCAACAAAACCACGAAAAGTTCTTGTATTTGAAGATAAAATCTTTTTGCTTTGAAGAAGAAAGACCTAGCTGACTGAAATAAGTTCATAAGATGAAAACTAACAAAAATTGACAAGAACCACGAAAAGTTCTTGTATTTTAAGATAAAATCTTACGCTATTGAAGAAAAAACTTCTAGCTCGCTGAAATATGTTCATTTGCTGAAAATCAACAAAACCACGAAAAGTTCTTGTATTTGAAGATAAAATCTTTTTGCTTTCAAGAAGATAGATCTTGCTGACTGAAATAAGTTAATTGGATGAAAACCAACAAAAATTGACAAGAACCACGAAAAGTTCTTGTATTTTAAGATAAAATCTGACGCGATTAAAGAAAAAACTTGTCGCTCGCTGAAATATGTTCATTTGCTGAAAATCAACAAAACCACGAAAAGTTCTTGTATTTGAAGATAAAATCTTTTTGCTTTGAAGAAGAAAGATCTAGCTGACTGAAATACGTTTATGGGATGAAAATCAACAAAAATTGACAAGAACCACGAAAAGTTCTTGTATTTTAAGATAAAATCTGACGCTATTAAAGAAAAAACTTCTCCCTCGCTGAAATATGTTCATTTGCTGAAAATCAACAAAACCACGAAAAGTTCTTGTATTTGAAGATAAAATCTTTTTGCTTTCAAGAAGAAAGATCTTGCTGACTGAAATAAGTTCATTTGCTGAAAATCAACAAAACCACGAAAAGTTCTTGTATTTGAAGATAAAATCTTTTTGCTTTGAAGAAGAAAGATCTAGCTGACTGAAATAAGTTCATTTGATGAAAATCAACAAAAATTGACAAGAACCACGAAAAGTTTTTGTATTTTAAGATAAAATCTGACGCTATTAAAGAAAAAACTTCTCCCTCGCTGAAATATGTTCATTTGCTGAAAATCAACAAAACCACGAAAAGTTCTTGTATTTGAAGATAAAATCTTTTTGCTTTGAAGAAGAAAGATCTGGCTGACTGAAATAAGTTCATTGGATGAAAAACAACAAAAATTGACAAGAACCACGAAAAGTTCTTGTATTTTAAGATAAAATCTGACGCTATTAAAGAAAAAACTTCTCCCTCGCTGAAATATGTTCATTTGCTGAAAATCAACAAAACCACGAAAAGTTCTTGTATTTGAAGATAAAATCTTTTTGCTTTGAAGAAGAAAGATCTAGCTGACTGAAACAAGTTCATAAGATGAAAACTAACAAAAATTGACAAGAACCACGAAATGTTCTTGTATTTTAAGATAAAATCTTACGCTATTGAAGAAAAAACTTCTAGCTCGCTGAAATATGTTCATTTGCTGAAAATCAACAAAACCACGAAAAGTTCTTGTATTTGAAGATAAAATCTTTTTGCTTTCAAGAAGAAAGATCTTGCTGACTGAAATAAGTTCATTGGATGAAAACCAACAAAAATTGACAAGAACCACGAAAAGTTCTTGTATTTTCAGATAAAATCTGACGCTATGAAAGAAAAAACTTCTCCCTCGCTGAAATATGTTCATTTGCTGAAAATCAACAAAACCACGAAAAGTTCTTGTATTTGAAGTTAAAATCTTTTTGCTTTGAAGAAGAAAGATCTGGCTGACTGAAATAAGTTCATTGGATGAAAAACAACAAAAATTGACAAGAACCACGAAAAGTTCTTGTATTTTAAGATAAAATCTGACGCTATCACAGAAAAAACTTCTCCCTCGCTGAAATATGTTCATTTCCTGAAAATCAACAAAACCACGAAAAGTTCTTGTATTTGAAGATAAAATCTTTTTGCTTTGAAGAAGAAAGATCTAGCTGACTGAAATAAGTTCATAAGATGAAAACTAACAAAAATTGACAAGAACCACGAAAAGTTCTTGTATTTTAAGATAGAATCTTACGCTATTGAAGAAAAAACTTCCAGCTCGCTGAAATATGTTCATTTGCTGAAAATCAACAAAACCACGAAAAGTTCTTGTATTTGAAGATAAAATCTTTTTGCTTTGAAGAAGAAAGATCTAGCTGACTGAAATAAGTTCATTTGATGAAAATCAACAAAAATTGACAAGAACCACGAAAAGTTCTTGTATTTTAAGATAAAATCTTACGCTATTAAAGAAAAAACTTCTGCCTCGCTGAAATATGTTCATTTGCTGAAAGTCAACAAAACCACGAAAAGTTCTTGTATTTGAAGATAAAATCTTTTTGCTTTGAAGAATAAAGATCTAGCTGACTGAAATAAGTTCATTTGATGAAAATCAACAAAAATTGACAAGAACCACGAAAAGTTTTTGTATTTTAAGATAAAATCTGACGCTATTAAAGAAAAAACTTCTCCCTCGCTGAACTATGTTCATTTGCTGAAAATCAACAAAACCACGAAAAGTTCTTGTATTTGAAGATAAAATCTTTTTGCTTTGAAGAAGAAAGATCTGGCTGACTGAAATAAGTTCATTGGATGAAAAACAACAAAGATTGACAAGAACCACGAAAAGTTCTTGTATTTTAAGATAAAATCTGACGCGATTAAAGAAAAAACTTCTAGCTCGCTGAAATATGTTCATTTGCTGAAAATCAACAAAACCACGAAAAGTTCTTGTATTTGAAGATAAAATCTTTTTGCTTTCAAGAAGAAAGATCTTGCTGACTGAAATAAGTTCATTGGATGAAAACCAACAAAAATTGACAAGAACCACGAAAAGTTCTTGTATTTTAAGATAAAATCTGATGCTATTAAAGAAAAAACTTCTCCCTCGCTGAAATATGTTCATTTGCTGAAAATCAACAAAACCACCAAAAGTTCTTGTATTTGAAGATAAAATCTTTTTGCTTTGAAGAAGAAAGATCTAGCTGACTGAAATAAGTTCATTTGATGAAAATCAACAAAAATTGACAAGAACCACGAAAAGTTTTTGTATTTTAAGATAAAATCTGACGCTATTAAAGAAAAAACTTCTCCCTCGCTGAAATATGTTCATTTGCTGAAAATCAACAAAACCACGAAAAGTTCTTGTATTTGAAGATAAAATCTTTTTGCTTTGAAGAAGAAAGATCTGGCTGACTGAAATAAGTTCATTGGATGAAAAACAACAAAAATTGACAAGAACCACGAAAAGTTCTTGTATTTTAAGATAAAATCTGACGCTATTAAAGAAAAAACTTCTCCCTCGCTGAAATATGTTAATTTGCTGAAAATCAACAAACTCACGAAAAGTTCTTGTATTTGAAGATAAAATCTTTTTGCTTTGAAGAAGAAAGATCTAGCTGACTGAAACAAGTTCATAAGATGAAAACTAACAAAAATTGACAAGAACCACGAAAAGTTCTTGTATTTTAAGATAAAATCTTACGCTATTGAAGAAAAAACTTCTCGCTCGCTGAAATATGTTCATTTGCTGAAAATCAACAAAACCACGAAAAGTTCTTGTATTTGAAGATAAAATCTTTTTGCTTTCAAGAAGAAAGATCTTGCTGACTGAAATAAGTTCATTTGATGAAAACCAACAAAAATTGACAAGAACCACGAAAAGTTCTTGTATTTTAAGATAAAATCTGACGCTATTAAAGAAAAAACTTCTCCCTCGCTGAAATATGTTCATTTGCTGAAAATCAACAAAACCACGAAAAGTTCTTGTATTTGAAGATAAAATCTTTTTGCTTTGAAGAAGAAAGATCTGGCTGACTGAAATAAGTTCATTTGATGAAATTCAACAAAAATTGACAAGAACCACGAAAAGTTTTTGTATTTTAAGATAAAATCTGACGCTATTAAAGAAAAAACTTCTCCCTCGCTGAAATATGTTCATTTGCTGAAAATCAACAACACCACGAAAAGTTCTTGTATTTGAAGTTAAAATATTTTTACTTTGAAGAAGAAAGATCTGGCTGACTGAAATAAGTTCATTGGATGAAAAACAACAAAAATTGACAAGAACCACGAAAAGTTCTTGTATTTTAAGATAAAATCTGATGCTATTAAAGAAAAAACTTCTCCCTCGCTGAAATATGTTCATTTGCTGAAAATCAACAAAACCACGAAAAGTTCTTGTATTTGAAGATAAAATCTTTTTGCTTTGAAGAAGAAAGATCTAGCTGACTGAAATAAGTTCATTTGATGAAAATCAACAAAAATTGACAAGAACCACGAAAGGTTTTTGTATTTTAAGATAAAATCTGACGCTATTAAAGAAAAAACTTCTCCCTCGCTGAAATATGTTCATTTGCTGAAAATCAACAAAACCACGAAAAGTTCTTGTATTTGAAGATAAAATCTTTTTGCTTTGAAGAAGAAAGATCTGGCTGACTGAAATAAGTTCATTGGATGAAAAACAACAAAGATTGACAAGAACCACGAAAAGTTCTTGTATTTTAAGATAAAATCTGACGCTATTAAAGAAAAAACTTCTAGCTCGCTGAAATATGTTCATTTGCTGAAAATCAACAAAACCACGAAAAGTTCTTGTATTTGAAGATAAAATCTTTTTGCTTTCAAGAAGAAAGATCTTGCTGACTGAAATAAGTTCATTGGATGAAAACCAACAAAAATTGACAAGAACCACGAAAAGTTCTTGTATTTTAAGATAAAATCTGATGCTATTAAAGAAAAAACTTCTCCCTCGCTGAAATATGTTCATTTGCTGAAAATCAACAAAACCACGAAAAGTTCTTGTATTTGAAGATAAAATCTTTTTGCTTTGAAGAAGAAAGATCTAGCTGACTGAAATAAGTTCATTTGATGAAAATCAACAAAAATTGACAAGAACCACGAAAAGTTTTTGTATTTTAAGATGAAATCTGACGCTATTCAAGAAAAATCTTCTCCCTCGCTGAAATATGTTCATTTGCTGAAAATCAACAAAACCACGAAAAGTTCTTGTATTTGAAGATAAAATCTTTTTGCTTTGAAGAAGAAAGATCTAGCTGACTGAAACAAGTTCATAAGATGAAAACTAACAAAAATTGACAAGAACCACGAAATGTTCTTGTATTTTAAGATAAAATCTTACGCTATTGAAGAAAAAACTTCTAGCTCGCTGAAATATGTTCATTTGCTGAAAATCAACAAAACCACGAAAAGTTCTTGTATTTGAAGATAAAATCTTTTTGCTTTCAAGAAGAAAGATCTTGCTGACTGAAATAAGTTCATTGGATGAAAACCAACAAAAATTGACAAGAAACACGAAAAGTTCTTGTATTTTCAGATAAAATCTGACGCTATGAAAGAAAAAACTTCTCCCTCGCTGAAATATGTTCATTTGCTGAAAATCAACAAAACCACGAAAAGTTCTTGTATTTGAAGTTAAAATCTTTTTGCTTTGAAGAAGAAAGATCTGGCTGACTGAAATAAGTTCATTGGATGAAAAACAACAAAAATTGACAAGAACCACGAAAAGTTCTTGTATTTTAAGATAAAATCTGACGCTATCACAGAAAAAACTTCTCCCTCGCTGAAATATGTTCATTTCCTGAAAATCAACAAAACCACGAAAAGTTCTTGTATTTGAAGATAAAATCTTTTTGCTTTGAAGAAGAAAGATCTAGCTGACTGAAATAAGTTCATAAGATGAAAACTAACAAAAATTGACAAGAACCACGAAAAGTTTTTGTATTTTAAGATAAAATCTGACGCTATTAAAGAAAAAACTTCTCCCTCGCTGAAATATGTTCATTTGCTGAAAATCAACAAAACCACGAAAAGTTCTTGTGTTTGAAGATAAAAACTTTTTGCTTTGAAGAAGAAAGATCTAGCTGACTGAAATAAGTTCATAAGATGAAAACTAACAAAAATTGACAAGAACCACGAAAAGTTCTTGTATTTTAAGATAGAATCTTACGCTATTGAAGAAAAAACTTCCAGCTCGCTGAAATATGTTCATTTGCTGAAAATCAACAAAACCACGAAAAGTTCTTGTATTTGAAGATAAAATCTTTTTGCTTTGAAGAAGAAAGATCTAGCTGACTGAAATAAGTTCATTTGATGAAAATCAACAAAAATTGACAAGAACCACGAAAAGTTTTTGTATTTTAAGATAAAATCTGACGCTATTAAAGAAAAAACTTCTCCCTCGCTGAAATATGTTCATTTGCTGAAAATCAACAAAACCACGAAAAGTTCTTGTATTTGAAGATAAAATCTTTTTGCTTTGAAGAAGAAAGATCTGGCTGACTGAAATAAGTTCATTGGATGAAAAACAACAAAGATTGACAAGAACCACGAAAAGTTCTTGTATTTTAAGATAAAATCTGACGCTATTAAAGAAAAAACTTCTAGCTCGCTGAAATATGTTCATTTGCTGAAAATCAACAAAACCACGAAAAGTTCTTGTATTTGAAGATAAAATCTTTTTGCTTTCAAGAAGAAAGATCTTGCTGACTGAAATCAGTTCATTGGATGAAAACCAACAAAAATTGACAAGAACCACGAAAAGTTCTTGTATTTTAAGATAAAATCTGATGCTATTAAAGAAAAAACTTCTCCCTCGCTGAAATATGTTCATTTGCTGAAAATCAACAAAACCACGAAAAGTTCTTGTATTTGAAGATAAAATCTTTTTGCTTTGAAGAAGAAAGATCTAGCTGACTGAAATAAGTTCATTTGATGAAAATCAACAAAAATTGACAAGAACCACGAAAAGTTTTTGTATTTTAAGATGAAATCTGACGCTATTCAAGAAAAAACTTCTCCCTCGCTGAAATATGTTCATTTGCTGAAAATCAACAAAACCACGAAAAGTTCTTGTATTTGAAGATAAAATCTTTTTGCTTTGAAGAAGAAAGATCTAGCTGACTGAAACAAGTTCATAAGATGAAAACTAACAAAAATTGACAAGAACCACGAAATGTTCTTGTATTTTAAGATAAAATCTTACGCTATTGAAGAAAAAACTTCTAGCTCGCTGAAATATGTTCATTTGCTGAAAATCAACAAAACCACGAAAAGTTCTTGTATTTGAAGATAAAATCTTTTTGCTTTCAAGAAGAAAGATCTTGCTGACTGAAATAAGTTCATTGGATGAAAACCAACAAAAATTGACAAGAACCACGAAAAGTTCTTGTATTTTCAGATAAAATCTGACGCTATGAAAGAAAAAACTTCTCCCTCGCTGAAATATGTTCATTTGCTGAAAATCAACAAAACCACGAAAAGTTCTTGTATTTGAAGTTAAAATCTTTTTGCTTTGAAGAAGAAAGATCTGGCTGACTGAAATAAGTTCATTGGATGAAAAACAACAAAAATTGACAAGAACCACGAAAAGTTCTTGTATTTTAAGATAAAATCTGACGCTATCACAGAAAAAACTTCTCCCTCGCTGAAATATGTTCATTTCCTGAAAATCAACAAAACCACGAAAAGTTCTTGTATTTGAAGATAAAATCTTTTTGCTTTGAAGAAGAAAGATCTAGCTGACTGAAATAAGTTCATAAGATGAAAACTAACAAAAATTGACAAGAACCACGAAAAGTTTTTGTATTTTAAGATAAAATCTGACGCTATTAAAGAAAAAACTTCTCCCTCGCTGAAATATGTTCATTTGCTGAAAATCAACAAAACCACGAAAAGTTCTTGTATTTGAAGATAAAAACTTTTTGCTTTGAAGAAGAAAGATCTAGCTGACTGAAATAAGTTCATAAGATGAAAACTAACAAAAATTGACAAGAACCACGAAAAGTTCTTGTATTTTAAGATAGAATCTGACGCTATTGAAGAAAAAACTTCCAGCTCGCTGAAATATGTTCATTTGCTGAAAATCAACAAAACCACGAAAAGTTCTTGTATTTGAAGATAAAATATTTTTGCTTTGAAGAAGAAAGGTCTAGCTGACTGAAATAAGTTCATTTGATGAAAATCAACAAAAATTGACAAGAACCACGAAAAGTTCTTGTATTTTAAGATAAAATCTTACGCTATTAAAGAAAAAACTTCTCCCTCGCTGAAATATGTTCATTTGCTGAAAATCAACAAAACCACGAAAAGTTCTTGTATTTGAAGATAAAATCTTTTTGCTTTGAAGAAGAAAGATCTAGCTGACTGAAATAAGTTCATTTGATGAAAATCAACAAAAATTGACAAGAACCACGAAAAGTTTTTGTATTTTAAGATAAAATCTGACGCTATTAAAGAAAAAACTTCTCCCTCGCTGAACTATGTTCATTTGCTGAAAATCAACAAAACCACGAAAAGTTCTTGTATTTGAAGATAAAATCTTTTTGCTTTGAAGAAGAAAGATCTGGCTGACTGAAATAAGTTCATTGGATGAAAAACAACAAAGATTGACAAGAACCACGAAAAGTTCTTGTATTTTAAGATAAAATCTGACGCTATTAAAGAAAAAACTTCTAGCTCGCTGAAATATGTTCATTTGCTGAAAATCAACAAAACCACGAAAAGTTCTTGTATTTGAAGATAAAATCTTTTTGCTTTCAAGAAGAAAGATCTTGCTGACTGAAATAAGTTCATTGGATGAAAACCAACAAAAATTGACAAGAACCACGAAAAGTTCTTGTATTTTAAGATAAAATCTGATGCTATTAAAGAAAAAACTTCTCCCTCGCTGAAATATGTTCATTTGCTGAAAATCAACAAAACCACGAAAAGTTCTTGTATTTGAAGATAAAATCTTTTTGCTTTGAAGAAGAAAGATCTAGCTGACTGAAATAAGTTCATTTGATGAAAATCAACAAAAATTGACAAGAACCACGAAAAGTTTTTGTATTTTAAGATAAAATCTGACGCTATTAAAGAAAAAACTTCTCCCTCGCTGAAATATGTTCATTTGCTGAAAATCAACAAAACCACGAAAAGTTCTTGTATTTGAAGATAAAATCTTTTTGCTTTGAAGAAGAAAGATCTGGCTGACTGAAATAAGTTCATTGGATGAAAAACAACAAAAATTGACAAGAACCACGAAAAGTTCTTGTATTTTAAGATAAAATCTGACGCTATTAAAGAAAAAACTTCTCCCTCGCTGAAATATGTTCATTTGCTGAAAATCAACAAACTCACGAAAAGTTCTTGTATTTGAAGATAAAATCTTTTTGCTTTGAAGAAGAAAGATCAAGCTGACTGAAACAAGTTCATAAGATGAAAACTAACAAAAATTGACAAGAACCACGAAAAGTTCTTGTATTTTAAGATAAAATCTTACGCTATTGAAGAAAAAACTTCTCCCTCGCTGAAATATGTTCATTTGCTGAAAATCAACAAAACCACGAAAAGTTCTTGTATTTGAAGATAAAATCTTTTTGCTTTGAAGAAGAAAGATCTGGCTGACTGAAATAAGTTCATTTGATGAAAACTAACAAAAATTGACAAGAACCACGAAATGTTCTTGTATTTTAAGATAAAATCTTACGCTATTGAAGAAAAAACTTCTAGCTCGCTGAAATATGTTCATTTGCTGAAAATCAACAAAACCACGAAAAGTTCTTGTATTTGAAGATAAAATCTTTTTGCTTTCAAGAAGAAAGATCTTGCTGACTGAAATAAGTTCATTGGATGAAAACCAACAAAAATTGACAAGAACCACGAAAAGTTCTTGTATTTTCAGATAAAATCTGACGCTATGAAAGAAAAAACTTCTCCCTCGCTGAAATATGTTCATTTGCTGAAAATCAACAAAACCACGAAAAGTTCTTGTATTTGAAGTTAAAATCTTTTTGCTTTGAAGAAGAAAGATCTGGCTGACTGAAATAAGTTCATTGGATGAAAAACAACAAAAATTGACAAGAACCACGAAAAGTTCTTGTATTTTAAGATAAAATCTGACGCTATCACAGAAAAAACTTCTCCCTCGCTGAAATATGTTCATTTCCTGAAAATCAACAAAACCACGAAAAGTTCTTGTATTTGAAGATAAAATCTTTTTGCTTTGAAGAAGAAAGATCTAGCTGACTGAAATAAGTTCATAAGATGAAAACTAACAAAAATTGACAAGAACCACGAAAAGTTTTTGTATTTTAAGATAAAATCTGACGCTATTAAAGAAAAAACTTCTCCCTCGCTGAAATATGTTCATTTGCTGAAAATCAACAAAACCACGAAAAGTTCTTGTATTTGAAGATAAAAACTTTTTGCTTTGAAGAAGAAAGATCTAGCTGACTGAAATAAGTTCATAAGATGAAAACTAACAAAAATTGACAAGAACCACGAAAAGTTCTTGTATTTTAAGATAGAATCTTACGCTATTGAAGAAAAAACTTCCAGCTCGCTGAAATATGTTCATTTGCTGAAAATCAACAAAACCACGAAAAGTTCTTGTATTTGAAGATAAAATATTTTTGCTTTGAAGAAGAAAGATCTAGCTGACTGAAATAAGTTCATTTGATGAAAATCAACAAAAATTGACAAGAACCACGAAAAGTTCTTGTATTTTAAGATAAAATCTTACGCTATTAAAGAAAAAACTTCTCCCTCGCTGAAATATGTTCATTTGCTGAAAATCAACAAAACCACGAAAAGTTCTTGTATTTGAAGATAAAATCTTTTTGCTTTGAAGAAGAAAGATCTAGCTGACTGAAATAAGTTCATTTGATGAAAATCAACAAAAATTGACAAGAACCACGAAAAGTTTTTGTATTTTAAGATAAAATCTGACGCTATTAAAGAAAAAACTTCTCCCTCGCTGAACTATGTTCATTTGCTGAAAATCAACAAAACCACGAAAAGTTCTTGTATTTGAAGATAAAATCTTTTTGCTTTGAAGAAGAAAGATCTGGCTGACTGAAAAAAGTTCATTGGATGAAAAACAACAAAGATTGACAAGAACCACGAAAAGTTCTTGTATTTTAAGATAAAATCTGACGCTATTAAAGAAAAAACTTCTAGCTCGCTGAAATATGTTCATTTGCTGAAAATCAACAAAACCACGAAAAGTTCTTGTATTTGAAGATAAAATCTTTTTGCTTTCAAGAAGAAAGATCTTGCTGACTGAAATAAGTTCATTGGATGAAAACCAACAAAAATTGACAAGAACCACGAAAAGCTCTTGTATTTTAAGATAAAATCTGATGCTATTAAAGAAAAAACTTCTCCCTCGCTGAAATATGTTCATTTGCTGAAAATCAACAAAACCACGAAAAGTTCTTGTATTTGAAGATAAAATCTTTTTGCTTTGAAGAAGAAAGATCTAGCTGACTGAAATAAGTTCATTTGATGAAAATCAACAAAAATTGACAAGAACCACGAAAAGTTTTTGTATTTTAAGATAAAATCTGACGCTATTAAAGAAAAAACTTCTCCCTCGCTGAAATATGTTCATTTGCCGAAAATCAACAAAACCACGAAAAGTTCTTGTATTTGAAGATAAAATCTTTTTGCTTTGAAGAAGAAAGATCTGGCTGACTGAAATAAGTTCATTGGATGAAAACCAACAAAAATTGACAAGAACCACGAAAAGTTCTTGTATTTTAAGATAAAATCTGACGCTATTAAAGAAAAAACTTCTCCCTCGCTGAAATATGTTCATTTGCTGAAAATCAACAAACTCACGAAAAGTTCTTGTATTTGAAGATAAAATCTTTTTGCTTTGAAGAAGAAAGATCCAGCTGACTGAAACAAGTTCATAAGATGAAAACTAACAAAAATTGACAAGAACCACGAAAAGTTCTTGTATTTTAAGATAAAATCTTACGCTATTGAAGAAAAAACTTCTCCCTCGCTGAAATATGTTCATTTGCTGAAAATCAACAAAACCACGAAAAGTTCTTGTATTTGAAGATAAAATCTTTTTGCTTTGAAGAAGAAAGATCTGGCTGACTGAAATAAGTTCATTTGATGAAATTCAACAAAAATTGACAAGAACCACGAAAAGTTTTTGTATTTTAAGATAAAATCTGACGCTATTGAAGAAAAAACTTCTTGCTCGCTGAAATATGTTCATTTGCTGAAAATCAACAAAACCACGAAAAGTTCTTGTATTTGAAGATAAAATCTTTTTGCTTTCAAGAAGAAAGATCTTGCTGACTGAAATAAGTTCATTGGATGAAAACCAACAAAAATTGACAAGAACCACGAAAAGTTCTTGTATTTTAAGATAAAATCTGACGCTATTAAAGAAAAAACTTCTCCCTCGCTGAAATATGTTCATTTGCTGAAAATCAACAAAACCACGAAAAGTTCTTGTATTTGAAGATAAAATCTTTTTGCTTTGAAGAAAAAAGATCTAGCTGACTGAAATAAGTTCATTTGATGAAAATCAACAAAAATTGACAAGAACCATGAAAAGTTTTTGTATTTTAAGATATAATCTGACGCTATTAAAGAAAAAACTTCTCCCTCGCTGAAATATGTTCATTTGCTGAAAATCAACAAAACCACGAAAAGTTCTTGTATTTGAAGATGAAATCTTTTTGCTTTCAAGAAGAAAGATCTTGCTGACTGAAATAAGTTCATTGGATGAAAACCAACAAAAATTGACAAGAACCACGAAAAGTTCTTGTATTTTAAGATAAAATCTGACGCTATTAAAGAAAAAACTTCTCCCTTGCTGAAATATGTTCATTTGCTGAAAATCAACAAAACCACGAAAAGTTCTTGTATTTGAAGATAAAATCTTTTTGCTTTGAAGAAGAAAGATCTTGCTGTCTGAAATAAGTTCATTTGATGAAAATCAACAAAAATTGACAAGAACCACGAAAAGTTCTTGTATTTTAAGATAAAATCTTACGCTATTAAAGCAAAAACTTCTCGCTCGCTGAAATATGTTCATTTGCTGAAAATCAACAAAATCACGAAAAGTTCTTGTATTTGAAGATAAAATAATTTTGCTTTGAAGAAGAAAGATCTAGCTGAATGAAATAAGTTCATCAGATGAAAACCAACAAAAATTGACAAGAACCACGAAAAGTTCTTGTATTTTAAGATAAAATCTTACGCTATTAAAGAAAAAACTTCCACCTTTCTGAAATATGATCATTTGCTGAAAATCAACAAAACCATGAAAAGTTCTTGTATTTGAAGATAAAATCTTTTTGCTTTGAAGAAGAAAGATCGAGCTGACTGAAATAAGTTCATTTGATGAAAATCAACAAAAATTGACAAGAACCACGAAAAGTTTTTGTATTTTAAGATAAAATCTGACGCTATTAAAGAAAAAACTTCTCGCTCGCTGAAATATGTTCATTTGCTGAAAATCAACAAAATCACGAAAAGTTCTTGTATTTGAAGATAAAATCTTTTTGCTTTGAAGAAGAAAAATCTAGCTGAATGAAATAAGTTCATCAGATGAAAACTAACAAAAATTGACAAGAACCACGAAAAGTTCTTGCATTTTAAGATTAAAATCTGACGCTATTAAAGAAAAAACTTCTCGCTCGCTGAAATATGTTCATTTGCTAAAAATCAACAAACTCACGAAAAGTTCTTGTATTTGAAGATGAAATCTTTTTGCTTTCAAGAAGAAAGATCGAGCTGACTGAAATAAGTTCATTGGATGAAAACCAACAAAAATTGACAAGAACCACGAAAAGTTCTTGTATTTTAAGATAAAATCTGACGCTATTAAACAAAAATCTTCTCCCTCGCTGAAATATGTTCATTTGCTGAAAATCAACAAAACCACGAAAAGTTCTTGTATTTGAAGATAAAATCTTTTTGCTTTGAAGAAGAAAGATGGAGCTGACTGAAATAAGTTCATTCGATGAAAATCAACAAAAATTGACAAGAACCACGAAAAGTTTTTGTATTTTGAGATAAAATCTGACGCTATTAAAGAAAACACTTCTCGCTCGCTGAAATATGTTCATTTGCTGAAAATCAACAAACTCACGAAAAGTTCTTGTATTTGAAGATAAAATCTTTTTGCTTTGAAGAAGAAAGATCTAGCTGAATGAAATAAGTTCATCAGATGAAAACCAACAAAAATTGACAAGAACCACGAGAAGTTCTTGTATTTTAAGATAAAATCTTACGCTATTAAAGAAAAAACTTCCACCTTTCTGAAATATGTTCATTTGCTGAAAATCAACAAAACCACGAAAAGTTCTTGTATTTGAAGATAAAATCTTTTTGCTTTGAAGAAGAAAGATCGAGCTGACTGAAATAAGTTCATTTGATGAAAATCAACAAAAATTGACAAGAACCACGAAAAGTTTTTGTATTTTAAGATAAAATCTGACGCTATTAAAGAAAAAACTTCTCGCTCGCTGAAATATGTTCATTTGCTGAAAATCAACAAAATCAAGAAAAGTTCTTGTATTTGAAGATAAAATCTTTTTGCTTTGAAGAAGAAAAATCTAGCTGAATGAAATAAGTTCATCAGATGAAAACTAACAAAAATTGACAAGAACCACGAAAAGTTCTTGCATTTTAAGATTAAAATCTGACGCTATTAAAGAAAAAACTTCTAGCTCGCTGAAATATGTTCATTTGCTAAAAATCAACAAACTCACGAAAAGTTCTTGTATTTGAAGATAAAATCTTTTTGCTTTCAAGAAGAAAGATCGAGCTGACTGAAATAAGTTCATTGGATGAAAACCAACAAAAATTGACAAGAACCACGAAAAGTTCTTGTATTTTAAGATAAAATCTGACGCTATTAAACAAAAATCTTCTCCCTCGCTGAAATATGTTCATTTGCTGAAAATCAACAAAACCACGAAAAGTTCTTGTATTTGAAGATAAAATCTTTTTGCTTTGAAGAAGAAAGATCGAGCTGACTGAAATAAGTTCATTCGATGAAAATCAACAAAAATTGACAAGAACCACGAAAAGTTTTTGTATTTTGAGATAAAATCTGACGCTATTAAAGAAAACACTTCTCGCTCGCTGAAATATGTTCATTTGCTGAAAATCAACAAACTCACGAAAAGTTCTTGTATTTGAAGATAAAATCTTTTTGCTTTGAAGAAGAAAGATCTAGCTGAATGAAATAAGTTCATCAGAAGAAAACCAACAAAAATTGACAAGAACCATGAAAAGTTCTTGTATTTTAAGATAAAATCTTACGCTATTAAAGAAAAAACTTCTAGTTCGCTGAAATATGTTCATTTGCTGAAAATCAACAAAACCACGAAAAGTTCTTGTATTTGAAGATAAAATCTTTTCGCTTTCAAGAAGAAAGATCTGGCTGACTGAAATAAGTTCATTGGATGAAAACCAACAAAAATTGACAAGAACCACGAAAAGTTCTTGTATTTTAAGATTAAAATCTGACGCTATTAAAGAAAAAACTTCTCGCTCGCTGAAATATGTTCATTTGCTGAAAATCAACAAACTCACGAAAAGTTCTTGTATTTGAAGATAAAATCTTTTTGCTTTCAAGAAGAAAGATCTACCTGACTGAAATAAGTTCATTGGATGAAAACCAACAAAAATTGACAAGAACCACGAAAAGTTCTTGTATTTTAAGATAAAATCTGACGCTATTAAAGAAAAAACTTCTCCCTCGCTGAAATATGTTCATTTGCTGAAAATCAACAAAACCACGAAAAGTTCTTGCATTTGAAGATAAAATCTTTTTCCTTTCAAGAAGAAAGATCTTGCTGACTGAAATAAGTTCATTGGATGAAAACCAACAAAAATTGACAAGAACCACGAAAAGTTCTTGTATTTTAAGCTAAAATCTGACGCTTTTAAAGAAAAAACTTCTCCCTCGCTGAAATATGTTCATTTGCTGAAAATCAACAAAACCACGAAAAGTTCTTGTATTTGAAGATAAAATCTTTTTGCTTTGAAGAAGAAAGATCTGGCTGACTGAAATAAGTTCATTGGATGAAAGCCAACAAAAATTGACAAGAACCACGAAAAGTTCTTGTATTTTAAGATAAAATCTTACGCTTTTAAAGAAAAAACTTCTAGCTCGCTGAAATATGTTCATTTGCTGAAAATCAACAAAACCACGAAAAGTTCTTGTATTTGAAGATAAAATCTTTTTGCTTTGAAGAAGAAAGATCGAGCTGACTGAAATAAGTTCATAAGATGAAAACCAACAAAAATTGACAAGAACCACGAAAAGTTCTTGTATTTTAAGATAAAATCTGACGCGATGAAAGAAAAAACTTCTCGCTCGCTGAAATATGTTCATTTGCTGAAAATCAACAAAACCACGAAAAGTTCTTGTATTTTAAGATAATATCTGATGCTATTAAAGAAAAAACTTCTCCCTCGCTGAAATATGTTCATTTGCTGTAAATCAACAAAACCACGAAAAGTTCTTGTATTTGAAGATAAAATCTTTTTGCTTTGAAGAAGAAAGATCTAGCTGACTGAAATAAGTTCATAAGATGAAAACTAACAAAAATTGACAAGAACAACGAAAAGGTCTTGTATTTTAAGATAAAATCTTACGCTATTGAAGAAAAAACTTCCAGCTCGCTGAAATATGTTCATTTGCTGAAAATCAACAAAACCATGAAAAGTTCTTGTATTTGAAGATAAAATCTTTTTGCTTTGAAGAAGAAAGATCGAGCTGACTGAAATAAGTTCATTCGATGAAAATCAACAAAAATTGACAAGAACCACGAAAAGTTTTTGTATTTTGAGATAAAATCTGACGCTATTAAAGAAAACACTTCTCGCTCGCTGAAATATGTTCATTTGCTGAAAATCAACAAACTCACGAAAAGTTCTTGTATTTGAAGATAAAATCTTTTTGCTTTGAAGAAGAAAGATCTAGCTGAATGAAATAAGTTCATCAGAAGAAAACCAACAAAAATTGACAAGAACCACGAAAAGTTCTTGTATTTTAAGATAAAATCTTAAGCTATTAAAGAAAAAACTTCAAGTTCGCTGAAATATGTTCATTTGCTGAAAATCAACAAAACCACGAAAAGTTCTTGTATTTGAAGATAAAATCTTTTCGCTTTCAAGAAGAAAGATCTGGCTGACTGAAATAAGTTCATTGGATGAAAACCAACAAAAATTGACAAGAACCACGAAAAGTTCTTGTATTTTAAGATTAAAATCTGACGCTATTAAAGAAAAAACTTCTCGCTCGCTGAAATATGTTCATTTGCTGAAAATCAACAAACTCACGAAAAGTTCTTGTATTTGAAGATAAAATCTTTTTGCTTTCAAGAAGAAAGATCTAGCTGACTGAAATAAGTTCATTGGATGAAAACCAACAAAAATTGACAAGAACCACGAAAAGTTCTTGTATTTTAAGATAAAATCTGACGCTATTAAAGAAAAAACTTCTCCCTTGCTGAAATATGTTCATTTGCTGAAAATCAACAAAACCACGAAAAGTTCTTGCATTTGGAGATAAAATCTTTTTGCTTTGAAGAAGAAAGATCTAGCTGACTGAAATAAGTTCATTGGATGAAAATCAACAAAAATTGACAAGAACCACGAAAAGTTCTTGTATTTTAAGCTAAAATCTGACGCTTTTAAAGAAAAAACTTCTCCCTCGCTGAAATATGTTCATTTGCTGAAAATCAACAAAACCACCAAAAGTTCTTGTATTTGAAGATAAAATCTTTTTGCTTTGAAGAAGAAAGATCTGGCTGACTGAAATAAGTTCATTGGATGAAAGCCAACAAAAATTGACAAGAACCACGAAAAGTTCTTGTATTTTAAGATAAAATCTTACGCTTTTAAAGAAAAAACTTCTAGCTCGCTGAAATATGTTCATTTGCTGAAAATCAACAAAACCATGAAAAGTTCTTGGATTTGAAGATAAAATCTTTTTGCTTTGAAGAAGAAAGATCGAGCTGACTGAAATAAGTTCATAAGATGAAAACCAACAAAAATTGACAAGAACCACGAAAAGTTCTTGTATTTTAAGATAAAATCTGACGCTATTAAAGAAAAAACTTCTCGCTCGCTGAAATATGTTCATTTGCTGAAAATCAACAAAACCACGAAAAGTTCTTGTATTTTAAGATAATATCTGACGCTATTAAAGAAAAAACTTCTCCCTCGCTGAAATATGTTCATTTGCTGAAAATCAACAAAACCACGAAAAGTTCTTGTATTTGAAGATAAAATCTTTTTGCTTTGAAGAAGAAAGATCTAGCTGACTGAAATAAGTTCATAAGATGAAAACTAACAAAAATTGACAAGAACAACGAAAAGGTCTTGTATTTTAAGATAAAATCTTACGCTATTGAAGAAAAAACTTCCAGCTCGCTGAAATATGTTCATTTGCTGAAAATCAACAAAACCATGAAAAGTTCTTGTATTTGAAGATAAAATCTTTTTGCTTTCAAGAAGAAAGATCCAGCTGACTGAAATAAGTTCATTGGATGAAAACCAACAAAAATTGACAAGAACCACGAAAAGTTCTTGTATTTTAAGCTAAAATCTGACGCTTTTAAAGAAAAAACTTCTCGCTCGCTGAAATATGTTCATTTGCTGAAAATCAACAAAACCACGAAAAGTTCTTGTATTTGAAGATAAAATCTTTTTGCTTTGAAGAAGAAAGATCTGGCTGACTGAAATAAGTTCATTGGATGAAAACCAACAAAAATTGACAAGAACCACGAAAAGTTCTTGTATTTTAAGATTAAAATCTGACGCTATTAAAGAAAAAACTTCTCGCTCGCTGAAATATGTTCATTTGCTGAAAATCAACAAACTCACGAAAAGTTCTTGTATTTGAAGATAAAATCTTTTTGCTTTCAAGAAGAAAGATCTTGCTGACTGAAATAAGTTCATTGGATGAAAACCAACAAAAATTGACAAGAACCACGAAAAGTTCTTGTATTTTAAGATAAAATCTGACGCTATTAAAGAAAAAACTTCTCCCTCGCTGAAATATGTTCATTTGTTGAAAATCAACAAAACCACGAAAAGTTCTTGTATTTGAAGATAAAATCTTTTTGCTTTGAAGAAGAAAGATCGAGCTGACTGAAATAAGTTCATTTGATGAAAATCAACAAAAATTGACAAGAACCACGAAAAGTTCTTGTATTTCAAGATAAAATCTGACGCTAATAAAGAAAAAACTTCTCGCTCGCTGAAATATGTTCATTTGCTGAAAATCAACAAAACCACGAAAAGTTCTTGCATTTGAAGATAAAATCTTTTTGCTTTCAAGAAGAAAGATCTTGCTGACTGAAATAAGTTCATTGGATGAAAACCAACGAAAATTGACAAGAACCACGAAAAGTTCTTGTATTTTAAGCTAAAATCTGACGCTTTTAAAGAAAAAACTTCTCGCTCGCTGAAATATGTTCATTTGCTGAAAATCAACAAAACCACGAAAAGTTCTTGTATTTGAAGATAAAATCTTTTTGCTTTGAAGAAGAAAGATCTGGCTGACTGAAATAAGTTCATTGGATGAAAGCCAACAAAAATTGACAAGAACCACGAAAAGTTCTTGCATTTTAAGATAAAATCTGACGCGATTAAAGAAAAAACTTCTCCCTCGCTGAAATATGTTCATTTGCTGAAAATCAACAGAACCACGAAAAGTTCTTGTATTTGAAGATAAAATCTTTTTGCTTCAAAGAAGAAAGATCCAGCTGACTGAAATAAGTTCATAAGATGAAAACCAACAAAAATTGACAAGAACCACGAAAAGTTCTTGTATTTTAAGATAAAATCTTACGCTTTTAAAGAAAAAACTTCTCGCTCGCTGAAATATGTTCATTTGCTGAAAATCAACAAAACCACGAAAAGTTCTTGTATTTGAAGATAAAATATTTTTGCTTTGAAGAAGAAAGATCCAGATGACTGAAGTAAGTTCATAAGATGAAAACCAACAAAAATTGACAAGAACCACGAAAAGTTCTTCTATTTTAAGATAAAATCTGACGCTATTAAAGAAAAAACTTCTCGCTCGCTGAAATATGTTCATTTGCTGAAAATCAACAAAATCACGAAAAGTTCTTGTATTTCAAGATAAAATCTTTTTGCTTTCAAGAAGAAAGATCTGGCTGACTGAAATAAGTTCATTGGATGAAAACCAACAAAAATTGACAAGAACCACGAAAAGTTCTTGTATTTTAAGATAAAATCTGACGCTAATAAAGAAAAAACTTCTCCCTCGCTGAAATATGTTCATTTGCTGAAAATCAACAAAACCACGAAAAGTTCTTGTATTTGAAGATAAAATCTTTTTGCTTTGAAGAAGAAAGATCTAGCTGACTGAAATAAGTTCATAAGATGAAAACTAACAAAAATTGACAAGAACAACGAAAAGGTCTTGTATTTTAAGATAAAATCTTACGCTATTGAAGAAAAAACTTCCAGCTCGCTGAAATATGTTCATTTGCTGAAAATCAACAAAACCATGAAAAGTTCTTGTATTTGAAGATAAAATCTTTTTGCTTTCAAGAAGAAAGATCTCGCTGACTGAAATAAGTTCATTGGATGAAAACCAACAAAAATTGACAAGAACCACGAAAAGTTCTTGTATTTTAAGATAAAATCTGATGTGATTAAAGAAAAAACTTCTCGCTCGCTGAAATATGTTCATTTGCTGAAAATCAACAAAACCACGAAAAGTTCTTGTATTTGAAGATAAAATCTTTTTGCTTTGAAGAAGAAAGATCTAGCTGACTGAAATAAGTTTATGGGATGAAAACGAACAAAAATTGACAAGAACCACGAAAAGTTCTTGTATTTTAAGATAAAATCTGAAGCTATTAAAGAAAAAACTTCTCCCTCGCTGAAATGTGTTCATTTGCTGAAAGTCAACAAAACCACGAAAAGTTCTTGTATTTGAAGATAAAATCTTTTTGCTTTAAAGAAGAAAGATCTAGCTTACTGAAATAAGTTCATTTGATGAAAATCAACTAAAATTGAGAAGAACCACGAAAAGTTTTTGTATTTTAAGATAAAATCTGACGCTATTAAAGAAAAAACTTCTCGCTCGCTGAAATATGTTCATTTGCTGAAAATCAACAAACTCACGAAAAGTTCTTGTATTTGAAGATAAAATCTTTTTGCTTTGAAGAAGAAAGATCCAGCTGAATGAAATAAGTTCATCAGAAGAAAACCATCAAAAATTGACAAGAACCACGAAAAGTTCTTGCATTTTAAGATTAAAATCTGACGCTATTAAAGAAAAAACTTCTCGCTCGCTGAAATATGTTCATTTGCTGAAAATCAACAAACTCACGAAAAGTTCTTGTATTTGAAGATAAAATCTTTTTGCTTTGAAGAAGAAAGATCTCGCTGACTGAAATAAGTTCATTGGATGAAAACCAACAAAAATTGACAAGAACCACGAAAAGTTCTTCTATTTTAAGACAAAATCTGACGCTATTAAAGAAAAAACTTCTCGCTCGCTGAAATATGTTCATTTGCTGAAAATCAACAAAACCACGAAAAGTTCTTGCATTTGAAGATAAAATCTTTTTGCTTTGAAGAAGAAAGATCTAGCTGACTGAAATAAGTTCATTGGATGAAAACCAACAAAAATTGACAAGAACCACGAAAAGTTTTTGTATTTTAAGATAAAATCTGATGCTATTAAAGAAAAAACTTCTCGCTCGCTGAAATATGTTCATTTGCTGAAAATCAACAAACTCACGAAAAGTTCTTGTATTTGAAGATAAAATCTTTTTGCTTTGCAGAAGAAAGATCTAGCTGACTGAAATAAGTTCATAAGATGAAAACCAACAAAATTTGATTAGAACCACGAAAAGTTCTTGCATTTTAAGATTAAAATCTGACGCTATTAAAGAAAAAACTTCTCGCTCGCTGAAATATGTTCATTTGCTGAAAATCAACAAACTCACGAAAAGTTCTTGTATTTGAAGATAAAATCTTTTTGCATTCAAGAAGAAAGATCTAGCTGACTGAAATAAGTTCATTGGATGAAAACCAACAAAAATTGACAAGAACCACGAAAAGTTCTTGTATTTTAAGATAAAATCTGACGCTATTAAAGAAAAAACTTCTCCCTCGCTGAAATATGTTCATTTGCTGAAAATCAACAAAACCACGAAAAGTTCTTGTATTTGAAGATAAAATCTTTTTGCTTTAAAGAAGAAAGATCCAGCTGACTGAAATAAGTTGATTTGATGAAAATCAACAAAAATTGACAAGAACCACGAAAAGTTCTTGTATTTTAAGATAAAATCTGACGCGATTAAAGAAAAAACTTCTCGCTCGCTGAAATATGTTCATTTGCTGAAAATCAACAAAACCACGAAAAGTTCTTGTATTTTAAGCTTAAATCTGATGCTTTTAAAGAAAAAACTTCTCGCTCGCTGAAATATGTTCATTTGCTGAAAATCAACAAAACCACGAAAAGTTCTTGTATTTGAAGATAAAATCTTTTTGCTTCAAAGAAGAAAGATCTGGCTGACTGAAATAAGTTCATTGGATGAAAGCCAACAAAAAATGACAAGAACCACGAAAAGTTCTTGTATATTAAGATAAAATCTGACGCGATTAAAGAAAAAACTTCTCCCTCGCTGAAATATGTTCATTTGCTGAAAATCAACAAAACCACGAAAAGTTCTTGTATTTGAAGATAAAATCATTTTGCTTTGAAGAAGAAAGATCTAGCTGAATGAAATAAGTTCATCAGATGAAAACCAACAAAAATTGACAAGAACCACGAAAAGTTCTTGTATTTTAAGATAAAATCTTACGCTATTAAAGAAAAAACTTCCACCTTGCTGAAATATGTTCATTTGCTGAAAATCAACAAAACCACGAAAAGTTCTTGTATTTGAAGATAAAATCTTTTTGCTTTCAAGAAGAAAGATCTGGCTGACTGAAATAAGTTCATTGGATGAAACTCAACAAAAATTGACAAGAACCACGAAAAGTTCTTGTATTTTAAGATAAAATCTGACGCTATTAAAGAAAAAACTTCTCCCTCGCTGAAATATGTTCATTTGCTGAAAATCAACAAAACCACGAAAAGTTCTTGTATTTGAAGATAAAATCTTTTTGCTTTAAAGAAGAAAGATCCAGCTGACTGAAATAAGTTGATTTGATGAAAATCAACAAAAATTGACAAGAACCACGAAAAGTTCTTGTATTTTAAGATAAAATCTGACGCGATTAAAGAAAAAACTTCTCGCTCGCTGAAATATGTTCATTTGCTGAAAATCAACAAAACCACGAAAAGTTCTTGTATTTTAAGCTTAAATCTGACGCTTTTAAAGAAAAAACTTCTCGCTCGCTGAAATATGTTCATTTGCTGAAAATCAACAAAACCACGAAAAGTTCTTGTATTTGAAGATAAAATCTTTTTGCTTCAAAGAAGAAAGATCTGGCTGACTGAAATAAGTTCATTGGATGAAAGCCAACAAAAATTGACAAGAACCACGAAAAGTTCTTGTATATTAAGATAAAATCTGACGCGATTAAAGAAAAAACTTCTCCCTCGCTGAAATATGTTCATTTGCTGAAAATCAACAAAACCACGAAAAGTTCTTGTATTTGAAGATAAAATCATTTTGCTTTGAAGAAGAAAGATCTAGCTGAATGAAATAAGTTCATCAGATGAAAACCAACAAAAATTGACAAGAACCACGAAAAGTTCTTGTATTTTAAGATAAAATCTTACGCTATTAAAGAAAAAACTTCCACCTTGCTGAAATATGTTCATTTGCTGAAAATCAACAAAACCACGAAAAGTTCTTGTATTTGAAGATAAAATCTTTTTGCTTTCAAGAAGAAAGATCTGGCTGACTGAAATAAGTTCATTGGATGAAACTCAACAAAAATTGTCAAGAACCACGAAAAGTTCTTGTATTTTAAGATAAAATCTGACGCTATTAAAGAAAAAACTTCTCGCTCGCTGAAATATGTTCATTTGCTGAAAATCAACAAAACCACGAAAAGTTCTTGTATTTGAAGATAAAATCTTTTTGCTTTGAAGAAGAAAGATCTAGCTGACTGAAATAAGTTCATTGGATGAAAACCAACAAAAATTGACAAGAACCACGAAAAGTTTTTGTATTTTAAGATAAAATCTGACGCTATTAAAAAAAAAACTTCTCGCTCGCTGAAATATGTTCATTTGCTGAAAATCAACAAAACCACGAAAAGTTCTTGTATTTGAAGATAAAATCTTTTTGCTTTCAAGAAGAAAGATCTGGCTGACTGAAATAAGTTCATTGGATGAAAGCCAACAAAAATTGACAAGAACCACGAAAAGTTCTTGTATTTTAAGATAAAATCTGACGCTAATAAAGGAAAAACTTCTCGCTCGCTGAAAGATGTTCATTTGCTGAAAATCAACAAACTCACGAAAAGTTCTTGTATTTGAAGATAAAATCTTTTTGCATTCAAGAAGAAAGATCAAGCTGACTGAAATAAGTTCATTGGATGAAAACCAACAAAAATTGACAAGAACCACGAAAAGTTCTTGTATTTTAAGATAAAATCTGACGCTATTAAAGAAAAAACTTCTCCCTCGCTGAAATATGTTCATTTGCTGAAAATCAACAAAACCACGAAAAGTTCTTGTATTTGAAGATAAAATCTTTTTGCTTTAAAGAAGAAAGATCCAGCTGACTGAAATAAGTTGATTTGATGAAAATCAACAAAAATTGACAAGAACCACGAAAAGTTCTTCTATTTCAAGATAAAATCTGACGCGAATAAAGAAAAAAACTTCTCGCTCGCTGAAATATGTTCATTTGCTGAAAATCAACAAAACCACGAAATGTTCTTGCATTTGAAGATAAAATCTTTTTGCTTTCAAGAAGAAAGATCTTGCGGACTGAAATAAGTTCATTGGATGAAAACCAACAAAAATTGACAAGAACCACGAAATGTTCTTGTATTTTAAGCTAAAATCTGACGCTTTTAAAGAAAAAACTTCTCGCTCGCTGAAATATGTTCATTTGCTGAAAATCAACAAACTCACGAAAATTTCTTGTATTTGAACATAAAATCTTTTTGCTTTCAAGAAGAAAGATCCAGCTGACTGAAATAAGTTCATTTGATGAAAACCAACAAAAATTGACAAGAACCACGAAAAGTTCTTGTATTTTTAGACAAAATCTGACGCTATTAAAGAAAAAACTTCTCGCTCGCTGAAACATGTTCATTTGCTGAAAATCAACAAAACCACGAAAAGTTCTTGTATTTGAAGATAAAATCTTTTTGCTTTAAAGAAGAAAGTTCTAGCTGACTGAAATAAGTTCATTTGATGAAAATCAACAAAAATTGACAAGAACCACGAAAAGTTCTTCTATTTCAAGATAAAATCTGACGCTAATAAAGAAAAAACTTCTCGCTCGCTGAAATATGTTCATTTGCTGAAAATCAACAAAACCACGAAAAGTTCTTGCATTTGAAGATAAAATCTTTTTGCTTTCAAGAAGAAAGATCTTGCTGACTGAAATAAGTTCATTGGATGAAAACCAACAAAAATTGACAAGAACCACGAAAAGTTTTTCTATTTTAAGATAAAATCTGATGCTATTAAAGAAAAAACTTCTCGCTCGCTGAAATATGTTCATTTGCTGAAAATCAACAAAAACACGAAAAGTTCTTGTATTTGAAGATAAAATCTTTTTGCTTTGAAGAAGAAAGATCTAGCTGACTGAAATTTGTTTATGGGATGAAAACGAACAAAAATTGACAAGAACCACGAAAAGTTCTTGTATTTTAAGATAAAATCTGATGCGATTAAAGAAAAAACTTCTCGCTCGCTGAAATATGTTCATTTGCTGAAAATCAACAAAAACACGAAAAGTTCTTGTATTTGAAGATAAAATCTTTTTGCTTTGAAGAAGAAAGATCTAGCTGACTGAAATTTGTTTATGGGATGAAAACGAACAAAAATTGACAAGAACCACGAAAAGTTCTTGTATTTTAAGATAAAATCTGACGCTATTAAACAAAAATCTTCTCCCTCGCTGAAATATGTTCATTTGCTGAAAATCAACAAAACCACGAAAAGTTCTTGTATTTGAAGATAAAATCTTTTTGCTTTAAAGAAGAAAGATCTAGCTTACTGAAATAAGTTCATATGATGAAAATCAACAAAAATTGACAAGAACCACGAAAAGTTCTTGCATTTTAAGATTAAAATCTGACGCTATTAAAGAAAAAACTTCTCCCTCGCTGAAATATGTTCATTTGCTGAAAATCAACAAACTCACGAAAAGTTCTTGTATTTGAAGATAAAATCTTTTTGCTTTGAAGAAGAAAGATCTCGCTGACTGAAATAAGTTCATTGGATGAAAACCAACAAAAATTGACAAGAACCACGAAAAGTTCTTCTATTTTAAGACAAAATCTGACGCTATTAAAGAAAAAACTTCTCCCTCGCTGAAATATGTTCATTTGCTGAAAATCAACAAAACCACGAAAAGTTCTTGTATTTGAAGATAAAATCTTTTTGCTTTAAAGAAGAAAGTTCTAGCTGACTGAAATAAGTTCATTTGATGAAAATCAACAAAAATTGACAAGAACCACGAAAAGTTCTTGCATTTTAAGATTAAAATCTGACGCTATTAAAGAAAAAACTTCTCGCTCGCTGAAATATGTTCATTTGCTGAAAATCAACAAACTCACGAAAAGTTCTTGTATTTGAAGATAAAATCTTTTTGCTTTCAAGAAGAAAGATCTAGCTGACTGAAATAAGTTCATTGGATGAAAACCAACAAAAATTGACAAGAACCACGAAAAGTTCTTGTATTTTAAGACAAAATCTGACGCTATTAAAGAAAAAACTTCTCCCTCGCTGAAATATGTTCATTTGCTGAAAATCAACAAAACCACGAAAAGTTCTTGCATTTGAAGATAAAATCTTTTTGCTTTGAAGAAGATTGATCTAGCTGACTGAAATAAGTTCACTGGATGAAAACCAACAAAAATTGACAAGAACCACGAAAAGTTCTTGTAGTTTAAGATAAAATCTGATGCGATTAAAGAAAAAACTTCTCGCTCGCTGAAATATGTTCATTTGCTGAAAATCAACAAAACCACGAAACGTTCTTGTATTTGAAGATAAAATCTTTTTGCTTTGAAGAAGAAAGATCTAGCTGACTGAAATAAGTTCATTGGATGAAAACCAACAAAAATTGACAAGAACCACGAAAAGTTTTTGTATTTTAAGATAAAATCTGACGCTATTAAAAAAAAAACTTCTCGCTCGCTGAAATATGTTCATTTGCTGAAAATCAACAAAACCACGAAAAGTTCTTGTATTTTAAGATAATATCTGACGCTATTAAAGAAAAAACTTCTCCCTCGCTGAAATATGTTCATTTGCTGAAAATCAACAAAACCACGAAAAGTTCTTGTATTTGAAGATAAAATCTTTTTGCTTTCAAGAAGAAAGATCTAGCTGACTGAAATAAGTTCATTGGATGAAAACCAACAAAAATTGACAAGAACCACGAAAAGTTCTTGTATTTTAAGATAAAATCTGATGCGATTAAAGAAAAAACTTCTCGCTCGCTGAAATATGTTCATTTGCTGAAAATCAACAAAACCACGAAACGTTCTTGTATTTGAAGATAAAATCTTTTTGCTTTGAAGAAGAAAGATCTAGCTGACTGAAATAAGTTTATGGGATGAAAACGAACAAAAATTGACAAGAACCACGAAAAGTTCTTGTATTTTAAGATCAAATCTGATGCGATTAAAGAAAAAACTTCTCGCTCGCTGAAATATGTTCATTTGCTGAAAATCAACAAAACCACAAAAAGTTCTTGTATTTGAAGATAAAATCTTTTTGCTTTCAAGAAGAAAGATCGAGCTGACTGAAATAAGTTCATTGGATGAAAACCAACAAAAATTGACAAGAACCACGAAAAGTTCTTGTATTTTAAGATAAAATCTGATGCGATTAAAGAAAAAACTTCTCGCTCGCTGAAATATGTTCATTTGCTGAAAATCAACAAAACCACGAAAAGTTCTTGTATTTGAAGATAAAATCTTTTTGCTTTGAAGAAGAAAGATCTAGCTGACTGAAATAAGTTTATGGGATGAAAACGAACAAAAATTGACAAGAACCACGAAAAGTTCTTGTATTTTAAGATAAAATCTGATGCGATTAAAGAAAAAACTTCTCGCTCGCTGAAATATGTTCATTTGCTGAAAATCAACAAAAACACGAAAAGTTCTTGTATTTGAAGATAAAATCTTTTTGCTTTGAAGAAGAAAGATCTAGCTGACTGAAATTTGTTTATGGGATGAAAACGAACAAAAATTGACAAGAACCACGAAAAGTTCTTGTATTTTAAGATAAAATCTGAAGCTATTAAAGAAAAAACTTCTCCCTCGCTGAAATGTGTTCATTTGCTGAAAGTCAACAAAACCACGAAAAGTTCTTGTATTTGAAGATAAAATCTTTTTGCTTTAAAGAAGAAAGATCTAGCTTACTGAAATAAGTTCATATGATGAAAATCAACAAAAATTGACAAGAACCACGAAAAGTTCTTGCATTTTAAGATTAAAATCTGACGCTATTAAAGAAAAAACTTCTCGCTCGCTGAAATATGTTCATTTGCTGAAAATCAACAAACTCACGAAAAGTTCTTGTATTTGAAGATAAAATCTTTTTGCTTTCAAGAAGAAAGATCTAGCTGACTGAAATAAGTTCATTGGATGAAAACCAACAAAAATTGACAAGAACCACGAAAAGTTCTTGTATTTTAAGACAAAATCTGACGCTATTAAAGAAAAAACTTCTCCCTCGCTGAAGTATGTTCATTTGCTGAAAATCAACAAAACCACGAAAAGTTCTTGTATTTGAAGATAAAATCTTTTTGCTTGAAAGAAGAAAGTTCCAGCTGACTGAAATAAGTTCATTTGATGAAAATCAACAAAAATTGACAAGAACCACGAAAAGTTCTTCTATTTCAAGATAAAATCTGACGCTAATAAAGAAAAAACTTCTCGCTCGCTGAAATATGTTCATTTGCTGAAAATCAACAAAACCACGAAAAGTTTCTGTATTTGAAGATAAAATCTTTTTGCTTTGAAGAAGAAAGATCGAGCTGACTGAAATAAGTTCATAAGATGAAAACTAACAAAAATTGACAAGAACAACGAAAAGGTCTTGTATTTTAAGATAAAATCTTACGCTATTGAAGAAAAAACTTCCAGCTCGCTGAAATATGTTCATTTGCTGAAAATCAACAAAACCATGAAAAGTTCTTGTATTTGAAGATAAAATCTTTTTGCTTTCAAGAATAAAGATCGAGCTGACTGAAATAAGTTCATTGGATGAAAACCAACAAAAATTGACAAGAACCACGAAAAGTTCTTGTATTTTAAGATAAAATCTGATGCGATTAAAGAAAAAACTTCTCGCTCGCTGAAATATGTTCATTTGCTGAAAATCAACAAAACCACGAAAAGTTCTTGTATTTGAAGATAAAATCTTTTTGCTTTGAAGAAGAAAGATCCAGCTGACTGAAATAAGTTTATGGGATGAAAACGAACAAAAATTGACAAGAACCACGAAAAGTTCTTGTATTTTAAGATAAAATCTGATGCGATTAAAGAAAAAACTTCTCGCTCGCTGAAATATGTTCATTTGCTGAAAATCAACAAAAACACGAAAAGTTCTTGTATTTGAAGATAAAATCTTTTTGCTTTCAAGAAGAAAGATCTAGCTGACTGAAATAAGTTCATTGGATGAAAACCAACAAAAATTGACAAGAACCACGAAAAGTTCTTGTATTTTAAGACAAAATCTGACGCTATTAAAGAAAAAACTTCTCCCTCGCTGAAATATGTTCATTTGCTGAAAATCAACAAAACCACGAAAAGTTCTTGTATTTGAAGATAAAATCTTTTTGCTTTAAAGAAGAAAGTTCTAGCTGACTGAAATAAGTTCATTTGATGAAAATCAACAAAAATTGACAAGAACCACGAAAAGTTCTTCTATTTCAAGATAAAATCTGACGCTAACAAAGAAAAAACTTCTCGCTCGCTGAAATATGTTCATTTGCTGAAAATCAACAAAACCACGAAAAGTTCTTGCATTTGAAGATAAAATCTTTTTGCTTTGAAGAAGAAAGATCTAGCTGACTGAAATAAGTTCATTTGATGCAAATCAACAAAAATTGACAAGAACCACGAAAAGTTCTTGTATTTTAAGATAAAATCTGACGCTATTAAAGAAAAAACTTCTCGCTCGCTGAAATATGTTCATTTGCTGAAAATCAACAAAATCACGAAAAGTTCTTGTATTTGAAGATAAAATCTTTTTGCTTTCAAGAAGAAAGATCTGGCTGACTGAAATAAGTTCATAAGATGAAAACCAACAAAAATTGACAAGTACCATGAAAAGTTCTTGTATTTTAAGATAAAATCTGACGCTATTAAAGAAAAAACTTCTCGCTCGCTGAAATATGTTCATTTGCTGAAAATCAACAAAACCACGAAAAGTTCTTGCATTTGAAGATAAAATCTTTTTGCTTTCAAGAAGAAAGATCTTGCTGACTGAAATAAGTTCATTGGATGTAAACCAACAAAAATTGACAAGAACCACGAAAAGTTCTTGTATTTTAAGCTAAAATCTGACGCTTTTAAAGAAAAAAACTTCTCGCTCGCTGAAATATGTTCATTTGCTGAAAATCAACAAAACCACGAAAAGTTCTTGTATTTGAAAATAAAATCTTTTTGCTTTGAAGAATAAAGATCTGGCTGACTGAAATAAGTTCATTGGATGAAAGCCAACAAAAATTGACAAGAACCACGAAAAGTTCTTGTATTTTAAGATAAAATCTGACGCGATGAAAGAAAAAACTTCTCCCTCGCTGAAATATGTTCATTTGCTGAAAATCAACAAAACCACGAAAAGTTCTTGTATTTGAAGATAAAATCTTTTTGCTTTGAAGAAGAAAGATCTAGCTGACTGAAATAAGTTTATGGGATGAAAACGAACAAAAATTGACAAGAACCACGAAAAGTTCTTGTATTTTAAGATAAAATCTGATGCGATTAAAGAAAAAACTTCTCGCTCGCTGAAATATGTTCATTTGCTGAAAATCAACAAAAACACGAAAAGTTCTTGTATTTGAAGATAAAATCTTTTTGCTTTGAAGAAGAAAGATCTAGCTGACTGAAATTTGTTTATGGGATGAAAACGAACAAAAATTGACAAGAACCACGAAAAGTTCTTGTATTTTAAGATAAAATCTGAAGCTATTAAAGAAAAAACTTCTCCCTCGCTGAAATGTGTTCATTTGCTGAAAGTCAACTAAACCACGAAAAGTTCTTGTATTTGAAGATAAAATCTTTTTGCTTTAAAGAAGAAAGATCTAGCTTACTGAAATAAGTTCATATGATGAAAATCAACAAAAATTGACAAGAACCACGAAAAGTTCTTCTATTTCAAGATAAAATCTGACGCTAATAAAGAAAAAACTTCTCGCTCGCTGAAATATGTTCATTTGCTGAAAATCAACAAAACCACGAAAAGTTTCTGTATTTGAAGATAAAATCTTTTTGCTTTGAAGAAGAAAGATCGAGCTGACTGAAATAAGTTCATAAGATGAAAACGAACAAAAATTGACAAGAACAACGAAAAGGTCTTGTATTTTAAGATAAAATCTTACGCTATTGAAGAAAAAACTTCCAGCTCGCTGAAATATGTTCATTTGCTGAAAATCAACAAAACCATGAAAAGTTCTTGTATTTGAAGATAAAATCTTTTTGCTTTCAAGAAGAAAGATCGAGCTGACTGAAATAAGTTCATTGGATGAAAACCAACAAAAATTGACAAGAACCACGAAAAGTTCTTGTATTTTAAGATAAAATCTGATGCGATTAAAGAAAAAACTTCTCGCTCGCTGAAATATGTTCATTTGCTGAAAATCAACAAAACCACGAAAAGTTCTTGTATTTGAAGATAAAATCTTTTTGCTTTGAAGAAGAAAGATCTAGCTGACTGAAATAAGTTTATGGGATGAAAACGAACAAAAATTGACAAGAACCACGAAAAGTTCTTGTATTTTAAGATAAAATCTGATGCGATTAAAGAAAAAACTTCTCGCTCGCTGAAATATGTTCATTTGCTGAAAATCAACAAAAACACGAAAAGTTCTTGTATTTGAAGATAAAATCTTTTTGCTTTAAAGAAGAAAGATCTAGCTTACTGAAATAAGTTCATTGGATGAAAACCAACAAAAATTGACAAGAACCACGAAAAGTTCTTGTATTTGAAGATAAAATCTGACGCTATTAAAGAAAAAACTTCTCCCTCGCTGAAATAAGTTCATATGATGAAAATCAACAAAAATTGACAAGAACCACGAAAAGTTCTTGTATTTGAAGATAAAATCTGACGCTATTAAAGAAAAAACTTCTCCCTCGCTGAAATATGTTCATTTGCTGAAAATCAACAAACTCACGAAAAGTTCTTGTATTTGAAGATAAAATCTTTTTGCTTTCAAGAAGAAAGATCTAGCTGACTGAAATAAGTTCATTGGATGAAAACCAACAAAAATTGACAAGAACCACGAAAAGTTCTTGTATTTGAAGATAAAATCTGACGCTATTAAAGAAAAAACTTCTCCCTCGCTGAAATATGTTCATTTGCTGAAAATCAACAAAACCACGAAAAGTTCTTGTATTTGAAGATAAAATCTTTTTGCTTTAAAGAAGAAAGATCTAGCTGACTGAAATAAGTTCATAAGATGAAAACCAACAAAAATTGACAAGAACCACGAAAAGTTCTTGTATTTTAAGATAAAATCTGACGCTATTAAAGAAAAAACTTCTCCCTCGCTGAAATATGTTCATTTGCTGAAAATCAACAAAACCACGAAAAGTTCTTGTATTTGAAGATAAAATCTTTTTGCTTTGAAGAAGAAAGATCTAGCTGACTGAAATAAGTTCATTTGATGCAAATCAACAAAAATTGACAAGAACCACGAAAAGTTCTTGTATTTTAAGATAAAATCTGACGCTATTAAAGAAAAAACTTCTCGCTCGCTGAAATATGTTCATTTGCTGAAAATCAACAAAATCACGAAAAGTTCTTGTATTTGAAGATAAAATCTTTTTGCTTTCAAGAAGAAAGATCTGGCTGACTGAAATAAGTTCATAAGATGAAAACCAACAAAAATTGACAAGTACCATGAAAAGTTCTTGTATTTTAAGATAAAATCTGACGCTATTAAAGAAAAAACTTCTCGCTCGCTGAAATATGTTCATTTGCTGAAAATCAACAAAACCACGAAAAGTTCTTGCATTTGAAGATAAAATCTTTTTGCTTTCAAGAAGAAAGATCTTGCTGACTGAAATAAGTTCATTGGATGTAAACCAACAAAAATTGACAAGAACCACGAAAAGTTCTTGTATTTTAAGCTAAAATCTGACGCTTTTAAAGAAAAAACTTCTCGCTCGCTGAAATATGTTCATTTGCTGAAAATCAACAAAACCACGAAAAGTTCTTGTATTTGAAAATAAAATCTTTTTGCTTTGAAGAATAAAGATCTGGCTGACTGAAATAAGTTCATTGGATGAAAGCCAACAAAAATTGACAAGAACCACGAAAAGTTCTTGTATTTTAAGATAAAATCTGACGCGATGAAAGAAAAAACTTCTCCCTCGCTGAAATATGTTCATTTGCTGAAAATCAACAAAACCACGAAAAGTTCTTGTATTTGAAGATAAAATCTTTTTGCTTTGAAGAACAAAGATCTGGCTGACTGAAATAAGTTCATTGGATGAAAACCAACAAAAATTGACAAGAACCACGAAAAGTTCTTGTATTTTAAGATAAAATCTGACGCTATTAAAGAAAAAACTTCTCCCTTGCTGAAATATGTTCATTTGCTGAAAATCAACAAAACCACGAAAAGTTCTTGCATTTGAAGATAAAATCTTTTTGCTTTGAAGAAGAAAGATCGAGCTGACTGAAATAAGTTCATAAAATGAAAACTAACAAAAATTGACAAGAACCACGAAAAGTTCTCGTATTTTAAGATAAAATCTGACGCGATTAAAGAAAAAATTTCTCGCTCGCTGAAATATGTTCATTTGCTGAAAATCAACAAAACCACGAAAAGTTCTTGTATTTGAAGATAAAATCTTTTTGCTTTGAAGAAGAAAGATCTAGCCGACTGAAATCAGTTTATGGGATGCAAACCAACAAGAATTGACAAGAACCACGAAAAGTTCTTGTATTTTAAGATAAAATCTGACGCTATTAAAGAAAAAACTTCTCCCTCGCTGAAATATGTTCATTTGCTGAAAATCAACAAACTCACGAAAAGTTCTTGTATTTGAAGATAAAATCTTTTTGCTTTCAAGAAGAAAGATCTAGCTGACTGAAATAAGTTCATTGGATGAAAACCAACAAAAATTGACAAGAACCACGAAAAGTTCTTGTATTTTAAGACAAAATCTGACGCTATTAAAGAAAAAACTTCTCCCTCGCTGAAATATGTTCATTTGCTGAAAATCAACAAAACCACGAAAAGTTCTTGTATTTGAAGATAAAATCTTTTTGCTTTAAAGAAGAAAGTTCTAGCTGACTGAAATAAGTTCATTTGATGAAAATCAACAAAAATTGACAAGAACCACGAAAAGTTCTTCTATTTCAAGATAAAATCTGACGCTAACAAAGAAAAAACTTCTCGCTCGCTGAAATATGTTCATTTGCTGAAAATCAACAAAACCACGAAAAGTTCTTGCATTTGAAGATAAAATCTTTTTGCTTTGAAGAAGAAAGATCTAGCTGACTGAAATAAGTTCATTTGATGCAAATCAACAAAAATTGACAAGAACCACGAAAAGTTCTTGTATTTTAAGATAAAATCTGACGCTATTAAAGAAAAAACTTCTCGCTCGCTGAAATATGTTCATTTGCTGAAAATCAACAAAATCACGAAAAGTTCTTGTATTTGAAGATAAAATCTTTTTGCTTTCAAGAAGAAAGATCGAGCTGAATGAAATAAGTTCATCAGATGAAAACCAACAAAAATTGACAAGAACCACGAAAATTTCTTGTATTTTAAGATAAAATCTGACGCTAATAACGAAAAAACTTCTCGCTCGCTGAAATATGTTCATTTGCTGAAAATCAACAAAACCACAAAAAGTTCTTGCATTTGAAGATAAAATCTTTTTGCTTTCAAGAAGAAAGATCTTGCTGACTGAAATAAGTTCATTGGATGAAAACCAACAAAAATTGACAAGAACCACGAAAAGTTCTTGTATTTTAATCTGAAATCTGACGTATTTGAAGATAAAACCTTTTTGCTTTGAAGAAAGATCTGGCTGACTGAAATAAGTTCATTGGATGAAAACCAACAAAAATTGACAAGAACCACGAAAAGTTCTTGAATTTAAGATAAAATCTGACGCTATTAAAGAAAAAACTTCTCCCTCGCTGAAATATGTTCATTTGCTGAAAATCAACAAAACCACGAAAAGTTCTTGTATTTGAAGATAAAATCTTTTTGCATTGAAGAAGAAAGATCGAGCTGACTGAAATAAGTTCATAAGATGAAAACCAACAAAAATTGACAAGAACCACGAAAAGTTTTTGTATTTTAAGATAAAATCTGACGCTAATAAAGAAAAAACTTCTCGCTCACTGAAATATGTTCATTTGCTGAAAATCAACAAAACCACAAAAAGTTCTTGCATTTGAAGATAAAATCTTTTTGCTTTCAAGAAGAAAGATCTTGCTGACTGAAATCAGTTCATTGGATGAAAACCAACAAAAATTGACAAGAACCACGAAAAGTTCTTGTATTTTAATCTGAAATCTGACGCTTTTAAAGAAAAAACTTCTCGCTCGCTGAAATATGATCATTTGCTGAAAATCAACAAAACCACGAAAAGTTCTTGTATTTGAAGATAAAACCTTTTTGCTTTGAAGAAGAAAGATCTGGCTGACTGAAATAAGTTCATTGGATGAAAACCAACAAAAATTGACAAGAACCACGAAAAGTTCTTGAATTTAAGATAAAATCTGACGCTATTAAAGAAAAAACTTCTCCCTCGCTGAAATATGTTCATTTGCTGAAAATCAACAAAACCACGAAAAGTTCTTGTATTTGAAGATAAAATCTTTTTGATTTGAAGAAGAAAGATCGAGCTGACTGAAATAAGTTCATCAGATGAAAACCAACAAAAATTGACAAGAACCACGAAAAGTTCTTGTATTTTAAGATAAAATCTTACGCTATTAAAGAAAAAAGTTCCAGCTCGCTGAAATATGTTCATTTGCTGAAAATCAACAAAACCACGAAAATTTCTTGTATTTGAAGATAAAATCTTCTTGCTTTCAAGAAGAAAGATCTAGCTGAGTGAAATAAGTTCATTGGATGAAAACCAACAAAAATTGACAAGAACCACGAAAAGTTCTTGTATTTTAAGATAAAATCTGACGCGAATAAAGAAAAAACTTCTCACTCGCTGAAATATGTTCATTTGCTGAAAATCAACAAAACCACGAAAAGTTCTTGTATTTGAAGATAAAATCTTTTTTGCTTTCAAGAAGAAAGATCTGGCTGACTGAAATAAGTTCGTTTGATGAAAATCAACAAAAATTGACAAGAACCAGGAAAAGTTTTTGTATTTTAAGATAAAATCTGACGCTATTAAAGAAAAAACTTCTCGCTCGCTGAAATATGTTCATGTGCTGAAAATCAACAAAATCACGAAAAATTCTTGTATTTGAAGATAAAATCTTTTTGCTTTGAAGAAGAAAGTTCGAGCTGAATGAAATAAGTTCATCAGATGAAAACCAACAAAAATTGACAAGAACCATGAAACGTTTTTGTATTTTAAGATAAAATCTGAAGCTATTAAAGAAGAAACTTCTCGCTCGCTGAAATATGTTCATTTGCTGAAAATCAACAAAATCACGAAAAGTTCTTGTATTTGAAGATAAAATCTTTTTGCTTTGAAGAAGAAAGATCGAGCTGAATGAAATAAGTTCATCAGATGAAAACCAACGAAAATTGACAAGAACTACGAAATGTTCTTGTATTTTAAGATAAAATCTTACGCTATTAAAGAAAAAACTTCCAGCTCGCTGAAATATGTTCATTTGCTGAAAATCAACAAAACCACGAAAAGTTCTTGTATTTGAAGAGAAAATCTTTTTGCTTTCAAGAAGAAAGATCTGGCTGACTGAAATAAGTTCATTCGATGAAAACCAACAAAAATTGACAAGAACCACGAAAAGTTCTTGAATTTAAGATAAAATCTGACGCTATTAAAGAAAAAACTTGTCCCACGCTGAAATATGTTCATTTGCTGAAAATCAACAAAACCACGAAAAGTTCTTGTATTTGAAGATAAAATCTTTTTGCTTTGAAGAAGAAAGATCGAGCTGACTGAAATAAGTTCATCAGATGAAAACCAACAAAAATTGACAAGAACCACGAAAAGTTCTTGTATTTTAAGATAAAATCTGACGCTATTAAAGAAAAAACTTCTCGCTCGCTGAAATATGTTCATTTGCTGAAAATCGACAAAACCACAAAAAGTTCTTGTGTTTGAAGATAAAATCTTTTTGCTTTGAAGAAGCAAGATCCAGCTGACTGAAATAAGTTCATTGGATGAAAACCAACAAAAATCAACAAAACCACGAAAAGTTCTTGTATTTTAAGATAAAATCTGACGCTATTAAAGAAAAAACTTCTCGCTCGCTGAAATATGTTCATTTGCTGAAAATCAACAAAACCACGAAAGTTCTTGCATTTGAAGATAAAATCTTTTTGCTTTGAAGAAGAAAGATCTGGCTGACTGAAATAAGTTCATTGGATGAAAACCAACATAAATTGACAAGAACCACGAAAAGTTCTTGAATTTAAGATAAAATCTGACGCGATTGAAGAAAAAACTTCTCCCTCGCTGAAATATGTTCATTTGCTGAAAATCAACAAAACCACGAAAAGTTCTTGTATTTTAAGATAAAATCTGACGCTATTAAAGAAAAAACTTCTCGCTGGCTGAAATATGTTCATTTGCTGAAAATCAACAAAACCACGAAAAGTACTTGTATTTGAAGATAAAATCTTTTTGCTTTGAAGAAGAAAGATCCAGCTGACTGAAATAAGTTCATAAGATGAAAACTAACAAAAATTGACAAGAACCACGAAAAGTTCTTGTATTTTAAGCTAAAATCTGACGCTTTTAAAGAAAAAACTTCTCGCTGGCTGAAATATGTTCATTTGCTGAAAATCATCAAAACCACGAAAAGTTCTTGTATTTGAAGATAAAATCTTTTTGCTTTGAAGAAGAAAGATCTAGCTGACTGAAATAAGTTCATAAGATGAAAACTAATAAAAATTGACAAGAACCACGAAAAGTTCTTGTATTTTAAGATAAAATCTGAAGCTATTAAAGAAAAAACTTCTCCCTCGCTGAAATATGTTCATTTGCTGAAAATCAACAAAACCACGAAAAGTTCTTGTATTGGAAGATAAAATCTTTTTGCTTTGAAGAAGCAAGATCTCGCTGACTGAAATAAGTTCATTTGATTAAAATCAACAAAAATTGACAAGAACCACGAAAAGTTTTTGTATTTTAAGATAAAATCTGACGCTATTAAAGAAAAAACTTCTCCCTCGCTGAAATATGTTCATTTGCTGAAAATCAACAAAACCACGAAAAGTTCTTGTATTGGAAGATAAAATCTTTTTGCTTTGAAGAAGAAAGATCTAGCCGACTGAAATCAGTTTATGGGATGCAAACCAACAAGAATTGACAAGAACCACGAAAAGTTCTTGTATTTTAAGCTAAAATCTGACGCTTTTAAAGAAAAAACTTCTCGCTGGCTGAAATATGTTCATTTGCTGAAAATCAACAAAACCACGAAAAGTTCTTGTATTTGAAGATAAAATCTTTTTGCTTTGAAGAAGAAAGATCGAGCTGACTGAAATAAGTTCATCAGATGAAAACCAACAAAAATTGACAAGAACCACGAAAAGTTCTTGTATTTTAAGATAAAATCTGACGCTATTAAAGAAAAAACTTCTCGCTCGCTGAAATATGTTCATTTGCTGAAAATCGACAAAACCACAAAAAGTTCTTGTGTTTGAAGATAAAATCTTTTTGCTTTGAAGAAGCAAGATCCAGCTGACTGAAATAAGTTCATTGGATGAAAACCAACAAAAATCAACAAAACCACGAAAAGTTCTTGTATTTTAAGATAAAATCTGACGCTATTAAAGAAAAAACTTCTCGCTCGCTGAAATATGTTCATTTGCTGAAAATCAACAAAACCACGAAAGTTCTTGCATTTGAAGATAAAATCTTTTTGCTTTGAAGAAGAAAGATCTGGCTGACTGAAATAAGTTCATTGGATGAAAACCAACATAAATTGACAAGAACCACGAAAAGTTCTTGAATTTAAGATAAAATCTGACGCGATTGAAGAAAAAACTTCTCCCTCGCTGAAATATGTTCATTTGCTGAAAATCAACAAAACCACGAAAAGTTCTTGTATTTTAAGATAAAATCTGACGCTATTAAAGAAAAAACTTCTCGCTCGCTGAAATATGTTCATTTGCTGAAAATCAACAAAACCACGAAAAGTACTTGTATTTGAAGATAAAATCTTTTTGCTTTGAAGAAGAAAGATCGAGCTGACTGAAATAAGTTCATCAGATGAAAACCAACAAAAATTGACAAGAACCACGAAAAGTTCTTGTATTTTAAGATAAAATCTGACGCTATTAAAGAAAAAACTTCTCGCTCGCTGAAATATGTTCATTTGCTGAAAATCGACAAAACCACAAAAAGTTCTTGTATTTGAAGATAAAATCTTTTTGCTTTGAAGAAGAAAGATCCAGCTGACTGAAATAAGTTCATAAGATGAAAACTAACAAAAATTGACAAGAACCACGAAAAGTTCTTGTATTTTAAGCTAAAATCTGACGCTTTTAAAGAAAAAACTTCTCGCTGGCTGAAATATGTTCATTTGCTGAAAATCATCAAAACCACGAAAAGTTCTTGTATTTGAAGATAAAATCTTTTTGCTTTGAAGAAGAAAGATCTAGCTGACTGAAATAAGTTCATAAGATGAAAACTAATAAAAATTGACAAGAACCACGAAAAGTTCTTGTATTTTAAGATAAAATCTGAAGCTATTAAAGAAAAAACTTCTCCCTCGCTGAAATATGTTCATTTGCTGAAAATCAACAAAACCACGAAAAGTTCTTGTATTGGAAGATAAAATCTTTTTGCTTTGAAGAAGCAAGATCTCGCTGACTGAAATAAGTTCATTTGATTAAAATCAACAAAAATTGACAAGAACCACGAAAAGTTTTTGTATTTTAAGATAAAATCTGACGCTATTAAAGAAAAAACTTCTCCCTCGCTGAAATATGTTCATTTGCTGAAAATCAACAAAACCACGAAAAGTTCTTGTATTGGAAGATAAAATCTTTTTGCTTTGAAGAAGAAAGATCTAGCCGACTGAAATCAGTTTATGGGATGCAAACCAACAAGAATTGACAAGAACCACGAAAAGTTCTTGTATTTTAAGATAAAATCTGACGCTATTAAAGAAAAAACTTCTCCCTCGCTGAAATATGTTCATTTGCTGAAAATCAACAAACTCACGAAAAGTTCTTGTATTTGAAGATAAAATCTTTTTGCTTTCAAGAAGAAAGATCTAGCTGACTGAAATAAGTTCATTGGATGAAAACCAACAAAAATTGACAAGAACCACGAAAAGTTCTTGTATTTTAAGACAAAATCTGACGCTATTAAAGAAAAAACTTCTCCCTCGCTGAAATATGTTCATTTGCTGAAAATCAACAAAACCACGAAAAGTTCTTGTATTTGAAGATAAAATCTTTTTGCTTTAAAGAAGAAAGTTCTAGCTGACTGAAATAAGTTCATTTGATGAAAATCAACAAAAATTGACAAGAACCACGAAAAGTTCTTCTATTTCAAGATAAAATCTGACGCTAACAAAGAAAAAACTTCTCGCTCGCTGAAATATGTTCATTTGCTGAAAATCAACAAAACCACGAAAAGTTCTTGCATTTGAAGATAAAATCTTTTTGCTTTGAAGAAGAAAGATCTAGCTGACTGAAATAAGTTCATTTGATGCAAATCAACAAAAATTGACAAGAACCACGAAAAGTTCTTGTATTTTAAGATAAAATCTGACGCTATTAAAGAAAAAACTTCTCGCTCGCTGAAATATGTTCATTTGCTGAAAATCAACAAAATCACGAAAAGTTCTTGTATTTGAAGATAAAATCTTTTTGCTTTCAAGAAGAAAGATCTGGCTGACTGAAATAAGTTCATAAGATGAAAACCAACAAAAATTGACAAGTACCATGAAAAGTTCTTGTATTTTAAGATAAAATCTGACGCTATTAAAGAAAAAACTTCTCGCTCGCTGAAATATGTTCATTTGCTGAAAATCAACAAAACCACGAAAAGTTCTTGCATTTGAAGATAAAATCTTTTTGCTTTCAAGAAGAAAGATCTTGCTGACTGAAATAAGTTCATTGGATGTAAACCAACAAAAATTGACAAGAACCACGAAAAGTTCTTGTATTTTAAGCTAAAATCTGACGCTTTTAAAGAAAAAAACTTCTCGCTCGCTGAAATATGTTCATTTGCTGAAAATCAACAAAACCACGAAAAGTTCTTGTATTTGAAAATAAAATCTTTTTGCTTTGAAGAATAAAGATCTGGCTGACTGAAATAAGTTCATTGGATGAAAGCCAACAAAAATTGACAAGAACCACGAAAAGTTCTTGTATTTTAAGATAAAATCTGACGCGATGAAAGAAAAAACTTCTCCCTCGCTGAAATATGTTCATTTGCTGAAAATCAACAAAACCACGAAAAGTTCTTGTATTTGAAGATAAAATCTTTTTGCTTTGAAGAAGAAAGATCTAGCTGACTGAAATAAGTTTATGGGATGAAAACGAACAAAAATTGACAAGAACCACGAAAAGTTCTTGTATTTTAAGATAAAATCTGATGCGATTAAAGAAAAAACTTCTCGCTCGCTGAAATATGTTCATTTGCTGAAAATCAACAAAAACACGAAAAGTTCTTGTATTTGAAGATAAAATCTTTTTGCTTTGAAGAAGAAAGATCTAGCTGACTGAAATTTGTTTATGGGATGAAAACGAACAAAAATTGACAAGAACCACGAAAAGTTCTTGTATTTTAAGATAAAATCTGAAGCTATTAAAGAAAAAACTTCTCCCTCGCTGAAATGTGTTCATTTGCTGAAAGTCAACTAAACCACGAAAAGTTCTTGTATTTGAAGATAAAATCTTTTTGCTTTAAAGAAGAAAGATCTAGCTTACTGAAATAAGTTCATATGATGAAAATCAACAAAAATTGACAAGAACCACGAAAAGTTCTTCTATTTCAAGATAAAATCTGACGCTAATAAAGAAAAAACTTCTCGCTCGCTGAAATATGTTCATTTGCTGAAAATCAACAAAACCACGAAAAGTTTCTGTATTTGAAGATAAAATCTTTTTGCTTTGAAGAAGAAAGATCGAGCTGACTGAAATAAGTTCATAAGATGAAAACTAACAAAAATTGACAAGAACAACGAAAAGGTCTTGTATTTTAAGATAAAATCTTACGCTATTGAAGAAAAAACTTCCAGCTCGCTGAAATATGTTCATTTGCTGAAAATCAACAAAACCATGAAAAGTTCTTGTATTTGAAGATAAAATCTTTTTGCTTTCAAGAAGAAAGATCGAGCTGACTGAAATAAGTTCATTGGATGAAAACCAACAAAAATTGACAAGAACCACGAAAAGTTCTTGTATTTTAAGATAAAATCTGATGCGATTAAAGAAAAAACTTCTCGCTCGCTGAAATATGTTCATTTGCTGAAAATCAACAAAACCACGAAAAGTTCTTGTATTTGAAGATAAAATCTTTTTGCTTTGAAGAAGAAAGATCTAGCTGACTGAAATAAGTTTATGGGATGAAAACGAACAAAAATTGACAAGAACCACGAAAAGTTCTTGTATTTTAAGATAAAATCTGATGCGATTAAAGAAAAAACTTCTCGCTCGCTGAAATATGTTCATTTGCTGAAAATCAACAAAAACACGAAAAGTTCTTGTATTTGAAGATAAAATCTTTTTGCTTTAAAGAAGAAAGATCTAGCTTACTGAAATAAGTTCATTGGATGAAAACCAACAAAAATTGACAAGAACCACGAAAAGTTCTTGTATTTGAAGATAAAATCTGACGCTATTAAAGAAAAAACTTCTCCCTCGCTGAAATAAGTTCATATGATGAAAATCAACAAAAATTGACAAGAACCACGAAAAGTTCTTGTATTTGAAGATAAAATCTGACGCTATTAAAGAAAAAACTTCTCCCTCGCTGAAATATGTTCATTTGCTGAAAATCAACAAACTCACGAAAAGTTCTTGTATTTGAAGATAAAATCTTTTTGCTTTCAAGAAGAAAGATCTAGCTGACTGAAATAAGTTCATTGGATGAAAACCAACAAAAATTGACAAGAACCACGAAAAGTTCTTGTATTTGAAGATAAAATCTGACGCTATTAAAGAAAAAACTTCTCCCTCGCTGAAATATGTTCATTTGCTGAAAATCAACAAAACCACGAAAAGTTCTTGTATTTGAAGATAAAATCTTTTTGCTTTGAAGAAGAAAGATCTAGCTGACTGAAATAAGTTCATTTGATGCAAATCAACAAAAATTGACAAGAACCACGAAAAGTTCTTGTATTTTAAGATAAAATCTGACGCTATTAAAGAAAAAACTTCTCGCTCGCTGAAATATGTTCATTTGCTGAAAATCAACAAAATCACGAAAAGTTCTTGTATTTGAAGATAAAATCTTTTTGCTTTCAAGAAGAAAGATCTGGCTGACTGAAATAAGTTCATAAGATGAAAACCAACAAAAATTGACAAGTACCATGAAAAGTTCTTGTATTTTAAGATAAAATCTGACGCTATTAAAGAAAAAACTTCTCGCTCGCTGAAATATGTTCATTTGCTGAAAATCAACAAAACCACGAAAAGTTCTTGCATTTGAAGATAAAATCTTTTTGCTTTCAAGAAGAAAGATCTTGCTGACTGAAATAAGTTCATTGGATGTAAACCAACAAAAATTGACAAGAACCACGAAAAGTTCTTGTATTTTAAGCTAAAATCTGACGCTTTTAAAGAAAAAACTTCTCGCTCGCTGAAATATGTTCATTTGCTGAAAATCAACAAAACCACGAAAAGTTCTTGTATTTGAAAATAAAATCTTTTTGCTTTGAAGAATAAAGATCTGGCTGACTGAAATAAGTTCATTGGATGAAAGCCAACAAAAATTGACAAGAACCACGAAAAGTTCTTGTATTTTAAGATAAAATCTGACGCGATGAAAGAAAAAACTTCTCCCTCGCTGAAATATGTTCATTTGCTGAAAATCAACAAAACCACGAAAAGTTCTTGTATTTGAAGATAAAATCTTTTTGCTTTGAAGAACAAAGATCTGGCTGACTGAAATAAGTTCATTGGATGAAAACCAACAAAAATTGACAAGAACCACGAAAAGTTCTTGTATTTTAAGATAAAATCTGACGCTATTAAAGAAAAAACTTCTCCCTTGCTGAAATATGTTCATTTGCTGAAAATCAACAAAACCACGAAAAGTTCTTGCATTTGAAGATAAAATCTTTTTGCTTTGAAGAAGAAAGATCGAGCTGACTGAAATAAGTTCATAAAATGAAAACTAACAAAAATTGACAAGAACCACGAAAAGTTCTCGTATTTTAAGATAAAATCTGACGCGATTAAAGAAAAAATTTCTCGCTCGCTGAAATATGTTCATTTGCTGAAAATCAACAAAACCACGAAAAGTTCTTGTATTTGAAGATAAAATCTTTTTGCTTTGAAGAAGAAAGATCTAGCCGACTGAAATCAGTTTATGGGATGCAAACCAACAAGAATTGACAAGAACCACGAAAAGTTCTTGTATTTTAAGATAAAATCTGACGCTTTGAAAGAAAAAACTTCTCCCTCGCTGAAATATGTTCATTTGCTGAAAATCAACAAAACCACGAAAAGTTCTTGTATTTCAAGATAAAATCTTTTTGCTTTGAAGAAGAAAGATCGAGCTGACTGAAATAAGTTCATTTGATGAAAATCAACAAAAATTGACAAGAACCACGAAAAGTTTTTGTATTTTAAGATAAAATGTGACGCTATTAAAGAAAAAACTTCTCGCTCACTGAAATATGTTCATTTGCTGAAAATCAACAAAATCACGAAAAGTTCTTGTATTTGAAGATAAAATCTTTTTGCTTTGAAGAAGAAAGATCGAGCTGAATGAAATAAGTTCATCAGATGAAAACCAACAAAAATTGACAAGAACCACGAAAATTTCTTGTATTTTAAGATAAAATCTGACGCTAATAACGAAAAAACTTCTCGCTCGCTGAAATATGTTCATTTGCTGAAAATCAACAAAACCACAAAAAGTTCTTGCATTTGAAGATAAAATCTTTTTGCTTTCAAGAAGAAAGATCTTGCTGACTGAAATAAGTTCATTGGATGAAAACCAACAAAAATTGACAAGAACCACGAAAAGTTCTTGTATTTTAATCTGAAATCTGACGTATTTGAAGATAAAACCTTTTTGCTTTGAAGAAAGATCTGGCTGACTGAAATAAGTTCATTGGATGAAAACCAACAAAAATTGACAAGAACCACGAAAAGTTCTTGAATTTAAGATAAAATCTGACGCTATTAAAGAAAAAACTTCTCCCTCGCTGAAATATGTTCATTTGCTGAAAATCAACAAAACCACGAAAAGTTCTTGTATTTGAAGATAAAATCTTTTTGCATTGAAGAAGAAAGATCGAGCTGACTGAAATAAGTTCATAAGATGAAAACCAACAAAAATTGACAAGAACCACGAAAAGTTTTTGTATTTTAAGATAAAATCTGACGCTAATAAAGAAAAAACTTCTCGCTCACTGAAATATGTTCATTTGCTGAAAATCAACAAAACCACAAAAAGTTCTTGCATTTGAAGATAAAATCTTTTTGCTTTCAAGAAGAAAGATCTTGCTGACTGAAATCAGTTCATTGGATGAAAACCAACAAAAATTGACAAGAACCACGAAAAGTTCTTGTATTTTAATCTGAAATCTGACGCTTTTAAAGAAAAAACTTCTCGCTCGCTGAAATATGATCATTTGCTGAAAATCAACAAAACCACGAAAAGTTCTTGTATTTGAAGATAAAACCTTTTTGCTTTGAAGAAGAAAGATCTGGCTGACTGAAATAAGTTCATTGGATGAAAACCAACAAAAATTGACAAGAACCACGAAAAGTTCTTGAATTTAAGATAAAATCTGACGCTATTAAAGAAAAAACTTCTCCCTCGCTGAAATATGTTCATTTGCTGAAAATCAACAAAACCACGAAAAGTTCTTGTATTTGAAGATAAAATCTTTTTGATTTGAAGAAGAAAGATCGAGCTGACTGAAATAAGTTCATCAGATGAAAACCAACAAAAATTGACAAGAACCACGAAAAGTTCTTGTATTTTAAGATAAAATCTTACGCTATTAAAGAAAAAAGTTCCAGCTCGCTGAAATATGTTCATTTGCTGAAAATCAACAAAACCACGAAAATTTCTTGTATTTGAAGATAAAATCTTCTTGCTTTCAAGAAGAAAGATCTAGCTGAGTGAAATAAGTTCATTGGATGAAAACCAACAAAAATTGACAAGAACCACGAAAAGTTCTTGTATTTTAAGATAAAATCTGACGCGAATAAAGAAAAAACTTCTCACTCGCTGAAATATGTTCATTTGCTGAAAATCAACAAAACCACGAAAAGTTCTTGTATTTGAAGATAAAATCTTTTTTGCTTTCAAGAAGAAAGATCTGGCTGACTGAAATAAGTTCGTTTGATGAAAATCAACAAAAATTGACAAGAACCAGGAAAAGTTTTTGTATTTTAAGATAAAATCTGACGCTATTAAAGAAAAAACTTCTCGCTCGCTGAAATATGTTCATGTGCTGAAAATCAACAAAATCACGAAAAATTCTTGTATTTGAAGATAAAATCTTTTTGCTTTGAAGAAGAAAGTTCGAGCTGAATGAAATAAGTTCATCAGATGAAAACCAACAAAAATTGACAAGAACCATGAAACGTTTTTGTATTTTAAGATAAAATCTGAAGCTATTAAAGAAGAAACTTCTCGCTCGCTGAAATATGTTCATTTGCTGAAAATCAACAAAATCACGAAAAGTTCTTGTATTTGAAGATAAAATCTTTTTGCTTTGAAGAAGAAAGATCGAGCTGAATGAAATAAGTTCATCAGATGAAAACCAACGAAAATTGACAAGAACTACGAAATGTTCTTGTATTTTAAGATAAAATCTTACGCTATTAAAGAAAAAACTTCCAGCTCGCTGAAATATGTTCATTTGCTGAAAATCAACAAAACCACGAAAAGTTCTTGTATTTGAAGAGAAAATCTTTTTGCTTTCAAGAAGAAAGATCTGGCTGACTGAAATAAGTTCATTCGATGAAAACCAACAAAAATTGACAAGAACCACGAAAAGTTCTTGAATTTAAGATAAAATCTGACGCTATTAAAGAAAAAACTTGTCCCACGCTGAAATATGTTCATTTGCTGAAAATCAACAAAACCACGAAAAGTTCTTGTATTTGAAGATAAAATCTTTTTGCTTTGAAGAAGAAAGATCGAGCTGACTGAAATAAGTTCATCAGATGAAAACCAACAAAAATTGACAAGAACCACGAAAAGTTCTTGTATTTTAAGATAAAATCTGACGCTATTAAAGAAAAAACTTCTCGCTCGCTGAAATATGTTCATTTGCTGAAAATCGACAAAACCACAAAAAGTTCTTGTGTTTGAAGATAAAATCTTTTTGCTTTGAAGAAGCAAGATCCAGCTGACTGAAATAAGTTCATTGGATGAAAACCAACAAAAATCAACAAAACCACGAAAAGTTCTTGTATTTTAAGCTAAAATCTGACGCTTTTAAAGAAAAAACTTCTCGCTCGCTGAAATATGTTCATTTGCTGAAAATCAACAAAACCACGAAAGTTCTTGCATTTGAAGATAAAATCTTTTTGCTTTGAAGAAGAAAGATCTGGCTGACTGAAATAAGTTCATTGGATGAAAACCAACATAAATTGACAAGAACCACGAAAAGTTCTTGAATTTAAGATAAAATCTGACGCGATTGAAGAAAAAACTTCTCCCTCGCTGAAATATGTTCATTTGCTGAAAATCAACAAAACCACGAAAAGTTCTTGTATTTGAAGATAAAATCTTTTTGCTTTGAAGAAGAAAGATCGAGCTGACTGAAATAAGTTCATCAGATGAAAACCAACAAAAATTGACAAGAACCACGAAAAGTTCTTGTATTTTAAGATAAAATCTGACGCTATTAAAGAAAAAACTTCTCGCTCGCTGAAATATGTTCATTTGCTGAAAATCAACAAAACCACGAAAAGTACTTGTATTTGAAGATAAAATCTTTTTGCTTTGAAGAAGAAAGATCCAGCTGACTGAAATAAGTTCATAAGATGAAAACTAACAAAAATTGACAAGAACCACGAAAAGTTCTTGTATTTTAAGCTAAAATCTGACGCTTTTAAAGAAAAAACTTCTCGCTGGCTGAAATATGTTCATTTGCTGAAAATCATCAAAACCACGAAAAGTTCTTGTATTTGAAGATAAAATCTTTTTGCTTTGAAGAAGAAAGATCTAGCTGACTGAAATAAGTTCATAAGATGAAAACTAATAAAAATTGACAAGAACCACGAAAAGTTCTTGTATTTTAAGATAAAATCTGAAGCTATTAAAGAAAAAACTTCTCCCTCGCTGAAATATGTTCATTTGCTGAAAATCAACAAAACCACGAAAAGTTCTTGTATTGGAAGATAAAATCTTTTTGCTTTGAAGAAGCAAGATCTCGCTGACTGAAATAAGTTCATTTGATTAAAATCAACAAAAATTGACAAGAACCACGAAAAGTTTTTGTATTTTAAGATAAAATCTGACGCTATTAAAGAAAAAACTTCTCGCTCGCTGAAATATGTTAATTTGCTGAAAATCAACAAAATCACGAAAAGTTCTTGTATTTGAAGATAAAATCTTTTTGATTTGAAGAAGAAAGATCGAGCTGACTGAAATAAGTTCATCAGATCAAAACCAACAAAAATTGACAAGAAGCACGAAAAGTTCTTGTATTTTAAGATAAAATCTTACGCTATTAAAGAAAAAACTTCCAGCTCGCTGAAAGATGTTCATTTGCTGAAAATCAACAAAACCACGAAAATTTCTTGTATTTGAAGATAAAATCTTTTTGCTTTCAAGAAGAAAGATCTAGCTGACTGAAATAAGTACATTGGATGAAAACCAACAAAAATTGACAAGAACCACGAAAAGTTCTTGTATTTTATGATAAAATCTGACGCTAATAAAGAAAAAACTTCTCGCTCGCTGAAATATGTTCATTTGCTGAAAATCAACAAAACCACGAAAAGTTCTTGTATTTGAAGATAAAATCTTTTTGCTTTCAAGAAGAAAGATCTTGCTGACTGAAATAAGTTCATTGGATGAAAACCAACAAAAATTGACAAGAACCACGAAAAGTTCTTGTATTTTAAGATAAAATCTGACGCTTTTAAAGAAAAAACTTCTCGCTCGCTGAAATATGTTCATTTGCAGAAAATCAACAAAACCACGAAAAGTTCTCGTATTTGAAGATAAAAGCTTTTTGCTTTGAAGAAGAAAGATCTGGCTGACTGAAATAAGTTCATTGGATGAAAACCAACAAAAATTGACAAGAACCACGAAAAGTTCTTGAATTTAAGATAAAATCTGACGCTATTAAAGAAAAAACTTCTCCCTCGCTGAAATATGTTCATTTGCTGAAAATCAACAAAACAACGAAAAGTTATTGTATTTGAAGATAAAATCTTTTTGCTTTGAAGAAGAAAGATCTAGCTGACTGAAATAAGTTCATAAGATGAAAACCAACAAAAATTGACAAGAAGCACGAAAAGTTCTTGTATTTTAAGATAAAATCTGACGCTATTCAAGAAAAAACTTCTCCCTCGCTGAAATATGTTAATTTGCTGAAAATCAACAAAACCACGAAAAGTTCTTGTCTTTGAAGATAAAATCTTTTTGCTTTGAAGAAGAAAGATCCAGCTGACTGAAATAAGTTCATAAGATGAAAACTAACAAAAATTGACAAGAACCACGAAAAGTTCTTGTATTTTAAGATAAAATCTGACGCTATTAAAGAAAAAACTTCTCCCTCGCTGAAATATGTTCATTTGCTGAAAATCAACAAAACCACGAAAAGTTCTTGTATTTGAAGATAAAATCTTTTTGCTTTCAAGAAGAAAGATCGAGCTGACTGAAATAAGTTCATCAGATGAAAACCAACAAAAATTGACAAGAACCACGAAAAGTTCTTGTATTTTAAGATAAAATCTGACGCTATTAAAGAAAAAACTTCTCCCTCGCTGAAATATGTTCATTTGCTGAAAATCAACAAAACCACGAAAAGTTCTTGTATTTGAAGATAAAATCTTTTTGCTTTCAAGAAGAAAGATCGAGCTGACTGAAATAAGTTCATTGGATGAAAATCAACAAAAATTGACAAGAACCACGAAAAGTTCTTGTATTTTAAGATAAAATCTGACGCTAATAAAGAAAAAACTTCTCGCTCGCTGAAATATGTTCATTTGCTGAAAATCAACAAAACCATGAAAAGTTCTTGCATTTGAAGATAAAATCTTTTTCCTTTCAAGAAGTAAGATCTTGCTGACTGAAATAAGTTCATTGGATGAAAACCAACAAAAATTGACAAGAACCACGAAAAGTTCTTGTATTTTAAGATAAAATCTGACGCGATTAAAGAAAAAACTTCTCCCTCGCTGAAATATGTTCATTTGCTGAAAATCAACAAAACCATGAAAAGTTCTTGTATTTGAAGATAAAATCTTTTTGCTTTGAAGAAGAAAGATCGAGCTGAATGAAATAAGTTCATAAGATGAAAATCAACAAAAATTGACAAGAACCACGAAAAGTTCTTGCATTTTAAGATAAAATCTTACGCTATTAAAGAAAAAACTTCTCCCTCGCTGAAATATGTTCATTTGCTGAAAATCAACAAAACCACGAAAAGTTCTTGTATTTGAAGATAAAATCTGACGCTATTAAAGAAAAAACTTCTCCCTCGCTGAAATATGTTCATTTGCTGAAAATCAACAAAACCACGAAAAGTTCTTGTATTTGAAGATAAAATCTTTTTGCTTTGAAGAAGAAAGATCTAGCTGACTGAAATAAGTTCATTTGATGCAAATCAACAAAAATTGACAAGAACCACGAAAAGTTCTTGTATTTTAAGATAAAATCTGACGCTATTAAAAAAAAACTTCTCGCTCGCTGAAATATGTTCATTTGCTGAAAATCAACAAAATCACGAAAAGTTCTTGTATTTGAAGATAAAATCTTTTTGCTTTCAAGAAGAAAGATCGAGCTGACTGAAATAAGTTCATAAGATGAAAACCAACAAAAATTGACAAGTACCATGAAAAGTTCTTGTATTTTAAGATAAAATCTGACGCTATTAAAGAAAAAACTTCTCGCTCGCTGAAATATGTTCATTTGCTGAAAATCAACAAAACCACGAAAAGTTCTTGCATTTGAAGATAAAATCTTTTTGCTTTCAAGAAGAAAGATCTTGCTGACTGAAATAAGTTCATTGGATGTAAACCAACAAAAATTGACAAGAACCACGAAAAGTTCTTGTATTTTAAGCTAAAATCTGACGCTTTTAAAGAAAAAACTTCTCCCTCGCTGAAATATGTTCATTTGCTGAAAATCAACAAAACCACGAAAAGTTCTTGTATTTGAAGATAAAATCTTTTTGCTTTCAAGAAGAAAGATCGAGCTGACTGAAATAAGTTCATTGGATGAAAATCAACAAAAATTGACAAGAACCACGAAAAGTTCTTGTATTTTAAGATAAAATCTGACGCTAATAAAGAAAAAACTTCTCGCTCGCTGAAATATGTTCATTTGCTGAAAATCAACAAAACCATGAAAAGTTCTTGCATTTGAAGATAAAATCTTTTTCCTTTCAAGAAGTAAGATCTTGCTGACTGAAATAAGTTCATTGGATGAAAACCAACAAAAATTGACAAGAACCACGAAAAGTTCTTGTATTTTAAGATAAAATCTGACGCGATTAAAGAAAAAACTTCTCCCTCGCTGAAATATGTTCATTTGCTGAAAATCAACAAAACCATGAAAAGTTCTTGTATTTGAAGATAAAATCTTTTTGCTTTGAAGAAGAAAGATCGAGCTGAATGAAATAAGTTCATAAGATGAAAATCAACAAAAATTGACAAGAACCACGAAAAGTTCTTGCATTTTAAGATAAAATCTTACGCTATTAAAGAAAAAACTTCTCCCTCGCTGAAATATGTTCATTTGCTGAAAATCAACAAAACCACGAAAAGTTCTTGTATTTGAAGATAAAATCTGACGCTATTAAAGAAAAAACTTCTCCCTCGCTGAAATATGTTCATTTGCTGAAAATCAACAAAACCACGAAAAGTTCTTGTATTTGAAGATAAAATCTTTTTGCTTTGAAGAAGAAAGATCTAGCTGACTGAAATAAGTTCATTTGATGCAAATCAACAAAAATTGACAAGAACCACGAAAAGTTCTTGTATTTTAAGATAAAATCTGACGCTATTAAAAAAAAACTTCTCGCTCGCTGAAATATGTTCATTTGCTGAAAATCAACAAAATCACGAAAAGTTCTTGTATTTGAAGATAAAATCTTTTTGCTTTCAAGAAGAAAGATCGAGCTGACTGAAATAAGTTCATAAGATGAAAACCAACAAAAATTGACAAGTACCATGAAAAGTTCTTGTATTTTAAGATAAAATCTGACGCTATTAAAGAAAAAACTTCTCGCTCGCTGAAATATGTTCATTTGCTGAAAATCAACAAAACCACGAAAAGTTCTTGCATTTGAAGATAAAATCTTTTTGCTTTCAAGAAGAAAGATCTTGCTGACTGAAATAAGTTCATTGGATGTAAACCAACAAAAATTGACAAGAACCACGAAAAGTTCTTGTATTTTAAGCTAAAATCTGACGCTTTTAAAGAAAAAACTTCTCGCTCGCTGAAACATGTTCATTTGCTGAAAATCAACAAAACCACGAAAAGTTCTTGTATTTGAAGATAAAATCTTTTTGCTTTGAAGAAGAAAGATCTGGCTGACTGAAATAAGTTCATTGGATGAAAGCCAACAAAAATTGACAAGAACCACGAAAAGTTCTTGTATTTTAAGATAAAATCTGACGCGATTAAAGAAAAAACATCTCCCTCGCTGAAATATGTTCATTTGCTGAAAATCAACAAAACCACGAAAGTTCTTGTATTTGAAGATAAAATCTTTTTGCTTTGAAGAAGAAAGATCTAGCTGACTGAAATAAGTTCATTGGATGAAAACCAACAAAAATTGACAAGAACCACGAAAAGTTCTTGTATTTTAAGATAAAATCTGACGCTATTAAAGAAAAAACTTCTCCCTCACTGAAATATGTTCATTTGCTGAAAATCAACAAAATCACGAAAAGTTCTTGTATTTGAAGATAAAATCTTTTTGCTTTGAAGAAGAAAGATCGAACTGAATGAAATAAGTTCATCAGATGAAAACCAACAAAAATTGACAAGAACCACGAAAAGTTCTTGTATTTTAAGATAAAATCTGACGCTAATAAAGAAAAAACTTCTCGCTCGCTGAAATATGTTCATTTGCTGAAAATCAACAAAACCACAAAAAGTTCTTGCATTTGAAGATAAAATCTTTTTGCTTTCAAGAAGAAAGATCTTGCTGACTGAAATAAGTTCATTGGATGAAAACCAACAAAAATTGACAAGAACCACGAAAAGTTCTTGTATTTTAATCTGAAATCTGACGCTTTTAAAGAAAAAACTTCTCGCTCGCTGAAATATGATCATTTGCTGAAAATCAACAAAACCACGAAAAGTTCTTGTATTTGAAGGTAAAATCTTTTTGCTTTGAAGAAGAAAGATCGAGCTGACTGAAATAAGTTCATTGGATGAAAACCAACAAAAATTGACAAGAACCACGAAAAGTTCTTGAATTTAAGATAAAATCTGACGCTATTAAAGAAAAAACTTCTCCCTCGCTGAAATATGTTCATTTGCTGACAATCAACAAAACCACGAAAAGTTCTTGTATTTGAAGATAAAATCTTTTTGCTTTGAAGAAGAAAGATCGAACTGAATGAAATAAGTTCATAAGATGAAAACTAACAAAAATTGACAAGAACCACGAAAAGGTCTTTTATTTTAAGATAAAATCTTACGCGATTGAAGAAAAAACTTCTAGCTCGCTGAAATATGTTCATTTGCTGAAAATCAACAAAACCACGAAAAGTTCTCGTATTTGAAGATAAAATCTTTTTGCTTTGAAGAAGAAAGATCTAGCTGACTGAAATAAGTTCATAAGATGAAAACCAACAAAATTTGATTGGTACCACGAAAAGTTCTTGTATTTTAAGATAAAATCTGATGCTATTGAAGAAAAAACTTCTCGCTCGCTGAAATATGTTCATTTGCTGAAAATCAACAAAACCACGAAAAGTTCTTGTATTTGAAGATAAAATCTTTTTGCTTTCAAGAAGAAAGATCAAGCTGACTGAAATACGTTCATTGGATGAAAACCAACAAAAATTGACAAGAACCACGAAAAGTTCTTGTATTTTAAGATAAAATCTTACGCTATTGAAGAAAAAACATCTCCCTCGCTGAAATATGTTCATTTGCTGAAAATCAACAAAACCACGAAAAGTTCTTGTATTTGAAGATAAAATCTTTTTGCTTTCAAGAAAAAAGATCTAGCTGACTGAAATAAGTTCATTGGATGCAAACCAACAAAAATTGACAAGAACCACGAAAAGTTCTTGTATTTTAAGATAAAATCTGACGCTATTAAAGAAAAAACTTCTCCCTCGCTGAAATATGTTCATTTGCTGAAAATCAACAAAACCACGAAAAGTTCTTGTATTTGAAGATAAAATCTTTTTGCTTTGAAGAAGAAAGATCTAGCTGACTGAAATAAGTTCATTTGATGAAAATCAACAAAAATTGACAAGAACCACGAAAAGTTTTTGTATTTTAAGATAAAATCTGACGCTATTGAAGAAAAAACTTCTCCCTCGCTGAAAAATGTTCATTTGCTGAAAATCAACAAAACCACGAAAAGTTCTTGTATTTGAAGATAAAATCTTTTTGCTTTGAAGAAGAAAGATCTGGCTGACTGAAATAAGTTCATTGGATGAAAACCAACAAAAATTGACAAGAACCACGAAAAGTTCTTGTATTTTAAGATAAAATCTGACGCTATTAAAGAAAAAACTTCTCCCTCGCTGAAATATGTTCATTTGCTGAAAATCAACAAAACCACGAAAAGTTCTTGTATTTGAAGATACAATCTTTTTGCTTTGAAGAAGAAAGATCTGGCTGACTGAAATAAGTTCATTGGATGAAAACCAACAAAAATTGACAAGAACCACGAAAAGTTCTTGTATTTTAAGATAAAATCTGACGCTATTGAAGAAAAAACTTCTCCCTCGCTGAAATATGTTCATTTGCTGAAAATCAACAAAAGCACGAAAAGTTCTTGTATTTGAAGATAAAATCTTTTTGCTTTGAAGAAGAAAGATCGAGCTGACTGAAACAAGTTCATAAGATGAAAACCAACAAAATTTGATTAGAACCACGAAAAGTTCTTGTATTTTAAGATAAAATCTGACGCTATTAAAGAAAAAACTTCTCGCTCGCTGAAATATGTTCATTTGCTGAAAATCAACAAAACCACGAAAAGTTCTTGTATTTGAAGATAAAATCTTTTTGCTTTGAAGAAGAAAGATCTAGCTGACTGAAATAAGTTCATAAGATGAAAACCAACAAAAATTGACAAGAACCACGAAAAGTTCTTGTATTTTAAGATAAAATCTGACGCTATTAAAGAAAAAACTTCTCCCTCGCTGAAATATGTTCATTTGCTGAAAATCAACAAAACCACGAAAAGTTCTTGTATTTGAAGATAAAATCTTTTTGCTTTGAAGAAGAAAGATCCAGCTGACTGAAATAAGTTCATAAGATGAAAACTAACAAAAATTGACAAGAACCACGAAAAGTTCTTGTATTTTAAGATAAAATCTTACGCTATTGAAGAAAAAACATCTCCCTCGCTGAAATATGTTCATTTGCTGAAAATCAACAAAACCACGAAAAGTTCTTGTATTTGAAGATAAAATCTTTTTGCTTTCAAGAAGAAAGATCCAGCTGACTGAAATAAGTTCATTGGATGAAAACCAACAAAAATTGACAAGAACCACGAAAAGTTCTTGTATTTTAAGATAAAATCTGACGCTATTAAAGAAAAAACTTCTCCCTCGCTGAAATATGTTCATTTGCTGAAAATCAACAAAACCACGAAAAGTTCTTGTGTTTGAAGATAAAATCTTTTTGCTTTGAAGAAAGATCTAGCTGACTGAAATAAGTTCATTGGATGAAAACCAACAAAAATTGACAAGAACCACGAAAAGTTCTTGTATTTTAAGATAAAATCTGACGCTATTGAAGAAAAAACTTCTCGCTCGCTGAAATATGTTCATTTGCTGAAAATCAACAAAACCACGAAAAGTTCTTGTCTTTGAAGATAAAATCTTTTTGCTTTGAAGAAGAAAGATCTGGCTGACTGAAATAAGTTCATTGGATGAAAACCAACAAAAATTGACAAGAACCACGAAAAGTTCTTGTATTTTAAGATAAAATCTGACGCTATTGAAGAAAAAACTTCTCCCTCGCTGAAATATGTTCATTTGCTGAAAATCAACAAAACCACGAAAAGTTCTTGTATTTGAAGATAAAATCTTTTTGCTTTGAAGAAGAAAGATCGAGCTGACTGAAATAAGTTCATAAGATGAAAACCAACAAAATTTGATTAGAACCACGAAAAGTTCTTGTATTTGAAGATAAAATCTTTTTGCTTTCAAGAAGAAAGATCCAGCTGACTGAAATAAGTTCATTGGATGAAAACCAACAAAAATTGACAAGAACCACGAAAAGTTCTTGTATTTTAATCTGAAATCTGACGCTTTTAAAGAAAAAACTTCTCGCTCGCTGAAATATGATCATTTGCTGAAAATCAACAAAACCACGAAAAGTTCTTGTATTTGAAGATAAAATCTTTTTGCTTTGAAGAAGAAAGATCGAGCTGACTGAAATAAGTTCATTGGATGAAAACCAACAAAAATTGACAAGAACCACGAAAAGTTCTTGAATTTAAGATAAAATCTGACGCTATTAAAGAAAAAACTTCTACCTCGCTGAAATATGTTCATTTGCTGACAATCAACAAAACCACGAAAAGTTCTTGTATTTGAAGATAAAATCTTTTTGCTTTGAAGAAGAAAGATCGAGCTGACTGAAATAAGTTCATAAGATGAAAACCAACAAAAATTGACAAGAACCACGAAAAGTTTTTGTATTTTAAGATAAAATCTGACGCTATTAAAGAAAAAACTTCTCGCTCGCTGAAATATGTTCATGTGCTGAAAATCAACAAAGTCACGAAAAATTCTTGTATTTGAAGATAAAATCTTTTTGCTTTGAAGAAGAAAGATCGAGCTGAATGAAATAAGTTCATCAGATGAAAACCAACAAAAATTGACAAGAACCATGAAAAGTTTTTGTATTTTAAGATAAAATCTGACGCTATTAAAGAAAAAACTTCTCGCTCGCTGAAATATGTTCATTTGCTGAAAATCAACAAAATCACGAAAAGTTCTTGTATTTGAAGATAAAATCTTTTTGCTTTGAAGAAGAAAGATCGAGCTGAATGAAATAAGTTCATCAGATGAAAACCAACGAAAATTGACAAGAACCACGAAATGTTCTTGTATTTTAAGATAAAATCTTACGCTATTAAAGAAAAAACTTCCAGCTCGCTGAAATATGTTCATTTGCTGAAAATCAACAAAACCACGAAAAGTTCTTGTATTTGAAGATAAAATCTTTTTGCTTTGAAGAAGAAAGATCCAGCTGACTGAAATAAGTTCATAAGATGAAAACTAACAAAAATTGACAAGAACCACGAAAAGTTCTTGTCTTTTCAGGTAAAATCTGATGCTTTTAAAGAAAAAACTTCTCGCTCGCTGTAATATGTTCATTTGCTGAAAATCATCAAAACCACGAAAAGTTCTTGTATTTGAAGATAAAATCTTTTTGCTTTGTAGAAGAAAGATCTAGCTGACTGAAATAAGTTCATAAGATGAAAACTAACAAAAATTGACAAGAACCACGAAAACTTCTTGTATTTTAGGATAAAATCTGACGCTATTAAAGAAAAAACTTCTCCCTCGCTGAAATATGTTCATTTGCTGAAAATCGACAAAACCACGAAAAGTTCTTGTGTTTGAAGATAAAATCTTTTTGCTTTGAAGAAGAAAGATCCAGGTGACTGAAATAAGTTCATAAGATGAAAACTAACAAAAATTGACAAAAACCACGAAAAGTTCTTGTTTTTGAAGATAAAATCTTTTTACTTTGAAGAAGAAAGATCTGGCTGACTGAAATAAGTTCATTTGATGAAAATGAACGAAAATTGACAAGAACCACGAAAAGTTTTTGTATTTTAAGATAAAATCTGACGCTATTAAAGAAAAAACTTCTCGCTCGCTGAAATATGTTCATTTGCTGAAAATCAACAAAACCACGAAAAGTTCTTGTGTTTGAAGATAAAATCTTTTTGCTTTGAAGAAGAAAGATCGAGCTGACTGAAATAAGTTCATCAGATGAAAACCAACAAAAATTGACAAGAACCACGAAAAGTTCTTGTATTTTAAGATAAAATCTTACGCTATTAAAGAAAAAACTTCCAGCTCGCTGAAATATGTTCATTTGCTGAAAATCAACAAAATCACGAAAAGTTCTTGTATTTGAAGATAAAATCTTTTTGATTTGAAGAAGAAAGATCGAGCTGACTGAAATAAGTTCATCAGATGAAAACCAACAAAAATTGACAAGAACCACGAAAAGTTCTTGTATTTTAAGATAAAATCTTACGCTATTAAAGAAAAAACTTCCAGCTCGCTGAAATATGTTCATTTGCTGAAAATCAACAAAACCACGAAAATTTCTTGTATTTGAAGATAAAATCTTCTTGCTTTCAAGAAGAAAGATCTAGCTGACTGAAATAAGTTCATTGGATGAAAACCAACAAAAATTGACAAGAACCACGAAAAGTTCTTGTATTTTAAGATAAAATCTGACGCTAATAAAGAAAAAACTTCTCGCTCGCTGAAATATGTTCATTTGCTTGAAAATCAACAAAACCACGAAAAGTTCTTGTATTTGAAGATAAAATCTTTTTGCTTTGAAGAAGAAAGATCGAGCTGACTGAAATCAGTTCATCAGATGAAAACCAACAAAAATTGACAAGAACCACGAAAAGTTCTTGTATTTTAAGATAAAATCTGACGCTATTAAAGAAAAAACTTCTCGCTCGCTGAAATATGTTCATTTGCTGAAAATCAACAAAACCACGAAAAGTTCTTGTATTTGAAGATAAAATCTTTTTGCTTTGAAGAAGAAAGATCCAGCTGACTGAAATAAGTTCATAAGATGAAAACTAACAAAAATTGACAAGAACCACGAAAAGTTCTTGTATTTTAAGCTAAAATCTGACGCTTCTAAACAAAAAACTTCTCGCTCGCTGAAATATGTTCATTTGCTGAAAATCATCAAAACCACGAAAAGTTCTTGTATTTGAAGATAAAATCTTTTTGCTTTGAAGAAGAAAGATCTAGCTGACTGAAATAAGTTCATTGGATGAAAACTAACAAAAATTGACAAGAAGCACGAAAAGTTCTTGTATTTTAAGATAAAATCTGACGCTATTAAAGAAAAAACTTCTCCCTCGCTGAAATATGTTCATTTGCTGAAAATCAACAAAACCACGAAAAGTTCTTGTATTTGAAGATAAAATCTTTTTGCTTTCAAGAAGAAAGATCGAGCTGACTGAAATAAGTTCATTGGATGAAAATCAACAAAAATTGACAAGAACCACGAAAAGTTCTTGTATTTTAAGATAAAATCTGACGCTAATAAAGAAAAAACTTCTCGCTCGCTGAAATATGTTCATTTGCTGAAAATCAACAAAACCATGAAAAGTTCTTGCATTTGAAGATAAAATCTTTTTCCTTTCAAGAAGTAAGATCTTGCTGACTGAAATAAGTTCATTGGATGAAAACCAACAAAAATTGACAAGAACCACGAAAAGTTCTTGTATTTTAAGATAAAATCTGACGCGATTAAAGAAAAAACTTCTCCCTCGCTGAAATATGTTCATTTGCTGAAAATCAACAAAACCATGAAAAGTTCTTGTATTTGAAGATAAAATCTTTTTGCTTTGAAGAAGAAAGATCGAGCTGAATGAAATAAGTTCATAAGATGAAAATCAACAAAAATTGACAAGAACCACGAAAAGTTCTTGCATTTTAAGATAAAATCTTACGCTATTAAAGAAAAAACTTCTCCCTCGCTGAAATATGTTCATTTGCTGAAAATCAACAAAACCACGAAAAGTTCTTGTATTTGAAGATAAAATCTTTTTGCTTTGAAGAAGAAAGATCTAGCTGACTGAAATAAGTTCATTTGATGCAAATCAACAAAAATTGACAAGAACCACGAAAAGTTCTTGTATTTTAAGATAAAATCTGACGCTATTAAAAAAAAACTTCTCGCTCGCTGAAATATGTTCATTTGCTGAAAATCAACAAAATCACGAAAAGTTCTTGTATTTGAAGATAAAATCTTTTTGCTTTCAAGAAGAAAGATCGAGCTGACTGAAATAAGTTCATAAGATGAAAACCAACAAAAATTGACAAGTACCATGAAAAGTTCTTGTATTTTAAGATAAAATCTGACGCTATTAAAGAAAAAACTTCTCGCTCGCTGAAATATGTTCATTTGCTGAAAATCAACAAAACCACGAAAAGTTCTTGCATTTGAAGATAAAATCTTTTTGCTTTCAAGAAGAAAGATCTTGCTGACTGAAATAAGTTCATTGGATGTAAACCAACAAAAATTGACAAGAACCACGAAAAGTTCTTGTATTTTAAGCTAAAATCTGACGCTTTTAAAGAAAAAACTTCTCGCTCGCTGAAACATGTTCATTTGCTGAAAATCAACAAAACCACGAAAAGTTCTTGTATTTGAAGATAAAATCTTTTTGCTTTGAAGAAGAAAGATCTGGCTGACTGAAATAAGTTCATTGGATGAAAGCCAACAAAAATTGACAAGAACCACGAAAAGTTCTTGTATTTTAAGATAAAATCTGACGCGATTAAAGAAAAAACATCTCCCTCGCTGAAATATGTTCATTTGCTGAAAATCAACAAAACCACGAAAGTTCTTGTATTTGAAGATAAAATCTTTTTGCTTTGAAGAAGAAAGATCTAGCTGACTGAAATAAGTTCATTGGATGAAAACCAACAAAAATTGACAAGAACCACGAAAAGTTCTTGTATTTTAAGATAAAATCTGACGCTATTAAAGAAAAAACTTCTCCCTCGCTGAAATATGTTCATTTGCTGAAAATCAACAAAACCACGAAAAGTTCTTGCATTTGAAGATAAAATCTTTTTGCTTTGAAGAAGAAAGATCTAGCTGACTGAAATAAGTTCATAAAATGAAAACTAACAAAAATTGACAAGAACCACGAAAAGTTCTTGTATTTTAAGATAAAATCTGACGCGATTAAAGAAAAAATTTCTCGCTCGCTGAAATATGTTCATTTGCTGAAAATCAACAAAACCACGAAAAGTTCTTGTATTTGAAGATAAAATCTTTTTGCTTTGAAGAAGAAAGATCTAGCTGACTGAAATAAGTTTATGGGATGCAAACTAACAAAAATTGACAAGAACCACGAAAAGTTCTTGTATTTTAAGATAAAATCTGACGCTATTAAAGAAAAAACTTCTCCCTCGCTGAAATATGTTCATTTGCTGAAAATCAACAAAACCACGAAAAGTTCTTGTATTTGAAGATAAAATCTTTTTGCTTTGAAGAAGAAAGATCGAGCTGACTGAAATAAGTTCATTTGATGAAAATCAACAAAAATTGACAAGAACCACGAAAAGTTTTTGTATTTTAAGATAAAATCTGACGCTATTAAAGAAAAAACTTCTCGCTCACTGAAATATGTTCATTTGCTGAAAATCAACAAAATCACGAAAAGTTCTTGTATTTGAAGATAAAATCTTTTTGCTTTGAAGAAGAAAGATCGAACTGAATGAAATAAGTTCATCAGATGAAAACCAACAAAAATTGACAAGAACCACGAAAAGTTCTTGTATTTTAAGATAAAATCTGACGCTAATAAAGAAAAAACTTCTCGCTCGCTGAAATATGTTCATTTGCTGAAAATCAACAAAACCACAAAAAGTTCTTGCATTTGAAGATAAAATCTTTTTGCTTTCAAGAAGAAAGATCTTGCTGACTGAAATAAGTTCATTGGATGAAAACCAACAAAAATTGACAAGAACCACGAAAAGTTCTTGTATTTTAATCTGAAATCTGACGCTTTTAAAGAAAAAACTTCTCGCTCGCTGAAATATGATCATTTGCTGAAAATCAACAAAACCACGAAAAGTTCTTGTATTTGAAGGTAAAATCTTTTTGCTTTGAAGAAGAAAGATCGAGCTGACTGAAATAAGTTCATTGGATGAAAACCAACAAAAATTGACAAGAACCACGAAAAGTTCTTGAATTTAAGATAAAATCTGACGCTATTAAAGAAAAAACTTCTCCCTCGCTGAAATATGTTCATTTGCTGACAATCAACAAAACCACGAAAAGTTCTTGTATTTGAAGATAAAATCTTTTTGCTTTGAAGAAGAAAGATCGAGCTGAATGAAATAAGTTCATAAGATGAAAATCAACAAAAATTGACAAGAACCACGAAAAGTTCTTGCATTTTAAGATAAAATCTTACGCTATTAAAGAAAAAACTTCTCCCTCGCTGAAATATGTTCATTTGCTGAAAATCAACAAAACCACGAAAAGTTCTTGTATTTGAAGATAAAATCTGACGCTATTAAAGAAAAAACTTCTCCCTCGCTGAAATATGTTCATTTGCTGAAAATCAACAAAACCACGAAAAGTTCTTGTATTTGAAGATAAAATCTTTTTGCTTTGAAGAAGAAAGATCTAGCTGACTGAAATAAGTTCATTTGATGCAAATCAACAAAAATTGACAAGAACCACGAAAAGTTCTTGTATTTTAAGATAAAATCTGACGCTATTAAAAAAAAACTTCTCGCTCGCTGAAATATGTTCATTTGCTGAAAATCAACAAAATCACGAAAAGTTCTTGTATTTGAAGATAAAATCTTTTTGCTTTCAAGAAGAAAGATCGAGCTGACTGAAATAAGTTCATAAGATGAAAACCAACAAAAATTGACAAGTACCATGAAAAGTTCTTGTATTTTAAGATAAAATCTGACGCTATTAAAGAAAAAACTTCTCGCTCGCTGAAATATGTTCATTTGCTGAAAATCAACAAAACCACGAAAAGTTCTTGCATTTGAAGATAAAATCTTTTTGCTTTCAAGAAGAAAGATCTTGCTGACTGAAATAAGTTCATTGGATGTAAACCAACAAAAATTGACAAGAACCACGAAAAGTTCTTGTATTTTAAGCTAAAATCTGACGCTTTTAAAGAAAAAACTTCTCGCTCGCTGAAACATGTTCATTTGCTGAAAATCAACAAAACCACGAAAAGTTCTTGTATTTGAAGATAAAATCTTTTTGCTTTGAAGAAGAAAGATCTGGCTGACTGAAATAAGTTCATTGGATGAAAGCCAACAAAAATTGACAAGAACCACGAAAAGTTCTTGTATTTTAAGATAAAATCTGACGCGATTAAAGAAAAAACATCTCCCTCGCTGAAATATGTTCATTTGCTGAAAATCAACAAAACCACGAAAGTTCTTGTATTTGAAGATAAAATCTTTTTGCTTTGAAGAAGAAAGATCTAGCTGACTGAAATAAGTTCATTGGATGAAAACCAACAAAAATTGACAAGAACCACGAAAAGTTCTTGTATTTTAAGATAAAATCTGACGCTATTAAAGAAAAAACTTCTCCCTCGCTGAAATATGTTCATTTGCTGAAAATCAACAAAACCACGAAAAGTTCTTGCATTTGAAGATAAAATCTTTTTGCTTTGAAGAAGAAAGATCTAGCTGACTGAAATAAGTTCATAAAATGAAAACTAACAAAAATTGACAAGAACCACGAAAAGTTCTTGTATTTTAAGATAAAATCTGACGCGATTAAAGAAAAAATTTCTCGCTCGCTGAAATATGTTCATTTGCTGAAAATCAACAAAACCACGAAAAGTTCTTGTATTTGAAGATAAAATCTTTTTGCTTTGAAGAAGAAAGATCTAGCTGACTGAAATAAGTTTATGGGATGCAAACTAACAAAAATTGACAAGAACCACGAAAAGTTCTTGTATTTTAAGATAAAATCTGACGCTATTAAAGAAAAAACTTCTCCCTCGCTGAAATATGTTCATTTGCTGAAAATCAACAAAACCACGAAAAGTTCTTGTATTTGAAGATAAAATCTTTTTGCTTTGAAGAAGAAAGATCGAGCTGACTGAAATAAGTTCATTTGATGAAAATCAACAAAAATTGACAAGAACCACGAAAAGTTTTTGTATTTTAAGATAAAATCTGACGCTATTAAAGAAAAAACTTCTCGCTCACTGAAATATGTTCATTTGCTGAAAATCAACAAAATCACGAAAAGTTCTTGTATTTGAAGATAAAATCTTTTTGCTTTGAAGAAGAAAGATCGAACTGAATGAAATAAGTTCATCAGATGAAAACCAACAAAAATTGACAAGAACCACGAAAAGTTCTTGTATTTTAAGATAAAATCTGACGCTAATAAAGAAAAAACTTCTCGCTCGCTGAAATATGTTCATTTGCTGAAAATCAACAAAACCACAAAAAGTTCTTGCATTTGAAGATAAAATCTTTTTGCTTTCAAGAAGAAAGATCTTGCTGACTGAAATAAGTTCATTGGATGAAAACCAACAAAAATTGACAAGAACCACGAAAAGTTCTTGTATTTTAATCTGAAATCTGACGCTTTTAAAGAAAAAACTTCTCGCTCGCTGAAATATGATCATTTGCTGAAAATCAACAAAACCACGAAAAGTTCTTGTATTTGAAGGTAAAATCTTTTTGCTTTGAAGAAGAAAGATCGAGCTGACTGAAATAAGTTCATTGGATGAAAACCAACAAAAATTGACAAGAACCACGAAAAGTTCTTGAATTTAAGATAAAATCTGACGCTATTAAAGAAAAAACTTCTCCCTCGCTGAAATATGTTCATTTGCTGACAATCAACAAAACCACGAAAAGTTCTTGTATTTGAAGATAAAATCTTTTTGCTTTGAAGAAGAAAGATCGAACTGAATGAAATAAGTTCATAAGATGAAAACTAACAAAAATTGACAAGAACCACGAAAAGGTCTTGTATTTTAAGATAAAATCTTACGCTATTGAAGAAAAAACTTCTAGCTCGCTGAAATATGTTCATTTGCTGAAAATCAACAAAACCACGAAAAGTTCTCGTATTTGAAGATAAAATCTTTTTGCTTTGAAGAAGAAAGATCTAGCTGACTGAAATAAGTTCATAAGATGAAAACCAACAAAATTTGATTAGTACCACGAAAAGTTCTTGTATTTTAAGATAAAATCTGATGCTATTGAAGAAAAAACTTCTCGCTCGCTGAAATATGTTCATTTGCTGAAAATCAACAAAACCACGAAAAGTTCTTGTATTTGAAGATAAAATCTTTTTGCTTTCAAGAAGAAAGATCAAGCTGACTGAAATACGTTCATTGGATGAAAACCAACAAAAATTGACAAGAACCACGAAAAGTTCTTGTATTTTAAGATAAAATCTTACGCTATTGAAGAAAAAACATCTCCCTCGCTGAAATATGTTCATTTGCTGAAAATCAACAAAACCACGAAAAGTTCTTGTATTTGAAGATAAAATCTTTTTGCTTTCAAGAAAAAAGATCTAGCTGACTGAAATAAGTTCATTGGATGCAAACCAACAAAAATTGACAAGAACCACGAAAAGTTCTTGTATTTTAAGATAAAATCTGACGCTATTAAAGAAAAAACTTCTCCCTCGCTGAAATATGTTCATTTGCTGAAAATCAACAAAACCACGAAAAGTTCTTGTATTTGAAGATAAAATCTTTTTGCTTTGAAGAAGAAAGATCTAGCTGACTGAAATAAGTTCATTTGATGAAAATCAACAAAAATTGACAAGAACCACGAAAAGTTTTTGTATTTTAAGATAAAATCTGACGCTATTGAAGAAAAAACTTCTCCCTCGCTGAAAAATGTTCATTTGCTGAAAATCAACAAAACCACGAAAAGTTCTTGTATTTGAAGATAAAATCTTTTTGCTTTGAAGAAGAAAGATCTGGCTGACTGAAATAAGTTCATTGGATGAAAACCAACAAAAATTGACAAGAACCACGAAAAGTTCTTGTATTTTAAGATAAAATCTGACGCTATTAAAGAAAAAACTTCTCCCTCGCTGAAATATGTTCATTTGCTGAAAATCAACAAAACCACGAAAAGTTCTTGTATTTGAAGATAAAATCTTTTTGCTTTGAAGAAGAAAGATCTGGCTGACTGAAATAAGTTCATTGGATGAAAACCAACAAAAATTGACAAGAACCACGAAAAGTTCTTGTATTTTAAGATAAAATCTGACGCTATTGAAGAAAAAACTTCTCCCTCGCTGAAATATGTTCATTTGCTGAAAATCAACAAAAGCACGAAAAGTTCTTGTATTTGAAGATAAAATCTTTTTGCTTTGAAGAAGAAAGATCGAGCTGACTGAAACAAGTTCATAAGATGAAAACCAACAAAATTTGATTAGAACCACGAAAAGTTCTTGTATTTTAAGATAAAATCTGACGCTATTAAAGAAAAAACTTCTCGCTCGCTGAAATATGTTCATTTGCTGAAAATCAACAAAACCACGAAAAGTTCTTGTATTTGAAGATAAAATCTTTTTGCTTTGAAGAAGAAAGATCTAGCTGACTGAAATAAGTTCATAAGATGAAAACCAACAAAAATTGACAAGAACCACGAAAAGTTCTTGTATTTTAAGATAAAATCTGACGCTATTAAAGAAAAAACTTCTCCCTCGCTGAAATATGTTCATTTGCTGAAAATCAACAAAACCACGAAAAGTTCTTGTATTTGAAGATAAAATCTTTTTGCTTTGAAGAAGAAAGATCCAGCTGACTGAAATAAGTTCATAAGATGAAAACTAACAAAAATTGACAAGAACCACGAAAAGTTCTTGTATTTTAAGATAAAATCTTACGCTATTGAAGAAAAAACATCTCCCTCGCTGAAATATGTTCATTTGCTGAAAATCAACAAAACCACGAAAAGTTCTTGTATTTGAAGATAAAATCTTTTTGCTTTCAAGAAGAAAGATCCAGCTGACTGAAATAAGTTCATTGGATGAAAACCAACAAAAATTGACAAGAACCACGAAAAGTTCTTGTATTTTAAGATAAAATCTGACGCTATTAAAGAAAAAACTTCTCCCTCGCTGAAATATGTTCATTTGCTGAAAATCAACAAAACCACGAAAAGTTCTTGTGTTTGAAGATAAAATCTTTTTGCTTTGAAGAAGAAAGATCTAGCTGACTGAAATAAGTTCATTGGATGAAAACCAACAAAAATTGACAAGAACCACGAAAAGTTCTTGTATTTTAAGATAAAATCTGACGCTATTGAAGAAAAAACTTCTCGCTCGCTGAAATATGTTCATTTGCTGAAAATCAACAAAACCACGAAAAGTTCTTGTCTTTGAAGATAAAATCTTTTTGCTTTGAAGAAGAAAGATCTGGCTGACTGAAATAAGTTCATTGGATGAAAACCAACAAAAATTGACAAGAACCACGAAAAGTTCTTGTATTTTAAGATAAAATCTGACGCTATTGAAGAAAAAACTTCTCCCTCGCTGAAATATGTTCATTTGCTGAAAATCAACAAAACCACGAAAAGTTCTTGTATTTGAAGATAAAATCTTTTTGCTTTGAAGAAGAAAGATCGAGCTGACTGAAATAAGTTCATAAGATGAAAACCAACAAAATTTGATTAGAACCACGAAAAGTTCTTGTATTTGAAGATAAAATCTTTTTGCTTTCAAGAAGAAAGATCCAGCTGACTGAAATAAGTTCATTGGATGAAAACCAACAAAAATTGACAAGAACCACGAAAAGTTCTTGTATTTTAATCTGAAATCTGACGCTTTTAAAGAAAAAACTTCTCGCTCGCTGAAATATGATCATTTGCTGAAAATCAACAAAACCACGAAAAGTTCTTGTATTTGAAGATAAAATCTTTTTGCTTTGAAGAAGAAAGATCGAGCTGACTGAAATAAGTTCATTGGATGAAAACCAACAAAAATTGACAAGAACCACGAAAAGTTCTTGAATTTAAGATAAAATCTGACGCTATTAAAGAAAAAACTTCTACCTCGCTGAAATATGTTCATTTGCTGACAATCAACAAAACCACGAAAAGTTCTTGTATTTGAAGATAAAATCTTTTTGCTTTGAAGAAGAAAGATCGAGCTGACTGAAATAAGTTCATAAGATGAAAACCAACAAAAATTGACAAGAACCACGAAAAGTTTTTGTATTTTAAGATAAAATCTGACGCTATTAAAGAAAAAACTTCTCGCTCGCTGAAATATGTTCATGTGCTGAAAATCAACAAAGTCACGAAAAATTCTTGTATTTGAAGATAAAATCTTTTTGCTTTGAAGAAGAAAGATCGAGCTGAATGAAATAAGTTCATCAGATGAAAACCAACAAAAATTGACAAGAACCATGAAAAGTTTTTGTATTTTAAGATAAAATCTGACGCTATTAAAGAAAAAACTTCTCGCTCGCTGAAATATGTTCATTTGCTGAAAATCAACAAAATCACGAAAAGTTCTTGTATTTGAAGATAAAATCTTTTTGCTTTGAAGAAGAAAGATCGAGCTGAATGAAATAAGTTCATCAGATGAAAACCAACGAAAATTGACAAGAACCACGAAATGTTCTTGTATTTTAAGATAAAATCTTACGCTATTAAAGAAAAAACTTCCAGCTCGCTGAAATATGTTCATTTGCTGAAAATCAACAAAACCACGAAAAGTTCTTGTATTTGAAGATAAAATCTTTTTGCTTTGAAGAAGAAAGATCCAGCTGACTGAAATAAGTTCATAAGATGAAAACTAACAAAAATTGACAAGAACCACGAAAAGTTCTTGTCTTTTCAGGTAAAATCTGATGCTTTTAAAGAAAAAACTTCTCGCTCGCTGTAATATGTTCATTTGCTGAAAATCATCAAAACCACGAAAAGTTCTTGTATTTGAAGATAAAATCTTTTTGCTTTGTAGAAGAAAGATCTAGCTGACTGAAATAAGTTCATAAGATGAAAACTAACAAAAATTGACAAGAACCACGAAAACTTCTTGTATTTTAAGATAAAATCTGACGCTATTAAAGAAAAAACTTCTCCCTCGCTGAAATATGTTCATTTGCTGAAAATCGACAAAACCACGAAAAGTTCTTGTGTTTGAAGATAAAATCTTTTTGCTTTGAAGAAGAAAGATCCAGGTGACTGAAATAAGTTCATAAGATGAAAACTAACAAAAATTGACAAAAACCACGAAAAGTTCTTGTTTTTGAAGATAAAATCTTTTTACTTTGAAGAAGAAAGATCTGGCTGACTGAAATAAGTTCATTTGATGAAAATGAACGAAAATTGACAAGAACCACGAAAAGTTTTTGTATTTTAAGATAAAATCTGACGCTATTAAAGAAAAAACTTCTCGCTCGCTGAAATATGTTCATTTGCTGAAAATCAACAAAACCACGAAAAGTTCTTGTGTTTGAAGATAAAATCTTTTTGCTTTGAAGAAGAAAGATCGAGCTGACTGAAATAAGTTCATCAGATGAAAACCAACAAAAATTGACAAGAACCACGAAAAGTTCTTGTATTTTAAGATAAAATCTGACGCTATTAAAGAAAAAACTTCTCCCTCGCTGAAATATGTTCATTTGCTGAAAATCAACAAAACCACGAAAAGTTCTTGTATTTGAAGATAAAATCTTTTTGCTTTGAAGAAGAAAGATCCAGCTGACTGAAATAAGTTCATTGGATGAAAACCAACAAAAATTGACAAGAACCACGAAAAGCTCTTGTATTTTAAGATAAAATCTGACGCTATTAAACAAAAATCTTCTCCCTCGCTGAAATATGTTCATTTGCTGAAAATCAACAAAACCACGAAAAGTTCTTGTATTTGAAGATAAAATCTTTTTGCTTTGAAGAAGAAAGATCTCGCTGACTGAAATAAGTTCATTGGATGAAAACAAACAAAAATTGATAAGAACCACGAAAAGTTCTTGTATTTTAAGATAAAATCTGACGCTATTAAAGAAAAAACTTCTCCCTCGCTGAAATATGTTCATTTGCTGAAAATCAACAAAACCACGAAAAGTTCTTGTATTTGAAGATAAAATCTTTTTGCTTTAAAGAAGAAAGATCGAGCTGACTGAAATAAATTCATTTGATGAAAATCAACAAAAATTGACAAGAACCACGAAAAGTTTTTGTATTTTAAGATAAAATCTGACGCTATTGAAGAAAAAACTTCTCGCTCGCTGAAATATGTTCATTTGCTGAAAATCAACAAAATCACGAAAAGTTCTTGTATTTGAAGATAAAATCTTTTTGCTTTGAAGAAGAAAGATCGAGCTGACTGAAATAAGTTCATAAGTTGAAAACCAACAAAAATTGACAAGAACCACGAAAAGTTCTTGTATTTTAAGATAAAATCTTACGCTTTTAAAGAAAAAACTTCTCGCTCGCTGAAATATGTTCATTTGCTGAAAATCAACAAAACAACGAAAAGTTATTGTATTTGAAGATAAAATCTTTTTGCTTTGAAGAAGAAAGATCTAGCTGACTGAAATAAGTTCATAAGATGAAAACCAACAAAAATTGACAAGAACCACGAAAAGTTCTTGTATTTTAAGATAAAATCTGACGCTCTTGAAGAAAAAACTTCACCCTCGCTGAAATATGTTAATTTGCTGAAAATCAACAAAATCACGAAAAGTTCTTGTCTTTGAAGATAAAATCTTTTTGCTTTGAAGAAGAAAGATCCAGCTGACTGAAATAAGTTCATAAGATGAAAACTAACAAAAATTGACAAGAACCACGAAAAGTTCTTGTATTTTAAGATAAAATCTGACGCGAATAAAGAAAAAACTTCTCGCTCGCTGAAATATGTTGATTTGCTGAAAATCAACAAAACCACGAAAAGTTCTTGCATTTGAAGATAAAATCTTTTTGCTTTCAAGAAGAAAGATCTTGCTGACTGAAATAAGTTCATTGGATGAAAACCAACAAAAATTGACAAGAACCACGAAAAGTTCTTGTATTTTAATCTGAAATCTGACGCTTTCAAAGAAAAAACTTCTCGCTCGCTGAAATATGATCATTTGCTGAAAATCAACAAAACCACGAAAAGTTCTTGTATTTGAAGATAAAATCTTTTTGCTTTGAAGAAGAAAGATCGAGCTGACTGAAATAAGTTCATTGGATGAAAACCAACAAAAATTGACAAGAACCACGAAAAGTTCTTGAATTTAAGATAAAATCTGACGCTATTAAAGAAAAAACTTCTACCTCGCTGAAATATGTTCATTTGCTGACAATCAACAAAACCACGAAAAGTTCTTGTATTTGAAGATAAAATCTTTTTGCTTTGAAGAAGAAAGATCGAGCTGACTGAAATAAGTTCATAAGATGAAAACCAACAAAAATTGACAAGAACCACGAAAAGTTTTTGTATTTTAAGATAAAATCTGACGCTATTAAAGAAAAAACTTCTCGCTCGCTGAAATATGTTCATGTGCTGAAAATCAACAAAGTCACGAAAAATTCTTGTATTTGAAGATAAAATCTTTTTGCTTTGAAGAAGAAAGATCGAGCTGAATGAAATAAGTTCATCAGATGAAAACCAACAAAAATTGACAAGAACCATGAAAAGTTTTTGTATTTTAAGATAAAATCTGACGCTATTAAAGAAAAAACTTCTCGCTCGCTGAAATATGTTCATTTGCTGAAAATCAACAAAATCACGAAAAGTTCTTGTATTTGAAGATAAAATCTTTTTGCTTTGAAGAAGAAAGATCGAGCTGAATGAAATAAGTTCATCAGATGAAAACCAACGAAAATTGACAAGAACCACGAAATGTTCTTGTATTTTAAGATAAAATCTTACGCTATTAAAGAAAAAACTTCCAGCTCGCTGAAATATGTTCATTTGCTGAAAATCAACAAAACCACGAAAAGTTCTTGTATTTGAAGATAAAATCTTTTTGCTTTGAAGAAGAAAGATCCAGCTGACTGAAATAAGTTCATAAGATGAAAACTAACAAAAATTGACAAGAACCACGAAAAGTTCTTGTCTTTTCAGGTAAAATCTGATGCTTTTAAAGAAAAAACTTCTCGCTCGCTGTAATATGTTCATTTGCTGAAAATCATCAAAACCACGAAAAGTTCTTGTATTTGAAGATAAAATCTTTTTGCTTTGTAGAAGAAAGATCTAGCTGACTGAAATAAGTTCATAAGATGAAAACTAACAAAAATTGACAAGAACCACGAAAACTTCTTGTATTTTAAGATAAAATCTGACGCTATTAAAGAAAAAACTTCTCCCTCGCTGAAATATGTTCATTTGCTGAAAATCGACAAAACCACGAAAAGTTCTTGTGTTTGAAGATAAAATCTTTTTGCTTTGAAGAAGAAAGATCCAGGTGACTGAAATAAGTTCATAAGATGAAAACTAACAAAAATTGACAAAAACCACGAAAAGTTCTTGTTTTTGAAGATAAAATCTTTTTACTTTGAAGAAGAAAGATCTGGCTGACTGAAATAAGTTCATTTGATGAAAATGAACGAAAATTGACAAGAACCACGAAAAGTTTTTGTATTTTAAGATAAAATCTGACGCTATTAAAGAAAAAACTTCTCGCTCGCTGAAATATGTTCATTTGCTGAAAATCAACAAAACCACGAAAAGTTCTTGTGTTTGAAGATAAAATCTTTTTGCTTTGAAGAAGAAAGATCGAGCTGACTGAAATAAGTTCATCAGATGAAAACCAACAAAAATTGACAAGAACCACGAAAAGTTCTTGTATTTTAAGATAAAATCTTACGCTATTAAAGAAAAAACTTCCAGCTCGCTGAAATATGTTCATTTGCTGAAAATCAACAAAATCACGAAAAGTTCTTGTATTTGAAGATAAAATCTTTTTGATTTGAAGAAGAAAGATCGAGCTGACTGAAATAAGTTCATCAGATGAAAACCAACAAAAATTGACAAGAACCACGAAAAGTTCTTGTATTTTAAGATAAAATCTTACGCTATTAAAGAAAAAACTTCCAGCTCGCTGAAATATGTTCATTTGCTGAAAATCAACAAAACCACGAAAATTTCTTGTATTTGAAGATAAAATCTTCTTGCTTTCAAGAAGAAAGATCGAGCTGACTGAAATAAGTTCATTGGATGAAAACCAACAAAAATTGACAAGAACCACGAAAAGTTCTTGTATTTTAAGATAAAATCTGACGCTAATAAAGAAAAAACTTCTCGCTCGCTGAAATATGTTCATTTGCTTGAAAATCAACAAAACCACGAAAAGTTCTTGTATTTGAAGATAAAATCTTTTTGCTTTGAAGAAGAAAGATCGAGCTGACTGAAATCAGTTCATCAGATGAAAACCAACAAAAATTGACAAGAACCACGAAAAGTTCTTGTATTTTAAGATAAAATCTGACGCTATTAAAGAAAAAACTTCTCGCTCGCTGAAATATGTTCATTTGCTGAAAATCAACAAAACCACGAAAAGTTCTTGTATTTGAAGATAAAATCTTTTTGCTTTGAAGAAGAAAGATCTAGCTGACTGAAATAAGTTCATTGGATGAAAACTAACAAAAATTGACAAGAACCACGAAAAGTTCTTGTATTTTAAGCTAAAATCTGACGCTTCTAAACAAAAAACTTCTCGCTCGCTGAAATATGTTCATTTGCTGAAAATCATCAAAACCACGAAAAGTTCTTGTATTTGAAGATAAAATCTTTTTGCTTTGAAGAAGAAAGATCTAGCTGACTGAAATAAGTTCATTGGATGAAAACTAACAAAAATTGACAAGAAGCACGAAAAGTTCTTGTATTTTAAGATAAAATCTGACGCTATTAAAGAAAAAACTTCTCCCTCGCTGAAATATGTTCATTTGCTGAAAATCAACAAAACCACGAAAAGTTCTTGTATTTGAAGATAAAATCTTTTTGCTTTCAAGAAGAAAGATCGAGCTGACTGAAATAAGTTCATTGGATGAAAATCAACAAAAATTGACAAGAACCACGAAAAGTTCTTGTATTTTAAGATAAAATCTGACGCTAATAAAGAAAAAACTTCTCGCTCGCTGAAATATGTTCATTTGCTGAAAATCAACAAAACCATGAAAAGTTCTTGCATTTGAAGATAAAATCTTTTTCCTTTCAAGAAGTAAGATCTTGCTGACTGAAATAAGTTCATTGGATGAAAACCAACAAAAATTGACAAGAACCACGAAAAGTTCTTGTATTTTAAGATAAAATCTGACGCGATTAAAGAAAAAACTTCTCCCTCGCTGAAATATGTTCATTTGCTGAAAATCAACAAAACCATGAAAAGTTCTTGTATTTGAAGATAAAATCTTTTTGCTTTGAAGAAGAAAGATCGAGCTGAATGAAATAAGTTCATAAGATGAAAATCAACAAAAATTGACAAGAACCACGAAAAGTTCTTGCATTTTAAGATAAAATCTTACGCTATTAAAGAAAAAACTTCTCCCTCGCTGAAATATGTTCATTTGCTGAAAATCAACAAAACCACGAAAAGTTCTTGTATTTGAAGATAAAATCTGACGCTATTAAAGAAAAAACTTCTCCCTCGCTGAAATATGTTCATTTGCTGAAAATCAACAAAACCACGAAAAGTTCTTGTATTTGAAGATAAAATCTTTTTGCTTTGAAGAAGAAAGATCTAGCTGACTGAAATAAGTTCATTTGATGCAAATCAACAAAAATTGACAAGAACCACGAAAAGTTCTTGTATTTTAAGATAAAATCTGACGCTATTAAAAAAAAACTTCTCGCTCGCTGAAATATGTTCATTTGCTGAAAATCAACAAAATCACGAAAAGTTCTTGTATTTGAAGATAAAATCTTTTTGCTTTCAAGAAGAAAGATCGAGCTGACTGAAATAAGTTCATAAGATGAAAACCAACAAAAATTGACAAGTACCATGAAAAGTTCTTGTATTTTAAGATAAAATCTGACGCTATTAAAGAAAAAACTTCTCGCTCGCTGAAATATGTTCATTTGCTGAAAATCAACAAAACCACGAAAAGTTCTTGCATTTGAAGATAAAATCTTTTTGCTTTCAAGAAGAAAGATCTTGCTGACTGAAATAAGTTCATTGGATGTAAACCAACAAAAATTGACAAGAACCACGAAAAGTTCTTGTATTTTAAGCTAAAATCTGACGCTTTTAAAGAAAAAACTTCTCGCTCGCTGAAACATGTTCATTTGCTGAAAATCAACAAAACCACGAAAAGTTCTTGTATTTGAAGATAAAATCTTTTTGCTTTGAAGAAGAAAGATCTGGCTGACTGAAATAAGTTCATTGGATGAAAGCCAACAAAAATTGACAAGAACCACGAAAAGTTCTTGTATTTTAAGATAAAATCTGACGCGATTAAAGAAAAAACATCTCCCTCGCTGAAATATGTTCATTTGCTGAAAATCAACAAAACCACGAAAGTTCTTGTATTTGAAGATAAAATCTTTTTGCTTTGAAGAAGAAAGATCTAGCTGACTGAAATAAGTTCATTGGATGAAAACCAACAAAAATTGACAAGAACCACGAAAAGTTCTTGTATTTTAAGATAAAATCTGACGCTATTAAAGAAAAAACTTCTCCCTCGCTGAAATATGTTCATTTGCTGAAAATCAACAAAACCACGAAAAGTTCTTGCATTTGAAGATAAAATCTTTTTGCTTTGAAGAAGAAAGATCTAGCTGACTGAAATAAGTTCATAAAATGAAAACTAACAAAAATTGACAAGAACCACGAAAAGTTCTTGTATTTTAAGATAAAATCTGACGCGATTAAAGAAAAAATTTCTCGCTCGCTGAAATATGTTCATTTGCTGAAAATCAACAAAACCACGAAAAGTTCTTGTATTTGAAGATAAAATCTTTTTGCTTTGAAGAAGAAAGATCTAGCTGACTGAAATAAGTTTATGGGATGCAAACTAACAAAAATTGACAAGAACCACGAAAAGTTCTTGTATTTTAAGATAAAATCTGACGCTATTAAAGAAAAAACTTCTCCCTCGCTGAAATATGTTCATTTGCTGAAAATCAACAAAACCACGAAAAGTTCTTGTATTTGAAGATAAAATCTTTTTGCTTTGAAGAAGAAAGATCGAGCTGACTGAAATAAGTTCATTTGATGAAAATCAACAAAAATTGACAAGAACCACGAAAAGTTTTTGTATTTTAAGATAAAATCTGACGCTATTAAAGAAAAAACTTCTCGCTCACTGAAATATGTTCATTTGCTGAAAATCAACAAAATCACGAAAAGTTCTTGTATTTGAAGATAAAATCTTTTTGCTTTGAAGAAGAAAGATCGAACTGAATGAAATAAGTTCATCAGATGAAAACCAACAAAAATTGACAAGAACCACGAAAAGTTCTTGTATTTTAAGATAAAATCTGACGCTAATAAAGAAAAAACTTCTCGCTCGCTGAAATATGTTCATTTGCTGAAAATCAACAAAACCACAAAAAGTTCTTGCATTTGAAGATAAAATCTTTTTGCTTTCAAGAAGAAAGATCTTGCTGACTGAAATAAGTTCATTGGATGAAAACCAACAAAAATTGACAAGAACCACGAAAAGTTCTTGTATTTTAATCTGAAATCTGACGCTTTTAAAGAAAAAACTTCTCGCTCGCTGAAATATGATCATTTGCTGAAAATCAACAAAACCACGAAAAGTTCTTGTATTTGAAGGTAAAATCTTTTTGCTTTGAAGAAGAAAGATCGAGCTGACTGAAATAAGTTCATTGGATGAAAACCAACAAAAATTGACAAGAACCACGAAAAGTTCTTGAATTTAAGATAAAATCTGACGCTATTAAAGAAAAAACTTCTCCCTCGCTGAAATATGTTCATTTGCTGACAATCAACAAAACCACGAAAAGTTCTTGTATTTGAAGATAAAATCTTTTTGCTTTGAAGAAGAAAGATCGAACTGAATGAAATAAGTTCATAAGATGAAAACTAACAAAAATTGACAAGAACCACGAAAAGGTCTTGTATTTTAAGATAAAATCTTACGCTATTGAAGAAAAAACTTCTAGCTCGCTGAAATATGTTCATTTGCTGAAAATCAACAAAACCACGAAAAGTTCTCGTATTTGAAGATAAAATCTTTTTGCTTTGAAGAAGAAAGATCTAGCTGACTGAAATAAGTTCATAAGATGAAAACCAACAAAATTTGATTAGTACCACGAAAAGTTCTTGTATTTTAAGATAAAATCTGATGCTATTGAAGAAAAAACTTCTCGCTCGCTGAAATATGTTCATTTGCTGAAAATCAACAAAACCACGAAAAGTTCTTGTATTTGAAGATAAAATCTTTTTGCTTTCAAGAAGAAAGATCAAGCTGACTGAAATACGTTCATTGGATGAAAACCAACAAAAATTGACAAGAACCACGAAAAGTTCTTGTATTTTAAGATAAAATCTTACGCTATTGAAGAAAAAACATCTCCCTCGCTGAAATATGTTCATTTGCAGAAAATCAACAAAACCACGAAAAGTTCTTGTATTTGAAGATAAAATCTTTTTGCTTTCAAGAAAAAAGATCTAGCTGACTGAAATAAGTTCATTGGATGCAAACCAACAAAAATTGACAAGAACCACGAAAAGTTCTTGTATTTTAAGATAAAATCTGACGCTATTAAAGAAAAAACTTCTCCCTCGCTGAAATATGTTCATTTGCTGAAAATCAACAAAACCACGAAAAGTTCTTGTATTTGAAGATAAAATCTTTTTGCTTTGAAGAAGAAAGATCTAGCTGACTGAAATAAGTTCATTTGATGAAAATCAACAAAAATTGACAAGAACCACGAAAAGTTTTTGTATTTTAAGATAAAATCTGACGCTATTGAAGAAAAAACTTCTCCCTCGCTGAAAAATGTTCATTTGCTGAAAATCAACAAAACCACGAAAAGTTCTTGTATTTGAAGATAAAATCTTTTTGCTTTGAAGAAGAAAGATCTGGCTGACTGAAATAAGTTCATTGGATGAAAACCAACAAAAATTGACAAGAACCACGAAAAGTTCTTGTATTTTAAGATAAAATCTGACGCTATTAAAGAAAAAACTTCTCCCTCGCTGAAATATGTTCATTTGCTGAAAATCAACAAAACCACGAAAAGTTCTTGTATTTGAAGATAAAATCTTTTTGCTTTGAAGAAGAAAGATCTGGCTGACTGAAATAAGTTCATTGGATGAAAACCAACAAAAATTGACAAGAACCACGAAAAGTTCTTGTATTTTAAGATAAAATCTGACGCTATTGAAGAAAAAACTTCTCCCTCGCTGAAATATGTTCATTTGCTGAAAATCAACAAAAGCACGAAAAGTTCTTGTATTTGAAGATAAAATCTTTTTGCTTTGAAGAAGAAAGATCGAGCTGACTGAAACAAGTTCATAAGATGAAAACCAACAAAATTTGATAAGAACCACGAAAAGTTCTTGTATTTTAAGATAAAATCTGACGCTATTAAAGAAAAAACTTCTCGCTCGCTGAAATATGTTCATTTGCTGAAAATCAACAAAACCACGAAAAGTTCTTGTATTTGAAGATAAAATCTTTTTGCTTTGAAGAAGAAAGATCTAGCTGACTGAAATAAGTTCATAAGATGAAAACCAACAAAAATTGACAAGAACCACGAAAAGTTCTTGTATTTTAAGATAAAATCTGACGCTATTAAAGAAAAAACTTCTCCCTCGCTGAAATATGTTCATTTGCTGAAAATCAACAAAACCACGAAAAGTTCTTGTATTTGAAGATAAAATCTTTTTGCTTTGAAGAAGAAAGATCCAGCTGACTGAAATAAGTTCATAAGATGAAAACTAACAAAAATTGACAAGAACCACGAAAAGTTCTTGTATTTTAAGATAAAATCTTACGCTATTGAAGAAAAAACATCTCCCTCGCTGAAATATGTTCATTTGCTGAAAATCAACAAAACCACGAAAAGTTCTTGTATTTGAAGATAAAATCTTTTTGCTTTCAAGAAGAAAGATCCAGCTGACTGAAATAAGTTCATTGGATGAAAACCAACAAAAATTGACAAGAACCACGAAAAGTTCTTGTATTTTAAGATAAAATCTGACGCTATTAAAGAAAAAACTTCTCCCTCGCTGAAATATGTTCATTTGCTGAAAATCAACAAAACCACGAAAAGTTCTTGTGTTTGAAGATAAAATCTTTTTGCTTTGAAGAAGAAAGATCTAGCTGACTGAAATAAGTTCATTGGATGAAAACCAACAAAAATTGACAAGAACCACGAAAAGTTCTTGTATTTTAAGATAAAATCTGACGCTATTGAAGAAAAAACTTCTCGCTCGCTGAAATATGTTCATTTGCTGAAAATCAACAAAACCACGAAAAGTTCTTGTCTTTGAAGATAAAATCTTTTTGCTTTGAAGAAGAAAGATCTGGCTGACTGAAATAAGTTCATTGGATGAAAACCAACAAAAATTGACAAGAACCACGAAAAGTTCTTGTATTTTAAGATAAAATCTGACGCTATTGAAGAAAAAACTTCTCCCTCGCTGAAATATGTTCATTTGCTGAAAATCAACAAAACCACGAAAAGTTCTTGTATTTGAAGATAAAATCTTTTTGCTTTGAAGAAGAAAGATCGAGCTGACTGAAATAAGTTCATAAGATGAAAACCAACAAAATTTGATTAGAACCACGAAAAGTTCTTGTATTTGAAGATAAAATCTTTTTGCTTTCAAGAAGAAAGATCCAGCTGACTGAAATAAGTTCATTGGATGAAAACCAACAAAAATTGACAAGAACCACGAAAAGTTCTTGTATTTTAATCTGAAATCTGACGCTTTTAAAGAAAAAACTTCTCGCTCGCTGAAATATGATCATTTGCTGAAAATCAACAAAACCACGAAAAGTTCTTGTATTTGAAGATAAAATCTTTTTGCTTTGAAGAAGAAAGATCGAGCTGACTGAAATAAGTTCATTGGATGAAAACCAACAAAAATTGACAAGAACCACGAAAAGTTCTTGAATTTAAGATAAAATCTGACGCTATTAAAGAAAAAACTTCTACCTCGCTGAAATATGTTCATTTGCTGACAATCAACAAAACCACGAAAAGTTCTTGTATTTGAAGATAAAATCTTTTTGCTTTGAAGAAGAAAGATCGAGCTGACTGAAATAAGTTCATAAGATGAAAACCAACAAAAATTGACAAGAACCACGAAAAGTTTTTGTATTTTAAGATAAAATCTGACGCTATTAAAGAAAAAACTTCTCGCTCGCTGAAATATGTTCATGTGCTGAAAATCAACAAAGTCACGAAAAATTCTTGTATTTGAAGATAAAATCTTTTTGCTTTGAAGAAGAAAGATCGAGCTGAATGAAATAAGTTCATCAGATGAAAACCAACAAAAATTGACAAGAACCATGAAAAGTTTTTGTATTTTAAGATAAAATCTGACGCTATTAAAGAAAAAACTTCTCGCTCGCTGAAATATGTTCATTTGCTGAAAATCAACAAAATCACGAAAAGTTCTTGTATTTGAAGATAAAATCTTTTTGCTTTGAAGAAGAAAGATCGAGCTGAATGAAATAAGTTCATCAGATGAAAACCAACGAAAATTGACAAGAACCACGAAATGTTCTTGTATTTTAAGATAAAATCTTACGCTATTAAAGAAAAAACTTCCAGCTCGCTGAAATATGTTCATTTGCTGAAAATCAACAAAACCACGAAAAGTTCTTGTATTTGAAGATAAAATCTTTTTGCTTTGAAGAAGAAAGATCCAGCTGACTGAAATAAGTTCATAAGATGAAAACTAACAAAAATTGACAAGAACCACGAAAAGTTCTTGTCTTTTCAGGTAAAATCTGATGCTTTTAAAGAAAAAACTTCTCGCTCGCTGTAATATGTTCATTTGCTGAAAATCATCAAAACCACGAAAAGTTCTTGTATTTGAAGATAAAATCTTTTTGCTTTGTAGAAGAAAGATCTAGCTGACTGAAATAAGTTCATAAGATGAAAACTAACAAAAATTGACAAGAACCACGAAAACTTCTTGTATTTTAAGATAAAATCTGACGCTATTAAAGAAAAAACTTCTCCCTCGCTGAAATATGTTCATTTGCTGAAAATCGACAAAACCACGAAAAGTTCTTGTGTTTGAAGATAAAATCTTTTTGCTTTGAAGAAGAAAGATCCAGGTGACTGAAATAAGTTCATAAGATGAAAACTAACAAAAATTGACAAAAACCACGAAAAGTTCTTGTTTTTGAAGATAAAATCTTTTTACTTTGAAGAAGAAAGATCTGGCTGACTGAAATAAGTTCATTTGATGAAAATGAACGAAAATTGACAAGAACCACGAAAAGTTTTTGTATTTTAAGATAAAATCTGACGCTATTAAAGAAAAAACTTCTCGCTCGCTGAAATATGTTCATTTGCTGAAAATCAACAAAACCACGAAAAGTTCTTGTGTTTGAAGATAAAATCTTTTTGCTTTGAAGAAGAAAGATCGAGCTGACTGAAATAAGTTCATCAGATGAAAACCAACAAAAATTGACAAGAACCACGAAAAGTTCTTGTATTTTAAGATAAAATCTTACGCTATTAAAGAAAAAACTTCCAGCTCGCTGAAATATGTTCATTTGCTGAAAATCAACAAAATCACGAAAAGTTCTTGTATTTGAAGATAAAATCTTTTTGATTTGAAGAAGAAAGATCGAGCTGACTGAAATAAGTTCATCAGATGAAAACCAACAAAAATTGACAAGAACCACGAAAAGTTCTTGTATTTTAAGATAAAATCTTACGCTATTAAAGAAAAAACTTCCAGCTCGCTGAAATATGTTCATTTGCTGAAAATCAACAAAACCACGAAAATTTCTTGTATTTGAAGATAAAATCTTCTTGCTTTCAAGAAGAAAGATCTAGCTGACTGAAATAAGTTCATTGGATGAAAACCAACAAAAATTGACAAGAACCACGAAAAGTTCTTGTATTTTAAGATAAAATCTGACGCTAATAAAGAAAAAACTTCTCGCTCGCTGAAATATGTTCATTTGCTTGAAAATCAACAAAACCACGAAAAGTTCTTGTATTTGAAGATAAAATCTTTTTGCTTTGAAGAAGAAAGATCGAGCTGACTGAAATCAGTTCATCAGATGAAAACCAACAAAAATTGACAAGAACCACGAAAAGTTCTTGTATTTTAAGATAAAATCTGACGCTATTAAAGAAAAAACTTCTCGCTCGCTGAAATATGTTCATTTGCTGAAAATCAACAAAACCACGAAAAGTTCTTGTATTTGAAGATAAAATCTTTTTGCTTTGAAGAAGAAAGATCCAGCTGACTGAAATAAGTTCATAAGATGAAAACTAACAAAAATTGACAAGAACCACGAAAAGTTCTTGTATTTTAAGCTAAAATCTGACGCTTCTAAACAAAAAACTTCTCGCTCGCTGAAATATGTTCATTTGCTGAAAATCATCAAAACCACGAAAAGTTCTTGTATTTGAAGATAAAATCTTTTTGCTTTGAAGAAGAAAGATCTAGCTGACTGAAATAAGTTCATTGGATGAAAACTAACAAAAATTGACAAGAAGCACGAAAAGTTCTTGTATTTTAAGATAAAATCTGACGCTATTAAAGAAAAAACTTCTCCCTCGCTGAAATATGTTCATTTGCTGAAAATCAACAAAACCACGAAAATTTCTTGTATTTGAAGATAAAATCTTTTTGCTTTGAAGAAGAAAGATCTAGCTGACTGAAATAAGTTCATTTGATTAAAATCAACAAAAATTGACAAGAACCACGAAAAGTTTTTGTATTTTAAGATAAAATCTGACGCTATTAAAGAAAAAACTTCTCCCTCGCTGAAATATGTTCATTTGCTGAAAATCAACAAAACCACGAAAAGTTCTTGTATTTGAAGATAAAATCTTTTTGCTTTGAAGAAGAAAGATCTAGCTGACTGAAATAAGTTCATTTGATTAAAATCAACAAAAATTGACAAGAACCACGAAAAGTTTTTGTATTTTAAGATAAAATCTGACGCTATTAAAGAAAAAACTTCTCGCTCGCTGAAATATGTTCATTTGCTGAAAATCAACAAAACCACGAAAATTTCTTGTTTTTGAAGATAAAATCTTTTTGCTTTCAAGAAGAAAGATCCAGCTGACTGAAATAAGTTCATTGGATGAAAACCAACAAAAATTGACAAGAACCACGAAAAGTTCTTGTATTTTAAGATAAAATCTGACGCTAATAAAGAAAAAACTTCTCGCTCGCTGAAATATGTTCATTTGCTGAAAATCAACAAAACCACGAAAAGTTCTTGTATTTGAAGATAAAATCTTTTTGCTTTCAAGAAGAAAGATCTTCTGACTGAAATAAGTTCATTGGATGAAAACCAACAAAAATTGACAAGAACCACGAAAAGTTCTTGTATTTTAAGCTAAAATCTGACGCTTTTAAAGAAAAAACTTCTCGCTCGCTGAAATATGTTCATTTGCAGAAAATCAACAAAACCACGAAAAGTTCTCGTATTTGAAGATAAAACCTTTTTGCTTTGAAGAAGAAAGATCTGGCTGACTGAAATAAGTTCATTGGATGAAAACCAACAAAAATTGACAAGAACCACGAAAAGTTCTTGAATTTAAGATAAAATCTGACGCTATTAAAGAAAAAACTTCTCCCTCGCTGAAATATGTTCATTTGCTGAAAATCAACAAAACAACGAAAAGTTATTGTATTTGAAGATAAAATCTTTTTGCTTTGAAGAAGAAAGATCCAGCTGACTGAAATAAGTTCATAAGATGAAAACCAACAAAAATTGACAAGAACCACGAAAAGTTCTTGTATTTTAAGCTAAAATCTGACGCTTTTAAAGAAAAAACTTCTCGCTCGCTGAAATATGTTCATTTGCAGAAAATCAACAAAACCACGAAAAGTTCTCGTATTTGAAGATAAAACCTTTTTGCTTTGAAGAAGAAAGATCTGGCTGACTGAAATAAGTTCATTGGATGAAAACCAACAAAAATTGACAAGAACCACGAAAAGTTCTTGAATTTAAGATAAAATCTGACGCTATTAAAGAAAAAACTTCTCCCTCGCTGAAATATGTTCATTTGCTGGAAAATCAACAAAACCACGAAAAGTTCTTGTATTTGAAGATAAAATCTTTTTGCTTTGAAGAAGAAAGATCGAGCTGACTGAAATAAGTTCATTTGATTAAAATCAACAAAAAATGATAAAGAACCACGAAAAGTTTTTGTATTTTAAGATAAAGTCTGACGCTATTAAAGAAAAAACTTCTCGATCGCTGAAATATGTTCATTTGCTGAAAATCAACAAAATCACGAAAAGTTCTTGTATTTGAAGATAAAATCTTTTTGCTTTGAAGAAGAAAGATCCAGCTGACTGAAATAAGTTCATCAGATGAAAACCAACAAAAATTTACAAGAACCACGAAAAGTTCTTGTATTTTAAGCTAAAATCTGACGCTTCTAAACAAAAAACTTCTCGCTCGCTGAAATATGTTCATTTGCTGAAAATCATCAAAACCACGAAAAGTTATTGTATTTGAAGATAAAATCTTTTTGCTTTGAAGAAGAAAGATCTAGCTGACTGAAATAAGTTCATTGGATGAAAACTAACAAAAATTGACAAGAAGCACGAAAAGTTCTTGTATTTTAAGATAAAATCTGACGCTATTAAAGAAAAAACTTCTCCCTCGCTGAAATATGTTCATTTGCTGAAAATCAACAAAACCACGAAAATTTCTTGTATTTGAAGATAAAATCTTTTTGCTTTGAAGAAGCAAGATCTAGCTGACTGAAATAAGTTCATTTGATTAAAATCAACAAAAATTGACAAGAACCACGAAAAGTTTTTGTATTTTAAGATAAAATCTGACGCTATTAAAGAAAAAACTTCTCCCTCGCTGAAATATGTTCATTTGCTGAAAATCAACAAAACCACGAAAAGTTCTTGTATTTGAAGATAAAATCTTTTTGCTTTGAAGAAGAAAGATCTAGCTGACTGAAATAAGTTCATTTGATTAAAATCAACAAAAATTGACAAGAACCACGAAAAGTTTTTGTATTTTAAGATAAAATCTGACGCTATTAAAGAAAAAACTTCTCGCTCGCTGAAATATGTTCATTTGCTGAAAATCAACAAAATCACGAAAAGTTCTTGTATTTGAAGATAAAATCTTTTTGATTTGAAGAAGAAAGATCGAGCTGACTGAAATAAGTTCATCAGATCAAAACCAACAAAAATTGACAAGAACCACGAAAAGTTCTTGTATTTTAAGATAAAATCTTACGCTATTAAAGAAAAAACTTCCAGCTCGCTGAAAGATGTTCATTTGCTGAAAATCAACAAAACCACGAAAATTTCTTGTTTTTGAAGATAAAATCTTTTTGCTTTCAAGAAGAAAGATCCAGCTGACTGAAATAAGTTCATTGGATGAAAACCAACAAAAATTGACAAGAACCACGAAAAGTTCTTGTATTTTAAGATAAAATCTGACGCTAATAAAGAAAAAACTTCTCGCTCGCTGAAATATGTTCATTTGCTGAAAATCAACAAAACCACGAAAAGTTCTTGTATTTGAAGATAAAATCTTTTTGCTTTCAAGAAGAAAGATCTTCTGACTGAAATAAGTTCATTGGATGAAAACCAACAAAAATTGACAAGAACCACGAAAAGTTCTTGTATTTTAAGCTAAAATCTGACGCTTTTAAAGAAAAAACTTCTCGCTCGCTGAAATATGTTCATTTGCAGAAAATCAACAAAACCACGAAAAGTTCTCGTATTTGAAGATAAAACCTTTTTGCTTTGAAGAAGAAAGATCTGGCTGACTGAAATAAGTTCATTGGATGAAAACCAACAAAAATTGACAAGAACCACGAAAAGTTCTTGAATTTAAGATAAAATCTGACGCTATTAAAGAAAAAACTTCTCCCTCGCTGAAATATGTTCATTTGCTGAAAATCAACAAAACAACGAAAAGTTATTGTATTTGAAGATAAAATCTTTTTGCTTTGAAGAAGAAAGATCCAGCTGACTGAAATAAGTTCATAAGATGAAAACCAACAAAAATTGACAAGAACCACGAAAAGTTCTTGTATTTTAAGATAAAATCTGACGCTATTAAAGAAAAAACTTCTCCCTCGCTGAAATATGTTAATTTGCTGAAAATCAACAAAACCACGAAAAGTTCTTGTCTTTGAAGATAAAATCTTTTTGCTTTGATAAGAAAAAACCAGCTGACTGAAATAAGTTCATCAGATGAAAACTAACAAAAATTGACAAGAACCACGAAAAGTTCTTGTATTTTAAGATAAAATCTGACGCTATTAAAGAAAAAACTTCTCCCTCGCTGAAATATGTTCATTTGCTGAAAATCAACAAAACCACGAAAAGTTCTTGTATTTGAAGATAAAATCTTTTTGCTTTGAAGAAGAAAGATCGAGCTGACTGAAATAAGTTCATTTGATTAAAATCAACAAAAAATGATAAAGAACCACGAAAAGTTTTTGTATTTTAAGATAAAATCTGACGCTATTAAAGAAAAAACTTCTCGATCGCTGAAATATGTTCATTTGCTGAAAATCAACAAAATCAAGAAAAGTTCTTGTATTTGAAGATAAAATCTTTTTGCTTTGAAGAAGAAAGATCCAGCTGACTGAAATAAGTTCATCAGATGAAAACCAACAAAAATTTACAAGAACCACGAAAAGTTCTTGTATTTTAAGATAAAATCTTACGCTATTAAAGAAAAAACTTCCAGCTCGCTGAAATATGTTCATTTGCTGAAAATCAACAAAACCACGAAAATTTCTTCTATTTGAAGATAAAATCTTTTTGCTTTCAAGAAGAAAGATCCAGCTGACTGAAATAAGTTCATTGGATGAAAACCAACAAAAATTGACAAGAACCACGAAAAGTTCTTGTATTTTAAGATAAAATCTGACGAGAATAAAGAAAAAACTTCTCGCTCGCTGAAATATGTTGATTTGCTGAAAATCAACAAAACCACGAAAAGTTCTTGCATTTGAAGATAAAATCTTTTTGCTTTGAAGAAGAAAGATCTAGCTGACTGAAATAAGTTCATAAGATGAAAACCAACAAAAATTGACAAGAACCACGAAAAGTTCTTGTATTTTAAGATAAAATCTGACGCTATTAAAGAAAAAACTTCTCCCTCGCTGAAATATGTTCATTTGCTGAAAATCAACAAAACCACGAAAAGTTCTTGTATTTGAAGATAAAATCTTTTTGCTTTGAAGAAGAAAGATCCAGCTGACTGAAATAAGTTCATTGGATGAAAACCAACAAAAATTGACAAGAACCACGAAAAGCTCTTGTATTTTAAGATAAAATCTGACGCTATTAAACAAAAATCTTCTCCCTCGCTGAAATATGTTCATTTGCTGAAAATCAACAAAACCACGAAAAGTTCTTGTATTTGAAGATAAAATCTTTTTGCTTTGAAGAAGAAAGATCTCGCTGACTGAAATAAGTTCATTGGATGAAAACAAACAAAAATTGATAAGAACCACGAAAAGTTCTTGTATTTTAAGATAAAATCTGACGCTATTAAAGAAAAAACTTCTCCCTCGCTGAAATATGTTCATTTGCTGAAAATCAACAAAACCACGAAAAGTTCTTGTATTTGAAGATAAAATCTTTTTGCTTTAAAGAAGAAAGATCGAGCTGACTGAAATAAATTCATTTGATGAAAATCAACAAAAATTGACAAGAACCACGAAAAGTTTTTGTATTTTAAGATAAAATCTGACGCTATTGAAGAAAAAACTTCTCGCTCGCTGAAATATGTTCATTTGCTGAAAATCAACAAAACCACGAAAAGTTCTTGTATTTGAAGATAAAATCTATTTGCTTTGAAGAAGAAAGATCTAGCTGACTGAAATAATTTCATAAGATGAAAACCAACAAAAATTGACAAGAACCACGAAAAGTTCTTGTATTTTAATATAAAATCTGACGCTATTAAAGAAAAAACTTCTCCCTCGCTGAAATATGTTCATTTGCTGAAAATCAACAAAACCACGAAAAGTTCTTGTATTTGAAGATAAAATCTTTTTGCTTTGAAGAAGAAAGATCCAGCTGACTGAAATAAGTTCAAAAGATGAAAACTAACAAAAATTGACAAGAACCACGAAAAGTTCTTGTATTTTAAGATAAAATCTTACGCGATTGAAGAAAAAACTTCTAGCTCGCTGAAATATGTTCATTTGCTGAAAATCAACAAAACCACGAAAGGTTCTTGTATTTGAAGATAAAATCTTTTTGCTTTGAAGAAGAAAGATCTTGCTGACTGAAATAAGTTTATGGGATGAAAACCAACAAAAATTGACAAGAACCACGAAAAGTTCTTGTATTTTAAGATAAAATCTGACGCAAATAAAGAAAAATCTTCTCCCTCGCTGAAATATGTCCATTTGCTGAAAATCAACAAAACCACGAAAAGTTCTTGTATTTGAAGATAAAATCTTTTTGCTTTCAAGAAGAAAGATCGAACTGACTGAAATAAATTCATTGGATGAAAATCAACAAAAATTGACAAGAACCACGAAAAGTTCTTGTATTTTAAGATAAAATCTTACGCTTTTAAAGAAAAAACTTCTCGCTCGCTGAAATATGTTCATTTGCTGAAAATCAACAAAACAACGAAAAGTTATTGTATTTGAAGATAAAATCTTTTTGCTTTGAAGAAGAAAGATCTAGCTGACTGAAATAAGTTCATAAGATGAAAACCAACAAAAATTGACAAGAACCACGAAAAGTTCTTGTATTTTAAGATAAAATCTGACGCTCTTGAAGAAAAAACTTCTCCCTCGCTGAAATATGTTAATTTGCTGAAAATCAACAAAACCACGAAAAGTTCTTGTCTTTGAAGATAAAATCTTTTTGCTTTGAAGAAGAAAGATCCAGCTGACTGAAATAAGTTCATAAGATGAAAACTAACAAAAATTGACAAGAACCACGAAAAGTTCTTGTATTTTAAGATAAAATCTGACGCTATTAAAGAAAAAACTTCTCCCTCGCTGAAATATGTTCATTTGCTGAAAATCAACAAAACCACGAAAATTTCTTGCATTTGAAGATAAAATATTTTTGCTTTCAAGAAGAAAGATCTAGCTGACTGAAATAAGTTCATTGGATGAAAACCAACAAAAATTGACAAGAACCACGAAAAGTTCTTGTATTTTAAGATAAAATCTGACGCGAATAAAGAAAAAACTTCTCGCTCGCTGAAATATGTTGATTTGCTGAAAATCAACAAAACCACGAAAAGTTCTTGCATTTGAAGATAAAATCTTTTTGCTTTCAAGAAGAAAGATCTTGCTGACTGAAATAAGTTCATTGGATGAAAACCAACAAAAATTGACAAGAACCACGAAAAGTTCTTGTATTTTATGCTAAAATCTGACGCTTTCAAAGAAAAAACTTCTCGCTCGCTGAAATATGTTCATTTGCTGAAAATCAACAAAACCACGAAAAGTTCTTGTATTTGAAGATAAAATCTATTTGCTTTGAAGAAGAAAGATCTAGCTGACTGAAATAATTTCACAAGATGAAAACCAACAAAAATTGACAAGAAGCACGAAAAGTTCTTGTATTTTAATATAAAATCTGACGCTATTAAAGAAAAAACTTCTCCCTCGCTGAAATATGTTCATTTGCTGAAAATCAACAAAACCACGAAAAGTTCTTGTATTTGAAGATAAAATCTTTTTGCTTTGAAGAAGAAAGATCCAGCTGACTGAAATAAGTTCAAAAGATGAAAACTAACAAAAATTGACAAGAACCACGAAAAGTTCTTGTATTTTAAGATAAAATCTTACGCGATTGAAGAAAAAACTTCTAGCTCGCTGAAATATGTTCATTTGCTGAAAATCAACAAAACCACGAAAGGTTCTTGTATTTGAAGATAAAATCTTTTTGCTTTGAAGAAGAAAGATCTTGCTGACTGAAATAAGTTTATGGGATGAAAACCAACAAAAATTGACAAGAACCACGAAAAGTTCTTGTATTTTAAGATAAAATCTGACGCAAATAAAGAAAAATCTTCTCCCTCACTGAAATATGTCCATTTGCTGAAAATCAACAAAACCACGAAAAGTTCTTGTATTTGAAGATAAAATCTTCTTGCTTTCAAGAAGAAAGATCTAACTGACTGAAATAAATTCATTGGATGAAAATCAACAAAAATTGACAAGAACCACGAAAAGTTCTTGTATTTTAAGATAAAATCTGACGCTATTAAAGAAAAAACTTCTCCCTCGCTGAAATATGTTCATTTGCTGATCAGCGAGATCTTTCTTCTTCAAAGCAAAAAGATTTTATATTCAAATACAAGAACTTTTCGTGGTTTTGTTGATTTTCAGCAAATGAACATATTTCAGCGAGGGAGAAGTTTTTTCTTTAATAGCGTCAGATTTTATCTTAAAATACAAGAACTTTTCGTGGTTCTTGTCAATTTTTGTTGGTTTTCATCCAATAAACTTATTTCAGTCAGCCAGATCTTTCTTCTTCAAAGCAAAAAGATTTTATCTTCAAATACAAGAACTTTTCGTGGTTTTGTTGATTTTCAGCAAATTAACATATTTCAGCGAGCGAGAAGTTTTTTCTTTAATCGCGTCAGATTTTATCTTAAAATACAAGTACTTTTCGTGGTTCTTGTCAATTTTTATTGGTTTTCATCCAATGAACTTATTTCAGTCAGCGAGATCTTTCTTCTTCAAAGCAAAAAGATTTTATCTTCAAATACAGGAACTTTTCGTGGTTTTGTTGATTTTCAGCAAATGAACATATTTCAGCGAGCTAGAAGTTTTTTCTTCAATAGCGTAAGATTTTATCTTAAAATACAAGAACTTTTCGTGGTTCTTGTCAATTTTTGTTAGTTTTCATCTTATGAACTTATTTCAGTCAGCGAGATCTTTCTTCTTCAAAGCAAAAAGATTTTATCTTCAAATACAAGAACTTTTCGTGGTTTTGTTGATTTTCAGCAAATGAACCTATTTCAGCGAGGGAGAAGTTTTTTCTTTAATAGCGTCAGATTTTATCTTAAAATACAAGAACTTTTCGTGGTTCTTGTCAATTTTTGTTGGTTTTCATCTGATGAACTTATTTCAGTCAGCTAGATCTTTCTTCTTCAAAGCAAAAAGATTTTATCTTCAAATACAAGAACTTTTCGTGATTTTGTTGATTTTCAGCAAATGAACATATTTCAGCGAGCGAGAAGTTTTTCTTTAATAGCGTCAGATTTTATCTTAAAATACAAAAACTTTTCGTGGTTCTTGTCAATTTTTGTTGATTTTCATCAAATGAACTTATTTCAGTCAGCTGGATCTTTCTTCTTCAAAGCAAAAAGATTTTATCTTCAAATACAAGAACTTTTCGTGGTTTTGTTGATTTTCAGCAAATGAACATATTTCAGCGAGCAAGAAGTTTTTTCTTCAATAGCGTAAGATTTTATCTTAAAATACAAGAACTTTTCGTGGTTCTTGTCAATTTTTGTTAGTTTTCATCTTATGAACTTATTTCAGTCAGCAAGATCTTTCTTCTTCAAAGCAAAAAGATTTTATTTTGAAATACAAGAACTTTTCGTGGTTTTGTTGATTTTCAGCAAATGAACATATTTCAGCGAGGGAGAAGTTTTTTCTTTAATAGCGTCAGATTTTAACTTAAAATACAAGAACTTTTCGTGGTTCTTGTCAATTTTTGTTGGTTTTCATCCAATGAACTTATTTCAGAGAGCTGGATCTTTCTTCTTCAAAGCAAAAAGATTTTATCTTCAAATACAAGAACTTTTCTTGTTTTTGTTGATTTTCAGCAAATGAACATATTTCAGCGAGGGAGAAGTTTTTTCTTTAATAGCGTCAGATTTTATCTTAAAATACAAGAACTTTTCGTGGTTCTTGTCAATTTTTGTTGTTTTCATCTGATGAACTTATTTCATTCAGCTGGATCTTTCTTCTTCAAAGCAAAAAGATTTTATTTGAAGATAAAATCTTTTTGCTTTCAAGAAGAAAGATCCAGCTGACTGAAATAATTTCATTGGATGAAAACCAACAAAAATTGACAAGAACCACGAAAAGTTCTTGTATTTGAAGATAAAATCTTTTTGCTTTGAAGAAGAAAGATCTGGCTGACTGAAATAAGTTCATTGGATGAAAACCAACAAAAATTGACAAGAACCACGAAAAGTTCTTGTATTTTAAGATAAAATCTTACGCTATTAAAGAAAAAACTTCTCGCTCGCTGAAATATGTTCATTTGCTGAAAATCAACAAATTCACGAAAAGTTCTTGTATTTGAAGTTAAAATCTTTTTGCTTTGAAGAAGAACGATCTCGCTGAATGAAATAAGTTCATTGGATGAAAACCAACAAAAATTGACAAGAACCACGAAAAGCTCTTGTATTTTAAGATAAAATCTGACGCTATTAAACAAAAATCTTCTCCCTCGCTGAAATATGTTCATTTGCTGAAAATCAACAAAACCACGAAAAGTTCTTGTATTTGAAGATAAAATCTTTTTGCTTTGAAGAAGAAAGATCTAGCTGACTGAAATAAGTTCATTTGATGAAAATCAACAAAAATTGACAAGAACCACGAAATGTTCTTCTATTTTAAGATAAAATCTGACGCTATGAAAGAAAAAACTTCTCGCTCGCTGAAATATGTTCATTTGCTGAAAATCAACAAAACCACGAAAAGTTCTTGTATTTGAAGATAAAATCTTTTTGCTTTGAAGAAGAAAGATCTCGCTGACTGAAATAAGTTCATTGGATGAAAACCAACAAAAATTGACAAGAACCACGAAAAGTTCTTGTATTTTAAGATAAAATCTGACGCGATTAAAGAAAAATCTTCTCGCTCGCTGAAATATGTTAATTTGCTGAAAATCAACAAAACCACGAAAAGTTCTTGTATTTCAAGATAAAATCTTTTTGCTTTGAAGAAGAAAGATCTCGCTGACTGAAATAAGTTTATTGGATGAAAACCAACAAAAATTGATAAGAACCACGAAAAGTTCTTGTATTTTAAGATAAAATCTGACGCTATTAAAGAAAAAACTTCTCACTCGCTGAAATATGTTCATTTGCTGAAAATCAACAAAACCACGAAAAGTTCTTGTATTTGAAGATAAAATCTTTGTGGTTTGAAGCAGAAAGATCTAGCTGACTGAAATAAGTTCATTGGATGAAAACTAACAAAAATTGACAAGAACCACGAAAAGTTCTTGTATTTTAAGATAAAATCTTACGCTATTGAAGAAAAAACTTCTAGCTCGCTGAAATATGTTCATTTGCTGAAAATCAACAAAACCACGAAAAGTTCTTGTATTTGAAGATAAAATCTTTTTGCTTTGAAGAAGAAAGATCTCGCTGACTGAAATAAGTTCATTGGATGAAAACAAACAAAAATTGATAAGAACCACGAAAAGTTCTTGTATTTTAAGATAAAATCTGACGCTATTAAAGAAAAAACTTCTCCCTCGCTGAAATATGTTCATTTGCTGAAAATCAACAAAACCACGAAAAGTTCTTGTATTTGAAGATAAAATCTTTTTGCTTTAAAGAAGAAAGATCGAGCTGACTGAAATAAATTCATTTGATGAAAATCAACAAAAATTGACAAGAACCACGAAAAGTTTTTGTATTTTAAGATAAAATCTGACGCTATTGAAGAAAAAACTTCTCGCTCGCTGAAATATGTTCATTTGCTGAAAATCAACAAAATCACGAAAAGTTCTTGTATTTGAAGATAAAATCTTTTTGCTTTGAAGAAGAAAGATCCAGCTGAATGAAATAAGTTCATCAGATGAAAACCAACAAAAATTGACAAGAACCACAAAAAGTTCTTGTATTTTAAGATAAAATCTTACGCTATTAAAGAAAAAACTTCCAGCTCGCTGAAATATGTTCATTTGCTGAAAATCAACAAAACCACGAAAAGTTCTTGTATTTGAAGATAAAATCTTTTTGCTTTGAAGAAGAAAGATCCAGCTGACTGAAATAAGTTCATTGGATGAAAACCAACAAAAATTGACAAGAACCACGAAAAGCTCTTGTATTTTAAGATAAAATCTGACGCTATTAAACAAAAATCTTCTCCCTCGCTGAAATATGTTCATTTGCTGAAAATCAACAAAACCACGAAAAGTTCTTGTATTTGTAGATAAAATCTTTTTGCTTTGAAGAAGAAAGATCTAGCTGACTGAAATAAGTTCATAAGATGAAAACTAACAAAAATTGACAAGAACCACGAAAAGTTCTTGTATTTTAAGATAAAATCTGACGCTATTAAAGAAAAAACTTCTCCCTCGCTGAAATATGTTCATTTGCTGAAAGTCAACAAAACCACGAAAAGTTCTTGTATTTGAAGATAAAATCTTTTTGCTTTGAAGAAGAAAGATCTGGCTGACTGAAATAAGTTCATTGGATGAAAACCAACAAAAATTGACAAGAACCACGAAAAGCTCTTGTATTTTAAGATAAAATCTGACGCTATTAAACAAAAATCTTCTCCCTCGCTGAAATATGTTCATTTGCTGAAAATCAACAAAACCACGAAAAGTTCTTGTATTTGAAGATAAAATCTTTTTGCTTTGAAGAAGAAAGATCTAGCTGACTGAAATAAGTTCATTTGATGAAAATCAACAAAAATTGACAAGAACCACGAAATGTTCTTCTATTTTAAGATAAAATCTGACGCTATGAAAGAAAAAACTTCTCGCTCGCTGAAATATGTTCATTTGCTGAAAATCAACAAAACCACGAAAAGTTCTTGTATTTGAAGATAAAATCTTTTTGCTTTGAAGAAGAAAGATCTCGCTGACTGAAATAAGTTCATTGGATGAAAACCAACAAAAATTGACAAGAACCACGAAAAGTTCTTGTATTTTAAGATAAAATCTGACGCGATTAAAGAAAAATCTTCTCGCTCGCTGAAATATGTTAATTTGCTGAAAATCAACAAAACCACGAAAAGTTCTTGTATTTCAAGATAAAATCTTTTTGCTTTGAAGAAGAAAGATCTCGCTGACTGAAATAAGTTTATTGGATGAAAACCAACAAAAATTGATAAGAACCACGAAAAGTTCTTGTATTTTAAGATAAAATCTGACGCTATTAAAGAAAAAACTTCTCACTCGCTGAAATATGTTCATTTGCTGAAAATCAACAAAACCACGAAAAGTTCTTGTATTTGAAGATAAAATCTTTTTGCTTTGAAGCAGAAAGATCTAGCTGACTGAAATAAGTTCATTGGATGAAAACTAACAAAAATTGACAAGAACCACGAAAAGTTCTTGTATTTTAAGATAAAATCTTACGCTATTGAAGAAAAAACTTCTAGCTCGCTGAAATATGTTCATTTGCTGAAAATCAACAAAACCACGAAAAGTTCTTGTATTTGAAGATAAAATCTTTTTGCTTTGAAGAAGAAAGATCTCGCTGACTGAAATAAGTTCATTGGATGAAAACAAACAAAAATTGATAAGAACCACGAAAAGTTCTTGTATTTTAAGATAAAATCTGACGCTATTAAAGAAAAAACTTCTCCCTCGCTGAAATATGTTCATTTGCTGAAAATCAACAAAACCACGAAAAGTTCTTGTATTTGAAGATAAAATCTTTTTGCTTTAAAGAAGAAAGATCGAGCTGACTGAAATAAATTCATTTGATGAAAATCAACAAAAATTGACAAGAACCACGAAAAGTTTTTGTATTTTAAGATAAAATCTGACGCTATTGAAGAAAAAACTTCTCGCTCGCTGAAATATGTTCATTTGCTGAAAATCAACAAAATCACGAAAAGTTCTTGTATTTGAAGATAAAATCTTTTTGCTTTGAAGAAGAAAGATCCAGCTGAATGAAATAAGTTCATCAGATGAAAACCAACAAAAATTGACAAGAACCACAAAAAGTTCTTGTATTTTAAGATAAAATCTTACGCTATTAAAGAAAAAACTTCCAGCTCGCTGAAATATGTTCATTTGCTGAAAATCAACAAAACCACGAAAAGTTCTTGTATTTGAAGATAAAATCTTTTTGCTTTGAAGAAGAAAGATCCAGCTGACTGAAATAAGTTCATTGGATGAAAACCAACAAAAATTGACAAGAACCACGAAAAGTTCTTGTATTTTAAGATAAAATCTGACGCTATTGAAGAAAAAACTTCTAGCTCGCTGAAATATGTTCATTTGCTGAAAATCAACAAAACCACGAAAAGTTCTTGTATTTGAAGATAAAATCTTTTTGCTTTGAAGAAGAAAGATCTCGCTGACTGAAATAAGTTCATTGGATGAAAACCAACAAAAATTGACAAGAACCTCGAAAAGGTCTTGTATTTTAAGATAAAATCTGACGCGATTAAAGAAAAAACTTCTCCCTCGCTGAAATATGTTCATTTGCTGAAAATCAACAAAACCACGAAAAGTTCTTGTATTTGAAGATAAAATCTTTTTGCTTTGAAGAAGAAAGATCTAGCTGACTGAAATAAGTTTATTGGATGAAAACCAACAAAAATTGATAAGAACCAAGAAAAGTTCTTGTATTTTAAGATAAAATCTGACGCTATTAAAGAAAAAAACTTCTCCCTCGCTGAAATATGTTCATTTGCTGCAAATCAACAAAACCACGAAAAGTTCTTGTATTTGAAGATAAAATCTTTTTGCTTTATAGAAGAAAGATCTTGGTGACTGAAATAAGTTCATTTGATGAAAATCAACAAAAATTGACAAGAACCACGAAAAGTTTTTGTATTTTAAGATAAAATCTTACGCTATTGAAGAAAAAACTTCTAGCTCGCTGAAATATGTTCATTTGCTGAAAATCAACAAAACCACGAAAAGTTCTTTTATTTGAAGATAAAATCTTTTTGCTTTGAAGAAGAAAGATCTCGCTGACTGAAATAAGTTCATTGGATGAAAACCAACAAAAATTGATAAGAACCACGAAAAGTTCTTGTATTTTAAGATAAAATCTGACGCTATTAAAGAAAAAACTTCTCGCTCGCTGAAATATGTTCATTTGCTGAAAATCAACAAAATCACGAAAAGTTCTTGTATTTGAAGATAAAATCTTTTTGCTTTGAAGAAGAAAGATCTAGCTGAATGAAATAAGTTCATCAGATGAAAACCAACAAAAATTGACAAGAACCACAAAAAGTTCTTGTATTTTAAGATAAAATCTTACGCTATTAAAGAAAAAACTTCCAGCTCGCTGAAATATGTTCATTTGCTGAAAATCAACAAAACCACGAAAAGTTCTTGTATTTGAAGATAAAATCTTTTTGCTTTGAAGAAGAAAGATCCAGCTGACTGAAATAAGTTCATTGGATGAAAACCAACAAAAATTGACAAGAACCACGAAAAGTTCTTGTATTTTAAGATAAAATCTGACGCTATTGAAGAAAAAACTTCTAGCTCGCTGAAATATGTTCATTTGCTGAAAATCAACAAAACCACGAAAAGTTCTTGTATTTGAAGATAAAATCTTTTTGCTTTGAAGAAGAAAGATCTCGCTGACTGAAATAAGTTCATTGGATGAAAACCAACAAAAATTGATAAGAACCAAGAAAAGTTCTTGTATTTTAAGATAAAATCTGACGCTATTAAAGAAAAAAACTTCTCCCTCGCTGAAATATGTTCATTTGCTGAAAATCAACAAAACCACGAAAAGTTCTTGTATTTGAAGATAAAAATCTTTTTGCTTTAAAGAAGAAAGATCTTGGTGACTGAAATAAGTTCATTTGATGAAAATCAACAAAAATTGACAAGAACCACGAAAAGTTTTTGTATTTTAAGATAAAATCTGACGCTATTAAAGAAAAAACTTCTCGCTCGCTGAAATATGTTCATTTGCTGAAAATCAACAAAACCACGAAAAGTTCTTGCATTTGAAGATAAAATCTTTTTGCTTTGAAAAAGAAAGATCTCGCTGACTGAAATAAGTTCATTGGATGAAAACCAACAAAAATTGACAAGAACCACGAAAAGCTCTTGTATTTTAAGATAAAATGTGACGCTATTAAACAAAAATCTTCTCCCTCGCTGAAATATGTTCATTTGCTGAAAATCAACAAAACCACGAAAAGTTCTTGTATTTGAAGATAAAATCTTTTTGCTTTGAAGAAGAAAGATCTAGCTGACTGAAATAAGTTCATTTGATGAAAATCAACAAAAATTGACAAGAACCACGAAATGTTCTTCTATTTTAAGATAAAATCTGACGCTATGAAAGAAAAAACTTCTCGCTCGCTGAAATATGTTCATTTGCTGAAAATCAACAAAACCACGAAAAGTTCTTGTATTTGAAGATAAAATCTTTTTGCTTTGAAGAAGAAAGATCTCGCTGACTGAAATAAGTTCATTGGATGAAAATCAACAAAAATTGACAAGAACCACGAAAAGTTCTTGTATTTTAAGATAAAATCTGACGCGATTAAAGAAAAATCTTCTCGCTCGCTGAAATATGTTCATTTGCTGAAAATCAACAAAACCACGAAAAGTTCTTGTATTTGAAGATAAAATCTTTTTGCTTTGAAGAAGAAAGATCTCGCTGACTGAAATAAGTTCATTGGATGAAAACAAACAAAAATTGATAAGAACCACGAAAAGTTCTTGTATTTTAAGATAAAATCTGACGCTATTAAAGAAAAAACTTCTCCCTCGCTGAAATATGTTCATTTGCTGAAAATCAACAAAACCACGAAAAGTTCTTGTATTTGAAGATAAAATCTTTTTGCTTTAAAGAAGAAAGATCGAGCTGACTGAAATAAATTCATTTGATGAAAATCAACAAAAATTGACAAGAACCACGAAAAGTTTTTGTATTTTAAGATAAAATCTGACGCTATTGAAGAAAAAACTTCTCGCTCGCTGAAATATGTTCATTTGCTGAAAATCAACAAAATCACGAAAAGTTCTTGTATTTGAAGATAAAATCTTTTTGCTTTGAAGAAGAAAGATCCAGCTGAATGAAATAAGTTCATCAGATGAAAACCAACAAAAATTGACAAGAACCACAAAAAGTTCTTGTATTTTAAGATAAAATCTTACGCTATTAAAGAAAAAACTTCCAGCTCGCTGAAATATGTTCATTTGCTGAAAATCAACAAAACCACGAAAAGTTCTTGTATTTGAAGATAAAATCTTTTTGCTTTGAAGAAGAAAGATCCAGCTGACTGAAATAAGTTCATTGGATGAAAACCAACAAAAATTGACAAGAACCACGAAAAGTTCTTGTATTTTAAGATAAAATCTGACGCTATTGAAGAAAAAACTTCGAGCTCGCTGAAATATGTTCATTTGCTGAAAATCAACAAAACCACGAAAAGTTCTTGTATTTGAAGATAAAATCTTTTTGCTTTGAAGAAGAAAGATCTCGCTGACTGAAATAAGTTCATTGGATGAAAACCAACAAAAATTGACAAGAACCTCGAAAAGGTCTTGTATTTTAAGATAAAATCTGACGCGATTAAAGAAAAAACTTCTCCCTCGCTGAAATATGTTCATTTGCTGAAAATCAACAAAACCACGAAAAGTTCTTGTATTTGAAGATAAAATCTTTTTGCTTTGAAGAAGAAAGATCTAGCTGACTGAAATAAGTTCATTTGATGAAAATCAACAAAAATTGACAAGAACCACGAAATGTTCTTCTATTTTAAGATAAAATCTGACGCTATGAAAGAAAAAACTTCTCGCTCGCTGAAATATGTTCATTTGCTGAAAATCAACAAAACCACAAAAAGTTCTTGTATTTGAAGATAAAATCTTTTTGCTTTGAAGAAGAAAGATCTCGCTGACTGAAATAAGTTCATTGGATGAAAATCAACAAAAATTGACAAGAACCACGAAAAGTTCTTGTATTTTAAGATAAAATCTGACGCGATTAAAGAAAAATCTTCTCGCTCGCTGAAATATGTTCATTTGCTGAAAATCAACAAAACCACGAAAAGTTCTTGTATTTGAAGATAAAATCTTTTTGCTTTGAAGAAGAAAGATCTCGCTGACTGAAATAAGTTCATTGGATGAAAACAAACAAAAATTGATAAGAACCACGAAAAGTTCTTGTATTTTAAGATAAAATCTGACGCTATTAAAGAAAAAACTTCTCCCTCGCTGAAATATGTTCATTTGCTGAAAATCAACAAAACCACGAAAAGTTCTTGTATTTGAAGATAAAATCTTTTTGCTTTAAAGAAGAAAGATCGAGCTGACTGAAATAAATTCATTTGATGAAAATCAACAAAAATTGACAAGAACCACGAAAAGTTTTTGTATTTTAAGATAAAATCTGACGCTATTGAAGAAAAAACTTCTCGCTCGCTGAAATATGTTCATTTGCTGAAAATCAACAAAATCACGAAAAGTTCTTGTATTTGAAGATAAAATCTTTTTGCTTTGAAGAAGAAAGATCCAGCTGAATGAAATAAGTTCATCAGATGAAAACCAACAAAAATTGACAAGAACCACAAAAAGTTCTTGTATTTTAAGATAAAATCTTACGCTATTAAAGAAAAAACTTCCAGCTCGCTGAAATATGTTCATTTGCTGAAAATCAACAAAACCACGAAAAGTTCTTGTATTTGAAGATAAAATCTTTTTGCTTTGAAGAAGAAAGATCCAGCTGACTGAAATAAGTTCATTGGATGAAAACCAACAAAAATTGACAAGAACCACGAAAAGTTCTTGTATTTTAAGATAAAATCTGACGCTATTGAAGAAAAAACTTCGAGCTCGCTGAAATATGTTCATTTGCTGAAAATCAACAAAACCACGAAAAGTTCTTGTATTTGAAGATAAAATCTTTTTGCTTTGAAGAAGAAAGATCTCGCTGACTGAAATAAGTTCATTGGATGAAAACCAACAAAAATTGACAAGAACCTCGAAAAGGTCTTGTATTTTAAGATAAAATCTGACGCGATTAAAGAAAAAACTTCTCCCTCGCTGAAATATGTTCATTTGCTGAAAATCAACAAAACCACGAAAAGTTCTTGTATTTGAAGATAAAATCTTTTTGCTTTGAAGAAGAAAGATCTAGCTGACTGAAATAAGTTTATTGGATGAAAACCAACAAAAATTGATAAGAACCAAGAAAAGTTCTTGTATTTTAAGATAAAATCTGACGCTATTAAAGAAAAAAACTTCTCCCTCGCTGAAATATGTTCATTTGCTGCAAATCAACAAAACCACGAAAAGTTCTTGCATTTGAAGATAAAATCTTTTTGCTTTGAAGAAGAAAGATCTCGCTGACTGAAATAAGTTCATTGGATGAAAACCAACAAAAATTGACAAGAACCACGAAAAGCTCTTGTATTTTAAGATAAAATCTGACGCTATTAAACAAAAATCTTCTCCCTCGCTGAAATATGTTCATTTGCTGAAAATCAACAAAACCACGAAAAGTTCTTGTATTTGAAGATAAAATCTTTTTGCTTTGAAGAAGAGAGATCTAGCTGACTGAAATAAGTTCATAAGATGAAAACTAACAAAAATTGACAAGAACCACGAAAAGTTCTTGTATTTTAAGATAAAATCTTACGCTATTGAAGAAAAAACTTCTAGCTCGCTGAAATATGTTCATTTGCTGAAAATCAACAAAACCACGAAAAGTTCTTTTATTTGAAGATAAAATCTTTTTGCTTTGAAGAAGAAAGATCTCGCTGACTGAAATAAGTTCATTGGATGAAAACCAACAAAAATTGATAAGAACCACGAAAAGTTCTTGTATTTTAAGATAAAATCTGACGCTATTAAAGAAAAAACTTCTCGCTCGCTGAAATATGTTCATTTGCTGAAAATCAACAAAATCACGAAAAGTTCTTGTATTTGAAGATAAAATCTTTTTGCTTTGAAGAAGAAAGATCTAGCTGAATGAAATAAGTTCATCAGATGAAAACCAACAAAAATTGACAAGAACCACAAAAAGTTCTTGTATTTTAAGATAAAATCTTACGCTATTAAAGAAAAAACTTCCAGCTCGCTGAAATATGTTCATTTGCTGAAAATCAACAAAACCACGAAAAGTTCTTGTATTTGAAGATAAAATCTTTTTGTTTTGAAGAAGAAAGATCCAGCTGACTGAAATAAGTTCATTGGATGAAAACCAACAAAAATTGACAAGAACCACGAAAAGTTCTTGTATTTTAAGATAAAATCTGACGCTATTGAAGAAAAAACTTCTAGCTCGCTGAAATATGTTCATTTGCTGAAAATCAACAAAACCACGAAAAGCTCTTGTATTTGAAGATAAAATCTTTTTGCTTTAAAGAAGAAAGATCTTGGTGACTGAAATAAGTTCATTTGATGAAAATCAACAAAAATTGACAAGAACCACGAAAAGTTTTTGTATTTTAAGATAAAATCTGACGCTATTAAAGAAAAAACTTCTCGCTCGCTGAAATATGTTCATTTGCTGAAAATCAACAAAACCACGAAAAGTTCTTGCATTTGAAGATAAAATCTTTTTGCTTTGAAGAAGAAAGATCTCGCTGACTGAAATAAGTTCATTGGATGAAAACCAACAAAAATTGACAAGAACCACGAAAAGCTCTTGTATTTTAAGATAAAATCTGACGCGATTAAAGAAAAATCTTCTCGCTCGCTGAAATATGTTAATTTGCTGAAAATCAACAAAACCACGAAAAGTTCTTGTATTTCAAGATAAAATCTTTTTGCTTTGAAGAAGAACGATCTCGCTGACTGAAATAAGTTTATTGGATGAAAACCAACAAAAATTGATAAGAACCACGAAAAGTTCTTGTATTTTAAGATAAAATCTGACGCTATTAAAGAAAAAACTTCTCACTCGCTGAAATATGTTCATTTGCTGAAAATCAACAAAACCACGAAAAGTTCTTGTATTTGAAGATAAAATCTTTGTGGTTTGAAGCAGAAAGATCTAGCTGACTGAAATAAGTTCATTGGATGAAAACTAACAAAAATTGACAAGAACCACGAAAAGTTCTTGTATTTTAAGATAAAATCTTACGCTATTGAAGAAAAAACTTCTAGCTCGCTGAAATATGTTCATTTGCTGAAAATCAACAAAACCACGAAAAGTTCTTGTATTTGAAGATAAAATCTTTTTGCTTTGAAGAAGAAAGATCTCGCTGACTGAAATAAGTTCATTGGATGAAAACAAACAAAAATTGATAAGAACCACGAAAAGTTCTTGTATTTTAAGATAAAATCTGACGCTATTAAAGAAAAAACTTCTCCCTCGCTGAAATATGTTCATTTGCTGAAAATCAACAAAACCACGAAAAGTTCTTGTATTTGAAGATAAAATCTTTTTGCTTTAAAGAAGAAAGATCGAGCTGACTGAAATAAATTCATTTGATGAAAATCAACAAAAATTGACAAGAACCACGAAAAGTTTTTGTATTTTAAGATAAAATCTGACGCTATTGAAGAAAAAACTTCTCGCTCGCTGAAATATGTTCATTTGCTGAAAATCAACAAAATCACGAAAAGTTCTTGTATTTGAAGATAAAATCTTTTTGCTTTGAAGAAGAAAGATCCAGCTGAATGAAATAAGTTCATCAGATGAAAACCAACACAAATTGACAAGAACCACAAAAAGTTCTTGTATTTTAAGATAAAATCTTACGCTATTAAAGAAAAAACTTCCAGCTCGCTGAAATATGTTCATTTGCTGAAAATCAACAAAACCACGAAAAGTTCTTGTATTTGAAGATAAAATCTTTTTGCTTTGAAGAAGAAAGATCCAGCTGACTGAAATAAGTTCATTGGATGAAAACCAACAAAAATTGACAAGAACCACGAAAAGTTCTTGTATTTTAAGATAAAATCTGACGCTATTGAAGAAAAAACTTCTCCCTCGCTGAAATATGTTCATTTGCTGAAAATCAACAAAACCACGAAAAGTTCTTGTATTTGAAGATAAAATCTTTTTGCTTTGAAGAAGAAAGATCCAGCTGACTGAAATAAGTTTATTGGATGAAAACCAACAAAAATTGATAAGAACCAAGAAAAGTTCTTGTATTTTAAGATAAAATCTGACGCTATTAAAGAAAAAAACTGCTCCCTCGCTGAAATATGTTCATTTGCTGCAAATCAACAAAACCACGAAAAGTTCTTGTATTTGAAGATAAAATCTTTTTGCTTTATAGAAGAAAGATCTTGGTGACTGAAATAAGTTCATTTGATGAAAATCAACAAAAATTGACAAGAACCACGAAAAGTTTTTGTATTTTAAGATAAAATCTGACGCTATTAAAGAAAAAACTTCTCGCTCGCTGAAATATGTTCATTTGCTGAAAATCAACAAAACCACGAAAAGTTCTTGCATTTGAAGATAAAATCTTTTTGCTTTGAAGAAGAAAGATCTCGCTGACTGAAATAAGTTCATTGGATGAAAACCAACAAAAATTGCCAAGAACCACGAAAAGCTCTTGTATTTTAAGATAAAATCTGACGCTATTAAACAAAAATCTTCTCCCTCGCTGAAATATGTTCATTTGCTGAAAATCAACAAAACCACGAAAAGTTCTTGTATTTGAAGATAAAATCTTTTTGCTTTGAAGAAGAAAGATCCAGCTGACTGAAATAAGTTCATAAGATGAAAACTAACAAAAATTGACAAGAACCACGAAAAGTTCTTGTATTTTAAGATAAAATCTTACGCTATTGAAGAAAAAACTTCTAGCTCGCTGAAATATGTTCATTTGCTGAAAATCAACAAAACCACGAAAAGTTCTTTTATTTGAAGATAAAATCTTTTTGCTTTGAAGAAGAAAGATCTCGCTGACTGAAATAAGTTCATTGGATGAAAACCAACAAAAATTGATAAGAACCACGAAAAGTTCTTGTATTTTAAGATAAAATCTGACGCTATTAAAGAAAAAACTTCTCGCTCGCTGAAATATGTTCATTTGCTGAAAATCAACAAAATCACGAAAAGTTCTTGTATTTGAAGATAAAATCTTTTTGCTTTGAAGAAGAAAGATCTAGCTGAATGAAATAAGTTCATCAGATGAAAACCAACAAAAATTGACAAGAACCACAAAAAGTTCTTGTATTTTAAGATAAAATCTTACGCTATTAAAGAAAAAACTTCCAGCTCGCTGAAATATGTTCATTTGCTGAAAATCAACAAAACCACGAAAAGTTCTTGTATTTGAAGATAAAATCTTTTTGCTTTGAAGAAGAAAGATCCAGCTGACTGAAATAAGTTCATTGGATGAAAACCAACAAAAATTGACAAGAACCACGAAAAGTTCTTGTATTTTAAGATAAAATCTGACGCTATTGAAGAAAAAACTTCTAGCTCGCTGAAATATGTTCATTTGCTGAAAATCAACAAAACCACGAAAAGCTCTTGTATTTGAAGATAAAATCTTTTTGCTTTGAAGAAGAAAGATCTCGCTGACTGAAATAAGTTCATTGGATGAAAACCAACAAAAATTGATAAGAACCAAGAAAAGTTCTTGTATTTTAAGATAAAATCTGACGCTATTAAAGAAAAAAACTTCTCCCTCGCTGAAATATGTTCATTTGCTGAAAATCAACAAAACCACGAAAAGTTCTTGTATTTGAAGATAAAAATCTTTTTGCTTTAAAGAAGAAAGATCTTGGTGACTGAAATAAGTTCATTTGATGAAAATCAACAAAAATTGACAAGAACCACGAAAAGTTTTTGTATTTTAAGATAAAATCTGACGCTATTAAAGAAAAAACTTCTCGCTCGCTGAAATATGTTCATTTGCTGAAAATCAACAAAACCACGAAAAGTTCTTGCATTTGAAGATAAAATCTTTTTGCTTTGAAGAAGAAAGATCTCGCTGACTGAAATAAGTTCATTGGATGAAAACCAACAAAAATTGACAAGAACCACGAAAAGCTCTTGTATTTTAAGATAAAATCTGACGCTATTAAACAAAAATGTTCTCCCTCGCTGAAATATGTTCATTTGCTGAAAATCAACAAAACCACGAAAAGTTCTTGTATTTGAAGATAAAATCTTTTTGCTTTGAAGAAGAAAGATCTCGCTGACTGAAATAAGTTCATTGGATGAAAACCAACAAAAATTGATAAGAACCACGAAAAGTTCTTGTATTTTAAGATAAAATCTTACGCTTTTAAAGAAAAAACTTCTCGCTCGCTGAAATATGTTCATTTGCTGAAAATCAACAAAACCACGAAAAGTTCTTGTATTTGAAGATAAAATCTTTTTGCTTTGAAGAAGAAAGATCTAGCTGACTGAAATAAGTTCATAAGATGAAAACCAACAAAAATTGACAAGAACCACGAAAAGTTCTTGTATTTTAAGATAAAATCTTACGCTATTAAAGAAAAAACTTCCACCTCGCTGAAATATGTTCATTTGCTGAAAATCAACAAAACCACGAAAAGTTCTTGCATTTGAAGATAAAATCTTTTTGCTTTGAAGAAGAAAGATCGAGCTGACTGAAATAAGTTCATTGGATGAAAACTAACAAAAATTGACAAGAACCACGAAAAGTTCTTGTATTTTAAGATAAAATCTGACGCTATTAAAGAAAAAACTTCTCCCTCGCTGAAATGTGTTCATTTGCTGAAAATCAACAAAACCACGAAAAGTTCTTGTATTTGAAGATAAAATCTTTTTGCTTTGAAGAAGCAAGATCTAGCTGACTGAAATAAGTTCATTTGATTAAAATCAACAAAAATTGACAAGAACCACGAAAAGTTTTTGCATTTTAAGATAAAATCTGACGCTATTAAAGAAAAAACTTCTCGCTCGCTGAAATATGTTCATTTGCTGAAAATCAACAAAATCACGAAAAGTTCTTGTATTTGAAGATAAAATCTTTTTGCTTTGAAGAAGCAAGATCTAGCTGACTGAAATAAGTTCATTTGATTAAAATCAACAAAAATTGACAAGAACCACGAAAAGTTTTTGCATTTTAAGATAAAATCTGACGCTATTAAAGAAAAAACTTCTCGCTCGCTGAAATATGTTCATTTGCTGAAAATCAACAAAATCACGAAAAGTTCTTGTATTTGAAGATAAAATCTTTTTGATTTGAAGAAGAAAGATCGAGCTGACTGAAATAAGTTCATCAGATCAAAACCAACAAAAATTTACAAGAACCACGAAAAGTTCTTGTATTTTAAGATAAAATCTTACGCTATTAAAGAAAAAACTTCCAGCTCGCTGAAAGATGTTCATTTGCTGAAAATCAACAAAACCACGAAAATTTCTTGTATTTGAAGATAAAATCTTTTTGCTTTCAAGAAGAAAGATCTCGCTGACTGAAATAAGTTCATTGGATGAAAACCAACAAAAATTGACAAGAACCACGAAAAGTTCTTGTATTTTAAGATAAAATCTGACGCTAATAAAGAAAAAACTTCTCGCTCGCTGAAATATGTTCATTTGCTGAAAATCAACAAAACCACGAAAAGTTCTTGTATTTGAAGATAAAATCTTTTTGCTTTCAAGAAGAAAGATCCAGCTGACTGAAATAAGTTCATTGGATGAAAACCAACAAAAATTGACAAGAACCACGAAAAGTTCTTGTATTTTAAGCTAAAATCTGACGCTTTTAAAGAAAAAACTTCCAGCTCGCTGAAATATGTTCATTTGCAGAAAATCAACAAAACCACGAAAAGTTCTCGTATTTGAAGATAAAACCTTTTTGCTTTGAAGAAGAAAGATCTGGCTGACTGAAATAAGTTCATTGGATGAAAACCAACAAAAATTGACAAGAACCACGAAAAGTTCTTGAATTTGAGATAAAATCTGACGCTATTAAAGAAAAAACTTCTCGCTCGCTGAAATATGTTAATTTGCTGAAAATCAACAAAACAACGAAAAGTTATTGTATTTGAAGATAAAATCTTTTTGCTTTGAAGAAGAAAGATCCAGCTGACTGAAATAAGTTCATAAGATGAAAACCAACAAAAATTGACAAGAACCACGAAAAGTTCTTGTATTTTAAGATAAAATCTGACGCTATTGAAGAAAAAACTTCTAGCTCGCTGAAATATGTTCATTTGCTGAAAATCAACAAAACCACGAAAAGTTCTTGTATTTGAAGATAAAATCTTTTTGCTTTGAAGAAGAAAGATCTCGCTGACTGAAATAAGTTCATTGGATGAAAACCAACAAAAATTGATAAGAACCAAGAAAAGTTCTTGTATTTTAAGATAAAATCTGACGCTATTAAAGAAAAAAACTTCTCCCTCGCTGAAATATGTTCATTTGCTGAAAATCAACAAAACCACGAAAAGTTCTTGTATTTGAAGATAAAATCTTTTTGCTTTAAAGAAGAAAGATCTTGGTGACTGAAATAAGTTCATTTGATGAAAATCAACAAAAATTGACAAGAACCACGAAAAGTTTTTGTATTTTAAGATAAAACCTGACGCTATTAAAGAAAAAACTTCTCGCTCGCTGAAATATGTTCATTTGCTGAAAATCAACAAAACCACGAAAAGTTCTTGTATTTGAAGATAAAATCTTTTTGCTTTGAAGAAGAAAGATCTCGCTGACTGAAATAAGTTCATTGGATGAAAACCAACAAAAATTGACAAGAACCACGAAAAGCTCTTGTATTTTAAGATAAAATCTGACGCTATTAAACAAAAATGTTCTCCCTCGCTGAAATATGTTCATTTGCTGAAAATCAACAAAACCACGAAAAGTTCTTGTATTTGAAGATAAAATCTTTTTGCTTTGAAGAAGAAAGATCTCGCTGACTGAAATAAGTTCATTGGATGAAAACCAACAAAAATTGATAAGAACCACGAAAAGTTCTTGTATTTTAAGATAAAATCTTACGCTTTTAAAGAAAAAACTTCTCGCTCACTGAAATATGTTCATTTGCTGAAAATCAACAAAACCACGAAAAGTTCTTGTATTTGAAGATAAAATCTTTTTGCTTTGAAGAAGAAAGATCTAGCTGACTGAAATAAGTTCATAAGATGAAAACCAACAAAAATTGATAAGAACCACGAAAAGTTCTTGTATTTTAAGATAAAATCTTACGCTATTAAAGAAAAAACTTCCACCTCGCTGAAATATGTTCATTTGCTGAAAATCAACAAAACCACGAAAAGTTCTTGCATTTGAAGATAAAATCTTTTTGCTTTGAAGAAGAAAGATCGAGCTGACTGAAATAAGTTCATTTGATTAAAATCAACAAAAATTGACAAGAACCACGAAAAGTTTTTGCATTTTAAGATAAAATCTGACGCTATTAAAGAAAAAACTTCCACCTCGCTGAAATATGTTCATTTGCTGAAAATCAACAAAACCACGAAAAGTTCTTGCATTTGAAGATAAAATCTTTTTGCTTTGAAGAAGAAAGATCGAGCTGACTGAAATAAGTTCATTGGATGAAAACTAACAAAAATTGACAAGAACCACGAAAAGTTCTTGTATTTTAAGATAAAATCTGACGCTATTAAAGAAAAAACTTCTCCCTCGCTGAAATGTGTTCATTTGCTGAAAATCAACAAAACCACGAAAAGTTCTTGTATTTGAAGATAAAATCTTTTTGCTTTGAAGAAGCAAGATCTAGCTGACTGAAATAAGTTCATTTGATTAAAATCAACAAAAATTGACAAGAACCACGAAAAGTTTTTGCATTTTAAGATAAAATCTGACGCTATTAAAGAAAAAACTTCTCGCTCGCTGAAATATGTTCATTTGCTGAAAATCAACAAAATCACGAAAAGTTCTTGTATTTGAAGATAAAATCTTTTTGCTTTGAAGAAGCAAGATCTAGCTGACTGAAATAAGTTCATTTGATTAAAATCAACAAAAATTGACAAGAACCACGAAAAGTTTTTGCATTTTAAGATAAAATCTGACGCTATTAAAGAAAAAACTTCTCGCTCGCTGAAATATGTTCATTTGCTGAAAATCAACAAAATCACGAAAAGTTCTTGTATTTGAAGATAAAATCTTTTTGATTTGAAGAAGAAAGATCGAGCTGACTGAAATAAGTTCATCAGATCAAAACCAACAAAAATTTACAAGAACCACGAAAAGTTCTTGTATTTTAAGATAAAATCTTACGCTATTAAAGAAAAAACTTCCAGCTCGCTGAAAGATGTTCATTTGCTGAAAATCAACAAAACCACGAAAATTTCTTGTATTTGAAGATAAAATCTTTTTGCTTTCAAGAAGAAAGATCTCGCTGACTGAAATAAGTTCATTGGATGAAAACCAACAAAAATTGACAAGAACCACGAAAAGTTCTTGTATTTTAAGATAAAATCTGACGCTAATAAAGAAAAAACTTCTCGCTCGCTGAAATATGTTCATTTGCTGAAAATCAACAAAACCACGAAAAGTTCTTGTATTTGAAGATAAAATCTTTTTGCTTTCAAGAAGAAAGATCCAGCTGACTGAAATAAGTTCATTGGATGAAAACCAACAAAAATTGACAAGAACCACGAAAAGTTCTTGTATTTTAAGCTAAAATCTGACGCTTTTAAAGAAAAAACTTCCAGCTCGCTGAAATATGTTCATTTGCAGAAAATCAACAAAACCACGAAAAGTTCTCGTATTTGAAGATAAAACCTTTTTGCTTTGAAGAAGAAAGATCTGGCTGACTGAAATAAGTTCATTGGATGAAAACCAACAAAAATTGACAAGAACCACGAAAAGTTCTTGAATTTGAGATAAAATCTGACGCTATTAAAGAAAAAACTTCTCGCTCGCTGAAATATGTTAATTTGCTGAAAATCAACAAAACAACGAAAAGTTATTGTATTTGAAGATAAAATCTTTTTGCTTTGAAGAAGAAAGATCCAGCTGACTGAAATAAGTTCATAAGATGAAAACCAACAAAAATTGACAAGAACCACGAAAAGTTCTTGTATTTTAAGATAAAATCTGACGCTATTGAAGAAAAAACTTCTAGCTCGCTGAAATATGTTCATTTGCTGAAAATCAACAAAACCACGAAAAGTTCTTGTATTTGAAGATAAAATCTTTTTGCTTTGAAGAAGAAAGATCTCGCTGACTGAAATAAGTTCATTGGATGAAAACCAACAAAAATTGATAAGAACCAAGAAAAGTTCTTGTATTTTAAGATAAAATCTGACGCTATTAAAGAAAAAAACTTCTCCCTCGCTGAAATATGTTCATTTGCTGAAAATCAACAAAACCACGAAAAGTTCTTGTATTTGAAGATAAAATCTTTTTGCTTTAAAGAAGAAAGATCTTGGTGACTGAAATAAGTTCATTTGATGAAAATCAACAAAAATTGACAAGAACCACGAAAAGTTTTTGTATTTTAAGATAAAACCTGACGCTATTAAAGAAAAAACTTCTCGCTCGCTGAAATATGTTCATTTGCTGAAAATCAACAAAACCACGAAAAGTTCTTGCATTTGAAGATAAAATCTTTTTGCTTTGAAGAAGAAAGATCTCGCTGACTGAAATAAGTTCATTGGATGAAAACCAACAAAAATTGACAAGAACCACGAAAAGCTCTTGTATTTTAAGATAAAATCTGACGCTATTAAACAAAAATGTTCTCCCTCGCTGAAATATGTTCATTTGCTGAAAATCAACAAAACCACGAAAAGTTCTTGTATTTGAAGATAAAATCTTTTTGCTTTGAAGAAGAAAGATCTCGCTGACTGAAATAAGTTCATTGGATGAAAACCAACAAAAATTGATAAGAACCACGAAAAGTTCTTGTATTTTAAGATAAAATCTTACGCTTTTAAAGAAAAAACTTCTCGCTCACTGAAATATGTTCATTTGCTGAAAATCAACAAAACCACGAAAAGTTCTTGTATTTGAAGATAAAATCTTTTTGCTTTGAAGAAGAAAGATCTAGCTGACTGAAATAAGTTCATAAGATGAAAACCAACAAAAATTGACAAGAACCACGAAAAGTTCTTGTATTTTAAGATAAAATCTTACGCTATTAAAGAAAAAACTTCCACCTCGCTGAAATATGTTCATTTGCTGAAAATCAACAAAACCACGAAAAGTTCTTGCATTTGAAGATAAAATCTTTTTGCTTTGAAGAAGAAAGATCGAGCTGACTGAAATAAGTTCATTTGATTAAAATCAACAAAAATTGACAAGAACCACGAAAAGTTTTTGCATTTTAAGATAAAATCTGACGCTATTAAAGAAAAAACTTCTCCCTCGCTGAAATATGTTCATTTGCTGAAAATCAACAAAACCACGAAAAGTTCTTGTATTTGAAGATAAAATCTTTTTGCTTTGAAGAAGCAAGATCTAGCTGACTGAAATAAGTTCATTTGATTAAAATCAACAAAAATTGACAAGAACCACGAAAAGTTTTTGCATTTTAAGATAAAATCTGACGCTATTAAAGAAAAAACTTCTCGCTCGCTGAAATATGTTCATTTGCTGAAAATCAACAAAATCACGAAAAGTTCTTGTATTTGAAGATAAAATCTTTTTGCTTTGAAGAAGCAAGATCTAGCTGACTGAAATAAGTTCATTTGATTAAAATCAACAAAAATTGACAAGAACCACGAAAAGTTTTTGCATTTTAAGATAAAATCTGACGCTATTAAAGAAAAAATTTCTCGCTCGCTGAAATATGTTCATTTGCTGAAAATCAACAAAATCACGAAAAGTTCTTGTATTTGAAGATAAAATCTTTTTGATTTGAAGAAGAAAGATCGAGCTGACTGAAATAAGTTCATCAGATCAAAACCAACAAAAATTTACAAGAACCACGAAAAGTTCTTGTATTTTAAGATAAAATCTGACGCTAATAAAGAAAAAACTTCTCGCTCGCTGAAATATGTTCATTTGCTGAAAATCAACAAAACCACGAAAAGTTCTTGTATTTGAAGATAAAATCTTTTTGCTTTCAAGAAGAAAGATCCAGCTGACTGAAATAAGTTCATTGGATGAAAACCAACAAAAATTGACAAGAACCACGAAAAGTTCTTGTATTTTAAGCTAAAATCTGACGCTTTTAAAGAAAAAACTTCTCGCTCGCTGAAATATGTTCATTTGCAGAAAATCAACAAAACCACGAAAAGTTCTCGTATTTGAAGATAAAACCTTTTTGCTTTGAAGAAGAAAGATCTGGCTGACTGAAATAAGTTCATTGGATGAAAACCAACAAAAATTGACAAGAACCACGAAAAGTTCTTGAATTTAAGATAAAATCTGGCGCTATTAAAGAAAAAACTTCTCGCTCGCTGAAATATGTTCATTTGCTGAAAATCAACAAAATCACGAAAAGTTCTTGTATTTGAAGATAAAATCTTTTTGCTTTGAAGAAGCAAGATCTAGCTGACTGAAATAAGTTCATTTGATTAAAATCAACAAAAATTGACAAGAACCACGAAAAGTTTTTGCATTTTAAGATAAAATCTGACGCTATTGAAGAAAAAACTTCTAGCTCGCTGAAATATGTTCATTTGCTGAAAATCAACAAAACCACGAAAAGTTCTTGTATTTGAAGATAAAATCTTTTTGCTTTGAAGAAGAAAGATCTCGCTGACTGAAATAAGTTCATTGGATGAAAACCAACAAAAATTGATAAGAACCAAGAAAAGTTCTTGTATTTTAAGATAAAATCTGACGCTATTAAAGAAAAAAACTTCTCCCTCGCTGAAATATGTTCATTTGCTGAAAATCAACAAAACCACGAAAAGTTCTTGTATTTGAAGATAAAATCTTTTTGCTTTAAAGAAGAAAGATCTTGGTGACTGAAATAAGTTCATTTGATGAAAATCAACAAAAATTGACAAGAACCACGAAAAGTTTTTGTATTTTAAGATAAAACCTGACGCTATTAAAGAAAAAACTTCTCGCTCGCTGAAATATGTTCATTTGCTGAAAATCAACAAAACCACGAAAAGTTCTTGCATTTGAAGATAAAATCTTTTTGCTTTGAAGAAGAAAGATCTCGCTGACTGAAATAAGTTCATTGGATGAAAACCAACAAAAATTGACAAGAACCACGAAAAGCTCTTGTATTTTAAGATAAAATCTGACGCTATTAAACAAAAATGTTCTCCCTCGCTGAAATATGTTCATTTGCTGAAAATCAACAAAACCACGAAAAGTTCTTGTATTTGAAGATAAAATCTTTTTGCTTTGAAGAAGAAAGATCTCGCTGACTGAAATAAGTTCATTGGATGAAAACCAACAAAAATTGATAAGAACCACGAAAAGTTCTTGTATTTTAAGATAAAATCTTACGCTTTTAAAGAAAAAACTTCTCGCTCACTGAAATATGTTCATTTGCTGAAAATCAACAAAACCACGAAAAGTTCTTGTATTTGAAGATAAAATCTTTTTGCTTTGAAGAAGAAAGATCTAGCTGACTGAAATAAGTTCATAAGATGAAAACCAACAAAAATTGACAAGAACCACGAAAAGTTCTTGTATTTTAAGATAAAATCTTACGCTATTAAAGAAAAAACTTCCACCTCGCTGAAATATGTTCATTTGCTGAAAATCAACAAAACCACGAAAAGTTCTTGCATTTGAAGATAAAATCTTTTTGCTTTGAAGAAGAAAGATCGAGCTGACTGAAATAAGTTCATTTGATTAAAATCAACAAAAATTGACAAGAACCACGAAAAGTTTTTGCATTTTAAGATAAAATCTGACGCTATTAAAGAAAAAACTTCTCCCTCGCTGAAATATGTTCATTTGCTGAAAATCAACAAAACCACGAAAAGTTCTTGTATTTGAAGATAAAATCTTTTTGCTTTGAAGAAGCAAGATCTAGCTGACTGAAATAAGTTCATTTGATTAAAATCAACAAAAATTGACAAGAACCACGAAAAGTTTTTGCATTTTAAGATAAAATCTGACGCTATTAAAGAAAAAACTTCTCGCTCGCTGAAATATGTTCATTTGCTGAAAATCAACAAAATCACGAAAAGTTCTTGTATTTGAAGATAAAATCTTTTTGCTTTGAAGAAGCAAGATCTAGCTGACTGAAATAAGTTCATTTGATTAAAATCAACAAAAATTGACAAGAACCACGAAAAGTTTTTGCATTTTAAGATAAAATCTGACGCTATTAAAGAAAAAATTTCTCGCTCGCTGAAATATGTTCATTTGCTGAAAATCAACAAAATCACGAAAAGTTCTTGTATTTGAAGATAAAATCTTTTTGATTTGAAGAAGAAAGATCGAGCTGACTGAAATAAGTTCATCAGATCAAAACCAACAAAAATTTACAAGAACCACGAAAAGTTCTTGTATTTTAAGATAAAATCTGACGCTAATAAAGAAAAAACTTCTCGCTCGCTGAAATATGTTCATTTGCTGAAAATCAACAAAACCACGAAAAGTTCTTGTATTTGAAGATAAAATCTTTTTGCTTTCAAGAAGAAAGATCCAGCTGACTGAAATAAGTTCATTGGATGAAAACCAACAAAAATTGACAAGAACCACGAAAAGTTCTTGTATTTTAAGCTAAAATCTGACGCTTTTAAAGAAAAAACTTCTCGCTCGCTGAAATATGTTCATTTGCAGAAAATCAACAAAACCACGAAAAGTTCTCGTATTTGAAGATAAAACCTTTTTGCTTTGAAGAAGAAAGATCTGGCTGACTGAAATAAGTTCATTGGATGAAAACCAACAAAAATTGACAAGAACCACGAAAAGTTCTTGAATTTAAGATAAAATCTGGCGCTATTAAAGAAAAAACTTCTCGCTCGCTGAAATATGTTCATTTGCTGAAAATCAACAAAATCACGAAAAGTTCTTGTATTTGAAGATAAAATCTTTTTGCTTTGAAGAAGCAAGATCTAGCTGACTGAAATAAGTTCATTTGATTAAAATCAACAAAAATTGACAAGAACCACGAAAAGTTTTTGCATTTTAAGATAAAATCTGACGCTATTAAAGAAAAAACTTCTCGCTCGCTGAAATATGTTCATTTGCTGAAAATCAACAAAATCACGAAAAGTTCTTGTATTTGAAGATGAAATCTTTTTGATTTGAAGAAGAAAGATCGAGCTGACTGAAATAAGTTCATCAGATCAAAACCAACAAAAATTTACAAGAACCACGAAAAGTTCTTGTATTTTAAGATAAAATCTGACGCTAATAAAGAAAAAACTTCTCGCTCGCTGAAATATGTTCATTTGCTGAAAATCAACAAAACCACGAAAAGTTCTTGTATTTGAAGATAAAATCTTTTTGCTTTCAAGAAGAAAGATCCAGCTGACTGAAATAAGTTCATTGGATGAAAACCAACAAAAATTGACAAGAACCACGAAAAGTTCTTGTATTTTAAGCTAAAATCTGACGCTTTTAAAGAAAAAACTTCTCGCTCGCTGAAATATGTTCATTTGCAGAAAATCAACAAAACCACGAAAAGTTCTCGTATTTGAAGATAAAACCTTTTTGCTTTGAAGAAGAAAGATCTGGCTGACTGAAATAAGTTCATTGGATGAAAACCAACAAAAATTGACAAGAACCACGAAAAGTTCTTGAATTTAAGATAAAATCTGACGCTATTAAAGAAAAAACTTCTCGCTCGCTGAAATATGTTAATTTGCTGAAAATCAACAAAACAACGAAAAGTTATTGTATTTGAAGATAAAATCTTTTTGCTTTGAAGAAGAAAGATCCAGCTGACTGAAATAAGTTCATAAGATGAAAACCAACAAAAATTGACAAGAACCACGAAAAGTTCTTGTATTTTAAGATAAAATCTGACGCTATTAAAGAAAAAACTTCTCCCTCGCTGAAATATGTCAATTTGCTGAAAATCAACAAAACCACGAAAAGTTCTTGTCTTTGAAGATAAAATCTTTTTGCTTTGAAGAAGAAAGATCCAGCTGACTGAAATAAGTTCATTGGATGAAAACCAACAAAAATTGACAAGAACCACGAAAAGCTCTTGTATTTTAAGATAAAATCTGACGCTATTAAACAAAAATCTTCTCCCTCGCTGAAATATGTTCATTTGCTGAAAATCAACAAAACCACGAAAAGTTCTTGTATTTGAAGATAAAATCTTTTTGCTTTGAAGAAGAAAGATCTAGCTGACTGAAATAAGTTCATTTGATGAAAATCAACAAAAATTGACAAGAACCACGAAATGTTTTTCTATTTTAAGATAAAATCTGACGCTATTAAAGAAAAAACTTCTCGCTCGCTAAAATATGTTCATTTGCTGAAAATCAATAAAACCACGAAAAGTTCTTGTATTTGAAGATAAAATCTTTTTGCTTTGAAGAAGAAAGATCTCGCTGACTGAAATAAGTTCATTGGATGAAAACCAACAAAAATTGATAAGAACCACGAAAAGTTCTTGTATTTTAAGATAAAATCTTACGCTTTTAAAGAAAAAACTTCTCGCTCGCTGAAATATGTTCATTTGCTGAAAATCAACAAAACCACGAAAAGTTCTTGTATTTGAAGATAAAATCTTTTTGCTTTGAAGAAGAAAGATCTAGCTGACTGAAATAAGTTCATAAGATGAAAACCAACAAAAATTGACAAGAACCACGAAAAGTTCTTGTATTTTAAGATAAAATCTTACGCTATTAAAGAAAAAACTTCCACCTCGCTGAAATATGTTCATTTGCTGAAAATCAACAAAACCACGAAAAGTTCTTGCATTTGAAGATAAAATCTTTTTGCTTTGAAGAAGAAAGATCTCGCTGACTGAAATAAGTTCATTGGATGAAAACCAACAAAAATTGACAAGAACCACGAAAAGCTCTTGTATTTTAAGATAAAATCTGACGCTATTAAACAAAAATCTTCTCCCTCGCTGAAATATGTTCATTTGCTGAAAATCATCAAAACCACGAAAAGTTCTTGTATTTGAAGATAAAATCTTTTTGCTTTGAAGAAGAAAGATCGAGCTGACTGAAATAAGTTCATTGGATGAAAACTAACAAAAATTGACAAGAACCACGAAAAGTTCTTGTATTTTAAGATAAAATCTGACGCTATTAAAGAAAAAACTTCTCCCTCGCTGAAATATGTTCATTTGCTGAAAATCAACAAAACCACGAAAAGTTCTTGTATTTGAAGATAAAATCTTTTTGCTTTGAAGAAGAAAGATCGAGCTGACTGAAATAAGTTCATAAGTTGAAAACCAACAAAAATTGACAAGAACCACGAAAAGTTCTTGTATTTTAAGATAAAATCTTACGCTTTTAAAGAAAAAACTTCTCGCTCGCTGAAATATGTTCATTTGCTGAAAATCAACAAAACAACGAAAAGTTATTGTATTTGAAGATAAAATCTTTTTGCTTTGAAGAAGAAAGATCTAGCTGACTGAAATAAGTTCATAAGATGAAAACCAACAAAAATTGACAAGAACCACGAAAAGTTCTTGTATTTTAAGATAAAATCTGACGCTCTTAAAGAAAAAACTTCTCCCTCGCTGAAATATGTTAATTTTCTGAAAATCAACAAAACCACGAAAAGTTCTTGTATTTGAAGATAAAATCTTTTTGCTTTGAAGAAGAAAGATCGAGCTGACTGAAATAAGTTCATTTGATTAAAATCAACAAAAATTGACAAAGAACCACGAAAAGTTTTTGTATTTTAAGATAAAATCTGACGCTATTCAAGAAAAAACTTCTCGCTCGCTGAAATATGTTCATTTGCTGAAAATCAACAAAATCACGAAAAGTTCTTGTATTTGAAGATAAAATCTTTTTGCTTTGAAGAAGAAAGATCCAGCTGACTGAAATAAGTTCATCAGATGAAAACCAACAAAAATTGACAAGAACCACGAAACGTTCTTGTATTTTAAGATAAAATCTTACGCAATTAAAGAAAAAACTTCCAGCTCGCTGAAATATGTTAATTTGCTGAAAATCAACAAAACCACGAAAATTTCTTGTATTTGAAGATAAAATCTTTTTGCTTTCAAGAAGAAAGATCTAGCTGACTGAAATAAGTTCATTGGATGAAAACCAACAAAAATTGACAAGAACCACGAAAAGTTCTTTATTTTAAGATAAAATCTGACGCGAATAAAGAAAAAACTTCTCGCTCGCTGAAATATGTTGATTTGCTGAAAATCAACAAAACCACGAAAAGTTCTTGCATTTGAAGATAAAATCTTTTTGCTTTCAAGAAGAAAGATCTTGCTGACTGAAATAAGTTCATTGGATGAAAACCAACAAAAATTGACAAGAACCACGAAAAGTTCTTGTATTTTATGCTAAAATCTGACGCTTTTAAAGAAAAAACTTCTCGCTCGCTGAAATATGTTCATTTGCTGAAAATCAACAAAACCACGAAAAGTTCTTGTATTTGAAGATAAAATCTATTTGCTTTGAAGAAGAAAGATCTCGCTGACTGAAATAATTTCATAAGATGAAAACCAACAAAAATTGACAAGAACCACGAAAAGTTCTTGTATTTTAAGATAAAATCTGACGCTATTAAAGAAAAAACTTCTCCCTCGCTGAAATATGTTCATTTGCTGAAAATCAACAAAACCACGAAAAGTTCTTGTATTTGAAGATAAAATCTTTTTGCTTTGAAGAAGAAAGATCCAGCTGACTGAAATAAGTTCAAAAGATGAAAACTAACAAAAATTGACAAGAACCACGAAAAGTTCTTGTATTTTAAGATAAAATCTTACGCGATTGAAGAAAAAACTTCTAGCTCGCTGAAATATGTTCATTTGCTGAAAATCAACAAAACCACGAAAGGTTCTTGTATTTGAAGATAAAATCTTTTTGCTTTGAAGAAGAAAGATCTTGCTGACTGAAATAAGTTGATGGGATGAAAACCAACAAAAATTGACAAGAACCACGAAAAGTTCTTGTATTTTAAGATAAAATCTGACGCTAATAAAGAAAAATCTTCTCCCTCGCTGAAATATGTCCATTTGCTGAAAATCAACAAAACCACGAAAAGTTCTTGTATTTGAAGATAAAATCTTCTTGCTTTGAAGAAGAAAGATCTGGCTGAATGAAATAAGTTTATTGGATGAAAACCAACAAAAATTGACAAGAACCACGAAAAGTTCTTGTATTTTAAGATAAAATCTGACTCTTTTAAAGAAAAAACTTCTCGCTCGCTGAAATATGTTCACTTGCTGAAAATCAACAAAACCACGAAAAGTTCTTGTATTTGAAGATAAAATCTTTTTGCTTTCAAGAAGAAAGATCTAACTGACTGAAATAAGTTAATTGGATGAAAATCAACAAAAATTGACAAGAACCACAAAAAGTTCTTGTATTTTAAGATAAAATCTGACGCTATTAAAGAAAAAACTTCTCCCTCGCTGAAATATGTTCATTTGCTGATCAGCGAGATCTTTCTTCTTCAAAGCAAAAAGATTTTATATTCAAATACAAGAACTTTTCGTGGTTTTGTTGATTTTCAGCAAATGAACATATTTCAGCGAGGGAGAAGTTTTTTCTTTAATAGCGTCAGATTTTATCTTAAAATACAAGAACTTTTCGTGGTTCTTATCAATTTTTGTTGGTTTTCATCCAATAAACTTATTTCAGTCAGCTAGATCTTTCTTCTTCAAAGCAAAAAGATTTTATCTTCAAATACAAGAACTTTTCGTGGTTTTGTTGATTTTCAGCAAATTAACATATTTCAGCGAGCGAGAAGTTTTTTCTTTAATCGCGTCAGATTTTATCTTAAAATACAAGTACTTTTCGTGGTTCTTGTCAATTTTTATTGGTTTTCATCCAATGAACTTATTTCAGTCAGCGAGATCTTTCTTCTTCAAAGCAAAAAGATTTTATCTTCAAATACAGGAACTTTTCGTGGTTTTGTTGATTTTCAGCAAATGAACATATTTCAGCGAGCTAGAAGTTTTTTCTTCAATAGCGTAAGATTTTATCTTAAAATACAAGAACTTTTCGTGGTTTTGTTGATTTTCAGCAAATGAACCTATTTCAGCGAGGGAGAAGTTTTTTCTTTCATAGCGTCAGATTTTATCTTAAAATACAAGAACTTTTCGTGGTTCTTGTCAATTTTTGTTGGTTTTCATCTGATGAACTTATTTCAGTCAGCTCGATCTTTCTTCTTCCAAGCAAAAAGATTTTATCTTCAAATACAAGAACTTTTCGTGATTTTGTTGATTTTCAGCAAATGAACATATTTCAGCGAGCGAGAAGTTTTTCTTTAATAGCGTCAGATTTTATCTTAAAATACAAAAACTTTTCGTGGTTCTTGTCAATTTTTGTTGATTTTCATCAAATGAACTTATTTCAGTCAGCTGGATCTTTCTTCTTGAAAGCAAAAAGATTTTATCTTCAAATACAAGAACTTTTCGTGGTTTTGTTGATTTTCAGCAAATGAACATATTTCAGCGAGCAAGAAGTTTTTTCTTCAATAGCGTAAGATTTTATCTTAAAATACAAGAACTTTTCGTGGTTCTTGTCAATTTTGCTTAGTTTTCATCTTATGAACTTATTTCAGTCAGCAAGATCTTTCTTCTTCAAAGCAAAAAGATTTTATCTTGAAATACAAGAACTTTTCGTGGTTTTGTTGATTTTCAGCAAATGAACATATTTCAGCGAGGGAGAAGTTTTTTCTTTAATAGCGTCAGATTTTATCTTAAAATACAAGAACTTTTCGTGGTTCTTGTCAATTTTTGTTGGTTTTCATCCAATGAACTTATTTCAGTCAGCTGGATCTTTCTTCTTCAAAGCAAAAAGATTTTATCTTCAAATACAAGAACTTTTCGTGGTTTTGTTGATTTTCAGCAAATGAACATATTTCAGCGAGCTGGAAGTTTTTTCTTTAATAGCGTAAGATTTTATCTTAAAATACAAGAACTTTTCGTGGTTCTTGTCAATTTTTGTTGGTTTTCATCTTATGAACTTATTTCATTCAGCTGGATCTTTCTTCTTCAAAGCAAAAAGATTTTATCTTGAAATACAAGAACTTTTCGTGGTTTTGTTGATTTTCAGCAAATGAACATATTTCAGCGAGCGAGAAGTTTTTCTTTAATAGCGTCAGATTTTATCTTAAAATACAAGAACTTTTCGTGGTTCTTGTCAATTTTTGTTAGTTTTCATCTTATGAACTGATTTCAGTCAGCTAGATCTTTCTTCTTCAAAGCAAAAAGATTTTATCTTCAAATACAAGAACTTTTCGTGGTTCTTGTCAATTTTTGTTGGTTTTCAACCAATGAACTTATTTCAGTCAGCTAGATCTTTCTTCTTCAAAGCAAAAAGATTTTATCTTCAAATGCAAGAACTTTTCGTGGTTTTGTTGATTTTCAGCAAATGAACATATTTCAGCGAGCTGGAAGTTTTTTCTTTAATAGCGTCAGATTTTATCTTAAAATACAAGAACTTTTCGTGGTTCTTGTCAATTTTTGTTGGTTTTCATCTGATGAACTTATTTCATTCAGCTAGATCTTTCTTCTTCAAAGCAAAAAGATTTTGTCTTCAAATACAAGAACTTTTCGTGATTTTGTTGATTTTCAGCAAATGAATATATTTCAGCGAGCGGGAAGTTTTTTCTTTAATAGCGTCAGATTTTATCTTAAAATACAAAAACTTTTCGTGGTTCTTGTCAATTTTTGTTGATTTTCATCAAATGAACTTATTTCAGTCAGCTAGATCTTTCTTCTTCCAAGCAAAAAGATTTTATCTTGAAATACAAGAACTTTTCGTGGTTTTGTTGATTTTCAGCAAATGAACATATTTCAGCGAGGGAGAAGTTTTTTCTTTCATAGCGTCAGATTTTATCTTAAAATACAAGAACTTTTCGTGGTTCTTATCAATTTTTGTTGGTTTTCATCCAATAAACTTATTTCAGTCAGCAAGATCTTTCTTCTTGAAAGCAAAAAGATTTTATCTTGAAATACAAGAACTTTTCGTGGTTTTGTTGATTTTCAGCAAATTAACATATTTCAGCGAGCGAGAAGTTTTTTCTTCAATAGCGTAAGATTTTATCTTAAAATACAAGAACCTTTCGTGGTTCTTGTCAATTTTTGTTAGTTTTCATCTTATGAACTTATTTCAGTCAGCTTATTCTTCAAAGCAAAAAGATTTTCTCTTCAAATACAAGAACTTTTCGTGGTTTTGTTGATTGTCAGCAAATGAACATATTTCAGCGAGGGAGAAGTTTTTTCTTTAATAGCGTCAGATTTTATCTTAAAATAGAAGAACTTTTCGTGGTTCTTGTCAATTTTTGTTGGTTTTCATCTGATGAACTTATTTCAGTCAGCGAGATCTTTCTTCTTCAAAGCAAAAAGATTTTATCTTCAAATACAAGAACTTTTCGTGGTTTTGTTGATTTTCAGCAAATGAACATATTTCAGCGAGCTAGAAGTTTTTTCTTCAATAGCGTAAGATTTTATCTTAAAATACAAGAACTTTTCGTGGTTCTTGTCAATTTTTGTTAGTTTTCATCTTATGAACTTATTTCAGTCAGCTAGATATTTCTTCTTCAAAGCAAAATGATTTTATCTTCAAATACAAGAACTTTTCGTGGTTTTGTTGATTTTCAGCAGATGAACATATTTCAGCGAGGGAGATGTTTTTTCTTTAATAGCGTCAGATTTTATCTTAAAATACAAAAACTTTTCGTGGTTCTTATCAATTTTTGTTGGTTTTCATCCAATGAACTTATTTCAGTCAGCGAGATCTTTCTTCTTCAAAGCAAAAAGATTTTATCTTCAAATACAAGAACTTTTCGTGGTTTTGTTGATTTTCAGCAAATGAACATATTTCAGCGAGCGAGAAGTTTTTTCTTTAATAGCGTCAGATTTTATCTTAAAACAGAAAAACATTTCGTGGTTCTTGTCAATTTTTGTTGATTTTCATCAAATGAACTTATTTCAGTCAGCCAGATCTTTCTTCTTCAAAGCAAAAAGATTTTATCTTCAAATACAAGAACTTTTCGTGGTTTTGTTGATTTTCAGCAAATGAACATATTTCAGCGAGGGAGAAGATTTTTGTTTAATAGCGTCAGATTTTATCTTAAAATACAAGAGCTTTTCGTGGTTCTTGTCAATTTTTGTTGGTTTTCATCCAATGAACTTATTTCAGTCAGCGAGATCTTTCTTCTTCAAAGCAAAAAGATTTTATCTTCAAATGCAAGAACTTTTCGTGGTTTTGTTGATTTTCAGCAAATGAACATATTTCAGCGAGGTGGAAGTTTTTTCTTTAATAGCGTCAGATTTTAGCTTAAAATACAAGAACTTTTCGTGGTTCTTGTCAATTTTTGTTGGTTTTCATCTGATGAACTTATTTCATTCAGCTCGATCTTCCTTCTTCAAAGCAAAAAGATTTTAACTTCAAATACAAGAACTTTTCGTGATTTTGTTGATTTTCAGCAAATGAACATATTTCAGCGAGCGAGAAGTTTTTTCTTTAATAGCGTCAGATTTTATCTTAAAATACAAGAACTTTTCGTGGTTCTTGTCAATTTTTGTTGGTTTTCATCCAATGAACTTATTTCAGTCAGCCAGATCTTTCTTCTTCAAAGCAAAAAGATTTTATCTTGAAATACAAGAACTTTTCGTGGTTTTGTTGATTTTCATCAAATGAACTTATTTCAGTCAGCTGGATCTTTCTTCTTGAAAGCAAAAAGATTTTATCTTCAAATACAAGAACTTTTCGTGATTTTGTTGATTTTCAGCAAATGAACATATTTCAGCGAGCGAGAAGTTTTTCTTTAATAGCGTCAGATTTTATCTTAAAATACAAAAACTTTTCGTGGTTCTTGTCAATTTTTGTTGATTTTCATCAAATGAACTTATTTCAGTCAGCTGGATCTTTCTTCTTGAAAGCAAAAAGATTTTATCTTCAAATACAAGAACTTTTCGTGGTTTTGTTGATTTTCAGCAAATGAACATATTTCAGCGAGCAAGAAGTTTTTTCTTCAATAGCGTAAGATTTTATCTTAAAATACAAGAACTTTTCGTGGTTCTTGTCAATTTTGGTTAGTTTTCATCTTATGAACTTATTTCAGTCAGCAAGATCTTTCTTCTTCAAAGCAAAAAGATTTTATCTTGAAATACAAGAACTTTTCGTGGTTTTGTTGATTTTCAGCAAATGAACATATTTCAGCGAGGGAGAAGTTTTTTCTTTAATAGCGTCAGATTTTATCTTAAAATACAAGAACTTTTCGTGGTTCTTGTCAATTTTTGTTGGTTTTCATCCAATGAACTTATTTCAGTCAGCTGGATCTTTCTTCTTCAAAGCAAAAAGATTTTATCTTCAAATACAAGAACTTTTCGTGGTTTTGTTGATTTTCAGCAAATGAACATATTTCAGCGAGCTGGAAGTTTTTTCTTTAATAGCGTAAGATTTTATCTTAAAATACAAGAACTTTTCGTGGTTCTTGTCAATTTTTGTTGGTTTTCATCTTATGAACTTATTTCATTCAGCTGGATCTTTCTTCTTCAAAGCAAAAAGAATTTATCTTGAAATACAAGAACTTTTCGTGGTTTTGTTGATTTTCAGCAAATGAACATATTTCAGCGAGCGAGAAGTTTTTCTTTAATAGCGTCAGATTTTATCTTAAAATACAAGAACTTTTCGTGGTTCTTGTCAATTTTTGTTAGTTTTCATCTTATGAACTGATTTCAGTCAGCTAGATCTTTCTTCTTCAAAGCAAAAAGATTTTATCTTCAAATACAAGAACTTTTCGTGGTTCTTGTCAATTTTTGTTGGTTTTCAACCAATGAACTTATTTCAGTCAGCGAGATCTTTCTTCTTCAAAGCAAAAAGATTTTATCTTCAAATGCAAGAACTTTTCGTGGTTTTGTTGATTTTCAGCAAATGAACATATTTCAGCGAGGGAGAAGTTTTTTCTTTAATAGCGTCAGATTTTATCTTAAAATACAAGAACTTTTCGTGGTTCTTGTCAATTTTTGTTGGTTTTCATCCAATGAACTTATTTCAGTCAGCTGGATCTTTCTTCTTGAAAGCAAAAAGATTTTATCTTCAAATACAAGAACTTTTCGTGGTTTTGTTGATTTTCAGCAAATGAACATATTTCAGCGAGCTGGAAGTTTTTTCTTTAATAGCGTAAGATTTTATCTTAAAATACAAGAACTTTTCGTGGTTCTTGTCAATTTTTGTTGGTTTTCATCTGATGAACTTATTTCATTCAGCTAGATCTTTCTTCTTCAAAGCAAAAAGATTTTGTCTTCAAATACAAGAACTTTTCGTGATTTTGTTGATTTTCAGCAAATGAATATATTTCAGCGAGCGGGAAGTTTTTTCTTTAATAGCGTCAGATTTTATCTTAAAATACAAAAACTTTTCGTGGTTCTTGTCAATTTTTGTTGATTTTCATCAAATGAACTTATTTCAGTCAGCTCGATCTTTCTTCTTCCAAGCAAAAAGATTTTATCTTGAAATACAAGAACTTTTCGTGGTTTTGTTGATTTTCAGCAAATGAACATATTTCAGCGAGGGAGAAGTTTTTTCTTTCATAGCGTCAGATTTTATCTTAAAATACAAGAACTTTTCGTGGTTCTTATCAATTTTTGTTGGTTTTCATCCAATAAACTTATTTCAGTCAGCAAGATCTTTCTTCTTGAAAGCAAAAAGATTTTATCTTGAAATACAAGAACTTTTCGTGGTTTTGTTGATTTTCAGCAAATTAACATATTTCAGCGAGCGAGAAGTTTTTTCTTCAATAGCGTAAGATTTTATCTTAAAATACAAGAACCTTTCGTGGTTCTTGTCAATTTTTGTTAGTTTTCATCTTATGAACTTATTTCAGTCAGCTTATTCTTCAAAGCAAAAAGATTTTCTCTTCAAATACAAGAACTTTTCGTGGTTTTGTTGATTGTCAGCAAATGAACATATTTCAGCGAGGGAGAAGTTTTTTCTTTAATAGCGTCAGATTTTATCTTAAAATAGAAGAACTTTTCGTGGTTCTTGTCAATTTTTGTTGGTTTTCATCTGATGAACTTATTTCAGTCAGCGAGATCTTTCTTCTTCAAAGCAAAAAGATTTTATCTTCAAATACAAGAACTTTTCGTGGTTTTGTTGATTTTCAGCAAATGAACATATTTCAGCGAGCTAGAAGTTTTTTCTTCAATAGCGTAAGATTTTATCTTAAAATACAAGAACTTTTCGTGGTTCTTGTCAATTTTTGTTAGTTTTCATCTTATGAACTTATTTCAGTCAGCTAGATATTTCTTCTTCAAAGCAAAATGATTTTATCTTCAAATACAAGAACTTTTCGTGGTTTTGTTGATTTTCAGCAGATGAACATATTTCAGCGAGGGAGATGTTTTTTCTTTAATAGCGTCAGATTTTATCTTAAAATACAAAAACTTTTCGTGGTTCTTATCAATTTTTGTTGGTTTTCATCCAATGAACTTATTTCAGTCAGCGAGATCTTTCTTCTTCAAAGCAAAAAGATTTTATCTTCAAATACAAGAACTTTTCGTGGTTTTGTTGATTTTCAGCAAATGAACATATTTCAGCGAGCAAGAAGTTTTTTCTTTAATAGCGTCAGATTTTATCTTAAAACAGAAAAACATTTCGTGGTTCTTGTCAATTTTTGTTGATTTTCATCAAATGAACTTATTTCAGTCAGCCAGATCTTTCTTCTTCAAAGCAAAAAGATTTTATCTTCAAATACAAGAACTTTTCGTGGTTTTGTTGATTTTCAGCAAATGAACATATTTCAGCGAGGGAGAAGATTTTTGTTTAATAGCGTCAGATTTTATCTTAAAATACAAGAGCTTTTCGTGGTTCTTGTCAATTTTTGTTGGTTTTCATCCAATGAACTTATTTCAGTCAGCGAGATCTTTCTTCTTCAAAGCAAAAAGATTTTATCTTCAAATGCAAGAACTTTTCGTGGTTTTGTTGATTTTCAGCAAATGAACATATTTCAGCGAGGTGGAAGTTTTTTCTTTAATAGCGTCAGATTTTAGCTTAAAATACAAGAACTTTTCGTGGTTCTTGTCAATTTTTGTTGGTTTTCATCTGATGAACTTATTTCATTCAGCTCGATCTTCCTTCTTCAAAGCAAAAAGATTTTAACTTCAAATACAAGAACTTTTCGTGATTTTGTTGATTTTCAGCAAATGAACATATTTCAGCGAGCGAGAAGTTTTTTCTTTAATAGCGTCAGATTTTATCTTAAAATACAAGAACTTTTCGTGGTTCTTGTCAATTTTTGTTGGTTTTCATCCAATGAACTGATTTCAGTCAGCCAGATCTTTCTTCTTCAAAGCAAAAAGATTTTATCTTGAAATACAAGAACTTTTCGTGGTTTTGTTGATTTTCAGCAAATGAACATATTTCAGTGAGCTGGAAGCTTTTTTCTTTGATCCCGTCAGATTTTATCTTGAAATGCAAGAACTTTTCGTGGTTCTTTTCAATTTTTGTTGGTTTTGATCTAATGAACTTATTTCAGTCAGCGAGATCTTCCTTCTTCAAAGCAAAAAGATTTTATCTTCAAATACAAGAACTTTTCGTGGTTTTGTTGATTTTCAGCAAATGAACATATTTCAGCGAGGGAGAAGATTTTTGTTTAATAGCGTCAGATTTTATCTTAAAATACAAGAGCTTTTCGTGGTTCTTGTCAATTTTTGTTGGTTTTCATCCAATGAACTTATTTCAGTCAGCGAGATCTTTCTTCTTCAAAGCAAAAAGATTTTATCTTCAAATGCAAGAACTTTTCGTGGTTTTGTTGATTTTCAGCAAATGAACATATTTCAGCGAGGTGGAAGTTTTTTCTTTAATAGCGTCAGATTTTAGCTTAAAATACAAGAACTTTTTGTGGTTCTTGTCAATTTTTGTTAGTTTTCATCTTATGAACTTATTTCAGTCAGCTAGATATTTCTTCTTCAAAGCAAAATGATTTTATCTTCAAATACAAGAACTTTTCGTGGTTTTGTTGATTTTCAGCAGATGAACATATTTCAGCGAGGGAGATGTTTTTTCTTTAATAGCGTCAGATTTTATCTTAAAATACAAAAACTTTTCGTGGTTCTTATCAATTTTTGTTGGTTTTCATCCAATGAACTTATTTCAGTCAGCGAGATCTTTCTTCTTCAAAGCAAAAAGATTTTATCTTCAAATACAAGAACTTTTCGTGGTTTTGTTGATTTTCAGCAAATGAACATATTTCAGCGAGCGAGAAGTTTTTTCTTTAATAGCGTCAGATTTTATCTTAAAACAGAAAAACATTTCGTGGTTCTTGTCAATTTTTGTTGATTTTCATCAAATGAACTTATTTCAGTCAGCCAGATCTTTCTTCTTCAAAGCAAAAAGATTTTATCTTCAAATACAAGAACTTTTCGTGGTTTTGTTGATTTTCAGCAAATGAACATATTTCAGCGAGGGAGAAGATTTTTGTTTAATAGCGTCAGATTTTATCTTAAAATACAAGAGCTTTTCGTGGTTCTTGTCAATTTTTGTTGGTTTTCATCCAATGAACTTATTTCAGTCAGCGAGATCTTTCTTCTTCAAAGCAAAAAGATTTTATCTTCAAATGCAAGAACTTTTCGTGGTTTTGTTGATTTTCAGCAAATGAACATATTTCAGCGAGGTGGAAGTTTTTTCTTTAATAGCGTCAGATTTTAGCTTAAAATACAAGAACTTTTCGTGGTTCTTGTCAATTTTTGTTGGTTTTCATCTGATGAACTTATTTCATTCAGCTCGATCTTCCTTCTTCAAAGCAAAAAGATTTTAACTTCAAATACAAGAACTTTTCGTGATTTTGTTGATTTTCAGCAAATGAACATATTTCAGCGAGCGAGAAGTTTTTTCTTTAATAGCGTCAGATTTTATCTTAAAATACAAGAACTTTTCGTGGTTCTTGTCAATTTTTGTTGGTTTTCATCCAATGAACTTATTTCAGTCAGCCAGATCTTTCTTCTTCAAAGCAAAAAGATTTTATCTTGAAATACAAGAACTTTTCGTGGTTTTGTTGATTTTCAGCAAATGAACATATTTCAGTGAGCTGGAAGCTTTTTTCTTTGATCCCGTCAGATTTTATCTTGAAATGCAAGAACTTTTCGTGGTTCTTTTCAATTTTTGTTGGTTTTGATCTAATGAACTTATTTCAGTCAGCGAGATCTTCCTTCTTCAAAGCAAAAAGATTTTATCTTCAAATACAAGAACTTTTCGTGGTTTTGTTGATTTTCAGCAAATGAACATATTTCAGCGAGGGAGAAGATTTTTGTTTAATAGCGTCAGATTTTATCTTAAAATACAAGAGCTTTTCGTGGTTCTTGTCAATTTTTGTTGGTTTTCATCCAATGAACTTATTTCAGTCAGCGAGATCTTTCTTCTTCAAAGCAAAAAGATTTTATCTTCAAATGCAAGAACTTTTCGTGGTTTTGTTGATTTTCAGCAAATGAACATATTTCAGCGAGGTGGAAGTTTTTTCTTTAATAGCGTCAGATTTTAGCTTAAAATACAAGAACTTTTCGTGGTTCTTGTCAATTTTTGTTGGTTTTCATCTGATGAACTTATTTCATTCAGCTCGATCTTCCTTCTTCAAAGCAAAAAGATTTTAACTTCAAATACAAGAACTTTTCGTGATTTTGTTGATTTTCAGCAAATGAACATATTTCAGCGAGCAAGAAGTTTTTTCTTTAATAGCGTCAGATTTTATCTTAAAATACAAGAACTTTTCGTGGTTCTTGTCAATTTTTGTTGGTTTTCATCTTATGAACTTATTTCAGTCAGCTAGATCTTTCTTCTTCAAAGCAAAAAGATTTTATCTTCAAATACAAGAACTTTTCGTGGTTTTGTTGATTTTCAGCAAATGAACATATTTCAGCGAGCGAGAAGTTTTTTCTTTAAAAGCGTAAGATTTTATCTTAAAATACAAGAACTTTTCGTGGTTCTTGTCAATTTTTGTTGGTTTTCATCCAATGAACTTATTTCAGTCAGCCAGATCTTTCTTCTTCAAAGCAAAAAGATTTTATCTTCAAATACAAGAACTTTTCGTGGTTTTGTTGATTTTCAGCAAATGAACATATTTCAGCGAGCGAGAAGATTTTTCTTTAAAAGCGTCAGATTTTAGCACAAAATACAGGAACTTTTCGTGGTTCTTTTCAATTTTTGTTGGTTTTCATCTGATGAACTTATTTCAGTCAGCTAGATCTTTCTTCTTCAAAGCAATAAGATTTTATCTTCAAATACAAGAACTTTTCGTGGCTTTGTTGATTTTCAGCAAATGAACATATTTCAGCGAGGGAGATGTTTTTTCTTTAATAGCGTCAGATTTTATCTTAAAATACAAAAACTTTTCGTGGTTCTTATCAATTTTTGTTGGTTTTCATCCAATGAACTTATTTCAGTCAGCGAGATCTTTCTTCTTCAAAGCAAAAAGATTTTATCTTCAAATACAAGAACTTTTCGTGGTTTTGTTGATTTTCAGCAAATGAACATATTTCAGCGAGCGAGAAGTTTTTTCTTTAATAGCGTCAGATTTTATCTTAAAACAGAAAAACATTTCGTGGTTCTTGTCAATTTTTGTTGATTTTCATCAAATGAACTTATTTCAGTCAGCCAGATCTTTCTTCTTCAAAGCAAAAAGATTTTATCTTCAAATACAAGAACTTTTCGTGGTTTTGTTGATTTTCAGCAAATGAACATATTTCAGCGAGGGAGAAGATTTTTGTTTAATAGCGTCAGATTTTATCTTAAAATACAAGAGCTTTTCGTGGTTCTTGTCAATTTTTGTTGGTTTTCATCTTATGAACTTATTTCAGTCAGCGAGATCTTTCTTCTTCAAAGCAAAAAGATTTTATCTTCAAATGCAAGAACTTTTCGTGGTTTTGTTGATTTTCCGCAAATGAACATATTTCAGCGAGGTGGAAGTTTTTTCTTTAATAGCGTCAGATTTTAGCTTAAAATACAAGAACTTTTCGTGGTTCTTGTCAATTTTTGTTGGTTTTCATCTGATGAACTTATTTCATTCAGCTCGATCTTCCTTCTTCAAAGCAAAAAGATTTTAACTTCAAATACAAGAACTTTTCGTGATTTTGTTGATTTTCAGCAAATGAACATATTTCAGCGAGCGAGAAGTTTTTTCTTTAATAGCGTCAGATTTTATCTTAAAATACAAGAACTTTTCGTGGTTCTTGTCAATTTTTGTTGGTTTTCATTCAATGAACTTATTTCAGTCAGCCAGATCTTTCTTCTTCAAAGCAAAAAGATTTTATCTTGAAATACAAGAACTTTTCGTGGTTTTGTTGATTTTCAGCAAATGAACATATTTCAGTGAGCTGGAAGCTTTTTTCTTTGATCCCGTCAGATTTTATCATGAAATGCAAGAACTTTTCGTGGTTCTTTTCAATTTTTGTTGGTTTTGATCTAATGAACTTATTTCAGTCAGCGAGATCTTCCTTCTTCAAAGCAAAAAGATTTTATCTTCAAATACAAGAACTTTTCGTGGTTTTGTTGATTTTCAGCAAATGAACATATTTCAGCGAGGGAGAAGATTTTTGTTTAATAGCGTCAGATTTTATCTTAAAATACAAGAGCTTTTCGTGGTTCTTGTCAATTTTTGTTGGTTTTCATCTGATGAACTTATTTCAGTCAGCGAGATCTTCCTTCTTCAAAGCAAAAAGATTTTAACTTCAAATACAAGAACTTTTCGTGATTTTGTTGATTTTCAGCAAATGAACATATTTCAGCGAGCGAGAAGTTTTTTCTTTAATAGCGTCAGATTTTATCTTAAAATACAAGAACTTTTCGTGGTTCTTGTCAATTTTTGTTGGTTTTCATCTTATGAACTTATTTCAGTCAGCTAGATCTTTCTTCTTCAAAGCAAAAAGATTTTATCTTCAAATACAAGAACTTTTCGTGGTTTTGTTGATTTTCAGCAAATGAACATATTTCAGCGAGCGAGAAGTTTTTTCTTTAAAAGCATAAGATTTTATCTTAAAATACAAGAACTTTTCGTGGTTCTTGTCAATTTTTGTTGGTTTTCATCCAATGAACTTATTTCAGTCAGCCAGATCTTTCTTCTTCAAAGCAAAAAGATTTTATCTTCAAATACAAGAACTTTTCGTGGTTTTGTTGATTTTCAGCAAATGAACATATTTCAGCGAGCGAGAAGATTTTTCTTTAAAAGCGTCAGATTTTAGCACAAAATACAGGAACTTTTCGTGGTTCTTTTCAATTTTTGTTGGTTTTCATCTGATGAACTTATTTCAGTCAGCAAGATCTTTCTTCTTCAAAGCAATAAGATTTTATCTTCAAATACAAGAACTTTTCGTGGCTTTGTTGATTTTCAGCAAATGAACATATTTCAGCGAGGGAGAAGTTTTTTCTTTAATAGCGTCAGATTTTATCTTAAAATACAAGAACTCTTCGTGGTTCTTGTCAATTTTTGTTGGTTTTCATCTTATGAACTTATTTCAGTCCGCTCGATCTCTCTTCTTCAAAGCAAATAGATTTTATCTTCAAATACAAGAACTTTTCGTGGTTCTTGTCAATTTTTGTTGGTTTTCATCTTATGAACTTATTTCAGTCAGCTAGATCTTTCTTCTTCAAAGCAAAAAGATTTTATCTTCAAATACAAGAACTTTTCGTGGTTTTGTTGATTTTCAGCAAATGAACATATTTCAGCGAGCGAGAAGTTTTTTCTTTAAAAGCGTAAGATTTTATCTTAAAATACAAGAACTTTTCGTGGTTCTTGTCAATTTTTGTTGGTTTTCATCCAATGAACTTATTTCAGTCAGCCAGATCTTTCTTCTTCAAAGCAAAAAGATTTTATCTTCAAATACAAGAACTTTTCATGGTTTTGTTGATTTTCAGCAAATGAACATATTTCAGCGAGCGAGAAGATTTTTCTTTAAAAGCGTCAGATTTTAGCACAAAATACAGGAACTTTTCGTGGTTCTTTTCAATTTTTGTTGGTTTTCATCTGATGAACTTATTTCAGTCAGCAAGATCTTTCTTCTTCAAAGCAATAAGATTTTATCTTCAAATACAAGAACTTTTCGTGGCTTTGTTGATTTTCAGCAAATGAACATATTTCAGCGAGGGAGATGTTTTTTCTTTAATAGCGTCAGATTTGATCTTAAAATACAAAAACTTTTCGTGGTTCTTATCAATTTTTGTTGGTTTTCATCCAATGAACTTATTTCAGTCAGCGAGATCTTTCTTCTTCAAAGCAAAAAGATTTTATCTTCAAATACAAGAACTTTTCGTGGTTTTGTTGATTTTCAGCAAATGAACATATTTCAGCGAGCGAGAAGTTTTTTCTTTAATAGCGTCAGATTTTATCTTAAAACAGAAAAACATTTCGTGGTTCTTGTCAATTTTTGTTGATTTTCATCAAATGAACTTATTTCAGTCAGCCAGATCTTTCTTCTTCAAAGCAAAAAGATTTTATCTTCAAATACAAGAACTTTTCGTGGTTTTGTTGATTTTCAGCAAATGAACATATTTCAGCGAGGGAGAAGATTTTTGTTTAATAGCGTCAGATTTTATCTTAAAATACAAGAGCTTTTCGTGGTTCTTGTCAATTTTTGTTGGTTTTCATCTTATGAACTTATTTCAGTCAGCGAGATCTTTCTTCTTCAAAGCAAAAAGATTTTATCTTCAAATGCAAGAACTTTTCGTGGTTTTGTTGATTTTCCGCAAATGAACATATTTCAGCGAGGTGGAAGTTTTTTCTTTAATAGCGTCAGATTTTAGCTTAAAATACAAGAACTTTTCGTGGTTCTTGTCAATTTTTGTTGGTTTTCATCTGATGAACTTATTTCATTCAGCTCGATCTTCCTTCTTCAAAGCAAAAAGATTTTAACTTCAAATACAAGAACTTTTCGTGATTTTGTTGATTTTCAGCAAATGAACATATTTCAGCGAGCGAGAAGTTTTTTCTTTAATAGCGTCAGATTTTATCTTAAAATACAAGAACTTTTCGTGGTTCTTGTCAATTTTTGTTGGTTTTCATCCAATGAACTTATTTCAGTCAGCCAGATCTTTCTTCTTCAAAGCAAAAAGATTTTATCTTCAAATACAAGAACTTTTCGTGGTTTTGTTGATTTTCAGCAAATGAACATATTTCAGTGAGCTGGAAGCTTTTTTCTTTGATCCCGTCAGATTTTATCATGAAATGCAAGAACTTTTCGTGGTTCTTTTCAATTTTTGTTGGTTTTGATCTAATGAACTTATTTCAGTCAGCGAGATCTTCCTTCTTCAAAGCAAAAAGATTTTATCTTCAAATACAAGAACTTTTCGTGGTTTTGTTGATTTTCAGCAAATGAACATATTTCAGCGAGGGAGAAGATTTTTGTTTAATAGCGTCAGATTTTATCTTAAAATACAAGAGCTTTTCGTGGTTCTTGTCAATTTTTGTTGGTTTTCATCCAATGAACTTATTTCAGTCAGCGAGATCTTTCTTCTTCAAAGCAAAAAGATTTTATCTTCAAATGCAAGAACTTTTCGTGGTTTTGTTGATTTTCAGCAAATGAACATATTTCAGCGAGGTGGAAGTTTTTTCTTTAATAGCGTCAGATTTTAGCTTAAAATACAAGAACTTTTCGTGGTTCTTGTCAATTTTTGTTGGTTTTCATCTGATGAACTTATTTCATTCAGCTCGATCTTCCTTCTTCAAAGCAAAAAGATTTTAACTTCAAATACAAGAACTTTTCGTGATTTTGTTGATTTTCAGCAAATGAACATATTTCAGCGAGGGAGAAGTTTTTTCTTTAATAGCGTCAGATTTTATCTTAAAATACAAGAACTCTTCGTGGTTCTTGTCAATTTTTGTTGGTTTTCATCTTATGAACTTATTTCAGTCCGCTCGATCTCTCTTCTTCAAAGCAAATAGATTTTATCTTCAAATACAAGAACTTTTCGTGGTTTTGTTGATTTTCAGCAAATGAACATCTTTCAGCGAGCGAGAAGTTTTTTCTTTAATCGCGTCAGATTTTATCTTAAAATACAAGAACTTTTCGTGGTTCTTGTCAATTTTTGTTGGTTTTCATCCCATAAACTTATTTCAGTCAGCCAGATCTTTCTTCTTCAAAGCAAAAAGATTTTATCTTCAAATACAAGAACTTTTCGTGGTTTTGTTGATTTTCAGCAAATGAACATCTTTCAGCGAGCGAGAAGTTTTTTCTTTAAAAGCGTAAGATTTTGTCTTAAAATACAAGAACTTTTCGTGGTTCTTGTCAATTTTTGTTGATTTTCATCAAATGAACTTATTTCAGTCAGCTCGATCTTTCTTCTTCAAAGCAAAAAGATTTTATCTTCAAATACAAGAACTTTTCGTGGTTTTGTTGATTTTCAGCAAATGAACATATTTCAGCGAGGGAGAAGTTTTTTCTTTAATCGCGTCAGATTTTATCTTAAAATACAAGAACTTTTCGTGGTTCTTGTCAATTTTTGTTGGTTTTCATCCCATAAAATTATTTCAGTCAGCTGGATCTTTCTTCTTGAAAGCAAAATGATTTTATCTTCAAATACAAGAACTTTCGTGGTTTTGTTGATTTTCAGCAAATGAACATATTTCAGCGAGCTGGAAGTTTTTTCTTTAATAGCGTCAGATTTTATCGTAAAATACAAAAACTTTTCGTGGTTCTTGTCAATTTTTGTTGATTTTCATCAAATGAACTTATTTCAGTCAGCTGGATCTTTCTTCTTGAAAGCAAAAAGATTTTATCTTCAAATACAAGAACTTTTCGTGGTTTTGTTGATTTTCAGCAAATGAACATATTTCAGCGAGGGAGAAGTTTTTTCTTTAATAGCGTCAGATTTTATCTTAAAATACAAGAACTTTTCGTGGTTCTTGTCAATTTTTGTTGGTTTTCATCCAATGAACTTATTTCAGTCAGCTAGATCTTTCTTCTTCAAAGCAATAAGATTTTATCTTCAAATACAAGAACTTCTCGTGGTTTTGTTGATTTTCAGCAAATGAACATATTTCAGCGAGCTCGAAGTTTTTTCTTTAATAGCGTAAGATTTTATCTTAAAATACAAGAACTTTTCATGGTTCTTGTCAATTTTTGTTGGTTTTCATCCAATGAACTTATTTCAGTCAGCTGGATCTTTCTTCTTGAAAGCAAAAAGATTTTATCTTCAAATACAAGAACTTTTCGTGGTTTTGTTGATTTTCAGCAAATGAACATATTTCAGCGAGCGAGAAGTTTTTTCTTTAAAAGCGTCAGATTTTATCTTAAAATACAAGAACTTTTCGTGGTTCTTGTCAATTTTTGTTGGTTTTCTTCTGATGAACTTATTTCATTCAGCTAGATCTTTCTTCTTCAAAGCAAAAAGATTTTATCTTCAAATACAAGAACTTTTCGTGAGTTTGTTGATTTTCAGCAAATGAACATATTTCAGCGAGCGAGAAGTTTTTTCTTTAATAGCGTCAGATTTTATCTTAAAATACAAAAACAATTCGTGGTTCTCGTCAATTTTTGTTGATTTTCATCAAATGAACATATTTCAGTCAGCTCGATCTTTCTTCTTCAAAGCAAAAAGATTTTATCTTCAAATACAAGAACTTTTCGTGGTTTTGTTGATTTTCAGCAAATGAACATATTTCAGCGAGGGAGAAGATTTTTGTTTAATAGCGTCAGATTTTATCTTAAAATACAAGAGCTTTTCGTGGTTCTTGTCAATTTTTGTGGGTTTTCATCCAATGAACTTATTTCAGTCAGCGAGATCTTTCTTCTTCAAAGCAAAAAGATTTTATCTTCAAATACAAGAACTTTTCGTGGTTTTGTTGATTTTCAGCAAATGAACGTATTTCAGCGAGGTGGAAGTTTTTTCTTTAATAGCGTAAGATTTTATCTTAAAATACAAGAACTTTTCGTGGTTCTTGTCAATTTTTGTTGGTTTTCATCTGATGAACTTATTTCATTCAGCTAGATCTTTCTTCTTCAAAGCAAAAAGATTTTAACTTCAAATACAAGAACTTTTCGTGATTTTGTTGATTTTCAGCAAATGAACATATTTCAGCGAGCGAGAAGTTTTTTCTTTAATAGCGTCAGATTTTATCTTCAAATACAAGAACTTTTCGTGGTTCTTGTCAATTTTTGTTGGTTTTCATCTTATGAACTTATTTCAGTCAGCTAGATCTTTCTTCTTCAAAGCAAAAAGATTTTATCTTCAGATACAAGAACTTTTCGTGGTTTTGTTGATTTTCAGCAAATGAACATATTTCAGCGAGCTGGAAGTTTTTTCTTTAATAGCGTCAGATTTTACCTTAAAATACAAGAACTTTTCGTGGTTCTTGTCAATTTTTGTTGATTTTCATCAAATGAACTCATTTCAGTCAGCTCGATCTTTCTTCTTTAAAGCAAAAAGATTTTATCTTCAAATACAAGAACTTTTCGTGGTTTTGTTGATTTTCAGCAAATGAACATCTTTCAGCGAGCGAGAATTTTTTTCTTTAAAAGCGTAAGATTTTATCTTAAAATACAAGAACTTTTCGTGGTTCTTGTCAATTTTTGTTGATTTTCATCAAATGAACTTATTTCAGTCAGCTCGATCTTTCTTCTTCAAAGCAAAAAGATTTTATCTTCAAATACAAGAACTTTTCGTGGTTTTGTTGATTTTCAGCAAATGAACATATTTCAGCGAGGGAGAAGATTTTTGTTTAATAGCGTCAGATTTTATCTTAAAATACAAGAGCTTTTCGTGGTTCTTGTCAATTTTTGTGGGTTTTCATCCAATGAACTTATTTCAGTCAGCGAGATCTTTCTTCTTCAAAGCAAAAAGATTTTATCTTCAAATACAAGAACTTTTCGTGGTTTTGTTGATTTTCAGCAAATGAACATATTTCAGCGAGGTGGAAGTTTTTTCTTTAATAGCGTAAGATTTTATCTTAAAATACAAGAACTTTTCGTGGTTCTTGTCAATTTTTGTTGGTTTTCATCTTATGAACTTATTTCAGTCAGCTAGATCTTTCTTCTTCAAAGCAAAAAGATTTTATCTTCAAATACAAGAACTTTTCGTGGTTTTGTTGATTTTCAGCAAATGAACATATTTCAGCGAGCGACAAGTTTTTTCTTCAAATAGCGTCAGATTTTATCTTCAAATACAAGAACTTTTCGTGGTTCTTGTCAATTTTTGTTGGTTTTCATCTTATGAACTTATTTCAGTCAGCTAGATCTTTCTTCTTCAAAGCAAAAAGATTTTATCTTCAAATACAAGAACTTTTCGTGGTTTTGTTGATTTTCAGCAAATGAACATATTTCAGCGAGCTGGAAGTTTTTTCTTTAATAGCGTCAGATTTTATCTTAAAATACAAGAACTTTTCGTGGTTCTTGTCAATTTTTGTTGATTTTCATCAAATGAACTTATTTCAGTCAGCTCGATCTTTCTTCTTTAAAGCAAAAAGATTTTATCTTCAAATACAAGAACTTTTCGTGGTTTTGTTGATTTTCAGCAAATGAACATCTTTCAGCGAGCGAGAATTTTTTTCTTTAAAAGCGTAAGATTTTATCTTAAAATACAAGAACTTTTCGTGGTTCTTGTCAATTTTTGTTGATTTTCATCAAATGAACTTATTTCAGTCAGCTCGATCTTTCTTCTTCAAAGCAAAAAGATTTTATCTTCAAATACAAGAACTTTTCGTGGTTTTGTTGATTTTCAGCAAATGAACATATTTCAGCGAGCGACAAGTTTTTTCTTCAAATAGCGTCAGATTTTATCTTCAAATACAAGAACTTTTCGTGGTTCTTGTCAATTTTTGTTGGTTTTCATCTTATGAACTTATTTCAGTCAGCTAGATCTTTCTTCTTCAAAGCAAAAAGATTTTATCTTCAAATACAAGAACTTTTCGTGGTTTTGTTGATTTTCAGCAAATGAACATATTTCAGCGAGCTGGAAGTTTTTTCTTTAATAGCGTCAGATTTTATCTTAAAATACAAGAACTTTTCGTGGTTCTTGTCAATTTTTGTTGATTTTCATCAAATGAACTTATTTCAGTCAGCTCGATCTTTCTTCTTTAAAGCAAAAAGATTTTATCTTCAAATACAAGAACTTTTCGTGGTTTTGTTGATTTTCAGCAAATGAACATCTTTCAGCGAGCGAGAATTTTTTTCTTTAAAAGCGTAAGATTTTATCTTAAAATACAAGAACTTTTCGTGGTTCTTGTCAATTTTTGTTGGTTTTCATCTTATGAACTTATTTCAGTCAGCTAGATCTTTCTTCTTCAAAGCAAAAAGATTTTATCTTCAGATACAAGAACTTTTCGTGGTTTTGTTGATTTTCAGCAAATGAACATATTTCAGCGAGCTGGAAGTTTTTTCTTTAATAGCGTCAGATTTTATCTTAAAATACAAGAACTTTTCGTGGTTCTTGTCAATTTTTGTTGATTTTCATCAAATGAACTTATTTCAGTCAGCTCGATCTTTCTTCTTTAAAGCAAAAAGATTTTATCTTCAAATACAAGAACTTTTCGTGGTTTTGTTGATTTTCAGCAAATGAACATCTTTCAGCGAGCGAGAATTTTTTTCTTTAAAAGCGTAAGATTTTATCTTAAATACAAGAACTTTTCGTGGTTCTTGTCAATTTTTGTTGATTTTCATCAAATGAACTTATTTCAGTCAGCTCGATCTTTCTTCTTCAAAGCAAAAAGATTTTATCTTCAAATACAAGAACTTTTCGTGGTTTTGTTGATTTTCAGCAAATGAACATATTTCAGCGAGGGAGAAGATTTTTGTTTAATAGCGTCAGATTTTATCTTAAAATACAAGAGCTTTTCGTGGCTCTTGTCAATTTTTGTGGGTTTTCATCCAATGAACTTATTTCAGTCAGCGAGATCTTTCTTCTTCAAAGCAAAAAGATTTTATCTTCAAATACAAGAACTTTTCGTGGTTTTGTTGATTTTCAGCAAATGAACATATTTCAGCGAGGTGGAAGTTTTTTCTTTAATAGCGTAAGATTTTATCTTAAAATACAAGAACTTTTCGTGGTTCTTGTCAATTTTTGTTGGTTTTCATCTTATGAACTTATTTCAGTCAGCTAGATCTTTCTTCTTCAAAGCAAAAAGATTTTATCTTCAAATACAAGAACTTTTCGTGGTTTTGTTGATTTTCAGCAAATGAACATATTTCAGCGAGCGACAAGTTTTTTCTTCAAATAGCGTCAGATTTTATCTTCAAATACAAGAACTTTTCGTGGTTCTTGTCAATTTTTGTTGGTTTTCATCTTATGAACTTATTTCAGTCAGCTAGATCTTTCTTCTTCAAAGCAAAAAGATTTTATCTTCAAATACAAGAACTTTTCGTGGTTTTGTTGATTTTCAGCAAATGAACATATTTCAGCGAGCTGGAAGTTTTTTCTTTAATAGCGTCAGATTTTATCTTAAAATACAAGAACTTTTCGTGGTTCTTGTCAATTTTTGTTGATTTTCATCAAATGAACTTATTTCAGTCAGCTCGATCTTTCTTCTTTAAAGCAAAAAGATTTTATCTTCAAATACAAGAACTTTTCGTGGTTTTGTTGATTTTCAGCAAATGAACATCTTTCAGCGAGCGAGAATTTTTTTCTTTAAAAGCGTAAGATTTTATCTTAAAATACAAGAACTTTTCGTGGTTCTTGTCAATTTTTGTTGATTTTCATCAAATGAACTTATTTCAGTCAGCTCGATCTTTCTTCTTCAAAGCAAAAAGATTTTATCTTCAAATACAAGAACTTTTCGTGGTTTTGTTGATTTTCAGCAAATGAACATATTTCAGCGAGCGACAAGTTTTTTCTTCAAATAGCGTCAGATTTTATCTTCAAATACAAGAACTTTTCGTGGTTCTTGTCAATTTTTGTTGGTTTTCATCTTATGAACTTATTTCAGTCAGCTAGATCTTTCTTCTTCAAAGCAAAAAGATTTTATCTTCAAATACAAGAACTTTTCGTGGTTTTGTTGATTTTCAGCAAATGAACATATTTCAGCGAGCTGGAAGTTTTTTCTTTAATAGCGTCAGATTTTATCTTAAAATACAAGAACTTTTCGTGGTTCTTGTCAATTTTTGTTGATTTTCATCAAATGAACTTATTTCAGTCAGCTCGATCTTTCTTCTTTAAAGCAAAAAGATTTTATCTTCAAATACAAGAACTTTTCGTGGTTTTGTTGATTTTCAGCAAATGAACATCTTTCAGCGAGCGAGAATTTTTTTCTTTAAAAGCGTAAGATTTTATCTTAAAATACAAGAACTTTTCGTGGTTCTTGTCAATTTTTGTTGGTTTTCATCTTATGAACTTATTTCAGTCAGCTAGATCTTTCTTCTTCAAAGCAAAAAGATTTTATCTTCAGATACAAGAACTTTTCGTGGTTTTGTTGATTTTCAGCAAATGAACATATTTCAGCGAGCTGGAAGTTTTTTCTTTAATAGCGTCAGATTTTATCTTAAAATACAAGAACTTTTCGTGGTTCTTGTCAATTTTTGTTGATTTTCATCAAATGAACTTATTTCAGTCAGCTCGATCTTTCTTCTTTAAAGCAAAAAGATTTTATCTTCAAATACAAGAACTTTTCGTGGTTTTGTTGATTTTCAGCAAATGAACATCTTTCAGCGAGCGAGAATTTTTTTCTTTAAAAGCGTAAGATTTTATCTTAAAATACAAGAACTTTTCGTGGTTCTTGTCAATTTTTGTTGATTTTCATCAAATGAACTTATTTCAGTCAGCTCGATCTTTCTTCTTCAAAGCAAAAAGATTTTATCTTCAAATACAAGAACTTTTCGTGGTTTTGTTGATTTTCAGCAAATGAACATATTTCAGCGAGGGAGAAGATTTTTGTTTAATAGCGTCAGATTTTATCTTAAAATACAAGAGCTTTTCGTGGTTCTTGTCAATTTTTGTGGGTTTTCATCCAATGAACTTATTTCAGTCAGCGAGATCTTTCTTCTTCAAAGCAAAAAGATTTTATCTTCAAATACAAGAACTTTTCGTGGTTTTGTTGATTTTCAGCAAATGAACATATTTCAGCGAGGTGGAAGTTTTTTCTTTAATAGCGTAAGATTTTATCTTAAAATACAAGAACTTTTCGTGGTTCTTGTCAATTTTTGTTGGTTTTCATCTTATGAACTTATTTCAGTCAGCTAGATCTTTCTTCTTCAAAGCAAAAAGATTTTATCTTCAAATACAAGAACTTTTCGTGGTTTTGTTGATTTTCAGCAAATGAACATATTTCAGCGAGCGACAAGTTTTTTCTTCAAATAGCGTCAGATTTTATCTTCAAATACAAGAACTTTTCGTGGTTCTTGTCAATTTTTGTTGGTTTTCATCTTATGAACTTATTTCAGTCAGCTAGATCTTTCTTCTTCAAAGCAAAAAGATTTTATCTTCAAATACAAGAACTTTTCGTGGTTTTGTTGATTTTCAGCAAATGAACATATTTCAGCGAGCTGGAAGTTTTTTCTTTAATAGCGTCAGATTTTATCTTAAAATACAAGAACTTTTCGTGGTTCTTGTCAATTTTTGTTGATTTTCATCAAATGAACTTATTTCAGTCAGCTCGATCTTTCTTCTTTAAAGCAAAAAGATTTTATCTTCAAATACAAGAACTTTTCGTGGTTTTGTTGATTTTCAGCAAATGAACATCTTTCAGCGAGCGAGAATTTTTTTCTTTAAAAGCGTAAGATTTTATCTTAAAATACAAGAACTTTTCGTGGTTCTTGTCAATTTTTGTTGATTTTCATCAAATGAACTTATTTCAGTCAGCTCGATCTTTCTTCTTCAAAGCAAAAAGATTTTATCTTCAAATACAAGAACTTTTCGTGGTTTTGTTGATTTTCAGCAAATGAACATATTTCAGCGAGCGACAAGTTTTTTCTTCAAATAGCGTCAGATTTTATCTTCAAATACAAGAACTTTTCGTGGTTCTTGTCAATTTTTGTTGGTTTTCATCTTATGAACTTATTTCAGTCAGCTAGATCTTTCTTCTTCAAAGCAAAAAGATTTTATCTTCAAATACAAGAACTTTTCGTGGTTTTGTTGATTTTCAGCAAATGAACATATTTCAGCGAGCTGGAAGTTTTTTCTTTAATAGCGTCAGATTTTATCTTAAAATACAAGAACTTTTCGTGGTTCTTGTCAATTTTTGTTGATTTTCATCAAATGAACTTATTTCAGTCAGCTCGATCTTTCTTCTTTAAAGCAAAAAGATTTTATCTTCAAATACAAGAACTTTTCGTGGTTTTGTTGATTTTCAGCAAATGAACATCTTTCAGCGAGCGAGAATTTTTTTCTTTAAAAGCGTAAGATTTTATCTTAAAATACAAGAACTTTTCGTGGTTCTTGTCAATTTTTGTTGGTTTTCATCTTATGAACTTATTTCAGTCAGCTAGATCTTTCTTCTTCAAAGCAAAAAGATTTTATCTTCAGATACAAGAACTTTTCGTGGTTTTGTTGATTTTCAGCAAATGAACATATTTCAGCGAGCTGGAAGTTTTTTCTTTAATAGCGTCAGATTTTATCTTAAAATACAAGAACTTTTCGTGGTTCTTGTCAATTTTTGTTGATTTTCATCAAATGAACTTATTTCAGTCAGCTCGATCTTTCTTCTTTAAAGCAAAAAGATTTTATCTTCAAATACAAGAACTTTTCGTGGTTTTGTTGATTTTCAGCAAATGAACATCTTTCAGCGAGCGAGAATTTTTTTCTTTAAAAGCGTAAGATTTTATCTTAAAATACAAGAACTTTTCGTGGTTCTTGTCAATTTTTGTTGATTTTCATCAAATGAACTTATTTCAGTCAGCTCGATCTTTCTTCTTCAAAGCAAAAAGATTTTATCTTCAAATACAAGAACTTTTCGTGGTTTTGTTGATTTTCAGCAAATGAACATATTTCAGCGAGGGAGAAGATTTTTGTTTAATAGCGTCAGATTTTATCTTAAAATACAAGAGCTTTTCGTGGTTCTTGTCAATTTTTGTGGGTTTTCATCCAATGAACTTATTTCAGTCAGCGAGATCTTTCTTCTTCAAAGCAAAAAGATTTTATCTTCAAATACAAGAACTTTTCGTGGTTTTGTTGATTTTCAGCAAATGAACATATTTCAGCGAGGTGGAAGTTTTTTCTTTAATAGCGTAAGATTTTATCTTAAAATACAAGAACTTTTCGTGGTTCTTGTCAATTTTTGTTGGTTTTCATCTTATGAACTTATTTCAGTCAGCTAGATCTTTCTTCTTCAAAGCAAAAAGATTTTATCTTCAAATACAAGAACTTTTCGTGGTTTTGTTGATTTTCAGCAAATGAACATATTTCAGCGAGCGACAAGGTTTTTCTTCAAATAGCGTCAGATTTTATCTTCAAATACAAGAACTTTTCGTGGTTCTTGTCAATTTTTGTTGGTTTTCATCTTATGAACTTATTTCAGTCAGCTAGATCTTTCTTCTTCAAAGCAAAAAGATTTTATCTTCAAATACAAGAACTTTTCGTGGTTTTGTTGATTTTCAGCAAATGAACATATTTCAGCGAGCTGGAAGTTTTTTCTTTAATAGCGTCAGATTTTATCTTAAAATACAAGAACTTTTCGTGGTTCTTGTCAATTTTTGTTGATTTTCATCAAATGAACTTATTTCAGTCAGCTCGATCTTTCTTCTTTAAAGCAAAAAGATTTTATCTTCAAATACAAGAACTTTTCGTGGTTTTGTTGATTTTCAGCAAATGAACATCTTTCAGCGAGCGAGAATTTTTTTCTTTAAAAGCGTAAGATTTTATCTTAAAATACAAGAACTTTTCGTGGTTCTTGTCAATTTTTGTTGATTTTCATCAAATGAACTTATTTCAGTCAGCTCGATCTTTCTTCTTCAAAGCAAAAAGATTTTATCTTCAAATACAAGAACTTTTCGTGGTTTTGTTGATTTTCAGCAAATGAACATATTTCAGCGAGGGAGAAGATTTTTGTTTAATAGCGTCAGATTTTATCTTAAAATACAAGAGCTTTTCGTGGTTCTTGTCAATTTTTGTGGGTTTTCATCCAATGAACTTATTTCAGTCAGCGAGATCTTTCTTCTTCAAAGCAAAAAGATTTTATCTTCAAATACAAGAACTTTTCGTGGTTTTGTTGATTTTCAGCAAATGAACATATTTCAGCGAGGTGGAAGTTTTTTCTTTAATAGCGTAAGATTTTATCTTAAAATACAAGAACTTTTCGTGGTTCTTGTCAATTTTTGTTGGTTTTCATCTTATGAACTTATTTCAGTCAGCTAGATCTTTCTTCTTCAAAGCAAAAAGATTTCATCTTCAAATACAAGAACTTTTCGTGGTTTTGTTGATTTTCAGCAAATGAACATATTTCAGCGAGCGACAAGTTTTTTCTTTAAAAGCGTCAGATTTTAGCATAAAATACAAGAACTTTTCGTGGTTCTTGTCAATTTTTGTTGGTTTTCATCTGATGAACTTATTTCATTCAGCTAGATCTTTCTTCTTCAAAGCAATAAGATTTTATCTTCAAATACAAGAACTTTTCGTGGTTTTGTTGATTTTCAGCAAATGAACATATTTCAGCGAGCGAGAAGTTTTTTCTTTAATAGCGTCAGATTTTATCTTCAAATACAAGAACTTTTCGTGGTTCTTGTCAATTTTTGTTGGTTTTCATCTTATGAACTTATTTCAGTCAGCTAGATCTTTCTTCTTCAAAGCAAAAAGATTTTATCTTCAAATACAAGAACTTTTCGTGGTTTTGTTGATTTTCAGCAAATGAACATATTTCAGCGAGCTGGAAGTTTTTTCTTTAATAGCGTCAGATTTTATCTTAAAATACAAGAACTTTTCGTGGTTCTTGTCAATTTTTGTTGATTTTCATCAAATGAACTTATTTCAGTCAGCTCGATCTTTCTTCTTTAAAGCAAAAAGATTTTATCTTCAAATACAAGAACTTTTCGTGGTTTTGTTGATTTTCAGCAAATGAACATCTTTCAGGGAGCGAGAAGTTTTTTCTTTAAAAGCGTAAGATTTTATCTTAAAATACAAGAACTTTTCGTGGTTCTTGTCAATTTTTGTTGATTTTCATCAAATGAACTTATTTCAGTCAGCTCGATCTTTCTTCTTCAAAGCAAAAAGATTTTATCTTCAAATACAAGAACTTTTCTTGGTTTTGTTGATTTTCAGCAAATGAACATATTTCAGCGAGCTCGAAGTTTTTTCTTTAATAGCGTAAGATTTTATCTTAAAATACAAGAACTTTTCATGGTTCTTGTCAATTTTTGTTGGTTTTCATCCAATGAACTTATTTCAGTCAGCTGGATCTTTCTTCTTGAAAGCAAAAAGATTTTATCTTCAAATACAAGAACTTTTCGTGGTTTTGTTGATTTTCAGCAAATGAACATATTTCAGCGAGGGAGAAGTTTTTTCTTTAATCGCGTCAGATTTTATCTTAAAATACAAGAACTTTTCGTGGTTCTTGTCAATTTTTGTTGGTTTTCATCCCATAAACTTATTTCAGTCAGCCAGATCTTTCTTCTTCAAAGCAAAAAGATTTTATCTTCAAATACAAGAACTTTTCGTGGTTTTGTTGATTTTCAGCAAATGAACATCTTTCAGCGAGCGAGAAGTTTTTTCTTTAAAAGCGTAAGATTTTGTCTTAAAATACAAGAACTTTTCGTGGTTCTTGTCAATTTTTGTTGATTTTCATCAAATGAACTTATTTCAGTCAGCTCGATCTTTCTTCTTCAAAGCAAAAAGATTTTATCTTCAAATACAATAACTTTTCGTGGTTTTGTTGATTTTCAGCAAATGAACATATTTCAGCGAGGGAGAAGTTTTTTCTTTAATCGCGTCAGATTTTATCTTAAAATACAAGAACTTTTCGTGGTTCTTGTCAATTTTTGTTGGTTTTCATCCCATAAAATTATTTCAGTCAGCTAGATCTTTCTTCTTGAAAGCAAAATGATTTTATCTTCAAATACAAGAACTTTCGTGGTTTTGTTGATTTTCAGCAAATGAACATATTTCAGCGAGCTGGAAGTTTTTTCTTTAATAGCGTCAGATTTTATCGTAAAATACAAAAACTTTTCGTGGTTCTTGTCAATTTTTGTTGATTTTCATCAAATGAACTTATTTCAGTCAGCTGGATCTTTCTTCTTGAAAGCAAAAAGATTTTATCTTCAAATACAAGAACTTTTCGTGGTTTTGTTGATTTTCAGCAAATGAACATATTTCAGCGAGGGAGAAGTTTTTTCTTTAATAGCGTCAGATTTTATCTTAAAATACAAGAACTTTTCGTGGTTCTTGTCAATTTTTGTTGGTTTTCATCCAATGAACTTATTTCAGTCAGCTAGATCTTTCTTCTTCAAAGCAATAAGATTTTATCTTCAAATACAAGAACTTCTCGTGGTTTTGTTGATTTTCAGCAAATGAACATATTTCAGCGAGCTCGAAGTTTTTTCTTTAATAGCGTAAGATTTTATCTTAAAATACAAGAACTTTTCATGGTTCTTGTCAATTTTTGTTGGTTTTCATCCAATGAACTTATTTCAGTCAGCTGGATCTTTCTTCTTGAAAGCAAAAAGATTTTATCTTCAAATACAAGAACTTTTCGTGGTTTTGTTGATTTTCAGCAAATGAACATATTTCAGCGAGCGAGAAGTTTTTTCTTTAAAAGCGTCAGATTTTATCTTAAAATACAAGAACTTTTCGTGGTTCTTGTCAATTTTTGTTGGTTTTCTTCTGATGAACTTATTTCATTCAGCTAGATCTTTCTTCTTCAAAGCAAAAAGATTTTATCTTCAAATACAAGAACTTTTCGTGAGTTTGTTGATTTTCAGCAAATGAACATATTTCAGCGAGCGAGAAGTTTTTTCTTTAATAGCGTCAGATTTTATCTTAAAATACAAAAACAATTCGTGGTTCTTGTCAATTTTTGTTGATTTTCATCAAATGAACATATTTCAGTCAGCTCGATCTTTCTTCTTCAAAGCAAAAAGATTTTATCTTCAAATACAAGAACTTTTCGTGGTTTTGTTGATTTTCAGCAAATGAACATATTTCAGCGAGGGAGAAGATTTTTGTTTAATAGCGTCAGATTTTATCTTAAAATACAAGAGCTTTTCGTGGTTCTTGTCAATTTTTGTGGGTTTTCATCCAATGAACTTATTTCAGTCAGCGAGATCTTTCTTCTTCAAAGCAAAAAGATTTTATCTTCAAATACAAGAACTTTTCGTGGTTTTGTTGATTTTCAGCAAATGAACGTATTTCAGCGAGGTGGAAGTTTTTTCTTTAATAGCGTAAGATTTTATCTTAAAATACAAGAACTTTTCGTGGTTCTTGTCAATTTTTGTTGGTTTTCATCTGATGAACTTATTTCATTCAGCTAGATCTTTCTTCTTCAAAGCAAAAAGATTTTAACTTCAAATACAAGAACTTTTCGTGATTTTGTTGATTTTCAGCAAATGAACATATTTCAGCGAGCGAGAAGTTTTTTCTTTAATAGCGTCAGATTTTATCTTCAAATACAAGAACTTTTCGTGGTTCTTGTCAATTTTTGTTGGTTTTCATCTTATGAACTTATTTCAGTCAGCTAGATCTTTCTTCTTCAAAGCAAAAAGATTTTATCTTCAGATACAAGAACTTTTCGTGGTTTTGTTGATTTTCAGCAAATGAACATATTTCAGCGAGCTGGAAGTTTTTTCTTTAATAGCGTCAGATTTTATCTTAAAATACAAGAACTTTTCGTGGTTCTTGTCAATTTTTGTTGATTTTCATCAAATGAACTTATTTCAGTCAGCTCGATCTTTCTTCTTTAAAGCAAAAAGATTTTATCTTCAAATACAAGAACTTTTCGTGGTTTTGTTGATTTTCAGCAAATGAACATCTTTCAGCGAGCGAGAATTTTTTTCTTTAAAAGCGTAAGATTTTATCTTAAAATACAAGAACTTTTCGTGGTTCTTGTCAATTTTTGTTGATTTTCATCAAATGAACTTATTTCAGTCAGCTCGATCTTTCTTCTTCAAAGCAAAAAGATTTTATCTTCAAATACAAGAACTTTTCGTGGTTTTGTTGATTTTCAGCAAATGAACATATTTCAGCGAGGGAGAAGATTTTTGTTTAATAGCGTCAGATTTTATCTTAAAATACAAGAGCTTTTCGTGGTTCTTGTCAATTTTTGTGGGTTTTCATCCAATGAACTTATTTCAGTCAGCGAGATCTTTCTTCTTCAAAGCAAAAAGATTTTATCTTCAAATACAAGAACTTTTCGTGGTTTTGTTGATTTTCAGCAAATGAACATATTTCAGCGAGGTGGAAGTTTTTTCTTTAATAGCGTAAGATTTTATCTTAAAATACAAGAACTTTTCGTGGTTCTTGTCAATTTTTGTTGGTTTTCATCTTATGAACTTATTTCAGTCAGCTAGATCTTTCTTCTTCAAAGCAAAAAGATTTTATCTTCAAATACAAGAACTTTTCGTGGTTTTGTTGATTTTCAGCAAATGAACATATTTCAGCGAGCGACAAGTTTTTTCTTCAAATAGCGTCAGATTTTATCTTCAAATACAAGAACTTTTCGTGGTTCTTGTCAATTTTTGTTGGTTTTCATCTTATGAACTTATTTCAGTCAGCTAGATCTTTCTTCTTCAAAGCAAAAAGATTTTATCTTCAAATACAAGAACTTTTCGTGGTTTTGTTGATTTTCAGCAAATGAACATATTTCAGCGAGCTGGAAGTTTTTTCTTTAATAGCGTCAGATTTTATCTTAAAATACAAGAACTTTTCGTGGTTCTTGTCAATTTTTGTTGATTTTCATCAAATGAACTTATTTCAGTCAGCTCGATCTTTCTTCTTTAAAGCAAAAAGATTTTATCTTCAAATACAAGAACTTTTCGTGGTTTTGTTGATTTTCAGCAAATGAACATCTTTCAGCGAGCGAGAATTTTTTTCTTTAAAAGCGTAAGATTTTATCTTAAAATACAAGAACTTTTCGTGGTTCTTGTCAATTTTTGTTGATTTTCATCAAATGAACTTATTTCAGTCAGCTCGATCTTTCTTCTTCAAAGCAAAAAGATTTTATCTTCAAATACAAGAACTTTTCGTGGTTTTGTTGATTTTCAGCAAATGAACATATTTCAGCGAGGGAGAAGATTTTTGTTTAATAGCGTCAGATTTTATCTTAAAATACAAGAGCTTTTCGTGGTTCTTGTCAATTTTTGTGGGTTTTCATCCAATGAACTTATTTCAGTCAGCGAGATCTTTCTTCTTCAAAGCAAAAAGATTTTATCTTCAAATACAAGAACTTTTCGTGGTTTTGTTGATTTTCAGCAAATGAACATATTTCAGCGAGGTGGAAGTTTTTTCTTTAATAACGTAAGATTTTATCTTAAAATACAAGAACTTTTCGTGGTTCTTGTCAATTTTTGTTGGTTTTCATCTTATGAACTTATTTCAGTCAGCTAGATCTTTCTTCTTCAAAGCAAAAAGATTTTATCTTCAAATACAAGAACTTTTCGTGGTTTTGTTGATTTTCAGCAAATGAACATATTTCAGCGAGCGACAAGTTTTTTCTTTAAAAGCGTCAGATTTTAGCATAAAATACAAGAACTTTTCGTGGTTCTTGTCAATTTTTGTTGGTTTTCATCTGATGAACTTATTTCAGTCAGCTAGATCTTTCTTCTTCAAAGCAATAAGATTTTATCTTCAAATACAAGAACTTTTCGTGGTTTTGTTGATTTTCAGCAAATGAACATATTTCAGCGAGCGAGAAGTTTTTTCTTTAATAGCGTCAGATTTTATCTTCAAATACAAGAACTTTTCGTGGTTCTTGTCAATTTTTGTTGGTTTTCATCTTATGAACTTATTTCAGTCAGCTAGATCTTTCTTCTTCAAAGCAAAAAGATTTTATCTTCAAATACAAGAACTTTTCGTGGTTTTGTTGATTTTCAGCAAATGAACATATTTCAGCGAGCTGGAAGTTTTTTCTTTAATAGCGTCAGATTTTATCTTAAAATACAAGAACTTTTCGTGGTTCTTGTCAATTTTTGTTGATTTTCATCAAATGAACTTATTTCAGTCAGCTCGATCTTTCTTCTTTAAAGCAAAAAGATTTTATCTTCAAATACAAGAACTTTTCGTGGTTTTGTTGATTTTCAGCAAATGAACATCTTTCAGGGAGCGAGAAGTTTTTTCTTTAAAAGCGTAAGATTTTATCTTAAAATACAAGAACTTTTCGTGGTTCTTGTCAATTTTTGTTGATTTTCATCAAATGAACTTATTTCAGTCAGCTCGATCTTTCTTCTTCAAAGCAAAAAGATTTTATCTTCAAATACAAGAACTTTTCGTGGTTTTGTTGATTTTCAGCAAATGAACATATTTCAGCGAGCTCGAAGTTTTTTCTTTAATAGCGTAAGATTTTATCTTAAAATACAAGAACTTTTCATGGTTCTTGTCAATTTTTGTTGGTTTTCATCCAATGAACTTATTTCAGTCAGCTGGATCTTTCTTCTTGAAAGCAAAAAGATTTTATCTTCAAATACAAGAACTTTTCGTGGTTTTGTTGATTTTCAGCAAATGAACATATTTCAGCGAGCGAGAAGTTTTTTCTTTAAAAGCGTCAGATTTTAGCATAAAATACAAGAACTTTTCGTGGTTCTTGTCAATTTTTGTTGGTTTTCATCTGATGAACTTATTTCAGTCAGCTGGATCTTTCTTCTTCAAAGCAATAAGATTTTATCTTCAAATACAAGAACTTTTCGTGAGTTTGTTGATTTTCAGCAAATGAACATATTTCAGCGAGCGAGAAGTTTTTTCTTTAATAGCGTCAGATTTTATCTTAAAATACAAAAACAATTCGTGGTTCTTGTCAATTTTTGTTGATTTTCATCAAATGAACATATTTCAGTCAGCTCGATCTTTCTTCTTCAAAGCAAAAAGATTTTATCTTCAAATACAAGAACTTTTCGTGGTTTTGTTGATTTTCAGCAAATGAACATATTTCAGCGAGGGAGAAGATTTTTGTTTAATAGCGTCAGATTTTATCTTAAAATACAAGAGCTTTTCGTGGTTCTTGTCAATTTTTGTGGGTTTTCATCCAATGAACTTATTTCAGTCAGCGAGATCTTTCTTCTTCAAAGCAAAAAGATTTTATCTTCAAATACAAGAACTTTTTGTGGTTTTGTTGATTTTCAGCAAATGAACGTATTTCAGCGAGGTGGAAGTTTTTTCTTTAATAGCGTAAGATTTTATCTTAAAATACAAGAACTTTTCGTGGTTCTTGTCAATTTTTGTTGGTTTTCATCTGATGAACTTATTTCATTCAGCTAGATCTTTCTTCTTCAAAGCAAAAAGATTTTAACTTCAAATACAAGAACTTTTCGTGATTTTGTTGATTTTCAGCAAATGAACATATTTCAGCGAGCGAGAAGTTTTTTCTTTAATAGCGTCAGATTTTATCTTCAAATACAAGAACTTTTCGTGGTTCTTGTCAATTTTTGTTGGTTTTCATCTGATGAACTTATTTCAGTCAGCTAGATCTTTCTTCTTCAAAGCAATAAGATTTTATCTTCAAATACAAGAACTTTTCGTGGTTTTGTTGATTTTCAGCAAATGAACATATTTCAGCGAGCGAGAAGTTTTTTCTTTAATAGCGTCAGATTTTATCTTCAAATACAAGAACTTTTCGTGGTTCTTGTCAATTTTTGTTGCTTTTCATCTTATGAACTTATTTCAGTCAGCTGGATCTTTCTTCTTCAAAGCAAAAAGATTTTATCTTCAAATACAAGAACTTTTCGTGGTTTTGTTGATTTTCAGCAAATGAACATATTTCAGCGAGCTGGAAGTTTTTTCTTTAATAGCGTCAGATTTTATCTTAAAATACAAGAACTTTTCGTGGTTCTTGTCAATTTTTGTTGATTTTCATCAAATGAATTTATTTCAGTCAGCTAGATCTTTCTTCTTTAAAGCAAAAAGATTTTATCTTCAAATACAAGAACTTTTCGTGGTTTTGTTGATTTTCAGCAAATGAACATCTTTCAGGGAGCGAGAAGTTTTTTCTTTAAAAGCGTAAGATTTTATCTTAAAATACAAGAACTTTTCGTGGTTCTTGTCAATTTTTGTTGATTTTCATCAAATGAACTTATTTCAGTCAGCTAGATCTTTCTTCTTGAAAGCAAAATGATTTTATCTTCAAATACAAGAACTTTCGTGGTTTTGTTGATTTTCAGCAAATGAACATATTTCAGCGAGCTGGAAGTTTTTTCTTTAATAGCGTCAGATTTTATCGTAAAATACAAAAACTTTTCGTGGTTCTTGTCAATTTTTGTTGATTTTCATCAAATGAACTTATTTCAGTCAGCTGGATCTTTCTTCTTGAAAGCAAAAAGATTTTATCTTCAAATACAAGAACTTTTCGTGGTTTTGTTGATTTTCAGCAAATGAACATATTTCAGCGAGGGAGAAGTTTTTTCTTTAATAGCGTCAGATTTTATCTTAAAATACAAGAACTTTTCGTGGTTCTTGTCAATTTTTGTTGGTTTTCATCCAATGAACTTATTTCAGTCAGCTAGATCTTTCTTCTTCAAAGCAATAAGATTTTATCTTCAAATACAAGAACTTTTCGTGGTTTTGTTGATTTTCAGCAAATGAACATATTTCAGCGAGCTCGAAGTTTTTTCTTTAATAGCGTAAGATTTTATCTTAAAATACAAGAACTTTTCATGGTTCTTGTCAATTTTTGTTGGTTTTCATCCAATGAACTTATTTCAGTCAGCTGGATCTTTCTTCTTGAAAGCAAAAAGATTTTATCTTCAAATACAAGAACTTTTCGTGGTTTTGTTGATTTTCAGCAAATGAACATATTTCAGCGAGCGAGAAGTTTTTTCTTTAAAAGCGTCAGATTTTAGCATAAAATACAAGAACTTTTCGTGGTTCTTGTCAATTTTTGTTGGATTTCATCTGATGAACTTATTTCAGTCAGCTGGATCTTTCTTCTTCAAAGCAATAAGATTTTATCTTCAAATACAAGAACTTTTCGTGGTTTTGTTGATTTTCAGCAAATGAACATATTTCAGCGAGCTAGAAGTTTTTTCTTTAATCGCGTAAGATTTTATCTTAAAATACAAGAACTTTTCGTGGTTCTTGTCAATTTTTGTTGGTTTTCTTCTGATGAACTTATTTCATTCAGCTCGATCTTTCTTCTTCAAAGCAAAAAGATTTTATCTTCAAATACAAGAACTTTTCGTGAGTTTGTTGATTTTCAGCAAATGAACATATTTCAGCGAGCGAGAAGTTTTTTCTTTAATAGCGTCAGATTTTATCTTAAAATACAAAAACTTTTCGTGGTTCTTGTCAATTTTTGTTGATTTTCATCAAATGAACTTATTTCAGTCAGCTCGATCTTTCTTCTTTAAAGCAAAAAGATTTTATCTTCAAATACAAGAACTTTTCGTGGTTTTGTTGATTTTCAGCAAATGAACATCTTTCAGCGAGCGAGAAGTTTTTTCTTTAAAAGCGTAAGATTTTATCTTAAAATACAAGAACTTTTCGTGGTTCTTGTCAATTTTTGTTGATTTTCATCAAATGAACTTATTTCAGTCAGCTCGATCTTTCTTCTTCAAAGCAAAAAGATTTTATCTTCAAATACAAGAACTTTTCGTGGTTTTGTTGATTTTCAGCAAATGAACATATTTCAGCGAGGGAGAAGATTTTTGTTTAATAGCGTCAGATTTTATCTTAAAATACAAGAGCTTTTCGTGGTTCTTGTCAATTTTTGTGGGTTTTCATCCAATGAACTTATTTCAGTCAGCGAGATCTTTCTTCTTCAAAGCAAAAAGATTTTATCTTCAAATACAAGAACTTTTCGTGGTTTTGTTGATTTTCAGCAAATGAACATATTTCAGCGAGGTGGAAGTTTTTTCTTTAATAGCGTAAGATTTTATCTTAAAATACAAGAACTTTTCGTGGTTCTTGTCAATTTTTGTTGGTTTTCATCTTATGAACTTATTTCAGTCAGCTAGATCTTTCTTCTTCAAAGCAAAAAGATTTTATCTTCAAATACAAGAACTTTTCGTGGTTTTGTTGATTTTCAGCAAATGAACATATTTCAGCAAGCGAGAAGTTTTTTCTTTAAAAGCGTCAGATTTTAGCATAAAATACAAGAACTTTTCGTGGTTCTTGTCAATTTTTGTTGGTTTTCATCTGATGAACTTATTTCAGTCAGCTAGATCTTTCTTCTTCAAAGCAATAAGATTTTATCTTCAAATACAAGAACTTTTCGTGGTTTTGTTGATTTTCAGCAAATGAACATATTTCAGCGAGCTGGAAGTTTTTTCTTTAATAGCGTCAGATTTTATCTTAAAATACAAGAACTTTTCGTGGTTCTTGTCAATTTTTGTTGATTTTCATCAAATGAACTTATTTCAGTCAGCTAGATCTTTCTTCTTTAAAGCAAAAAGATTTTATCTTCAAATACAAGAACTTTTCGTGGTTTTGTTGATTTTCAGCAAATGAACATCTTTCAGGGAGCGAGAAGTTTTTTCTTTAAAAGCGTAAGATTTTATCTTAAAATACAAGAACTTTTCGTGGTTCTTGTCAATTTTTGTTGATTTTCATCAAATGAACTTATTTCAGTCAGCTCGATCTTTCTTCTTCAAAGCAAAAAGATTTTATCTTCAAATACAAGAACTTTTCGTGGTTTTGTTGATTTTCAGCAAATGAACATATTTCAGCGAGCGAGAAGTTTTTTCTTTAAAAGCGTCAGATTTTAGCATAAAATACAAGAACTTTTCGTGGTTCTTGTCAATTTTTGTTGGTTTTCATCTGATGAACTTATTTCAGTCAGCTAGATCTTTCTTCTTCAAAGCAAAAAGATTTTATCTTCAAATACAAGAACTTTTCGTGGTTTTGTTGATTTTCAGCAAATGAACATATTTCAGCGAGCTGGAAGTTTTTTCTTTAATAGCGTCAGATTTTATCTTAAAATACAAGAACTTTTCGTGGTTCTTGTCAATTTTTGTTGATTTTCATCAAATGAACTTATTTCAGTCAGCAAGATCTTTCTTCTTTAAAGCAAAAAGATTTTATCTTCAAATACAAGAACTTTTCGTGGTTTTGTTGATTTTCAGCAAATGAACATCTTTCAGGGAGCGAGAAGTTTTTTCTTTAAAAGCGTAAGATTTTATCTTAAAATACAAGAACTTTTCGTGGTTCTTGTCAATTTTTGTTGATTTTCATCAAATGAACTTATTTCAGTCAGCTCGATCTTTCTTCTTCAAAGCAAAAAGATTTTATCTTCAAATACAAGAACTTTTCGTGGTTTTGTTGATTTTCAGCAAATGAACATATTTCAGCGAGCGAGAAGTTTTTTCTTTAATAGCGTCAGATTTTATCTTCAAATACAAGAACTTTTCGTGGTTCTTGTCAATTTTTGTTGGTTTTCATCTTATGAACTTATTTCAGTCAGCTAGATCTTTCTTCTTCAAAGCAAAAAGATTTTATCTTCAAATACAAGAACTTTTCGTGGTTTTGTTGATTTTCAGCAAATGAACATATTTCAGCGAGCTGGAAGTTTTTTCTTTAATAGCGTCAGATTTTATCTTAAAATACAAGAACTTTTCGTGGTTCTTGTCAATTTTTGTTGATTTTCATCAAATGAACTTATTTCAGTCAGCTAGATCTTTCTTCTTTAAAGCAAAAAGATTTTATCTTCAAATACAAGAACTTTTCGTGGTTTTGTTGATTTTCAGCAAATGAACATCTTTCAGGGAGCGAGAAGTTTTTTCTTTAAAAGCGTAAGATTTTATCTTAAAATACAAGAACTTTTCGTGGTTCTTGTCAATTTTTGTTGATTTTCATCAAATGAACTTATTTCAGTCAGCTCGATCTTTCTTCTTCAAAGATTTTATCTTCAAATACAAGAACTTTTCGTGGTTTTGTTGATCTTCAGCAAATGAACATATTTCAGCGAGGGAGAAGTTTTTTCTTTAATCGCGTCAGATTTTATCTTAAAATACAAGAACTTTTCGTGGTTCTTGTCAATTTTTGTTGGTTTTCATCCAATGAACTTATTTCAGTCAGCTAGATCTTTCTTCTTCAAAGCAATAAGATTTTATCTTCAAATACAAGAACTTTTCGTGGTTTTGTTGATTTTCAGCAAATGAACATATTTCAGCGAGCTCGAAGTTTTTTCTTTAATAGCGTAAGATTTTATCTTAAAATACAAGAACTTTTCATGGTTCTTGTCAATTTTTGTTGGTTTTCATCCAATGAACTTATTTCAGTCAGCTGGATCTTTCTTCTTGAAAGCAAAAAGATTTTATCTTCAAATACAAGAACTTTTTGTGGTTTTGTTGATTTTCAGCAAATGAACATATTTCAGCGAGCGAGAAGTTTTTTCTTTAAAAGCGTCAGATTTTAGCATAAAATACAAGAACTTTTCGTGGTTCTTGTCAATTTTTGTTGGTTTTCATCTGATGAACTTATTTCAGTCAGCTGGATCTTTCTTCTTCAAAGCAATAAGATTTTATCTTCAAATACAAGAACTTTTCGTGGTTTTGTTGATTTTCAGCAAATGAACATATTTCAGCGAGCTGGAAGTTTTTTCTTTAATAGCGTCAGATTTTATCTTAAAATACAAGAACTTTTCGTGGTTCTTGTCAATTTTTGTTGATTTTCATCAAATGAACTTATTTCAGTCAGCTCGATCTTTCTTCTTTAAAGCAAAAAGATTTTATCTTCAAATACAAGAACTTTTCGTGGTTTTGTTGATTTTCAGCAAATAAACATCTTTCAGCGAGCGAGAAGTTTTTTCTTTAAAAGCGTAAGATTTTATCTTAAAATACAAGAACTTTTCGTGGTTCTTGTCAATTTTTGTTGATTTTCATCAAATGAACTTATTTCAGTCAGCTCGATCTTTCTTCTTCAAAGCAAAAAGATTTTATCTTCAAATACAAGAACTTTTCGTGGTTTTGTTGATTTTCAGCAAATGAACATATTTCAGCGAGCGAGAAGTTTTTTCTTTAAAAGCGTCAGATTTTAGCATAAAATACAAGAACTTTTCGTGGTTCTTGTCAATTTTTGTTGGTTTTCATCTGATGAACTTATTTCAGTCAGCTAGATCTTTCTTCTTCAAAGCAATAAGATTTTATCTTCAAATACAAGAACTTTTCGTGGTTTTGTTGATTTTCAGCAAATGAACATATTTCAGCGAGCGAGAAGTTTTTTCTTTAATAGCGTCAGATTTTATCTTCAAATACAAGAACTTTTCGTGGTTCTTGTCAATTTTTGTTGGTTTTCATCTTATGAACTTATTTCAGTCAGCTAGATCTTTCTTCTTCAAAGCAAAAAGATTTTATCTTCAAATACAAGAACTTTTCGTGGTTTTGTTGATTTTCAGCAAATGAACATATTTCAGCGAGCTGGAAGTTTTTTCTTTAATAGCGTCAGATTTTATCTTAAAATACAAGAACTTTTCGTGGTTCTTGTCAATTTTTGTTGATTTTCATCAAATGAACTTATTTCAGTCAGCTAGATCTTTCTTCTTTAAAGCAAAAAGATTTTATCTTCAAATACAAGAACTTTTCGTGGTTTTGTTGATTTTCAGCAAATGAACATCTTTCAGGGAGCGAGAAGTTTTTTCTTTAAAAGCGTAAGATTTTATCTTAAAATACAAGAACTTTTCGTGGTTCTTGTCAATTTTTGTTGATTTTCATCAAATGAACTTATTTCAGTCAGCTCGATCTTTCTTCTTCAAAGCAAAAAGATTTTATCTTCAAATACAAGAACTTTTCGTGGTTTTGTTGATTTTCAGCAAATGAACATATTTCAGCGAGCGAGAAGTTTTTTCTTTAATAGCGTCAGATTTTATCTTCAAATACAAGAACTTTTCGTGGTTCTTGTCAATTTTTGTTGGTTTTCATCTTATGAACTTATTTCAGTCAGCTAGATCTTTCTTCTTCAAAGCAAAAAGATTTTATCTTCAAATACAAGAACTTTTCGTGGTTTTGTTGATTTTCAGCAAATGAACATATTTCAGCGAGCTGGAAGTTTTTTCTTTAATAGCGTCAGATTTTATCTTAAAATACAAGAACTTTTCGTGGTTCTTGTCAATTTTTGTTGATTTTCATCAAATGAACTTATTTCAGTCAGCTAGATCTTTCATCTTTAAAGCAAAAAGATTTTATCTTCAAATACAAGAACTTTTCGTGGTTTTGTTGATTTTCAGCAAATGAACATCTTTCAGGGAGCGAGAAGTTTTTTCTTTAAAAGCGTAAGATTTTATCTTAAAATACAAGAACTTTTCGTGGTTCTTGTCAATTTTTGTTGATTTTCATCAAATGAACTTATTTCAGTCAGCTCGATCTTTCTTCTTCAAAGCAAAAAGATTTTATCTTCAAATACAAGAACTTTTCGTGGTTTTGTTGATCTTCAGCAAATGAACATATTTCAGCGAGGGAGAAGTTTTTTCTTTAATCGCGTCAGATTTTATCTTAAAATACAAGAACTTTTCGTGGTTCTTGTCAATTTTTGTTGGTTTTCATCCAATGAACTTATTTCAGTCAGCTAGATCTTTCTTCTTCAAAGCAATAAGATTTTATCTTCAAATACAAGAACTTTTCGTGGTTTTGTTGATTTTCAGCAAATGAACATATTTCAGCGAGCGAGAAGTTTTTTCTTTAATAGCGTCAGATTTTATCTTCAAATACAAGAACTTTTCGTGGTTCTTGTCAATTTTTGTTGGTTTTCATCTTATGAACTTATTTCAGTCAGCTAGATCTTTCTTCTTCAAAGCAAAAAGATTTTATCTTCAAATACAAGAACTTTTCGTGGTTTTGTTGATTTTCAGCAAATGAACATATTTCAGCGAGCTGGAAGTTTTTTCTTTAATAGCGTCAGATTTTATCTTAAAATACAAGAACTTTTCGTGGTTCTTGTCAATTTTTGTTGATTTTCATCAAATGAACTTATTTCAGTCAGCTAGATCTTTCTTCTTTAAAGCAAAAAGATTTTATCTTCAAATACAAGAACTTTTCGTGGTTTTGTTGATTTTCAGCAAATGAACATCTTTCAGGGAGCGAGAAGTTTTTTCTTTAAAAGCGTAAGATTTTATCTTAAAATACAAGAACTTTTCGTGGTTCTTGTCAATTTTTGTTGATTTTCATCAAATGAACTTATTTCAGTCAGCTCGATCTTTCTTCTTCAAAGCAAAAAGATTTTATCTTCAAATACAAGAACTTTTCGTGGTTTTGTTGATTTTCAGCAAATGAACATATTTCAGCGAGCGAGAAGTTTTTTCTTTAATAGCGTCAGATTTTATCTTCAAATACAAGAACTTTTCGTGGTTCTTGTCAATTTTTGTTGGTTTTCATCTTATGAACTTATTTCAGTCAGCTAGATCTTTCTTCTTCAAAGCAAAAAGATTTTATCTTCAAATACAAGAACTTTTCGTGGTTTTGTTGATTTTCAGCAAATGAACATATTTCAGCGAGCTGGAAGTTTTTTCTTTAATAGCGTCAGATTTTATCTTAAAATACAAGAACTTTTCGTGGTTCTTGTCAATTTTTGTTGATTTTCATCAAATGAACTTATTTCAGTCAGCTAGATCTTTCATCTTTAAAGCAAAAAGATTTTATCTTCAAATACAAGAACTTTTCGTGGTTTTGTTGATTTTCAGCAAATGAACATCTTTCAGGGAGCGAGAAGTTTTTTCTTTAAAAGCGTAAGATTTTATCTTAAAATACAAGAACTTTTCGTGGTTCTTGTCAATTTTTGTTGATTTTCATCAAATGAACTTATTTCAGTCAGCTCGATCTTTCTTCTTCAAAGCAAAAAGATTTTATCTTCAAATACAAGAACTTTTCGTGGTTTTGTTGATCTTCAGCAAATGAACATATTTCAGCGAGGGAGAAGTTTTTTCTTTAATCGCGTCAGATTTTATCTTAAAATACAAGAACTTTTCGTGGTTCTTGTCAATTTTTGTTGGTTTTCATCCAATGAACTTATTTCAGTCAGCTGGATCTTTCTTCTTCAAAGCAATAAGATTTTATCTTCAAATACAAGAACTTTTCGTGGTTTTGTTGATTTTCAGCAAATGAACATATTTCAGCGAGCTCGAAGTTTTTTCTTTAATAGCGTAAGATTTTATCTTAAAATACAAGAACTTTTCATGGTTCTTGTCAATTTTTGTTGGTTTTCATCCAATGAACTTATTTCAGTCAGCTGGATCTTTCTTCTTGAAAGCAAAAAGATTTTATCTTCAAATACAAGAACTTTTTGTGGTTTTGTTGATTTTCAGCAAATGAACATATTTCAGCGAGCGAGAAGTTTTTTCTTTAAAAGCGTCAGATTTTAGCATAAAATACAAGAACTTTTCGTGGTTCTTGTCAATTTTTGTTGGTTTTCATCTGATGAACTTATTTCAGTCAGCTGGATCTTTCTTCTTCAAAGCAATAAGATTTTATCTTCAAATACAAGAACTTTTCGTGGTTTTGTTGATTTTCAGCAAATGAACATATTTCAGCGAGCTAGAAGTTTTTTCTTTAATAGCGTAAGATTTTATCTTAAAATACAAGAACTTTTCGTGGTTCTTGTCAATTTTTGTTGGTTTTCTTCTGATGAACTTATTTCATTCAGCGAGATCTTTCTTCTTCAAAGCAAAAAGATTTTATCTTCAAATACAAGAACTTTTCGTGAGTTTGTTGATTTTCAGCAAATGAACATATTTCAGCGAGCGAGAAGTTTTTTCTTTAATAGCGTCAGATTTTATCTTAAAATACAAAAACAATTCGTGGTTCTTGTCAATTTTTGTTGATTTTCATCAAATGAACATATTTCAGTCAGCTCGATCTTTCTTCTTCAAAGCAAAAAGATTTTATCTTCAAATACAAGAACTTTTCGTGGTTTTGTTGATTTTCAGCAAATGAACGTATTTCAGCGAGGTGGAAGTTTTTTCTTTAATAGCGTAAGATTTTATCTTAAAATACAAGAACTTTTCGTGGTTCTTGTCAATTTTTGTTGGTTTTCATCTGATGAACTTATTTCATTCAGCTAGATCTTTCTTCTTCAAAGCAAAAAGATTTTAACTTCAAATACAAGAACTTTTCGTGATTTTGTTGATTTTCAGCAAATGAACATATTTCAGCGAGCGAGAAGTTTTTTCTTTAAAAGCGTCAGATTTTAGCATAAAATACAAGAACTTTTCGTGGTTCTTGTCAATTTTTGTTGGTTTTCATCTGATGAACTTATTTCAGTCAGCTGGATCTTTCTTCTTCAAAGCAATAAGATTTTATCTTCAAATACAAGAACTTTTCGTGAGTTTGTTGATTTTCAGCAAATGAACATATTTCAGCGAGCGAGAAGTTTTTTCTTTAATAGCGTCAGATTTTATCTTAAAATACAAAAACAATTCGTGGTTCTTGTCAATTTTTGTTGATTTTCATCAAATGAACATATTTCAGTCAGCTCGATCTTTCTTCTTCAAAGCAAAAAGATTTTATCTTCAAATACAAGAACTTTTCGTGGTTTTGTTGATTTTCAGCAAATGAACATATTTCAGCGAGGGAGAAGATTTTTGTTTAATAGCGTCAGATTTTATCTTAAAATACAAGAGCTTTTCGTGGTTCTTGTCAATTTTTGTGGGTTTTCATCCAATGAACTTATTTCAGTCAGCGAGATCTTTCTTCTTCAAAGCAAAAAGATTTTATCTTCAAATACAAGAACTTTTTGTGGTTTTGTTGATTTTCAGCAAATGAACGTATTTCAGCGAGGTGGAAGTTTTTTCTTTAATAGCGTAAGATTTTATCTTAAAATACAAGAACTTTTCGTGGTTCTTGTCAATTTTTGTTGGTTTTCATCTGATGAACTTATTTCATTCAGCTAGATCTTTCTTCTTCAAAGCAAAAAGATTTTAACTTCAAATACAAGAACTTTTCGTGATTTTGTTGATTTTCAGCAAATGAACATATTTCAGCGAGCGAGAAGTTTTTTCTTTAATAGCGTCAGATTTTATCTTCAAATACAAGAACTTTTCGTGGTTCTTGTCAATTTTTGTTGGTTTTCATCTGATGAACTTATTTCAGTCAGCTAGATCTTTCTTCTTCAAAGCAATAAGATTTTATCTTCAAATACAAGAACTTTTCGTGGTTTTGTTGATTTTCAGCAAATGAACATATTTCAGCGAGCGAGAAGTTTTTTCTTTAATAGCGTCAGATTTTATCTTCAAATACAAGAACTTTTCGTGGTTCTTGTCAATTTTTGTTGCTTTTCATCTTATGAACTTATTTCAGTCAGCTGGATCTTTCTTCTTCAAAGCAAAAAGATTTTATCTTCAAATACAAGAACTTTTCGTGGTTTTGTTGATTTTCAGCAAATGAACATATTTCAGCGAGCTGGAAGTTTTTTCTTTAATAGCGTCAGATTTTATCTTAAAATACAAGAACTTTTCGTGGTTCTTGTCAATTTTTGTTGATTTTCATCAAATGAACTTATTTCAGTCAGCTAGATCTTTCTTCTTTAAAGCAAAAAGATTTTATCTTCAAATACAAGAACTTTTCGTGGTTTTGTTGATTTTCAGCAAATGAACATCTTTCAGGGAGCGAGAAGTTTTTTCTTTAAAAGCGTAAGATTTTATCTTAAAATACAAGAACTTTTCGTGGTTCTTGTCAATTTTTGTTGATTTTCATCAAATGAACTTATTTCAGTCAGCTAGATCTTTCTTCTTGAAAGCAAAATGATTTTATCTTCAAATACAAGAACTTTCGTGGTTTTGTTGATTTTCAGCAAATGAACATATTTCAGCGAGCTGGAAGTTTTTTCTTTAATAGCGTCAGATTTTATCGTAAAATACAAAAACTTTTCGTGGTTCTTGTCAATTTTTGTTGATTTTCATCAAATGAACTTATTTCAGTCAGCTGGATCTTTCTTCTTGAAAGCAAAAAGATTTTATCTTCAAATACAAGAACTTTTCGTGGTTTTGTTGATTTTCAGCAAATGAACATATTTCAGCGAGGGAGAAGTTTTTTCTTTGATAGCGTCAGATTTTATCTTAAAATACAAGAACTTTTCGTGGTTCTTGTCAATTTTTGTTGGTTTTCATCCAATGAACTTATTTCAGTCAGCTAGATCTTTCTTCTTCAAAGCAATAAGATTTTATCTTCAAATACAAGAACTTTTCGTGGTTCTTGTCAATTTTTGTTGGTTTTCTTCTGATGAACTTATTTCATTCAGCTAGATCTTTCTTCTTCAAAGCAAAAAGATTTTATCTTCAAATACAAGAACTTTTCGTGAGTTTGTTGATTTTCAGCAAATGAACATATTTCAGCGAGCGAGAAGTTTTTTCTTTAATAGCGTCAGATTTTATCTTAAAATACAAAAACTTTTCGTGGTTCTTGTCAATTTTTGTTGATTTTCATCAAATGAACTTATTTCAGTCAGCTCGATCTTTCTTCTTTAAAGCAAAAAGATTTTATCTTCAAATACAAGAACTTTTCGTGGTTTTGTTGATTTTCAGCAAATGAACATCTTTCAGCGAGCGAGAAGTTTTTTCTTTAAAAGCGTAAGATTTTATCTTAAAATACAAGAACTTTTCGTGGTTCTTGTCAATTTTTGTTGATTTTCATCAAATGAACTTATTTCAGTCAGCTCGATCTTTCTTCTTCAAAGCAAAAAGATTTTATCTTCAAATACAAGAACTTTTCGTGGTTTTGTTGATTTTCAGCAAATGAACATATTTCAGCGAGGGAGAAGATTTTTGTTTAATAGCGTCAGATTTTATCTTAAAATACAAGAGCTTTTCGTGGTTCTTGTCAATTTTTGTGGGTTTTCATCCAATGAACTTATTTCAGTCAGCGAGATCTTTCTTCTTCAAAGCAAAAAGATTTTATCTTCAAATACAAGAACTTTTCGTGGTTTTGTTGATTTTCAGCAAATGAACATATTTCAGCGAGGTGGAAGTTTTTTCTTTAATAGCGTAAGATTTTATCTTAAAATACAAGAACTTTTCGTGGTTCTTGTCAATTTTTGTTGGTTTTCATCTTATGAACTTATTTCAGTCAGCTAGATCTTTCTTCTTCAAAGCAAAAAGATTTTATCTTCAAATACAAGAACTTTTCGTGGTTTTGTTGATTTTCAGCAAATGAACATATTTCAGCAAGCGAGAAGTTTTTTCTTTAAAAGCGTCAGATTTTAGCATAAAATACAAGAACTTTTCGTGGTTCTTGTCAATTTTTGTTGGTTTTCATCTGATGAACTTATTTCAGTCAGCTAGATCTTTCTTCTTCAAAGCAATAAGATTTTATCTTCAAATACAAGAACTTTTCGTGGTTTTGTTGATTTTCAGCAAATGAACATATTTCAGCGAGCTGGAAGTTTTTTCTTTAATAGCGTCAGATTTTATCTTAAAATACAAGAACTTTTCGTGGTTCTTGTCAATTTTTGTTGATTTTCATCAAATGAACTTATTTCAGTCAGCTAGATCTTTCTTCTTTAAAGCAAAAAGATTTTATCTTCAAATACAAGAACTTTTCGTGGTTTTGTTGATTTTCAGCAAATGAACATCTTTCAGGGAGCGAGAAGTTTTTTCTTTAAAAGCGTAAGATTTTATCTTAAAATACAAGAACTTTTCGTGGTTCTTGTCAATTTTTGTTGATTTTCATCAAATGAACTTATTTCAGTCAGCTCGATCTTTCTTCTTCAAAGCAAAAAGATTTTATCTTCAAATACAAGAACTTTTCGTGGTTTTGTTGATTTTCAGCAAATGAACATATTTCAGCGAGCGAGAAGTTTTTTCTTTAAAAGCGTCAGATTTTAGCATAAAATACAAGAACTTTTCGTGGTTCTTGTCAATTTTTGTTGGTTTTCATCTGATGAACTTATTTCAGTCAGCTAGATCTTTCTTCTTCAAAGCAAAAAGATTTTATCTTCAAATACAAGAACTTTTCGTGGTTTTGTTGATTTTCAGCAAATGAACATATTTCAGCGAGCTGGAAGTTTTTTCTTTAATAGCGTCAGATTTTATCTTAAAATACAAGAACTTTTCGTGGTTCTTGTCAATTTTTGTTGATTTTCATCAAATGAACTTATTTCAGTCAGCAAGATCTTTCTTCTTTAAAGCAAAAAGATTTTATCTTCAAATACAAGAACTTTTCGTGGTTTTGTTGATTTTCAGCAAATGAACATCTTTCAGGGAGCGAGAAGTTTTTTCTTTAAAAGCGTAAGATTTTATCTTAAAATACAAGAACTTTTCGTGGTTCTTGTCAATTTTTGTTGATTTTCATCAAATGAACTTATTTCAGTCAGCTCGATCTTTCTTCTTCAAAGCAAAAAGATTTTATCTTCAAATACAAGAACTTTTCGTGGTTTTGTTGATTTTCAGCAAATGAACATATTTCAGCGAGCGAGAAGTTTTTTCTTTAATAGCGTCAGATTTTATCTTCAAATACAAGAACTTTTCGTGGTTCTTGTCAATTTTTGTTGGTTTTCATCTTATGAACTTATTTCAGTCAGCTAGATCTTTCTTCTTCAAAGCAAAAAGATTTTATCTTCAAATACAAGAACTTTTCGTGGTTTTGTTGATTTTCAGCAAATGAACATATTTCAGCGAGCTGGAAGTTTTTTCTTTAATAGCGTCAGATTTTATCTTAAAATACAAGAACTTTTCGTGGTTCTTGTCAATTTTTGTTGATTTTCATCAAATGAACTTATTTCAGTCAGCTAGATCTTTCTTCTTTAAAGCAAAAAGATTTTATCTTCAAATACAAGAACTTTTCGTGGTTTTGTTGATTTTCAGCAAATGAACATCTTTCAGGGAGCGAGAAGTTTTTTCTTTAAAAGCGTAAGATTTTATCTTAAAATACAAGAACTTTTCGTGGTTCTTGTCAATTTTTGTTGATTTTCATCAAATGAACTTATTTCAGTCAGCTCGATCTTTCTTCTTCAAAGATTTTATCTTCAAATACAAGAACTTTTCGTGGTTTTGTTGATCTTCAGCAAATGAACATATTTCAGCGAGGGAGAAGTTTTTTCTTTAATCGCGTCAGATTTTATCTTAAAATACAAGAACTTTTCGTGGTTCTTGTCAATTTTTGTTGGTTTTCATCCAATGAACTTATTTCAGTCAGCTAGATCTTTCTTCTTCAAAGCAATAAGATTTTATCTTCAAATACAAGAACTTTTCGTGGTTTTGTTGATTTTCAGCAAATGAACATATTTCAGCGAGCTCGAAGTTTTTTCTTTAATAGCGTAAGATTTTATCTTAAAATACAAGAACTTTTCATGGTTCTTGTCAATTTTTGTTGGTTTTCATCCAATGAACTTATTTCAGTCAGCTGGATCTTTCTTCTTGAAAGCAAAAAGATTTTATCTTCAAATACAAGAACTTTTTGTGGTTTTGTTGATTTTCAGCAAATGAACATATTTCAGCGAGCGAGAAGTTTTTTCTTTAAAAGCGTCAGATTTTAGCATAAAATACAAGAACTTTTCGTGGTTCTTGTCAATTTTTGTTGGTTTTCATCTGATGAACTTATTTCAGTCAGCTGGATCTTTCTTCTTCAAAGCAATAAGATTTTATCTTCAAATACAAGAACTTTTCGTGGTTTTGTTGATTTTCAGCAAATGAACATATTTCAGCGAGCTGGAAGTTTTTTCTTTAATAGCGTCAGATTTTATCTTAAAATACAAGAACTTTTCGTGGTTCTTGTCAATTTTTGTTGATTTTCATCAAATGAACTTATTTCAGTCAGCTCGATCTTTCTTCTTTAAAGCAAAAAGATTTTATCTTCAAATACAAGAACTTTTCGTGGTTTTGTTGATTTTCAGCAAATGAACATCTTTCAGCGAGCGAGAAGTTTTTTCTTTAAAAGCGTAAGATTTTATCTTAAAATACAAGAACTTTTCGTGGTTCTTGTCAATTTTTGTTGATTTTCATCAAATGAACTTATTTCAGTCAGCTCGATCTTTCTTCTTCAAAGCAAAAAGATTTTATCTTCAAATACAAGAACTTTTCGTGGTTTTGTTGATTTTCAGCAAATGAACATATTTCAGCGAGCGAGAAGTTTTTTCTTTAAAAGCGTCAGATTTTAGCATAAAATACAAGAACTTTTCGTGGTTCTTGTCAATTTTTGTTGGTTTTCATCTGATGAACTTATTTCAGTCAGCTAGATCTTTCTTCTTCAAAGCAATAAGATTTTATCTTCAAATACAAGAACTTTTCGTGGTTTTGTTGATTTTCAGCAAATGAACATATTTCAGCGAGCGAGAAGTTTTTTCTTTAATAGCGTCAGATTTTATCTTCAAATACAAGAACTTTTCGTGGTTCTTGTCAATTTTTGTTGGTTTTCATCTTATGAACTTATTTCAGTCAGCTAGATCTTTCTTCTTCAAAGCAAAAAGATTTTATCTTCAAATACAAGAACTTTTCGTGGTTTTGTTGATTTTCAGCAAATGAACATATTTCAGCGAGCTGGAAGTTTTTTCTTTAATAGCGTCAGATTTTATCTTAAAATACAAGAACTTTTCGTGGTTCTTGTCAATTTTTGTTGATTTTCATCAAATGAACTTATTTCAGTCAGCTAGATCTTTCTTCTTTAAAGCAAAAAGATTTTATCTTCAAATACAAGAACTTTTCGTGGTTTTGTTGATTTTCAGCAAATGAACATCTTTCAGGGAGCGAGAAGTTTTTTCTTTAAAAGCGTAAGATTTTATCTTAAAATACAAGAACTTTTCGTGGTTCTTGTCAATTTTTGTTGATTTTCATCAAATGAACTTATTTCAGTCAGCTCGATCTTTCTTCTTCAAAGCAAAAAGATTTTATCTTCAAATACAAGAACTTTTCGTGGTTTTGTTGATTTTCAGCAAATGAACATATTTCAGCGAGCGAGAAGTTTTTTCTTTAATAGCGTCAGATTTTATCTTCAAATACAAGAACTTTTCGTGGTTCTTGTCAATTTTTGTTGGTTTTCATCTTATGAACTTATTTCAGTCAGCTAGATCTTTCTTCTTCAAAGCAAAAAGATTTTATCTTCAAATACAAGAACTTTTCGTGGTTTTGTTGATTTTCAGCAAATGAACATATTTCAGCGAGCTGGAAGTTTTTTCTTTAATAGCGTCAGATTTTATCTTAAAATACAAGAACTTTTCGTGGTTCTTGTCAATTTTTGTTGATTTTCATCAAATGAACTTATTTCAGTCAGCTAGATCTTTCATCTTTAAAGCAAAAAGATTTTATCTTCAAATACAAGAACTTTTCGTGGTTTTGTTGATTTTCAGCAAATGAACATCTTTCAGGGAGCGAGAAGTTTTTTCTTTAAAAGCGTAAGATTTTATCTTAAAATACAAGAACTTTTCGTGGTTCTTGTCAATTTTTGTTGATTTTCATCAAATGAACTTATTTCAGTCAGCTCGATCTTTCTTCTTCAAAGCAAAAAGATTTTATCTTCAAATACAAGAACTTTTCGTGGTTTTGTTGATCTTCAGCAAATGAACATATTTCAGCGAGGGAGAAGTTTTTTCTTTAATCGCGTCAGATTTTATCTTAAAATACAAGAACTGTTCGTGGTTCTTGTCAATTTTTGTTGGTTTTCATCCAATGAACTTATTTCAGTCAGCTAGATCTTTCTTCTTCAAAGCAATAAGATTTTATCTTCAAATACAAGAACTTTTCGTGGTTTTGTTGATTTTCAGCAAATGAACATATTTCAGCGAGCGAGAAGTTTTTTCTTTAATAGCGTCAGATTTTATCTTCAAATACAAGAACTTTTCGTGGTTCTTGTCAATTTTTGTTGGTTTTCATCTTATGAACTTATTTCAGTCAGCTAGATCTTTCTTCTTCAAAGCAAAAAGATTTTATCTTCAAATACAAGAACTTTTCGTGGTTTTGTTGATTTTCAGCAAATGAACATATTTCAGCGAGCTGGAAGTTTTTTCTTTAATAGCGTCAGATTTTATCTTAAAATACAAGAACTTTTCGTGGTTCTTGTCAATTTTTGTTGATTTTCATCAAATGAACTTATTTCAGTCAGCTAGATCTTTCTTCTTTAAAGCAAAAAGATTTTATCTTCAAATACAAGAACTTTTCGTGGTTTTGTTGATTTTCAGCAAATGAACATCTTTCAGGGAGCGAGAAGTTTTTTCTTTAAAAGCGTAAGATTTTATCTTAAAATACAAGAACTTTTCGTGGTTCTTGTCAATTTTTGTTGATTTTCATCAAATGAACTTATTTCAGTCAGCTAGATCTTTCTTCTTTAAAGCAAAAAGATTTTATCTTCAAATACAAGAACTTTTCGTGGTTTTGTTGATTTTCAGCAAATGAACATCTTTCAGGGAGCGAGAAGTTTTTTCTTTAAAAGCGTAAGATTTTATCTTAAAATACAAGAACTTTTCGTGGTTCTTGTCAATTTTTGTTGATTTTCATCAAATGAACTTATTTCAGTCAGCTCGATCTTTCTTCTTCAAAGCAAAAAGATTTTATCTTCAAATACAAGAACTTTTCGTGGTTTTGTTGATTTTCAGCAAATGAACATATTTCAGCGAGCGAGAAGTTTTTTCTTTAATAGCGTCAGATTTTATCTTCAAATACAAGAACTTTTCGTGGTTCTTGTCAATTTTTGTTGGTTTTCATCTTATGAACTTATTTCAGTCAGCTAGATCTTTCTTCTTCAAAGCAAAAAGATTTTATCTTCAAATACAAGAACTTTTCGTGGTTTTGTTGATTTTCAGCAAATGAACATATTTCAGCGAGCTGGAAGTTTTTTCTTTAATAGCGTCAGATTTTATCTTAAAATACAAGAACTTTTCGTGGTTCTTGTCAATTTTTGTTGATTTTCATCAAATGAACTTATTTCAGTCAGCTAGATCTTTCATCTTTAAAGCAAAAAGATTTTATCTTCAAATACAAGAACTTTTCGTGGTTTTGTTGATTTTCAGCAAATGAACATCTTTCAGGGAGCGAGAAGTTTTTTCTTTAAAAGCGTAAGATTTTATCTTAAAATACAAGAACTTTTCGTGGTTCTTGTCAATTTTTGTTGATTTTCATCAAATGAACTTATTTCAGTCAGCTCGATCTTTCTTCTTCAAAGCAAAAAGATTTTATCTTCAAATACAAGAACTTTTCGTGGTTTTGTTGATCTTCAGCAAATGAACATATTTCAGCGAGGGAGAAGTTTTTTCTTTAATCGCGTCAGATTTTATCTTAAAATACAAGAACTTTTCGTGGTTCTTGTCAATTTTTGTTGGTTTTCATCCAATGAACTTATTTCAGTCAGCTAGATCTTTCTTCTTCAAAGCAAAAAGATTTTATCTTCAAATACAAGAACTTTTCGTGGTTTTGTTGATTTTCAGCAAATGAACATCTTTCAGGGAGCGAGAAGTTTTTTCTTTAAAAGCGTAAGATTTTATCTTAAAATACAAGAACTTTTCGTGGTTCTTGTCAATTTTTGTTGATTTTCATCAAATGAACTTATTTCAGTCAGCTCGATCTTTCTTCTTCAAAGCAAAAAGATTTTATCTTCAAATACAAGAACTTTTCGTGGTTTTGTTGATTTTCAGCAAATGAACATATTTCAGCGAGCGAGAAGTTTTTTCTTTAATAGCGTCAGATTTTATCTTCAAATACAAGAACTTTTCGTGGTTCTTGTCAATTTTTGTTGGTTTTCATCTTATGAACTTATTTCAGTCAGCTAGATCTTTCTTCTTCAAAGCAAAAAGATTTTATCTTCAAATACAAGAACTTTTCGTGGTTTTGTTGATTTTCAGCAAATGAACATATTTCAGCGAGCTGGAAGTTTTTTCTTTAATAGCGTCAGATTTTATCTTAAAATACAAGAACTTTTCGTGGTTCTTGTCAATTTTTGTTGATTTTCATCAAATGAACTTATTTCAGTCAGCTAGATCTTTCATCTTTAAAGCAAAAAGATTTTATCTTCAAATACAAGAACTTTTCGTGGTTTTGTTGATTTTCAGCAAATGAACATCTTTCAGGGAGCGAGAAGTTTTTTCTTTAAAAGCGTAAGATTTTATCTTAAAATACAAGAACTTTTCGTGGTTCTTGTCAATTTTTGTTGATTTTCATTAAATGAACTTATTTCAGTCAGCTCGATCTTTCTTCTTCAAAGCAAAAAGATTTTATCTTCAAATACAAGAACTTTTCGTGGTTTTGTTGATCTTCAGCAAATGAACATATTTCAGCGAGGGAGAAGTTTTTTCTTTAATCGCGTCAGATTTTATCTTAAAATACAAGAACTTTTCGTGGTTCTTGTCAATTTTTGTTGGTTTTCATCCAATGAACTTATTTCAGTCAGCTAGATCTTTCTTCTTCAAAGCAATAAGATTTTATCTTCAAATACAAGAACTTTTCGTGGTTTTGTTGATTTTCAGCAAATGAACATATTTCAGCGAGCTGGAAGTTTTTTCTTTAATAGCGTCAGATTTTATCTTAAAATACAAGAACTTTTCGTGGTTCTTGTCAATTTTTGTTGATTTTCATCAAATGAACTTATTTCAGTCAGCTAGATCTTTCATCTTTAAAGCAAAAAGATTTTATCTTCAAATACAAGAACTTTTCGTGGTTTTGTTGATTTTCAGCAAATGAACATCTTTCAGGGAGCGAGAAGTTTTTTCTTTAAAAGCGTAAGATTTTATCTTAAAATGCAAGAACTTTTCGTGGTTCTTGTCAATTTTTGTTGATTTTCATCAAATGAACTTATTTCAGTCAGCTCGATCTTTCTTCTTCAAAGCAAAAAGATTTTATCTTCAAATACAAGAACTTTTCGTGGTTTTGTTGATCTTCAGCAAATGAACATATTTCAGCGAGGGAGAAGTTTTTTCTTTAATCGCGTCAGATTTTATCTTAAAATACAAGAACTTTTCGTGGTTCTTGTCAATTTTTGTTGGTTTTCATCCAATGAACTTATTTCAGTCAGCTAGATCTTTCTTCTTCAAAGCAATAAGATTTTATCTTCAAATACAAGAACTTTTCGTGGTTTTGTTGATTTTCAGCAAATGAACATATTTCAGCGAGCTCGAAGTTTTTTCTTTAATAGCGTAAGATTTTATCTTAAAATACAAGAACTTTTCATGGTTCTTGTCAATTTTTGTTGGTTTTCATCCAATGAACTTATTTCAGTCAGCTGGATCTTTCTTCTTGAAAGCAAAAAGATTTTATCTTCAAATACAAGAACTTTTTGTGGTTTTGTTGATTTTCAGCAAATGAACATATTTCAGCGAGCGAGAAGTTTTTTCTTTAAAAGCGTCAGATTTTAGCATAAAATACAAGAACTTTTCGTGGTTCTTGTCAATTTTTGTTGGTTTTCATCTGATGAACTTATTTCAGTCAGCTGGATCTTTCTTCTTCAAAGCAATAAGATTTTATCTTCAAATACAAGAACTTTTCGTGGTTTTGTTGATTTTCAGCAAATGAACATATTTCAGCGAGCTAGAAGTTTTTTCTTTAATAGCGTAAGATTTTATCTTAAAATACAAGAACTTTTCGTGGTTCTTGTCAATTTTTGTTGGTTTTCTTCTGATGAACTTATTTCATTCAGCGAGATCTTTCTTCTTCAAAGCAAAAAGATTTTATCTTCAAATACAAGAACTTTTCGTGAGTTTGTTGATTTTCAGCAAATGAACATATTTCAGCGAGCGAGAAGTTTTTTCTTTAATAGCGTCAGATTTTATCTTAAAATACAAAAACAATTCGTGGTTCTTGTCAATTTTTGTTGATTTTCATCAAATGAACATATTTCAGTCAGCTCGATCTTTCTTCTTCAAAGCAAAAAGATTTTATCTTCAAATACAAGAACTTTTCGTGGTTTTGTTGATTTTCAGCAAATGAACGTATTTCAGCGAGGTGGAAGTTTTTTCTTTAATAGCGTAAGATTTTATCTTAAAATACAAGAACTTTTCGTGGTTCTTGTCAATTTTTGTTGGTTTTCATCTGATGAACTTATTTCATTCAGCTAGATCTTTCTTCTTCAAAGCAAAAAGATTTTAACTTCAAATACAAGAACTTTTCGTGATTTTGTTGATTTTCAGCAAATGAACATATTTCAGCGAGCGAGAAGTTTTTTCTTTAATAGCGTCAGATTTTATCTTAAAATACAAGAACTTTTCGTGGTTCTTGTCAATTTTTGTTGGTTTTCATCTTATGAACTTATTTCAGTCAGCTAGATCTTTTTTCTTCAAAGCAAAAAGATTTTATCTTCAAATACAAGAACTTTTCGTGGTTTTGTTGATTTTCAGCAAATGAACATATTTCAGCGAGCTGGAAGTTTTTTCTTTAATAGCGTCAGATTTTATCTTAAAATACAAGAACTTTTCGTGGTTCTTGTCAATTTTTGTTGATTTTCATCAAATGAACTTATTTCAGTCAGCTGGATCTTTCTTCTTGAAAGCAAAAAGATTTTATCTTCAAATACAAGAACTTTTCGTGGTTTTGTTGATTTTCAGCAAATGAACATCTTTCAGCGAGCGAGAAGTTTTTTCTTTAAAAGCGTAAGATTTTATCTTAAAATACAAGAACTTTTCGTGGTTCTTGTCAATTTTTGTTGATTTTCATCAAATGAACTTATTTCAGTCAGCTCGATCTTTCTTCTTCAAAGCAAAAAGATTTTATCTTCAAATACAAGAACTTTTCGTGGTTTTGTTGATTTTCAGCAAATGAACATATTTCAGCGAGGGAGAAGATTTTTGTTTAATAGCGTCAGATTTTATCTTAAAATACAAGAGCTTTTCGTGGTTCTTGTCAATTTTTGTGGGTTTTCATCCAATGAACTTATTTCAGTCAGCGAGATCTTTCTTCTTCAAAGCAAAAAGATTTTATCTTCAAATACAAGAACTTTTCGTGGTTTTGTTGATTTTCAGCAAATGAACATATTTCAGCGAGGTGGATTTTTTTTCTTTAATAGCGTAAGATTTTATCTTAAAATACAAGAACTTTTCGTGGTTCTTGTCAATTTTTGTTGGTTTTCATCTTATGAACTTATTTCAGTCAGCTAGATCTTTCTTCTTCAAAGCAAAAAGATTTTATCTTCAAATACAAAAACTTTTCGTGGTTTTGTTGATTTTCAGCAAATGAACATATTTCAGCGAGCGAGAAGTTTTTTCTTTAGAAGCGTCAGATTTTAGCATAAAATACAAGAACTTTTCGTGGTTCTTGTCAATTTTTGTTGGTTTTCATCTGATGAACTTATTTCAGTCAGCTAGATCTTTCTTCTTCAAAGCAATAAGATTTTATCTTCAAATACAAGAACTTTTCGTGGTTTTGTTGATTTTCAGCAAATGAACATATTTCAGCGAGCGAGAAGTTTTTTCTTTAATAGCGTCAGATTTTATCTTCAAATACAAGAACTTTTCGTGGTTCTTGTCAATTTTTGTTGGTTTTCATCTTATGAACTTATTTCAGTCAGCTAGATCTTTCTTCTTCAAAGCAAAAAGATTTTATCTTCAAATACAAGAACTTTTCGTGGTTTTGTTGATTTTCAGCAAATGAACATATTTCAGCGAGCTGGAAGTTTTTTCTTTAATAGCGTCAGATTTTATCTTAAAATACAAGAACTTTTCGTGGTTCTTGTCAATTTTTGTTGATTTTCATCAAATGAACTTATTTCAGTCAGCTAGATCTTTCTTCTTTAAAGCAAAAAGATTTTATCTTCAAATACAAGAACTTTTCGTGGTTTTGTTGATTTTCAGCAAATGAACATCTTTCAGGGAGCGAGAAGTTTTTTCTTTAAAAGCGTAAGATTTTATCTTAAAATACAAGAACTTTTCGTGGTTCTTGTCAATTTTTGTTGATTTTCATCAAATGAACTTATTTCAGTCAGCTCGATCTTTCTTCTTCAAAGCAAAAAGATTTTATCTTCAAATACAAGAACTTTTCGTGGTTTTGTTGATCTTCAGCAAATGAACATATTTCAGCGAGGGAGAAGTTTTTTCTTTAATCGCGTCAGATTTTATCGTAAAATACAAAAACTTTTCGTGGTTCTTGTCAATTTTTGTTGATTTTCATCAAATGAACTTATTTCTGTCAGCTGGATCTTTCTTCTTGAAAGCAAAAAGATTTTATCTTCAAATACAAGAACTTTTCGTGGTTTTGTTGATTTTCAGCAAATGAACATATTTCAGCGAGGGAGAAGTTTTTTCTTTCATAGCGTCAGATTTTATCTTAAAATACAAGAACTTTTCGTGGTTCTTGTCAATTTTTGTTGGTTTTCATCCAATGAACTTATTTCAGTCAGCTAGATCTTTCTTCTTCAAAGCAATAAGATTTTATCTTCAAATACAAGAACTTTTCGTGGTTTTGTTGATTTTCAGCAAATGAACATATTTCAGCGAGCTCGAAGTTTTTTCTTTAATAGCGTAAGATTTTATCTTAAAATACAAGAACTTTTCATGGTTCTTGTCAATTTTTGGTGGTTTTCATCCAATGAACTTATTTCAGTCAGCTGGATCTTTCTTCTTGAAAGCAAAAAGATTTTATCTTCAAATACAAGAACTTTTCGTGGTTTTGTTGATTTTCAGCAAATGAACATATTTCAGCGAGCGAGAAGTTTTTTCTTTAAAAGCGTCAGATTTTAGCATAAAATACAAGAACTTTTCGTGGTTCTTGTCAATTTTTGTTGGTTTTCATCTGATGAACTTATTTCAGTCAGCTGGATCTTTCTTCTTCAAAGCAATAAGATTTTATCTTCAAATACAAGAACTTTTCGTGGTTTTGTTGATTTTCAGCAAATGAACATATTTCAGCGAGCTAGAAGTTTTTTCTTTAATAGCGTAAGATTTTATCTTAAAATACAAGAACTTTTCGTGGTTCTTGTCAATTTTTGTTGGTTTTCTTCTGATGAACTTATTTCATTCAGCTAGATCTTTCTTCTTCAAAGCAAAAAGATTTTATCTTCAAATACAAGAACTTTTCGTGGTTTTGTTGATTTTCAGCAAATGAACATATTTCAGCGAGGGAGAAGATTTTTGTTTAATAGCGTCAGATTTTATCTTAAAATACAAGAGCTTTTCGTGGTTCTTGTCAATTTTTGTGGGTTTTCATCCAATGAACTTATTTCAGTCAGCGAGATCTTTCTTCTTCAAAGCAAAAAGATTTTATCTTCAAATACAAGAACTTTTCGTGGTTTTGTTGATTTTCAGCAAATGAACGTATTTCAGCGAGGTGGAAGTTTTTTCTTTAATAGCGTAAGATTTTATCTTAAAATACAAGAACTTTTCGTGGTTCTTGTCAATTTTTGTTGGTTTTCATCTGATGAACTTATTTCATTCAGCTGGATCTTTCTTCTTCAAAGCAAAAAGATTTTAACTTCAAATACAAGAACTTTTCGTGATTTTGTTGATTTTCAGCAAATGAACATATTTCAGCGAGCGAGAAGTTTTTTCTTTAATAGCGTCAGATTTTATCTTCAAATACAAGAACTTTTCGTGGTTCTTGTCAATTTTTGTTGGTTTTCATCTTATGAACTTATTTCAGTCAGCTTGATCTTTCTTCTTCAAAGCAAAAAGATTTTATCTTCAAATACAAGAACTTTTCGTGGTTTTGTTGATTTTCAGCAAATGAACATATTTCAGCGAGGGAGAAGATTTTTGTTTAATGGCGTCAGATTTTATCTTAAAATACAAGAGCTTTTCGTGGTTCTTGTCAATTTTTGTGGGTTTTCATCCAATGAACTTATTTCAGTCAGCGAGATCTTTCTTCTTCAAAGCAAAAAGATTTTATCTTCAAATACAAGAACTTTTCGTGGTTTTGTTGATTTTCAGCAAATGAACATATTTCAGCGAGGTGGAAGTTTTTTCTTTAATAGCGTAAGATTTTATCTTAAAATACAAGAACTTTTCGTGGTTCTTGTCAATTTTTGTTGGTTTTCATCTTATGAACTTATTTCAGTCAGCTAGATCTTTCTTCTTCAAAGCAAAAAGATTTTATCTTCAAATACAAGAACTTTTCGTGGTTTTGTTGATTTTCAGCAAATGAACATATTTCAGCGAGCGAGAAGTTTTTTCTTTAGAAGCGTCAGATTTTAGCATAAAATACAAGAACTTTTCGTGGTTCTTGTCAATTTTTGTTGGTTTTCATCTGATGAACTTATTTCAGTCAGCTAGATCTTTCTTCTTCAAAGCAATAAGATTTTATCTTCAAATACAAGAACTTTTCGTGGTTTTGTTGATTTTCAGCAAATGAACACATTTCAGCGAGCGAGAAGTTTTTTCTTTAATAGCGTCAGATTTTATCTTCAAATACAAGAACTTTTCGTGGTTCTTGTCAATTTTTGTTGGTTTTCATCTTATGAACTTATTTCAGTCAGCTAGATCTTTCTTCTTCAAAGCAAAAATATTTTATCTTCAAATACAAGAACTTTTCGTGGTTTTGTTGATTTTCAGCAAATGAACATATTTCAGCGAGCTGGAAGTTTTTTCTTTAATAGCGTCAGATTTTATCTTAAAATACAAGAACTTTTCGTGGTTCTTGTCAATTTTTGTTGATTTTCATCAAATGAACTTATTTCAGTCAGCTAGATCTTTCTTCTTTAAAGCAAAAAGATTTTATCTTCAAATACAAGAACTTTTCGTGGTTTTGTTGATTTTCAGCAAATGAACATCTTTCAGGGAGCGAGAAGTTTTTTCTTTAAAAGCGTAAGATTTTATCTTAAAATACAAGAACTTTTCGTGGTTCTTGTCAATTTTTGTTGATTTTCATCAAATGAACTTATTTCAGTCAGCTCGATCTTTCTTCTTCAAAGCAAAAAGATTTTATCTTCAAATACAAGAACTTTTCGTGGTTTTGTTGATCTTCAGCAAATGAACATATTTCAGCGAGGGAGAAGTTTTTTCTTTAATCGCGTCAGATTTTATCTTAAAATACAAGAACTTTTCGTGGTTCTTGTCAATTTTTGTTGGTTTTCATCCCATAAACTTATTTCAGTCAGCTGGATCTTTCTTCTTGAAAGCAAAATGATTTTATCTTCAAATACAAGAACTTTCGTGGTTTTGTTGATTTTCAGCAAATGAACATATTTCAGCGAGCTGGAAGTTTTTTCTTTAATAGCGTCAGATTTTATCGTAAAATACAAAAACTTTTCGTGGTTCTTGTCAATTTTTGTTGATTTTCATCAAATGAACATATTTCAGTCAGCTAGATCTTTCTTCTTGAAAGCAAGAAGATTTTATCTTCAAATACAAGAACTTTTCGTGGTTTTGTTGATTTTCAGCAAATGAACATATTTCAGCGAGGGAGAAGTTTTTTCTTTAATAGCGTCAGATTTTATCTTAAAATACAAGAACTTTTCGTGGTTCTTGTCAATTTTTGTTGGTTTTCATCCAATGAACTTATTTCAGTCAGCTAGATCTTTCTTCTTGAAAGCAAAAAGATTTTATCTTCAAATACAAGAACTTTTTGTGAGTTTGTTGATTTTCAGCAAATGAACATATTTCAGCGAGCGAGAAGCTTTTTCTTTAATAGCGTCAGATTTTATCTTAAAATACAAGAACTTTTCGTGGTTCTTGTCAATTTTTGTTGGTTTTCATCCAATGAACTTATTTCAGTCAGCCAGATCTTTCTTCTTCAAAGCAAAAAGATTTTATCTTCAAATACAAGAACTTTTCGTGGTTTTGTTGATTTTCAGCAAATGAACATATTTCAGCGAGCCAGAAGTTTTTTCTTTCATAGCGTCAGATTTTATCTTAAAATACAAAAACATTTCGTGGTTCTTATCAATTTTTGTCGATTTTCATCAAATGAACTTATTTAGTCAGCTAGATCTTTCTTCTTCAAAGCAAAAAGATTTTATCTTCAAATACAAGAACTTTTCGTGGTTTTGTTGATTTTCAGCAAATGAACATATTTCAGCGAGGGAGAAGATTTTTGTTTAATAGCGTCAGATTTTATCTTAAAATACAAGAGCTTTTCGTGGTTCTTGTCAATTTTTGTGGGTTTTCATCCAATGAACTTATTTCAGTCAGCGAGATCTTTCTTCTTCAAAGCAAAAGGATTTTATCTTCAAATACAAGAACTTTTCGTGGTTTTGTTGATTTTCAGCAAATGAACATATTTCAGCGAGGTGGAAGTTTTTTCTTTAATAGCGTAAGATTTTATCTTAAAATACAAGAACTTTTCGTGGTTCTTGTCAATTTTTGTTGGTTTTCATCTGATGAACTTATTTCATTCAGCTAGATCTTTCTTCTTCAAAGCAAAATGATTTTAACTTCAAATACAAGAACTTTTCGTGATTTTGTTGATTTTCAGCAAATGAACATATTTCAGCGAGCGAGAAGTTTTTTCTTTAATAGCGTCAGATTTTATCTTAAAATACAAGAACTTTTCGTGGTTCTTGTCAATTTTTGTTGGTTTTCATCTTATGAAGTTATTTCAGTCAGCTAGATCTTTCTTCTTCAAAGCAAAAAGATTTTATCTTCAAATACAAGAACTTTTCGTGGTTTTGTTGATTTTCAGCAAATGAACATATTTCAGCGAGTGAGAAGTTTTTTCTTTAAAAGCGTAAGATTTTATCGTAAAATACAAGAACTTTTCGTGGTTCTTGTCAATTTTTGTTGGCTTTCATCCAATGAACTTATTTCAGTCAGCCAGATCTTTCTTCTTCAAAGCAAAAAGATTTTATCTTCAAATACAAGAACTTTTCGTGGTTTTATTGATTTTCAGCAAATGAACATATTTCAGCGAGCGAGAAGTTTTTTCTTTAAAAGCGTCAGATTTTCGCATAAAATACAAGAACTTTTCGTGGTTCTTGTCAATTTTTGTTGGTTTTCATCTGATGAACTTATTTCAGTCAGCTAGATCTTTCTTCTTCAAAGCAATAAGATTTTATCTTCAAATACAAGAACTTTTCGTGGTTTTGTTGATTTTCAGCAAATGAACATATTTCAGCGAGCGAGAAGTTTTTTCTTTAATAGCGTCAGATTTTATCTTAAAATACAAGAACTTTTCGTGGTTCTTGTCAATTTTTGTTGGTTTTCATCTTATGAACTTATTTCAGTCACCTCGATCTTTCTTCTTCAAAGCAAAAAGATTTTATCTTCAAATACAAGAACTTTTCGTGGTTTTGTTGATTTTCAGCAAATGAACATATTTCAGCGAGGGAGAAGTTTTTTCTTTAATCGCGTCAGATTTCATCTTAAAATACAAGAACTTTTCGTGGTTCTTGTCAATTTTTGTTGGCTTTCATCCAATGAACTTATTTCAGTCAGCCAGATCTTTCTTCTTCAAAGCAAAAAGATTTTATCTTCAATTACAAGAACTTTTCGTGAGTTTGTTGATTTTCAGCAAATGAACATATTTCAGCGAGCCAGAAGTTTTTTCTTTAATAGCGTCAGATTTTATCTTAAAATACAAAAACATTTCGTGGTTCTTGTCAATTTTTGTCGATATTCATCAAATGAACTGATTTAGTCAGCGAGATCTTTCTTCTTCAAAGCAAAAAGATTTTATCTTCAAATACAAGAACTTTTCGTGGTTTTGTTGATTTTCAGCAAATGAACATATTTCAGCGAGCGAGAAGTTTTTTCTTTAATAGCGTCAGATTTTATCTTAAAATACAAGAACTTTTCGTGGTTCTTGTCAATGTTTGTTGGTTTTCATCTTATGAACTTATTTCAGTCACCTCGATCTTTCTTCTTCAAAGCAAAAAGATTTTATCTTCAAATACAAGAACTTTTCGTGGTTTTGTTGATTTTCAGCAAATGAACATATTTCAGCGAGGGAGAAGTTTTTTCTTTAATAGCGTCAGATTTTATCTTAAAATACAAGAACTTTTCGTGGTTCTTGTCAATTTTTGTTGGTTTTCATCCAATGAACTTATTTCAGTCAGCTAGATCTTTCTTCTTGAAAGCAAAAAGATTTTATCTTCAAATAGAAGAACTTTTCGTGAGTTTGTTGATTTTCAGCAAATGAACATATTTCAGCGAGCGAGAAGCTTTTTCTTTAATAGCGTCAGATTTTATCTTAAAATACAAGAACTTTTCGTGGTTCTTGTCAATTTTTGTTGGTTTTCATCCAATGAACTTATTTCAGTCAGCTGGATCTTTCTTCTTGAAAGCAAAAAGATTTTATCTTCAAATACAAGAACTTTTCGTGGTTTTGTTGATTTTCAGCAAATGAACATATTTCAGCGAGCTAGAAGTTTTTTCTTTAATAGCGTAAGATTTTATCTTAAAATACAAGAACTTTTCGTGGTTCTTGTCAATTTTTGTTGGTTTTCATCCAATGAACTTATTTCAGTCAGCCAGATCTTTCTTCTTCAAAGCAAAAAGATTTTATCTTCAAATACAAGAACTTTTCGTGAGTTTGTTGATTTTCAGCAAATGAACATATTTCAGCGAGCCAGAAGTTTTTTCTTTAATAGCGTCAGATTTTATCTTAAAATACAAAAACATTTCGTGATTCTTGTCAATTTTTGTCGATATTCATCAAATGAACTGATTTAGTCAGCTAGATCTTTCTTCTTCAAAGCAAAAAGATTTTATCTTCAAATACAAGATCTTTTCGTGGTTTTGTTGATTTTCAGCAAATGAACATATTTCAGCGAGGGAGAAGATTTTTGTTTAATAGCGTCAGATTTTATCTTAAAATACAAGAGCTTTTCGTGGTTCTTGTCAATTTTTGTGGGTTTTCATCCAATGAACTTATTTCAGTCAGCGAGATCTTTCTTCTTCAAAGCAAAAAGATTTTATCTTCAAATACAAGAACTTTTCGTGGTTCTGTTGATTTTCAGCAAATGAACATATTTCAGCGAGATGGAAGTTTTTTCTTTAATAGCGTCAGATTTTATCTTAAAATACAAGAACTTTTCGTGGTTCTTGTCAATTTTTGTTGGTTTTCATCTGATGAACTTATTTCATTCAGCGAGATCTTTCTTCTTCAAAGCAAAAAAATTTTTCTTCAAATACAAGAACTTTTCGTGGTTTTGTTGATTTTCAGCATATGAACATATTTCAGCGAGCGAGAAGTTTTTTCTTTAATAGCGTCAGATTTTATCTTAAAATACAAAAACATTTCGTGGTTCTTGTCAATTTTTGTCGATTTTCATCAAATGAACTTATTTAGTCAGCGAGATCTTTCTTCTTGAAAGCAAAAAGATTTTATCTTCAAATACAAGAACTTTTCGTGGTTTTGTTGATTTTCAGCAAATGAACATATTTCAGCGAGGGAGAAGATTTTTGTTTAATAGCGTCAGATTTTATCTTAAAATACAAGAGCTTTTCGTGGTTCTTGTCAATTTTTGTGGATTTTCATCCAATGAACTTATTTCAGTCAGCGAGACCTTTCTTCTTCAAAGCAAAAAGATTTTATCTTCAAATACAAGAACTTTTCGTGGTTTTGTTGATTTTCAGCATATGAATATATTTCAGCGAGCGAGACGTTTTTTCTTCAATAGCGTCAGATTTTATCTTAAAATACAAGAACTTTTCGTGGTTCTTGTCAATTTTTGTTGGTTTTCATCTTATGAACTTATTTCAGTCAGCGAGATCTTTCTTCTTCAAAGCAGTAAGATTTTATCTTCAAATACAAGAACTTTTCGTGGTTTTGTTGATTTTCAGCAAATGAACATATTTCAGCGAGCGAGAAGTTTTTTCTTTAATAGCGTCAGATTTTATCTTAAAATACAAAAACATTTCGTGGTTCTTGTCAATTTTTGTCGATTTTCATCAAATGAACTTATTTAGTCAGCGAGATCTTTCTTCTTGAAAGCAAAAAGATTTTATCTTCAAATACAAGAACTTTTCGTGGTTTTGTTGATTTTCAGCAAATGAACATATTTCAGCGAGGGAGAAGATTTTTGTTTAATAGCGTCAGATTTTATCTTAAAATACAAGAGCTTTTCGTGGTTCTTGTCAATTTTTGTGGGTTTTCATCCAATGAACTTATTTCAGTCAGCGAGATCTTTCTTCTTCAAAGCAAAAAGATTTTATCTTCAAATACAAGAACTTTTCGTGGTTTTGTTGATTTTCAGCAAATGAACATATTTCAGCGAGGTGGAAGTTTTTTCTTTAATAGCGTAAGATTTTATCTTAAAATACAAAAACATTTCGTGGTTCTTGTCAATTTTTGTCGATATTCATCAAATGAACTGATTTAGTCAGCTAGATCTTTCTTCTTCAAAGCAAAAAGATTTTATCTTCAAATACAAGAACTTTTCGTGGTTTTGTTGATTTTCAGCAAATGAACATATTTCAGCGAGGGAGAAGATTTTTGTTTAATAGCGTCAGATTTTATCTTAAAATACAAGAGCTTTTCGTGGTTCTTGTCAATTTTTGTGGGTTTTCATCCAATGAACTTATTTCAGTCAGCGAGATCTTTCTTCTTCAAAGCAAAAAGATTTTATCTTCAAATACAAGAACTTTTCGTGGTTCTGTTGATTTTCAGCAAATGAACATATTTCAGCGAGATGGAAGTTTTTTCTTTAATAGCGTCAGATTTTATCTTAAAATACAAGAACTTTTCGTGGTTCTTGTCAATTTTTGTTGGTTTTCATCTGATGAACTTATTTCATTCAGCTAGATCTTTCTTCTTCAAAGCAAAAAGATTTTATCTTCAAATACAAGAACTTTTCGTGGTTTTGTTGATTTTCAGCAAATGAACATATTTCAGCGAGCGAGAAGTTTTTTCTTTAAAAGCGTAAGATTTTATCTTAAAATACAAGAACTTTTCGTGGTTCTTGTCAATTTTTGTTGGCTTTCATCCAATGAACTTATTTCAGTCAGCCAGATCTTTCTTCTTCAAAGCAAAAAGATTTTATCTTCAAATACAAGAACTTTTCGTGGTTTTGTTGATTTTCAGCAAATGAACATATTTCAGCGAGCGAGAAGTTTTTTCTTCAAAAGCGTCAGATTTTAGCATAAAATACAAGAACTTTTCGTGGTTCTTGTCAATGTTTGTTGGTTTTCATCTGATGAACTTATTTCAGTCAGCTCGATCTTTCTTCTTCAAAGCAATAAGATTTTATCTTGAAATACAAGAACTTTTCGTGGTTTTGTTGATTTTCAGCAAATGAACATATTTCAGCGAGCGAGAAGTTTTTTCTTTAATAGCGTCAGATTTTATCTTAAAATACAAGAACTTTTCGTGGTTCTTGTCAATTTTTGTTGGTTTTCATCTTATGAACTTATTTAGTCAGCGAGATCTTTCTTCTTGAAAGCAAAAAGATTTTATCTTCAAATACAAGAACTTTTCGTGGTTTTGTTGATTTTCAGCATATGAACATATTTCAGCGAGCGAGACGATTTTTCTTCAATAGCGTCAGATTTTATCTTAAAATACAAGAACTTTTCGTGGTTCTTGTCAATTTTTGTTGGTTTTCATCTGATGAACTTATTTCAGTCAGCGAGATCTTTCTTCTTCAAAGCAATAAGATTTTATCTTCAAATACAAGAACTTTTCGTGGTTTTGTTGATTTTCAGCAAATGAACATATTTCAGCAAGCGAGAAGTTTTTTCTTTAATAGCGTCAGATTTTATCTTAAAATACAAAAACATTTCGTGGTTCTTGTCAATTTTTGTCGATTTTCATCAAATGAACTTATTTAGTCAGCGAGATCTTTCTTCTTGAAAGCAAAAAGATTTTATCTTCAAATACAAGAACTTTTCGTGGTTTTGTTGATTTTCAGCAAATGAACATATTTCAGCGAGGGAGAAGATTTTTGTTTAATAGCGTCAGATTTTATCTTAAAATACAAGAGCTTTTCGTGGTTCTTGTCAATTTTTGTGGATTTTCATCCAATGAACTTATTTCAGTCAGCGAGATCTTTCTTCTTCAAAGCAAAAAGATTTTATCTTCAAATACAAGAACTTTTCGTGGTTTTGTTGATTTTCAGCAAATGAACATATTTCAGCGAGGTGGAAGTTTTTTCTTTAATAGCGTAAGATTTTATCTTAAAATACAAGAACTTTTCGTGGTTCTTTTCAATTTTTGTTGGTTTTCATCTGATGAACTTATTTCATTCAGCGAGATCTTTCTTCTTCAAAGAAAAAGATTTTAACTTCAAATACAAGAACTTTTCGTGATTTTGTTGATTTTCAGCAAATGAACATATTTCAGCGAGCGAGAAGTTTTTTCTTTAATAGCGTCAGATTTTATCTTAAAATACAAGAACTTTTCGTGGTTCTTGTCAATTTTTGTTGGTTTTCATCTTATGAACTTATTTCAGTCAGCTAGATCTTTCTTCTTCAAAGCAAAAAGATTTTATCTTCAAATACAAGAACTTTTCGTGGTTTTGTTGATTTTCAGCAAATGAACATATTTCAGTGAGCGAGAAGTTTTTTCTTTAAAAGCGTAAGATTTTATCTTAAAATACAAGAACTTTTCGTGGTTCTTGTCAATTTTTGTTGGATTTCATCCAATGAACTTATTTCAGTCAGCCAGATCTTTCTTCTTCAAAGCAAAAAGATTTTATCTTCAAATACAAGAACTTTTCGTGATTTTGTTGATTTTCAGCAAATGAACATATTTCAGCGAGCGAGAAGTTTTTTCTTTAATAGCGTCAGATTTTATCTTAAAATACAAGAACTTTTCGTGGTTCTTGTCAATTTTTGTTGGTTTTCATCCAATGAACTTATTTCAGTCAGCTGGATCTTTCTTCTTGAAAGCAAAAAGATTTTATCTTCAAATACAAGAACTTTTCGTGGTTTTGTTGATTTTCAGCAAATGAACATATTTCAGCGAGCTGGAAGTTTTTTCTTTAATAGCGTAAGATTTTATCTTAAAATACAAGAACTTTTCGTGGTTCTTGTCAATTTTTGTTGGTTTTCATCCAATGAACTTATTTCAGTCAGCCAGATCTTTCTTCTTCAAAGCAAAAAGATTTTATCTTCAAATACAAGAACTTTTCGTGGTTTTGTTGATTTTCAGCAAATGAACATATTTCAGCGAGCGAGAAGTTTTTTCTTTAAAAGCGTCAGATTTTATCTTAAAATACAAGAACTTTTCGTGGTTCTTGTCAATTTTTGTTGGTTTTCATCTGATGAACTTATTTCGGTCAGCTAGATCTTTCTTCTTCAAAGCAATAAGATTTTATCTTCAAATACAAGAACTTTTCGTGGTTTTGTTGATTTTCAGCAAATGAACATATTTCAGCGAGCGAGAAGTTTTTTCTTCAAAAGCGTCAGATTTTAGCATAAAATACAAGAACTTTTCGTGGTTCTTGTCAATGTTTGTTGGTTTTCATCTGATGAACTTATTTCAGTCAGCTCGATCTTTCTTCTTCAAAGCAATAAGATTTTATCTTGAAATACAAGAACTTTTCGTGGTTTTGTTGATTTTCAGCAAATGAACATATTTCAGCGAGCGAGAAGTTTTTTCTTTAATAGCGTCAGATTTTATCTTAAAATACAAGAACTTTTCGTGGTTCTTGTCAATTTTTGTTGGTTTTCATCTTATGAACTTATTTAGTCAGCGAGATCTTTCTTCTTGAAAGCAAAAAGATTTTATCTTCAAATACAAAAACTTTTCGTGGTTTTGTTGATTTTCAGCATATGAACATATTTCAGCGAGCGAGACGTTTTTTCTTCAATAGCGTCAGATTTTATCTTAAAATACAAGAACTTTTCGTGGTTCTTGTCAATTTTTGTTGGTTTTCATCTTATGAACTTATTTCAGTCAGCGAGATCTTTCTTCTTCAAAGCAATAAGATTTTATCTTCAAATACAAGAACTTTTCGTGGTTTTGTTGATTTTCAGCAAATGAACATATTTCAGCAAGCGAGAAGTTTTTTCTTTAATAGCGTCAGATTTTATCTTAAAATACAAAAACATTTCGTGGTTCTTGTCAATTTTTGTCGATTTTCATCAAATGAACTTATTTAGTCAGCGAGATCTTTCTTCTTGAAAGCAAAAAGATTTTATCTTCAAATACAAGAACTTTTCGTGGTTTTGTTGATTTTCAGCAAATGAACATATTTCAGCGAGGGAGAAGATTTTTGTTTAATAGCGTCAGATTTTATCTTAAAATACAAGAGCTTTTCGTGGTTCTTGTCAATTTTTGTGGATTTTCATCCAATGAACTTATTTCAGTCAGCGAGATCTTTCTTCTTCAAAGCAAAAAGATTTTATCTTCAAATACAAGAACTTTTCGTGGTTTTGTTGATTTTCAGCAAATGAACATATTTCAGCGAGGTGGAAGTTTTTTCTTTAATAGCGTAAGATTTTATCTTAAAATACAAGAACTTTTCGTGGTTCTTTTCAATTTTTGTTGGTTTTCATCTGATGAACTTATTTCATTCAGCGAGATCTTTCTTCTTCAAAGCAAAAAGATTTTAACTTCAAATACAAGAACTTTTCGTGATTTTGTTGATTTTCAGCAAATGAACATATTTCAGCGAGCGAGAAGTTTTTTCTTTAATAGCGTCAGATTTTATCTTAAAATACAAGAACTTTTCGTGGTTCTTGTCAATTTTTGTTGGTTTTCTTCTGATGAACTTATTTCATTCAGCTAGATCTTTCTTCTTCAAAGCAAAAAGATTTTATCTTCAAATACAAGAACTTTTCGTGGTTTTGTTGATTTTCAGCAAATGAACATATTTCAGCGAGGGAGAAGATTTTTGTTTAATAGCGTCAGATTTTATCTTAAAATACAAGAGCTTTTCGTGGTTCTTGTCAATTTTTGTGGGTTTTCATCCAATGAACTTATTTCAGTCAGCGAGATCTTTCTTCTTCAAAGCAAAAAGATTTTATCTTCAAATACAAGAACTTTTCGTGGTTTTGTTGATTTTCAGCAAATGAACGTATTTCAGCGAGGTGGAAGTTTTTTCTTTAATAGCGTAAGATTTTATCTTAAAATACAAGAACTTTTCGTGGTTCTTGTCAATTTTTGTTGGTTTTCATCTGATGAACTTATTTCATTCAGCTGGATCTTTCTTCTTCAAAGCAAAAAGATTTTAACTTCAAATACAAGAACTTTTCGTGATTTTGTTGATTTTCAGCAAATGAACATATTTCAGCGAGCGAGAAGTTTTTTCTTTAATAGCGTCAGATTTTATCTTCAAATACAAGAACTTTTCGTGGTTCTTGTCAATTTTTGTTGGTTTTCATCTTATGAACTTATTTCAGTCAGCTTGATCTTTCTTCTTCAAAGCAAAAAGATTTTATCTTCAAATACAAGAACTTTTCGTGGTTTTGTTGATTTTCAGCAAATGAACATATTTCAGCGAGGGAGAAGATTTTTGTTTAATGGCGTCAGATTTTATCTTAAAATACAAGAGCTTTTCGTGGTTCTTGTCAATTTTTGTGGGTTTTCATCCAATGAACTTATTTCAGTCAGCGAGATCTTTCTTCTTCAAAGCAAAAAGATTTTATCTTCAAATACAAGAACTTTTCGTGGTTTTGTTGATTTTCAGCAAATGAACATATTTCAGCGAGGTGGAAGTTTTTTCTTTAATAGCGTAAGATTTTATCTTAAAATACAAGAACTTTTCGTGGTTCTTGTCAATTTTTGTTGGTTTTCATCTTATGAACTTATTTCAGTCAGCTAGATCTTTCTTCTTCAAAGCAAAAAGATTTTATCTTCAAATACAAGAACTTTTCGTGGTTTTGTTGATTTTCAGCAAATGAACATATTTCAGCGAGCGAGAAGTTTTTTCTTTAGAAGCGTCAGATTTTAGCATAAAATACAAGAACTTTTCGTGGTTCTTGTCAATTTTTGTTGGTTTTCATCTGATGAACTTATTTCAGTCAGCTAGATCTTTCTTCTTCAAAGCAATAAGATTTTATCTTCAAATACAAGAACTTTTCGTGGTTTTGTTGATTTTCAGCAAATGAACACATTTCAGCGAGCGAGAAGTTTTTTCTTTAATAGCGTCAGATTTTATCTTCAAATACAAGAACTTTTCGTGGTTCTTGTCAATTTTTGTTGGTTTTCATCTTATGAACTTATTTCAGTCAGCTAGATCTTTCTTCTTCAAAGCAAAAATATTTTATCTTCAAATACAAGAACTTTTCGTGGTTTTGTTGATTTTCAGCAAATGAACATATTTCAGCGAGCTGGAAGTTTTTTCTTTAATAGCGTCAGATTTTATCTTAAAATACAAGAACTTTTCGTGGTTCTTGTCAATTTTTGTTGATTTTCATCAAATGAACTTATTTCAGTCAGCTAGATCTTTCTTCTTTAAAGCAAAAAGATTTTATCTTCAAATACAAGAACTTTTCGTGGTTTTGTTGATTTTCAGCAAATGAACATCTTTCAGGGAGCGAGAAGTTTTTTCTTTAAAAGCGTAAGATTTTATCTTAAAATACAAGAACTTTTCGTGGTTCTTGTCAATTTTTGTTGATTTTCATCAAATGAACTTATTTCAGTCAGCTCGATCTTTCTTCTTCAAAGCAAAAAGATTTTATCTTCAAATACAAGAACTTTTCGTGGTTTTGTTGATCTTCAGCAAATGAACATATTTCAGCGAGGGAGAAGTTTTTTCTTTAATCGCGTCAGATTTTATCTTAAAATACAAGAACTTTTCGTGGTTCTTGTCAATTTTTGTTGGTTTTCATCCCATAAACTTATTTCAGTCAGCTGGATCTTTCTTCTTGAAAGCAAAATGATTTTATCTTCAAATACAAGAACTTTCGTGGTTTTGTTGATTTTCAGCAAATGAACATATTTCAGCGAGCTGGAAGTTTTTTCTTTAATAGCGTCAGATTTTATCGTAAAATACAAAAACTTTTCGTGGTTCTTGTCAATTTTTGTTGATTTTCATCAAATGAACATATTTCAGTCAGCTAGATCTTTCTTCTTGAAAGCAAGAAGATTTTATCTTCAAATACAAGAACTTTTCGTGGTTTTGTTGATTTTCAGCAAATGAACATATTTCAGCGAGGGAGAAGTTTTTTCTTTAATAGCGTCAGATTTTATCTTAAAATACAAGAACTTTTCGTGGTTCTTGTCAATTTTTGTTGGTTTTCATCCAATGAACTTATTTCAGTCAGCTAGATCTTTCTTCTTGAAAGCAAAAAGATTTTATCTTCAAATACAAGAACTTTTTGTGAGTTTGTTGATTTTCAGCAAATGAACATATTTCAGCGAGCGAGAAGCTTTTTCTTTAATAGCGTCAGATTTTATCTTAAAATACAAGAACTTTTCGTGGTTCTTGTCAATTTTTGTTGGTTTTCATCCAATGAACTTATTTCAGTCAGCCAGATCTTTCTTCTTCAAAGCAAAAAGATTTTATCTTCAAATACAAGAACTTTTCGTGGTTTTGTTGATTTTCAGCAAATGAACATATTTCAGCGAGCCAGAAGTTTTTTCTTTCATAGCGTCAGATTTTATCTTAAAATACAAAAACATTTCGTGGTTCTTATCAATTTTTGTCGATTTTCATCAAATGAACTTATTTAGTCAGCTAGATCTTTCTTCTTCAAAGCAAAAAGATTTTATCTTCAAATACAAGAACTTTTCGTGGTTTTGTTGATTTTCAGCAAATGAACATATTTCAGCGAGGGAGAAGATTTTTGTTTAATAGCGTCAGATTTTATCTTAAAATACAAGAGCTTTTCGTGGTTCTTGTCAATTTTTGTGGGTTTTCATCCAATGAACTTATTTCAGTCAGCGAGATCTTTCTTCTTCAAAGCAAAAGGATTTTATCTTCAAATACAAGAACTTTTCGTGGTTTTGTTGATTTTCAGCAAATGAACATATTTCAGCGAGGTGGAAGTTTTTTCTTTAATAGCGTAAGATTTTATCTTAAAATACAAGAACTTTTCGTGGTTCTTGTCAATTTTTGTTGGTTTTCATCTGATGAACTTATTTCATTCAGCTAGATCTTTCTTCTTCAAAGCAAAATGATTTTAACTTCAAATACAAGAACTTTTCGTGATTTTGTTGATTTTCAGCAAATGAACATATTTCAGCGAGCGAGAAGTTTTTTCTTTAATAGCGTCAGATTTTATCTTAAAATACAAGAACTTTTCGTGGTTCTTGTCAATTTTTGTTGGTTTTCATCTTATGAAGTTATTTCAGTCAGCTAGATCTTTCTTCTTCAAAGCAAAAAGATTTTATCTTCAAATACAAGAACTTTTCGTGGTTTTGTTGATTTTCAGCAAATGAACATATTTCAGCGAGTGAGAAGTTTTTTCTTTAAAAGCGTAAGATTTTATCGTAAAATACAAGAACTTTTCGTGGTTCTTGTCAATTTTTGTTGGCTTTCATCCAATGAACTTATTTCAGTCAGCCAGATCTTTCTTCTTCAAAGCAAAAAGATTTTATCTTCAAATACAAGAACTTTTCGTGGTTTTATTGATTTTCAGCAAATGAACATATTTCAGCGAGCGAGAAGTTTTTTCTTTAAAAGCGTCAGATTTTCGCATAAAATACAAGAACTTTTCGTGGTTCTTGTCAATTTTTGTTGGTTTTCATCTGATGAACTTATTTCAGTCAGCTAGATCTTTCTTCTTCAAAGCAATAAGATTTTATCTTCAAATACAAGAACTTTTCGTGGTTTTGTTGATTTTCAGCAAATGAACATATTTCAGCGAGCGAGAAGTTTTTTCTTTAATAGCGTCAGATTTTATCTTAAAATACAAGAACTTTTCGTGGTTCTTGTCAATTTTTGTTGGTTTTCATCTTATGAACTTATTTCAGTCACCTCGATCTTTCTTCTTCAAAGCAAAAAGATTTTATCTTCAAATACAAGAACTTTTCGTGGTTTTGTTGATTTTCAGCAAATGAACATATTTCAGCGAGGGAGAAGTTTTTTCTTTAATCGCGTCAGATTTCATCTTAAAATACAAGAACTTTTCGTGGTTCTTGTCAATTTTTGTTGGCTTTCATCCAATGAACTTATTTCAGTCAGCCAGATCTTTCTTCTTCAAAGCAAAAAGATTTTATCTTCAATTACAAGAACTTTTCGTGAGTTTGTTGATTTTCAGCAAATGAACATATTTCAGCGAGCCAGAAGTTTTTTCTTTAATAGCGTCAGATTTTATCTTAAAATACAAAAACATTTCGTGGTTCTTGTCAATTTTTGTCGATATTCATCAAATGAACTGATTTAGTCAGCGAGATCTTTCTTCTTCAAAGCAAAAAGATTTTATCTTCAAATACAAGAACTTTTCGTGGTTTTGTTGATTTTCAGCAAATGAACATATTTCAGCGAGCGAGAAGTTTTTTCTTTAATAGCGTCAGATTTTATCTTAAAATACAAGAACTTTTCGTGGTTCTTGTCAATGTTTGTTGGTTTTCATCTTATGAACTTATTTCAGTCACCTCGATCTTTCTTCTTCAAAGCAAAAAGATTTTATCTTCAAATACAAGAACTTTTCGTGGTTTTGTTGATTTTCAGCAAATGAACATATTTCAGCGAGGGAGAAGTTTTTTCTTTAATAGCGTCAGATTTTATCTTAAAATACAAGAACTTTTCGTGGTTCTTGTCAATTTTTGTTGGTTTTCATCCAATGAACTTATTTCAGTCAGCTAGATCTTTCTTCTTGAAAGCAAAAAGATTTTATCTTCAAATAGAAGAACTTTTCGTGAGTTTGTTGATTTTCAGCAAATGAACATATTTCAGCGAGCGAGAAGCTTTTTCCTTAATAGCGTCAGATTTTATCTTAAAATACAAGAACTTTTCGTGGTTCTTGTCAATTTTTGTTGGTTTTCATCCAATGAACTTATTTCAGTCAGCTGGATCTTTCTTCTTGAAAGCAAAAAGATTTTATCTTCAAATACAAGAACTTTTCGTGGTTTTGTTGATTTTCAGCAAATGAACATATTTCAGCGAGCTAGAAGTTTTTTCTTTAATAGCGTAAGATTTTATCTTAAAATACAAGAACTTTTCGTGGTTCTTGTCAATTTTTGTTGGTTTTCATCCAATGAACTTATTTCAGTCAGCCAGATCTTTCTTCTTCAAAGCAAAAAGATTTTATCTTCAAATACAAGAACTTTTCGTGAGTTTGTTGATTTTCAGCAAATGAACATATTTCAGCGAGCCAGAAGTTTTTTCTTTAATAGCGTCAGATTTTATCTTAAAATACAAAAACATTTCGTGATTCTTGTCAATTTTTGTCGATATTCATCAAATGAACTGATTTAGTCAGCTAGATCTTTCTTCTTCAAAGCAAAAAGATTTTATCTTCAAATACAAGATCTTTTCGTGGTTTTGTTGATTTTCAGCAAATGAACATATTTCAGCGAGGGAGAAGATTTTTGTTTAATAGCGTCAGATTTTATCTTAAAATACAAGAGCTTTTCGTGGTTCTTGTCAATTTTTGTGGGTTTTCATCCAATGAACTTATTTCAGTCAGCGAGATCTTTCTTCTTCAAAGCAAAAAGATTTTATCTTCAAATACAAGAACTTTTCGTGGTTCTGTTGATTTTCAGCAAATGAACATATTTCAGCGAGATGGAAGTTTTTTCTTTAATAGCGTCAGATTTTATCTTAAAATACAAGAACTTTTCGTGGTTCTTGTCAATTTTTGTTGGTTTTCATCTGATGAACTTATTTCATTCAGCTAGATCTTTCTTCTTCAAAGCAAAAAAATTTTTCTTCAAATACAAGAACTTTTCGTGGTTTTGTTGATTTTCAGCATATGAACATATTTCAGCGAGCGAGAAGTTTTTTCTTTAATAGCGTCAGATTTTATCTTAAAATACAAAAACATTTCGTGGTTCTTGTCAATTTTTGTCGATTTTCATCAAATGAACTTATTTAGTCAGCGAGATCTTTCTTCTTGAAAGCAAAAAGATTTTATCTTCAAATACAAGAACTTTTCGTGGTTTTGTTGATTTTCAGCAAATGAACATATTTCAGCGAGGGAGAAGATTTTTGTTTAATAGCGTCAGATTTTATCTTAAAATACAAGAGCTTTTCGTGGTTCTTGTCAATTTTTGTGGATTTTCATCCAATGAACTTATTTCAGTCAGCGAGACCTTTCTTCTTCAAAGCAAAAAGATTTTATCTTCAAATACAAGAACTTTTCGTGGTTTTGTTGATTTTCAGCATATGAATATATTTCAGCGAGCGAGACGTTTTTTCTTCAATAGCGTCAGATTTTATCTTAAAATACAAGAACTTTTCGTGGTTCTTGTCAATTTTTGTTGGTTTTCATCTTATGAACTTATTTCAGTCAGCGAGATCTTTCTTCTTCAAAGCAGTAAGATTTTATCTTCAAATACAAGAACTTTTCGTGGTTTTGTTGATTTTCAGCAAATGAACATATTTCAGCGAGCGAGAAGTTTTTTCTTTAATAGCGTCAGATTTTATCTTAAAATACAAAAACATTTCGTGGTTCTTGTCAATTTTTGTCGATTTTCATCAAATGAACTTATTTAGTCAGCGAGATCTTTCTTCTTGAAAGCAAAAAGATTTTATCTTCAAATACAAGAACTTTTCGTGGTTTTGTTGATTTTCAGCAAATGAACATATTTCAGCGAGGGAGAAGATTTTTGTTTAATAGCGTCAGATTTTATCTTAAAATACAAGAGCTTTTCGTGGTTCTTGTCAATTTTTGTGGGTTTTCATCCAATGAACTTATTTCAGTCAGCGAGATCTTTCTTCTTCAAAGCAAAAAGATTTTATCTTCAAATACAAGAACTTTTCGTGGTTTTGTTGATTTTCAGCAAATGAACATATTTCAGCGAGGTGGAAGTTTTTTCTTTAATAGCGTAAGATTTTATCTTAAAATACAAAAACATTTCGTGGTTCTTGTCAATTTTTGTCGATATTCATCAAATGAACTGATTTAGTCAGCTAGATCTTTCTTCTTCAAAGCAAAAAGATTTTATCTTCAAATACAAGAACTTTTCGTGGTTTTGTTGATTTTCAGCAAATGAACATATTTCAGCGAGGGAGAAGATTTTTGTTTAATAGCGTCAGATTTTATCTTAAAATACAAGAGCTTTTCGTGGTTCTTGTCAATTTTTGTGGGTTTTCATCCAATGAACTTATTTCAGTCAGCGAGATCTTTCTTCTTCAAAGCAAAAAGATTTTATCTTCAAATACAAGAACTTTTCGTGGTTCTGTTGATTTTCAGCAAATGAACATATTTCAGCGAGATGGAAGTTTTTTCTTTAATAGCGTCAGATTTTATCTTAAAATACAAGAACTTTTCGTGGTTCTTGTCAATTTTTGTTGGTTTTCATCTGATGAACTTATTTCATTCAGCTAGATCTTTCTTCTTCAAAGCAAAAAGATTTTATCTTCAAATACAAGAACTTTTCGTGGTTTTGTTGATTTTCAGCAAATGAACATATTTCAGCGAGCGAGAAGTTTTTTCTTTAAAAGCGTAAGATTTTATCTTAAAATACAAGAACTTTTCGTGGTTCTTGTCAATTTTTGTTGGCTTTCATCCAATGAACTTATTTCAGTCAGCCAGATCTTTCTTCTTCAAAGCAAAAAGATTTTATCTTCAAATACAAGAACTTTTCGTGGTTTTGTTGATTTTCAGCAAATGAACATATTTCAGCGAGCGAGAAGTTTTTTCTTCAAAAGCGTCAGATTTTAGCATAAAATACAAGAACTTTTCGTGGTTCTTGTCAATGTTTGTTGGTTTTCATCTGATGAACTTATTTCAGTCAGCTCGATCTTTCTTCTTCAAAGCAATAAGATTTTATCTTGAAATACAAGAACTTTTCGTGGTTTTGTTGATTTTCAGCAAATGAACATATTTCAGCGAGCGAGAAGTTTTTTCTTTAATAGCGTCAGATTTTATCTTAAAATACAAGAACTTTTCGTGGTTCTTGTCAATTTTTGTTGGTTTTCATCTTATGAACTTATTTAGTCAGCGAGATCTTTCTTCTTGAAAGCAAAAAGATTTTATCTTCAAATACAAGAACTTTTCGTGGTTTTGTTGATTTTCAGCATATGAACATATTTCAGCGAGCGAGACGATTTTTCTTCAATAGCGTCAGATTTTATCTTAAAATACAAGAACTTTTCGTGGTTCTTGTCAATTTTTGTTGGTTTTCATCTGATGAACTTATTTCAGTCAGCGAGATCTTTCTTCTTCAAAGCAATAAGATTTTATCTTCAAATACAAGAACTTTTCGTGGTTTTGTTGATTTTCAGCAAATGAACATATTTCAGCAAGCGAGAAGTTTTTTCTTTAATAGCGTCAGATTTTATCTTAAAATACAAAAACATTTCGTGGTTCTTGTCAATTTTTGTCGATTTTCATCAAATGAACTTATTTAGTCAGCGAGATCTTTCTTCTTGAAAGCAAAAAGATTTTATCTTCAAATACAAGAACTTTTCGTGGTTTTGTTGATTTTCAGCAAATGAACATATTTCAGCGAGGGAGAAGATTTTTGTTTAATAGCGTCAGATTTTATCTTAAAATACAAGAGCTTTTCGTGGTTCTTGTCAATTTTTGTGGATTTTCATCCAATGAACTTATTTCAGTCAGCGAGATCTTTCTTCTTCAAAGCAAAAAGATTTTATCTTCAAATACAAGAACTTTTCGTGGTTTTGTTGATTTTCAGCAAATGAACATATTTCAGCGAGGTGGAAGTTTTTTCTTTAATAGCGTAAGATTTTATCTTAAAATACAAGAACTTTTCGTGGTTCTTTTCAATTTTTGTTGGTTTTCATCTGATGAACTTATTTCATTCAGCGAGATCTTTCTTCTTCAAAGAAAAAGATTTTAACTTCAAATACAAGAACTTTTCGTGATTTTGTTGATTTTCAGCAAATGAACATATTTCAGCGAGCGAGAAGTTTTTTCTTTAATAGCGTCAGATTTTATCTTAAAATACAAGAACTTTTCGTGGTTCTTGTCAATTTTTGTTGGTTTTCATCTTATGAACTTATTTCAGTCAGCTAGATCTTTCTTCTTCAAAGCAAAAAGATTTTATCTTCAAATACAAGAACTTTTCGTGGTTTTGTTGATTTTCAGCAAATGAACATATTTCAGTGAGCGAGAAGTTTTTTCTTTAAAAGCGTAAGATTTTATCTTAAAATACAAGAACTTTTCGTGGTTCTTGTCAATTTTTGTTGGATTTCATCCAATGAACTTATTTCAGTCAGCCAGATCTTTCTTCTTCAAAGCAAAAAGATTTTATCTTCAAATACAAGAACTTTTCGTGATTTTGTTGATTTTCAGCAAATGAACATATTTCAGCGAGCGAGAAGTTTTTTCTTTAATAGCGTCAGATTTTATCTTAAAATACAAGAACTTTTCGTGGTTCTTGTCAATTTTTGTTGGTTTTCATCCAATGAACTTATTTCAGTCAGCTGGATCTTTCTTCTTGAAAGCAAAAAGATTTTATCTTCAAATACAAGAACTTTTCGTGGTTTTGTTGATTTTCAGCAAATGAACATATTTCAGCGAGCTGGAAGTTTTTTCTTTAATAGCGTAAGATTTTATCTTAAAATACAAGAACTTTTCGTGGTTCTTGTCAATTTTTGTTGGTTTTCATCCAATGAACTTATTTCAGTCAGCCAGATCTTTCTTCTTCAAAGCAAAAAGATTTTATCTTCAAATACAAGAACTTTTCGTGGTTTTGTTGATTTTCAGCAAATGAACATATTTCAGCGAGCGAGAAGTTTTTTCTTTAAAAGCGTCAGATTTTATCTTAAAATACAAGAACTTTTCGTGGTTCTTGTCAATTTTTGTTGGTTTTCATCTGATGAACTTATTTCGGTCAGCTAGATCTTTCTTCTTCAAAGCAATAAGATTTTATCTTCAAATACAAGAACTTTTCGTGGTTTTGTTGATTTTCAGCAAATGAACATATTTCAGCGAGCGAGAAGTTTTTTCTTCAAAAGCGTCAGATTTTAGCATAAAATACAAGAACTTTTCGTGGTTCTTGTCAATGTTTGTTGGTTTTCATCTGATGAACTTATTTCAGTCAGCTCGATCTTTCTTCTTCAAAGCAATAAGATTTTATCTTGAAATACAAGAACTTTTCGTGGTTTTGTTGATTTTCAGCAAATGAACATATTTCAGCGAGCGAGAAGTTTTTTCTTTAATAGCGTCAGATTTTATCTTAAAATACAAGAACTTTTCGTGGTTCTTGTCAATTTTTGTTGGTTTTCATCTTATGAACTTATTTAGTCAGCGAGATCTTTCTTCTTGAAAGCAAAAAGATTTTATCTTCAAATACAAAAACTTTTCGTGGTTTTGTTGATTTTCAGCATATGAACATATTTCAGCGAGCGAGACGTTTTTTCTTCAATAGCGTCAGATTTTATCTTAAAATACAAGAACTTTTCGTGGTTCTTGTCAATTTTTGTTGGTTTTCATCTTATGAACTTATTTCAGTCAGCGAGATCTTTCTTCTTCAAAGCAATAAGATTTTATCTTCAAATACAAGAACTTTTCGTGGTTTTGTTGATTTTCAGCAAATGAACATATTTCAGCAAGCGAGAAGTTTTTTCTTTAATAGCGTCAGATTTTATCTTAAAATACAAAAACATTTCGTGGTTCTTGTCAATTTTTGTCGATTTTCATCAAATGAACTTATTTAGTCAGCGAGATCTTTCTTCTTGAAAGCAAAAAGATTTTATCTTCAAATACAAGAACTTTTCGTGGTTTTGTTGATTTTCAGCAAATGAACATATTTCAGCGAGGGAGAAGATTTTTGTTTAATAGCGTCAGATTTTATCTTAAAATACAAGAGCTTTTCGTGGTTCTTGTCAATTTTTGTGGATTTTCATCCAATGAACTTATTTCAGTCAGCGAGATCTTTCTTCTTCAAAGCAAAAAGATTTTATCTTCAAATACAAGAACTTTTCGTGGTTTTGTTGATTTTCAGCAAATGAACATATTTCAGCGAGGTGGAAGTTTTTTCTTTAATAGCGTAAGATTTTATCTTAAAATACAAGAACTTTTCGTGGTTCTTTTCAATTTTTGTTGGTTTTCATCTGATGAACTTATTTCATTCAGCGAGATCTTTCTTCTTCAAAGCAAAAAGATTTTAACTTCAAATACAAGAACTTTTCGTGATTTTGTTGATTTTCAGCAAATGAACATATTTCAGCGAGCGAGAAGTTTTTTCTTTAATAGCGTCAGATTTTATCTTAAAATACAAGAACTTTTCGTGGTTCTTGTCAATTTTTGTTGGTTTTCATCTTATGAACTTATTTCAGTCAGCTAGATCTTTCTTCTTCAAAGCAAAAAGATTTTATCTTCAAATACAAGAACTTTTCGTGGTTTTGTTGATTTTCAGCAAATGAACATATTTCAGTGAGCGAGAAGTTTTTTCTTTAAAAGCGTAAGATTTTATCTTAAAATACAAGAACTTTTCGTGGTTCTTGTCAATTTTTGTTGGATTTCATCCAATGAACTTATTTCAGTCAGCCAGATCTTTCTTCTTCAAAGCAAAAAGATTTTATCTTCAAATACAAGAACTTTTCGTGATTTTGTTGATTTTCAGCAAATGAACATATTTCAGCGAGCGAGAAGTTTTTTCTTTAATAGCGTCAGATTTTATCTTAAAATACAAGAACTTTTCGTGGTTCTTGTCAATTTTTGTTGGTTTTCATCCAATGAACTTATTTCAGTCAGCTGGATCTTTCTTCTTGAAAGCAAAAAGATTTTATCTTCAAATACAAGAACTTTTCGTGGTTTTGTTGATTTTCAGCAAATGAACATATTTCAGCGAGCTGGAAGTTTTTTCTTTAATAGCGTAAGATTTTATCTTAAAATACAAGAACTTTTCGTGGTTCTTGTCAATTTTTGTTGGTTTTCATCCAATGAACTTATTTCAGTCAGCCAGATCTTTCTTCTTCAAAGCAAAAAGATTTTATCTTCAAATACAAGAACTTTTCGTGGTTTTGTTGATTTTCAGCAAATGAACATATTTCAGCGAGCGAGAAGTTTTTTCTTTAAAAGCGTCAGATTTTATCTTAAAATACAAGAACTTTTCGTGGTTCTTGTCAATTTTTGTTGGTTTTCATCTTATGAACTTATTTCAGTCAGCTAGATCTTTCTTCTTCAAAGCAAAAAGATTTTATCTTCAAATACAAGAACTTTTCGTGGTTTTGTTGATTTTCAGCAAATGAACATATTTCAGCGAGCGAGAAGTTTTTTCTTGAAAAGCGTAAGATTTTATCTTAAAATACAAGAACTTTTCGTGGTTCTTGTCAATTTTTGTTGGATTTCATCCAATGAACTTATTTCAGTCAGCCAGATCTTTCTTCTTCAAAGCAAAAAGATTTTATCTTCAAATACAAGAACTTTTCGTGGTTTTGTTGATTTTCAGCAAATGAACATATTTCAGCGAGCGAGAAGTTTTTTCTTTAATCGCGTCAGATTTTATCTTAAAATACAAGAACTTTTCGTGGTTCTTGTCAATTTTTGTTGGTTTTCATCTTATGAACTTATTTCAGTCAGCTAGATCTTTCTTCTTCAAAGCAAAAAGATTTTATCTTCAAATACAAGAACTTTTCGTGGTTTTGTTGATTTTCAGCAAATGAACATATTTCAGTGAGCGAGAAATTTTTTCTTTAAAAGCGTAAGATTTTATCTTAAAATACAAGAACTTTTCGTGGTTCTTGTCAATTTTTGTTGGTTTTCATCTTATGAACTTATTTCAGTCAGCTCGATCTTTCTTCTTCAAAGCAAATAGATTTTATCTTCAAATACAAGAACTTTTCGTGGTTTTGTTGATTTTCAGCAAATGAACATATTTCAGCGAGGGAGAAGTTTTTTCTTTAATCGCGTCAGATTTTATCTTAAAATACAAGAACTTTTCGTGGTTCTTGTCAATTTTTGTTGGCTTTCATCCAATGAACTTATTTCAGTCAGCCAGATCTTTCTTCTTCAAAGCAAAAAGATTTTATCTTCAAATACAAGAACTTTTCGTGGTTTTGTTGATTTTCAGCAAATGAACATATTTCAGCGAGCGAGAAGTTTTTTCTTTAAAAGCGTCAGATTTTAGCTTAAAATACAAGAACTTTTCGTGGTTTTGTTGATTTTCAGCAAATGAACATATTTCAGCGAGCGAGAAGTTTTTTTCTTTAATAGCGTCAGATTTTATCTTAAAATACAAGAACTTTTCATGGTTCTTGTCAATTTTTGTTGGTTTTCATCCAATGAACTTATTTCATTCAGCTAGATCTTTCTTCTTCAAAGCAAAAAGATTTTATCTTCAAATACAAGAACTTTTCGTGGTTTTGTTGATTTTCAGCAAATGAACATATTTCAGCGAGCTGGACGTTTTTTCTTTAAAAGCGTAAGATTTTATCTTAAAATACAAGAACTTTTCGTGGTTCTTGTCAATTTTTGTTGGTTTTCATCCAATGAACTTATTTCAGTCAGCTAGATCTTTCTTCTTCAAAGCAATAAGATTTTATCTTCAAATACAAGAACTTTTCGTGGTTTTGTTGATTTTCAGCAAATGAACATATTTCAGCGAGCGAGAAGTTTTTTCTTTAATCGCGTCAGATTTTATCTTAAAATACAAGAACTTTTCGTGGTTCTTGTCAATTTTTGTTGGTTTTCATCTTATGAACTTATTTCAGTCAGCTAGATCTTTCTTCTTCAAAGCAAAAAGATTTTATCTTCAAATACAAGAACTTTTCGTGGTTTTGTTGATTTTCAGCAAATGAACATATTTCAGTGAGCGAGAAATTTTTTCTTTAAAAGCGTAAGATTTTATCTTAAAATACAAGAACATTTCGTGGTTCTTGTCAATTTTTGTTGGTTTTCATCTTATGAACTTATTTCAGTCAGCTCGATCTTTCTTCTTCAAAGCAAATAGATTTTATCTTCAAATACAAGAACTTTTCGTGGTTTTGTTGATTTTCAGCAAATGAACATATTTCAGCGAGGGAGAAGTTTTTTCTTTAATCGCGTCAGATTTTATCTTAAAATACAAGAACTTTTCGTGGTTCTTGTCAATTTTTGTTGGCTTTCATCCAATGAACTTATTTCAGTCAGCCAGATCTTTCTTCTTCAAAGCAAAAAGATTTTATCTTCAAATACAAGAACTTTTCGTGGTTTTGTTGATTTTCAGCAAATGAACATATTTCAGCGAGCGAGAAGTTTTTTCTTTAAAAGCGTCAGATTTTAGCTTAAAATACAAGAACTTTTCGTGGTTTTGTTGATTTTCAGCAAATGAACATATTTCAGCGAGCGAGAAGTTTTTTTCTTTAATAGCGTCAGATTTTATCTTAAAATACAAGAACTTTTCATGGTTCTTGTCAATTTTTGTTGGTTTTCATCCAATGAACTTATTTCATTCAGCTAGATCTTTCTTCTTCAAAGCAAAAAGATTTTATCTTCAAATACAAGAACTTTTCGTGATTTTGTTGATTTTCAGCAAATGAACATATTTCAGCGAGCGAGAAGTTTTTTCTTTAATAGCGTCAGATTTTATCTTAAAATACAAGAACTTTTCGTGGTTCTTGTCAATTTTTGTTGGTTTTCATCTTATGAACTTATTTCAGTCAGCTAGATCTTTCTTCTTCAAAGCAAAAAGATTTTATCTTCAAATACAAGAACTTTTCGTGGTTTTGTTGATTTTCAGCAAATGAACATATTTCAGCGAGCTGGACGTTTTTTCTTTAAAAGCGTAAGATTTTATCTTAAAATACAAGAACTTTTCGTGGTTCTTGTCAATTTTTGTTGGTTTTCATCTTATGAACTTATTTCAGTCAGCTCGATCTTTCTTCTTCAAAGCAAAAAGATTTTATCTTCAAATACAAGAACTTTTCGTGGTTTTGTTGATTTTCAGCAAATGAACATATTTCAGCGAGGGAGAAGTTTTTTCTTTAATTGCGTCAGATTTTATCTTAAAATACAAGAACTTTTCATGGTTCTTGTCAATTTTTGTTAGTTTTCATCTTATGAACTTATTTCAGTCAGCGAGATCTTTCTTCTTCAAAGCAAAAAGATTTTATCTTCAAATACAAGAACTTTTCGTGGTTTTGTTGATTTTCAGCAAATGAACATATTTCAGCGAGGGAGAAGTTTTTTCTTTAATAGCGTCAGATTTTATCTTAAAATACAAGAACTTTTCGTGGTTCTTGTCAATTTTTGTTGGTTTTCATCTGATGAACTTATTTCATTCAGCTAGATCTTTCTTCTTCAAAGCAAAAAGATTTTATCTTCAAATACAAGAACTTTTCGTGATTTTGTTGATTTTCAGCAAATGAACATATTTCAGCGAGCGAGAAGTTTTTTCTTTAATAGCGTCAGATTTTATCTTAAAATACAAGAACTTTTCGTGGTTCTTGTCAATTTTTGTTGGTTTTCATCAAATGAACTTATTTCAGTCAGCTAGATCTTTCTTCTTCAAAGCAAAAAGATTTTATCTTCAAATACAAGAACTTTTCGTGGTTTTGTTGATTTTCAGCAAATCAACATATTTCAGCGAGCGAGAAGTTTTTTCTTTAATAGCGTCAGATTTTATCTTAAAATACAAGAACTTTTCGTGGTTTTGTTGATTTTCAGCAAATGAACATATTTCAGAGATCTAGAAGTTTTTTCTTTAATAGCGTCAGATTTTATCTTAAAATACAAGAACTTTTCGTGGTTCTTGTCAATTTTTGTTGGTTTTCATCCAATGAACTTATTTCAGTCAGCTCGATCTTTCTTCTTGAAAGCAAAAAGATTTTATCTTCAAATACAAGAACTTTTCATGGTTTTGTTGATTTTCAGCAAATGAACATATTTCAGAGATCTAGAAGTTTTTTCTTTAATAGCCTCAGATTTTATCTTAAAATACAAGAACTTTTCGTGGTTCTTGTCAATTTTTGTTGGCTTTCATCCAATGAACTTATTTCAGTCAGCCAGATCTTTCTTCTTCAAAGCAAAAAGATTTTATCTTCAAATACAAGAACTTTTCGTGGTTTTGTTGATTTTCAGCAAATCAACATATTTCAGCGAGGGAGAAGTTTTTTCTTTAATAGCGTCAGATTTTATCTTAAAATACAAGAACTTTTCATGGTTCTTGTCAATTTTTGTTGGTTTTCATCGAATGAACTTATTTCATTCAGCGAGATCTTTCTTCTTCAAAGCAAAAATATTTTATCTTCAAATACAAGAACTTTTCGTGATTTTGTTGATTTTCAGCAAATGAACATATTTCAGTGAGCGAGAAGTTTTTTCTTTAATAGCGTCAGATTTTATCTTAAAATACAAGAACTTTTCGTGGTTCTTGTCAATTTTTGTTGGTTTTCATCTTATGAACTTATTTCAGTCAGCTGGATCTTTCTTCTTCAAAGCAAAAAGATTTTATCTTCAAATACAAGAACTTTTCGTGGTTTTGTTGATTTTCAGCAAATGAACATATTTCAGCGAGCTGGAAGTTTTTTCTTTAATAGCGTCAGATTTTATCTTAAAATACAAAAACGTTTCGTGGTTCTTGTCAATTTTTGTTGATTTTCATCAAATGAACTTATTTCAGTCAGCTAGATCTTTCTTCTTTAAAGCAAAAAGATTTTATCTTCAAATACAAGAACTTTTCGTGGTTTTGTTGATTTTCAGCAAATCAACATATTTCAGCGAGGGAGAAGTTTTTTCTTCAATAGCGTCAGATTTTATCTTAAAATACAAGACCTTTTCATGGTTCTTGTCAATTTTTGTTGGTTTTCATCCAATGAACTTATTTCATTCAGCTAGATCTTTCTTCTTCAAAGCAAAAAGATTTTATCTTCAAATACAAGAACTTTTCGTGATTTTGTTGATTTTCAGCAAATGAACATATTTCAGCGAGCGAGAAGTTTTTTCTTTAATAGCGTCAGATTTTATCTTAAAATACAAGAACTTTTCGTGGTTCTTGTCAATTTTTGTTGGTTTTCATCTTATGAACTTATTTCAGTCAGCTAGATCTTTCTTCTTCAAAGCAAAAAGATTTTATCTTCAAATACAAGAACTTTTCGAGGTTTTGTTGATTTTCAGCAAATGAACATATTTCAGCGAACGACAAGTTTTTTCTTTAAAAGCGTAAGATTTTATCTTAAAATACAAGAACTTTTCGTGGTTCTTGTCAATTTTTGTTGGTTTTCATCTTATGAACTTATTTCAGTCAGCTCGATCTTTCTTCTTCAAAGCACAAAGATTTTATCTTCAAATACAAGAACTTTTCGTGGTTTTGTTGATTTTCAGCAAATGAACATATTTCAGCGAGGGAGAAGTTTTTTCTTTAATAGCGTCAGATTTTATCTTAAAATACAAGAACTTTTCGTGGTTCTTGTCAATTTTTGTTGGTTTTCATCCAATGAACTTATTTCAGTCAGCTCGATTTTCTTCTTGAAAGCCAAAAGATTTTATCTTCAAATACAAGAACTTTTCGTGGTTTTGTTGATTTTCAGCAAATGAACATATTTCAGCGAGCTGGAAGTTTTTTCTTCAATGGCGTAAGATTTTATCTTAAAATAGAAGAACTTTTCATGGTTCTTGTCAATTTTTGTCAGTTTTCATCTTATGAACTTATTTCAGTCAGCTAGATCTTTCTTCTTCAAAGCAAAAAGATTTTATCTTCAAATACAAGAACTTTTCGTGGTTTTGTTGATTTTCCGCAAATGAACATATTTCAGCGAGGGAGAAGTTTTTTTCTTTAATAGCGTCAGATTTTATCTTAAAATACAAGAACTTTTCGTGGTTCTTGTCAATTTTTGTTGGTTTTCATCCAATTTACTTATTTCAGTCAGCTGGATCTTTCTTCTTCAAAGCAAAAAGATTTTATCTTCAAATACAAGAACTTTTCGTGGTTTTGTTGATTTTCAGCAAATGAACATATTTCAGCGAGCGAGACGTTTTTTCTTCAATAGCGTCAGATTTTATCTTAAAATACAAGAACTTTTCGTGGTTCTTGTCAATTTTTGTTGGTTTTCATCTTATGAACTTATTTCAGTCAGCTAGATCTTTCTTCTTCAAAGCAAAAAGATTTTATCTTCAAATACAAGAACTTTTCGTGGTTTTGTTGATTTTCAGCAAATGAACATCTTTCAGCGAGCGAGAAGTTTTTTCTTTAAAAGCGTAAGATTTTATCTTAAAATACAAGAACTTTTCGTGGTTCTTGTCAATTTTTGTTGGTTTTCATCTTATGAACTTATTTCAGTCAGCTAGATCTTTCTTCTTCAAAGCAAAAAGATTTTATCTTCAAATACAAGAACTTTTCGTGGTTTTGTTGATTTTCAGCAAATGAACATATTTCAGCGAGGGAGAAGTTTTTTCTTTAATAGCGTCAGATTTTATCTTAAAATACAAGAACTTTTCGTGGTTCTTGTCAATTTTTGTTGGTTTTCATCCAATGAACTTATTTCAGTCAGCGAGATCTTTCTTCTTGAAAGCAAAAAGATTTTATCTTCAAATACAAGAACTTTTCGTGGTTTTGTTGATTTTCAGCAAATGAACATATTTCAGAGATCTCGAAGCTTTTTCTTTAATAGCGTAAGATTTTATCTTAAAATACAAGAACTTTTCGTGGTTCTTGTCAATTTTTGTTGGTTTTCTTCTGATGAACTTATTTCAGTCAGCTAGATCTTTCTTCTTCAAAGCAAAAAGATTTTATCTTCAAATACAAGAACTTTTCGTGGTTTTGTTGATTTTCAGCAAATGAACATATTTCAGTGAGGGAGAAGTTTTTTCTTTAATCGCGTCAGATTTTATCTTAAAATACAAGAACTTTTCGTGGTTCTTGTCAATTTTTGTTGGCTTTCATCCAATGAACTTATTTCAGTCAGCCAGATCTTTCTTCTTCAAAGCAAAAAGATTTTATCTTCAAATACAAGAACTTTTCGTGGTTTTGTTGATTTTCAGCAAATGAACATATTTCAGCGAGCGAGAAGTTTTTTCTTTAAAAGCGTCAGATTTCAGCTTAAAATACAAGAACTTTTCGTGGTTTTGTTGATTTTCAGCAAATGAACATATTTCAGCGAGCGAGAAGTTTTTTCTTCATTAGCGTTAGATTTTATCTTAAAATACAAAAACTTTTCGTGGTTCTTGTCAATTTTTGTTGATTTTCATCAAATGAACTTATTTCAGTCAGCTAGATCTTTCTTCTTTAAAGCAAAAAGATTTTATCTTCAAATACAAGAACTTTTCGTGGTTCTTGTCAATTTTTGTTGGTTTTCATCCAATGAACTTATTTCAGTCAGCTAGATCTTTCTTCTTGAAAGCAAAAAGATTTTATCTTCAAATACAAGAACTTTTCGTGGTTTTGTTGATTTTCAGCAAATGAACATATTTCAGAGATCTAGAAGTTTTTTCTTTAATAGCCTCAGATTTTATCTTCAAATACAAGAACTTTTCGTGGTTCTTGTCAATTTTTGTTGGTTTTCTTCTGATGAACTTATTTCATTCAGCTAGATCTTTCTTCTTCAAAGCAAAAAGATTTTATCTTCAAATACAAGAACTTTTCGTGGTTTTGTTGATTTTCAGCAAATGAACATATTTCAGTGAGGGAGAAGTTTTTTCTTTAATCGCGTCAGATTTTATCTTAAAATACAAGAACTTTTCGTGGTTCTTGTCAATTTTTGTTGGCTTTCATCCAATGAACTTATTTCAGTCAGCCAGATCTTTCTTCTTCAAAGCAAAAAGATTTTATCTTCAAATACAAGAACTTTTCGTGGTTTTGTTGATTTTCAGCAAATCAACATATTTCAGCGAGGGAGAAGTTTTTTCTTCAATAGCGTCAGATTTTATCTTAAAATACAAGACCTTTTCATGGTTCTTGTCAATTTTTGTTGGTTTTCATCGAATGAACTTATTTCATTCAGCTAGATCTTTCTTCTTCAAAGCAAAAAGATTTTATCTTCAAATACAAGAACTTTTCGTGATTTTGTTGATTTTCAGCAAATGAACATATTTCAGCGAGCGAGAAGTTTTTTCTTTAATAGCGTCAGATTTTATCTTAAAATACTAGAACTTTTCGTGGTTCTTGTCAATTTTTGTTGGTTTTCATCTTATGAACTTATTTCAGTCAGCTCGATCTTTCTTCTTCAAAGCAAAAAGATTTTATCTTCAAATACAAGAACTTTTCGAGGTTTTGTTGATTTTCAGCAAATGAACATATTTCAGCGAACAACAAGTTTTTTCTTTAAAAGCGTAAGATTTTATCTTAAAATACAAGAACTTTTCGTGGTTCTTGTCAATTTTTGTTGGTTTTCATCTTATGAACTTATTTCAGTCAGCTCGATCTTTCTTCTTCAAAGCACAAAGATTTTATCTTCAAATACAAGAACTTTTCGTGGTTTTGTTGATTTTCAGCAAATGAACATATTTCAGCGAGGGAGAAGTTTTTTCTTTAATAGCGTCAGATTTTATCTTAAAATACAAGAACTTTTCGTGGTTCTTGTCAATTTTTGTTGGTTTTCATCCAATGAACTTATTTCAGTCAGCCAGATCTTTCTTCTTCAAAGCAAAAAGGTTTTATCTTCAAATACAAGAACTTTTCGTGGTTTTGTTGATTTTCAGCAAATTAACATATTTCAGCGAGCGAGAAGTTTTTTCTTTAATCGCGTCAGATTTTATCTTAAAATACAAGAACTTTTCGTGGTTCTTGTCAATTTTTGTTGGTTTTCATCCAATGAACTTATTTCAGTCAGCTCGATTTTCTTCTTGAAAGCCAAAAGATTTTATCTTCAAATACAAGAACTTTTCGTGGTTTTGTTGATTTTCAGCAAATGAACATATTTCAGCGAGCTGGAAGTTTTTTCTTCAATAGCGTAAGATTTTATCTTAAAATAGAAGAACTTTTCATGGTTCTTGTCAATTTTTGTCAGTTTTCATCTTATGAACTTATTTCAGTCAGCTAGATCTTTCTTCTTCAAAGCAAAAAGATTTTATCTTCAAATACAAGAACTTTTCGTGGTTTTGTTGATTTTCCGCAAATGAACATATTTCAGCGAGGGAGAAGTTTTTTTCTTTAATAGCGTCAGATTTTATCTTAAAATACAAGAACTTTTCGTGGTTCTTGTCAATTTTTGTTGGTTTTCATCCAATGAACTTATTTCAGTCAGCTAGATCTTTCTTCTTCAAAGCAAAAAGATTTTATCTTCAAATACAAGAACTTTTCGTGGTTTTGTTGATTTTCAGCAAATGAACATATTTCAGCGAGCGAGACGTTTTTTCTTCAATCGCGTCAGATTTTATCTTAAAATACAAGAACTTTTCGTGGTTCTTGTCAATTTTTGTTGGTTTTCATCTTATGAACTTATTTCAGTCAGCTAGATCTTTCTTCTTCAAAGCAAAAAGATTTTATCTTCAAATACAAGAACTTTTCGTGGTTTTGTTGATTTTCAGCAAATGAACATCTTTCAGCGAGCGAGAAGTTTTTTCTTTAAAAGCGTAAGATTTTATCTTAAAATACAAGAACTTTTCGTGGTTCTTGTCAATTTTTGTTGGTTTTCATCTTATGAACTTATTTCAGTCAGCTCGATCTTTCTTCTTCAAAGCAAAAAGATTTTATCTTCAAATACAAGAACTTTTCGTGGTTTTGTTGATTTTCAGCAAATGAACATATTTCAGCGAGGGAGAAGTTTTTTCTTTAATAGCGTCAGATTTTATCTTAAAATACAAGAACTTTTCGTGGTTCTTGTCAATTTTTGTTGGTTTTCATCCAATGAACTTATTTCAGTCAGCTAGATCTTTCTTCTTGAAAGCAAAAAGATTTTATCTTCAAATACAAGAACTTTTCGTGGTTTTGTTGATTTTCAGCAAATGAACATATTTCAGAGATCTAGAAGTTTTTTCTTTAATAGCGTAAGATTTTATCTTAAAATACAAGAACTTTTCGTGGTTCTTGTCAATTTTTGTTGGTTTTCTTCTGATGAACTTATTTCAGTCAGCTAGATCTTTCTTCTTCAAAGCAAAAAGATTTTATCTTCAAATACAAGAACTTTTCGTGGTTTTGTTGATTTTCAGCAAATGAACATATTTCAGTGAGGGAGAAGTTTTTTCTTTAATCGCGTCAGATTTTATCTTAAAATACAAGAACTTTTCGTGGTTCTTGTCAATTTTTGTTGGCTTTCATCCAATGAACTTATTTCAGTCAGCCAGATCTTTCTTCTTCAAAGCAAAAAGATTTTATCTTCAAATACAAGAACTTTTCGTGGTTTTGTTGATTTTCAGCAAATGAACATATTTCAGCGAGCGAGAAGTTTTTTCTTTAAAAGCGTCAGATTTCAGCTTAAAATACAAGAACTTTTCGTGGTTTTGTTGATTTTCAGCAAATGAACATATTTCAGCGAGCGAGAAGTTTTTTCTTCATTAGCGTTAGATTTTATCTTAAAATACAAAAACTTTTCGTGGTTCTTGTCAATTTTTGTTGATTTTCATCAAATGAACTTATTTCAGTCAGCTAGATCTTTCTTCTTTAAAGCAAAAAGATTTTATCTTCAAATACAAGAACTTTTCGTGGTTCTTGTCAATTTTTGTTGGTTTTCATCCAATGAACTTATTTCAGTCAGCTAGATCTTTCTTCTTGAAAGCAAAAAGATTTTATCTTCAAATACAAGAACTTTTCGTGGTTTTGTTGATTTTCAGCAAATGAACATATTTCAGAGATCTAGAAGTTTTTTCTTTAATAGCCTCAGATTTTATCTTAAAATACAAGAACTTTTCGTGGTTCTTGTCAATTTTTGTTGGTTTTCTTCTGATGAACTTATTTCATTCAGCTAGATCTTTCTTCTTCAAAGCAAAAAGATTTTATCTTCAAATACAAGAACTTTTCGTGGTTTTGTTGATTTTCAGCAAATGAACATATTTCAGTGAGGGAGAAGTTTTTTCTTTAATCGCGTCAGATTTTATCTTAAAATACAAGAACTTTTCGTGGTTCTTGTCAATTTTTGTTGGCTTTCATCCAATGAACTTATTTCAGTCAGCCAGATCTTTCTTCTTCAAAGCAAAAAGATTTTATCTTCAAATACAAGAACTTTTCGTGGTTTTGTTGATTTTCAGCAAATGAACATATTTCAGTGAGGGAGAAGTTTTTTCTTTAATCGCGTCAGATTTTATCTTAAAATACAAGAACTTTTCGTGGTTCTTGTCAATTTTTGTTGGCTTTCATCCAATGAACTTATTTCAGTCAGCCAGATCTTTCTTCTTGAAAGCAAAAAGATTTTATCTTCAAATACAAGAACTTTTCGTGGTTTTGTTGATTTTCAGCAAATGAACATATTTCAGCGAGCGAGAAGTTTTTTCTTTAAAAGCGTCAGATTTCAGCTTAAAATACAAGAACTTTTCGTGGTTTTGTTGATTTTCAGCAAATGAACATATTTCAGCGAGCGAGAAGTTTTTTCTTCATTAGCGTTAGATTTTATCTTAAAATACAAAAACTTTTCGTGGTTCTTGTCAATTTTTGTTGATTTTCATCAAATGAACTTATTTCAGTCAGCTAGATCTTTCTTCTTTAAAGCAAAAAGATTTTATCTTCAAATACAAGAACTTTTCGTGGTTCTTGTCAATTTTTGTTGGTTTTCATCCAATGAACTTATTTCAGTCAGCTAGATCTTTCTTCTTGAAAGCAAAAAGATTTTATCTTCAAATACAAGAACTTTTCGTGGTTTTGTTGATTTTCAGCAAATGAACATATTTCAGAGATCTAGAAGTTTTTTCTTTAATAGCCTCAGATTTTATCTTAAAATACAAGAACTTTTCGTGGTTCTTGTCAATTTTTGTTGGTTTTCTTCTGATGAACTTATTTCATTCAGCTAGATCTTTCTTCTTCAAAGCAAAAAGATTTTATCTTCAAATACAAGAACTTTTCGTGGTTTTGTTGATTTTCAGCAAATGAACATATTTCAGTGAGGGAGAAGTTTTTTCTTTAATCGCGTCAGATTTTATCTTAAAATACAAGAACTTTTCGTGGTTCTTGTCAATTTTTGTTGGCTTTCATCCAATGAACTTATTTCAGTCAGCCAGATCTTTCTTCTTCAAAGCAAAAAGATTTTATCTTCAAATACAAGAACTTTTCGTGGTTTTGTTGATTTTCAGCAAATCAACATATTTCAGCGAGGGAGAAGTTTTTTCTTTAATAGCGTCAGATTTTATCTTAAAATACAAGAACTTTTCATGGTTGTTGTCAATTTTTGTTGGTTTTCATCCAATGAACTTATTTCATTCAGCTAGATCTTTCTTCTTCAAAGCAAAAAGATTTTATCTTCAAATACAAGAACTTTTCGTGATTTTGTTGATTTTCAGCAAATGAACATATTTCAGCGAGCGAGAAGTTTTTTCTTTAATAGCGTCAGATTTTATCTTAAAATACAAGAACTTTTCGTGGTTCTTGTCAATTCTTGTTGGTTTTCTTCTGATGAACTTATTTCATTCAGCTAGATCTTTCTTCTTCAAAGCAAAAAGATTTTATCTTCAAATACAAGAACTTTTCGTGGTTTTGTTGATTTTCAGCAAATGAACATATTTCAGTGAGGGAGAAGTTTTTTCTTTAATCGCGTCAGATTTTATCTTAAAATACAAGAACTTTTCGTGGTTCTTGTCAATTTCTGTTGGCTTTCATCCAATGAACTTATTTCAGTCAGCCAGATCTTTCTTCTTCAAAGCAAAAAGATTTTATCTTCAAATACAAGAACTTTTCGTGGTTTTGTTGATTTTCAGCAAATCAACATATTTCAGCGAGCGAGAAGTTTTTTCTTTAATAGCGTCAGATTTTATCTTAAAATACAAGAACTTTTCGTGGTTCTTGTCAATTTTTGTTGGTTTTCATCTTATGAACTTATTTCAGTCAGCTAGATCTTTCTTCTTCAAAGCAAAAAGATTTTATCTTCAAATACAAGAACTTTTCGTGGTTTTGTTGATTTTCAGCAAATGAACATATTTCAGCGAACGACAAGTTTTTTCTTTAAAAGCGTAAGATTTTATCTTAAAATACAAGAACTTTTCGTGGTTCTTGTCAATTTTTGTTGGTTTTCATCTTATGAACTTATTTCAGTCAGCTCGATCTTTCTTCTTCAAAGCAAAAAGATTTTATCTTCAAATACAAGAACTTTTTGTGGTTTTGTTGATTTTCAGCAAATGAACATATTTCAGTGAGGGAGAAGTTTTTTCTTTAATCGCGTCAGATTTTATCTTAAAATACAAGAACTTTTCGTGGTTCTTGTCAATTTTTGTTGGCTTTCATCCAATGAACTTATTTCAGTCAGCCAGATCTTTCTTCTTCAAAGCAAAAAGATTTTATCTTCAAATACAAGAACTTTTCGTGGTTTTGTTGATTTTCAGCAAATGAACATATTTCAGCGAGCGAGAAGTTTTTTCTTTAATAGCGTCAGATTTCAGCTTAAAATACAAGAACTTTTCGTGGTTTTGTTGATTTTCAGCAAATGAACATATTTCAGCGAGCGAGAAGTTTTTTCTTCATTAGCGTTAGATTTTATCTTAAAATACAAAAACTTTTCGTGGTTCTTGTCAATTTTTGTTGATTTTCATCAAATGAACTTATTTCAGTCAGCTAGATCTTTCTTCTTTAAAGCAAAAAGATTTTATCTTCAAATACAAGAACTTTTCGTGGTTCTTGTCAATTTTTGTTGGTTTTCATCCAATGAACTTATTTCAGTCAGCTAGATCTTTCTTCTTGAAAGCAAAAAGATTTTATCTTCAAATACAAGAACTTTTCGTGGTTTTGTTGATTTTCAGCAAATGAACATATTTCAGAGATCTAGAAGTTTTTTCTTTAATAGCCTCAGATTTTATCTTAAAATACAAGAACTTTTCGTGGTTCTTGTCAATTTTTGTTGGTTTTCTTCTGATGAACTTATTTCATTCAGCTAGATCTTTCTTCTTCAAAGCAAAAAGATTTTATCTTCAAATACAAGAACTTTTCGTGGTTTTGTTGATTTTCAGCAAATGAACATATTTCAGTGAGGGAGAAGTTTTTTCTTTAATCGCGTCAGATTTTATCTTAAAATACAAGAACTTTTCGTGGTTCTTGTCAATTTTTGTTGGCTTTCATCCAATGAACTTATTTCAGTCAGCCAGATCTTTCTTCTTCAAAGCAAAAAGATTTTATCTTCAAATACAAGAACTTTTCGTGGTTTTGTTGATTTTCAGCAAATCAACATATTTCAGCGAGGGAGAAGTTTTTTCTTTAATAGCGTCAGATTTTATCTTAAAATACAAGAACTTTTCATGGTTGTTGTCAATTTTTGTTGGTTTTCATCCAATGAACTTATTTCATTCAGCTAGATCTTTCTTCTTCAAAGCAAAAAGATTTTATCTTCAAATACAAGAACTTTTCGTGATTTTGTTGATTTTCAGCAAATGAACATATTTCAGCGAGCGAGAAGTTTTTTCTTTAATAGCGTCAGATTTTATCTTAAAATACAAGAACTTTTCGTGGTTCTTGTCAATTCTTGTTGGTTTTCTTCTGATGAACTTATTTCATTCAGCTAGATCTTTCTTCTTCAAAGCAAAAAGATTTTATCTTCAAATACAAGAACTTTTCGTGGTTTTGTTGATTTTCAGCAAATGAACATATTTCAGTGAGGGAGAAGTTTTTTCTTTAATCGCGTCAGATTTTATCTTAAAATACAAGAACTTTTCGTGGTTCTTGTCAATTTCTGTTGGCTTTCATCCAATGAACTTATTTCAGTCAGCCAGATCTTTCTTCTTCAAAGCAAAAAGATTTTATCTTCAAATACAAGAACTTTTCGTGGTTTTGTTGATTTTCAGCAAATCAACATATTTCAGCGAGGGAGAAGTTTTTTCTTTAATAGCGTCAGATTTTATCTTAAAATACAAGAACTTTTCATGGTTGTTGTCAATTTTTGTTGGTTTTCATCCAATGAACTTATTTCATTCAGCTAGATCTTTCTTCTTCAAAGCAAAAAGATTTTATCTTCAAATACAAGAACTTTTCGTGATTTTGTTGATTTTCAGCAAATGAACATATTTCAGCGAGCGAGAAGTTTTTTCTTTAATAGCGTCAGATTTTATCTTAAAATACAAGAACTTTTCGTGGTTCTTGTCAATTTTTGTTGGTTTTCATCTTATGAACTTATTTCAGTCAGCTAGATCTTTCTTCTTCAAAGCAAAAAGATTTTATCTTCAAATACAAGAACTTTTCGTGGTTTTGTTGATTTTCAGCAAATGAACATATTTCAGCGAACGACAAGTTTTTTCTTTAAAAGCGTAAGATTTTATCTTAAAATACAAGAACTTTTCGTGGTTCTTGTCAATTTTTGTTGGTTTTCATCTTATGAACTTATTTCAGTCAGCTCGATCTTTGTTCTTCAAAGCAAAAAGATTTTATCTTCAAATACAAGAACTTTTCGTGGTTTTGTTGATTTTCAGCAAATCAACATATTTCAGCGAGGGAGAAGTTTTTTCTTTAATCGCGTCAGATTTTATCTTAAAATACAAGAACTTTTCGTGGTTCTTGTCAATTTTTGTTGGTTTTCATCCAATGAACTTATTTCAGTCAGCTCGATCTTTCTTCTTGAAAGCCAAAATATTTTATCTTCAAATACAAGAACTTTTCGTGGTTTTGTTGATTTTCAGCAAATGAACATATTTCAGCGACGTAGAAGTTTTTTCTTCAATAGCGTAAGATTTTATCTTAAAATAGAAGAACTTTTCATGGTTCTTGTCAATTTTTGTTAGTTTTCATCTTATGAACTTATTTCAGTCAGCTAGATCTTTCTTCTTCAAAGCAAAAAGATTTTATCTTCAAATACAAGAACTTTTTGTGGTTTTGTTGATTTTCAGCAAATGAACATATTTCAGCGAGGGAGAAGTTTTTTCTTTAATAGCGTCAGATTTTATCTAAAAATACAAGAACTTTTCGTGGTTCTTGTCAATTTTTGTTGGTTTTCATCCAATGAACTTATTTCAGTCAGCGAGATCTTTCTTCTTCAAAGCAAAAAGATTTTATCTTCAAATACAAGAACTTTTCGTGGTTTTGTTGATTTTCAGCAAATGAACATATTTCAGCGAGCGAGACGTTTTTTCTTCAATAGCGTCAGATTTTATCTTAAAATACAAGAACTTTTCGTGGTTCTTGTCAATTTTTGTTGGTTTTCATCTTATGAACTTATTTCAGTCAGCTAGATCTTTCTTCTTCAAAGCAAAAAGATTTTATCTTCAAATACAAGAACTTTTCGTGGTTTTGTTGATTTTCAGCAAATGAACATCTTTCAGCGAGCGAGAAGTTTTTTCTTTAAAAGCGTAAGATTTTATCTTAAAATACAAGAACTTTTCGTGGTTCTTGTCAATTTTTGTTGGTTTTCATCTTATGAACTTATTTCAGTCAGCTAGATCTTTCTTCTTCAAAGCAAAAAGATTTTATCTTCAAATACAAGAACTTTTCGTGGTTTTGTTGATTTTCAGCAAATGAACATATTTCAGCGAGGGAGAAGTTTTTTCTTTAATAGCGTCAGATTTTATCTTAAAATACAAGAACTTTTCGTGGTTCTTGTCAATTTTTGTTGGTTTTCATCCAATGAACTTATTTCAGTCAGCTAGATCTTTCTTCTTGAAAGCAAAAAGATTTTATCTTCAAATACAAGAACTTTTCGTGGTTTTGTTGATTTTCAGCAAATGAACATATTTCAGAGATCTAGAAGTTTTTTCTTTAATAGCGTAAGATTTTATCTTAAAATACAAGAACTTTTCGTGGTTCTTGTCAATTTTTGTTGGTTTTCTTCTGATGAACTTATTTCAGTCAGCTAGATCTTTCTTCTTCAAAGCAAAAAGATTTTATCTTCAAATACAAGAACTTTTCGTGGTTTTGTTGATTTTCAGCAAATGAACATATTTCAGTGAGGGAGAAGTTTTTTCTTTAATCGCGTCAGATTTTATCTTAAAATACAAGAACTTTTCGTGGTTCTTGTCAATTTTTGTTGGCTTTCATCCAATGAACTTATTTCAGTCAGCCAGATCTTTCTTCTTCAAAGCAAAAAGATTTTATCTTCAAATACAAGAACTTTTCGTGGTTTTGTTGATTTTCAGCAAATGAACATATTTCAGCGAGCGAGAAGTTTTTTCTTTAAAAGCGTCAGATTTCAGCTTAAAATACAAGAACTTTTCGTGGTTTTGTTGATTTTCAGCAAATGAACATATTTCAGCGAGCGAGAAGTTTTTTCTTCATTAGCGTTAGATTTTATCTTAAAATACAAAAACTTTTCGTGGTTCTTGTCAATTTTTGTTGATTTTCATCAAATGAACTTATTTCAGTCAGCTAGATCTTTCTTCTTTAAAGCAAAAAGATTTTATCTTCAAATACAAGAACTTTTCGTGGTTCTTGTCAATTTTTGTTGGTTTTCATCCAATGAACTTATTTCAGTCAGCTAGATCTTTCTTCTTGAAAGCAAAAAGATTTTATCTTCAAATACAAGAACTTTTCGTGGTTTTGTTGATTTTCAGCAAATGAACATATTTCAGAGATCTAGAAGTTTTTTCTTTAATAGCCTCAGATTTTATCTTAAAATACAAGAACTTTTCGTGGTTCTTGTCAATTTTTGTTGGTTTTCTTCTGATGAACTTATTTCATTCAGCTAGATCTTTCTTCTTCAAAGCAAAAAGATTTTATCTTCAAATACAAGAACTTTTCGTGGTTTTGTTGATTTTCAGCAAATGAACATATTTCAGTGAGGGAGAAGTTTTTTCTTTAATCGCGTCAGATTTTATCTTAAAATACAAGAACTTTTCGTGGTTCTTGTCAATTTTTATTGGCTTTCATCCAATGAACTTATTTCAGTCAGCCAGATCTTTCTTCTTCAAAGCAAAAAGATTTTATCTTCAAATACAAGAACTTTTCGTGGTTTTGTTGATTTTCAGCAAATCAACATATTTCAGCGAGGGAGAAGTTTTTTCTTTAATAGCGTCAGATTTTATCTTAAAATACAAGAACTTTTCATGGTTGTTGTCAATTTTTGTTGGTTTTCATCCAATGAACTTATTTCATTCAGCTAGATCTTTCTTCTTCAAAGCAAAAAGATTTTATCTTCAAATACAAGAACTTTTCGTGATTTTGTTGATTTTCAGCAAATGAACATATTTCAGCGAGCGAGAAGTTTTTTCTTTAATAGCGTCAGATTTTATCTTAAAATACAAGAACTTTTCGTGGTTCTTGTCAATTTTTGTTGGTTTTCTTCTGATGAACTTATTTCATTCAGCTAGATCTTTCTTCTTCAAAGCAAAAAGATTTTATCTTCAAATACAAGAACTTTTCGTGGTTTTGTTGATTTTCAGCAAATGAACATATTTCAGTGAGGGAGAAGTTTTTTCTTTAATCGCGTCAGATTTTATCTTAAAATACAAGAACTTTTCGTGGTTCTTGTCAATTTTTGTTGGCTTTCATCCAATGAACTTATTTCAGTCAGCCAGATCTTTCTTCTTCAAAGCAAAAAGATTTTATCTTCAAATACAAGAACTTTTCGTGGTTTTGTTGATTTTCAGCAAATCAACATATTTCAGCGAGGGAGAAGTTTTTTCTTTAATAGCGTCAGATTTTATCTTAAAATACAAGAACTTTTCATGGTTGTTGTCAATTTTTGTTGGTTTTCATCCAATGAACTTATTTCATTCAGCTAGATCTTTCTTCTTCAAAGCAAAAAGATTTTATCTTCAAATTCAAGAACTTTTCGTGATTTTGTTGATTTTCAGCAAATGAACATATTTCAGCGAGCGAGAAGTTTTTTCTTTAATAGCGTCAGATTTTATCTTAAAATACAAGAACTTTTCGTGGTTCTTGTCAATTTTTGTTGGTTTTCATCAAATGAACTTATTTCAGTCAGCTAGATCTTTCTTCTTCAAAGCAAAAAGATTTTATCTTCAAATACAAGAACTTTTCGTGGTTTTGTTGATTTTCAGCAAATGAACATATTTCAGCGAACGACAAGTTTTTTCTTTAAAAGCGTAAGATTTTATCTTAAAATACAAGAACTTTTCGTGGTTCTTGTCAATTTTTGTTGGTTTTCATCTTATGAACTTATTTCAGTCAGCTCGATCTTTCTTCTTCAAAGCAAAAAGATTTTATCTTCAAATACAAGAACTTTTCGTGGTTTTGTTGATTTTCAGCAAATCAACATATTTCAGCGAGGGAGAAGTTTTTTCTTTAATCGCGTCAGATTTTATCTTAAAATACAAGAACTTTTCGTGGTTCTTGTCAATTTTTGTTGGTTTTCATCCAATGAACTTATTTCAGTCAGCTCGATCTTTCTTCTTGAAAGCCAAAATATTTTATCTTCAAATACAAGAACTTTTCGTGGTTTTGTTGATTTTCAGCAAATGAACATATTTCAGCGAGCTAGAAGTTTTTTCTTCAATAGCGTAAGATTTTATCTTAAAATACAAGAACTTTTCGTGGTTCTTGTCAATTTTTGTTGGTTTTCATCCAATGAACTTATTTCAGTCAGCGAGATCTTTCTTCTTCAAAGCAAAAAGATTTTATCTTCAAATACAAGAACTTTTCGTGGTTTTGTTGATTTTCAGCAAATGAACATATTTCAGCGAGCGAGACGTTTTTTCTTCAATAGCGTCAGATTTTATCTTAAAATACAAGAACTTTTCGTGGTTCTTGTCAATTTTTGTTGGTTTTCATCTTATGAACTTATTTCAGTCAGCTAGATCTTTCTTCTTCAAAGCAAAAAGATTTTATCTTCAAATACAAGAACTTTTCGTGGTTTTGTTGATTTTCAGCAAATGAACATCTTTCAGCGAGCGAGAAGTTTTTTCTTTAAAAGCGTAAGATTTTATCTTAAAATACAAGAACTTTTCGTGGTTCTTGTCAATTTTTGTTGGTTTTCATCTTATGAACTTATTTCAGTCAGCTAGATCTTTCTTCTTCAAAGCAAAAAGATTTTATCTTCAAATACAAGAACTTTTCGTGGTTTTGTTGATTTTCAGCAAATGAACATATTTCAGCGAGGGAGAAGTTTTTTCTTTAATAGCGTCAGATTTTATCTTAAAATACAAGAACTTTTCGTGGTTCTTGTCAATTTTTGTTGGTTTTCATCCAATGAACTTATTTCAGTCAGCGAGATCTTTCTTCTTGAAAGCAAAAAGATTTTATCTTCAAATACAAGAACTTTTCGTGGTTTTGTTGATTTTCAGCAAATGAACATATTTCAGAGATCTAGAAGTTTTTTCTTTAATAGCGTAAGATTTTATCTTAAAATACAAGAACTTTTCGTGGTTCTTGTCAATTTTTGTTGGTTTTCTTCTGATGAACTTATTTCAGTCAGCTAGATCTTTCTTCTTCAAAGCAAAAAGATTTTATCTTCAAATACAAGAACTTTTCGTGGTTTTGTTGATTTTCAGCAAATGAACATATTTCAGTGAGGGAGAAGTTTTTTCTTTAATCGCGTCAGATTTTATCTTAAAATACAAGAACTTTTCGTGGTTCTTGTCAATTTTTGTTGGCTTTCATCCAATGAACTTATTTCAGTCAGCCAGATCTTTCTTCTTCAAAGCAAAAAGATTTTATCTTCAAATACAAGAACTTTTCGTGGTTTTGTTGATTTTCAGCAAATGAACATATTTCAGCGAGCGAGAAGTTTTTTCTTTAAAAGCGTCAGATTTCAGCTTAAAATACAAGAACTTTTCGTGGTTTTGTTGATTTTCAGCAAATGAACATATTTCAGCGAGCGAGAAGTTTTTTCTTCATTAGCGTTAGATTTTATCTTAAAATACAAAAACTTTTCGTGGTTCTTGTCAATTTTTGTTGATTTTCATCAAATTAACTTATTTCAGTCAGCTACATCTTTCTTCTTTAAAGCAAAAAGATTTTATCTTCAAATACAAGAACTTTTCGTGGTTCTTGTCAATTTTTGTTGGTTTTCATCCAATGAACTTATTTCAGTCAGCTAGATCTTTCTTCTTGAAAGCAAAAAGATTTTATCTTCAAATACAAGAACTTTTCGTGGTTTTGTTGATTTTCAGCAAATGAACATATTTCAGAGATCTAGAAGTTTTTTCTTTAATAGCCTCAGATTTTATCTTAAAATACAAGAACTTTTCGTGGTTCTTGTCAATTTTTGTTGGTTTTCTTCTGATGAACTTATTTCATTCAGCTAGATCTTTCTTCTTCAAAGCAAAAAGATTTTATCTTCAAATACAAGAACTTTTCGTGGTTTTGTTGATTTTCAGCAAATGAACATATTTCAGTGAGGGAGAAGTTTTTTCTTTAATCGCGTCAGATTTTATCTTAAAATACAAGAACTTTTCGTGGTTCTTGTCAATTTTTATTGGCTTTCATCCAATGAACTTATTTCAGTCAGCCAGATCTTTCTTCTTCAAAGCAAAAAGATTTTATCTTCAAATACAAGAACTTTTCGTGGTTTTGTTGATTTTCAGCAAATCAACATATTTCAGCGAGGGAGAAGTTTTTTCTTTAATAGCGTCAGATTTTATCTTAAAATACAAGAACTTTTCATGGTTGTTGTCAATTTTTGTTGGTTTTCATCCAATGAACTTATTTCATTCAGCTAGATCTTTCTTCTTCAAAGCAAAAAGATTTTATCTTCAAATACAAGAACTTTTCGTGATTTTGTTGATTTTCAGCAAATGAACATATTTCAGCGAGCGAGAAGTTTTTTCTTTAATAGCGTCAGATTTTATCTTAAAATACAAGAACTTTTCGTGGTTCTTGTCAATTTTTGTTGGTTTTCTTCTGATGAACTTATTTCATTCAGCTAGATCTTTCTTCTTCAAAGCAAAAAGATTTTATCTTCAAATACAAGAACTTTTCGTGGTTTTGTTGATTTTCAGCAAATGAACATATTTCAGTGAGGGAGAAGTTTTTTCTTTAATCGCGTCAGATTTTATCTTAAAATACAAGAACTTTTCGTGGTTCTTGTCAATTTTTGTTGGCTTTCATCCAATGAACTTATTTCAGTCAGCCAGATCTTTCTTCTTCAAAGCAAAAAGATTTTATCTTCAAATACAAGAACTTTTCGTGGTTTTGTTGATTTTCAGCAAATCAACATATTTCAGCGAGGGAGAAGTTTTTTCTTTAATAGCGTCAGATTTTATCTTAAAATACAAGAACTTTTCATGGTTGTTGTCAATTTTTGTTGGTTTTCATCCAATGAACTTATTTCATTCAGCTAGATCTTTCTTCTTCAAAGCAAAAAGATTTTATCTTCAAATTCAAGAACTTTTCGTGATTTTGTTGATTTTCAGCAAATGAACATATTTCAGCGAGCGAGAAGTTTTTTCTTTAATAGCGTCAGATTTTATCTTAAAATACAAGAACTTTTCGTGGTTCTTGTCAATTTTTGTTGGTTTTCATCAAATGAACTTATTTCAGTCAGCTAGATCTTTCTTCTTCAAAGCAAAAAGATTTTATCTTCAAATTCAAGAACTTTTCGTGATTTTGTTGATTTTCAGCAAATGAACATATTTCAGCGAGCGAGAAGTTTTTTCTTTAATAGCGTCAGATTTTATCTTAAAATACAAGAACTTTTCGTGGTTCTTGTCAATTTTTGTTGGTTTTCATCAAATGAACTTATTTCAGTCAGCTAGATCTTTCTTCTTCAAAGCAAAAAGATTTTATCTTCAAATACAAGAACTTTTCGTGGTTTTGTTGATTTTCAGCAAATGAACATATTTCAGCGAACGACAAGTTTTTTCTTTAAAAGCGTAAGATTTTATCTTAAAATACAAGAACTTTTCGTGGTTCTTGTCAATTTTTGTTGGTTTTCATCTTATGAACTTATTTCAGTCAGCTCGATCTTTCTTCTTCAAAGCAAAAAGATTTTATCTTCAAATACAAGAACTTTTCGTGGTTTTGTTGATTTTCAGCAAATCAACATATTTCAGCGAGGGAGAAGTTTTTTCTTTAATCGCGTCAGATTTTATCTTAAAATACAAGAACTTTTCGTGGTTCTTGTCAATTTTTGTTGGTTTTCATCCAATGAACTTATTTCAGTCAGCTCGATCTTTCTTCTTGAAAGCCAAAATATTTTATCTTCAAATACAAGAACTTTTCGTGGTTTTGTTGATTTTCAGCAAATGAACATATTTCAGCGAGCTAGAAGTTTTTTCTTCAATAGCGTAAGATTTTATCTTAAAATACAAGAACTTTTCATGGTTGTTGTCAATTTTTGTTGGTTTTCATCCAATGAACTTATTTCATTCAGCTAGATCTTTCTTCTTCAAAGCAAAAAGATTTTATCTTCAAATTCAAGAACTTTTCGTGATTTTGTTGATTTTCAGCAAATGAACATATTTCAGCGAGCGAGAAGTTTTTTCTTTAATAGCGTCAGATTTTATCTTAAAATACAAGAACTTTTCGTGGTTCTTGTCAATTTTTGTTGGTTTTCATCAAATGAACTTATTTCAGTCAGCTAGATCTTTCTTCTTCAAAGCAAAAAGATTTTATCTTCAAATTCAAGAACTTTTCGTGATTTTGTTGATTTTCAGCAAATGAACATATTTCAGCGAGCGAGAAGTTTTTTCTTTAATAGCGTCAGATTTTATCTTAAAATACAAGAACTTTTCGTGGTTCTTGTCAATTTTTGTTGGTTTTCATCAAATGAACTTATTTCAGTCAGCTAGATCTTTCTTCTTCAAAGCAAAAAGATTTTATCTTCAAATACAAGAACTTTTCGTGGTTTTGTTGATTTTCAGCAAATGAACATATTTCAGCGAACGACAAGTTTTTTCTTTAAAAGCGTAAGATTTTATCTTAAAATACAAGAACTTTTCGTGGTTCTTGTCAATTTTTGTTGGTTTTCATCTTATGAACTTATTTCAGTCAGCTCGATCTTTCTTCTTCAAAGCAAAAAGATTTTATCTTCAAATACAAGAACTTTTCGTGGTTTTGTTGATTTTCAGCAAATCAACATATTTCAGCGAGGGAGAAGTTTTTTCTTTAATCGCGTCAGATTTTATCTTAAAATACAAGAACTTTTCGTGGTTCTTGTCAATTTTTGTTGGTTTTCATCCAATGAACTTATTTCAGTCAGCTCGATCTTTCTTCTTGAAAGCCAAAATATTTTATCTTCAAATACAAGAACTTTTCGTGGTTTTGTTGATTTTCAGCAAATGAACATATTTCAGCGAGCTAGAAGTTTTTTCTTCAATAGCGTAAGATTTTATCTTAAAATACAAGAACTTTTCGTGGTTCTTGTCAATTTTTGTTGGTTTTCATCCAATGAACTTATTTCAGTCAGCGAGATCTTTCTTCTTCAAAGCAAAAAGATTTTATCTTCAAATACAAGAACTTTTCGTGGTTTTGTTGATTTTCAGCAAATGAACATATTTCAGCGAGCGAGACGTTTTTTCTTCAATAGCGTCAGATTTTATCTTAAAATACAAGAACTTTTCGTGGTTCTTGTCAATTTTTGTTGGTTTTCATCTTATGAACTTATTTCAGTCAGCTAGATCTTTCTTCTTCAAAGCAAAAAGATTTTATCTTCAAATACAAGAACTTTTCGTGGTTTTGTTGATTTTCAGCAAATGAACATCTTTCAGCGAGCGAGAAGTTTTTTCTTTAAAAGCGTAAGATTTTATCTTAAAATACAAGAACTTTTCGTGGTTCTTGTCAATTTTTGTTGGTTTTCATCTTATGAACTTATTTCAGTCAGCTAGATCTTTCTTCTTCAAAGCAAAAAGATTTTATCTTCAAATACAAGAACTTTTCGTGGTTTTGTTGATTTTCAGCAAATGAACATATTTCAGCGAGGGAGAAGTTTTTTCTTTAATAGCGTCAGATTTTATCTTAAAATACAAGAACTTTTCGTGGTTCTTGTCAATTTTTGTTGGTTTTCATCCAATGAACTTATTTCAGTCAGCGAGATCTTTCTTCTTGAAAGCAAAAAGATTTTATCTTCAAATACAAGAACTTTTCGTGGTTTTGTTGATTTTCAGCAAATGAACATATTTCAGAGATCTAGAAGTTTTTTCTTTAATAGCGTAAGATTTTATCTTAAAATACAAGAACTTTTCGTGGTTCTTGTCAATTTTTGTTGGTTTTCTTCTGATGAACTTATTTCAGTCAGCTAGATCTTTCTTCTTCAAAGCAAAAAGATTTTATCTTCAAATACAAGAACTTTTCGTGGTTTTGTTGATTTTCAGCAAATGAACATATTTCAGTGAGGGAGAAGTTTTTTCTTTAATCGCGTCAGATTTTATCTTAAAATACAAGAACTTTTCGTGGTTCTTGTCAATTTTTGTTGGCTTTCATCCAATGAACTTATTTCAGTCAGCCAGATCTTTCTTCTTCAAAGCAAAAAGATTTTATCTTCAAATACAAGAACTTTTCGTGGTTTTGTTGATTTTCAGCAAATGAACATATTTCAGCGAGCGAGAAGTTTTTTCTTTAAAAGCGTCAGATTTCAGCTTAAAATACAAGAACTTTTCGTGGTTTTGTTGATTTTCAGCAAATGAACATATTTCAGCGAGCGAGAAGTTTTTTCTTCATTAGCGTTAGATTTTATCTTAAAATACAAAAACTTTTCGTGGTTCTTGTCAATTTTTGTTGATTTTCATCAAATTAACTTATTTCAGTCAGCTACATCTTTCTTCTTTAAAGCAAAAAGATTTTATCTTCAAATACAAGAACTTTTCGTGGTTCTTGTCAATTTTTGTTGGTTTTCATCCAATGAACTTATTTCAGTCAGCTAGATCTTTCTTCTTGAAAGCAAAAAGATTTTATCTTCAAATACAAGAACTTTTCGTGGTTTTGTTGATTTTCAGCAAATGAACATATTTCAGAGATCTAGAAGTTTTTTCTTTAATAGCCTCAGATTTTATCTTAAAATACAAGAACTTTTCGTGGTTCTTGTCAATTTTTGTTGGTTTTCTTCTGATGAACTTATTTCATTCAGCTAGATCTTTCTTCTTCAAAGCAAAAAGATTTTATCTTCAAATACAAGAACTTTTCGTGGTTTTGTTGATTTTCAGCAAATGAACATATTTCAGTGAGGGAGAAGTTTTTTCTTTAATCGCGTCAGATTTTATCTTAAAATACAAGAACTTTTCGTGGTTCTTGTCAATTTTTATTGGCTTTCATCCAATGAACTTATTTCAGTCAGCCAGATCTTTCTTCTTCAAAGCAAAAAGATTTTATCTTCAAATACAAGAACTTTTCGTGGTTTTGTTGATTTTCAGCAAATCAACATATTTCAGCGAGGGAGAAGTTTTTTCTTTAATAGCGTCAGATTTTATCTTAAAATACAAGAACTTTTCATGGTTGTTGTCAATTTTTGTTGGTTTTCATCCAATGAACTTATTTCATTCAGCTAGATCTTTCTTCTTCAAAGCAAAAAGATTTTATCTTCAAATACAAGAACTTTTCGTGATTTTGTTGATTTTCAGCAAATGAACATATTTCAGCGAGCGAGAAGTTTTTTCTTTAATAGCGTCAGATTTTATCTTAAAATACAAGAACTTTTCGTGGTTCTTGTCAATTTTTGTTGGTTTTCTTCTGATGAACTTATTTCATTCAGCTAGATCTTTCTTCTTCAAAGCAAAAAGATTTTATCTTCAAATACAAGAACTTTTCGTGGTTTTGTTGATTTTCAGCAAATGAACATATTTCAGTGAGGGAGAAGTTTTTTCTTTAATCGCGTCAGATTTTATCTTAAAATACAAGAACTTTTCGTGGTTCTTGTCAATTTTTGTTGGCTTTCATCCAATGAACTTATTTCAGTCAGCCAGATCTTTCTTCTTCAAAGCAAAAAGATTTTATCTTCAAATACAAGAACTTTTCGTGGTTTTGTTGATTTTCAGCAAATGAACATATTTCAGCGAGGGAGAAGTTTTTTCTTTAATAGCGTCAGATTTTATCTTAAAATACAAGAACTTTTCATGGTTGTTGTCAATTTTTGTTGGTTTTCATCCAATGAACTTATTTCATTCAGCTAGATCTTTCTTCTTCAAAGCAAAAAGATTTTATCTTCAAATTCAAGAACTTTTCGTGATTTTGTTGATTTTCAGCAAATGAACATATTTCAGCGAGCGAGAAGTTTTTTCTTTAATAGCGTCAGATTTTATCTTAAAATACAAGAACTTTTCGTGGTTCTTGTCAATTTTTGTTGGTTTTCATCAAATGAACTTATTTCAGTCAGCTAGATCTTTCTTCTTCAAAGCAAAAAGATTTTATCTTCAAATACAAGAACTTTTCGTGGTTTTGTTGATTTTCAGCAAATGAACATATTTCAGCGAACGACAAGTTTTTTCTTTAAAAGCGTAAGATTTTATCTTAAAATACAAGAACTTTTCGTGGTTCTTGTCAATTTTTGTTGGTTTTCATCTTATGAACTTATTTCAGTCAGCTCGATCTTTCTTCTTCAAAGCAAAAAGATTTTATCTTCAAATACAAGAACTTTTCGTGGTTTTGTTGATTTTCAGCAAATCAACATATTTCAGCGAGGGAGAAGTTTTTTCTTTAATCGCGTCAGATTTTATCTTAAAATACAAGAACTTTTCGTGGTTCTTGTCAATTTTTGTTGGTTTTCATCCAATGAACTTATTTCAGTCAGCTCGATCTTTCTTCTTGAAAGCCAAAATATTTTATCTTCAAATACAAGAACTTTTCGTGGTTTTGTTGATTTTCAGCAAATGAACATATTTCAGCGAGCTAGAAGTTTTTTCTTCAATAGCGTAAGATTTTATCTTAAAATACAAGAACTTTTCGTGGTTCTTGTCAATTTTTGTTGGTTTTCATCCAATGAACTTATTTCAGTCAGCCAGATCTTTCTTCTTCAAAGCAAAAAGGTTTTATCTTCAAATACAAGAACTTTTCGTGGTTTTGTTGATTTTCAGCAAATGAACATATTTCAGCGAGCGAGAAGTTTTTTCTTTAATCGCGTCAGATTTTATCTTAAAATACAAGAACTTTTCGTGGTTCTTGTCAATTTTTGTTGGTTTTCATCCAATGAACTTATTTCAGTCAGCTCGATTTTCTTCTTGAAAGCCAAAAGATTTTATCTTCAAATACAAGAACTTTTCGTGGTTTTGTTGATTTTCAGCAAATGAACATATTTCAGCGAGCTAGAAGTTTTTTCTTCAATAGCGTAAGATTTTATCTTAAAATACAAGAACTTTTCATGGTTCTTGTCAATTTTTGTTAGTTTTCATCTTATGAACTTATTTCAGTCAGCTCGATCTCTCTTCTTCAAAGCAAAAAGATTTTATCTTCAAATACAAGAACTTTTCGTGGTTTTGTTGATTTTCAGCAAATGAACATATTTCAGCGAGCGAGACGTTTTTTCTTTAATAGCGTCAGATTTTATCTTAAAATACAAGAACTTTTCGTGGTTCTTGTCAATTTTTGTTGGTTTTCATCTTATGAACTTATTTCAGTCAGCTCGATCTTTCTTCTTCAAAGCAAAAAGATTTTATCTTCAAATACAAGAACTTTTCGTGGTTTTGTTGATTTTCAGCAAATGAACATATTTCAGAGAGGGAGAAGTTTTTTCTTTAATTGCGTCAGATTTTATCTTAAAATACAAGAACTTTTCGTGGTTCTTGTCAATTTTTGTTGGTTTTCATCCAATGAACTTATTTCAGTCAGCCAGATCTTTCTTCTTCAAAGCAAAAAGGTTTTATCTTCAAATACAAGAACTTTTCGTGGTTTTGTTGATTTTCAGCAAATGAACATATTTCAGCGAGCGAGAAGTTTTTTCTTTAATCGCGTCAGATTTTATCTTAAAATACAAGAACTTTTCGTGGTTCTTGTCAATTTTTGTTGGTTTTCATCCAATGAACTTATTTCAGTCAGCTCGATTTTCTTCTTGAAAGCCAAAAGATTTTATCTTCAAATACAAGAACTTTTCGTGGTTTTGTTGATTTTCAGCAAATGAACATATTTCAGCGAGCTAGAAGTTTTTTCTTCAATAGCGTAAGATTTTATCTTAAAATACAAGAACTTTTCATGGTTCTTGTCAATTTTTGTTAGTTTTCATCTTATGAACTTATTTCAGTCAGCTCGATCTTTCTTCTTCAAAGCAAAAAGATTTTATCTTCAAATACAAGAACTTTTCGTGGTTTTGTTGATTTTCAGCAAATGAACATATTTCAGCGAGGGAGAAGTTTTTTCTTTAATAGCGTCAGATTTTATCTTAAAATACAAGAACTTTTCGTGGTTCTTGTCAATTTTTGTTGGTTTTCATCCAATGAACTTATTTCAGTCAGCTCGATCTCTCTTCTTCAAAGCAAAAAGATTTTATCTTCAAATACAAGAACTTTTCGTGGTTTTGTTGATTTTCAGCAAATGAACATATTTCAGCGAGCGAGACGTTTTTTCTTCAATAGCGTCAGATTTTATCTTAAAATACAAGAACTTTTCGTGGTTCTTGTCAATTTTTGTTGGTTTTCATCTTATGAACTTATTTCAGTCAGCTCGATCTTTCTTCTTCAAAGCAAAAAGATTTTATCTTCAAATACAAGAACTTTTCGTGGTTTTGTTGATTTTCAGCAAATGAACATCTTTCAGCGAGCGAGAAGTTTTTTCTTTAAAAGCGTAAGATTTTATCTTAAAATACAAGAACTTTTCGTGGTTCTTGTCAATTTTTGTTGGTTTTCATCTTATGAACTCATTTCAGTCAGCTAGATCTTTCTTCTTCAAAGCAAAAAGATTTTATCTTCAAATGCAAGAACTTTTCGTGGTTTTGTTGATTTTCAGCAAATGAACATATTTCAGCGAGGGAGAAGTTTTTTCTTTAATAGCGTCAGATTTTATCTTAAAATACAAGAACTTTTCGTGGTTCTTGTCAATTTTTGTTGGTTTTCATCCAATGAACTTATTTCAGTCAGCTCGATCTCTCTTCTTCAAAGCAAAAAGATTTTATCTTCAAATACAAGAACTTTTCGTGGTTTTGTTGATTTTCAGCAAATGAATATATTTCAGTGAGGGAGAAGTTTTTTCTTTAATCGCGTCAGATTTTATCTTAAAATACAAGAACTTTTCGTGGTTCTTGTCAATTTTTGTTGGCTTTCATCCAATGAACTTATTTCAGTCAGCCAGATCTTTCTTCTTCAAAGCAAAAAGATTTTATCTTCAAATACAAGAACTTTTCGTGGTTCTTGTCAATTTTTGTTGGTTTTCATCTGATGAACTTATTTCATTCAGCTAGATCTTTCTTCTTCAAAGCAAAAAGATTTTATCTTCAAATACAAGAACTTTTCGTGATTTTGTTGATTTTCAGCAAATGAACATATTTCAGCGAGCGAGAAGTTTTTTCTTTAATAGCGTCAGATTTTATCTTAAAATACAAGAACTTTTCGTGGTTCTTGTCAATTTTTGTTGGTTTTCATCCAATGAACTTATTTCAGTCAGCCAGATCTTTCTTCTTCAAAGCAAAAAGGTTTTATCTTCAAATACAAGAACTTTTCGTGGTTTTGTTGATTTTCAGCAAATGAACATATTTCAGCGAGCGAGAAGTTTTTTCTTTAATCGCGTCAGATTTTATCTTAAAATACAAGAACTTTTCGTGGTTCTTGTCAATTTTTGTTGGTTTTCATCCAATGAACTTATTTCAGTCAGCTCGATTTTCTTCTTGAAAGCCAAAAGATTTTATCTTCAAATACAAGAACTTTTCGTGGTTTTGTTGATTTTCAGCAAATGAACATATTTCAGCGAGCTAGAAGTTTTTTCTTCAATAGCGTAAGATTTTATCTTAAAATACAAGAACTTTTCATGGTTCTTGTCAATTTTTGTTAGTTTTCATCTTATGAACTTATTTCAGTCAGCTCGATCTTTCTTCTTCAAAGCAAAAAGATTTTATCTTCAAATACAAGAACTTTTCGTGGTTTTGTTGATTTTCAGCAAATGAACATATTTCAGCGAGGGAGAAGTTTTTTCTTTAATAGCGTCAGATTTTATCTTAAAATACAAGAACTTTTCGTGGTTCTTGTCAATTTTTGTTGGTTTTCATCCAATGAACTTATTTCAGTCAGCTCGATCTCTCTTCTTCAAAGCAAAAAGATTTTATCTTCAAATACAAGAACTTTTCGTGGTTTTGTTGATTTTCAGCAAATGAACATATTTCAGCGAGCGAGACGTTTTTTCTTCAATAGCGTCAGATTTTATCTTAAAATACAAGAACTTTTCGTGGTTCTTGTCAATTTTTGTTGGTTTTCATCTTATGAACTTATTTCAGTCAGCTCGATCTTTCTTCTTCAAAGCAAAAAGATTTTATCTTCAAATACAAGAACTTTTCGTGGTTTTGTTGATTTTCAGCAAATGAACATCTTTCAGCGAGCGAGAAGTTTTTTCTTTAAAAGCGTAAGATTTTATCTTAAAATACAAGAACTTTTCGTGGTTCTTGTCAATTTTTGTTGGTTTTCATCTTATGAACTCATTTCAGTCAGCTAGATCTTTCTTCTTCAAAGCAAAAAGATTTTATCTTCAAATGCAAGAACTTTTCGTGGTTTTGTTGATTTTCAGCAAATGAACATATTTCAGCGAGGGAGAAGTTTTTTCTTTAATAGCGTCAGATTTTATCTTAAAATACAAGAACTTTTCGTGGTTCTTGTCAATTTTTGTTGGTTTTCATCCAATGAACTTATTTCAGTCAGCTCGATCTCTCTTCTTCAAAGCAAAAAGATTTTATCTTCAAATACAAGAACTTTTCGTGGTTTTGTTGATTTTCAGCAAATGAATATATTTCAGTGAGGGAGAAGTTTTTTCTTTAATCGCGTCAGATTTTATCTTAAAATACAAGAACTTTTCGTGGTTCTTGTCAATTTTTGTTGGCTTTCATCCAATGAACTTATTTCAGTCAGCCAGATCTTTCTTCTTCAAAGCAAAAAGATTTTATCTTCAAATACAAGAACTTTTCGTGGTTCTTGTCAATTTTTGTTGGTTTTCATCTGATGAACTTATTTCATTCAGCTAGATCTTTCTTCTTCAAAGCAAAAAGATTTTATCTTCAAATACAAGAACTTTTCGTGATTTTGTTGATTTTCAGCAAATGAACATATTTCAGCGAGCGAGAAGTTTTTTCTTTAATAGCGTCAGATTTTATCTTAAAATACAAGAACTTTTCGTGGTTCTTGTCAATTTTTGTTGGTTTTCATCCAATGAACTTATTTCAGTCAGCCAGATCTTTCTTCTTCAAAGCAAAAAGGTTTTATCTTCAAATACAAGAACTTTTCGTGGTTTTGTTGATTTTCAGCAAATGAACATATTTCAGCGAGCGAGAAGTTTTTTCTTTAATCGCGTCAGATTTTATCTTAAAATACAAGAACTTTTCGTGGTTCTTGTCAATTTTTGTTGGTTTTCATCCAATGAACTTATTTCAGTCAGCTCGATTTTCTTCTTGAAAGCCAAAAGATTTTATCTTCAAATACAAGAACTTTTCGTGGTTTTGTTGATTTTCAGCAAATGAACATATTTCAGCGAGCTAGAAGTTTTTTCTTCAATAGCGTAAGATTTTATCTTAAAATACAAGAACTTTTCATGGTTCTTGTCAATTTTTGTTAGTTTTCATCTTATGAACTTATTTCAGTCAGCTCGATCTTTCTTCTTCAAAGCAAAAAGATTTTATCTTCAAATACAAGAACTTTTCGTGGTTTTGTTGATTTTCAGCAAATGAACATATTTCAGCGAGGGAGAAGTTTTTTCTTTAATAGCGTCAGATTTTATCTTAAAATACAAGAACTTTTCGTGGTTCTTGTCAATTTTTGTTGGTTTTCATCCAATGAACTTATTTCAGTCAGCTCGATCTCTCTTCTTCAAAGCAAAAAGATTTTATCTTCAAATACAAGAACTTTTCGTGGTTTTGTTGATTTTCAGCAAATGAACATATTTCAGCGAGCGAGACGTTTTTTCTTCAATAGCGTCAGATTTTATCTTAAAATACAAGAACTTTTCGTGGTTCTTGTCAATTTTTGTTGGTTTTCATCTTATGAACTTATTTCAGTCAGCTCGATCTTTCTTCTTCAAAGCAAAAAGATTTTATCTTCAAATACAAGAACTTTTCGTGGTTTTGTTGATTTTCAGCAAATGAACATCTTTCAGCGAGCGAGAAGTTTTTTCTTTAAAAGCGTAAGATTTTATCTTAAAATACAAGAACTTTTCGTGGTTCTTGTCAATTTTTGTTGGTTTTCATCTTATGAACTCATTTCAGTCAGCTAGATCTTTCTTCTTCAAAGCAAAAAGATTTTATCTTCAAATGCAAGAACTTTTCGTGGTTTTGTTGATTTTCAGCAAATGAACATATTTCAGCGAGGGAGAAGTTTTTTCTTTAATAGCGTCAGATTTTATCTTAAAATACAAGAACTTTTCGTGGTTCTTGTCAATTTTTGTTGGTTTTCATCCAATGAACTTATTTCAGTCAGCTCGATCTCTCTTCTTCAAAGCAAAAAGATTTTATCTTCAAATACAAGAACTTTTCGTGGTTTTGTTGATTTTCAGCAAATGAATATATTTCAGTGAGGGAGAAGTTTTTTCTTTAATCGCGTCAGATTTTATCTTAAAATACAAGAACTTTTCGTGGTTCTTGTCAATTTTTGTTGGCTTTCATCCAATGAACTTATTTCAGTCAGCCAGATCTTTCTTCTTCAAAGCAAAAAGATTTTATCTTCAAATACAAGAACTTTTCGTGGTTCTTGTCAATTTTTGTTGGTTTTCATCTGATGAACTTATTTCATTCAGCTAGATCTTTCTTCTTCAAAGCAAAAAGATTTTATCTTCAAATACAAGAACTTTTCGTGATTTTGTTGATTTTCAGCAAATGAACATATTTCAGCGAGCGAGAAGTTTTTTCTTCAATAGCGTCAGATTTTATCTTAAAATACAAGAACTTTTCGTGGTTCTTGTCAATTTTTGTTGGTTTTCATCCAATGAACTTATTTCAGTCAGCTGGATCTTTCTTCTTCAAATCAAAAAGATTTTATCTTCAAATACAAGAACTTTTCGTGGTTTTGTTGATTTTCAGCAAATCAACATATTTCAGCGAGCGAGAAGTTTTTTCTTTAATAGCGTCAGATTTTATCTTAAAATACAAGAACTTTTCGTGGTTCTTGTCAATTTTTGTTGGTTTTCATCTTATGAACTTATTTCAGTCAGCTCGATCTTTCTTCTTCAAAGCAAAAAGATTTTATCTTCAAATACAAGAACTTTTCGTGGTTTTGTTGATTTTCAGCAAATCAACATATTTCAGCGAGGGAGAAGTTTTTTCTTTAATCGCGTCAGATTTTATCTTAAAATACAAGAACTTTTCGTGGTTCTTGTCAATTTTTGTTGGTTTTCATCCAATGAACTTATTTCAGTCAGCTCGATCTTTCTTCTTGAAAGCCAAAATATTTTATCTTCAAATACAAGAACTTTTCGTGGTTTTGTTGATTTTCAGCAAATGAACATATTTCAGCGAGCTAGAAGTTTTTTCTTCAATAGCGTAAGATTTTATCTTAAAATAGAAGAACTTTTCATGGTTCTTGTCAATTTTTGTTAGTTTTCATCTTATGAACTTATTTCAGTCAGCTAGATCTTTCTTCTTCAAAGCAAAAAGATTTTATCTTCAAATACAAGAACTTTTTGTGGTTTTGTTGATTTTCAGCAAATGAACATATTTCAGCGAGCTGGAAGTTTTTTCTTTAATAGCGTCAGATTTTATCTTAAAATACAAAAACTTTTCGTGGTTCTTGTCAATTTTTGTTGATTTTCATCAAATGAACTTATTTCAGTCAGCTAGATCTTTCTTCTTTAAAGCAAAAAGATTTTATCTTCAAATACCAGAACTTTTCGTGGTTTTGTTGATTTTCAGCAAATCAACATATTTCAGCGAGGGAGAAGTTTTTTCTTTAATAGCGTCAGATTTTATCTTAAAATACAAGAACTTTTCATGGTTCTTGTCAATTTTTGTTGGTTTTCATCCAATGAACTTATTTCATTCAGCTGGATCTTTCTTCTTCAAAGCAAAAAGATTTTATCTTCAAATACAAGAACTTTTCGTGATTTTGTTGATTTTCAGCAAATGAACATATTTCAGCGAGCGAGAAGTTTTTTCTTTAACAGCGTCAGATTTTATCTTAAAATACAAGAACTTTTCGTGGTTCTTGTCAATTTTTGTTGGTTTTCATCTTATGAACTTATTTCAGTCAGCTCGATCTTTCTTCTTCAAAGCAAAAAGATTTTATCTTCAAATACAAGAACTTTTCGTGGTTTTGTTGATTTTCAGCAAATGAACATATTTCAGAGAGGGAGAAGTTTTTTCTTTAATTGCGTCAGATTTTATCTTAAAATACAAGAACTTTTCGTGGTTCTTGTCAATTTTTGTTGGTTTTCATCCAATGAACTTATTTCAGTCAGCCAGATCTTTCTTCTTCAAAGCAAAAAGGTTTTATCTTCAAATACAAGAACTTTTCGTGGTTTTGTTGATTTTCAGCAAATGAACATATTTCAGCGAGCGAGAAGTTTTTTCTTTAATCGCGTCAGATTTTATCTTAAAATACAAGAACTTTTCGTGGTTCTTGTCAATTTTTGTTGGTTTTCATCCAATGAACTTATTTCAGTCAGCTCGATTTTCTTCTTGAAAGCCAAAAGATTTTATCTTCAAATACAAGAACTTTTCGTGGTTTTGTTGATTTTCAGCAAATGAACATATTTCAGCGAGCGAGAAGTTTTTTCTTTAATAGCGTCAGATTTTATCTTAAAATACAAGAACTTTTCATGGTTCTTGTCAATTTTTGTTGGTTTTCATCTGATGAACTTATTTCAGTCACCTAGATCTTTCTTCTTCAAATCAAAAAGATTTTATCTTCAAATACAAGAACTTTTCGTGGTTTTGTTGATTTTCAGCAAATGAACATATTTCAGCGAGCTAGAAGTTTTTTCTTTAATAGCGTCAGATTTTATCTTAAAATACAAGAACTTTTCGTGGTTCTTGTCAATTTTTGCTGGTTTTCATCTAATGAATTTATTTCAGTCACCTCGATCTTTCTTCTTCAATGCAAAAAGATTTTATCTTCAAATACAAGAACTTTTCGTGGTTTTGTTGATTTTCAGCAAATGAACATATTTCAGCGAGCTGGAAGTTTTTTCTTTAATAGCATCAGATTTTATCCTAAAATACAAGAACTTTTCGTGGTTCTTGTCAATTTTTGTTGGTTTTCATCTATTGAACTTATTTCAGTCAGCGAGATCTTTCTTCTTCAAAGCAAAAAGATTTTATCTTCAAATACAAGAACTTTTCGTGGTATTGTTGATTTTCAGCAAATGAACATATTTCAGCGAGCGAGAAGTTTTTTCTTTGATGGCGTCAGATTTTATCTTAAAATACAAGAACTTTTCGTGGTTCTTGTCAATTTTTGTTGGTTTTGATCGAATGAACTTATTTCAGTCAGCTAGATCTTTCTTCTTCAAAGCAAAAAGATTTTATCTTCAAATACAAGAACTTTTCGTGGTTTTGTTGATTTTCAGCAAATGAACATATTTCAGCGAGCTGGAAGTTTTTTCTTTAATAGCGTCAGATTTTATCTTAAAATACAAGAACTTTTCGTGGTTCTTGTCAATTTTTGTTGATTTTCATCTAATGAACTTATTTCAGTCACCTCGATCTTTCTTCTTGAAAGCAAAAAGATTTTATCTTCAAATACAAAAACTTTTCGTGGTTTTGTTGGTTTTCAGCAAATGAACATATTTCAGCGAGCTGGAAGTTTTTTCTTTAATCGCGCAAGATTTTATCTTAAAATACAAGAACATTTCGTGGTTCTTGTCAATTTTTGTTGGTTTTCATCTGATGAACTTATTTCAGTCACCTCAATCTTTCTTCTTCAAAGCAAAAAGATTTTATCTTCAAATACAAGAACTTTTCGTGGTTCTTGTCAATTTTTGTTGGTTTTCATCTCATGAACTTATTTCAGTCACCTCGATCTTTCTTTTTGAAAGCAAAAAGATTTTATCTTCAAATACAAGAACTTTTCGTGGTTTTGTTGATTTTCAGCAAATGAACATATTTCAGCGAGCTGGAAGTTTTTTCTTTAATAGCATCAGATTTTATCCTAAAATACAAGAATTTTTCGTGGTTCTTGTCAATTTTTGTTGGTTTTCATCGAATGAACTTATTTCAGTCAGCGACATCTTTCTTCTTCAAAGCAAAAAGATTTTATCTTCAAATACAAGAACTTTTCGTGGTTTTGTTGATTTTCAGAAAATGAGCATATTTCAGCGAGCTGGAAGTTTTTTCTTTAATCGCATCAGATTTTATCCGACAATACAAGAACTTTTCGTGGTTCTTGTCAATTTTTGTTGGTTTTCATCTCATGAACTTATTTCAGTCACCTCGATCTTTCTTTTTGAAAGCAAAAAGATTTTATCTTCAAATACAAGAACTTTTCGTGGTTTTGTTGATTTTCAGCAAATGAACATATTTCAGCGAGCTGGACGTTTCTTCTTTAATAGCCTCAGATTGTATCTTAAAATACAAGAACTTTTCGTGGCTCTTGTCAATTTTTGTTGGTTTTCATCTAATGAACTTATTTCAGTCACCTCGATCTTTCTTCTTTGAAGCAAAAAGATTTTATCTTCAAATACAAGAACTTTTCGTGGTTTTGTTGATTTTCAGAAAATGAGCATATTTCAGCGAGCTGGAAGTTTTTTCTTTAATAGCATCAGATTTTATCCGACAATACAAGAACTTTTCGTGGTTCTTGTCAATTTTTGTTGGTTTTCATCTAATGAACTTATTTCAGTCAGCTAGATCTTTCTTCTTCAAAGCAAAAAGATTTTATCTTCAAATACAAGAACTTTTCGTGGTTTTGTTGATTTTCAGCAAATGAACATATTTCAGCGAGCGAGAAGTTTTTTCTTTGATAGCGTCAGATTTTATCTTAAAATACAAGAACTTTTCGTGGTTCTTGTTAATTTTTGTTGCTTTTGATCGAATGAACTTATTTCAGTTAGCGAGATCTTTCTTCTTCAAAGCAAAAAGATTTTATCTTCAAATACAAGAACTTTTCGTGGTTTTGTTGATTTTCAGCAAATGAACATATTTCAGCGAGCTGGAAGTTTTTTCTTTAATAGCGTCAGATTTTATCTTAAAATACAAGAACTTTTCGTGGTTCTTGTCAATTTTTGTTGATTTTCATCTAATGAACTTATTTCAGTCACCTCGATCTTTCTTCTTGAAAGCAAAAAGATTTTATCTTCAAATACAAAAACTTTTCGTGGTTTTGTTGGTTTTCAGCAAATGAACATATTTCAGCGAGCTGGAAGTTTTTTCTTTAATAGCGCAAGATTTTATCTTAAAATACAAGAACATTTCGTGGTTCTTGTCAATTTTTGTTGGTTTTCATCTGATGAACTTATTTCAGTCACCTCAATCTTTCTTCTTCAAAGCAAAAAGATTTTATCTTCAAATACAAGAACTTTTCGTGGTTTTGTTGATTTTCAGCAAATGAACATATTTCAGCGAGCTGGACGTTTCTTCTTTAATAGCCTCAGATTGTATCTTAAAATACAAGAACTTTTCGTGGCTCTTGTCAATTTTTGTTGGTTTTCATCTACTGAACTTATTTCAGTCACCTCGATCTTTCTTCTTCAAAGCAAAAAGATTTTATCTTCAAATACAAGAACTTTTCGTGGTTTTGTTGATTTTCGGCAAATGAACATATTTCAGCGAGCTGGAAGTTTTTTCTTTAATAGCATCAGATTTTATCCGAAAATAAAAGAACTTTTCGTGGTTCTTGTCAATTTTTGTTGGTTTTCATCTAATGAACTTATTTCAGTCAGCGAGATCTTTCTTCTTCAAAGCAAAAAGATTTTATCTTCAAATACAAGAACTTTTCGTGGTTTTGTTGATTTTCAGCAAATGAACATATTTCAGCGAGCGAGAAGTTTTTTCTTTGATGGCGTCAGATTTTATCTTAAAATACAAGAACTTTTCGTGGTTCTTGTCAATTTTTGTTGGTTATGATCGAATGAACTTATTTCAGTCAGCTGGATCTTTCTTCTTCAAAGCAAAATGATTTTATCTTCAAATACAAGAACTTTTCGTGGTTTTGTTGATTTTCAGCAAATGAACATATTTCAGCGAGCTGGAAGTTTTTTCTTTAATAGCGTCAGATTTTATCTTAAAATACAAGAACTTTTCGTGGTTCTTGTCAATTTTTGTTGATTTTCATCAAATGAACTTATTTCAGTCACCTCGATCTTTCTTCTTCAAAGCAAAAAGATTTTATCTTCAAATACAAAAACTTTTCGTGGTTTTGTTGGTTTTCAGCAAATGAACATATTTCAGCGAGCTGGAAGTTTTTTCTTTAATAGCGCAAGATTTTATCTTAAAATACAAGAACATTTCGTGGTTCTTGTCAATTTTTGTTGGTTTTCATCTGATGAACTTATTTCAGTCACCTCAATCTTTCTTCTTCAAAGCAAAAAGATTTTATCTTCAAATACAAGAACTTTTCGTGGTTTTGTTGGTTTTCAGCAAATGAACATATTTCAGCGAGCTGGAAGTTTTTTCTTTCATGGCGCAAGATTTTATCTTAAAATACAAGAACATTTCGTGGTTCTTGTCAATTTTTGTTGGTTTTCATCTGATGAACTTATTTCAGTCACCTAGATCTTTCTTCTTCAAAGCAAAAAGATTTTATCTTCAAATACAAGAACTTTTCGTGGTTTTGTTGATTTTCAGCAAATGAACATATTTCAGCGAGCGAGAAGTTTTTTCTTTAATAGCGTCAGATTTTATCTTAAAATACAAGAACTTTTCGTGGTTCTTGTCAATTTTTGATGGTTTTGATTGAATGAACTTATTTCAGTCAGCTAGATCTTTCTTCTTCAAAGCAAAAAGATTTTATCTTCAAAGACAAGAACTTTTCGTGGTTTTGTTGATTTTCAGCAAATGAACATATTTCAGCGAGCTGGACGTTTCTTCTTTAATAGCCTCAGATTGTATCTTAAAATACAAGAACTTTTCGTGGCTCTTGTCAATTTTTGTTGGTTTTCATCTAATGAACTTATTTCAGTCACCTCGATCTTTCTTCTTCAAAGCAAAAAGATTTTATCTTCAAATACAAGAACTTTTCGTGGTTTTGTTGATTTTCAGCAAATGAACATATTTCAGCGAGCGAGAAGTTTTTTCTTTGATAGCGTCAGATTTTATCTTAAAATACAAGAACTTTTCGTGGTTCTTGTCAATTTTTGTTGGTTTTGATCGAATGAACTTATTTCAGTTCGCGAGATCTTTCTTCTTCAAAGCAAAAAGATTTTATCTTCAAATACAAGAACTTTTCGTGGTTTTGTTGATTTTCAGCAAATGAACATATTTCAGCGAGGGAGAAGTTTTTTCTTTAATAGCGTCAGATTTTATCTTAAAATACAAAAACTTTGCGTGGTTCTTGTCAATTTTTGTTGATTTTCATCAAATGAACTTATTTCAGTCAGCTGGATCTTTCTTCTTCAAAGCAAAAAGATTTTATCTTCAAATACAAGAACTTTTCGTGGTTTTGTTGATTTTCAGCAAATGAACATATTTCAGCGAGCTGGAAGTTTTTTCTTTAATAGCATCAGATTTTATCCTAAAATAAAAGAACTTTTCGTGGTTCTTGTCAATTTTTGTTGGTTTTCATCTAATGAACTTATTTCAGTCAGCGAGATCTTTCTTCTTCAAAGCAAAAAGATTTTATCTTCAAATACAAGAACTTTTCGTGGTTTTGTTGATTTTCAGCAAATGAACATATTTCAGCGAGCGAGAAGTTTTTCTTTGATGGCGTCAGATTTTATCTTAAAATACAAGAACATTTCGTGGTTCTTGCCAATTTTTGTTGGTTTTGATCGAATGAACTTATTTCAGTCAGCTAGATCTTTCTTCTTCAAAGCAAAAAGATTTTATCTTGAAATACAAAAACTTTTCGTGGCTTTGTTGATTTTCAGCAAATGAACATATTTCAGCGAGCTAGAAGTTTTTTCTTTCATAGCCACAGATTTTATCTTAAAATACAAGAACTTTTCGTGGTTCTTGTCAATTTTTGTTGGTTTTCATCTCATGAACTTATTTCAGTCAGCGAGATCTTTCTTCTTCAAAGCAAAAGGATTTTATCTTCAAACACAAGAACTTTTCGTGGTTTTGTTGATTTTCAGCAAATGAACATATTTCAGCGAGCTGGAAGTTTTTTCTTTAATAGCCTCAGATTGTATCTTAAAATACAAGAACTTTTCGTGGTTCTTGTCAATTTTTGTTGGTTTTCATCTCATGAACTTATTTCAGTCACCTCGATCTTTCTTCTTCAAAGCAAAAAGATTTTATCTTCAAATACAAGAACTTTTCGTGGTTTTGTTGAATTTCACCAAATGAACATATTTCAGCTGGCGAGACGTTTTTTCATTAAAAGCGTCAGATTTTATCTTAAAATACAAGAACTTTTCGTGGTTCTTGTCAATTTTTGTTGGTTTTGATCTCATGAACTTATTTCAGTCAGCTGGATCTTTCTTCTTCAAAGCAAAAAGATTTTATCTTCAAATACAAGAACTTTTCGTGGTTTTGTTGATTTTCAGCAAATGAAGATATTTCAGCTCGCGAGACGTTTTTTCATTAAAAGCGTCAGATTTTATCTTAAAATACAAGAACTTTTCGTGGTTCTTGTCAATTTTTGTTGGTTTTGATCTGATGAACTTATTTCAGTCAGCTGGATCTTTCTTCTTCAAAGCAAAAAGATTTTATCTTCAAATACAAGAACTTTTCGTGGTTTTGTTGGTTTTCAGCAAATGAACATATTTCAGCTGGCGAGACGTTTTTTCATTAAAAGCGTCAGATTTTATCTTAAAATACAAGAACTTTTCGTGGTTCTTGTCAATTTTTGTTGGTTTTGATCTCATGACCTTATTTCAGTCAGCTGGATCTTTCTTCTTCAAAGCAAAATGATTTTATCTTCAAATACAAGAACTTTTCGTGGTTTTGTTGATTTTCAGCAAATGAAGATATTTCATCTCGCGAGACGTTTTTTCATTAAAAGCGTCAGATTTTATCTAAAAATACAAGAACTTTTCGTGGTTATTGTCAATTTTTGTTGGTTTTGATCGCATGAACTTATTTCAGTCAGCTGGATCTTTCTTCTTCAAAGCAAAAAGATTTTATCTTCAAATACAAGAACTTTTCGTGGTTTTGTTGATTTTCAGCAAATGAACATATTTCAGTGAGCGAGAAGCTTTTTTCCTTAACAGCGTCAGATTTTATCTTAAAATACAAGAACTTTTCGTGGTTCTTTTAAATTTTTGTTGGTTTTGATCTCATGAACTTATTTCAGTCAGCTGGATCTTTCTTCTTCAAAGCAAAAAGATTTTATCTTCAAATACAAGAACTTTTCGTGGTTTTGTTGATTTTCAGCAAATGAACATGTTTCAGCTCGCGAGATGTTTTTTCATTCAAAGCGTCAGATTTTATCTTAAAATACAAGAACATTTCGTGGTTCTTGTCAATTTTTGTTGGTTTTGATCTCATGAACTTATTTCAGTCAGCTGGATCTTTCTTCATCAAAGCAAAAAGATTTTATCTTCAAATACAAGAACTTTTCGTGGTTTTGTTGGTTTTCAGGAAATCAACATATTTCAGCGAGCGAGAAGTTTTTCCTTTAATAGTGCAAGATTTTATCTTAAAATACAAAAACATTTCATGGTTCTTGTCAATTTTTGTTGGTTTTCATCCAATGAACTTATTTCAGTCAGCTGGATCTTTCTTCTTCAAAGCAAAAAGATTTTATCTTCAAATACAAGAACTTTTCGTGGTTTTGTTGATTTTCAGCAAATGAACATATTTCAGCGAGCGAGAAGCTTTTTTCCTTAACAGCGTCAGATTTTATCTTAAAATACAAGAACTTTTCGTGGTTCTTTTAAATTTTTGTTGGTTTTGATCTCATGAACTTATTTCAGTCAGCTGGATCTTTCTTCTTCAAAGCAAAAAGATTTTATCTTCAAATACAAGAACTTTTCGTGGTTTTGTTGATTTTCAGCAAATGAACATATTTCAGCGAGCTGGAAGCTTTTTTCCTTCATCGCGTCAGATTCTATCTGAAAATACAAGAACTTTTCGTGGTTCTTTTCAATTTTTGTTGGGTTTCATCTGATGAACTCATTTCAGTCAGCTGGATCTTTCTTCTTCAAAGCAACAAGCTTTTATTTTCAAATACAAGAACTTTTCGTGGTTTTGTTGGTTTTCAGCAATTGAGCATATTTCAGCGAGCGAGAAGTTTTTTCTTCAATTGCGTCAGATTTTATCTTAAAATACAAGAACTTTTCGTGGTTCGTGTCAATTTTTGTTTGTTTTGATCTAATGAACTTATTTCAGTCAGCTGGATCTTTCTTCTTCAAAGCAAAAAGATTTTATCTTCAAATACAAGAACTTTTCGTGGATTTGTTGGTTTTCATCTGATGAACTTATTTCAGTCAGCTGGATCGTTCTTCTTCAAAGCAAAAAGATTTTATCTTCAACTGCAAGAACTTTTCGTGGTTTTGTTGGTTTTCAGCAAATGAACATATTTCAGCTAGCGAGACGTTTTTTCATTAAAAGCGTCAGATTTTATCTTAAAATACAAGAACTTTTCGTGGTTCTTGTCAATTTTTGTTGGTTTTGATCTCATGACCTTATTTCAGTCAGCTGGATCTTTCTTCTTCAAAGCAAAATGATTTTATCTTCAAATACAAGAACTTTTCATGGTTTTGTTGATTTTCAGCAAATGAAGATATTTCATCTCGCGAGACGTTTTTTCATTAAAAGCGTCAGATTTTATCTTAAAATACAAGAACTTTTCGTGGTTATTGTCAATTTTTGTTGGTTTTGATCTCATGAACTTATTTCAGTCAGCTGGATCTTTCTTCTTCAAAGCAAAAAGATTTTATCTTCAAATACAAGAACTTTTCGTGGTTTTGTTGATTTTCAGCAAATGAACATATTTCAGCGAGCGAGAAGCTTTTTTCCTTAACAGCGTCAGATTTTATCTTAAAATACAAGAACTTTTCGTGGTTCTTTTAAATTTTTGTTGGTTTTGATCTCATGAACTTATTTCAGTCAGCTGGATCTTTCTTCTTCAAAGCAAAAAGATTTTATCTTCAAATACAAGAACTTTTCGTGGTTTTGTTGATTTTCAGCAAATGAACATATTTCAGCTCGCGAGACGTTTTTTCATTAAAAGCGTCAGATTTTATCTTAAAATACAAGAACATTTCGTGGTTCTTGTCAATTTTTGTTGGTTTTGATCTCATGAACTTATTTCAGTCAGCTGGATCTTTCTTCATCAAAGCAAAAAGATTTTATCTTCAAATACAAGAACTTTTCGTGGTTTTGTTGGTTTTCAGGAAATCAACATATTTCAGCGAGCGAGAAGTTTTTCCTTTGATAGCGCAAGATTTTATCTTAAAATACAAAAACATTTCATGGTTCTTGTCAATTTTTGTTGGTTTTCATCCAATGAACTTATTTCAGTCAGCTGGATCTTTCTTCTTCAAAGCAAAAAGATTTTATCTTCAAATACAAGAACTTTTCGTGGTTTTGTTGGTTTTCAGCAATTGAGCATATTTCAGCGAGCGAGAAGTTTTTTCTTCAATTGCGTCAGATATTATCTTAAAATACAAGAACTTTTCGTGGTTCGTGTCAATTTTTGTTTGTTTTGATCTAATGAACTTATTTCAGTCAGCTGGATCTTTCTTCTTCAAAGCAAAAAGATGTTATCTTCAAATACAAGAACTTTTCGTGGATTTGTTGGTTTTCATCTGATGAACTTATTTCAGTCAGCTGGATCTTTCTTCTTCAAAGCAAAAAGATTTTATCTTCAACTGCAAGAACTTTTCGTGGTTTTGTTGGTTTTCAGCAAATGAACATATTTCAGCGAGCTCGAAGTTTTTTCTTTAATTGCGTCAGATTTTATCTTCAAATACAAGAACTTTTCGTGGTTCTTGTCAATTTTTGTTGGTTTTGATCTCATGAACTTATTTCAGTCAGCTGGATCTTTCTTCGTCAAAGCAAAAGGATTTTATCTTCCAATTCAAGAACATTTCGTGGTTTTGTTGATTTTCAGCAAATGAACATATTTCAGCGAGCTGGAAGCTTTTTTCCTTCACAGCGTCAGATTTTATCTTAAAATAGAAGAACTTTTCGTGGTTCTTGTCAATTTTTGTTTGTTTTCATCTAATGAACTTATTTCAGTCAGCTGGATCTTTCTTCTTCAAAGCAAAAAGATTTCATCTTCAAATACAAGAACTTTTCGTGGTTTTGTTGATTTTCAGCAAATGAACATATTTCAGCTAGCGAGACGTTTTTTCATTAAAAGCGTCAGATTTTATCTTAAAATACAAGAACTTTTCGTGGTTCTTGTCAATTTTTGTTGGTTTTGATCTCATGACCTTATTTCAGTCAGCTGGATCTTTCTTCTTCAAAGCAAAATGATTTTATCTTCAAATACAAGAACTTTTCATGGTTTTGTTGATTTTCAGCAAATGAAGATATTTCATCTCGCGAGACGTTTTTTCATTAAAAGCGTCAGATTTTATCTTTAAATACAAGAACTTTTCGTGGTTATTGTCAATTTTTGTTGGTTTTGATCTCATGAACTTATTTCAGTCAGCTGGATCTTTCTTCTTCAAAGCAAAAAGATTTTATCTTCAAATACAAGAACTTTTCGTGGTTTTGTTGATTTTCAGCAAATGAACATATTTCAGCGAGCGAGAAGCTTTTTTCCTTAACAGCGTCAGATTTTATCTTAAAATACAAGAACTTTTCGTGGTTCTTTTAAATTTTTGTTGGTTTTGATCTCATGAACTTATTTCAGTCAGCTGGATCTTTCTTCTTCAAAGCAAAAAGATTTTATCTTCAAATACAAGAACTTTTCGTGGTTTTGTTGATTTTCAGCAAATGAACATATTTCAGCTCGCGAGACGTTTTTTCATTAAAAGCGTCAGATTTTATCTTAAAATACAAGAACATTTCGTGGTTCTTGTCAATTTTTGTTGGTTTTGATCTCATGAACTTATTTCAGTCAGCTGGATCTTTCTTCATCAAAGCAAAAAGATTTTATCTTCAAATACAAGAACTTTTCGTGGTTTTGTTGGTTTTCAGGAAATCAACATATTTCAGCGAGCGAGAAGTTTTTCCTTTGATAGCGCAAGATTTTATCTTAAAATACAAAAACATTTCATGGTTCTTGTCAATTTTTGTTGGTTTTCATCCAATGAACTTATTTCAGTCAGCTGGATCTTTCTTCTTCAAAGCAAAAAGATTTTATCTTCAAATACAAGAACTTTTCGTGGTTTTGTTGATTTTCAGCAAATGAACATATTTCAGCGAGCTGGAAGCTTTTTTCCTTCATCGCGTCAGATTCTATCTGAAAATACAAGAACTTTTCGTGGTTCTTTTCAATTTTTGTTGGGTTTCATCTGATGAACTCATTTCAGTCAGCTGGATCTTTCTTCTTCAAAGCAAAAAGCTTTTATTTTCAAATACAAGAACTTTTCGTGGTTTTGTTGGTTTTCAGCAATTGAGCATATTTCAGCGAGCGAGAAGTTTTTTCTTCAATTGCGTCAGATTTTATCTTAAAATACAAGAACTTTTCGTGGTTCGTGTCAATTTTTGTTTGTTTTGATCTAATGAACTTATTTCAGTCAGCTGGATCTTTCTTCTTCAAAGCAAAAAGATTTTATCTTCAAATACAAGAACTTTTCGTGGATTTGTTGGTTTTCATCTGATGAACTTATTTCAGTCAGCTGGATCGTTCTTCTTCAAAGCAAAAAGATTTTATCTTCAACTGCAAGAACTTTTCGTGGTTTTGTTGGTTTTCAGCAAATGAACATATTTCAGCGAGCTCGAAGTTTTTTCTTTAATTGCGTCAGATTTTATCTTCAAATACAAGAACTTTTCGTGGTTCTTGTCAATTTTTGTTGGTTTTGATCTCATGAACTTATTTCAGTCAGCTGGATCTTTCTTCATCAAAGCAAAAGGATTTTATCTTCCAATTCAAGAACTTTTCGTGGTTTTGTTGATTTTCAGCAAATGAACATATTTCAGCGAGCTGGAAGCTTTTTTCCTTCACAGCGTCAGATTTTATCTTAAAATAGAAGAACTTTTCGTGGTTCTTGTCAATTTTTGTTTGTTTTCATCTAATGAACTTATTTCAGTCAGCTGGATCTTTCTTCTTCAAAGCAAAAAGATTTTATCTTCAAATACAAGAACTTTTCGTGGTTTTGTTGATTTTCAGCAAATGAACATATTTCAGCAAGCGAGACGTTTTTTCATTAAAAGCGTCAGATTTTATCTTAAAATACAAGAACTTTTCGTGGTTCTTGTCAATTTTTGTTGGTTTTGATCTCATGAACTTATTTCAGTCAGCTGGATCTTTCTTCTTCAAAGCAAAAAGATTTTATCTTCAAATACAAGAACTTTTCGTGTTTTTGTTGATTTTCAGCAAACGAACATATTTCAGCGAGCTCGAAGCTTTTTTCCTTAACAGCGTCAGATTTTATCTTAAAATACAAGAACTTTTCGTGGTTCTTGTCAATTTTCGTTGGTTTTGATCTCATGAACTTATTTCAGTCAGCTGGATCTTTCTTCATCAAAGCAAAAAGATTTTATCTTCAAATACAAGAACCTTTCGTGGTTTTGTTGGTTTTCAGCAAATGAACATATTTCAGCGAGCGAGAAGTTTTTTCCTTGATTGCGTCAGATTTTATCTTAAAATACAAGAACTTCTCGTGGTTCTTGTCAATTTTTGTTGGTTTTGATCTCATGAATTCATTTCAGTCAGCTGGATCTTTCTTCTTCAAAGCAAAAAGATTTTATCTTCAAATACAAGAACTTTTCGTGGTTTTGTTGATTTTCAGCAAATGAACATATTTCAGCGAGCTGGAAGCTTTTTTCCTTCATAGCGTCAGATTTTATCTTAAAATACAAGAACTTTTCGTGGTTCTTTTCAATTTTTGTTAGTTTTCATCTGATGAACTTATTTCAGTCAGCTGGATCTTTCTTCTTCAAAGCAAAAAGATTTTATCTTCAAATACAAGAACTTTTCGTGGTTTTGATGGTTTTCAGCAAATGAACATATTTCAGCGAGCGAGAAGTTTTTTCTTTAATAGCGTCAGATTTCATCTTAAAATACAAGAACTTTTCGTGGTTCTTGTCAATTTTCGTTGGTTTTCATCTGATGAACTTATTTCAGTCACCTCGATCTTTCTTCTTCAAAGCAAAAAGATTTTATCTTCAAATACAAGAACGTTTCGTGGTTCTGTTGATTTTCAGCAAATGAACATATTTCAGCGAGCGAGAAGTTTTTTCTTTTATAGCGTCAGATTTTATCTTAAAATACAAGAACTTTTCGTGGTTCTTGTCAATTTTTGATGGTTTTGATTGAATGAACTTATTTCAGTCAGCTGGATCTTTCTTCTTCAAAGCAAAAAGATTTTATCTTCAAATACAAGAACTTTTCGTGGTTTTGTTGATTTTCAGCAAATGAACATATTTCAGCGAGCTGGACGTTTCTTCTTTAATAGCCTCAGATTGTATCTTAAAATACAAGAACTTTTCGTGGCTCTTGTCAATTTTTGTTGGTTTTCATCTAATGAACTTATTTCAGTCACCTCGATCTTTCTTCTTCAAAGCAAAAAGATTTTATCTTCAAATACAAGAACTTTTCGTGGTTTTGTTGATTTTCAGAAAATGAACATATTTCAGCGAGCGAGAAGTTTTTTCTTTGATATCGTCAGATTTTATCTTAAAATACAAGAACTTTTTGTGGTTCTTGTTAATTTTTGTTGGTTTTGATCGAATGAACTTATTTCAGTTGACGAGATCTTTCTTCTTCAAAGCAAAAAGATTTTATCTTCAAATACAAGAACTTTTCGTGGTTTTGTTGATTTTCAGCAAATGAACATATTTCAGCGAGCTAGAAGTTTTTTCTTCAATAGCGCAAGATTTTATCTTAAAATACAAGAACATTTCGTGGTTCTTGTCAATTTTTGTTGGTTTTCATCTGATGAACTTATTTCAGTCACCTCAATCTTTCTTCTTCAAAGCAAAAAGATTTTATCTTCAAATACAAGAACTTTTCGTGGTTTTGTTGGTTTTCAGCAAATGAACATATTTCAGCGAGCTGGAAGTTTTTTCTTTCATGGCGCAAGATTTTATCTTAAAATACAAGAACATTTCGTGGTTCTTGTCAATTTTTGTTGGTTTTCATCTGATGAACTTATTTCAGTCACCTAGATCTTTCTTCTTCAAAGCAAAAAGATTTTATCTTCAAATACAAGAACTTTTCGTGGTTTTGTTGATTTTCAGCAAATGAACATATTTCAGCGAGCGAGAAGTTTTTTCTTTAATAGCGTCAGATTTTATCTTAAAATACAAGAACTTTTCGTGGTTCTTGTCAATTTTTGATGGTTTTGATTGAATGAACTTATTTCAGTCAGCTAGATCTTTCTTCTTCAAAGCAAAAAGATTTTATCTTCAAAGACAAGAACTTTTCGTGGTTTTGTTGATTTTCAGCAAATGAACATATTTCAGCGAGCTGGACGTTTCTTCTTTGATAGCGTCAGATTTTATCTTAAAATACAAGAACTTTTCGTGGTTCTTGTCAATTTTTGTTGGTTTTGATCGAATGAACTTATTTCAGTTCGCGAGATCTTTCTTCTTCAAAGCAAAAAGATTTTATCTTCAAATACAAGAACTTTTCGTGGTTTTGTTGATTTTCAGCAAATGAACATATTTCAGCGAGCAAGAAGTTTTTTCTTTAATAGCGTCATATTTTATCTGAAAATACAAAAACTTTGCGTGGTTCTTGTCAATTTTTGTTGATTTTCATCAAATGAACTTATTTCAGTCAGCTAGATCTTTCTTCTTCAAAGCAAAAAGATTTTATCTTCAAATACAAGAACTTTTCGTGGTTTTGTTGATTTTCAGCAAATGAACATATTTCAGCGAGCTGGAAGTTTTTTCTTTAATAGCATCAGATTTTATCCTAAAATAAAAGAACTTTTCGTGGTTCTTGTCAATTTTTGTTGGTTTTCATCTAATGAACTTATTTCAGTCAGCGAGATCTTTCTTCTTCAAAGCAAAAAGATTTTATCTTCAAATACAAGAACTTTTCGTGGTTTTGTTGATTTTCAGCAAATGAACATATTTCAGCGAGCGAGAAGTTTTTTCTTTGATGGCGTCAGATTTTATCTTAAAATACAAGAACATTTCGTGGTTCTTGTCAATTTTTGTTGGTTTTGATCGAATGAACTTATTTCAGTCAGCTGGATCTTTCTTCTTCAAAGCAAAAAGATTTTATCTTCAAATACAAGAACTTTTTGTGGTTTTGTTGATTTTCAGCAAATGAACATATTTCAGCGAGCTGGAAGTTTTTTCTTTAATAGCGTCAGATTTTATCTTAAAATACAAGAACTTTTCATGGTTCTTGTCAATTTTTGTTGATTTTCATCTCATGAACTTATTTCAGTCACCTCGATCTTTCTTCTTCAAAGCAAAAAGATTTTATCTTCAAATACAAGAACTTTTCGTGGTTTTGTTGGTTTTCAGCAAATGAACATATTTCAGCGAGCTGGAAGTTTTTTCTTTAATAGCGCAAGATTTTATCTTAAAATACAAGAACATTTCGTGGTTCTTGTCAATTTTTGTTGGTTTTCATCTGATGAACTTATTTCAGTCACCTCGATCTTTCTTCTTCAAAGCAAAAAGATTTTATCTTCAAATACAAGAACTTTTCGTGGTTTTGTTGATTTTCAGCAAATGAAGATATTCCAGCGAGCTGGAAGTTTTTTCTTTAATAGAATCAGATTTTATCCTAAAATACAAGAACTTTTCGTGGTTCTTGTCAATTTTTGTTGGTTTTCATCTAATGAACTTATTTCAGTGAGCTCGATCTTTCTTCTTCAAAGCAAAAAGATTGTATCTTCAAATACGAGAACTTTTCGTGGTTTTGTTGATTTTCAGGAAATGAACATATTTCAGCGAGCTAGAAGTTTTTTCATTGGTAGCGTCAGATTTTATCTTAAAATACAAGAACATTTCGTGGTTCTTGTCAATTTTTGTTGGTTTTGATCGAATGAACTAATTTCAGTCAGCGAGATCTTTCTTCTTCAAAGCAAAAAGATTTTATCTTTAAATACAAAAACTTTTCGTGGCTTTGTTGATTTTCAGCAAATGAACATATTTCAGCGAGCGAGAAGTTTTTTCTTTAATAGCCACAGATTTTATCTTGAAATACAAGAACTTTTCGTGGTTCTTGTCAATTTTTGTTGGTTTTCATCTAATGAACTTATTTCAGTCAGCGAGATCTTTCTTCTTCAAAGCAAAAGGATTTTATCTTCAAACACAAGAACTTTTCGTGGTTTTGTTGATTTTCAGCAAATGAACATATTTCAGCTGGCGAGACGTTTTTTCATTAAAAGCCTCAGATTTTATCTTAAAATACAAGAACTTTTCGTGGTTCTTGTCAATTTTTGTTGGTTTTGATCTCATGAACTTATTTCAGTCAGCTGGATCTTTCTTCTTCAAAGCAAAAAGATTTTATCTTCAAATACAAGAACTTTTCGTGGTTTTGTTGGTTTTCAGCAAATGAACATATTTCAGCTGGCGAGACGTTTTTTCATTAAAAGCGTCAGATTTTATCTTAAAATACAAGAACTTTTCGTGGTTCTTGTCAATTTTTGTTGGTTTTGATCTCATGACCTTATTTCAGTCAGCTGGATCTTTCTTCTTCAAAGCAAAATGATTTTATCTTCAAATACAAGAACTTTTCGTGGTTTTGTTGATTTTCAGCAAATGAAGATATTTCATCTCGCGAGACGTTTTTTCATTAAAAGCGTCAGATTTTATCTTAAAATACAAGAACTTTTCGTGGTTATTGTCAATTTTTGTTGGTTTTGATCTCATGAACTTATTTCAGTCAGCTGGATCTTTCTTCTTCAAAGCAAAAAGATTTTATCTTCAAATACAAGAACTTTTCGTGGTTTTGTTGATTTTCAGCAAATGAACATATTTCAGCGAGCGAGAAGCTTTTTTCCTTAACAGCGTCAGATTTTATCTTAAAATAGAAGAACTTTTCGTGGTTCTTGTCAATTTTTGTTGGTTTTCATCTAATGAACTTATTTCAGTCAGCTGGATCTTTCTTCATCAAAGCAAAAAGATTTTATCTTCAAATACAAGAACTTTTCGTGGTTTTGTTGATTTTCAGCAAATGAACATATTTCAGCGAGCGAGAAGTTTTTTCCTTAATTGCGTCAGATTTTATCTTAAAATACAAGAACTTTTCGTGGTTCTTTTAAATTTTTGTTGGTTCTGATCTCATGAACTTATTTCAGTCAGCTGGATCTTTCTTCATCAAAGCAAAAAGATTTTATCTTCAAATACAAGAACTTTTCGTGGTTTTGTTGGTTTTCAGGAAATCAACATATTTCAGCGAGCGAGAAGTTTTTCCTTTAATAGCGTCAGATTTTATCTTAAAATACAAAAACATTTCGTGGTTCTTGTCAATTTTTGTTGGTTTTCATCCAATGAACTTATTTCAGTCAGCTGGATCTTTCTTCTTCAAAGCAAAAAGATTTTATCTTCAAATACAAGAACTTTTCGTGGTTTTGTTGATTTTCAGCAAAGGAACATATTTCAGTGAGCTGGAAGCTTTTTTCCTTCATCGCGTCAGATTCTATCTGAAAATACAAGAACTTTTCGTGGTTCTTTTCAATTTTTGTTGGGTTTCATCTGATGAACTCATTTCAGTCAGCTGGATCTTTCTTCTTCAAAGCAAAAAGCTTTTATTTTCAAATACAAGAACTTTTCGTGGTTTTGTTGGTTTTCAGCAATTGAGCATATTTCAGCGAGCGAGAAGTTTTTTCTTCAATTGCGTCAGATTTTATCTTAAAATACAAGAACTTTTCGTGGTTCGTGTCAATTTTTGTTTGTTTTGATCTAATGAACTTATTTCAGTCAGCTGGATCTTTCTTCTTCAAAGCAAAAAGATTTTATCTTCAAATACAAGAACTTTTCTTGGATTTGTTGGTTTTCATCTGATGAACTTATTTCAGTCAGCTGGAAGCTTTTTTCCTTCACAGCGTCAGATTTTATCTTAAAATAGAAGAACTTTTCGTGGTTCTTGTCAATTTTTGTTGGTTTTCATCGAATGAACTTATTTCAGTCAGCTGGATCTTTCTTCTTGAAAGCAAAAAGATTTTATCTTCAAATACAAGAACTTTTCGTGGTTTTGTTGATTTTCAGCAAATGAACATATTTCAGCTCGCGAGACGTTTTTTCATTAAAAGCGTCAGATTTTATCTTAAAATACAAGAACTTTTCGTGGTTCTTGTCAATTTTTGTTGGTTTTGATCTCATGAACTTATTTCAGTCAGCTGGATCTTTCTTCTTCAAAGCAAAAAGATTTTATCTTCAAATACAAGAACTTTTCGTGTTTTTGTTGATTTTCAGCAAACGAACATATTTCAGCGAGCTAGAAGCTTTTTTCCTTAATAGCGTCAGATTTTATCTTAAAATAGAAGAACTTTTTGTGGTTCTTGTCAATTTTTGTTGGTTTTCATCTAATGAACTTATTTCAGTCAGCTGGATCTTTCTTCATCAAATCAAAAAGATTTTATCTTCAAATACAAGAACTTTTCGTGGTTTTGTTGTTTTTCAGCAAAAGAACATATTTCAGCGAGCGAGAAGTTTTTTCCTTAATTGCGTCAGATTTTATCTTAAAATACAAGAACTTTTCGTGGTTCTTGTCAATTTTCGTTGGTTTTGATCTCATGAACTTATTTCAGTCAGCTGGATCTTTCTTCATCAAAGCAAAAAGATTTTATCTTCAAATACAAGAACCTTTCGTGGTTTTGTTGGTTTTCAGCAAATGAACATATTTCAGCGAGCGAGAAGTTTTTTCCTTGATTGCGTCAGATTTTATCTTAAAATACAAGAACTTCTCGTGGTTCTTGTCAATTTTTGTTGGTTTTGATCTCATGAATTCATTTCAGTCAGCTGGATCTTTCTTCTTCAAAGCAAAAAGATTTTATCTTCAAATACAAGAACTTTTCGTGGTTTTGTTGATTTTCAGCAAATGAACATATTTCAGCGAGCTGGAAGCTTTTTTCCTTCATAGCGTCATATTTCATCTTAAAATACAAGAACTTTTCGTGGTTCTTGTCAATTTTCGTTGGTTTTCATCTGATGAACTTATTTCAGTCACCTCGATCTTTCTTCTTCAAATCAAAAAGATTTTATCTTCAAATACAAGAACGTTTCGTGGCTCTGTTGATTTTCAGCAAATGAACATATTTCAGCGAGCGAGAAGTTTTTTCTTTTATAGCGTCAGATTTTATCTTAAAATATAAGAACTTTTCGTGGTTCTTGTTAATTTTTGTTGGTTTTGATGGAATGAACTTATTTCAGTCACCTCGATCTTTCTTCTTCAAAGCAAAAAGATTTTATCTTCAAATACAAGAACTTTTCGTGGTTTTGTTGATTTTCAGAAAATGAACATATTTCAGCGAGCGAGAAGTTTTTTCTTTGATAGCGTCAGATTTTATCTTAAAATACAAGAACTTTTTGTGGTTCTTGTTAATTTTTGTTGGTTTTGATCGAATGAACTTATTTCAGTTGGCGAGATCTTTCTTCTTCAAAGCAAAAAGATTTTATCTTCAAATACAAGAACTTTTCGTGGTTTTGTTGATTTTCAGCAAATGAACATATTTCAGCGAGCTAGAAGCTTTTTCTTTAATAGCCTCAGATTTTATCTTAAAATACAAGAACTTTTCGTGGTTCTTGTCAATTTTTGTTGGTTTTCATCTAATGAACTTATTTCAGTCACCTCGATCTTTCTTCTTCAAAGCAAAAAGATTTTATCTACAAATACAAGAACTTTTCGTGGTTTTGTTGATTTTCGGCAAATGAACATATTTCAGCGAGCTGGAAGTTTTTTCTTTAATAGCATCAGATTTTATCCGAAAATAAAAGAACTTTTCGTGGTTCTTGTCAATTTTTGTTGGTTTTCATCTAATGAACTTATTTCAGTCAGCGAGATCTTTCTTCTTCAAAGCAAAAAGATTTTATCTTCAAATACAAGAACTTTTCATGGTTTTGTTGATTTTCAGCAAATGAACATATTTCAGCGAGCGAGAAGTTTTTTCTTTGATGGCGTCAGATTTTATCTTAAAATACAAGAACTTTTCGTGGTTCTTGTCAATTTTTGTTGGTTTTCATCTGATGAACTTATTTCAGTCACCTCAATCTTTCTTCTTCAAAGCAAAAAGATTTTATCTTCAAATACAAGAACTTTTCGTGGTTTTGTTGGTTTTCAGCAAATGAACATATTTCAGCGAGCTGGAAGTTTTTTCTTTCATGGCGCAAGATTTTATCTTAAAATACAAGAACATTTCGTGGTTCTTGTCAATTTTTGTTGGTTTTCATCTGATGAACTTATTTCAGTCACCTAGATCTTTCTTCTTCAAAGCAAAAAGATTTTATCTTCAAATACAAGAACTTTTCGTGGTTTTGTTGATTTTCAGCAAATGAACATATTTCAGCGAGCGAGAAGTTTTTTCTTTAATAGCGTCAGATTTTATCTTAAAATACAAGAACTTTTCGTGGTTCTTGTCAATTTTTGATGGTTTTGATTGAATGAACTTATTTCAGTCAGCTAGATCTTTCTTCTTCAAAGCAAAAAGATTTTATCTTCAAAGACAAGAACTTTTCGTGGTTTTGTTGATTTTCAGCAAATGAACATATTTCAGCGAGCTGGACGTTTCTTCTTTAATAGCCTCAGATTGTATCTTAAAAAGAAGAACTTTTCGTGGCTCTTGTCAATTTTTGTTGGTTTTCATCTAATGAACTTATTTCAGTCACCTCGATCTTTCTTCTTCAAAGCAAAAAGATTTTATCTTCAAATACAAGAACTTTTCGTGGTTTTGTTGATTTTCAGCAAATGAACATATTTCAGCGAGCGAGAAGTTTTTTCTTTGATAGCGTCAGATTTTATCTTAAAATACAAGAACTTTTCGTGGTTCTTGTCAATTTTTGTTGGTTTTGATCGAATGAACTTATTTCAGTTCGCGAGATCTTTCTTCTTCAAAGCAAAAAGATTTTATCTTCAAATACAAGAACTTTTCGTGGTTTTGTTGATTTTCAGCAAATGAACATATTTCAGCGAGCTGGAAGCTTTTTTCCTTCATCGCGTCAGATTCTATCTGAAAATACAAGAACTTTTCGTGGTTCTTTTCAATTTTTGTTGGGTTTCATCTGATGAACTCATTTCAGTCAGCTGGATCTTTCTTCTTCAAAGCAAAAAGCTTTTATTTTCAAATACAAGAACTTTTCGTGGTTTTGTTGGTTTTCAGCAATTGAGCATATTTCAGCGAGCGAGAAGTTTTTTCTTCAATTGCGTCAGATTTTATCTTAAAATACAAGAACTTTTCGTGGTTCGTGTCAATTTTTGTTTGTTTTGATCTAATGAACTTATTTCAGTCAGCTGGATCTTTCTTCTTCAAAGCAAAAAGATTTTATCTTCAAATACAAGAACTTTTCTTGGATTTGTTGGTTTTCATCTGATGAACTTATTTCAGTCAGCTGGAAGCTTTTTTCCTTCACAGCGTCAGATTTTATCTTAAAATAGAAGAACTTTTCGTGGTTCTTGTCAATTTTTGTTTGTTTTCATCTAATGAACTTATTTCAGTCAGCTGGATCTTTCTTCTTCAAAGCAGAAAGATTTTATCTTCAAATACAAGAACTTTTCGTGGTTTTGTTGATTTTCAGCAAATGAACATATTTCAGCTAGCGAGACGTTTTTTCATTAAAAGCGTCAGATTTTATCTTAAAATACAAGAACTTTTCGTGGTTCTTGTCAATTTTTGTTGGTTTTGATCTCATGAACTTATTTCAGTCAGCTGGATCTTTCTTCTTCAAAGCAAAAAGATTTTATCTTCAAATACAAGAACTTTTCGTGTTTTTGTTGATTTTCAGCAAACGAACATATTTCAGCGAGCTAGAAGCTTTTTTCCTTAATAGCGTCAGATTTTATCTTAAAATAGAAGAACTTTTTGTGGTTCTTGTCAATTTTTGTTGGTTTTCATCTAATGAACTTATTTCAGTCAGCTGGATCTTTCTTCATCAAATCAAAAAGATTTTATCTTCAAATACAAGAACTTTTCGTGGTTTTGTTGTTTTTCAGCAAAAGAACATATTTCAGCGAGCGAGAAGTTTTTTCCTTAATTGCGTCAGATTTTATCTTAAAATACAAGAACTTTTCGTGGTTCTTGTCAATTTTCGTTGGTTTTGATCTCATGAACTTATTTCAGTCAGCTGGATCTTTCTTCATCAAAGCAAAAAGATTTTATCTTCAAATACAAGAACCTTTCGTGGTTTTGTTGGTTTTCAGCAAATGAACATATTTCAGCGAGCGAGAAGTTTTTTCCTTGATTGCGTCAGATTTTATCTTAAAATAGAAGAACTTCTCGTGGTTCTTGTCAATTTTTGTTGGTTTTGATCTCATGAATTCATTTCAGTCAGCTGGATCTTTCTTCTTCAAAGCAAAAAGATTTTATCTTCAAATACAAGAACTTTTCGTGGTTTTGTTGATTTTCAGCAAATGAACATATTTCAGCGAGCTGGAAGCTTTTTTCCTTCATAGCGTCAGATTTCATCTTAAAATACAAGAACTTTTCGTGGTTCTTGTCAATTTTCGTTGGTTTTCATCTGATGAACTTATTTCAGTCACCTAGATCTTTCTTCTTCAAATCAAAAAGATTTTATCTTCAAATACAAGAACGTTTCGTGGTTCTGTTGATTTTCAGCAAATGAACATATTTCAGCGAGCGAGAAGTTTTTTCTTTTATAGCGTCAGATTTTATCTTAAAATACAAGAACTTTTCGTGGTTCTTGTCAATTTTTGATGGTTTTGATTGAATGAACTGATTTCAGTCAGCTAGATCTTTCTTCTTCAAAGCAAAAAGATTTTATCTTCAAATACAAGAACTTTTCGTGGTTTTGTTGATTTTCAGCAAATGAACATATTTCAGCGAACTAGAAGTTTTTTCTTTAATAGCCTCAGATTTTATCTTAAAATACAAGAACTTTTCGTGGCTCTTGTCAATTTTTGTTGGTTTTCATCTAATGAACTTATTTCAGTCACCTCGATCTTTCTTCTTCAAAGCAAAAAGATTTTATCTACAAATACAAGAACTTTTCGTGGTTTTGTTGATTTTCGGCAAATGAACATATTTCAGCGAGCTGGAAGTTTTTTCTTTAATAGCATCAGATTTTATCCGAAAATAAAAGAACTTTTCGTGGTTCTTGTCAATTTTTGTTGGTTTTCATCTAATGAACTTATTTCAGTCAGCGAGATCTTTCTTCTTCAAAGCAAAAAGATTTTATCTTCAAATACAAGAACTTTTCGTGGTTTTGTTGATTTTCAGCAAATGAACATATTTCAGCGAGCGTGAAGTTTTTTCTTTGATGGCGTCAGATTTTATCTTAAAATACAAGAACTTTTCGTGGTTCTTGTCAATTTTTGTTGGTTTTCATCTGATGAACTTATTTCAGTCAGCTGGATCTTTCTTCTTCAAAGCAAAAAGATTTTATCTTCAAATACAAGAACTTTTCGTGGTTTTGTTGGTTTTCAGCAAATGAACATATTTCAGCGAGCTGGAAGTTTTTTCTTTCATGGCGCAAGATTTTATCTTAAAATACAAGAACATTTCGTGGTTCTTGTCAATTTTTGTTGGTTTTCATCTGATGAACTTATTTCAGTCACCTAGATCTTTCTTCTTCAAAGCAAAAAGATTTTATCTTCAAATACAAGAACTTTTCGTGGTTTTGTTGATTTTCAGCAAATGAACATATTTCAGCGAGCGAGAAGTTTTTTCTTTAATAGCGTCAGATTTTATCTTAAAATACAAGAACTTTTCGTGGTTCTTGTCAATTTTTGATGGTTTTGATTGAATGAACTTATTTCAGTCAGCTAGATCTTTCTTCTTCAAAGCAAAAAGATTTTATCTTCAAAGACAAGAACTTTTCGTGGTTTTGTTGATTTTCAGCAAATGAACATATTTCAGCGAGCTGGACGTTTCTTCTTTAATAGCCTCAGATTGTATCTTAAAAAGAAGAACTTTTCTTGGCTCTTGTCAATTTTTGTTGGTTTTCATCTAATGAACTTATTTCAGTCACCTCGATCTTTCTTCTTCAAAGCAAAAAGATTTTATCTTCAAATACAAGAACTTTTCGTGGTTTTGTTGATTTTCAGCAAATGAACATATTTCAGCGAGGGAGAAGTTTTTTCTTTAATAGCGTCATATTTTATCTTAAAATACAAAAACTTTTCGTGGTTCTTGTCAATTTTTGTTGATTTTCATCAAATGAACTTATTTCAGTCAGCTGGATCTTTCTTCTTCAAAGCAAAAAGATTTTATCTTCAAATACAAGAACTTTTCGTGGTTTTGTTGATTTTCAGCAAATGAACATATTTCAGCGAGCTGGAAGTTTTTTCTTTAATAGCATCAGATTTTATCCTAAAATAAAAGAACTTTTCGTGGTTCTTGTCAATTTTTGTTGGTTTTCATCTAATGAACTTATTTCAGTCAGCGAGATCTTTCTTCTTCAAAGCAAAAAGATTTTATCTTCAAATACAAGAACTTTTCGTGGTTTTGTTGATTTTCAGCAAATGAACATATTTCAGCGAGCTGGAAGTTTTTTCTTTAATAGCGTCAGATTTTATCTTAAAATACAAGAACTTTTCATGGTTCTCGTCAATTTTTGTTGATTTTCATCTAATGAACTTATTTCAGTCACCTCGATCTTTCTTCTTCAAAGCAAAAAGATTTTATCTTCAAATACAAGAACTTTTCGTGGTTTTGGTGGTTTTCAGCAAATGAACATATTTCAGCGAGCTGGAAGTTTTTTCTTTAATAGCGCAAGATTTTATCTTAAAATACAAGAACATTTCGTGGTTCTTGTCAATTTTTGTTGGTTTTCATCTGATGAACTTATTGCAGTCACCTCGATCTTTCTTCTTCAAAGCAAAAAGATTTTATCTTCAAATACAAGAACTTTTTGTGGTTTTGTTGGTTTTCAGCAAATGAACATATTTCAGCGAGCTGGAAGTTTTTTCTTTAATAGCGCAAGATTTTATCTTAAAATACAAGAACATTTCGTGGTTCTTGTCAATTTTTGTTGGTTTTCATCTGATGAACTTATTTCAGACACCTCGATCTTTCTTCTTCAAAGCAAAAAGATTTTATCTTCAAATACAAGAACTTTTCGTGGTTTTGTTGATTTTCAGCAAATGAACATATTCCAGCGAGCTGGAAGTTTTTTCTTTAATAGAATCAGATTTTATCCTAAAATACAAGAACTTTTCGTGGTTCTTGTCAATTTTTGTTGGTTTTCATCTAATGAACTTATTTCAGTGAGCTCGATCTTTCTTCTTCAAAGCAAAAAGATTTTATCTTCAAATACGAGTACTTTTCGTGGTTTTGTTGATTTTCAGCAAATGAACATATTTCAGCGAGCGAGAAGTTTTTTCATTGGTAGCGTCAGATTTTATCTTAAAATACAAGAACATTTCGTGGTTCTTGTCAATTTTTGTTGGTTTTGATCGAATGAACTAATTTCAGTCAGCGAGATCTTTCTTCTTCAAAGCAAAAAGATTTTATCTTGAAATACAAAAACTTTTCGTGGCTTTGTTGATTTTCAGCAAATGAACATATTTCAGCGAGCTGGAAGTTTTTTCTTTAATAGCCACAGATTTTATCTTAAAATACAAGAACTTTTCGTGGTTCTTGTCAATTTTTGTTGGTTTTCATCTAATGAACTTATTTCAGTCAGCGAGATCTTTCTTCTTCAAAGCAAAAGGATTTTATCTTCAAACACAAGAACTTTTCGTGGTTTTGTTGATTTTCAGCAAATGAACATATTTCAGCGAGCTAGAAGTTTTTTCTTGAATAGCCTCAGATTCTATCTTAAAATACAAGAACTTTTCGTGGTTCATGTCAATTTTTGTTGGTTTTCATCTCATGAACTTATTTCAGTTACCTCGATCTTTCTTCTTCAAAGCAAAAAGATTTTATCTTCAAATACAAGAACTTTTCGTGGTTTTGTTGAATTTCACCAAATGAACATATTTCAGCTGGCGAGACGTTTTTTCATTAAAAGCGTCAGATTTTATCTTAAAATACAAGAACTTTTCGTGGTTCTTGTCAATTTTTGTTGGTTTTGATCTCATGAACTTATTTCAGTCAGCTGGATCTTTCTTCTTCAAAGCAAAATGATTTTACCTTCAAATACAAGAACTTTTCGTGGTTTTGTTGATTTTCAGCAAATGAAGAAATTTCAGCTCGCGAGACGTTTTTTCATTAAAAGCGTCAGATTTTATCTTAAAATACAAGAACTTTTCGTGGTTCTTGTCAATTTTTGTTGGTTTTGATCTCATGAACTTATTTCAGTCAGCTGGATCTTTCTTCTTCAAAGCAAAAAGATTTTATCTTCAAATACAAGAACTTTTCGTGGTTTTGTTGGTTTTCAGCAAATGAACATATTTCAGCTGGCGAGACGTTTTCTCATTAAAAGCGTCAGATTTTATCTTAAAATACAAGAACTTTTCGTGGTTCTTGTCAATTTTTGTTGGTTTTGATCTCATGACCTTATTTCAGTCAGCTGGATCTTTCTTCTTCAAAGCAAAATGATTTTATCTTCAAATACAAGAACTTTTCGTGGTTTTGTTGATTTTCAGCAAATGAAGATATTTCATCTCGCGAGACGTTTTTTCATTAAAAGCGTCAGATTTTATGTTAAAATACAAGAACTTTTCGTGGTTCTTGTCAATTTTTGTTGGTTTTGATGTCATGAACTTATTTCAGTCAGCTGGATCTTTCTTCTTCAAAGCAAAAAGATTTTATCTTCAAATACAAGAACTTTTCGTGGTTTTGTTGATTTTCAGCAAATGAACATATTTCAGCGAGCGAGAAGCTTTTTTCCTTAACAGCGTCAGATTTTATCTTAAAATAGAAGAACTTTTCGTGGTTCTTGTCAATTTTTGTTGGTTTTCATCTAATGAACTTATTTCAGTCAGCTGGATCTTTCTTCATCAAAGCAAAAAGATTTTATCTTCAAATACAAGAACTTTTCGTGGTTTTGTTGATTTTCAGCAAATGAACATATTTCAGCGAGCGAGAAGTTTTTTCCTTAATTGCGTCAGATTTTATCTTAAAATACAAGAACTTTTCGTGGTTCTTTTAAATTTTTGTTGGTTTTGATCTCATGAACTTATTTCAGTCAGCTGGATCTTTCTTCTTCAAAGCAAAAAGATTTTATCTTCAAATACAAGAACTTTTCGTGGTTTTGTTGATTTTCAGCAAATGAACATATTTCAGCTCGCGAGACGTTTTTTCATTGAAAGCGTCAGATTTTATCTTAAAATACAAGAACATTTCGTGGTTCTTGTCAATTTTTGTTGGTTTTGATCTCATGAACTTATTTCAGTCAGCCGGATCTTTCTTCATCAAAGCAAAAAGATTTTATCTTCAAATACAAGAACTTTTCGTGGTTTTGTTGGTTTTCAGGAAATCAACATATTTCAGCGAGCGAGAAGTTTTTCCTTTAATAGCGCAAGATTTTACCTTAAAATACAAAAACATTTCGTGGTTCTTGTCAATTTTTGTTGGTTTTCATCCAATGAACTTATTTCAGTCAGCTGGATCTTTCTTCTTCAAAGCAAAAAGATTTTATCTTCAAATACAAGAACTTTTCGTGGTTTTGTTGATTTTCAGCAAATGAACATATTTCAGCGAGCTGGAAGTTTTTTCTTTAATAGCATCAGATTTTATCCTAAAATAAAAGAACTTTTCGTGGTTCTTGTCAATTTTTGTTGGTTTTCATCTAATGAACTTATTTCAGTCAGCGAGATCTTTCTTCTTCAAAGCAAAAAGATTTTATCTTCAAATACAAGAACTTTTCGTGGTTTTGTTGGTTTTCAGCAAATGAACATATTTCAGCAAGCTGGAAGTTTTTTCTTTAATAGCGCAAGATTTTATCTTAAAATACAAGAACATTTCGTGGTTCTTGTCAATTTTTGTTGGTTTGCATCTGATGAACTTATTTCAGTCACCTCGATCTTTCTTCTTCAAAGCAAAAAGATTTTATCTTCAAATACAAGAACTTTTTGTGGTTTTGTTGGTTTTCAGCAAATGAACATATTTCAGCGAGCTGGAAGTTTTTTCTTTAATAGCGCAAGATTTTATCTTAAAATACAAGAACATTTCGTGGTTCTTGTCAATTTTTGTTGGTTTTCATCTGATGAACTTATTTCAGACACCTCGATCTTTCTTCTTCAAAGCAAAAAGATTTTATCTTCAAATACAAGAACTTTTCGTGGTTTTGTTGATTTTCAGCAAATGAACATATTCCAGCGAGCTGGAAGTTTTTTCTTTAATAGAATCAGATTTTATCCTAAAATACAAGAACTTTTCGTGGTTCTTGTCAATTTTTGTTGGTTTTCATCTAATGAACTTATTTCAGTGAGCTCGATCTTTCTTCTTCAAAGCAAAAAGATTTTATCTTCAAATACGAGTACTTTTCGTGGTTTTGTTGATTTTCAGCAAATGAACATATTTCAGCGAGCGAGAAGTTTTTTCATTGGTAGCGTCAGATTTTATCTTAAAATACAAGAACATTTTGTGGTTCTTGTCAATTTTTGTTGGTTTTGATCGAATGAACTTATTTCAGTCAGCTGGATCTTTCTTCTTCAAAGCAAAAAGATTTTATCTTCAAATACAAGAACTTTTCGTGGATTTGTTGGTTTTCATCTGATGAACTTATTTCAGTCAGCTGGATCTTTCTTCTTGAAAGCAAAAAGATTTTATCTTCAACTGCAAGAACTTTTCGTGGTTTTGTTGGTTTTCAGCAAATGAACATATTTCAGCGAGCTCGAAGTTTTTTCTTTAATTGCGTCAGATTTTATCTTCAAATACAAGAACTTTTCGTGGTTCTTGTCAATTTTTGTTGGTTTTGATCTCATGAACTTATTTCAGTCAGCTGGATCTTTCTTCGTCAAAGCAACAGGATTTTATCTTCCAATTCAAGAACTTTTCGTGGTTTTGTTGATTTTCAGCAAATGAACATATTTCAGCGAGCTGGAAGCTTTTTTCCTTCACAGCGTCAGATTTTATCTTAAAATAGAAGAACTTTTCGTGGTTCTTGTCAATTTTTGTTTGTTTTCATCTAATGAACTTATTTCAGTCAGCTGGAACTTTCTTCTTCAAAGCAAAAAGATTTTATCTTCAAATACAAGAACTTTTCGTGGTTTTGTTGATTTTCAGCAAATGAACATATTTCAGCTAGCGAGACGTTTTTTCATTAAAAGCGTCAGATTTTATCTTAAAATACAAGAACTTTTCGTGGTTCTTGTCAATTTTTGTTGGTTTTGATCTCATGAACTTATTTCAGTCAGCTGGATCTTTCTTCTTCAAAGCAAAAAGATTTTATCTTCAAATACAAGAACTTTTCGTGTTTTTGTTGATTTTCAGCAAACGAACATATTTCAGCGAGCTCGAAGCTTTTTTCCTTAATAGCGTCAGATTTTATCTAAAAATACAAGAACTTTTCGTGGTTCTTGTCAATTTTCGTTGGTTTTGATCTCATGAACTTATTTCAGTCAGCTGGATCTTTCTTCATCAAAGCAAAAAGATTTTATCTTCAAATACAAGAACCTTTCGTGGTTTTGTTGGTTTTCAGCAAATGAACATATTTCAGCGAGCGAGAAGTTTTTTCCTTGATTGCGTCAGATTTTATCTTAAAATACAAGAACTTTTCGTGGTTCTTTTCAATTTTTGTTAGTTTTCATCTGATGAACTTATTTCAGTCAGCTGGATCTTTCTTCTTCAAAGCAAAAAGATTTTATCTTCAAATACAAGAACTTTTCGTGGTTTTGTTGATTTTCAGCAAATGAACATATTTCAGCTAGCGAGACGTTTTTTCATTAAAAGCGTCAGATTTTATCTTAAAATACAAGAACTTTTCGTGGTTCTTGTCAATTTTTGTTGGTTTTGATCTCATGAACTTATTTCAGTCAGCTGGATCTTTCTTCTTCAAAGCAAAAAGATTTTATCTTCAAATACAAGAACTTTTCGTGTTTTTGTTGATTTTCAGCAAACGAACATATTTCAGCGAGCTCGAAGCTTTTTTCCTTAATAGCGTCAGATTTTATCTTAAAATACAAGAACTTTTCGTGGTTCTTGTCAATTTTCGTTGGTTTTGATCTCATGAACTTATTTCAGTCAGCTGGATCTTTCTTCATCAAAGCAAAAAGATTTTATCTTCAAATACAAGAACCTTTCGTGGTTTTGTTGGTTTTCAGCAAATGAACATATTTCAGCGAGCGAGAAGTTTTTTCCTTGATTGCGTCAGATTTTATCTTAAAATACAAGAACTTTTCGTGGTTCTTTTCAATTTTTGTTAGTTTTCATCTGATGAACTTATTTCAGTCAGCTGGATCTTTCTTCTTCAAAGCAAAAAGATTTTATCTTCAAATACAAGAACTTTTCGTGGTTTTGATGGTTTTCAGCAAATGAACATATTTCAGCGAGCGAGAAGTTTTTTCTTTAATAGCGTCAGATTTCATCTTAAAATACAAGAACTTTTCGTGGTTCTTGTCAATTTTTGTTGGTTTTGATCGAATGAACTTATTTCAGTCAGCTAGATCTTTCTTCTTCAAAGCAAAAAGATTTTATCTTCAAACACAAGAACTTTTCGTGGTTTTGTTGGTTTTCATCTAATGAACTTATTTCAGTCAGCTAGATCTTTCTTCTTCAAAGCAAAAAGATTTTATCTTCAAATTCAAGAACTTTTCGTGGTTTTGTTGATTTTCAGCAAATGAACATATTTCAGCGAGCAAGAAGTTTTTTCTTTAATACCGTAAGATTTTATCTTAAAATACAAGAACTTTTCGTGGTTCTTGTCAATTTTTGTTGGTTTTTATCTCATGAACTTATTTCAGTCAGCTGGATCTTTCTTCTTCAAAGCAAAAAGATTTTATCTTCAAATACAAGAACTTTTCGTGGTTTTGTTGATTTTCAGCAAATGAACATATTTCAGCGAGCAAGAAGTTTTTTTCCTTAATAGCGTAAGATTTTATCTTAAAATACAAGAACGTTTCGTGGTTCTTGTCAATTTCTGTTGGTTTTGATCGATGGAACTTATTTCAGTCAGCTGGATCTTTCTTCTTCAAAGCAAAAAGATTTTATCTTCAAATACAAGAACTTTTCGTGGTTTTGTTGGTTTTCAGCAAATGCACATATTTCAGCGAGCGAGAAGTTTTTTCTTTAATAGCGTCAGATTTTATCTTAAAATACAAGAACTTTTCGTGGTTCTTGTCAATTTTTGTTGGTTCAGCTTTAGGCACAATCCAGAGTTCCTGCTTGGCTACGACTGAATGTGTCTCGTCCTCCAGCCTTAAGTACCATCCATCGTTCCTTCTTGGAACACTCCGACCGGTTTTGCCGTCTTGCGGCTCCTCAGGGAGTTAGGGTTAGGGTTAGGGTTAGGGTTAGGGTTAGGATTAGGGTTAGGGTTAGATTTAACATGGTGGGCAGAGGGGGGAAACGCCCTCCCTCTGTTGTCTGCCTCTTGGTTCTGGCCCGCACCTCAGACGATTGCTGTTGTTCAAATGAATGCACCATGTGCTGTAGCGCTGCATTAGGGTTAGGGTTAGGGTTAGGGTTAGGGTTAGGGTTACGCTGCATTAGGGTTAGGGTTTAGGGTTAGGCTGCATTAGGGTTAGGGTTAGGGTTAGGGTTAGGGTTACGATGCATTAGGGTTAGGGTTAGGGTTATGGTTAGGGTTATGGTTAGGGTTAGGGTTAGTGTCAGGGTTAGGGTTAGGATTAGGTTTACGCTGCATTAGGGATAGGGTTAGGGTTACGGTTAGGGTTAGTGTTAGAGTTAGGGTTAGGTTTTACAATGGTGGGCAGAGTGGGGAAACGCCCTCCCTATGTTGTCTGCCTCTTGGTTCTGGCCCGCACCTCAGACTGTTGCTGTTGTCCAAATGAATGCACCTTGTGCTTTAGCTTTAGGCACCATCCAGAGTTCCTGCTTGGCTACTACTGAATGTGTCTCGTCCTCCAGCTTTAAGTACCATCCATCGTTCCTTCTTGGAACACTCCGACCGGTTTCGCCGCCCTTGCGGCTCCTCAGGGAGCTACAAACAAACAGACAAAGTCCTTCGTGTGTCACTTGCAAAGGTTAGGTTTTGAAATGGTGGGCAGAGGGGGTAAACGCCCTCCCTATGTTGTCTGCCTCTTGGTTCTGGCACGCACCTCAGACTGTTGCTGTTGTCCAAATGAATGCACCTTGTGCTTTAGCTTTAGGCACCATCTAGAGTTCCTGCTTGGCTACTACTGAATGTGTCTCGTCCTCCAGCCTTAAGTACGATCCATCGTTCCTTCTTGGAACACTCCGACCGGTTTCGCCGTCTTGCGGCTCCTCAGGGAGTTAGGGTTAGGGTTAGGGTTAGGGTTAGGGTTAGGGTGGTGGGCAGAGGGGGGAAATGCCCTCCCTATGTTGTATGCCTCTTGGTTCTGGCCCGCACCTCAGACTATTGCTGTTGTCCAAATGAATGCACCTCGTGCTTTAGCGCTGCATTCGGGTTAGGGTTAGGGTTAGGGTTACGCTGCATTAGGGTTAGGGTTAGGGTTAGGGTTACACTGCATTAGCGTTAGGGTTAGGGTTAGGGTTAGGATTAGGGTCAGGGTTAGGGTTAGGGTTAGGGTTAGGGTTACGCTGCATTAGGGTTAGTGTTAGGGTTAGGGTTACGGTTAGGGTTAGGGTTAGGGTTAGTTTTAGGGTTAGGGTTACGGTTAGGGTTAGGGTTAGGTTGTATGGTGTGGGCAGGAGGGTCGTTACACCCTCTTGTTTTCGTATTCTCACTCAACGCTTGAGCTTCTTGTCACTGAAACCTGCCACTTTTGGTTGGCCCACGCTTTACCTTACCACCTGGCTTCTTTTTCTTGCCGATCTCTTCTTGGTAATTTCTTGATCCGTAATCCTTTGATCCCCCTCTGGGGTTATAATCAGTTCCTGGGTTTTGCCAATTTATGGTCTCTATGTAGTATTTATTGGTGTTGGAACCCTACCCTTTATTTTAAGTAGTGTTAGGGTTATGTTGTATTGAGGTTGGTGGGTTCAGGTTAGGGTTATGGTTGCTGCACTGGGGTTAGTGTTGGGGTTAGGTGAGGGTCAGGGTCGCAGTTAGGTTCAGGGCTATATTGGGGTTAGGTTGGGGTGCATCAGGGTTAGGGTTAGGTGTTTAGGGGTGGGGTGGGGTTAGGGTTAAGTTTTAGGGGTAGGGTTGGGTGCATCAGGGTTAGGGTTAGGTGTTTAGGGGTAGGGTAGGGTGCATCAGGGTTAGGGTCCAGGGTCAGAGTTGTGATTAGATTCAGGGCTACGGGGTTAGAGTTATGGGTTAGGGTTGCATTTGGGGTAGGGTTAAGTGAGGGTCAGGGTTTAGGAGTAGGGTGGGGTGTGTTAGGTTTAGATTTTAGGGGTGGGGTGGGAGATTAGGGTTGCTGTATTAGAGTTACGATTAGGCTTTAGGGGTAGAGTGGGGTGCATTGGAGTTAGGATTTGGGATATGGATGGGGTCTGTTTGTAGTTAGGGTTGAGGCTTTGGTCTGTTTGTTGTGGGCAGTGTGGGGTTTAGTGGTTTTGGTGAGCTCAAACAGTAGGGGTTAGCTCTGTTTATTGTGATTAGGGTAGGGTGTGGTTGCGGTTTGAGAGGTTTATCAAGCTGGGGTTGGGATTTGTGGTAATTAAGTTCGGGGCAGTTTTGTTTTTTGATGTTGGATTTCCCCCATTTTAGATCTGATTTAAGCCCTTTGGTAACTGAGTTTGTAGGGTTGTTATCCAGTGTTTTTCCCCTCCTCTTCCTTTGTGAGGTTGTCCAGTTCATGTTGGTCTCCAACCCCATAAATTCCAGGGATTCAAGACCATGCTCCATGAAGTGTCGGGAGGTAGGTTTCTATACATCCTTTGTTCTAATAGCACTGAGGTGCCCTGTGAGCCTCATCCTTAGACTATTCCCTGTTTCTCCTACATACAAGATGTGGCATTGTTTGCATCGAATTGCATATACAGCATTGTGCTGTTCACATGTAATTCTTTGTTTAATTAGGGCTGCTTTTCCTGTGTGTCTATTTTGTATCATTTTGCGGATTATTAGGTATTTACACGTCCCACATTTTGGGTTTGTGCAGTTCTGGGTTGTCTGTTTTCTTATCCTACTCCGAACCAGCATACCTCGAAGGTTTTGACTTCTTCTGTATGCTGACGTTATGTTGTATCGGCTAAGTGTGTCAACATCCTCTTTTAGTTTCCCAAATTGGGTTTTAATCACTCCGTGCATTAGTTTGGTCGTTGTATCGTATGTCGTTATCAGTGGTAGTCTTGCTACTTCTCTGTTTGGCCATGGGCTATTCAGTCCCTTCAGGAAATCAGACTTAAGGTGCCTGAGGAACCTTTTAGTGTAACCTCTCTGACTCAGTGCAGTAAATAGGGTTGTGGTGGCTTCCCTAAAGTCCTCTCCGTTTGTGCATATGCGGTGAAAACGTGTCAGTTGTGACTTCACCAGCCCCCGAAAGGTATGTTTTGGATGGTGGCTGTTTATGTGCAGGAGTGTGTGTGTGTCTGTTTCTTTAAAGAATACCTTTGTTGCTAGCTTGTGGCTGTTATTCTCCTGCTGTAATTTAAATACTGTGGTGTCCAGGAAATCCACACTTTCTCTATGTGTTGTAACTTTAAGTTTAATAGATTGGTGGTGACTGTTGAGAATACCTACAAATTCTTGCAATTCTGTTTCTGTGTGAGTCCAGACTCCCCATCTGTCATCCAGGTATCTGTAATAACACATCGGGAGCTTGGAACACTTTTCAAAGTCTGTGTTTTCCCAGTCTGCCATGTATATGTTTGCGTAGGCCGGGGCAAATTTCTTGCCCATAGCCGTGCCCTTAATCTGTAGGTAGAATTGCTCCTGGAATTCAAAGTCATTTTTTGTTAGTCCTAGGTGTAATAGCTGGATGATGGCTGCATCTGGTCTGTGGGGTTGGGGGAACTTTCTAAGGATATTTTCCACTGCCTGTATGCCTCTGTCTGTTTCTATGTTTGTGTATAGGCTTTCAATGTCCATGGTAAAGTGTATTGCGTTAGGGTTAGGGTTAGGGTTAGAACATAAGAACATAAGAAATTGGAGCAGGAGTAGGCCAATCGGCCCCTCGAGCCTGCTCCGCCATTCAATAAGATCATGGCTGATCTGATCCCAACCACAAATCTAAAGAACACAAGAAGTCGGAGCAGGACCCGGCCACATAGCCCCTGGGCCCTCTCCGCCACCCACAGGGCATTGACCGATCCGAACTCAGCTTCATGTCCAATTTCCTGCCCGCTCCCCATAACCCCTAATTCCCTTTACTTCTAGGAAACTGTCTATTTCTGTTTTAAATTTATCTAATGATGTAGCTTCCACAGCTTCCTGGGGCAGCAAATTCCACAGACCTACCACCCTCTGAGTGAAGAAGTTTCTCCTCATCTCAGTTTTGAAAGAGCAGCCTCTTATTCTAAGATTATGCCCCCTAGTTCTAGTTTCACCCATCTTTGGGAACATCCTTACTGCATCCACCCGATCAAGACCCTTCACAATCTTATATGTTTCAATAAGATCGCCTCTCATTCTTCTGAACTCCAATGAGTAGAGTCCCAATCTACTCAACCTCTCCTCATATGTCCGCCCCCTCATCCCCGGGATTAACCGAGTGAACCTTCTTTGTACTGCCTCGAGAGCAAGTATGTCTTTTCTTAAGTATGGAGACCAAAACTGTATGCAGTATTCCAGGTGCGGTCTCACCAATACTTTATATAACTGCAGCAATACCTCCCTGTTTTTATATTCTATCCCCCTAGCAATAAAAGCCAACATTCCGTTGGCTTTCTTGATCACCTGCTGCACCTGCATACCAACTTTTTGATTTTCTTGCACTAGGACCCCCAGATCCCTTTGTACTGCAGTACTTTCCAGTCTCTCGCCATTAAGAAAATAACTTGCTCTCTGATTTTTCCTGCCAAAGTGCATAACCTCACATTTTCCAATATTATATTGCATCTGCCAAATCTCCGCCCACTCACCCAGCCTGTCTATATCCCCCTGCAGGTTTTTTATGTCCTCCTCACTCTCTACTTTCCCTCCCATCTTTGTATCATCTGCAAATTTTGATATGTTGCACTCGGTCCCCTCCTCCAAATCGTTAATATAGATTGTAAAGAGTTGGGGACCCAGCACCGACCCCTGTGGAACACCACTGGTTACTGGTGCCAGTCCGAAAATGAACCATTTATCCCAACTCTCTGCTTCCTGTTTGATAACCAATCCTCCACCCATGCCAGAATATTACCCCCAATCCCGTGATTTTTTATCTTAAGTAATAATCTTTTATGTGGCACCTTGTCGAATGCCTTCTGGAAGTCTAAATACACTACGTCCACTGGTTCCCCTTTATCCACCCTATACGTTATATCCTCGAAGAACTCAAGCAAATTTGTCAGACATGACTTCCCCTTCATAAAGCCATGCTGACTTTGTCCTATTAAATTATGCTTATCTAAATGTTCCGTTACTGTCTCCTTAATAATAGACTCCAAAATTTTACCCACCACAGATGTTAAGCTAACTGGCCTATAATTTCCAGCCTTCTGCCTACTACCCTTTTTAAATAACGGTGTTACATTAGCAGTTTTCCAATCTGCCGGGACCTCTCCTGAGTCCAGGGAATTTTGGAAAACTATCACCAAAGCATCCACAATCCCTACTGCCACTTCCCTCAAGACCCTAGGATGGAAGCCATCAGGTCCAGGGGATTTATCCGCCTTGAGTCCCATTATTTTACTGAGTACCATCTCCTGAGTGATTTTAATCGTATTTAGCTCCTCCCCCCCGAGAGTCCCCTGTTTGTCCAGTGTTGGGATATTCTTAGTGTCCTCTACTGTAAAGACTGAAACAAAATATTTGTTCAGCATTTTTGCCATCTCCATGTTTCCCACCATTAATTTCCCGGTCTCATCCTCTAAGGGACCTATGTTTGCCTTAGCCACCCTTTTTCTTTTTATATAACTATAGAAACTCTTGCTATCTGTTTTTATATTTTATATTTTTTATATTTTTATATTTTTTGCTAATTTCTTTTCATAATCTAACTTCCCTTTCTTAATCAATCCTTTAGTTACTTTTTGCTGTCTTTTGAAGAATTCCCAATCTTCTATCCTCCCACGAAGTTTGGCTACCTTATATGTCCTTGTTTTTAGTCGGATACTATCCTTGATTTCTTTACTTAGCCACGGGTGGCTGTCATTTCTTTCACACCCTTTTTTCCTCAGTGGAATATATTTATTTTGAAAGTTGTAAAATAACTCCCTAAATGAACACCCTTTAATCTATTTTCCCAGTCCACTTTAATCAATTCCGCTCTCATACCATCATAGTCTCCTTTATTCAAGCTCAGTACGCTTGTTTGAGAATCAACCTTCTCACCCTCTAATTGGATATGGAATTCAACCATGTTGTGGTCGCTCGTTCCAAGGGGATCCTTAACTAGGACATTATTAATTAATCCTGACTCATTACACAGGACCAGGTCCAAGGTTGCCTGCCCCCTTGTAGGATCAGTTACATACTGCTCAAGAAATCCATCCCTGATGCACTCAATGAACTCGTCCTCAAGGCTGCTCTGCCCAATTTGATTTGTCCAGTAAATATGATAATTAAAATCCCCCATAATTATGGCTGTTCCCTTATTACATGCCCCGACTATCTCCTGATTAATACTTCTTCCAGCAGAGTTGCTGGAAGAAGTATTAATCAGGAGATAGTTAGGGTTAGGTTTTAAAATGGTGGGCAGAGGGGGGAAACGCCCTCCCTATGTTGTCTGCCTCTTGGTTCTGGCCCGCACCTCAGACTGTTGCTGTTGTCCAGTTAAGAGTTAAGAGAGAAATCAGGAGGGCAAAAAGGGGATATGAGATTGCTTTGGCAGATCAGGCAAAGGTGAATCCAAAGAGCTTCTACAAATACATAAAGGGCAAAAGGGTAACAAGGGAGAGAGTAGGGCCTCTTAAGGATCAACAAGGTCATCTATGTGCGGAACCACAAGAGATGGGTGAGATCCTGAATGAATATTTCACATCGGTATTTACGGTTGAGAAAGGCATGGATGTTAGGGAACTTGGGGAAATAAATAGTGATGTCTTGAGGAGTGTACATATTACAGAGAGGGAGGTGCTGGAAGTCTTAACGCGCATCAAGGTAGATAAATCTCCGGGACCTGATGAAATGTATCCCAGGACGTTATGGGAGGTTAGGGAGGAAATTGCGGGTCCCCTAGCAGAGATATTTGAATCATCCACCGCTACAGGTGAGGTGCCTGAAGATTGGAGGGTAGCAAATGTTGTGCCTTTGTTTAAGAAGGGCGGCAGGGAAAAGCCTGGGAACTACAGACCAGTGAGCCTGACATCTGTAGTGGGTAAGTTGTTAGAGGGTATTCTGAGGGACAGAATCTACAGGCATTTGGAGAGGCAGGGACTAATTAGGAACAGTCAGCATGGTTTTGTGAGAGGAAAATCATGTCTCACGAATTTGATTGAGTTTTTTGAAGGGGTAACCAAGAAGATAGATGAGGGCTGTGCAGTAGACGTGGTCTACATGGACTTCAGCAAAGCATTTGACAAGGTACCGCATGGTAGGTTGTTACATAAGGTTAAATCTCATGGGATCCAAGGTGAGGTAGCCAATTGGATACAAAATTGGCTTGACGACAGAAGACAGAGGGTGGTTGTCGAGGGTTGTTTTTCAAACTGGATGCCTGTGTCCAGCGGTGTGCCTCAGGGATCGGTGCTGGGTCCGCTGTTATTTGTTATTTATATTAATGATTTGGATGAGAATTTAGGAGGCATGGTTAGTAAGTTTGCAGATGACACCAAGATTGGTGGCATTGTGGACAGTGAAGAAGGTTATCTAGGATTGCAACGGGATCTTGATAAATTGGGCCAGTGGGCCGATGAATGGCAGATGGAGTTTAATTTAGATAAATGTGAGGTGATGCATTTTGGTAGATCGAATCGGGCCAGGACCTACTCCGTTAATGGTAGGGCGTTGGGGAGAGTTATAGAACAAAGAGATCTAGGAGTACAGATTCATAGCTCCTTGAAAGTGGAGTCACAGGTGGATAGGGTGGTGAAGAAGGCATTCAGCATGCTTGGTTTCATTGGTCAGAACATTGAATGCAGGAGTTGGGATGTCTTGTTGAAGTTGTACAGGGCATTGGTGAGGCCACACTTGGAGTACTGTGTACAGTTCTGGTCACCCTATTATAGAAAGGATATTATTAAACTAGAAAGAGTGCAGAAAAGATTTACTAGGATGCTACCGGGACTTGATGGTTTGACTTACAGGGAGAGGTTAGACAGACTGGGACTTTATTCCCTGGAGAGTAGGAGGTTAAGGGGTGATCTTATAGAAGTCTATAAAATAATGAGGGGCATAGATAAGGTCGATAGTCAAAATCTTTTCCCAAAGGTAGGGGAGTCTATAACGAGGGGGCACAGATTTAAGGTGAGAGGGGAGAGATAAAAAAGGATCCAGAGGGGCAATTTTTTCACTCAAAGGGTGGTGAGTGTCTGGAACGAGCTGCCAGAGGCAGTAGTAGAGGCGGGTACAATTTTGTCTTTTAAAAAGCATTTGGACAGTTACATGGGGAAGATGGGTATCGAGGGATATGGGCCAAGTGCAGGCAATTGGGACCAGCTTAGTGGTATAAACTGGGCGACATGGACATGTTGGGCCGAAGGGCCTGTTTCCATGTTGTAACTTCTATGATTCTATGATTCTAAATGAACGCACCTTGTGCTTTAGCTTTAGGCACCATCCAGAGTTCCTGCTTGGCTACTACTGAATGTGTCTCGTCCTCCAGCTTTAAGTACCATCCATCGTTCCTTCTTGGAACACTCCGACCGGTTTCGCCGCCCTGGCGGCTCCTCAGGGAGCTACAAACAAACAGACAAAGTCCTTCGTGCGTCACTTGCAAAGGTTAGGTTTTAAAATGGTGGGCAGAGGGGGGAAACGCCCTCCCTATGTTGTCTGCCTCTTGGTTCTGGCGCGCACCTCAGACTGTTGCTGTTGTCCAAATGAATGCACCTTGTGCTTTAGCTTTAGGCACCATCCAGAGTTCCTGCTTGGCTACTACTGAATGTGTCTCGTCCTCCAGCCTTAAGTAGCATCCATCGTTCCTTCTTGGAACACGCCGACCGGTTTCGCCGTCTTGCGGCTCCTCAGGGAGTTAGGGTTAGGGTTAGGGTTAGGGTTAGGGTTAGGGTTAGGTTTAACATGGTGGGCAGAGGGGGGAAATGCCCTCCCTATGTTGTCTGCCTCTTGGTTCTGGCCCGCACCTCAGACTATTGCTGTTGTCCAAATGAATGCACCTTGTGCTTTAGCGCTGCATTAGGGTTAGGGTTAGGGTTAGGGTTACGCTGCATTAGGGTTAGGGTTAGGGTTAGGGTTAGGGTTAGGGTTACACTGCATTAGCGTTAGGGTTAGGGCTAGGGTTAAGGTTAGGATTAGGGTCAGGGTTAGGGTTAGGGTTAGGGTTAGGGTTACGCTGCATTAGGATTAGGGTTAGGGTTAGGGTTAGGGTTAGTTTTAGGGTGAGGGTTACGGTTAGGGTTAGGGTTAGGGTTGCATTCGGGTTAGAGTTAGGGTTAGGGTTAGGGTTAGGGTTAGGGTTAGGGTTAGGGTTAGGGTTAGGGTTAGGGTTAGGTTGTATGGTGTGGGCAGGAGGGTCGTTACACCCTCTTGTGTTCATATTCTCACTCAACGCTTGAGCTTCTTGTCACTGAAACCTGCCACTTTTGGTTGGCCCACGCTTTACCTTACCACCTGGCTTCTTTTTCTTGCCGATCTCTTCTTAGTAATTTCTTGATCCGTAATCCTTTGACCCCCCTCTGGGGTTATAATCAGTTCCTGGGTTTTGCCAATTTATGGTCTCGATGTAGTATTTATTGGTGTTGGAACCCTACCCTTTATTTTAAGTAGTGTTAGTGTTATGTTGTATTGAGGTTGGTGGGTTCAGGTTAGGGTTAGGGTTGCTGCACTGGGGTTAGTGTTGGAGTTAGGTGAGGGTCAGGGTCGCAGTTAGGTTCAGGGCTATATTGGGGTTAGGTTGGGGTGCATCAGGGTTAGGGTTAGGTGTTTAAGGGTGGGGTGGTGTTAGGGTTAAGTTTTAGGGGTAGGGTTGGGTGCGTCAGGGTTAGGGTTAGGTGTTTAGGGGTAGGGTAGGGTGCATCAGGGTTAGGGTTAGGTGTTTAGGGGTAGGGTAGGGTGCATCAGGGTTAGGGTCCAGGGTCAGAGTTGTGATTAGATTCAGGGCTAGGGGGTTAGAGTTATGGGTTAGGGTAGCATTTGGGGTAGGGTTAAGTGAGGGTCAGGGTTTAGGAGTAGGGTGGGGTGTGTTAGGTTTAGATTTTAGGGGTGGGGTGGGAGATTAGGGTTGCTGTATTAGAGTTACGATTAGGCTTTAGGGGTAGAGTGGGGTGCATTGGAGTTAGGATTTGGGATATGGATGGGGTCTGTTTGTAGTTAGGGTTGGGGCTTTGGTCTGTTTGTTGTGGGCAGTGTGGGGTTTAGTGGTTTTGGTTAGCTCAAACAGTAGGGGTTAGCTCTGTTTATTGTGATTAGGGTAGGGTGTGGTTGCGGTTTGAGAGGTTTATCAAGCTGGGGTTGGGATTTGTGGTAATTAAGGTCGGGGCAGTTTTGTTTTTTGATGTTGGATTTCCCCCATTTTAGATCTGATTTAAGCCCTTTGGTAACTGAGTTTGTAGGGTTGTTATCCAGTGTTTTTCCCTCCTCTTCCTTTGTGAGGTTGTCCAGTTCATGTTGGTCTCCAACCCCATAAATTCCAGGGATTCAAGACCATGCTCCATGAAGTGTCGGGAGGTAGGTTTGTATACATCCTTTGTTCTAATAGCACTGAGGTGCCCTGTGAGCCTCATCCTTAGACTATTCCCTGTTTCACCTACATACAAGCTGTGGCATTGTTTGCATCGAATTGCATATATAGCATTGTGCTGTTCACATGTAATTCTTTGTTTAATTAGGGCTGCTTTTCCTGTGTGTCTATTTTGTATCATTTTGCGGATTATTAGGTATTTACACGTCCCACATTTTGGGTTTGTGCAGTTCTGGGTTGTCTGTTTTCTTAACCTACTCCGAACCAGCATACCTCGAAGGTTTTGACTTCTTCTGTATGCTGACGTTATGTTGTATCGGCTAAGTGTGTCAACATCCTCTTTTAGTTTCCCAAATTGGGTTTTAATCACTCCGTGCATTAGTTTGGTCGTTGTATCGTATGTCGTTATCAGTGGTAGTCTTGCTACTTCTCTGTTTGGCCGTGGGCTATTCAGTCCCTTCAGGAAATCAGACTTAAGGTGCCTGAGGAACCTTTTAGTGTAACCTCTCTGTCTCAGTGCAGTAAATAGGGTTGTGGTGGCTTCCCTAAAGTCCTCTCCGTTTGTGCATATGCGGTGAAAACGTATCAGTTGTGACTTCACCAGCCCCCGAAAGGTATGTTTTGGATGGTGGCTGTTTATGTGGAGGAGAGTGTGTGTGTCTGTTTCTTTAAAGAATACCTTTGTTGCTAGCTTTTGGCTGTTATTCTCCTGTTGTAATTTAAATACTGTGGTGTCCAGGAAATTCACACTTTCTCTATGTGTTGTAACTTTAAGTTTAATAGATCGGTGGTGACTGTTGAGAATACCTACAAATTCTTGCAATTCTGTTTCTGTGTGAGTCCAGACTCCCCATATGTCATCCAGGTATCTGTAATAACACATCGGGAGCTCGGAACACTTTTCAAAGACTGTGTTTTCCCAGTCTGCCATGTATATGTTTGCGTAGGCCGGGGCAAATTTCTTGCCCATAGCCGTGCCCTTAATCTGTAGGTAGAATTGCTCCTGGAATTCAAAGTCATTTTTTGTTAGTCCCAGGTGTAATAGCTGGATTATGGCTGCATCTGGTCTGTGGGGTTGGGGAAACTTTCTAAGGATATTTTCCACTGCCTGTATGCCTCTGTCTGTTTCTATGTTTGTGTATAGGCTTTCAATGTCCATGGTAAAGTGTATTGCGTTAGGGTTAGGGTTAGGGTTAGGGTTAGAGTTAGGGTTAGGTTTTAAACTGGTGGACAGAGGGGGGAAACGCCCTCCCTATGTTGTCTGCCTCTTGGTTCTGGCCCGCACCTCAGACTGTTGCTGTTGTCCAAATGAATGCACCTTGTGCTTTAGCTTTAGGCACCATCCAGAGTTCCCGCTTGGCTACTACTGAATGTGTCTCGTCCTCCAGCCTTAAGTACCATCCATCGTTCCTTCTTGGAACACTCCGACCGGTTTCGCCGTCTTGCGGCTCCTCAGGGAGTTAGGGTTATGGTTCGGCTTAGGGTTAGGTTTAACATGGTGTGCAGAGGAGGGAAACGCCCTCCCTATGTTGTCTGCCTCTTGGTTCTGGCCCGCAACTCAGACTATTGCTGTTGTCCAAATGAATGCACCTTGTGCTTTAGCGCTGCATTAGGGTTAGGGTAAGGGTTAGGGTTAGGGTTAGGGTTACGCTGCATTAGGATTAGGGTTAGGGTTAGAGTTAGGGTTAGGGTTAGGGTTACGCTGCATTAGGGTTAGGGTTACGGTTAGGGTTAGGGTTACACTGCATTAGGGTTAGGGTTAGAGTTAGGGTTAGGGTTAGGGTTAGGATTAGGATTAGGGTTAGGGTTAGGGTTAGGGTTACGCTGCATTAGGGTTAGGGTTAGGGTTAGGGTTAGGGTTAGGGTTAGTGTTAGGGTTAGGGCTATGGTTAGGGTTAGGGTTAGGGTTGCATTAGGGTTAGAGTTAGGGTTAGGGTTAGGTTGTATGGTGTGGGCAGGAGGGTCGTTACACCCTCTTGTGTTCGTATTCTCACTCAACTCTTGAGCTTCTTGTCACTGAAACCTTCCACTTTTGGTTGGCCCACACTTTACCTTACCACCTGGCTTCTTTTTCTTGCCGATCTCTTCTTAGTAATTTCTTGATCCGTAATCCTTTGATCCCCCTCTGGGGTTATAATCAGTTCCTGGGTTTTGCCAATTTATGGTCTCTATGTAGTATTTATTGGTGTTGGAACCCTACCCTTTATTTTAAGCAGTGTTAGGGTTATGTTGTATTGAGGTTGGTGGGTTCAGGTTAGGGTTAGGGTTGCTGCACTGGGGTTAGTGTTGGGGTTAGGTGAGGGTCAGGGTCGCAGTTAGGTTCAGGGCTATATTGGGGTTAGGTTGGGGTGCATCAGGGTTAGGGTTAGGTGTTTAGGGGTGGGGTGGGGTTAGGGTTAAGTTTTAGGGGTAGGGTTGGGTGCATCAGGGTTAGGGTTAGGTGTTTAGGGGTAGGGTAGGGTGCATCAGGGTTAGGGTTAGGTGTTTAGGGGTAGGGTAGGGTGCATCAGGGTTAGGGTCCAGGGTCAGAGTTGTGATTAGATTCAGGGCTAGGGGGTTAGAGTTATGGGTTAGGGTTGCATTTGGGGTAGGGTTAAGTGAGGTTCAGGGTTTAGGAGTAGGGTGGGGTGTGTTAGTTTTAGATTTTAGGGGTGGGGTGGGAGATTAGGGTTGCTGTATTAGAGTTACGATTAGGCTTTAGGGGTAGAGTGGGGTGCATTGGAGTTAGGATTTGGGATATGGATGGGGTCTGTTTGTAGTTAGGGTTGGGGCTTTGGTCTGTTTGTTGTGGGCAGTGTGGGGCTTAGTGGTTTTGGTTAGCTCAAACAGTAGGGGTTAGCTCCGTTTATTGTGATTAGGGTAGGGTGTGGTTGCGATTTGAGAGGTTTATCAAGCTGGGGTTGGGATTTGTGGTAATTAAGGTCGGGGCAGTTTTGTTTTTTGATGTTGGATTTCCCCCATTTTAGATCTGATTTAAGCCCTTTGGTAACTGAGTTTGTAGGGTTGTTATCCAGTGTTTTTCCCTCCTCTTCCTTTGTGAGGTTGTCCAGTTCATGTTGGTCTCCAACCCCATAAATTCCAGGGATTCAAGACCATGCTCCATGAAGTGTCGGGAGGTAGGTTTGTATACATCCTTTGTTCTAATAGCACTGAGGTGCCCTGTGAGCCTCATCCTTAGACTATTCCCTGTTTCTCCTACATACAAGATGTGGCATTGTTTGCATCGAATTGCATATACAGCATTGTGCTGTTCACATGTAATTCTTTGTTTAATTAGGGCTGCTTTTCCTATGTGTCTATTTTGTATCATTTTGCGGATTATTAGGTATTTACACGTCCCACATTTTGGGTTTGTGCAGTTCTGGGTTGTCTGTTTTCTTATCCTACTCCGAACCAGCATACCTCGAAGGTTTCGACTTCTTCTGTATGCTGACGTTATGTTGTATCGGCTAAGTGTGTCAACATCCTCTTTTAGTTTCCCAAATTGGGTTTTAATCACTCCGTGCATTAGTTTGGTCATTGTATCGTATGTCGTTATCGTGCGTCTTGCTACTTCTCTGTTTGGCCGTGGGCTATTCAGTCCCTTCAGGAAATCAGACTTAAGGTGCCTGAGGAACCTTTTAGTGTAACCTCTCTGTCTCAGTGCAGTAAATAGGGTTGTGGTGGCTTCCCTAAAGTCCTCTCCGTTTGTGCATATGAAAACGTGTCAGTTGTGACTTCACCAGCCCCCGAAAGGTATGTTTTGGATGGTGGCTGTTTATGTGCAGGAGTGTGTGTGTGTCTGTTTCTTTAAAGAATACCTTTGTTGCTAGCTTTTGGCTGTTATTCTCCTGTTGTAATTTAAATACTGTGGTGTCCAGGAAATCCACACTTTCTCTATGTGTTGTAACTTTAAGTTTAATAGATTGGTGGTGACTGTTGAGAATACCTACAAATTCTTGCAATTCTGTTTCTGTGTGAGTCCAGACTCCCCATATGTCATCCAGGTATCTGTAATAACACATCGGGAGCTTGGAACACTTTTCAAAGACTGTGTTTTCCCAGTCTGCCATGTATATGTTTGCGTAGGCCGGGGCAAATTTCTTGCCCATAGCCGTGCCCTTAATCTGTAGGTAGAATTGCTCCTGGAATTCAAAGTCATTTTTTGTTAGTCCTAGGTGTAATAGCTGGATTATGGCTGCATCTGGTCTGTGGGGTTGGGGGAACTTTCTAAGGATATTTTCCACTGCCTGTATGCCTCTGTCTGTTTCTATGTTTGTGTATAGGCTTTCAATGTCCATGGTAAAGTGTATTGAGTTAGGGTTAGGGTTAGGCTTAGGGTTAGAGTTAGGGTTAGGTTTCAAAATGGTGGACAGAGGGGGGAAACGCCCTCCCGATGTTGTCTGCCTCTTGGTTCTGGCCCGCACCTCAGACTGTTGCTGTTGTCCAAATGAATGCACCTTGTGCTTTAGCTTTAGGCACCATCCAGAGTTCCTGCTTGGCTACTACTGAATGTGTCTCGTCCTCCAGCTTTACGTACCATCCATCGTTCCTTCTTGGAACACTCCGACCGGTTTCGCCGCCCTTGCGGCTCCTCAGGGAGCTACAAACAAACAGACAAAGTCCTTCGTGCGTCACTTGCAAAGGTTAGGTTTTAAAATGGTGGGCAGAGGGGGGAAACGCCCTCCCTATGTTGTCTGCCTCTTGGTTCTGGCCCGCACCTCAGACTGTTGCTGTTGTCCAAATGAATGCACCTTGTGCTTTAGCTTTAGGCACCATCCAGAGTTCCTGCTTGGCTACTACTGAATGTGTCTCGTCCTCCAGCCTTAAGTACCATCCATCGTTCCTTCTTGGAACACTCCGACCGGTTTCGCCGTCTTGCGGCTCCTCAGGGAGTTAGGGTTATGGTTAGGGTTAGGGTTAGGTTTAACATGGTGTGCAGAGGAGGGAAACGCCCTCCCTATGTTGTCTGCCTCTTGGTTCTGGCCCGCAACTCAGACTATTGCTGTTGTCCAAATGAATGCACCTTGTGCTTTAGCGCTGCATTAGGGTTAGGGTAAGGGTTAGGGTTAGGGTTAGGGTTACGCTGCATTAGGATTAGGGTTAGGGTTAGAGTTAGGGTTAGGGTTAGGGTTACGCTGCATTAGGGTTAGGGTTACGGTTAGGGTTAGGGTTAGGGTTAGGATTAGGATTAGGGTTAGGGTTAGGGTTAGGGTTACGCTGCATTAGGGTTAGGGTTAGGGTTAGGGTTAGGGTTAGGGTTAGGGTTAGTGTTAGGGTTAGTGTTACGGTTAGGGTTAGGGTTGCATTAGGGTTAGAGTTAGGGTTAGGGTTAGGTTGTATGGTGTGGGCAGGAGGGTCGTTACACCCTCTTGTGTTCGTATTCTCACTCAACTCTTGAGCTTCTTGTCACTGAAACCTTCCACTTTTGGTTGGCCCACACTTTACCTTACCACCTGGCTTCTTTTTCTTGCCGATCTCTTCTTAGTAATTTCTTGATCCGTAATCCTTTGATCCCCCTCTGGGGTTATAATCAGTTCCTGGGTTTTGCCAATTTATGGTCTCTATGTAGTATTTATTGGTGTTGGAACCCTACCCTTTATTTTAAGCAGTGTTAGGGTTATGTTGTATTGAGGTTGGTGGGTTCAGGTTAGGGTTAGGGTTGCTGCACTGGGGTTAGTGTTGGGGTTAGGTGAGGGTCAGGGTCGCAGTTAGGTTCAGGGCTATATTGGGGTTAGGTTGGGGTGCATCAGGGTTAGGGTTAGGTGTTTAGGGGTGGGGTGGGGTTAGGGTTAAGTTTTAGGGGTAGGGTTGGGTGCATCAGGGTTAGGGTTAGGTGTTTAGGGGTAGGGTAGGGTGCATCAGGGTTAGGGTTAGGTGTTTAGGGGTAGGGTAGGGTGCATCAGGGTTAGGGTCCAGGGTCAGAGTTGTGATTAGATTCAGGGCTAGGGGGTTAGAGTTATGGGTTAGGGTTGCATTTGGGGTAGGGTTAAGTGAGGTTCAGGGTTTAGGAGTAGGGTGGGGTGTGTTAGTTTTAGATTTTAGGGGTGGGGTGGGAGATTAGGGTTGCTGTATTAGAGTTACGATTAGGCTTTAGGGGTAGAGTGGGGTGCATTGGAGTTAGGATTTGGGATATGGATGGGGTCTGTTTGTAGTTAGGGTTGGGGCTTTGGTCTGTTTGTTGTGGGCAGTGTGGGGCTTAGTGGTTTTGGTTAGCTCAAACAGTAGGGGTTAGCTCCGTTTATTGTGATTAGGGTAGGGTGTGGTTGCGATTTGAGAGGTTTATCAAGCTGGGGTTGGGATTTGTGGTAATTAAGGTCGGGGCAGTTTTGTTTTTTGATGTTGGATTTCCCCCATTTTAGATCTGATTTAAGCCCTTTGGTAACTGAGTTTGTAGGGTTGTTATCCAGTGTTTTTCCCTCCTCTTCCTTTGTGAGGTTGTCCAGTTCATGTTGGTCTCCAACCCCATAAATTCCAGGGATTCAAGACCATGCTCCATGAAGTGTCGGGAGGTAGGTTTGTATACATCCTTTGTTCTAATAGCACTGAGGTGCCCTGTGAGCCTCATCCTTAGACTATTCCCTGTTTCTCCTACATACAAGATGTGGCATTGTTTGCATCGAATTGCATATACAGCATTGTGCTGTTCACATGTAATTCTTTGTTTAATTCGGGCTGCTTTTCCTATGTGTCTATTTTGTATCATTTTGCGGATTATTAGGTATTTACACGTCCCACATTTTGGGTTTGTGCAGTTCTGGGTTGTCTGTTTTCTTATCCTACTCCGAACCAGCATACCTCGAAGGTTTTGACTTCTTCTGTATGCTGACGTTATGTTGTATCGGCTAAGTGTGTCAACATCCTCTTTTAGTTTCCCAAATTGGGTTTTAATCACTCCGTGCATTAGTTTGGTCATTGTATCGTATGTCGTTATCGTGCGTCTTGCTACTTCTCTGTTTGGCCGTGGGCTATTCAGTCCCTTCAGGAAATCAGACTTAAGGTGCCTGAGGAACCTTTTAGTGTAACCTCTCTGTCTCAGTGCAGTAAATAGGGTTGTGGTGGCTTCCCTAAAGTCCTCTCCGTTTGTGCATATGAAAACGTGTCAGTTGTGACTTCACCAGCCCCCGAAAGGTATGTTTTGGATGGTGGCTGTTTATGTGCAGGAGTGTGTGTGTGTCTGTTTCTTTAAAGAATACCTTTGTTGCTAGCTTTTGGCTGTTATTCTCCTGTTGTAATTTAAATACTGTGGTGTCCAGGAAATCCACACTTTCTCTATGTGTTGTAACTTTAAGTTTAATAGATTGGTGGTGACTGTTGAGAATACCTACAAATTCTTGCAATTCTGTTTCTGTGTGAGTCCAGACTCCCCATATGTCATCCAGGTATCTGTAATAACACATCGGGAGCTTGGAACACTTTTCAAAGACTGTGTTTTCCCAGTCTGCCATGTATATGTTTGCGTAGGCCGGGGCAAATTTCTTGCCCATAGCCGTGCCCTTAATCTGTAGGTAGAATTGCTCCTGGAATTCAAAGTCATTTTTTGTTAGTCCTAGGTGTAATAGCTGGATTATGGCTGCATCTGGTCTGTGGGGTTGGGGGAACTTTCTAAGGATATTTTCCACTGCCTGTATGCCTCTGTCTGTTTCTATGTTTGTGTATAGGCTTTCAATGTCCATGGTAAAGTGTATTGAGTTAGGGTTAGGGTTAGGCTTAGGGTTAGAGTTAGGGTTAGGTTTCAAAATGGTGGACAGAGGGGGGAAACGCCCTCCCGATGTTGTCTGCCTCTTGGTTCTGGCCCGCACCTCAGACTGTTGCTGTTGTCCAAATGAATGCACCTTGTGCTTTAGCTTTAGGCACCATCCAGAGTTCCTGCTTGGCTACTACTGAATGTGTCTCGTCCTCCAGCTTTACGTACCATCCATCGTTCCTTCTTGGAACACTCCGACCGGTTTCGCCGCCCTTGCGGCTCCTCAGGGAGCTACAAACAAACAGACAAAGTCCTTCGTGCGTCACTTGCAAAGGTTAGGTTTTAAAATGGTGGGCAGAGGGGGGAAACGCCCTCCCTATGTTGTCTGCCTCTTGGTTCTGGCCCGCACCTCAGACTGTTGCTGTTGTCCAAATGAATGCACCTTGTGCTTTAGCTTTAGGCACCATCCAGAGTTCCTGCTTGGCTACTACTGAATGTGTCTCGTCCTCCAGCCTTAAGTACCATCCATCGTTCCTTCTTGGAACACTCCGACCGGTTTCGCCGTCTTGCGGCTCCTCAGGGAGTTAGGGTTAGGATTAGGGTTAGGGTTAGGGTTAGGGTTAGGGTTAGGGTTACACTGCATTAGTGTTAGGGTTAGGGTTAGGGTTAGGGTTAGGGTTAGGGTTACGCTGCATTAGGGTTAGGGTTAGGTTTAACATGGTGTCCAGAGGGGGGAAACGCCCTCCCTATGTTGTCTGCCTCTTGGTTCTGGCCCGCAACTCAGACTATTGCTGTTGTCCAAATGAATGCACCTTGTGCTTTAGCGCTGCATTAGGGTTAGGGTAAGGGTTAGGATTAGGGTTACGCTGCATTAGGGTTAGGGTTAGGGTTAGGGTTAGGCTTAGTGAATGCATTAGGGTTAGGGTTAGGGTTAGGGTTAGGGTTAGTGTATTAGGGTTAGGGTTAGGGTTAGCGTTAGGGTTAGGGTTAGGGTTACACTGCATTAGTGTTAGGGTTAGGGTTAGGGTTAGGGTTAGGGTTAGGGTTACGCTGCATTAGGGTTAGGGTTAGGGTTATGGTTAGGCTTAGGGTTAGGGTTAGTGTTAGGGTTAGGGTTAGGGTTAGTGCATTAGGGTTAGGGTTAGGGTTAGGGTTAGGGTTAGGGTTAGGGTTGCATTAGGGTTAGAGTTAGGGTTAGGGTTAGGTTGTATGGTGTGGGCAGGAGGGTCGTTACACCCTCTTGTGTTCGTATTCTCACTCAACGCTTGAGCTTCTTGTCACTGAAACCTGCCACTTTTGGTTGGCCCACGCTTTACCTTACCACCTGGCTTCTTTTTCTTGCCGATCTCTTCTTAGTAATTTCTTGATCCGTAATCCTTTGATCCCCCTCTGGGGTTATAATCAGTTCCTCGGTTTTGCCAATTTATGGTCTCTATGTAGTATTTATTGGTGTTGGAACCCTACCCTTTATTTTAAGTAGTGTTAGGATTATGTTGTATTGAGGTTGGTGGGTTCTGGTTAGGGTTAGGGTTGCTGCACTGGGGTTAGTGTTGGGGTTAGGTGAGGGTCAGGGTCGCAGTTAGGTTCAGGGCTATATTGGGGTTAGGTTGGGGTGCATCCGGGTTAGGGTTAGGTGTTTAGGGGTGGGGTGGGGTTAGGGTTAAGTTTTAGGGGTAGGGTTGGGTGCATCAGGGTTAGGGTTAGGTGTTTAGGGGTAGGGTAGGGTGCATCAGGGTTAGGGTTAGGTGTTTAGGGGTAGGGTAGGGTGCATCAGGGTTAGGGTCCAGGGTCAGAGTTGTGATTAGATTCAGGGCTAGCGGGTTAGAGTTATGGGTTAGGGTTGCATTTGGGGTAGGGTTAAGTGAGGGTCAGGGTTTAGGAGTAGGGTGGGGTGTGTTTGGTTTAGATTTTAGGGGTGGGGTGGGAGATTAGGGTTGCTGTATTAGAGTTACGATTAGGCTTTAGGGGTAGAGTGGGGTGCATTGGAGTTAGGATTTGGGATATGGATGGGGTCTGTTTGTAGTTAGGGTTGGGGCTTTGGTCTGTTTGTTGTGGGCAGTGTGGGGTTTCGTGGTTTTGGTTAGCTCAAACAGTAGGGGTTCGCTCTGTTTATTGTGATTAGGGTAGGGTGTGGTTGCGATTTGAGAGGTTTATCAAGCTGGGGTTGGGATTTGTGGTAATTAAGGTCGGGGCAGTTTTGTTTTTTGATGTTGGATTTCCCCCATTTTAGATCTGATTTAAGCCCTTTGGTAACTGAGTTTGTAGGGTTGTTATCCAGTGTTTTTCCCTCCTCTTCCTTTGTGAGGTTGTCCAGTTCATGTTGGTCTCCAACCCCATAAATTCCAGGGATTCAAGACCATGCTCCATGAAGTGTCGGGAGGTAGGTTTGTATACATCCTTTGTTCTAATAGCACTGAGGTGCCCTGTGAGCCTCATCCTTAGACTATTCCCTGTTTCTCCTACATACAAGATGTGGCATTGTTTGCATCGAATTGCATATACAGCATTGTGCTGTTCACATGTAATTCTTTGTTTAATTAGGGCTGCTTTTCCTATGTGTCTATTTTGTATCATTTTGCGGATTATTAGGTATTTACACGTCCCACATTTTGGGTTTGTGCAGTTCTGGGTTGTCTGTTTTCTTATCCTACTCCGAACCAGCATACCTCGAAGGTTTTGACTTCTTCTGTATGCTGATGTTATGTTGTATCGGCTAAGTGTGTCAACATCTTCTTTAGTTTCCCAAATTGGGTTTTAATCACTCCATGCATTAGTTTGGTCGTTGTATCGTATGTCGTTATCAGTGGTAGTCTTGCTACTTCTCTGTTTGGCCGTGGGCTATTCAGTCCCTTCAGGAAATCAGACTTAAGGTGCCTGAGGAACCTTTTAGTGTAACCTCTCTGTCTCAGTGCAGTAAATAAGGTTGTGGTGGCTTCCCTAAAGTCCTCTCCGTTTGTGCATATGCGGTGAAAACGTGTCAGTTGTGACTTCACCAGCCCCCGAAAGGTATGTTTTGGATGGTGGCTGTTTATGTGCAGGAGTGTGTGTGTGTCTGTTTCTTTAAAGCATACCTTTGTTGCTAGCTTTTGGCTGTTATTCTCCTGTTGTAATTTAAATACTGTGGTGTCCAGGAAATCCACACTTTCTTTATGTAATGTAACTTTAAGTTTAATAGATTGGTGGTGACTGTTGAGAATACCTACAAATTCTTGCAATTCTGTTTCTGTGTGAGTCCAGACTCCCCATATGTCATCCAGGTATCTGTAATAACACATCAGGAGCTCGGAACACTTTTCAAAGACTGTGCTTTCCCAGTCTGCCATGTATATGTTTGCGTAGGCCGGGGCAAATTTCTTGCCCATAGCCGTGCCCTTAATCTGTAGGTAGAATTGCTCCTGGAATTCAAAGTCATTTTTTGTTCGTCCCAGGTGTAATAGCTGGATTATGGCTGCATCTGGTCTGTGGGGTTGGGGGAACTTTCTAAGGATATTTTCCACTGCCTGTATGCCTCTGTCTGTTTCTATGTTTGTGTATAGGCTTTCAATGTCCATGGTAAAGTGCATTGCGTTAGGGTTAGGGTTAGGGTTAGGGTTAGAGTTAGGGTTAGGTTTTAAAATGGTGGACAGAGGGGGGAAACGCCCTCCCTATGTTGTCTGCCTCTTGGTTCTGGCCCGCACCTCAGACTGTTGCTGTTGTCCAAATGAATGCACCTTGTGCTTTAGCTTTAGGCACCATCCAGAGTTCCTGCTTGGCTACTACTGAATGTGTCTCGTCCTCCAGCTTTAAGTACCATCCATCGTTCCTTCTTGGAACACTCCGACCGGTTTCGCCGCCCTTGCGGCTCCTCAGGGAGCTACAAACAAACAGACAAAGTCCTTCGTGCGTCACTTGCAAAGGTTAGGTTTTAAAATGGTGGGCAGAGGGGGGAAACGCCCTCCCTATGTTGTCTGCCTCTTGGTTCTGGCGCGCACCTCAGACTGTTGCTGTTGTCCAAATGAATGCACCTTGTGCTTTAGCTTTAGGCACCATCCAGAGTTCCTGCTTGGCTACTACTGAATGTGTCTCGTCCTCCAGCCTTAAGTACCATCCATCGTTCCTTCTTGGAACACTCCGACCGGTTTCGCCGTCTTGCGGCTCCTCAGGGAGTTAGGGTTAGGGTTAGGGTTAGGGTTAGGTTTAACATGGTGTGCAGAGGGGGGAAACGCCCTCCCTATGTTGTCTGCCTCTTGGTTAGGGTTAGGGTTAGGGTTAGGGTTAGGGTTAGGGTTAGGGTTACGCTGCATTAGGGTTAGGGTTAGGGTTAGGGTTAGGGTTAGGGTTAGTGTTAGGGTTAGGGTTACGGTTAGGGTTAGGGTTAGGGTTAGGGTTGCATTAGGGTTAGAGTTAGGGTTAGGGTTAGGGTTAGGTTGTATGGTGTGGGCAGGAGGGTCGTTACACCCTCTTGTGTTCGTATTCTCACTCAACGCTTGAGCTTCTTGTCACTGAAACCTGCCACTTTTGGTTGGCCCACGCTTTACCTTACCACCTGGCTTCTTTTTCTTGCCGATCTCTTCTTAGTAATTTCTTGATCCGTAATCCTTTGATCCCCCTCTGGGGTTATAATCAGTTCCTGGGTTTTGCCAATTTATGGTCTCTATGTAGTATTTATTGGTGTTGGAACCCTACCCTTTATTTTAAGTAGTGTTAGGGTTATGTTGTATTGAGGTTGGTGGGTTCAGGTTAGGGTTAGGGTTGCTGCACTGGGGTTAGTGTTGGGATTAGGTGAGGGTCAGGGTCGCAGTTAGGGTCAGGGCTATATTGGGGTTAGGTTGGGGTGCATCAGGGTTAGGGTTAGGTGTTTAGGGGTGTGGTGGGGTTAGGGTTAAGTTTTAGGGGTAGGGTTGGGTGCATCAGGGTTAGGGTTAGGTGTTTAGGGGTAGGGTAGGGTGCATCAGGGTTAGGATTAGGTGTTTAGGGGTAGGGTAGGGTGCATCAGGGTTAGGGTTCAGGGTCAGAGTTGTGATTAGATTCAGGGCTACGGGGTTAGAGTTATGTGTTAGGGTTGCATTTGGGGTAGGGTTAAGTGAGGGTCAGGGTTTAGGAGTAGGGTGGGGTGTGTTAGTTTTAGATTTTAGGGGTGGGGTGGGAGATTAGGGTTGCTGTATTAGAGTTACGATTAGGCTTTCGGGGTAGAGTGGGGTGCATTGGAGTTGGGATTTGGGATATGGATGGGGTCTGTTTGTAGTTAGGGTTGGAGTTTAGTGGTTTTGGTTAGCTCAAACAGTAGGGGTTAGCTCTGTTTATTGTGATTAGGGTAGGGTGTGGTTGCGGTTTGAGAGGTTTATCAAGCTGGGGTTGGGATTTGTGGTAATTAAGGTCGGGGCAGTTTTGTTTTTTGATGTTGGATTTCCCCCATTTTAGATCTGATTTAAGCCCTTTGGTAACTGAGTTTGTAGGGTTGTTATCCAGTGTTTTTCCCTCCTCTTCCTTTGTGAGGTTGTCCAGTTCATGTTGGTCTCCAACCCCATAAATTCCAGGGATTCAAGACCATGCTCCATGAAGTGTCGGGAGGTAGGTTTGTATACATCCTTTGTTCTAATAGCACTGAGGTGCCCTGTGAGCCTCATCCTTAGACTATTCCCTGTTTCTCCTACATACAAGATGTGGCATTGTTTGCATCGAATTGCATATACAGCATTGTGCTGTTCACATGTAATTCTTTGTTTAATTAGGGCTGCTTTTCCTGTGTGTCTATTTTGTATCATTTTGCGGATTATTAGATATTTACACGTCCCACATTTTGGGTTTGTGCAGTTCTGGGTTGTCTGTTTTCTTATCCTACTCCGAACCAGCATACCTCGAAGCTTTTGACTTCTTCTGTATGCTGACGTTATGTTGTATTGGCTAAGTGTGTCAACATCCTCTTTTAGTTTCCCAAATTGGGTTTTAATCACTCCATGCATTAGTTTGGTCGTTGTACCGTATGTCGTTATCAGTGGTAGTCTTGCTACTTCTCTGTTTGGCCGTGGGCTATTCAGTCCCTTCAGGAAATCAGACTTAAGGTGCCTGAGGAACCTTTTAGTGTAACCTCTCTGTCTCAGTGCAGTAAATAGGGTTGTGGTGGCTTCCCTAAAGTCCTCTCCGTTTGTGCATATGCGGTGAAAACGTGTCAGTTGTGACTTCACCAGCCCCCGAAAGGTATGTTTTGGATGGTGGCTGTTTATGTGCAGGAGTGTGTGTGTGTCTGTTTCTTTAAAGAATACCTTTGTTGCTAGCTTTTGGCTGTTATTCTCCTGTTGTAATTTAAATACTGTGGTGTCCAGGAAATCCACACTTTCTCTATGTGTTGTAACTTTAAGTTTAATAGATTGGTGGTGACTGTTGAGAATACCTACAAATTCTTGCAATTCTGTTTTTGTGTGAGTCCAGACTCCCCATATGTCATCCAGGTATCTGTAATAACACATCGGGAGCTCGGAACACTTTTCAAAGACTGTGTTTTCCCAGTCTGCCATGTATATGTTTGCGTAGGCCGGGGCAAATTTCTTGCCCATAGCCGTGCCCTTAATCTGTAGGTAGAATTGCTCCTGGAATTCAAAGTCATTTTTTGTTATTCCTAGGTGTAATAGCTGGATTATGGCTGCATCTGGTCTGTGGGGTTGGGGGAACTTTCTAAGGATATTTTCCACTGCCTGTATGCCTCTGTCTGTTTCTATGTTTGTGTATAGGCTTTCAATGTCCATGGTAAAGTGTATTGCGTTAGGGTTAGGGTTAGGGTTAGGGTTAGAGTTAGGGTTAGGTTTCAAAATGGTGGACAGAGGGGGGAAACGCCCTCCCTATGTTGTCTGCCTCTTGGTTCTGGCCCGCACCTCAGACTGTTGCTGTTGTCCAAATGAATGCACCTTGTGCTTTAGCTTTAGGCACCATCCAGAGTTCCTGCTTGGCTACTACTGAATGTGTCTCGTCCTCCAGCTTTAAGTACCATCCATCGTTCCTTCTTGGAACACTCCGACCGGTTTCGCCGTCTTGCGGCTCCTCAGGGAGTTAGGGTTAGGGTTAGGGTTAGGGTTTGGTTTAACATGGTGTGCAGAGGGGGAAACGCCCTCCCTATGTTGTCTGCCTCTTGGTTAGGGTTACGGTTAGGGTTAGGGTTAGGGTTACGCTGCATTAGGGTTAGGGTTAGGGTTAGAGTTAGGGTTAGGGTTAGGTTTAGGCTTAGGGTTAGGGTTAGTGTTAGGGTTAGGGTTAGTTTGTATGGTGTGGGCAGGAGGGTCGTTTCACCCTCTTGTGTTCGTATTCTCACTCAACGCTTGAGCTTCTTGTCACTGAAACCTGCCACTTTTGGTTGGCCCACGCTTTACCTTACCACCTGGCTTCTTTTTCTTGCCGATCTCTTCTTAGTAATTTCTTGATCCGTAATCCTTTGATCCCCCTCTGGGGTTGTAATCAGTTCCTGGGTTTTGCCAATTTATGGTCTCGATGTAGTATTAATTGGTGTTGGAACCCTACCCTTTATTTTATGTAGTGTTAGGGTTATGTTGTATTGAGGTTGGTGGGTTCAGGTTAGGGTTAGGGTTGCTGCACTGGGGTTAGTGTTGGGATTAGGTGAGGGTCAGGGTCGCAGTTAGGTTCAGGGCTATATTGGGGTTAGGTTTTGGTGCATCAGGGTTAGGGTTAGGTGTTTAGGGGTGGGGTGGGGTTAGGGATAAGTTTTAGGGGTAGGGTTGGGTGCATCAGGGTTAGGGTTAGGTGTTTAGGGGTAGGGTAGGGTGCATCAGGGTTAGGGTCCAGCGTCAGAGTTGTGATTAGATTCAGGGTTACGGGGTTAGAGTTATGGGTTAGGGTTGCATTTGGGGTAGGGTTAAGTGAGGGTCAGGGTTTAGGAGTAGGGTGGGGTGTGTTAGTTTTAGATTTTAGGGGTGGGGTGGGAGATTAGGGTTGCTGTATTAGAGTTACGATTAGGCTTTAGGGGTAGAGTGGGGTGCATTGGAGTTAGGATTTGGGATATGGATGGGGTCTGTTTGTAGTTAGGGTTGGGGCTTTGGTCTGTTTGTTGTGGGCAGTGTGGGGTTTAGTGGTTTTGGTTAGCTCAAACAGTAGGGGTTAGCTCTGTTTATTGTGATTAGGGTAGGGTGTGGTTGCGGTTTGAGAGGTTTATCAAGCTGGGGTTGGGATTTGTGGTAATTAAGGTCGGGGCAGTTTTGTTTTTTGATGTTGGATTTCCCCCATTTTAGATCTGATTTAAGCCCTTTGGTAACTGAGTTTGTCGGGTTGTTATCCAGTGTTTTTCCCTCCTCTTCCTTTGTGAGGTTGTCCAGTTCATGTTGGTCTCCAACCCCATAAATTCCAGGGATTCAAGACCATGCTCCATGAAGTGTCGGGAGGTAGGTTTGTATACATCCTTTGTTCTAATAGCACTGAGGTGCCCTGTGAGCCTCATCCTTAGAGTATTCCCTGTTTCTCCTACATACAAGATGTGGCATTGTTTGCATCGAATTGCATATACAGCATTGTGCTGTTCACATGTAATTCTTTGTTTAATTAGGGCTGCTTTTCCTGTGTGTCTATTTTGTATCATTTTGCGGATTATTAGGTATTTACTCGTCCCACATTTTGGGTTTGTGCAGTTCTGGGTTGTCTTTTTTCTTATCCTACTCCGAACCAGCATACCTCGAAGGTTTTGACTTCTTCTGTATGCTGATGTTATGTTGTATCGGCTAAGTGTGTCAACATCTTCTTTAGTTTCCCAAATTGGGTTTTAATCACTCCATGCATTAGTTTGGTCGTTGTATCGTATGTCGTTATCAGTGGTAGTCTTGCTACTTCTCTGTTTGGCCGTGGGCTATTCAGTCCCTTCAGGAAATCAGACTTAAGGTGCCTGAGGAACCTTTTAGTGTAACCTCTCTGTCTCAGTGCAGTAAATAAGGTTGTGGTGGCTTCCCTAAAGTCCTCTCCGTTTGTGCATATGCGGTGAAAACGTGTCAGTTGTGACTTCACCAGCCCCCGAAAGGTATGTTTTGGATGGTGGCTGTTTATGTGCAGGAGTGTGTGTGTGTCTGTTTCTTTAAAGAATACCTTTGTTGCTAGCTTGTGGCTGTTATTCTCCTGTTGTAATTTAAATACTGTGGTGTCCAGGAAATCCACACTTTCTCTATGTGTTGTAACTTTAAGTTTAATAGATTGGTGGTGACTGTTGAGAATACCTACAAATTCTTGCAATTCTGTTTCTGTGTGAGTCCAGACTCCCCATATGTCATCCAGGTATCTGTAATAACACAATTCAAATACTGTGTTTTCCCAGTCTGCCATGTATATGTTTGCGTAGGCCGGGGCAAATTTCTTGCCCATAGCCGTGCCCTTAATCTGTAGGTAGAATTGCTCCTGGAATTCAAAGTCATTTTTTGTTAGTCCTAGGTGTAATAGCTGGATTATGGCTGCATCTGGTCTGTGGGGTTGGGGGAACTTTCTAAGGATATTTTCCACTGCCTGTATGCCTCTGTCTGTTTCTATGTTTGTGTATAGGCTTTCAATGTCCATGGTAAAGTGTATTGCGTTAGGGTTAGGGTTAGGGTTAGGGTTAGAGTTAGGGTTAGGTTTTAAAATGGTGGACAGAGGGGGGAAACGCCCTCCCTATGTTGTCTGCCTCTTGGTTCTGGCCCGCACCTCAGACTGTTGCTGTTGTCCAAATGAATGCACCTTGTGCTTTAGCTTTAGGCACCATCCAGAGTTCCTGCTTGGCTACTATTGAATGTGTCTCGTCCTCCAGCTTTAAGTACCATCCATCGTTCCTTCTTGGAACACTCCGACCGGTTTCGCCGCCCTTGCGGCTCCTCAGGGAGCTACAAACAAACAGACAAAGTCCTTCGTGCGTCACTTGCAAAGGTTAGGTTTTAAAATGGTGGGCAGAGGGGGGAAACGCCCTCCCTATGTTGTCTGCCTCTTGGTTCTGGCGCGCACCTCAGACTGTTGCTGTTGTCCAAATGAATGCACCTTGTGCTTTAGCTTTAGGCACCATCCAGAGTTCCTGCTTGGCTACTACTGAATGTGTCTCGTCCTCCAGCCTTAAGTACCATCCATCGTTCCTTCTTGGAACACTCCGACCGGTTTCGCCGTCTTGCGGCTCCTCAGGGAGTTAGGGTTAGGGTTAGGGTTAGGGTTAGGTTTAACATGGTGTGCAGAGGGGGGAAACGCCCTCCCTATGTTGTCTGCCTCTTGGTTAGGGTTAGGGTTACGGTTAGGGTAAGGGTTAGGGTTCGGGTTACGCTGCATTAGGGTTAGGGTTAGGGTTAGAGTTAGGGTTAGGGTTAGGTTTAGGGTTAGGGTTAGGGTTACGCTGCATTAGGATTAGGGTTAGGGTTAGGGTTGCACTGCATTAGGGTTAGGGTTAGGGTTAGGGTTAGGGTTAGGGTTAGGATTAGGGTTAGGGTTAGGGTTAGGGTTAGGGTTACGCTGCATTAGGGTTAGGGTTAGGGTTAGGGTTAGGGTTAGTGTTAGGGTTAGGGTTATGGTTAGGGTTAGGGTTAGGGTTGCATTAGGGTTAGAGTTAGGGTTAGGGTTAGGGTTAGGTTGTATGGTGTGGGCAGGAGGGTCGTTACACCCTCTTGTGTTCGTATTCTCACTCAACGCTTGAGCTTCTTGTCACTGAAACCTGCCACTTTTGGTTGGCCCACGCTTTACCTTACCACCTGGCTTCTTTTTCTTGCCGATCTCTTCTTAGTAATTTCTTGATCCGTAATCCTTTGATCCCCCTCTGGGGTTATAATCAGTTCCTGGGTTTTGCCAATTTATGGTCTCTATGTAGTATTTATTGGTGTTGGAACCATACCCTTTATTTTAAGTAGTGTTAGGGTTATGTTGTATTGAGGTTGGTAGGTTCAGGTTAGGGTTAGGGTTGCTGCACTGGGGTTAGTGTTGGGATTAGGTGAGGGTCAGGGTCGCAGTTAGGTTCAGGGCTATATTGGGGTTAGGTTGGGGTGCATCAGGGTTAGGGTTAGGTGTTTAGGGGTGGGGTCGGGTTAGGGTTAAGTTTTAGGGGTAGGGTTGGGTGCATCAGGGTTAGGGTTAGGTGTTTAGGGGTAGGGTAGGGTGCATCAGGGTTAGGGTCCAGGGTCAGCGTTGTGATTAGATTCAGGGCTACGGGGTTAGAGTTATGGGTTAGGGTTGCATTTGGGGTAGGGTTAAGTGAGGGTCAGGGTTTAGGAGTAGGGTGGGGTGTGTTAGTTTTAGATTTTAGGGGTGGGGTGGAAGATTAGGGTTGCTGTATTAGAATTACGATTAGGCTTTAGGGGTAGAGTGGAGTGCATTGGAGTTAGGATTTGGGATATGGATGGGGTCTGTTTGTAGTTAGGGTTGGGGCTTTGGTCTGTTTGTTGTGGGCAGTGTGGGGTTTAGTGGTTTTGGTTAGCTCAAACAGTAGGGGTTAGCTCTGTTTATTGTGATTAGGGTAGGGTGTGGTTGCGGTTTGAGAGGTTTATCAAGCTGGGGTTGGGATTTGTGGTAATTAAGGTCGGGGCAGTTTTGTTTTTTGATGTTGGATTTCCCCCATTTTAGATCTGATTTAAGCCCTTTGGTAACTGAGTTTGTAGGGTTGTTATCCAGTGTTTTTCCCTCCTCTTCCTTTGTGAGGTTGTCCAGTTCATGTTGGTCTCCAACCCCATAAATTCCAGGGATTCAAGACCATGCTCCATGAAGTGTCGGGAGGTAGGTTTGTATACATCCTTTGTTCTAATAGCACTGAGGTGCCCTGTGAGCCTCATCCTTAGAGTATTCCCTGTTTCTCCGACATACAAGATGTGGCATTGTTTGCATCGAATTGTATATACAGCATTGTGCTGTTCACATGTAATTCTTTGTTTAATTAGGGCTGCTTTTCCTGTGTGTCTATTTTGTATCATTTTGCGGATTATTAGGTATTTACACGTCCCACATTTTGGGTTTGTGCAGTTCTGGGTTGTCTTTTTTCTTATCCTACTCCGAACCAGCATACCTCGAAGGTTTTGACTTCTTCTGTATGCTGATGTTATGTTGTATCGGCTAAGTGTGTCAACATCTTCTTTAGTTTCCCAAATTGGGTTTTAATCACTCCATGCATTAGTTTGGTCGTTGTATCGTATGTCGTTATCAGTGGTAGTCTTGCTACTTCTCTGTTTGGCCGTGGGCTATTCAGTCCCTTCAGGAAATCAGACTTAAGGTGCCTGAGGAACCTTTTAGTGTAACCTCTCTGTCTCAGTGCAGTAAATAAGGTTGTGGTGGCTTCCCTAAAGTCCTCTCCGTTTGTGCATATGCGGTGAAAACGTGTCAGTTGTGACTTCACCAGCCCCCGAAAGGTATGTTTTGGATGGTGGCTGTTTATGTGCAGGAGTGTGTGTGTGTCTGTTTCTTTAAAGAATACCTTTGTTGCTAGCTTGTGGCTGTTATTCTCCTGTTGTAATTTAAATACTGTGGTGTCCAGTTAATCCACACTTTCTCTATGTGTTGTAACTTTAAGTTTAATAGATTGGTGGTGACTGTTGAGAATACCTACAAATTCTTGCAATTCTGTTTCTGTGTGAGTCCAGACTCCCCATATGTCATCCAGGTACCTGTAATAACACATCAGGAGCTCGGAACACTTTTCAAATACTCTGTTTTCCCAGTCTGCCATGTATATGTTTGCGTAGGCCGGGGCAAATTTCTTGCCCATAGCCGTGCCCTTAATCTGTAGGTAGAATTGCTCCTGGAATTCAAAGTCATTTTTTGTTAGTCCTAGGTGTAATAGCTGGATTATGGCTGCATCTGGTCTGTGGGGTTGGGGGAACTTTCTAAGGATATTTTCCACTGCCTGTATGCCTCTGTCTGTTTCTATGTTTGTGTATAGGCTTTCAATGTCCATGGTAAAGTGTATTGCGTTAGGGTTAGGGTTAGGGTTAGGGTTAGAGTTAGGGTTAGGTTTTAAAATGGTGGACAGAGGGGGGAAACGCCCTCCCTATGTTGTCTGCCTCTTGGTTCTGGCCCGCACCTCAGACTGTTGCTGTTGTCCAAATGAATGCACCTTGTGCTTTAGCTTTAGGCACCATCCAGAGTTCCTGCTTGGCTGCTACTGAATGTGTCTCGTCCTCCAGCTTTAAGTACCATCCATCGTTCCTTCTTGGAACACTCCGACCGGTTTCGCCGCCCTTGCGGCTCCTCAGGGAGCTACAAACAAACAGACAATGTCCTTCGTGCGTCACTTGCAAAGGTTAGGTTTTAAAATGGTGGGCAGAGGGGGGAAACGCCCTCCCTATGTTGTCTGCCTCTTGGTTCTGGCGCGCACCTCAGACTGTTGCTGTTGTCCAAATGAATGCACCTTGTGCTTTAGCTTTAGGCACCATCCAGAGTTCCTGCTTGGCTACTACTGAATGTGTCTCGTCCTCCAGCCTTAAGTACCATCCATCGTTCCTTCTTGGAACACTCCGACCGGTTTCGCCGTCTTGCGGCTCCTCAGGGAGTTAGGGTTAGGGTTAGGGTTAGGGTTAGGTTTAACATGGTGTGCAGAGGGGGGAAACGCCCTCCCTATGTTGTCTGCCTCTTGGTTAGGGTTAGGGTTAGGGTTAGGGTTAGGGTTAGGGTTAGGGTTAGGGTTAGGGTTACGCTGCATTAGGGTTAGGGTTAGGGTTAGAGTTAGGGTTAGGGTTAGGTTAAGGTTAGGATTAGGATTACGCTGCATTAGGGTTAGGGTTAGGGTTAGGGTTAGGGTTACACTGCATTAGGGTTAGGGTTAGGGTTAGGGTTAGGGTTAGGGTTAGGGTTAGGGTTAGGGTTACGCTGCATTAGGGTTAGGGTTAGGGTTAGGGTTAGGGTTAGGGTTAGTGTTAGGGTTAGGGTTATGGTTAGGGTTAGGGTTAGGGTTGCATTAGGGTTAGAGTTAGGGTTAGGGTTAGGGTTAGGTTGTATGGTGTGGGCAGGAGGGTCGTTACACCCTCTTGTGTTCGTATTCTCACTCAACGCTTGAGCTTCTTGTCACTGAAACCCGCCACTTTTGGTTGGCGCACGCTTTACCTTACCACCTGGCTTCTTTTTCTTGCCGATCTCTTCTTAGTAATTTCTTGATCCGTAATCCTTTGATCCCCCTCTGGGGTTATAATCAGTTCCTGGGTTTTGCCAATTTATGGTCTCTATGTAGTATTTATTGGTGTTGGAACCCTACCCTTTATTTTAAGTAGTGTTAGGGTTATGTTGTATTGAGGTTGGTAGGTTCAGGTTAGGGTTAGGGTTGCTGCACTGGGGTTAGTGTTGGGATTAGGTGAGGGTCAGGGTCGCAGTTAGGTTCAGGGCTATATTGGGGTTAGGTTGGGGTGCATCAGGGTTAGGGTTAGGTGTTTAGGGGTGGGGTGGGGTTAGGGTTAAGTTTTAGGGGTAGGGTTGGGTGCATCAGGGTTAGGGTTAGGTGTTTAGGGGTAGGGTAGGGTGCATCAGGGTTAGGGTCCAGGGTCAGCGTTGTGATTAGATTCAGGGCTACGGGGTTAGAGTTATGGGTTAGGGTTGCATTTGGGGTAGGGTTAAGTGAGGGTCAGGGTTTAGGAGTAGGGTGGGGTGTGTTAGTTTTAGATTTTAGGGGTGGGGTGGGAGATTAGGGTTGCTGTATTAGAGTTACGATTAGGCTTTAGGGGTAGAGTGGAGTGCATTGGAGTTAGGATTTAGGATATGGATGGGGTCTGTTTGTAGTTAGGGTTGGGGCTTTGGTCTGTTTGTTGTGGGCAGTGTGGGGTTTAGTGGTTTTGGTTAGCTCAAACAGTAGGGGTTAGCTCTGTTTATTGTGATTAGGGTAGGGTGTGGTTGCGGTTTGAGAGGTTTATCAAGCTGGGGTTGGGATTTGTGGTAATTAAGGTCGGGGCAGTTTTGTTTTTTGATGTTGGATTTCCCCCATTTTAGATCTGATTTAAGCCCTTTGGTAACTGAGTTTGTAGGGTTGTTATCCAGTGTTTTTCCCTCCTCTTCCTTTGTGAGGTTGTCCAGTTCATGTTGGTCTCCAACCCCATAAATTCCAGGGATTCAAGACCATGCTCCATGAAGTGTCGGGAGGTAGGTTTGTATACATCCTTTGTTCTAATAGCACTGATGTGCCCTGTGAGCCTCATCCTTAGACTATTGCCTGTTTCTCCTACATACAAGATGTGGCATTGTTTGCATCGAATTGCATATACAGCATTGTGCTGTTCACATGTAATTCTTTGTTTAATTAGGGCTGCTTTTCCTGTGTGTCTATTTTGTATCATTTTGCGGATTATTAGGTATTTACACGTCCCACATTTTGGGTTTGTGCAGTTCTGGGTTGTCTTTTTTCTTATCCTACTCCGAACCAGCATACCTCGAAGGTTTTGACTTCTTCTGTATGCTGATGTTATGTTGTATCGGCTAAGTGTGTCAACATCTTCTTTAGTTTCCCAAATTGGGTTTTAATCACTCCATGCATTAGTTTGGTCGTTGTATCGTATGTCGTTATCAGTGGTAGTCTTGCTACTTCTCTGTTTGGCCGTGGGCTATTCAGTCCCTTCAGGAAATCAGACTTAAGGTGCCTGAGGAACCTTTTAGTGTAACCTCTCTGTCTCAGTGCAGTAAATAAGGTTGTGGTGGCTTCCCTAAAGTCCTCTCCGTTTGTGCATATGCGGTGAAAACGTGTCAGTTGTGACTTCACCAGCCCCCGAAAGGTATGTTTTGGATGGTGGCTGTTTATGTGCAGGAGTGTGTGTGTGTCTGTTTCTTTAAAGAATACCTTTGTTGCTAGCTTGTGGCTGTTATTCTCCTGTTGTAATTTAAATACTGTGGTGTCCAGGAAATCCACACTTTCTCTATGTGTTGTAACTTTAAGTTTAATAGATTGGTGGTGACTGTTGAGAATACCTACAAATTCTTGCAATTCTGTTTCTGTGTGAGTCCAGACTCCCCATATGTCATCCAGGTATCTGTAATAACACATCAGGAGCTCGGAACACTTTTCAAAGACTGTGTTTTCCCAGTCTGCCATGTATATGTTTGCGTAGGCCGGGGCAAATTTCTTGCCCATAGCCGTGCCCTTAATCTGTAGGTAGAATTGCTCCTGGAATTCAAAGTCATTTTTTGTTAGTCCTAGGTGTAATAGCTGGATTATGGCTGCATCTGGTCTGTGGGGTTGGGGGAACTTTCTAAGGATATTTTCCACTGCCTGTATGCCTCTGTCTGTTTCTATGTTTGTGTATAGGCTTTCAATGTCCATGGTAAAGTGTATTGCGTTAGGGTTAGGGTTAGGGTTAGGGTTAGAGTTAGGGTTAGGTTTTAAAATGGTGGACAGAGGGGGGAAACGCCCTCCCTATGTTGTCTGCCTCTTGGTTCTGGCCCGCACCTCAGACTGTTGCTGTTGTCCAAATGAATGCACCTTGTGCTTTAGCTTTAGGCACCATCCAGAGTTCCTGCTTGGCTGCTACTGGATGTGTCTCGTCCTCCAGCTTTAAGTACCATCCATCGTTCCTTCTTGGAACACTCCGACCGGTTTCGCCGCCCTTGCGGCTCCTCAGGGAGCTACAAACAAACAGACAATGTCCTTCGTGCGTCACTTGCAAAGGTTAGGTTTTAAAATGGTGGGCAGAGGGGGGAAACGCCCTCCCTATGTTGTCTGCCTCTTGGTTCTGGCGCGCACCTCAGACTGTTGCTGTTGTCCAAATGAATGCACCTTGTGCTTTAGCTTTAGGCACCATCCAGAGTTCCTGCTTGGCTACTACTGAATGTGTCTCGTCCTCCAGCCTTAAGTACCATCCATCGTTCCTTCTTGGAACACTCCGACCGGTTTCGCCGTCTTGCGGCTCCTCAGGGAGTTAGGGTTAGGGTTAGGGTTAGGGTTAGGTTTAACATGGTGTGCAGAGGGGGGAAACGCCCCCCCTATGTTGTCTGCCTCTTGGTTAGGGTTAGGGTTAGGGTTAGGGTTAGGGTTAGGGTTAGGGTTACGCTGCATTAGGGTTAGGGTTAGGGTTAGGGTTAGGGTTACACTGCATTAGGGTTAGGGTTAGGGTTAGGGTTAGGGTTAGGATTAGGGTTAGGGTTAGGGTTAGGGTTACGCTGCATTAGGGTTAGGGTTAGGGTTAGGGTTAGGGTTAGTGTTAGGGTTAGGGCTATGGTTAGGGTTAGGGTTAGGGTTGCATTAGGGTTAGAGTTAGGGTTAGGGTTAGGGTTAGGTTGTATGGTGTGGGCAGGAGGGTCGTTACACCCTCTTGTGTTCGTATTCTCACTCAACGCTTGAGCTTCTTGTCACTGAAACCTGCCACTTTTGGTTGGCCCACGCTTTACCTTACCACCTGGCTTCTTTTTCTTGCCGATCTCTTCTTAGTAATTTCTTGATCCGTAATCCTTTGATCCCCCTCTGGGGTTATAATCAGTTCCTGGGTTTTGCCAATTTATGGTCTCTATGTAGTATTTATTGGTGTTGGAACCCTACCCTTTATTTTAAGTAGTGTTAGGGTTATGTTGTATTGAGGTTGGTAGGTTCAGGTTAGGGTTAGGGTTGCTGCACTGGGGTTAGTGTTGGGATTAGGTGAGGGTCAGGGTCGCAGTTAGGTTCAGGGCTATATTGGGGTTAGGTTGGGGTGCATCAGGGTTAGGGTTAGGTGTTTAGGGGTGGGGTGGGGTTAGGGTTAAGTTTTAGGGGTAGGGTTGGGTGCATCAGGGTTAGGGTTAGGTGTTTAGGGGTAGGGTAGGGTGCATCAGGGTTAGGGTCCAGGGTCAGCGTTGTGATTAGATTCAGGGCTACGGGGTTAGAGTTATGGGTTAGGGTTGCATTTGGGGTAGGGTTAAGTGAGGGTCAGGGTTTAGGAGTAGGGTGGGGTGTGTTAGTTTTAGATTTTAGGGGTGGGGTGGGAGATTAGGGTTGCTGTATTAGAGTTACGATTAGGCTTTAGGGGTAGAGTGGAGTGCATTGGAGTTAGGATTTGGGATATGGATGGGGTCTGTTTGTAGTTAGGGTTGGGGCTTTGGTCTGTTTGTTGTGGGCAGTGTGGGGTTTAGTGGTTTTGGTTAGCTCAAACAGTAGGGGTTAGCTCTGTTTATTGTGATTAGGGTAGGGTGTGGTTGCGGTTTGAGAGGTTTATCAAGCTGGGGTTGGGATTTGTGGTAATTAAGGTCGGGGCAGTTTTGTTTTTTGATGTTGGATTTCCCCCATTTTAGATCTGATTTAAGCCCTTTGGTAACTGAGTTTGTAGGGTTGTTATCCAGTGTTTTTCCCTCCTCTTCCTTTGTGAGGTTGTCCAGTTCATGTTGGTCTCCAACCCCATAAATTCCAGGGATTCAAGACCATGCTCCATGAAGTGTCGGGAGGTAGGTTTGTATACATCCTTTGTTCTAATAGCACTGATGTGCCCTGTGAGCCTCATCCTTAGACTATTCCCTGTTTCTCCTACATACAAGATGTGGCATTGTTTGCATCGAATTGCATATACAGCATTGTGCTGTTCACATGTAATTCTTTGTTTAATTAGGGCTGCTTTTCCTGTGTGTCTATTTTGTATCATTTTGCGGATTATTAGGTATTTACACGTCCCACATTTTGGGTTTGTGCAGTTCTGGGTTGTCTTTTTTCTTATCCTACTCCGAACCAGCATACCTCGAAGGTTTTGACTTCTTCTGTATGCTGATGTTATGTTGTATCGGCTAAGTGTGTCAACATCTTCTTTAGTTTCCCAAATTGGGTTTTAATCACTCCATGCATTAGTTTGGTCGTTGTATCGTATGTCGTTATCAGTGGTAGTCTTGCTACTTCTCTGTTTGGCCGTGGGCTATTCAGTCCCTTCAGGAAATCAGACTTAAGGTGCCCGAGGAACCTTTTAGTGTAACCTCTCTGTCTCAGTGCAGTAAATAAGGTTGTGGTGGCTTCCCTAAAGTCCTCTCCGTTTGTGCATATGCGGTGAAAACGTGTCAGTTGTGACTTCACCAGCCCCCGAAAGGTATGTTTTGGATGGTGGCTGTTTATGTGCAGGAGTGTGTGTGTGTCTGTTTCTTTAAAGAATACCTTTGTTGCTAGCTTGTGGCTGTTATTCTCCTGTTGTAATTTAAATACTGTGGTGTCCAGGAAATCCACACTTTCTCTATGTGTTGTAACTTTAAGTTTAATAGATTGGTGGTGACTGTTGAGAATACCTACAAATTCTTGCAATTCTGTTTCTGTGTGAGTCCAGACTCCCCATATGTCATCCAGGTATCTGTAATAACACATCAGGAGCTCGGAACACTTTTCAAATACTGTGTTTTCCCAGTCTGCCATGTATATGTTTGCGTAGGCCGGGGCAAATTTCTTGCCCATAGCCGTGCCCTTAATCTGTAGGTAGAATTGCTCCTGGAATTCAAAGTCATTTTTTGTTAGTCCTAGGTGTAATAGCTGGATTATGGCTGCATCTGGTCTGTGGGGTTGGGGGAACTTTCTAAGGATATTTTCCACTGCCTGTATGCCTCTGTCTGTTTCTATGTTTGTGTATAGGCTTTCAATGTCCATGGTAAAGTGTATTGCGTTAGGGTTAGGGTTAGGGTTAGGGTTAGAGTTAGGGTTAGGTTTTAAAATGGTGGACAGAGGGGGGAAACGCCCTCCCTATGTTGTCTGCCTCTTGGTTCTGGCCCGCACCTCAGACTGTTGCTGTTGTCCAAATGAATGCACCTTGTGCTTTAGCTTTAGGCACCATCCAGAGTTCCTGCTTGGCTGCTACTGAATGTGTCTCGTCCTCCAGCTTTAAGTACCATCCATCGTTCCTTCTTGGAACACTCCGACCGGTTTCGCCGCCCTTGCGGCTCCTCAGGGAGCTACAAACAAACAGACAATGTCCTTCGTGCGTCACTTGCAAAGGTTAGGTTTTAAAATGGTGGGCAGAGGGGGGAAACGCCCTCCCTATGTTGTCTGCCTCTTGGTTCTGTCGCGCACCTCAGACTGTTGCTGTTGTCCAAATGAATGCACCTTGTGCTTTAGCTTTAGGCACCATCCAGAGTTCCTGCTTGGCTACTACTGAATGTGTCTCGTCCTCCAGCCTGAAGTACCATCCATCGTTCCTTCTTGGAACACTCCGACCGGTTTCGCCGTCTTGCGGCTCCTCAGGGAGTTAGGGTTAGGGTTAGGGTTAGGGTTAGGTTTAACATGGTGTGCAGAGGGGGGAAACGCCCTCCCTATGTTGTCTGCCTCTTGGTTAGGGTTAGGGTTAGGGTTAGGGTTAGGGTTAGGGTTAGGGTTAGGGTTACGCTGCATTAGGGTTAGGGTTAGGGTTAGAGTTAGGGTTAGGGTTAGGTTAAGGTTAGGGTTAGGGTTACGCTGCATTAGGGTTAGGGTTAGGGTTAGGGTTAGGGTTAGGGTTACACTGCATTAGGGTTAGGGTTAGGGTTAGGGTTAGGGTTAGGATTAGGGTTAGGGTTAGGGTTAGGGTTAGGGTTACGCTGCATTAGGGTTAGGGTTAGGGTTAGGGTTAGGGTTAGGGTTAGTGTTAGGGTTAGGTTATGATTAGGGTTAGGGTTAGGGTTGCATTAGGGGTAGAGTTAGGGTTAGGGTTAGGGTTAGGTTGTATGGTGTGGGCAGGAGGGTCGTTACACCCTCTTGTGTTCGTATTCTCACTCAACGCTTGAGCTTCTTATCACTGAAACCTGCCACTTTTGGTTGGCCCACGCTTTACCTTACCACCTGGCTTCTTTTTCTTGCCGATCTCTTCTTAGTAATTTCTTGATCCGTAATCCTTTGATCCCCCTCTGGGGTTATAATCAGTTCCTGGGTTTTGCCAATTTATGGTCTCTATGTAGTATTTATTGGTGTTGGAACCCTACCCTTTATTTTAAGTAGTGTTAGGGTTATGTTGTATTGAGGTTGGTAGGTTCAGGTTAGGGTTAGGTTTGCTGCACTGGGGTTAGTGTTGGGATTAGGTGAGGGTCAGGGTCGCAGTTAGGTTCAGGGCTATATTGGGGTTAGGTTGGGGTGCATCAGGGTTAGGGTTAGGTGTTTAGGGGTGGGGTGGGGTTAGGGTTAAGTTTTAGGGGTAGGGTTGGGTGCATCAGGGTTAGGGTTAGGTGTTTAGGGGTAGGGTAGGGTGCATCAGGGTTAGGGTCCAGGGTCAGCGTTGTGATTAGATTCAGGGCTACGGGGTTAGAGTTATGGGTTAGGGTTGCATTTGGGGTAGGGTTAAGTGAGGGTCAGGGTTTAGGAGTAGGGTGGGGTGTGTTAGTTTTAGATTTTAGGGGTGGGGTGGGAGATTAGGGTTGCTGTATTAGAGTTACGATTAGGCTTTAGGGGTAGAGTGGAGTGCATTGGAGTTAGGATTTGGGATATGGATGGGGTCTGTTTGTAGTTAGGGTTGGGGCTTTGGTCTGTTTGTTGTGGGCAGTGTGGGGTTTAGTGGTTTTGGTTAGCTCAAACAGTAGGGGTTAGCTCTGTTTATTGTGATTAGGGTAGGGTGTGGTTGCGGTTTGAGAGGTTTATCAAGCTGGGGTTGGGATTTGTGGTAATTAAGGTCGGGGCAGTTTTGTTTTTTGATGTTGGATTTCCCCCATTTTAGATCTGATTTAAGCCCTTTGGTAACTGAGTTTGTAGGGTTGTTATCCAGTGTTTTTCCCTCCTCTTCCTTTGTGAGGTTGTCCAGTTCATGTTGGTCTCCAACCCCATAAATTCCAGGGATTCAAGACCATGCTCCATGAAGTGTCGGGAGGTAGGTTTGTATACATCCTTTGTTCTAATAGCACTGAGGTGCCCTGTGAGCCTCATCCTTAGAGTATTCCCTGTTTCTCCGACATACAAGATGTGGCATTGTTTGCATCGAATTGTATATACAGCATTGTGCTGTTCACATGTAATTCTTTGTTTAATTAGGGCTGCTTTTCCTGTGTGTCTATTTTGTATCATTTTGCGGATTATTAGGTATTTACACGTCCCACATTTTGGGTTTGTGCAGTTCTGGGTTGTCTTTTTTCTTATCCTACTCCGAACCAGCATACCTCGAAGGTTTTGACTTCTTCTGTATGCTGATGTTATGTTGTATCGGCTAAGTGTGTCAACATCTTCTTTAGTTTCCCAAATTGGGTTTTAATCACTCCATGCATTAGTTTGGTCGTTGTATCGTATGTCGTTATCAGTGGTAGTCTTGCTACTTCTCTGTTTGGCCGTGGGCTATTCAGTCCCTTCAGGAAATCAGACTTAAGGTGCCTGAGGAACCTTTTAGTGTAACCTCTCTGTCTCAGTGCAGTAAATAAGGTTGTGGTGGCTTCCCTAAAGTCCTCTCCGTTTGTGCATATGCGGTGAAAACGTGTCAGTTGTGACTTCACCAGCCCCCGAAAGGTATGTTTTGGATGGTGGCTGTTTATGTGCAGGAGTGTGTGTGTGTCTGTTTCTTTAAAGAATACCTTTGTTGCTAGCTTGTGGCTGTTATTCTCCTGTTGTAATTTAAATACTGTGGTGTCCAGGAAATCCACACTTTCTCTATGTGTTGTAACTTTAAGTTTAATAGATTGGTGGTGACTGTTGAGAATACCTACAAATTCTTGCAATTCTGTTTCTGTGTGAGTCCAGACTCCCCATATGTCATCCAGGTACCTGTAATAACACATCAGGAGCTCGGAACACTTTTCAAAGACTGTGTTTTCCCAGTCTGCCATGTATATGTTTGCGTAGGCCGGGGCAAATTTCTTGCCCATAGCCGTGCCCTTAATCTGTAGGTAGAATTGCTCCTGGAATTCAAAGTCATTTTTTGTTAGTCCTAGGTGTAATAGCTGGATTATGGCTGCATCTGGTCTGTGGGGTTGGGGGAACTTTCTAAGGATATTTTCCACTGCCTGTATGCCTCTGTCTGTTTCTATGTTTGTGTATAGGCTTTCAATGTCCATGGTAAAGTGTATTGCGTTAGGGTTAGGGTTAGGGTTAGGGTTAGAGTTAGGGTTAGGTTTTAAAATGGTGGACAGAGGGGGGAAACGCCCTCCCTATGTTGTCTGCCTCTTGGTTCTGGCCCGCACCTCAGACTGTTGCTGTTGTCCAAATGAATGCACCTTGTGCTTTAGCTTTAGGCACCATCCAGAGTTCCTGCTTGGCTGCTACTGAATGTGTCTCGTCCTCCAGCTTTAAGTACCATCCATCGTTCCTTCTTGGAACACTCCGACCGGTTTCGCCGCCCTTGCGGCTCCTCAGGGAGCTACAAACAAACAGACAATGTCCTTCGTGCGTCACTTGCAAAGGTTAGGTTTTAAAATGGTGGGCAGAGGGGGGAAACGCCCTCCCTATGTTGTCTGCCTCTTGGTTCTGGCGCGCACCTCAGACTGTTGCTGTTGTCCAAATGAATGCACCTTGTGCTTTAGCTTTAGGCACCATCCAGAGTTCCTGCTTGGCTACTACTGAATGTGTCTCGTCCTCCAGCCTTAAGTACCATCCATCGTTCCTTCTTGGAACACTCCGACCGGTTTCGCCATCTTGCGGCTCCTCAGGGAGTTAGGGTTAGGGTTAGGGTTAGGGTTAGGTTTAACATGGTGTGCAGATGGGGGAAACGCCCTCCCTATGTTGTCTGCCTCTTGGTTAGGGTTAGGGTTAGGGTTAGGGTTAGGGTTAGGGTTAGGGTTAGGGTTAGGGTTAGGGTTACGCTGCATTAGGGTTAGGGTTAGGGTTAGAGTTAGGGTTAGGGTTAGGTTAAGGTTAGGGTTAGGATTACGCTGCATTAGGGTTAGGGTTAGGGTTAGGGTTAGGGTTACACTGCATTAGGGTTAGGGTTAGGGTTAGGGTTAGGGTTAGGGTTAGGATTAGGGTTAGGGTTAGGGTTAGGGTTAGGGTTACGCTGCATTAGGGTTAGGGTTAGGGTTAGGGTTAGGGTTAGTGTTAGGGTTAGGGTTATGGTTAGGGTTAGGGTTAGGGTTGCATTAGGGTTAGAGTTAGGGTTAGGGTTAGGGTTAGGTTGTATGGTGTGGGCAGGAGGGTCGTTACACCCTCTTGTGTTCGTATTCTCACTCAACGCTTGAGCTTCTTGTCACTGAAACCTGCCACTTTTGGTTGGCGCACGCTTTACCTTACCACCTGGCTTCTTTTTCTTGCCGATCTCTTCTTAGTAATTTCTTGATCCGTAATCCTTTGATCCCCCTCTGGGGTTATAATCAGTTCCTGGGTTTTGCCAATTTATGGTCTCTATGTAGTATTTATTGGTGTTGGAACCCTACCCTTTATTTTAAGTAGTGTTAGGGTTATGTTGTATTGAGGTTGGTAGGTTCAGGTTAGGGTTAGGGTTGCTGCACTGGGGTTAGTGTTGGGATTAGGTGAGGGTCAGGGTCGCAGTTAGGTCAGGGCTATATTGGGGTTAGGTTGGGGTGCATCAGGGTTAGGGTTAGGTGTTTAGGGGTGGGGTGGGGTTAGGGTTAAGTTTTAGGGGTAGGGTTGGGTGCATCAGGGTTAGGGTTAGGTGTTTAGGGGTAGGGTAGGGTGCATCAGGGTTAGGGTCCAGGGTCAGCGTTGTGATTAGATTCAGGGCTACGGGGTTAGAGTTATGGGTTAGGGTTGCATTTGGGGTAGGGTTAAGTGAGGGTCAGGGTTTAGGAGTAGGGTGGGGTGTGTTAGTTTTAGATTTTAGGGGTGGGGTGGGAGATTAGGGTTGCTGTATTAGAGTTACGATTAGGCTTTAGGGGTAGAGTGGAGTGCATTGGAGTTAGGATTTGGGATATGGATGGGGTCTGTTTGTAGTTAGGGTTGGGGCTTTGGTCTGTTTGTTGTGGGCAGTGTGGGGTTTAGTGGTTTTGGTTAGCTCAAACAGTAGGGGTTAGCTCTGTTTATTGTGATTAGGGTAGGGTGTGGTTGCGGTTTGAGAGGTTTATCAAGCTGGGGTTGGGATTTGTGGTAATTAAGGTCGGGGCAGTTTTGTTTTTTGATGTTGGATTTCCCCCATTTTAGATCTGATTTAAGCCCTTTGGTAACTGAGTTTGTAGGGTTGTTATCCAGTGTTTTTCCCTCCTCTTCCTTTGTGAGGTTGTCCAGTTCATGTTGGTCTCCAACCCCATAAATTCCAGGGATTCAAGACCATGCTCCATGAAGTGTCGGGAGGTAGGTTTGTATACATCCTTTGTTCTAATAGCACTGATGTGCCCTGTGAGCCTCATCCTTAGACTATTGCCTGTTTCTCCTACATACAAGATGTGGCATTGTTTGCATCGAATTGCATATACAGCATTGTGCTGTTCACATGTAATTCTTTGTTTAATTAGGGCTGCTTTTCCTGTGTGTCTATTTTGTATCATTTTGCGGATTATTAGGTATTTACACGTCCCACATTTTGGGTTTGTGCAGTTCTGGGTTGTCTTTTTTCTTATCCTACTCCGAACCAGCATACCTCGAAGGTTTTGACTTCTTCTGTATGCTGATGTTATGTTGTATCGGCTAAGTGTGTCAACATCTTCTTTAGTTTCCCAAATTGGGTTTTAATCACTCCATGCATTAGTTTGGTCGTTGTATCGTATGTCGTTATCAGTGGTAGTCTTGCTACTTCTCTGTTTGGCCGTGGGCTATTCAGTCCCTTCAGGAAATCAGACTTAAGGTGCCTGAGGAACCTTTTAGTGTAACCTCTCTGTCTCAGTGCAGTAAATAAGGTTGTGGTGGCTTCCCTAAAGTCCTCTCCGTTTGTGCATATGCGGTGAAAACGTGTCAGTTGTGACTTCACCAGCCCCCGAAAGGTATGTTTTGGATGGTGGCTGTTTATGTGCAGGAGTGTGTGTGTGTCTGTTTCTTTAAAGAATACCTTTGTTGCTAGCTTGTGGCTGTTATTCTCCTGTTGTAATTTAAATACTGTGGTGTCCAGGAAATCCACACTTTCTCTATGTGTTGTAACTTTAAGTTTAATAGATTGGTGGTGACTGTTGAGAATACCTACAAATTCTTGCAATTCTGTTTCTGTGTGAGTCCAGACTCCCCATATGTCATCCAGGTATCTGTAATAACACATCAGGAGCTCGGAACACTTTTCAAAGACTGTGTTTTCCCAGTCTGCCATGTATATGTTTGCGTAGGCCGGGGCAAATTTCTTGCCCATAGCCGTGCCCTTAATCTGTAGGTAGAATTGCTCCTGGAATTCAAAGTCATTTTTTGTTAGTCCTAGGTGTAATAGCTGGATTATGGCTGCATCTGGTCTGTGGGGTTGGGGGAACTTTCTAAGGATATTTTCCACTGCCTGTATGCCTCTGTCTGTTTCTATGTTTGTGTATAGGCTTTCAATGTCCATGGTAAAGTGTATTGCGTTAGGGTTAGGGTTAGGGTTAGGGTTAGAGTTAGGGTTAGGTTTTAAAATGGTGGACAGAGGGGGGAAACGCCCTCCCTATGTTGTCTGCCTCTTGGTTCTGGCGCGCACCTCAGACTGTTGCTGTTGTCCAAATGAATGCACCTTGTGCTTTAGCTTTAGGCACCATCCAGAGTTCCTGCTTGGCTACTACTGAATGTGTCTCGTCCTCCAGCCTTAATTACCATCCATCGTTCCTTCTTGGAACACTCCGACCGGTTTCGCCGTCTTGCGGCTCCTCAGGGAGTTAGGGTTAGGGTTAGGGTTAGGGTTAGGTTTAACATGGTGTGCAGAGGGGGGAAACGCCCTCCCTATGTTGTCTGCCTCTTGGTTAGGGTTAGGGTTAGGGTTAGGGTTAGGGTTAGGGTTAGGGTTAGGGTTAGGGTTAGGGTTACGCTGCATTAGGGTTAGGGTTAGGGTTAGGGTTTACTGCATTAGGGTTAGGGTTAGGGTTAGGGTTAGGGTTAGGATTAGGGTTAGGGTTAGGGTTAGGGTTACGCTGCATTAGGGTTAGGGTTAGGGTTAGGGTTAGGGTTAGGGTTAGTGTTAGGGTTAGGGCTATGGTTAGGGTTAGGGTTAGGGTTGCATTAGGGTTAGAGTTAGGGTTAGGGTTAGGGTTAGGTTGTATGGTGTGGGCAGGAGGGTCGTTACACCCTCTTGTGTTCGTATTCTCACTCAACGCTTGAGCTTCTTGTCACTGAAACCTGCCACTTTTGGTTGGCCCACGCTTTACCTTACCACCTGGCTTCTTTTTCTTGCCGATCTCTTCTTAGTAATTTCTTGATCCGTAATCCTTTGATCCCCCTCTGGGGTTATAATCAGTTCCTGGGTTTTGCCAATTTATGGTCTCTATGTAGTATTTATTGGTGTTGGAACCCTACCCTTTATTTTAAGTAGTGTTAGGGTTATGTTGTATTGAGGTTGGTAGGTTCAGGTTAGGGTTAGGGTTGCTGCACTGGGGTTAGTGTTGGGATTAGGTGAGGGTCAGGGTCGCAGTTAGGTTCAGGGCTATATTGGGGTTAGGTTGGGGTGCATCAGGGTTAGGGTTAGGTGTTTAGGGGTGGGGTGGGGTTAGGGTTAAGTTTTAGGGGTAGGGTTGGGTGCATCAGGGTTAGGGTTAGGTGTTTAGGGGTAGGGTAGGGTGCATCAGGGTTAGGGTCCAGGGTCAGCGTTGTGATTAGATTCAGGGCTACGGGGTTAGAGTTATGGGTTAGGGTTGCATTTGGGGTAGGGTTAAGTGAGGGTCAGGGTTTAGGAGTAGGGTGGGGTGTGTTAGTTTTAGATTTTAGGGGTGGGGTGGGAGATTAGGGTTGCTGTATTAGAGTTACGATTAGGCTTTAGGGGTAGAGTGGAGTGCATTGGAGTTAGGATTTGGGATATGGATGGGGTCTGTTTGTAGTTAGGGTTGGGGCTTTGGTCTGTTTGTTGTGGGCAGTGTGGGGTTTAGTGGTTTTGGTTAGCTCAAACAGTAGGGGTTAGCTCTGTTTATTGTGATTAGGGTAGGGTGTGGTTGCGGTTTGAGAGGTTTATCAAGCTGGGGTTGGGATTTGTGGTAATTAAGGTCGGGGCAGTTTTGTTTTTTGATGTTGGATTTCCCCCATTTTAGATCTGATTTAAGCCCTTTGGTAACTGAGTTTGTAGGGTTGTTATCCAGTGTTTTTCCCTCCTCTTCCTTTGTGAGGTTGTCCAGTTCATGTTGGTCTCCAACCCCATAAATTCCAGGGATTCAAGACCATGCTCCATGAAGTGTCGGGAGGTAGGTTTGTATACATCCTTTGTTCTAATAGCACTGATGTGCCCTGTGAGCCTCATCCTTAGACTATTCCCTGTTTCTCCTACATACAAGATGTGGCATTGTTTGCATCGAATTGCATATACAGCATTGTGCTGTTCACATGTAATTCTTTGTTTAATTAGGGCTGCTTTTCCTGTGTGTCTATTTTGTATCATTTTGCGGATTATTAGGTATTTACACGTCCCACATTTTGGGTTTGTGCAGTTCTGGGTTGTCTTTTTTCTTATCCTACTCCGAACCAGCATACCTCGAAGGTTTTGACTTCTTCTGTATGCTGATGTTATGTTGTATCGGCTAAGTGTGTCAACATCTTCTTTAGTTTCCCAAATTGGGTTTTAATCACTCCATGCATTAGTTTGGTCGTTGTATCGTATGTCGTTATCAGTGGTAGTCTTGCTACTTCTCTGTTTGGCCGTGGGCTATTCAGTCCCTTCAGGAAATCAGACTTAAGGTGCCCGAGGAACCTTTTAGTGTAACCTCTCTGTCTCAGTGCAGTAAATAAGGTTGTGGTGGCTTCCCTAAAGTCCTCTCCGTTTGTGCATATGCGGTGAAAACGTGTCAGTTGTGACTTCACCAGCCCCCGAAAGGTATGTTTTGGATGGTGGCTGTTTATGTGCAGGAGTGTGTGTGTGTCTGTTTCTTTAAAGAATACCTTTGTTGCTAGCTTGTGGCTGTTATTCTCCTGTTGTAATTTAAATACTGTGGTGTCCAGGAAATCCACACTTTCTCTATGTGTTGTAACTTTAAGTTTAATAGATTGGTGGTGACTGTTGAGAATACCTACAAATTCTTGCAATTCTGTTTCTGTGTGAGTCCAGACTCCCCATATGTCATCCAGGTATCTGTAATAACACATCAGGAGCTCGGAACACTTTTCAAATACTGTGTTTTCCCAGTCTGCCATGTATATGTTTGCGTAGGCCGGGGCAAATTTCTTGCCCATAGCCGTGCCCTTAATCTGTAGGTAGAATTGCTCCTGGAATTCAAAGTCATTTTTTGTTAGTCCTAGGTGTAATAGCTGGATTATGGCTGCATCTGGTCTGTGGGGTTGGGGGAACTTTCTAAGGATATTTTCCACTGCCTGTATGCCTCTGTCTGTTTCTATGTTTGTGTATAGGCTTTCAATGTCCATGGTAAAGTGTATTGCGTTAGGGTTAGGGTTAGGGTTAGGGTTAGAGTTAGGGTTAGGTTTTAAACTGGTGGACAGAGGGGAGAAACGCCCTCCCTATGTTGTCTGCCTCTTGGTTCTGGCCCGCACCTCAGACTGTTGCTTTTGTCCAAATGAATGCACCTTGTGCTTTAGCTTTAGGCACCATCCAGAGTTCCTGCTTGGCTACTACTGAATGTGTCTCGTCCTCCAGCCTTAAGTACCATCCATCGTTCCTTCTTGGAACACTCCGACCGGTTTCGCCGTCTTGCGGCTCCTCAGGGAGTTAGGGTTAGGGTTAGGGTTAGGGTTAGGTTTAACATGGTGTGCAGAGGGGGGAAACGCCCTCCCTATGTTGTCTGCCTCTTGGTTAGGGTTAGGGTTAGGGTTAGGGTTAGGGTTAGGGTTAGGGTTAGGGTTAGGGTTAGGGTTACGCTGCATTAGGGTTAGGGTTAGGGTTAGAGTTAGGGTTAGGGTTAGGTTAAGGTTAGGGTTAGGGTTACGCTGCATTAGGGTTAGGGTTAGGGTTAGGGTTACACTGCATTAGGGTTAGGGTTAGGGTTAGGGTTAGGGTTAGGGTTAGGATTAGGGTTAGGGTTAGGGTTAGGGTTAGGGTTACGCTGCATTAGGGTTAGGGTTAGGGTTAGGGTTAGGGTTAGGGTTAGTGTTAGGGTTAGGGTTATGGTTAGGGTTAGGGTTAGGGTTGCATTAGGGGTAGAGTTAGGGTTAGGGTTAGGGTTAGGTTGTATGGTGTGGGAAGGAGGGTTGTTACACCCTCTTGTGTTCGTATTCTCACTCAACGCTTGAGCTTCTTGTCACTGAAACCTGCCACTTTTGGTTGGCCCACGCTTTACCTTACCACCTGGCTTCTTTTTCTTGCCGATCTCTTCTTAGTAATTTCTTGATCCGTAATCCTTTGATCCCCCTCTGGGGTTATAATCAGTTCCTGGGTTTTGCCAATTTATGGTCTCTATGTAGTATTTATTGGTGTTGGAACCCTACCCTTTATTTTAAGTAGTGTTAGGGTTATGTTGTATTGAGGTTGGTAGGTTCAGGTTAGGGTTAGGGTTGCTGCACTGGGGTTAGTGTTGGGATTAGGTGAGGGTCAGGGTCGCAGTTAGGTTCAGGGCTATATTGGGGTTAGGTTGGGGTGCATCAGGGTTAGGGTTAGGTGTTTAGGGGTGGGGTGGGGTTAGGGTTAAGTTTTAGGGGTAGGGTTGGGTGCATCAGGGTTAGGGTTAGGTGTTTAGGGGTAGGGTAGGGTGCATCAGGGTTAGGGTCCAGGGTCAGCGTTGTGATTAGATTCAGGGCTACGGGGTTAGAGTTATGGGTTAGGGTTGCATTTGGGGTAGGGTTAAGTGAGGGTCAGGGTTTAGGAGTAGGGTGGGGTGTGTTAGTTTTAGATTTTAGGGGTGGGGTGGGAGATTAGGGTTGCTGTATTAGAGTTACGATTAGGCTTTAGGGGTAGAGTGGAGTGCATTGGAGTTAGGATTTGGGATATGGATGGGGTCTGTTTGTAGTTAGGGTTGGGGCTTTGGTCTGTTTGTTGTGGGCAGTGTGGGGTTTAGTGGTTTTGGTTAGCTCAAACAGTAGGGGTTAGCTCTGTTTATTGTGATTAGGGTAGGGTGTGGTTGCGGTTTGAGAGGTTTATCAAGCTGGGGTTGGGATTTGTGGTAATTAAGGTCGGGGCAGTTTTGTTTTTTGATGTTGGATTTCCCCCATTTTAGATCTGATTTAAGCCCTTTGGTAACTGAGTTTGTAGGGTTGTTATCCAGTGTTTTTCCCTCCTCTTCCTTTGTGAGGTTGTCCAGTTCATGTTGGTCTCCAACCCCATAAATTCCAGGGAATCAAGACCATGCTCCATGAAGTGTCGGGAGGTAGGTTTGTATACATCCTTTGTTCTAATAGCACTGAGGTGCCCTGTGAGCCTCATCCTTAGAGTATTCCCTGTTTCTCCGACATACAAGATGTGGCATTGTTTGCATCGAATTGTATATACAGCATTGTGCTGTTCACATGTAATTCTTTGTTTAATTAGGGCTGCTTTTCCTGTGTGTCTATTTTGTATCATTTTGCGGATTATTAGGTATTTACACGTCCCACATTTTGGGTTTGTGCAGTTCTGGGTTGTCTTTTTTCTTATCCTACTCCGAACCAGCATACCTCGAAGGTTTTGACTTCTTCTGTATGCTGATGTTATGTTGTATCGGCTAAGTGTGTCAACATCTTCTTTAGTTTCCCAAATTGGGTTTTAATCACTCCATGCATTAGTTTGGTCGTTGTATCGTATGTCGTTATCAGTGGTAGTCTTGCTACTTCTCTGTTTGGCCGTGGGCTATTCAGTCCCTTCAGGAAATCAGACTTAAGGTGCCTGAGGAACCTTTTAGTGTAACCTCTCTGTCTCAGTGCAGTAAATAAGGTTGTGGTGGCTTCCCTAAAGTCCTCTCCGTTTGTGCATATGCGGTGAAAACGTGTCAGTTGTGACTTCACCAGCCCCCGAAAGGTATGTTTTGGATGGTGGCTGTTTATGTGCAGGAGTGTGTGTGTGTCTGTTTCTTTAAAGAATACCTTTGTTGCTAGCTTGTGGCTGTTATTCTCCTGTTGTAATTTAAATACTGTGGTGTCCAGGAAATCCACACTTTCTCTATGTGTTGTAACTTTAAGTTTAATAGATTGGTGGTGACTGTTGAGAATACCTACAAATTCTTGCAATTCTGTTTCTGTGTGAGTCCAGACTCCCCATATGTCATCCAGGTACCTGTAATAACACATCAGGAGCTCGGAACACTTTTCAAATACTGTGTTTTCCCAGTCTGCCATGTATATGTTTGCGTAGGCCGGGGCAAATTTCTTGCCCATAGCCGTGCCCTTAATCTGTAGGTAGAATTGCTCCTGGAATTCAAAGTCATTTTTTGTTAGTCCTAGGTGTAATAGCTGGATTATGGCTGCATCTGGTCTGTGGGGTTGGGGGAACTTTCTAAGGATATTTTCCACTGCCTGTATGCCTCTGTCTGTTTCTATGTTTGTGTATAGGCTTTCAATGTCCATGGTAAAGTGTATTGCGTTAGGGTTAGGGTTAGGGTTAGGGTTAGAGTTAGGGTTAGGTTTTAAACTGGTGGACAGAGGGGAGAAACGCCCTCCCTATGTTGTCTGCCTCTTGGTTCTGGCCCGCACCTCAGACTGTTGCTTTTGTCCAAATGAATGCACCTTGTGCTTTAGCTTTAGGCACCATCCAGAGTTCCTGCTTGGCTGCTACTGAATGTGTCTCGTCCTCCAGCTTTAAGTACCATCCATCGTTCCTTCTTGGAACACTCCGACCGGTTTCGCCGCCCTTGCGGCTCCTCAGGGAGCTACAAACAAACAGACAATGTCCTTCGTGCGTCACTTGCAAAGGTTAGGTTTTAAAATGGTGGGCAGAGGGGGGAAACGCCCTCCCTATGTTGTCTGCCTCTTGGTTCTGGCGCGCACCTCAGACTGTTGCTGTTGTCCAAATGAATGCACCTTGTGCTTTAGCTTTAGGCACCATCCAGAGTTCCTGCTTGGCTACTACTGAATGTGTCTCGTCCTCCAGCCTTAAGTACCATCCATCGTTCCTTCTTGGAACACTCCGACCGGTTTCGCCGTCTTGCGGCTCCTCAGGGAGTTAGGGTTAGGGTTAGGGTTAGGGTTAGGTTTAACATGGTGTGCAGAGGGGGGAAACGCCCTCCCTATGTTGTCTGCCTCTTGGTTAGGGTTAGGGTTAGGGTTAGGGTTAGGGTTAGGGTTAGGGTTAGGGTTAGGGTTACGCTGCATTAGGGTTAGGGTTAGGGTTAGAGTTAGGGTTAGGGTTAGGTTAAGGTTAGGGTTAGGATTACGCTGCATTAGGGTTAGGGTTAGGGTTAGGGTTAGGGTTACACTGCATTAGGGTTAGGGTTAGGGTTAGGGTTAGGGTTAGGGTTAGGGTTAGGGTTAGGGTTAGGGTTAGGGTTAGGGTTAGGGTTAGGGTTAGGGTTAGGGTTAGTGTTAGGGTTAGGGTTATGGTTAGGGTTAGGGTTGCATTAGGGGTAGAGTTAGGGTTAGGGTTAGGGTTAGGTTGTATGGTGTGGGAAGGAGGGTCGTTACACCCTCTTGTGTTCGTATTCTCACTCAACGCTTGAGCTTCTTGTCACTGAAACCTGCCACTTTTGGTTGGCCCACGCTTTACCTTACCACCTGGCTTCTTTTTCTTGCCGATCTCTTCTTAGTAATTTCTTGATCCGTAATCCTTTGATCCCCCTCTGGGGTTATAATCAGTTCCTGGGTTTTGCCAATTTATGGTCTCTATGTAGTATTTATTGGTGTTGGAACCCTACCCTTTATTTTAAGTAGTGTTAGGGTTATGTTGTATTGAGGTTGGTAGGTTCAGGTTAGGGTTAGGGTTGCTGCACTGGGGTTAGTGTTGGGATTAGGTGAGGGTCAGGGTCGCAGTTAGGTTCAGGGCTATATTGGGGTTAGGTTGGGGTGCATCAGGGTTAGGGTTAGGTGTTTAGGGGTGGGGTGGGGTTAGGGTTAAGTTTTAGGGGTAGGGTTGGGTGCATCAGGGTTAGGGTTAGGAGTTTAGGGGTAGGGTAGGGTGCATCAGGGTTAGGGTCCAGGGTCAGCGTTGTGATTAGATTCAGGGCTACGGGGTTAGAGTTATGGGTTAGGGTTGCATTTGGGGTAGGGTTAAGTGAGGGTCAGGGTTTAGGAGTAGGGTGGGGTGTGTTAGTTTTAGATTTTAGGGGTGGGGTGGGAGATTAGGGTTGCTGTATTAGAGTTACGATTAGGCTTTAGGGGTAGAGTGGAGTGCATTGGAGTTAGGATTTGGGATATGGATGGGGTCTGTTTGTAGTTAGGGTTGGGGCTTTGGTCTGTTTGTTGTGGGCAGTGTGGGGTTTAGTGGTTTTGGTTAGCTCAAACAGTAGGGGTTAGCTCTGTTTATTGTGATTAGGGTAGGGTGTGGTTGCGGTTTGAGAGGTTTATCAAGCTGGGGTTGGGATTTGTGGTAATTAAGGTCGGGGCAGTTTTGTTTTTTGATGTTGGATTTCCCCCATTTTAGATCTGATTTAAGCCCTTTGGTAACTGAGTTTGTAGGGTTGTTATCCAGTGTTTTTCCCTCCTGAGGTTGTCCAGTTCATGTTGGTCTCCAACCCCATAAATTCCAGGGTTAGGGTTAGGGTTAGGGTTAGGGTTAGTTTTAACATGGTGTGCAGAGGGGGGAAACGCCCTCCCTATGTTGTCTGCCTCTTGGTTAGGGTTAGGGTTAGGGTTAGGGTTAGGGTTAGGGTTAGGGTTACGCTGCATTAGGGTTAGGGTTAGGGTTAGAGTTAGGGTTAGGGTTAGGTTAAGGTTAGGGTTAGGATTACGCTGCATTAGGGTTAGGGTTAGGGTTAGGGTTAGGGTTACACTGCATTAGGGTTAGGGTTAGGGTTAGGGTTAGGGTTAGGGTTAGGGTTAGGGTTAGGGTTAGGGTTAGGGTTAGGGTTAGGGTTACGCTGCATTAGGGTTAGGGTTAGGGTTAGGGTTAGGGTTAGGGTTAGTGTTAGGGTTAGGGTTATGGTTAGGGTTAGGGTTAGGGTTGCATTAGGGGTAGAGTTAGGGTTAGGGTTAGGGTTAGGTTGTATGGTGTGGGAAGGAGGGTCGTTACACCCTCTTGTGTTCGTATTCTCACTCAACGCTTGAGCTTCTTGTCACTGAAACCTGCCACTTTTGGTTGGCCCACGCTTTACCTTACCACCTGGCTTCTTTTTCTTGCCGATCTCTTCTTAGTAATTTCTTGATCCGTAATCCTTTGATCCCCCTCTGGGGTTATAATCAGTTCCTGGGTTTTGCCAATTTATGGTCTCTATGTAGTATTTATTGGTGTTGGAACCCTACCCTTTATTTTAAGTAGTGTTAGGGTTATGTTGTATTGAGGTTGGTAGGTTCAGGTTAGGGTTAGGGTTGCTGCACTGGGGTTAGTGTTGGGATTAGGTGAGGGTCAGGGTCGCAGTTAGGTTCAGGGCTATATTGGGGTTAGGTTGGGGTGCATCAGGGTTAGGGTTAGGTGTTTAGGGGTGGGGTGGGGTTAGGGTTAAGTTTTAGGGGTAGGGTTGGGTGCATCAGGGTTAGGGTTAGGTGTTTAGGGGTAGGGTAGGGTGCATCAGGGTTAGGGTCCAGGGTCAGCGTTGTGATTAGATTCAGGGCTACGGGGTTAGAGTTATGGGTTAGGGTTGCATTTGGGGTAGGGTTAAGTGAGGGTCAGGGTTTAGGAGTAGGGTGGGGTGTGTTAGTTTTAGATTTTAGGGGTGGGGTGGGAGATTAGGGTTGCTGTATTAGAGTTACGATTAGGCTTTAGGGGTAGAGTGGAGTGCATTGGAGTTAGGATTTGGGATATGGATGGGGTCTGTTTGTAGTTAGGGTTGGGGCTTTGGTCTGTTTGTTGTGGGCAGTGTGGGGTTTAGTGGTTTTGGTTAGCTCAAACAGTAGGGGTTAGCTCTGTTTATTGTGATTAGGGTAGGGTGTGGTTGCGGTTTGAGAGGTTTATCAAGCTGGGGTTGGGATTTGTGGTAATTAAGGTCGGGGCAGTTTTGTTTTTTGATGTTGGATTTCCCCCATTTTAGATCTGATTTAAGCCCTTTGGTAACTGAGTTTGTAGGGTTGTTATCCAGTGTTTTTCCCTCCTGAGGTTGTCCAGTTCATGTTGGTCTCCAACCCCATAAATTCCAGGGTTAGGGTTAGGGTTAGGGTTAGGGTTAGTTTTAACATGGTGTGCAGAGGGGGGAAACCCCCTCCCTATGTTGTCTGCCTCTTGGTTAGGGTTAGGGTTAGGGTTAGGGTTAGGGTTAGGGTTAGGGTTAGGGTTAGGGTTACGCTGCATTAGGGTTAGGGTTAGGGTTAGAGTTAGGGTTAGGGTTAGGTTAAGGTTAGGGTTAGGATTACGCTGCATTAGGGTTAGGGTTAGGGTTAGGGTTAGGGTTACACTGCATTAGGGTTAGGGTTAGGGTTAGGGTTAGGGTTAGGGTTAGGATTAGGGTTAGGGTTAGGGTTAGGGTTAGGGTTAGGGTTACGCTGCATTAGGGTTAGGGTTAGGTTTAGGGTTAGGGTTAGTGTTAGGGTTAGTGTTATGGTTAGGGTTAGGGTTAGGGTTGCATTAGGGTTAGAGTTAGGGTTAGGGTTAGGGTTAGGTTGTATGGTGTGGGCAGGAGGGTCGTTACACCCTCTTGTGTTCGTATTCTCACTCAACGCTTGAGCTTCTTGTCACTGAAACCTGCCACTTTTGGTTGGCGCACGCTTTACCTTACCACCTGGCTTCTTTTTCTTGCCGATCTCTTCTTAGTAATTTCTTGATCCGTAATCCTTTGATCCCCCTCTGGGGTTATAATCAGTTCCTGGGTTTTGCCAATTTATGGTCTCTATGTAGTATTTATTGGTGTTGGAACCCTACCCTTTATTTTAAGTAGTGTTAGGGTTATGTTGTATTGAGGTTGGTAGGTTCAGGTTAGGGTTAGGGTTGCTGCACTGGGGTTAGTGTTGGGATTAGGTGAGGGTCAGGGTCGCAGTTAGGTTCAGGGCTATATTGGGGTTAGGTTGGGGTGCATCAGGGTTAGGGTTAGGTGTTTAGGGGTGGGGTGGGGTTAGGGTTAAGTTTTAGGGGTAGGGTTGGGTGCATCAGGGTTAGGGTTAGGTGTTTAGGGGTAGGGTAGGGTGCATCAGGGTTAGGGTCCAGGGTCAGCGTTGTGATTAGATTCAGGGCTACGGGGTTAGAGTTATGGGTTAGGGTTGCATTTGGGGTAGGGTTAAGTGAGGGTCAGGGTTTAGGAGTAGGGTGGGGTGTGTTAGTTTTAGATTTTAGGGGTGGGGTGGGAGATTAGGGTTGCTGTATTAGAGTTACGATTAGGCTTTAGGGGTAGAGTGGAGTGCATTGGAGTTAGGATTTGGGATATGGATGGGGTCTGTTTGTAGTTAGGGTTGGGGCTTTGGTCTGTTTGTTGTGGGCAGTGTGGGGTTTAGTGGTTTTGGTTAGCTCAAACAGTAGGGGTTAGCTCTGTTTATTGTGATTAGGGTAGGGTGTGGTTGCGGTTTGAGAGGTTTATCAAGCTGGGGTTGGGATTTGTGGTAATTAAGGTCGGGGCAGTTTTGTTTTTTGATGTTGGATTTCCCCCATTTTAGATCTGATTTAAGCCCTTTGGTAACTGAGTTTGTAGGGTTGTTATCCAGTGTTTTTCCCTCCTCTTCCTTTGTGAGGTTGTCCAGTTCATGTTGGTCTCCAACCCCATAAATTCCAGGGATTCAAGACCATGCTCCATGAAGTGTCGGGAGGTAGGTTTGTATACATCCTTTGTTCTAATAGCACTGATGTGCCCTGTGAGCCTCATCCTTAGACTATTCCCTGTTTCTCCTACATACAAGATGTGGCATTGTTTGCATCGAATTGCATATACAGCATTGTGCTGTTCACATGTAATTCTTTGTTTAATTAGGGCTGCTTTTCCTGTGTGTCTATTTTGTATCATTTTGCGGATTATTAGGTATTTACACGTCCCACATTTTGGGTTTGTGCAGTTCTGGGTTGTCTTTTTTCTTATCCTACTCCGAACCAGCATACCTCGAAGGTTTTGACTTCTTCTGTATGCTGATGTTATGTTGTATCGGCTAAGTGTGTCAACATCTTCTTTAGTTTCCCAAATTGGGTTTTAATCACTCCATGCATTAGTTTGGTCGTTGTATCGTATGTCGTTATCAGTGGTAGTCTTGCTACTTCTCTGTTTGGCCGTGGGCTATTCAGTCCCTTCAGGAAATCAGACTTAAGGTGCCTGAGGAACCTTTTAGTGTAACCTCTCTGTCTCAGTGCAGTAAATAAGGTTGTGGTGGCTTCCCTAAAGTCCTCTCCGTTTGTGCATATGCGGTGAAAACGTGTCAGTTGTGACTTCACCAGCCCCCGAAAGGTATGTTTTGGATGGTGGCTGTTTATGTGCAGGAGTGTGTGTGTGTCTGTTTCTTTAAAGAATACCTTTGTTGCTAGCTTGTGGCTGTTATTCTCCTGTTGTAATTTAAATACTGTGGTGTCCAGGAAATCCACACTTTCTCTATGTGTTGTAACTTTAAGTTTAATAGATTGGTGGTGACTGTTGAGAATACCTACAAATTCTTGCAATTCTGTTTCTGTGTGAGTCCAGACTCCCCATATGTCATCCAGGTATCTGTAATAACACATCAGGAGCTCGGAACACTTTTCAAAGACTGTGTTTTCCCAGTCTGCCATGTATATGTTTGCGTAGGCCGGGGCAAATTTCTTGCCCATAGCCGTGCCCTTAATCTGTAGGTAGAATTGCTCCTGGAATTCAAAGTCATTTTTTGTTAGTCCTAGGTGTAATAGCTGGATTATGGCTGCATCTGGTCTGTGGGGTTGGGGGAACTTTCTAAGGATATTTTCCACTGCCTGTATGCCTCTGTCTGTTTCTATGTTTGTGTATAGGCTTTCAATGTCCATGGTAAAGTGTATTGCGTTAGGGTTAGGGTTAGGGTTAGGGTTAGAGTTAGGGTTAGGTTTTAAAATGGTGGACAGAGGGGGGAAACGCCCTCCCTATGTTGTCTGCCTCTTGGTTCTGGCCCGCACCTCAGACTGTTGCTGTTGTCCAAATGAATGCACCTTGTGCTTTAGCTTTAGGCACCATCCAGAGTTCCTGCTTGGCTGCTACTGAATGTGTCTCGTCCTCCAGCTTTAAGTACCATCCATCGTTCCTTCTTGGAACACTCCGACCGGTTTCGCCGCCCTTGCGGCTCCTCAGGGAGCTACAAACAAACAGACAATGTCCTTCGTGCGTCACTTGCAAAGGTTAGGTTTTAAAATGGTGGGCAGAGGGGGGAAACGCCCTCCCTATGTTGTCTGCCTCTTGGTTCTGGCGCGCACCTCAGACTGTTGCTGTTGTCCAAATGAATGCACCTTGTGCTTTAGCTTTAGGCACCATCCAGAGTTCCTGCTTGGCTACTACTGAATGTGTCTCGTCCTCCAGCCTTAAGTACCATCCATCGTTCCTTCTTGGAACACTCCGACCGGTTTCGCCGTCTTGCGGCTCCTCAGGGAGTTAGGGTTAGGGTTAGGGTTAGGGTTAGGTTTAACATGGTGTGCAGAGGGGGGAAACGCCCTCCCTATGTTGTCTGCCTCTTGGTTAGGGTTAGGGTTAGGGTTAGGGTTAGGGTTAGGGTTAGGGTTAGGGTTAGGGTTAGGGTTAGGGTTAGGGTTAGGGTTTACTGCATTAGGGTTAGGGTTAGGGTTAGGGTTAGGGTTAGGATTAGGGTTAGGATTAGGGTTAGGGTTACGCTGCATTAGGGTTAGGGTTAGGGTTAGGGTTAGGGTTAGGGTTAGTGTTAGGGTTAGGGCTATGGTTAGGGTTAGGGTTAGGGTTGCATTAGGGTTAGAGTTAGGGTTAGGGTTAGGGTTAGGTTGTATGGTGTGGGCAGGAGGGTCGTTACACCCTCTTGTGTTCGTATTCTCACTCAACGCTTGAGCTTCTTGTCACTGAAACCTGCCACTTTTGGTTGGCCCACGCTTTACCTTACCACCTGGCTTCTTTTTCTTGCCGATCTCTTCTTAGTAATTTCTTGATCCGTAATCCTTTGATCCCCCTCTGGGGTTATAATCAGTTCCTGGGTTTTGCCAATTTATGGTCTCTATGTAGTATTTATTGGTGTTGGAACCCTACCCTTTATTTTAAGTAGTGTTAGGGTTATGTTGTATTGAGGTTGGTAGGTTCAGGTTAGGGTTAGGGTTGCTGCACTGGGGTTAGTGTTGGGATTAGGTGAGGGTCAGGGTCGCAGTTAGGTTCAGGGCTATATTGGGGTTAGGTTGGGGTGCATCAGGGTTAGGGTTAGGTGTTTAGGGGTGGGGTGGGGTTAGGGTTAAGTTTTAGGGGTAGGGTTGGGTGCATCAGGGTTAGGGTTAGGTGTTTAGGGGTAGGGTAGGGTGCATCAGGGTTAGGGTCCAGGGTCAGCGTTGTGATTAGATTCAGGGCTACGGGGTTAGAGTTATGGGTTAGGGTTGCATTTGGGGTAGGGTTAAGTGAGGGTCAGGGTTTAGGAGTAGGGTGGGGTGTGTTAGTTTTAGATTTTAGGGGTGGGGTGGGAGATTAGGTTTGCTGTATTAGAGTTACGATTAGGCTTTAGGGGTAGAGTGGAGTGCATTGGAGTTAGGATTTGGGATATGGATGGGGTCTGTTTGTAGTTAGGGTTGGGGCTTTGGTCTGTTTGTTGTGGGCAGTGTGGGGTTTAGTGGTTTTGGTTAGCTCAAACAGTAGGGGTTAGCTCTGTTTATTGTGATTAGGGTAGGGTGTGGTTGCGGTTTGAGAGGTTTATCAAGCTGGGGTTGGGATTTGTGGTAATTAAGGTCGGGGCAGTTTTGTTTTTTGATGTTGGATTTCCCCCATTTTAGATCTGATTTAAGCCCTTTGGTAACTGAGTTTGTAGGGTTGTTATCCAGTGTTTTTCCCTCCTCTTCCTTTGTGAGGTTGTCCAGTTCATGTTGGTCTCCAACCCCATAAATTCCAGGGATTCAAGACCATGCTCCATGAAGTGTCGGGAGGTAGGTTTGTATACATCCTTTGTTCTAATAGCACTGATGTGCCCTGTGAGCCTCATCCTTAGACTATTCCCTGTTTCTCCTACATACAAGATGTGGCATTGTTTGCATCGAATTGCATATACAGCATTGTGCTGTTCACATGTAATTCTTTGTTTAATTAGGGCTGCTTTTCCTGTGTGTCTATTTTGTATCATTTTGCGGATTATTAGGTATTTACACGTCCCACATTTTGGGTTTGTGCAGTTCTGGGTTGTCTTTTTTCTTATCCTACTCCGAACCAGCATACCTCGAAGGTTTTGACTTCTTCTGTATGCTGATGTTATGTTGTATCGGCTAAGTGTGTCAACATCTTCTTTAGTTTCCCAAATTGGGTTTTAATCACTCCATGCATTAGTTTGGTCGTTGTATCGTATGTCGTTATCAGTGGTAGTCTTGCTACTTCTCTGTTTGGCCGTGGTCTATTCAGTCCCTTCAGGAAATCAGACTTAAGGTGCCCGAGGAACCTTTTAGTGTAACCTCTCTGTCTCAGTGCAGTAAATAAGGTTGTGGTGGCTTCCCTAAAGTCCTCTCCGTTTGTGCATATGCGGTGAAAACGTGTCAGTTGTGACTTCACCAGCCCCCGAAAGGTATGTTTTGGATGGTGGCTGTTTATGTGCAGGAGTGTGTGTGTGTCTGTTTCTTTAAAGAATACCTTTGTTGCTAGCTTGTGGCTGTTATTCTCCTGTTGTAATTTAAATACTGTGGTGTCCAGGAAATCCACACTTTCTCTATGTGTTGTAACTTTAAGTTTAATAGATTGGTGGTGACTGTTGAGAATACCTACAAATTCTTGCAATTCTGTTTCTGTGTGAGTCCAGACTCCCCATATGTCATCCAGGTATCTGTAATAACGCATCAGGAGCTCGGAACACTTTTCAAATACTGTGTTTTCCCAGTCTGCCATGTATATGTTTGCGTAGGCCGGGGCAAATTTCTTGCCCATAGCCGTGCCCTTAATCTGTAGGTAGAATTGCTCCTGGAATTCAAAGTCATTTTTTGTTAGTCCTAGGTGTAATAGCTGGATTATGGCTGCATCTGGTCTGTGGGGTTGGGGGAACTTTCTAAGGATATTTTCCACTGCCTGTATGCCTCTGTCTGTTTCTATGTTTGTGTATAGGCTTTCAATGTCCATGGTAAAGTGTATTGCGTTAGGGTTAGGGTTAGGGTTAGGGTTAGAGTTAGGGTTAGGTTTTAAAATGGTGGACAGAGGGGGGAAACGCCCTCCCTATGTTGTCTGCCTCTTGGTTCTGGCCCGCACCTCAGACTGTTGCTGTTGTCCAAATGAATGCACCTTGTGCTTTAGCTTTAGGCACCATCCAGAGTTCCTGCTTGGCTGCTACTGAATGTGTCTCGTCCTCCAGCTTTAAGTACCATCCATCGTTCCTTCTTGGAACACTCCGACCGGTTTCGCCGCCCTTGCGGCTCCTCAGGGAGCTACAAACAAACAGACAATGTCCTTCGTGCGTCACTTGCAAAGGTTAGGTTTTAAAATGGTGGGCAGAGGGGGGAAACGCCCTCCCTATGTTGTCTGCCTCTTGGTTCTGGCGCGCACCTCAGACTGTTGCTGTTGTCCAAATGAATGCACCTTGTGCTTTAGCTTTAGGCACCATCCAGAGTTCCTGCTTGGCTACTACTGAATGTGTCTCGTCCTCCAGCCTTAAGTACCATCCATCGTTCCTTCTTGGAACACTCCGACCGGTTTCGCCGTCTTGCGGCTCCTCAGGGAGTTAGGGTTAGGGTTAGGGTTAGGGTTAGGTTTAACATGGTGTGCAGAGGGGGGAAACGCCCTCCCTATGTTGTCTGCCTCTTGGTTAGGGTTAGGGTTAGGGTTAGGGTTAGGGTTAGGGTTAGGGTTAGGGTTACGTTGCATTAGGGTTAGGGTTAGGGTTAGAGTTAGGGTTAGGGTTAGGTTAAGGTTAGGGTTAGGGTTACGCTGCATTAGGGTTAGGGTTAGCGTTAGGGTTACACTGCATTAGGGTTAGGGTTAGGGTTAGGGTTAGGGTTAGGGTTAGGATTAGGGTTAGGGTTAGGGTTAGGGTTAGGGTTACGCTGCATTAGGGTTAGGGTTAGGGTTAGGGTTAGGGTTAGGGTTAGTGTTAGGGTTAGGGTTAGGGTTAGGGTTAGGGTTGCATTAGGGTTAGAGTTAGGGTTAGGGTTAGGGTTAGGTTGTATGGTGTGGGCAGGAGGGTCGTTACACCCTCTTGTGTTCGTATTCTCACTCAACGCTTGAGCTTCTTGTCACTGAAACCTGCCACTTTTGGTTGGCCCACGCTTTACCTTACCACCTGGCTTCTTTTTCTTGCCGATCTCTTCTTAGTAATTTCTTGATCCGTAATCCTTTGATCCCCCTCTGGGGTTATAATCAGTTCCTGGGTTTTGCCAATTTATGGTCTCTATGTAGTATTTATTGGTGTTGGAACCCTACCCTTTATTTTAAGTAGTGTTAGGGTTATGTTGTATTGAGGTTGGTAGGTTCAGGTTAGGGTTAGGGTTGCTGCACTGGGGTTAGTGTTGGGATTAGGTGAGGGTCAGGGTCGCAGTTAGGTTCAGGGCTATATTGGGGTTAGGTTGGGGTGCATCAGGGTTAGGGTTAGGTGTTTAGGGGTGGGGTGGGGTTAGGGTTAAGTTTTAGGGGTAGGGTTGGGTGCATCAGGGTTAGGGTTAGGTGTTTAGGGGTAGGGTAGGGTGCATCAGGGTTAGGGTCCAGGGTCAGCGTTGTGATTAGATTCAGGGCTACGGGGTTAGAGTTATGGGTTAGGGTTGCATTTGGGGTAGGGTTAAGTGAGGGTCAGGGTTTAGGAGTAGGGTGGGGTGTGTTAGTTTTAGATTTTAGGGGTGGGGTGGGAGATTAGGGTTGCTGTATTAGAGTTACGATTAGGCTTTAGGGGTAGAGTGGAGTGCATTGGAGTTAGGATTTGGGATATGGATGGGGTCTGTTTGTAGTTAGGGTTGGGGCTTTGGTCTGTTTGTTGTGGGCAGTGTGGGGTTTAGTGGTTTTGGTTAGCTCAAACAGTAGGGGTTAGCTCTGTTTATTGTGATTAGGGTAGGGTGTGGTTGCGGTTTGAGAGGTTTATCAAGCTGGGGTTGGGATTTGTGGTAATTAAGGTCGGGGCAGTTTTGTTTTTTGATGTTGGATTTCCCCCATTTTAGATCTGATTTAAGCCCTTTGGTAACTGAGTTTGTAGGGTTGTTATCCAGTGTTTTTCCCTCCTCTTCCTTTGTGAGGTTGTCCAGTTCATGTTGGTCTCCAACCCCATAAATTCCAGGGATTCAAGACCATGCTCCATGAAGTGTCGGGAGGTAGGTTTGTATACATCCTTTGTTCTAATAGCACTGATGTGCCCTGTGAGCCTCATCCTTAGACTATTCCCTGTTTCTCCTACATACAAGATGTGGCATTGTTTGCATCGAATTGCATATACAGCATTGTGCTGTTCACATGTAATTCTTTGTTTAATTAGGGCTGCTTTTCCTGTGTGTCTATTTTGTATCATTTTGCGGATTATTAGGTATTTACACGTCCCACATTTTGGGTTTGTGCAGTTCTGGGTTGTCTTTTTTCTTATCCTACTCCGAACCAGCATACCTCGAAGGTTTTGACTTCTTCTGTATGCTGATGTTATGTTGTATCGGCTAAGTGTGTCAACATCTTCTTTAGTTTCCCAAATTGGGTTTTAATCACTCCATGCATTAGTTTGGTCGTTGTATCGTATGTCGTTATCAGTGGTAGTCTTGCTACTTCTCTGTTTGGCCGTGGGCTATTCAGTCCCTTCAGGAAATCAGACTTAAGGTGCCCGAGGAACCTTTTAGTGTAACCTCTCTGTCTCAGTGCAGTAAATAAGGTTGTGGTGGCTTCCCTAAAGTCCTCTCCGTTTGTGCATATGCGGTGAAAACGTGTCAGTTGTGACTTCACCAGCCCCCGAAAGGTATGTTTTGGATGGTGGCTGTTTATGTGCAGGAGTGTGTGTGTGTCTGTTTCTTTAAAGAATACCTTTGTTGCTAGCTTGTGGCTGTTATTCTCCTGTTGTAATTTAAATACTGTGGTGTCCAGGAAATCCACACTTTCTCTATGTGTTGTAACTTTAAGTTTAATAGATTGGTGGTGACTGTTGAGAATACCTACAAATTCTTGCAATTCTGTTTCTGTGTGAGTCCAGACTCCCCATATGTCATCCAGGTATCTGTAATAACACATCAGGAGCTCGGAACACTTTTCAAATACTGTGTTTTCCCAGTCTGCCATGTATATGTTTGCGTAGGCCGGGGCAAATTTCTTGCCCATAGCCGTGCCCTTAATCTGTAGGTAGAATTGCTCCTGGAATTCAAAGTCATTTTTTGTTAGTCCTAGGTGTAATAGCTGGATTATGGCTGCATCTGGTCTGTGGGGTTGGGGGAACTTTCTAAGGATATTTTCCACTGCCTGTATGCCTCTGTCTGTTTCTATGTTTGTGTATAGGCTTTCAATGTCCATGGTAAAGTGTATTGCGTTAGGGTTAGGGTTAGGGTTAGGGTTAGAGTTAGGGTTAGGTTTTAAAATGGTGGACAGAGGGGGGAAACGCCCTCCCTATGTTGTCTGCCTCTTGGTTCTGGCCCGCACCTCAGACTGTTGCTGTTGTCCAAATGAATGCACCTTGTGCTTTAGCTTTAGGCACCATCCAGAGTTCCTGCTTGGCTGCTACTGAATGTGTCTCGTCCTCCAGCTTTAAGTACCATCCATCGTTCCTTCTTGGAACACTCCGACCGGTTTCGCCGCCCTTGCGGCTCCTCAGGGAGCTACAAACAAACAGACAATGTCCTTCGTGCGTCACTTGCAAAGGTTAGGTTTTAAAATGGTGGGCAGAGGGGGGAAACGCCCTCCCTATGTTGTCTGCCTCTTGGTTCTGGCGCGCACCTCAGACTGTTGCTGTTGTCCAAATGAATGCACCTTGTGCTTTAGCTTTAGGCACCATCCAGAGTTCCTGCTTGGCTACTACTGAATGTGTCTCGTCCTCCAGCCTTAAGTACCATCCATCGTTCCTTCTTGGAACACTCCGACCGGTTTCGCCGTCTTGCGGCTCCTCAGGGAGTTAGGGTTAGGGTTAGGGTTAGGGTTAGGTTTAACATGGTGTGCAGAGGGGGGAAACGCCCTCCCTATGTTGTCTGCCTCTTGGTTAGGGTTAGGGTTAGGGTTAGGGTTAGGGTTAGGGTTAGGGTTAGGGTTAGGGTTAGGGTTACGCTGCATTAGGGTTAGGGTTAGGGTTAGAGTTAGGGTTAGGGTTAGGTTAAGGTTAGGGTTAGGGTTACGCTGCATTAGGGTTAGGGTTAGCGTTAGGGTTACACTGCATTAGGGTTAGGGTTAGGGTTAGGGTTAGGGTTAGGGTTAGGATTAGGGTTAGGGTTAGGGTTAGGGTTAGGGTTACGCTGCATTAGGGTTAGGGTTAGGGTTAGGGTTAGGGTTAGTGTTAGGGTTAGGGTTAGGGTTAGGGTTAGGGTTGCATTAGGGTTAGAGTTAGGGTTAGGGTTAGGGTTAGGTTGTATGGTGTGGGCAGGAGGGTCGTTACACCCTCTTGTGTTCGTATTCTCACTCAACGCTTGAGCTTCTTGTCACTGAAACCTGCCACTTTTGGTTGGCCCACGCTTTACCTTACCACCTGGCTTCTTTTTCTTGCCGATCTCTTCTTAGTAATTTCTTGATCCGTAATCCTTTGATCCCCCTCTGGGGTTATAATCAGTTCCTGGGTTTTGCCAATTTATGGTCTCTATGTAGTATTTATTGGTGTTGGCACCCTACCCTTTATTTTAAGTAGTGTTAGGGTTATGTTGTATTGAGGTTGGTAGGTTCAGGTTAGGGTTAGGGTTGCTGCACTGGGGTTAGTGTTGGGATTAGGTGAGGGTCAGGGTCGCAGTTAGGTTCAGGGCTATATTGGGGTTAGGTTGGGGTGCATCAGGGTTAGGGTTAGGTGTTTAGGGGTGGGGTGGGGTTAGGGTTAAGTTTTAGGGGTAGGGTTGGGTGCATCAGGGTTAGGGTTAGGTGTTTAGGTGTAGGGTAGGGTGCATCAGGGTTAGGGTCCAGGGTCAGCGTTGTGATTAGATTCAGGGCTACGGGGTTAGAGTTATGGGTTAGGGTTGCATTTGGGGTAGGGTTAAGTGAGGGTCAGGGTTTAGGAGTAGGGTGGGGTGTGTTAGTTTTAGATTTTAGGGGTGGGGTGGGAGATTAGGGTTGCTGTATTAGAGTTACGATTAGGCTTTAGGGGTAGAGTGGAGTGCATTGGAGTTAGGATTTGGGATATGGATGGGGTCTGTTTGTAGTTAGGGTTGGGGCTTTGGTCTGTTTGTTGTGGGCAGTGTGGGGTTTAGTGGTTTTGGTTAGCTCAAACAGTAGGGGTTAGCTCTGTTTATTGTGATTAGGGTAGGGTGTGGTTGCGGTTTGAGAGGTTTATCAAGCTGGGGTTGGGATTTGTGGTAATTAAGGTCGGGGCAGTTTTGTTTTTTGATGTTGGATTTCCCCCATTTTAGATCTGATTTAAGCCCTTTGGTAACTGAGTTTGTCGGGTTGTTATCCAGTGTTTTTCCCTCCTCTTCCTTTGTGAGGTTGTCCAGTTCATGTTGGTCTCCAACCCCATAAATTCCAGGGATTCAAGACCATGCTCCATGAAGTGTCGGGAGGTAGGTTTGTATACATCCTTTGTTCTAATAGCACTGATGTGCCCTGTGAGCCTCATCCTTAGACTATTCCCTGTTTCTCCTACATACAAGATGTGGCATTGTTTGCATCGAATTGCATATACAGCATTGTGCTGTTCACATGTAATTCTTTGTTTAATTAGGGCTGCTTTTCCTGTGTGTCTATTTTGTATCATTTTGCGGATTATTAGGTATTTACACGTCCCACATTTTGGGTTTGTGCAGTTCTGGGTTGTCTTTTTTCTTATCCTACTCCGAACCAGCATACCTCGAAGGTTTTGACTTCTTCTGTATGCTGATGTTATGTTGTATCGGCTAAGTGTGTCAACATCTTCTTTAGTTTCCCAAATTGGGTTTTAATCACTCCATGCATTAGTTTGGTCGTTGTATCGTATGTCGTTATCAGTGGTAGTCTTGCTACTTCTCTGTTTGGCCGTGGGCTATTCAGTCCCTTCAGGAAATCAGACTTAAGGTGCCCGAGGAACCTTTTAGTGTAACCTCTCTGTCTCAGTGCAGTAAATAAGGTTGTGGTGGCTTCCCTAAAGTCCTCTCCGTTTGTGCATATGCGGTGAAAACGTGTCAGTTGTGACTTCACCAGCCCCCGAAAGGTATGTTTTGGATGGTGGCTGTTTATGTGCAGGAGTGTGTGTGTGTCTGTTTCTTTAAAGAATACCTTTGTTGCTAGCTTGTGGCTGTTATTCTCCTGTTGTAATTTAAATACTGTGGTGTCCAGGAAATCCACACTTTCTCTATGTGTTGTAACTTTAAGTTTAATAGATTGGTGGTGACTGTTGAGAATACCTACAAATTCTTGCAATTCTGTTTCTGTGTGAGTCCAGACTCCCCATATGTCATCCAGGTATCTGTAATAACACATCAGGAGCTCGGAACACTTTTCAAATACTGTGTTTTCCCAGTCTGCCATGTATATGTTTGCGTAGGCCGGGGCAAATTTCTTGCCCATAGCCGTGCCCTTAATCTGTAGGTAGAATTGCTCCTGGAATTCAAAGTCATTTTTTGTTAGTCCTAGGTGTAATAGCTGGATTATGGCTGCATCTGGTCTGTGGGGTTGGGGGAACTTTCTAAGGATATTTTCCACTGCCTGTATGCCTCTGTCTGTTTCTATGTTTGTGTATAGGCTTTCAATGTCCATGGTAAAGTGTATTGCGTTAGGGTTAGGGTTAGGGTTAGGGTTAGAGTTAGGGTTAGGTTTTAAAATGGTGGACAGAGGGGGGAAACGCCCTCCCTATGTTGTCTGCCTCTTGGTTCTGGCCCGCACCTCAGACTGTTGCTGTTGTCCAAATGAATGCACCTTGTGCTTTAGCTTTAGGCACCATCCAGAGTTCCTGCTTGGCTGCTACTGAATGTGTCTCGTCCTCCAGCTTTAAGTACCATCCATCGTTCCTTCTTGGAACACTCCGACCGGTTTCGCCGCCCTTGCGGCTCCTCAGGGAGCTACAAACAAACAGACAATGTCCTTCGTGCGTCACTTGCAAAGGTTAGGTTTTAAAATGGTGGGCAGAGGGGGGAAACGCCCTCCCTATGTTGTCTGCCTCTTGGTTCTGGCGCGCACCTCAGACTGTTGCTGTTGTCCAAATGAATGCACCTTGTGCTTTAGCTTTAGGCACCATCCAGAGTTCCTGCTTGGCTACTACTGAATGTGTCTCGTCCTCCAGCCTTAAGTACCATCCATCGTTCCTTCTTGGAACACTCCGACCGGTTTCGCCGTCTTGCGGCTCCTCAGGGAGTTAGGGTTAGGGTTAGGGTTAGGGTTAGGTTTAACATGGTGTGCAGAGGGGGGAAACGCCCTCCCTATGTTGTCTGCCTCTTGGTTAGGGTTAGGGTTAGGGTTAGGGTTAGGGTTAGGGTTAGGGTTAGGGTTAGGGTTAGGGTTACGCTGCATTAGGGTTAGGGTTAGGGTTAGAGTTAGGGTTAGGGTTAGGTTAAGGTTAGGGTTAGGGTTACGCTGCATTAGGGTTAGGGTTAGCGTTAGGGTTACACTGCATTAGGGTTAGGGTTAGGGTTAGGGTTAGGGTTAGGGTTAGGATTAGGGTTAGGGTTAGGGTTAGGGTTAGGGTTACGCTGCATTAGGGTTAGGGTTAGGGTTAGGGTTAGGGTTAGTGTTAGGGTTAGGGTTAGGGTTAGGGTTAGGGTTGCATTAGGGTTAGAGTTAGGGTTAGGGTTAGGGTTAGGTTGTATGGTGTGGGCAGGAGGGTCGTTACACCCTCTTGTGTTCGTATTCTCACTCAACGCTTGAGCTTCTTGTCACTGAAACCTGCCACTTTTGGTTGGCCCACGCTTTACCTTACCACCTGGCTTCTTTTTCTTGCCGATCTCTTCTTAGTAATTTCTTGATCCGTAATCCTTTGATCCCCCTCTGGGGTTATAATCAGTTCCTGGGTTTTGCCAATTTATGGTCTCTATGTAGTATTTATTGGTGTTGGCACCCTACCCTTTATTTTAAGTAGTGTTAGGGTTATGTTGTATTGAGGTTGGTAGGTTCAGGTTAGGGTTAGGGTTGCTGCACTGGGGTTAGTGTTGGGATTAGGTGAGGGTCAGGGTCGCAGTTAGGTTCAGGGCTATATTGGGGTTAGGTTGGGGTGCATCAGGGTTAGGGTTAGGTGTTTAGGGGTGGGGTGGGGTTAGGGTTAAGTTTTAGGGGTAGGGTTGGGTGCATCAGGGTTAGGGTTAGGTGTTTAGGTGTAGGGTAGGGTGCATCAGGGTTAGGGTCCAGGGTCAGCGTTGTGATTAGATTCAGGGCTACGGGGTTAGAGTTATGGGTTAGGGTTGCATTTGGGGTAGGGTTAAGTGAGGGTCAGGGTTTAGGAGTAGGGTGGGGTGTGTTAGTTTTAGATTTTAGGGGTGGGGTGGGAGATTAGGGTTGCTGTATTAGAGTTACGATTAGGCTTTAGGGGTAGAGTGGAGTGCATTGGAGTTAGGATTTGGGATATGGATGGGGTCTGTTTGTAGTTAGGGTTGGGGCTTTGGTCTGTTTGTTGTGGGCAGTGTGGGGTTTAGTGGTTTTGGTTAGCTCAAACAGTAGGGGTTAGCTCTGTTTATTGTGATTAGGGTAGGGTGTGGTTGCGGTTTGAGAGGTTTATCAAGCTGGGGTTGGGATTTGTGGTAATTAAGGTCGGGGCAGTTTTGTTTTTTGATGTTGGATTTCCCCCATTTTAGATCTGATTTAAGCCCTTTGGTAACTGAGTTTGTCGGGTTGTTATCCAGTGTTTTTCCCTCCTCTTCCTTTGTGAGGTTGTCCAGTTCATGTTGGTCTCCAACCCCATAAATTCCAGGGATTCAAGACCATGCTCCATGAAGTGTCGGGAGGTAGGTTTGTATACATCCTTTGTTCTAATAGCACTGATGTGCCCTGTGAGCCTCATCCTTAGACTATTCCCTGTTTCTCCTACATACAAGATGTGGCATTGTTTGCATCGAATTGCATATACAGCATTGTGCTGTTCACATGTAATTCTTTGTTTAATTAGGGCTGCTTTTCCTGTGTGTCTATTTTGTATCATTTTGCGGATTATTAGGTATTTACACGTCCCACATTTTGGGTTTGTGCAGTTCTGGGTTGTCTTTTTTCTTATCCTACTCCGAACCAGCATACCTCGAAGGTTTTGACTTCTTCTGTATGCTGATGTTATGTTGTATCGGCTAAGTGTGTCAACATCTTCTTTAGTTTCCCAAATTGGGTTTTAATCACTCCATGCATTAGTTTGGTCGTTGTATCGTATGTCGTTATCAGTGGTAGTCTTGCTACTTCTCTGTTTGGCCGTGGGCTATTCAGTCCCTTCAGGAAATCAGACTTAAGGTGCCCGAGGAACCTTTTAGTGTAACCTCTCTGTCTCAGTGCAGTAAATAAGGTTGTGGTGGCTTCCCTAAAGTCCTCTCCGTTTGTGCATATGCGGTGAAAACGTGTCAGTTGTGACTTCACCAGCCCCCGAAAGGTATGTTTTGGATGGTGGCTGTTTATGTGCAGGAGTGTGTGTGTGTCTGTTTCTTTAAAGAATACCTTTGTTGCTAGCTTGTGGCTGTTATTCTCCTGTTGTAATTTAAATACTGTGGTGTCCAGGAAATCCACACTTTCTCTATGTGTTGTAACTTTAAGTTTAATAGATTGGTGGTGACTGTTGAGAATACCTACAAATTCTTGCAATTCTGTTTCTGTGTGAGTCCAGACTCCCCATATGTCATCCAGGTATCTGTAATAACACATCAGGAGCTCGGAACACTTTTCAAATACTGTGTTTTCCCAGTCTGCCATGTATATGTTTGCGTAGGCCGGGGCAAATTTCTTGCCCATAGCCGTGCCCTTAATCTGTAGGTAGAATTGCTCCTGGAATTCAAAGTCATTTTTTGTTAGTCCTAGGTGTAATAGCTGGATTATGGCTGCATCTGGTCTGTGGGGTTGGGGGAACTTTCTAAGGATATTTTCCACTGCCTGTATGCCTCTGTCTGTTTCTATGTTTGTGTATAGGCTTTCAATGTCCATGGTAAAGTGTATTGCGTTAGGGTTAGGGTTAGGGTTAGGGTTAGAGTTAGGGTTAGGTTTTAAAATGGTGGACAGAGGGGGGAAACGCCCTCCCTATGTTGTCTGCCTCTTGGTTCTGGCCCGCACCTCAGACTGTTGCTGTTGTCCAAATGAATGCACCTTGTGCTTTAGCTTTAGGCACCATCCAGAGTTCCTGCTTGGCTGCTACTGAATGTGTCTCGTCCTCCAGCTTTAAGTACCATCCATCGTTCCTTCTTGGAACACTCCGACCGGTTTCGCCGCCCTTGCGGCTCCTCAGGGAGCTACAAACAAACAGACAATGTCCTTCGTGCGTCACTTGCAAAGGTTAGGTTTTAAAATGGTGGGCAGAGGGGGGAAACGCCCTCCCTATGTTGTCTGCCTCTTGGTTCTGGCGCGCACCTCAGACTGTTGCTGTTGTCCAAATGAATGCACCTTGTGCTTTAGCTTTAGGCACCATCCAGAGTTCCTGCTTGGCTACTACTGAATGTGTCTCGTCCTCCAGCCTTAAGTACCATCCATCGTTCCTTCTTGGAACACTCCGACCGGTTTCGCCGTCTTGCGGCTCCTCAGGGAGTTAGGGTTAGGGTTAGGGTTAGGGTTAGGTTTAACATGGTGTGCAGAGGGGGGAAACGCCCTCCCTATGTTGTCTGCCTCTTGGTTAGGGTTAGGGTTAGGGTTAGGGTTAGGGTTAGGGTTAGGGTTAGGGTTAGGGTTAGGGTTTACTGCATTAGGGTTAGGGTTAGGGTTAGGGTTAGGGTTAGGGTTAGGATTAGGGTTAGGGTTAGGGTTAGGGTTAGGGTTACGCTGCATTAGGGTTAGGGTTAGGGTTAGGGTTAGGGTTAGGGTTAGTGTTAGGGTTAGGGTTAGGGTTAGGGTTAGGGTTGCATTAGGGTTAGAGTTAGGGTTAGGGTTAGGGTTAGGTTGTATGGTGTGGGCAGGAGGGTCGTTACACCCTCTTGTGTTCGTATTCTCACTCAACGCTTGAGCTTCTTGTCACTGAAACCTGCCACTTTTGGTTGGCCCACGCTTTACCTTACCACCTGGCTTCTTTTTCTTGCCGATCTCTTCTTCGTAATTTCTTGATCCGTAATCCTTTGATCCCCCTCTGGGGTTATAATCAGTTCCTGGGTTTTGCCAATTTATGGTCTCTATGTAGTATTTATTGGTGTTGGAACCCTACCCTTTATTTTAAGTAGTGTTAGGGTTATGTTGTATTGAGGTTGGTAGGTTCAGGTTAGGGTTAGGGTTGCTGCACTGGGGTTAGTGTTGGGATTAGGTGAGGGTCAGGGTCGCAGTTAGGTTCAGGGCTATATTGGGGTTAGGTTGGGGTGCATCAGGGTTAGGGTTAGGTGTTTAGGGGTGGGGTGGGGTTAGGGTTAAGTTTTAGGGGTAGGGTTGGGTGCATCAGGGTTAGGGTTAGGTGTTTAGGGGTAGGGTAGGGTGCATCAGGGTTAGGGTTAGGTGTTTAGTGGTAGGGTAGGGTGCATCAGGGTTAGGGTCCAGGGTCAGAGTTGTGATTAGATTCAGGGCTACGGGGTTAGAGTTATGGGTTTGGGTTGCATTTGGGGTAGGGTTAAGTGAGGGTCAGGGTTTAGGAGTAGGGTGGGGTGTGTTAGTTTTAGATTTTAGGTGTGGGGTGGGAGATTAGGGTTGCTGTATTAGAGTTACAATTAGGCTTTAGGGGTAGAGTGGGGTGCATTGGAGTTAGGATTTGGGATATGGATGGGGTCTGTTTGTAGTTAGGGTTGGGGCTTTGGTCTGTTTGTTGTGGGCAGTGTGGGGTTTAGTGGTTTTGGTTAGCTCAAACAGTAGGGGTTAGCTCTGTTTATTGTGATTAGGGTAGGGTGTGGTTGCGGTTTGAGAGGTTTATCAAGCTGGGGTTGGGATTTGTGGTAATTAAGGTCGGGGCAGTTTTGTTTTTTGATGTTGGATTTCCCCCATTTTAGATCTGATTTAAGCCCTTTGGTAACTGAGTTTGTAGGGTTGTTATCCAGTGTTTTTCCCTCCTCTTCCTTTGTGAGGTTGTCCAGTTCATGTTGGTCTCCAACCCCATAAATTCCAGGGATTCAAGACCATGCTCCATGAAGTGTCGGGAGGTAGGTTTGTATACATCCTTTGTTCTAATAGCACTGAGGTGCCCTGTGAGCCTCATCCTTAGAGTATTCCCTGTTTCTCCGACATACAAGATGTGGCATTGTTTGCATCGAATTGCATATACAGCATTGTGCTGTTCACATGTAATTCTTTGTTTAATTAGGGCTGCTTTTCCTGTGTGTCTATTTTGTATCATTTTGCGGATTATTAGGTATTTACACGTCCCACATTTTGGGTTTGTGCAGTTCTGGGTTGTCTGTTTTCTTATCCTACTCCGAACCAGCATACCTCGAAGGTTTTGACTTCTTCTGTATGCTGACGTTATGTTGTATCGGCTAAGTGTGTCAACATCCTCTTTTAGTTTCCCAAATTGGGTTTTAATCACTCCGTGCATTAGTTTGGTCGTTGTACCGTATGTCGTTATCAGTGGTAGTCTTGCTACTTCTCTGTTTGGCCGTGGGCTATTCAGTCCCTTCAGGAAATCAGACTTAAGGTGCCTGAGGAACCTTTTAGTGTAACCTCTCTGTCTCAGTGCAGTAAATAGGGTTGTGGTGGCTTCCCTAAAGTCCTCTCCGTTTGTGCATATGCGGTGAAAACGTGTCAGTTGTGACTTCACCAGCCCCCGAAAGGTATGTTTTGGATGGTGGCTGTTTATGTGCAGGAGTGTGTGTGTGTCTGTTTCTTTAAAGAATACCTTTGTTGCTAGCTTTTGGCTGTTATTCTCCTGTTGTAATTTAAATACTGTGGTGTCCAGGAAATCCACACTTTCTCTATGTGTTGTAACTTTAAGTTTAATAGATTGGTGGTGACTGTTGAGAATACCTACAAATTCTTGCAATTCTGTTTCTGTGTGAGTCCAGACTCCCCATATGTCATCCAGGTATCTGTAATAACACATCGGGAGCTCGGAACACTTTTCAAAGACTGTGTTTTCCCAGTCTGCCATGTATATGTTTGCGTAGGCCGGGGCAAATTTCTTGCCCATAGCCGTGCCCTTAATCTGTAGGTAGAATTGCTCCTGGAATTCAAAGTCATTTTTTGTTAGTCCTAGGTGTAATAGCTGGATTATGGCTGCATCTGGTCTGTGGGGTTGGGGGAACTTTCTAAGGATATTTTCCACTTCCTGTATGCCTCTGTCTGTTTCTATGTTTGTGTATAGGCTTTCAATGTCCATGGTAAAGTGTATTGCGTTAGGGTTAGGGTTAGGGTTAGGGTTAGAGTTAGGGTTAGGTTTCAAAATGGTGGACAGAGGGGGGAAACGCCCTCCCTATGTTGTCTGCCTCTTGGTTCTGGCCCGCACCTCAGACTGTTGCTGTTGTCCAAATGAATGCACCTTGTGCTTTAGCTTTAGGCACCATCCAGAGTTCCTGCTTGGCGACCACTGAATGTGTCTCGTCCTCCAGCCTTAAGTCCCATCCATCGTTCCTTCTTAAAACACTCCGACCGGTTTCGCCGTCTTGCGGCTCCTCAGGGAGCTACAAACAAACAGACAAAGTCCTTAGTGCATCACTTGCAATGGTTAGGTTTTAAAATGGTGGACAGAGGGGGGAAACGCCCTCCCTATGTTGTCTGCATCTTGGTTCTGGCCCGCACCTCAGGCTGTTCCTGTTGTCCAAATGAATGCACCTTGTGCTTTAGCTTTAGGCACCATCCAGAGTTCCTGCTTGGCGACTACTGAATGTGTCTCGTCCTCCAGCCTCAAGTACCATCCATCGTTCCTTCTTGGAACACTCAGACCGGTTTCGCCGCCTTGCGGCTCCTCAGGGAGTTACAAACAAACAGACAAAGTCCTCAATGCGTCACTTGCAAAGGTGAGGTTTAACATGGTGGGCAGAGGGGGGAAACGCCCTCCCTATGTTGTCTGCCTCTTTGTTCTGGCCCGCACCTCAGACTGTTGCTGTTGTCCAAATGAATGCACCTTCTGCTTTAGCTTTAGGCACCATCCAGAGTTCCTGCTTGGTGACTACTGAATGTGTCCCATCGTCCAGCCTTAAGTACCATCCATCGTTCCTTCTTGGAACACTCCGACCGTTTTCGCCGCCTTGCGGCTCCGCAGGGAGTTACAAACAAACAGACAAAGTCCTCAGTGCGTCACTTGCAAAGGTTAGTATTTGAAGATAAAATCTTTTCGCTTTGAAGAAAGATCGAGGTGACTGAAATAATTCATTAGATGAAAACCAACAAAAATTGACAAGAACCACGAAAAGTTCTTGTATTTTAAGATAAAATCTGACGCTACAAAAGAAAAAACGTCCAGCTCGCTGAAATATGTTCATTTGCTGAAAATCAACAAAACCACGAAAAGTTCTTGTATTTGAAGTTAAAATCTTTTTGCTTTGAAGAAGAAAGATCCAGCTGACTGAAATAAGTTCATCAGATCAAAACCAACAAAAATTGACAAGAACCACGAAAAGTTCTTCTATTTTAAGATAAAATCTGATGCTACCAAAGAAAAAACTTCTAGCTCGCTGAAATATGTTCATTTGCTGAAAATCAACAAAACCACGAAAAGTTCTTGTATTTGAAGATAAAATCTTTTTGCTTTGAAGAAGAAAGATCTTGCTGACTGAAATAAGTTCATTCGATCAAAACCAACAAAAATTGACAAGAACCACGAAAAGTTCTTGTATTTTAAGATAAAATCTTACGCTATTAAAGAAAAAACTTCTTGGTCGCTGAAATATGTTCATTTGCTGAAAATCAACAAAACCACGAAAAGTTCTTGTATTTGAAGATAAAATCTTTTTGCTTTGAAGAAGAAAGATCTAGCTGACTGAAATAAGTTCATTCGATCAAAACCAACAAAAATTGACAAGAACCACGAAAAGTTCTTGTATTTTAAGATAAAATCTGACGCTTTTAATGAAAAAACTTCGAGCTCGCTAAAATATGTTCATTTGCTGAAAATCAACAAAACCACGAAAAGTTCTTGTATTTGAAGATGAAATCTTTTTGCTTTGAAGAAGAAAGATCGAGGTGACTGAAATAAGTTCATTAGATGAAAAGCAACAAAAATTGACAAGAACCACGATAAGTTCTTGTATTTGAAGATAAAATCTGACGCTATTAAAGAAAAAACTTCTTGCTTGCTGAAATATGTTCATTTGCAGAAAACCAACAAAACCACGAAAAGTTCTTGTATTTGAAGATAAAATCTGACGCTATCAAAGAAAAAAGCTTCCAGCTCGCTGAAGTATGTTCATTTGCTGAAAATCAACAAAACCACGAAAAGTTCTTGTATTTGAAGATAAAATCTTTTTGCTTTGAAGAAGAAAGATCTGGCTGACTGAAATAAGTTCATCAGATCAAAACCAACAAAAATTGACAAGAACCACGAAAAGTTCTTGTATTTTAAGATAAAATCTGACGCGATAAAAGAAAAAACGTCCAGCTCGCTGAAATATGTTCATTTGCTGAAAATCAACAAAACCACGAAAAGTTCTTGTATTTGAAGATAAAATCTTTTTGCTTTGAAGAAGAAAGATCCAGCTGACTGAAATAAGTTCATTAGATGAAAACCAACAAAAGTTGAGAAGAACCACGAAAAGTTCTTGTATTTTAAGATAAAATCTGACGCTATTAATGAAAAAACTTGTCGCTCGCTGAAATATGTTCATTTGCTGAAAATCAACAAACCCACGAAAAGTTCTTGTATTTGAAGATAAAATCTTTTTGCTTTGAAGAAGAAAGATCTCGCTGACTGAAATAAGTTCATTAGATGAAAACCAACAAAAATTGACAAGAACCACGAAAAGTTCTTGTATTTGAAGATAAAATCTGACGCTATTGAAGAAAAAACTTCTTGCTCGCTGAAATATGTTCATTTGCTGAAAACCAACAAAACCACGAAAAGTTCTTGTATTTGAAGATAAAATCTGACGCGATCAAAGAAAAAAGCTTCCAGCTCGCTGAAATATGTTCATTTGCTGAAAATCAACAAAACCACGAAAAGTTCTTGTATTTGAAGATAAAATCTTTTTGCTTTGAAGAAGAAAGATCTAGCTGACTGAAATAAGTTCATTCGATCAAAACCAACAAAAATTGACAAGAACCACGAAAAGTTCTTGCATTTGAAGATAAAATCTGACGCTATTAAAGAAAAAACTTCTTGCTCGCTGAAATATGTTCATTTGCTGAAAACCAACAAAACCACGAAAAGTTCTTGTGTTTGAAGATAAAATCTTTTTGCTTTGAAGAAGAAAGATCCAGCTGACTGAAATAAGTTCATTCGATCAAAACCAACAAAAATTGACAAGAACCACGAAAAGTTCTTGTATTTTAAGATAAAATCTGACGCTTTTAATGAAAAAACTTCGAGCTCGCTGAAATATGTTCATTTGCTGAAAATCAACAAAACCACGAAAAGTTCTTGTATTTGAAGATAAAATCTTTTTGCTTTGAAGAAGAAAGATCCAGCTGACTGAAATAAGTTCATTGGATGAATACCAACAAAAATTGACAAGAAGCACGAAAAGTTCTTGTATTTTAAGATAAAATCTGACGCTTTTAATGAAAAAACTTCATGCTCGCTGAAATATGTTCATTTGCTGAAAATCAACAAAACCACGAAAAGTTCTTGTATTTGAAGATAAAATCTTTTTGCTTTGAAGAAGAAAGATCCAGCTGACTTAAATAAGTTCATTGGATGAAAACCAACAAAAATTGACAAGAACCACGAAAAGTTATTGTATTTTAAGATAAAATCTTGCGCTATGAAAGAAAAAACTTCGAGCTCGCTGAAATATGTTCATTTGCTGAAAATCAACAAAACCACGAAAAGTTCTTGTGTTTGAAGATAAAATCTTTTTGCTTTGAAGAAGAACGATCGAGGTGACTGAAATAAGTTCATCAGATCAAAACCAACAAAAATTGACAAGAACCACGAAAAGTTCTTGTATTTTAAGATAAAAGCTGACGCTTTTAATGAAAAAACTTCGAGCTCGCTGAAATATGTTCATTTGCTGAAAATCAACAAAACCACGAAAAGTTCTTGTATTTGAAGATAAAATCTTTTTGCTTTGAAGAAGAAAGATCCAGCTGTCTGAAATAAGTTCATTGGATGAAAACCAACAAAAGTTGAGAAGAACCACGAAAAGTTCTTGTATTTGAAGATAAAATCTGACGCTATTAATGAAAAAACTTATCGCTCGCTGAAATATGTTCATTTGCTGAAAATCAACAAACCCACGAAAAGTTCTTGTATTTGAAGATAAAATCTTTTTGCTTTGAAGAAGAAAGATCTCGCTGACTGAAATAAGTTCATTCGATCAAAACCAACAAAAATTCACAAGAACCACGAAAAGTTATTGTATTTTAAGATGAAATCTGACGCTATGAAAGAAAAAACTTCTCGCTCGCTGAAATATGTTTATTTGCTGAAAATCAACAAAACCACAAAAAGTTCTTGTATTTGAAGATAAAATCTTTTTGCTTTGAAGAAGAAAGATCGAGGTGACTGAAATGAGTTCATTGGATGAAAACCAACAAAAATTGACAAGAACCACGAAAAGATCTTGTATTTTAAGATAAAATCTGACGCTTTTAATGAAAAAACTTCGAGCTCGCTGAAATATGTTCATTTGCTGAAAATCAACAAAACCACGAAAAGTTCTTGTATTTGAAGATAAAATCTTTTTGCTTTGAAGAAGAAAGATCCAGCTGACTGAAATAAGTTCATTGGATGAATACCAACAAAAATTGACAAGAAGCACGAAAAGTTCTTGTATTTTAAGATAAAATCTGACGCTTTTAATGAAAAAACTTCGAGCTCGCTGAAATATGTACATTTGCTGAAAATCAACAAAACCACGAAAAGTTCTTGTATTTGAAGATAAAATCTTTTTGCTTTGAAGAAGAAAGATCGAGGTGACTGAAATGAGTTCATTAGATGAAAACCAACAAAAATTGACAAGAACCACGAAAAGTTCTTGTATTTTAAGATAAAATCTGACGCTTTTAATGAAAAAACTTCGAGCTCGCTGAAATATGTTCATTTGCTGAACATCAACAAAACCACGAAAAGTTCTTGTATTTCAAGATAAAATCTTTTTGCTTTGAAGAAGAAAGATCGAGGTGACTGAAATATGTTCATTGGATGAAAACCAACAAAAATTGACAAGAACCACGAAAAGTTCTTGTATTTTGAGATAAAATCCGACGCTATTATAGAAAAAACTTCTTGCTCGCTGAAATATGTTCATTTGCTGAAAACCAACAAAACCACGAAAAGTTCTTGTATTTGAAGATAAAATCTTTTTGCTTTGAAGAAGAAAGATCCAGCTGACTGAAATAAGTTCATTGGATGAATACCAACAAAAATTGACAAGAAGCACGAAAAGTTCTTGTATTTTAAGATAAAATCTGACGCTTTTAATGAAAAAACTTCGAGCTCGCTGAAATATGTACATTTGCTGAAAATCAACAAAACCACGAAAAGTTCTTGTATTTGAAGATAAAATCTTTTTGCTTTGAAGAAGAAAGATCCAGCTGACTTAAATAAGTTCATTGGATGAAAACCAACAAAAATTGACAAGAACCACGAAAAGTTCTTGTATTTTAAGATAAAAGCTGACACTTTTAATGAAAAAACTTCTCGCTCGCTGAAATATGATCATTTGCTGAAAATCAACAAAACCACGAAAAGTTCTTGTATTTGAAGATAAAATCTTTTTGCTTTGAAGAAGAAAGATCTAGCTGACTGAAATAAGTTCATTCGATCTAAACCAACAAAAATTGACAAGAACCACGAAAAGTTCTTGCATTTGAAGATAAAATCTGACGCTATTAAAGAAAAAGCTTCTTGCTCGCTGAAATATGTTCATTTGCTGAAAACCAACAAAACCACGAAAAGTTCTTGTGTTTGAAGATAAAATCTTTTTGCTTTGAAGAAGAAAGATCCAGCTGACTGAAATAAGTTCATTCGATCAAAACCAACAAAAATTGACAAGAACCACGAAAAGTTCTTGTATTTTAAGATAAAATCTGACGCTTTTAATGAAAAAACTTAGAGCTCGCTGAAATATGTTCATTTGCTGAAAATCAACAAAACCACGAAAAGTTCTTGTATTTGAAGATAAAATCTTTTTGCTTTGAAGAAGAAAGATCCAGCTGACTGAAATAAGTTCAGAGGATGAAAACCAACAAAAATTGACAAGAATCACGAAAAGTTCTTGTATTTTAAGATAAAATCTGACGCTATTGAAGAAAAAACTTCAAGCTCGCTGAAATATGTTCATTTGCTGAAAACCAACAAAACCACGAAAAGTTCTTGTATTTGAAGATAAAATCTTTTTGCTTTGAAGAAGAAAGATCGAGGTGACTGAAATGAGTTCATTGGATGAAAACCAACAAAAATTGACAAGAACCACGAAAAGATCTTGTATTTTAAGATAAAATCTGACGCTTTTAATGAAAAAACTTCGAGCTCGCTGAAATATGTTCATTTGCTGAAAATCAACAAAACCACGAAAAGTTCTTGTATTTGAAGATAAAATCTTTTTGCTTTGAAGAAGAAAGATCCAGCTGACTGAAATAAGTTCATTGGATGAATACCAACAAAAATTGACAAGAAGCACGAAAAGTTCTTGTATTTTAAGATAAAATCTGACGCTTTTAATGAAAAAACTTCGAGCTCGCTGAAATATGTACATTTGCTGAAAATCAACAAAACCACGAAAAGTTCTTGTATTTGAAGATAAAATCTTTTTGCTTTGAAGAAGAAAGATCGAGGTGACTGAAATGAGTTCATTAGATGAAAACCAACAAAAATTGACAAGAACCACGAAAAGTTCTTGTATTTTAAGATAAAATCTGACGCTTTTAATGAAAAAACTTCGAGCTCGCTGAAATATGTTCATTTGCTGAACATCAACAAAACCACGAAAAGTTCTTGTATTTCAAGATAAAATCTTTTTGCTTTGAAGAAGAAAGATCGAGGTGACTGAAATATGTTCATTGGATGAAAACCAACAAAAATTGACAAGAACCACGAAAAGTTCTTGTATTTTGAGATAAAATCCGACGCTATTATAGAAAAAACTTCTTGCTCGCTGAAATATGTTCATTTGCTGAAAACCAACAAAACCACGAAAAGTTCTTGTATTTGAAGATAAAATCTTTTTGCTTTGAAGAAGAAAGATCCAGCTGACTGAAATAAGTTCATTGGATGAATACCAACAAAAATTGACAAGAAGCACGAAAAGTTCTTGTATTTTAAGATAAAATCTGACGCTTTTAATGAAAAAACTTCGAGCTCGCTGAAATATGTACATTTGCTGAAAATCAACAAAACCACGAAAAGTTCTTGTATTTGAAGATAAAATCTTTTTGCTTTGAAGAAGAAAGATCCAGCTGACTTAAATAAGTTCATTGGATGAAAACCAACAAAAATTGACAAGAACCACGAAAAGTTCTTGTATTTTAAGATAAAAGCTGACACTTTTAATGAAAAAACTTCTCGCTCGCTGAAATATGATCATTTGCTGAAAATCAACAAAACCACGAAAAGTTCTTGTATTTGAAGATAAAATCTTTTTGCTTTGAAGAAGAAAGATCTAGCTGACTGAAATAAGTTCATTCGATCTAAACCAACAAAAATTGACAAGAACCACGAAAAGTTCTTGCATTTGAAGATAAAATCTGACGCTATTAAAGAAAAAGCTTCTTGCTCGCTGAAATATGTTCATTTGCTGAAAACCAACAAAACCACGAAAAGTTCTTGTGTTTGAAGATAAAATCTTTTTGCTTTGAAGAAGAAAGATCCAGCTGACTGAAATAAGTTCATTCGATCAAAACCAACAAAAATTGACAAGAACCACGAAAAGTTCTTGTATTTTAAGATAAAATCTGACGCTTTTAATGAAAAAACTTAGAGCTCGCTGAAATATGTTCATTTGCTGAAAATCAACAAAACCACGAAAAGTTCTTGTATTTGAAGATAAAATCTTTTTGCTTTGAAGAAGAAAGATCCAGCTGACTGAAATAAGTTCAGAGGATGAAAACCAACAAAAATTGACAAGAATCACGAAAAGTTCTTGTATTTTAAGATAAAATCTGACGCTATTGAAGAAAAAACTTCAAGCTCGCTGAAATATGTTCATTTGCTGAAAACCAACAAAACCACGAAAAGTTCTTGTATTTGAAGATAAGATTTTTTTGCTTTGAAGAAGAAAGATGGAGGTGACTGAAATAAGTTCATTGGATGAAAAGCAACAAAAATTGGCAAGAACCACGATAAGTTCTTGTATTTGAAGATAAAATCTGACGCTATTGAAGAAAAAACTTCTTGCTCGCTGAAATATGTTCATTTGCTGAAAACCAACAAAACCACGAAAAGTTCTTGTATTTGAAGATAAAATCTGACGCTATCAAAGAAAAGAGCTTCCAGCTCGCTGAAATATGTTCATTTGCTGAAAATCAACAAAACCACGAAAAGTTCTTGTATTTGAAGATAAAATCTTTTTGCTTTGAAGAAGAAAGATCTAGCTGACTGAAATAAGTTCATTCGATCAAAACCAACAAAAATTGACAAGAACCACGAAAAGTTCTTGCATTTGAAGATAAAATCTGACGCTATTAAAGAAAAAACTTCTTGCTCGCTGAAATATGTTCATTTGCTGAAAACCAACAAAACCACGAAAAGTTCTTGTGTTTGAAGATAAAATCTTTTTGCTTTGAAGAAGAAAGATCCAGCTGACTGAAATAAGTTCATTCGATCAAAACCAACAAAAATTGACAAGAACCACGAAAAGTTCTTGTATTTTAAGATAAAATCTGACGCTTTTAATGAAAAAACTTCGAGCTCGCTGAAATATGTTCATTTGCTGAAAATCAACAAACCCACGAAAAGTTCTTGTATTTGAAGATAAAATCTTTTTGCTTTGAAGAAGAAAGATCTCGCTGACTGAAATAAGTTCATTCGATCAAAACCAACAAAAATTGACAAGAACCACGAAAAGTTATTGTATTTTAAGATAAAATCTGACGCTATGAAAGAAAAAACTTCTCGCTCGCTGAAATATGTTCATTTGCTGAAAATCAACAAAACCACAAAAAGTTCTTGTATTTGAAGATAAAATCTTTTTGCTTTGAAGAAGAAAGATCGAGGTGACTGAAATGAGTTCATTAGATGAAAACCAACAAAAATTGACAAGAACCACGAAAAGTTCTTGTATTTTAAGATAAAATCTGACGCTTTTAATGAAAAAACTTCGAGCTCGCTGAAATATGTTCATTTGCTGAAAATCAACAAAACCACGAAAAGTTCTTGTATTTGAAGATAAAATCTTTTTGCTTTGAAGAAGAAAGATCCAGCTGACTGAAATAAGTTCATTGGATGAATACCAACAAAAATTGACAAGAAGCACGAAAAGTTCTTGTATTTTAAGATAAAAGCTGACGCTTTTAATGAAAAAACTTCGAGCTCGCTGAAATATGTTCATTTGCTGAAAATCAACAAAACCACGAAAAGTTCTTGTATTTGAAGATAAAATCTTTTTGCTTTGAAGAAGAACGATCCTGCTGACTGAAATAAGTTCATTGGATGAATACCAACAAAAATTGACAAGAAGCACGAAAAGTTCTTGTATTTTAAGATAAAATCTGACGCTTTTAATGAAAAAACTTCGAGCTCGCTGAAATATGTACATTTGCTGAAAATCAACAAAACCACGAAAAGTTCTTGTATTTGAAGATAAAATCTTTTTGCTTTGAAGAAGAAAGATCTAGCTGACTGAAATAAGTTCATTCGATCAAAACCAACAAAAATTGACAAGAACCACGAAAAGTTCTTGCATTTGAAGATAAAATCTGACGCTATTAAAGAAAAAACTTCTTGCTCGCTGAAATATGTTCATTTGCTGAAAACCAACAAAACCACGAAAAGTTCTTGTGTTTGAAGATAAAATCTTTTTGCTTTGAAGAAGAAAGATCCAGCTGACTGAAATAAGTTCATTCGATCAAAACCAACAAAAATTGACAAGAACCACGAAAAGTTCTTGTATTTTAAGATAAAATCTGACGCTTTTAATGAAAAAACTTCGAGCTCGCTGAAATATGTTCATTTGCTGAAAATCAACAAAACCACGAAAAGTTCTTGTATTTGAAGATAAAATCTTTTTGCTTTGAAGAAGAAAGATCCAGCTGACTGAAATAAGTTCATTGGATGAATACCAACAAAAATTGACAAGAAGCACGAAAAGTTCTTGTATTTTAAGATAAAATCTGACGCTTTTAATGAAAAAACTTCATGCTCGCTGAAATATGTTCATTTGCTGAAAATCAACAAAACCACGAAAAGTTCTTGTATTTGAAGATAAAATCTTTTTGCTTTGAAGAAGAAAGATCCAGCTGACTTAAATAAGTTCATTGGATGAAAACCAACAAAAATTGACAAGAACCACGAAAAGTTATTGTATTTTAAGATAAAATCTTGCGCTATGAAAGAAAAAACTTCGAGCTCGCTGAAATATGTTCATTTGCTGAAAATCAACAAAACCACGAAAAGTTCTTGTGTTTGAAGATAAAATCTTTTTGCTTTGAAGAAGAACGATCGAGGTGACTGAAATAAGTTCATCAGATCAAAACCAACAAAAATTGACAAGAACCACGAAAAGTTCTTGTATTTTAAGATAAAAGCTGACGCTTTTAATGAAAAAACTTCGAGCTCGCTGAAATATGTTCATTTGCTGAAAATCAACAAAACCACGAAAAGCTCTTGTATTTGAAGATAAAATCTTTTTGCTTTGAAGAAGAAAGATCCAGCTGTCTGAAATAAGTTCATTGGATGAAAACCAACAAAAGTTGAGAAGAACCACGAAAAGTTCTTGTATTTGAAGATAAAATCTGACGCTATTAATGAAAAAACTTATCGCTCGCTGAAATATGTTCATTTGCTGAAAATCAACAAACCCACGAAAAGTTCTTGTATTTGAAGATAAAATCTTTTTGCTTTGAAGAAGAAAGATCTCGCTGACTGAAATAAGTTCATTCGATCAAAACCAACAAAAATTCACAAGAACCACGAAAAGTTATTGTATTTTAAGATGAAATCTGACGCTATGAAAGAAAAAACTTCTCGCTCGCTGAAATATGTTTATTTGCTGAAAATCAACAAAACCACAAAAAGTTCTTGTATTTGAAGATAAAATCTTTTTGCTTTGAAGAAGAAAGATCGAGGTGACTGAAATGAGTTCATTGGATGAAAACCAACAAAAATTGACAAGAACCACGAAAAGATCTTGTATTTTAAGATAAAATCTGACGCTTTTAATGAAAAAACTTCGAGCTCGCTGAAATATGTTCATTTGCTGAAAATCAACAAAACCACGAAAAGTTCTTGTATTTGAAGATAAAATCTTTTTGCTTTGAAGAAGAAAGATCCAGCTGACTGAAATAAGTTCATTGGATGAATACCAACAAAAATTGACAAGAAGCACGAAAAGTTCTTGTATTTTAAGATAAAATCTGACGCTTTTAATGAAAAAACTTCGAGCTCGCTGAAATATGTACATTTGCTGAAAATCAACAAAACCACGAAAAGTTCTTGTATTTGAAGATAAAATCTTTTTGCTTTGAAGAAGAAAGATCGAGGTGACTGAAATGAGTTCATTAGATGAAAACCAACAAAAATTGACAAGAACCACGAAAAGTTCTTGTATTTTAAGATAAAATCTGACGCTTTTAATGAAAAAACTTCGAGCTCGCTGAAATATGTTCATTTGCTGAACATCAACAAAACCACGAAAAGTTCTTGTATTTCAAGATAAAATCTTTTTGCTTTGAAGAAGAAAGATCGAGGTGACTGAAATATGTTCATTGGATGAAAACCAACAAAAATTGACAAGAACCACGAAAAGTTCTTGTATTTTGAGATAAAATCCGACGCTATTATAGAAAAAACTTCTTGCTCGCTGAAATATGTTCATTTGCTGAAAACCAACAAAACCACGAAAAGTTCTTGTATTTGAAGATAAAATCTTTTTGCTTTGAAGAAGAAAGATCCAGCTGACTGAAATAAGTTCATTGGATGAATACCAACAAAAATTGACAAGAAGCACGAAAAGTTCTTGTATTTTAAGATAAAATCTGACGCTTTTAATGAAAAAACTTCGAGCTCGCTGAAATATGTACATTTGCTGAAAATCAACAAAACCACGAAAAGTTCTTGTATTTGAAGATAAAATCTTTTTGCTTTGAAGAAGAAAGATCCAGCTGACTTAAATAAGTTCATTGGATGAAAACCAACAAAAATTGACAAGAACCACGAAAAGTTCTTGTATTTTAAGATAAAAGCTGACACTTTTAATGAAAAAACTTCTCGCTCGCTGAAATATGATCATTTGCTGAAAATCAACAAAACCACGAAAAGTTCTTGTATTTGAAGATAAAATCTTTTTGCTTTGAAGAAGAAAGATCTAGCTGACTGAAATAAGTTCATTCGATCTAAACCAACAAAAATTGACAAGAACCACGAAAAGTTCTTGCATTTGAAGATAAAATCTGACGCTATTAAAGAAAAAGCTTCTTGCTCGCTGAAATATGTTCATTTGCTGAAAACCAACAAAACCACGAAAAGTTCTTGTGTTTGAAGATAAAATCTTTTTGCTTTGAAGAAGAAAGATCCAGCTGACTGAAATAAGTTCATTCGATCAAAACCAACAAAAATTGACAAGAACCACGAAAAGTTCTTGTATTTTAAGATAAAATCTGACGCTTTTAATGAAAAAACTTAGAGCTCGCTGAAATATGTTCATTTGCTGAAAATCAACAAAACCACGAAAAGTTCTTGTATTTGAAGATAAAATCTTTTTGCTTTGAAGAAGAAAGATCCAGCTGACTGAAATAAGTTCAGAGGATGAAAACCAACAAAAATTGACAAGAATCACGAAAAGTTCTTGTATTTTAAGATAAAATCTGACGCTATTGAAGAAAAAACTTCAAGCTCGCTGAAATATGTTCATTTGCTGAAAACCAACAAAACCACGAAAAGTTCTTGTATTTGAAGATAAGATTTTTTTGCTTTGAAGAAGAAAGATGGAGGTGACTGAAATAAGTTCATTGGATGAAAAGCAACAAAAATTGGCAAGAACCACGATAAGTTCTTGTATTTGAAGATAAAATCTGACGCTATTGAAGAAAAAACTTCTTGCTCGCTGAAATATGTTCATTTGCTGAAAACCAACAAAACCACGAAAAGTTCTTGTATTTGAAGATAAAATCTGACGCTATCAAAGAAAAGAGCTTCCAGCTCGCTGAAATATGTTCATTTGCTGAAAATCAACAAAACCACGAAAAGTTCTTGTATTTGAAGATAAAATCTTTTTGCTTTGAAGAAGAAAGATCTAGCTGACTGAAATAAGTTCATTCGATCAAAACCAACAAAAATTGACAAGAACCACGAAAAGTTCTTGCATTTGAAGATAAAATCTGACGCTATTAAAGAAAAAACTTCTTGCTCGCTGAAATATGTTCATTTGCTGAAAACCAACAAAACCACGAAAAGTTCTTGTGTTTGAAGATAAAATCTTTTTGCTTTGAAGAAGAAAGATCCAGCTGACTGAAATAAGTTCATTCGATCAAAACCAACAAAAATTGACAAGAACCACGAAAAGTTCTTGTATTTTAAGATAAAATCTGACGCTTTTAATGAAAAAACTTCGAGCTCGCTGAAATATGTTCATTTGCTGAAAATCAACAAACCCACGAAAAGTTCTTGTATTTGAAGATAAAATCTTTTTGCTTTGAAGAAGAAAGATCTCGCTGACTGAAATAAGTTCATTCGATCAAAACCAACAAAAATTGACAAGAACCACGAAAAGTTATTGTATTTTAAGATAAAATCTGACGCTATGAAAGAAAAAACTTCTCGCTCGCTGAAATATGTTCATTTGCTGAAAATCAACAAAACCACAAAAAGTTCTTGTATTTGAAGATAAAATCTTTTTGCTTTGAAGAAGAAAGATCGAGGTGACTGAAATGAGTTCATTAGATGAAAACCAACAAAAATTGACAAGAACCACGAAAAGTTCTTGTATTTTAAGATAAAATCTGACGCTTTTAATGAAAAAACTTCGAGCTCGCTGAAATATGTTCATTTGCTGAAAATCAACAAAACCACGAAAAGTTCTTGTATTTGAAGATAAAATCTTTTTGCTTTGAAGAAGAAAGATCCAGCTGACTGAAATAAGTTCATTGGATGAATACCAACAAAAATTGACAAGAAGCACGAAAAGTTCTTGTATTTTAAGATAAAAGCTGACGCTTTTAATGAAAAAACTTCGAGCTCGCTGAAATATGTTCATTTGCTGAAAATCAACAAAACCACGAAAAGTTCTTGTATTTGAAGATAAAATCTTTTTGCTTTGAAGAAGAACGATCCTGCTGACTGAAATAAGTTCATTGGATGAATACCAACAAAAATTGACAAGAAGCACGAAAAGTTCTTGTACTTTAAGATAAAATCTGACGCTTTTAATGAAAAAACTTCGAGCTCGCTGAAATATGTACATTTGCTGAAAATCAACAAAACCACGAAAAGTTCTTGTATTTGAAGATAAAATCTTTTTGCTTTGAAGAAGAAAGATCCAGCTGACTTAAATAAGTTCATTGGATGAAAACCAACAAAAATTGACAAGAACCACGAAAAGTTCTTGTATTTTAAGATAAAAGCTGACGCTTTTAATGAAAAAACTTCTCGCTCGCTGAAATATGATCATTTGCTGAAAATCAACAAAACCACGAAAAGTTCTTGTATTTGAAGATAAAGTCTTTTTGCTTTGAAGAAGAAAGATCCAGCTGACTGAAATAAGTTCATTCGATCTAAACCAACAAAAATTGACAAGAACCACGAAAAGTTCTTGCATTTGAAGATAAAATCTGACGCTATTAAAGAAAAAGCTTCTTGCTCGCTGAAATATGTTCATTTGCTGAAAACCAACAAAACCACGAAAAGTTCTTGTGTTTGAAGATAAAATCTTTTTGCTTTGAAGAAGAAAGATCCAGCTGACTGAAATAAGTTCATTGGATGAATACCAACAAAAATTGACAAGAAGCACGAAAAGTTCTTGTATTTTAAGATAAAAGCTGACGCTTTTAATGAAAAAACTTCGAGCTCGCTGAAATATGTTCATTTGCTGAAAATCAACAAAACCACGAAAAGTTCTTGTATTTGAAGATAAAATCTTTTTGCTTTGAAGAAGAACGATCCTGCTGACTGAAATAAGTTCATTGGATGAATACCAACAAAAATTGACAAGAAGCACGAAAAGTTCTTGTATTTTAAGATAAAATCTGACGCTTTTAATGAAAAAACTTCAAGCTCGCTGAAATATGTACATTTGCTGAAAATCAACAAAACCACGAAAAGTTCTTGTATTTGAAGATAAAATCTTTTTGCTTTGAAGAAGAAAGATCCAGCTGACTTAAATAAGTTCATTGGATGAAAACCAACAAAAATTGACAAGAACCACGAAAAGTTCTTGTATTTTAAGATAAAAGCTGACGCTTTTAATGAAAAAACTTCTCGCTCGCTGAAATATGATCATTTGCTGAAAATCAACAAAACCACGAAAAGTTCTTGTATTTGAAGATAAAATCTTTTTGCTTTGAAGAAGAAAGATCTAGCTGACTGAAATAAGTTCATTCGATCTAAACCAACAAAAATTGACAAGAACCACGAAAAGTTCTTGCATTTGAAGATAAAATCTGACGCTATTAAAGAAAAAGCTTCTTGCTCGCTGAAATATGTTCATTTGCTGAAAACCAACAAAACCACGAAAAGTTCTTGTGTTTGAAGATAAAATCTTTTTGCTTTGAAGAAGAAAGATCCAGCTGACTGAAATAAGTTCAGAGGATGAAAACCAACAAAAATTGACAAGAATCACGAAAAGTTCTTGTATTTTAAGATAAAATCTGACGCTATTGAAGAAAAAACTTCAAGCTCGCTGAAATATGTTCATTTGCTGAAAACCAACAAAACCACGAAAAGTTCTTGTATTTGAAGATAAGATTTTTTTGCTTTGAAGAAGAAAGATGGAGGTGACTGAAATAAGTTCATTGGATGAAAAGCAACAAAAATTGGCAAGAACCACGATAAGTTCTTGTATTTGAAGATAAAATCTAACGCTATTAAAGAAAAAACGTCCAGCTCGCTGAAATATGTTCATTTGCTGAAAACCAACAAAACCACGAAAAGTTCTTGTATTTCAAGTTAAAATCTTTTTGCTTTGAAGAAGAAAGATCCAGCTGACTGTTTTAAGTTCATTTGATGAAAACCAACAAAAATTGATAAGAAGCACGAAAAGTTCTTGTATTTGATGATAAAATCTGACGCTATCAAAGAAAAAAGCTTCCAGCTCGCTGAAATATGTTCATTTGCTGAAAATCAACAAAACCACGAAAAGTTCTTGTATTTGAAGATAAAATCTTTTTGCTTTGAAGAAGAAAGATCCAGCTGACTGAAATAAGTTCATTCGATCAAAACCAACAAAAATTGACAAGAACCACGAAATGTTCTTGTATTTGAAGAGAAAATCTAACGCTATTAAAGAAAAAACTTCTTGCTCGCTGAAATATGTTCATTTGCTGAAAACCAACAAAACCACGAAAAGTTCTTGTATTTGAAGATAAAATCTGACGCGATCAAAGAAAAAAGCTTCCAGCTCGCTGAAATATGTTCATTTGCTGAAAATCAACAAAACCACGAAAAGTTCTTGTATTTGAAGATAAAATCTGACGCGATCAAAGAAAAAAAGCTTCCAGCTGACTGAAATAAGTTCATTAGATGAAAACCAACAAAATTTGACAAGAACCACGAAAAGTTCTTGTATTTTAAGATAAAATTTTATGCGATCAAAGAAAAAACTTCTCACTCGCTGAAATATGTTCATTTGCTGAAAACCAACAAAACCACGAAAAGATCTTGTATTTGAAGATAAAATCATTTTGCTTTGAAGAAGAAAGATCCAGCTGACTGAAATAAGTTCATTCGATCAAAACCAACAAAAATTGACAAGAACCACGAAAAGTTCTTGTATTTTAAGATAAAATCTGACGCTATAAAAGAAAAAACGTCCAGCTCGCTGAAATATGTTCATTAGATGAAAACCAACAAAAGTTGAGAAGAACCACGAAAAGTTCTTGTATTTTAAGATAAAATCTGACGCTATCAAAGAAAAAACGTCCAGCTCGCTGAAATAAGTTCATTAGATGAAAACCAACAAAAGTTGAGAAGAACCACGAAAAGTTCTTGTATTTTAAGATAAAATCTGACGCTATCAAAGAAAAAACGTCCAGCTCGCTGAAATAAGTTCATTAGATGAAAACCAACAAAAGTTGAGAAGAACCAGGAAAAGTTCTTGTATTTGAAGATAAAATCTTTTTGCTTTGAAGAAGAAAGATCCAGCTGACTGAAATAAGTTCATGAGATGAAAACCAACAACAGTTGACAAGAACCACGAAAAGTTCATGTATTTTAAGATAAAACCTAACGCTTTTGATGAAAAAACTTCGAGCTCGCTGAAATATGTACATTTGCTGAAAATCAACAAAACCACGAAAAGTTCTTGTATTTGAAGATAAAATCTTTTTGCTTTGAAGAAGAAAGATCCAGCTGACTTAAATAAGTTCATTGGATGAAAACCAACAAAAATTGACAAGAACCACGAAAAGTTTTTGTATTTTAAGATAAAATCTTGCGCTATTAAAGAAAAAACTTCGAGCTCGCTGAAATATGTTCATTTGCTGAAAATCAACAAAACCACGAAAAGTTCTTGTATTTGAAGATAAAATCTTTTTGCTTTGAAGAAGAAAGATCTAGCTGACTGAAATAAGTTCATTCGATCAAAACAAACAAAAATTGACAAGAACCACGAAAATTTCTTGTATTTTAAGATAAAATCTGACGCAATTAAAGAAAAAACTTGTCGCTCGCTGAAATATGTTCATTTGCTGAAAACCAACAAAACCACGAAAAGTTCTTGTATTTGAAGATAAAATCTTTTTGCTTTGAAGAAGAAAGATCCAGCTGACTGAAATAAGTTCATTAGATGAAAACCAACAAAAATTGAAAAGAACCACGAAAAGTTCTTGTATTTTAAGATAAAATCTGACGCTATGAAGGAAAAAAGCTTCCAGCTCGCTGAAATATGTTAATTTGCTGAAAATCAACAAAACCACGAAAAGTTCTTGTATTTGAAGATAAAATCTTTTTGCTTTGAAGAAGAAAGATCCAGCTGACTGAAATAAGTTCATTAGATGAAAACCAACAAAAATTGGAAAGAACCACAAAAAGTTCTGTATGTTAAGATAAAATCTGACGCTATGAAGGAAAAAAGCTTCCAGCTCGCTGAAATATGTTAATTTGCTGAAAATCAACAAAACCACGAAAAATTCTTGTATTTGATGATAAAATCTTTTTGCTTTGAAGAAGAAAGATCCAGCTGTCTGAAATAAGTTCATTGGATGAAAACCAACAAAAATTGACAAGAACCACGAAAAGTTTTTGTATTTTAAGATAAAATCTTGCGCTATTAAAGAAAAAACTTCCAGCTCGCTGAAATATGTTCATTTGCTGAAAACCAACAAAACCACGAAAAGTTCTTGTATTTCAAGATAAAATCTTTTTGCTTTGAAGAAGAAAGATCCAGCTGACTGATATAAGTTCATTTGATGAAAACCAACAAAAATTGATAAGAAGCACGAAAAGTTCTTGTATTTGAAGATAAAATTTGACGCTATTAAAGAAAAAACTTCTCGCTCGCTGAAATATGTTCATTTGCTGAAAACCAACAAAACCACGAAAAGTTCTTGTATTTGAAGATAAAATCTTTTTGCTTTGAAGAAGAAAGATCTCGCTGACTGAAATAAGTTCATGAGATCAAAACCAACAAAAATTGACAAGAACCACGAAAAGTTCTTGTATTTTAAGATAAAATCTGACGCTTTTAATGAAAAAACGTCTCGCCAGCTGAAATATGTTCATTTGCTGAAAACCAACAAAACCACGAAAAGTTCTTGTATTTCAAGATAAAATCTTTTTGCTTTGAAGAAGAAAGATCCAGCTGACTGATATAAGTTCATTTGATGAAAACCAATAAAAATTGATAAGAAGCAAGAAAAGTTCTTGTATTTGAAGATAAAATCTGACGCTATTAAAGAAAATCTTCTTCCTCGCTGAAATATGTTCATTTGCTGAAAACCAACAAAACCACGAAAAGTTCTTGTATTTGAAGATAAAATCTTTTTGCTTTGAAGAAGAAAGATCCAGCTGACTTAAATAAGTTCATGAGATGAAAAGCAACAACAATTGACAAGAACCACGAAAGGTTCTTGTATTTGAAGATAAAATCTGACGCTATTAAAGAAAAAACTTCTTCCTCGCTGAAATATGTTCATTTGCTGAAAACCAACAAAACCACGAAAAGTTCTTGTATTTGAAGATAAAATCTTTTTGCTTTGAAGAAGAAAGATCTCGCTGACTGAAATAAGTTCATGAGATCAAAACCAACAAATATTGACAAGAACCACGAAAAGTTCTTGTATTTTAAGATAAAATCTGACGCTATTAAAGAAAAAACTTCTCGCTCGCTGAAATATGTTCATTTGCTGAAAATCAACAAAACCACGAAAAGTTCTTGTATTTGAAGATAAAATCTTTTTGCTTTGAAGAAGAAAGCTCCAGCTGACTTAAATAAGTTCATTGGATGAAAACCAACAAAAATTGACAAGAACCACGAAAAGTTTTTGTATTTTAAGATAAAATCTTGCGCTATTAAAGAAAAAATTTCGAGCTCGCTGAAATATGTTCATTTGCTGAAAATCAACAAAACCACGAAAAGTTCTTGTATTTCAAGATAAAATCTTTTTGCTTTGAAGAAAAAAGATCGGGGTGACTGAAATAAGTTCATTAGATGAAACCCAACAAAAATTGACAAGAACCACAAAAAGTTCTTGTATTTGAAGATAAAACCTGACGCTAATAAAGTAAAAACTTCTTGCTCGCTGAAATATGTTCATTTGCTGAAAACCAACAAAACCACGAAAAGTTCTTGTATTTGAAGATAAAATCTTTTTGCTTTGAAGAAGAAAGATCCAGCTGACTTAAATAAGTTCATTGGATGAAAACCAACAAAAATTGACAAGAACCACGAAAAGTTTTTGTATTTTAAGATAAAATCTTGCGCTATGAAAGAAAAAACTTCGAGCTCGCCGAAATATGTTCATTTGCTGAAAATCAACAAAACCACGCAAAGTTCTTGTATTTCAAGATAAAATCTTTTTGCTTCGAAGAAAAAAGATCGGGGTGACTGAAATAAGTTCTTTGGATGAAACCCAACAAAAATTGACAAGAACCACGAAAAGTTCTTATATTTGAAGATAAAATCTTTTTGCTTTGAAGAAGAAAGATCCAGCTGACTGAAATAAGTTCATGAGATCAAAAGCAACAAAAATTGACAAGAACCACGAAAAGTTCTTGTATTTTAAGATAAAATCTGACGCTTTTAATGAAAAAACGTCTCGCCAGCTGAAATATGTTCATTTGCTGAATATCAACAAAACCACGAAAAGTTCTTGTATTTCAAGATAAAAATTTTTTGCTTTGAAGAAAAAAGATCGGGGTGACTGAAATAAGTTCATTAGATGAAACCCAACAAGAATTGACAAGAACCACGAAAAGTTCTTGTATTTGAAGATAAAACCTGACGCTAATAAAGAAAAAACTTCTCGCTCGCTGAAATATGTTCATTTGCTGAAAACCAACAAAACCACGAAAAGTTCTTGTATTTGAAGATAAAATCTTTTTGCTTTGAAGAAGAAAGATCCAGCTGACTGATATAAGTTCATTTGATGAAAACCAACAAAAATTGATAAGAAGCACGAAAAGTTCTTGTATTTGAAGATAAAATCTGACGCTATTAAAGAAAAAAATTCTCGCTCGCTGAAATATGTTCATTTGCTGAAAATCAACAAAACCACGAAAAGTTCTTGTATTTGAAGATAAAATCTTTTTGCTTTGAAGAAGAAAGATCCAGCTGACTGAAATAAGTTCATGAGATGAAAACCAACAACAATTGACAAGAACCACGAAAAATTCTTGTATGTTAAGATAAAATCTGACGCTATGAAGGAAAAAAGCTTCCAGCTCGCTGAAATATGTTCATTTGCTGAAAATCAACAAAACCACGAAAAGTTCTTGTATTTGATGATAAAATCTTTTTGCTTTGAAGAAGAACGATCCAGCTGACTTAAATAAGTTCATTGGATGAAAACCAACAAAAATTGACAAGAACCACGAAAAGTTTTTGTATTTTAAGATAAAATCTTGCGCTATTAAAGAAAAAATTTCGAGCTCGCTGAAATATGTTCATTTGCTGAAAATCAACAAAACCACGAAAAGTTCTTGTATTTCAAGATAAAATCTTTTTGCTTTGAAGAAAAAAGATCGGGGTGACTGAAATAAGTTCATTAGATGAAACCCAACAAAAATTGACAAGAACCACGAAAAGTTCTTGTATTTGAAGATAAAACCTGACGCTGATAAAGAAAAAACTTCTTGCTCGCTGAAATATGTTCATTTGCTGAAAACCAACAAAACCACGAAAAGTTCTTGTATTTGAAGATAAAATCTGACGCGATCAAAGAAAAAAGCTTCCAGCTCGCTGAAATATGTTCATTTGCTGAAAATCAACAAAACCACGAAAAGTTCTTGTATTTGAAGATAAATTCTTTTTGCTTTGAAGAAGAAAGATCCAGCTGACTTAAATAAGTTCATTGGATGAAAACCAACAAAAATTGACAAGAACCATGAAAAGTTTTTGTATTTTAAGATAAAATCTTGCGCTATTAAAGAAAAAACTTCGAGCTCGCTGAAATATGTTCATTTGCTGAAAATCAACAAAACCACGAAAAGTTCTTGTGTTTAAAGATAAAATCTTTTTGCTTTGAAGAAGAAAGATCGAGGTGACTGAAATAAGTTCATCAGTTCAAAACCAACAAAAATTGACAAGAACCACGAAAAGTTCTTGTATTTTAAGATAAAATCTGACGCTATTAAAGAAAAAACTTCTCGCTCGCTGAAATATGTTCATTTGCTGAAAATCAACAAAACCACGAAAAGTTCTTGTATTTCAAGATAAAATCTTTTTGCTTTGAAGAAGAAAGATCGAGGTGACTGAAATAAGTTCATTAGATGAAACCCAACAAAAATTGACAAGAACCACGAAAAGTTCTTGTATTTGAAGATAAAATCTGACGCTAATAAAGAAAAAACTTCTCGCTCGCTGAAATATGTTCACTTGCTGAAAACCAACAAAACCACGAAAAGTTCTTGTATTTGAAGATGAAATCTGACGCGATCAAAGAAAAAAGCTTCCAGCTCGCTGAAATATGTTCATTTGCTGAAAATCAGCAAAACCACGAAAAGTTCTTGTATTTGAAGATAAAATCTTTTTGCTTTGAAGAAGAAAGATCCAGCTGACTGAAATAAGTTCATTCGATCAAAACCAACAAAAATTGACAAGAACCACGAAAAGTTCTTGTATTTTAAGATGAAATCTGACGGTATTAAAGAGAAAACTTCTCGCTCGCTGAAATATGTTCATTTGCTGAAAATCAACAAAACCACGAAAAGTTCTTGTATTTGAAGATAAAATCTTTTTGCTTTCAAGAAGAAAGATCGAGGTGACTGAAATAAGTTCATCAGATCAAAACCAACAAAAATTGACAAGAACCACGAAAAGGTCTTGTATTTTAAGATAAAATCTGACGCTTTTAATGAAAAAACTTCGAGCTCGCTGAAATATGTTCATTTGCTGAAAATCAACAAAACCACGAAAAGTTCTTGTCTTTGAAGATAAAATCTTTTTGCTTTGAAGAAGAAAGATCCAGCTGACTGAAATAAGTTCAATGGATGAAAACCAACAAAAATTGACAAGAACCACGAAAAGTTTTTGTATTTTAAGATAAAATCTTGCGCTATTAAAGAAAAAACTTCCAGCTCGCTGAAATATGTTCATTTGCTGAAAACCAACAAAACCACGAAAAGTTCTTGTATTTCAAGATAAAATCTTTTTGCTTTGAAGAAGAAAGATCCAGCTGACTGATATAAGTTCATTTGATGAAAACCAACAAAAATTGATAAGAAGCACGAAAAGTTCTTGTATTTGAAGATAAAATCTGACGCTATTCAAGAAAAAACTTCTTCCTCGCTGAAATATGTTCATTTGCTGAAAACCAACAAAACCACGAAAAGTGCTTATATTTGAAGATAAAATCTTTTTGCTTTGAAGAAGAAAAATCCAGCTGACTGAAATAAGTTCATGAGATCAAAAGCAACAAAAATTGACAAGAACCACGAAAAGTTCTTGTATTTTAAGATAAAATCTGACGCTTTTAATGAAAAAAAGTCTCGCCAGCTGAAATATGTTCATTTGCTGAATATCAACAAAACCACGAAAAGTTCTTGTATTTGAAGATAAAATCTTTTTGCTTTGAAGAAGAAAGATCCAGCTGACTGAAATAAGTTCATTAGATGAAAACCAACAAAAATTGAAAAGAACCACGAAAAGTTTTTGTATTTTAAGATAAAATCTTGCGCTATGAAAGAAAAAACTTCCAGCTCGCTGAAATATGTTCATTTGCTGAAAACCAACAAAACCACGAAAAGTTCTTGTATTTGAAGATAAAATCTTTTTGCTTTGAAGAAGAAAGATCCAGCTGACTTAAATAAGTTCATTGGATGAAAACCAACAAAAATTGACAAGAACCACGAAAAGTTTTTGTATTTTAAGATAAAATCTTGCGCTATTAAAGAAAAAATTTCGAGCTCGCTGAAATATGTTCATTTGCTGAAAATCAACAAAACCACGAAAAGTTCTTGTATTTCAAGATAAAATCTTTTTGCTTTGAAGAAAAAAGATCGGGGTGACTGAAATAAGTTCATTAGATGAAACCCAACAAGAATTGACAAGAACCACGAAAAGTTCTTGTATTTGAAGATAAAACCTGACGCGAATAAAGAAAAAACTTCTCGCTCGCTGAAATATGTTCATTTGCTGAAAACCAACAAAACCACGAAAAGTTCTTGTATTTGAAGATAAAATCTGACGCGATCAAAGAAAAAAGCTTCCAGCTCGCTGAAATATGTTCATTTGCTGAAAATCAACAAAACCACGAAAAGTTCTTGTATTTGAAGATAAATTCTTTTTGCTTTGAAGAAGAAAGATCCAGCTGACTTAAATAAGTTCATTGGATGAAAACCAACAAAAATTGACAAGAACCATGAAAAGTTTTTGTATTTTAAGATAAAATCTTGCGCTATTAAAGAAAAAACTTCGAGCTCGCTGAAATATGTTCATTTGCTGAAAATCAACAAAACCACGAAAAGTTCTTGTGTTTAAAGATAAAATCTTTTTGCTTTGAAGAAGAAAGATCGAGGTGACTGAAATAAGTTCATCAGTTCAAAACCAACAAAAATTGACAAGAACCACGAAAAGTTCTTGTATTTTAAGATAAAATCTGACGCTATTAAAGAAAAAACTTCTCGCTCGCTGAAATATGTTCATTTGCTGAAAATCAACAAAACCACGAAAAGTTCTTGTATTTCAAGATAAAATCTTTTTGCTTTGAAGAAGAAAGATCGAGGTGACTGAAATAAGTTCATTAGATGAAACCCAACAAAAATTGACAAGAACCACGAAAAGTTCTTGTATTTGAAGATAAAATCTGACGCTATTAAAGAAAAAACTTCTTGCTCGCTGAAATATGTTCACTTGCTGAAAACCAACAAAACCACGAAAAGTTCTTGTATTTGAAGATGAAATCTGACGCGATCAAAGAAAAAAGCTTCCAGCTCGCTGAAATATGTTCATTTGCTGAAAATCAGCAAAACCACGAAAAGTTCTTGTATTTGAAGATAAAATCTTTTTGCTTTGAAGAAGAAAGATCCAGCTGACTGAAATAAGTTCATTCGATCAAAACCAACAAAAATTGACAAGAACCACGAAAAGTTCTTGTATTTTAAGATGAAATCTGACGGTATTAAAGAGAAAACTTCTCGCTCGCTGAAATATGTTCATTTGCTGAAAATCAACAAAACCACGAAAAGTTCTTGTATTTGAAGATAAAATCTTTTTGCTTTCAAGAAGAAAGATCGAGGTGACTGAAATAAGTTCATCAGATCAAAACCAACAAAAATTGACAAGAACCACGAAAAGGTCTTGTATTTTAAGATAAAATCTGACGCTTTTAATGAAAAAACTTCGAGCTCGCTGAAATATGTTCATTTGCTGAAAATCAACAAAACCACGAAAAGTTCTTGTCTTTGAAGATAAAATCTTTTTGCTTTGAAGAAGAAAGATCCAGCTGACTGAAATAAGTTCAATGGATGAAAACCAACAAAAATTGACAAGAACCACGAAAAGTTTTTGTATTTTAAGATAAAATCTTGCGCTATTAAAGAAAAAACTTCCAGCTCGCTGAAATATGTTCATTTGCTGAAAACCAACAAAACCACGAAAAGTTCTTGTATTTCAAGATAAAATCTTTTTGCTTTGAAGAAGAAAGATCCAGCTGACTGATATAAGTTCATTTGATGAAAACCAACAAAAATTGATAAGAAGCACGAAAAGTTCTTGTATTTGAAGATAAAATCTGACGCTATTCAAGAAAAAACTTCTTCCTCGCTGAAATATGTTCATTTGCTGAAAACCAACAAAACCACGAAAAGTGCTTATATTTGAAGATAAAATCTTTTTGCTTTGAAGAAGAAAAATCCAGCTGACTGAAATAAGTTCATGAGATCAAAAGCAACAAAAATTGACAAGAACCACGAAAAGTTCTTGTATTTTAAGATAAAATCTGACGCTTTTAATGAAAAAAAGTCTCGCCAGCTGAAATATGTTCATTTGCTGAATATCAACAAAACCACGAAAAGTTCTTGTATTTGAAGATAAAATCTTTTTGCTTTGAAGAAGAAAGATCCAGCTGACTGAAATAAGTTCATTAGATGAAAACCAACAAAAATTGAAAAGAACCACGAAAAGTTTTTGTATTTTAAGATAAAATCTTGCGCTATGAAAGAAAAAACTTCCAGCTCGCTGAAATATGTTCATTTGCTGAAAACCAACAAAACCACGAAAAGTTCTTGTATTTGAAGATAAAATCTTTTTGCTTTGAAGAAGAAAGATCCAGCTGACTTAAATAAGTTCATTGGATGAAAACCAACAAAAATTGACAAGAACCACGAAAAGTTTTTGTATTTTAAGATAAAATCTTGCGCTATTAAAGAAAAAATTTCGAGCTCGCTGAAATATGTTCATTTGCTGAAAATCAACAAAACCACGAAAAGTTCTTGTATTTCAAGATAAAATCTTTTTGCTTTGAAGAAAAAAGATCGGGGTGACTGAAATAAGTTCATTAGATGAAACCCAACAAGAATTGACAAGAACCACGAAAAGTTCTTGTATTTGAAGATAAAACCTGACGCGAATAAAGAAAAAACTTCTCGCTCGCTGAAATATGTTCATTTGCTGAAAACCAACAAAACCACGAAAAGTTCTTGTATTTGAAGATAAAATCTGACGCGATCAAAGAAAAAAGCTTCCAGCTCGCTGAAATATGTTCATTTGCTGAAAATCAACAAAACCACGAAAAGTTCTTGTATTTGAAGATAAATTCTTTTTGCTTTGAAGAAGAAAGATCCAGCTGACTTAAATAAGTTCATTGGATGAAAACCAACAAAAATTGACAAGAACCATGAAAAGTTTTTGTATTTTAAGATAAAATCTTGCGCTATTAAAGAAAAAACTTCGAGCTCGCTGAAATATGTTCATTTGCTGAAAATCAACAAAACCACGAAAAGTTCTTGTGTTTAAAGATAAAATCTTTTTGCTTTGAAGAAGAAAGATCGAGGTGACTGAAATAAGTTCATCAGTTCAAAACCAACAAAAATTGACAAGAACCACGAAAAGTTCTTGTATTTTAAGATAAAATCTGACGCTATTAAAGAAAAAACTTCTCGCTCGCTGAAATATGTTCATTTGCTGAAAATCAACAAAACCACGAAAAGTTCTTGTATTTCAAGATAAAATCTTTTTGCTTTGAAGAAGAAAGATCGAGGTGACTGAAATAAGTTCATTAGATGAAACCCAACAAAAATTGACAAGAACCACGAAAAGTTCTTGTATTTGAAGATAAAATCTGACGCTATTAAAGAAAAAACTTCTTGCTCGCTGAAATATGTTCACTTGCTGAAAACCAACAAAACCACGAAAAGTTCTTGTATTTGAAGATGAAATCTGACGCGATCAAAGAAAAAAGCTTCCAGCTCGCTGAAATATGTTCATTTGCTGAAAATCAGCAAAACCACGAAAAGTTCTTGTATTTGAAGATAAAATCTTTTTGCTTTGAAGAAGAAAGATCCAGCTGACTGAAATAAGTTCATTCGATCAAAACCAACAAAAATTGACAAGAACCACGAAAAGTTCTTGTATTTTAAGATGAAATCTGACGGTATTAAAGAGAAAACTTCTCGCTCGCTGAAATATGTTCATTTGCTGAAAATCAACAAAACCACGAAAAGTTCTTGTATTTGAAGATAAAATCTTTTTGCTTTCAAGAAGAAAGATCGAGGTGACTGAAATAAGTTCATCAGATCAAAACCAACAAAAATTGACAAGAACCACGAAAAGGTCTTGTATTTTAAGATAAAATCTGACGCTTTTAATGAAAAAACTTCGAGCTCGCTGAAATATGTTCATTTGCTGAAAATCAACAAAACCACGAAAAGTTCTTGTCTTTGAAGATAAAATCTTTTTGCTTTGAAGAAGAAAGATCCAGCTGACTGAAATAAGTTCAATGGATGAAAACCAACAAAAATTGACAAGAACCACGAAAAGTTTTTGTATTTTAAGATAAAATCTTGCGCTATTAAAGAAAAAACTTCCAGCTCGCTGAAATATGTTCATTTGCTGAAAACCAACAAAACCACGAAAAGTTCTTGTATTTCAAGATAAAATCTTTTTGCTTTGAAGAAGAAAGATCCAGCTGACTGATAGAAGTTCATTTGATGAAAACCAACAAAAATTGATAAGAAGCACGAAAAGTTCTTGTATTTGAAGATAAAATCTGACGCTATTCAAGAAAAAACTTCTTCCTCGCTGAAATATGTTCATTTGCTGAAAACCAACAAAACCACAAAAAGTTCTTGTATTTGAAGATAAAATCTTTTTGCTTTGAAGAAGAAAGATCTCGCTGACTGAAATCAGTTCATGAGATCAAAACCAACAAAAATTGACAAGAACCACGAAAAGTTCTTGTATTTTAAGATAAAATCTGACGCTATTAAAGAAAAAACTTCGAGCTCGCTGAAATATGTACATTTGCTGAAAATCAACAAAACCACGAAAAGTTCTTGTATTTGAAGATAAAATCTTTTTGCTTTGAAGAAGAAAGATCCAGCTGACTTAAATAAGTTCATTGGATGAAAACCAACAAAAATTGACAAGAACCACGAAAAGTTCTTGTATTTTCAGATAAAATCTTGCGCTATTAAAGAAAAAACTTCGAGCTCGCTGAAATATGTTCATTTGCTGAAAATCAACAAAACCACGAAAAGTTCTTGTGTTTAAAGATAAAATCTTTTTGCTTTGAAGAAGAAAGATCGAGGTGACTGAAATAAGTTCATCAGATCAAAACCAACAAGAATTGACAAGAACCACGAAAAGTTCTTGTATTTTAAGATAAAAGCTGACGCTTTTAATGAAAAAACTTCGAGCTCGCTGAAATATGTTCATTTGCTGAAAATCAACAAAACCACAAAAAGTTCTTGTATTTGAAGATAAAATCTTTTTGCTTTGAAGAAGAAAGATCCAGCTGACTGAAATAAGTTCATTCGATCAAAACCAACAAAAATTGACAAGAACCACGAAAAGTTTTTGTATTTTCAGATAAAATCTTGCGCTATTAAAGAAAAAACTTCCAGCTCGCTGAAATATGTTCATTTGCTGAAAACCAACAAAACCCCGAAAAGTTCTTGTATTTCAAGATAAAATCATTTTGCTTTGAAGAAGAAAGATCCAGCTGACTGAAATAAGTTCATTTGATCAAAACCAACAAAAATTGACAAGAACCACGAAAAGTTCTTGTATTTTAAGATAAAATCTGACGCTATAAAAGAAAAAACGTCCAGCTCGCTGAAATATGTTCATTTGCTGAAAATCAACAAATCCACGAAAAGTTGTTGTCTTTGAAGACAAAATCTTTTTGCTTTGAAGAAGAAAGATCCAGCTGACTTAAATAAGTTCATTGGATGAAAACCAACAAAAATTGACAAGAACCACGAAAAGTTCTTGTATTTGAAGATAAAATCTGACGCTATTAAAGAAAAAACTTCTTCCTCGCTGAAATATGTTGATTTGCTGAAAACCAACAAAACCACGAAAAGTTCTTGTATTTGAAGATAAAATCTTTTTGCTTTGAAGAAGAAAGATCTCGCTGACTGAAATCAGTTCATGAGATCAAAACCAACAAAAATTGACAAGAACCACGAAAAGTTCTTGTATTTTAAGATAAAATCTGACGCTATTAAAGAAAAAACTTCGAGCTCGCTGAAATATGTACATTTGCTGAAAATCAACAAAACCACGAAAAGTTCTTGTATTTGAAGATAAAATCTTTTTGCTTTGAAGAAGAAAGATCCAGCTGACTTAAATAAGTTCATTGGATGAAAACCAACAAAAATTGACAAGAACCACGAAAAGTTTTTGTATTTTCAGATAAAATCTTGCGCTATTAAAGAAAAAACTTCGAGCTCGCTGAAATATGTTCATTTGCTGAAAATCAACAAAACCACGAAAAGTTCTTGTGTTTAAAGATAAAATCTTTTTGCTTTGAAGAAGAAAGATCGAGGTGACTGAAATAAGTTCATCAGATCAAAACCAACAAGAATTGACAAGAACCACGAAAAGTTCTTGTATTTTAAGATAAAAGCTGACGCTTTTAATGAAAAAACTTCGAGCTCGCTGAAATATGTTCATTTGCTGAAAATCAACAAAACCACAAAAAGTTCTTGTATTTGAAGATAAAATCTTTTTGCTTTGAAGAAGAAAGATCCAGCTGACTGAAATAAGTTCATTCGATCAAAACCAACAAAAATTGACAAGAACCACGAAAAGTTTTTGTATTTTCAGATAAAATCTTGCGCTATTAAAGAAAAAACTTCCAGCTCGCTGAAATATGTTCATTTGCTGAAAACCAACAAAACCCCGAAAAGTTCTTGTATTTCAAGATAAAATCATTTTGCTTTGAAGAAGAAAGATCCAGCTGACTGATAGAAGTTCATTTGATGAAAACCAACAAAAATTGATAAGAAGCACGAAAAGTTCTTGTATTTGAAGATAAAATCTGATGCTATCAAAGAAAAGAGCTTCCAGCTCGCTGAAATATGTTCATTTGCTGAAAATCAACAAAACCACGAAAAGTTCTTGTATTTGAAGATAAAATCTTTTTGCTTTGAAGAAGAAAGATCTAGTTGACTGAAATAAGTTCATTCGATCAAAACCAACAAAAATTGACAAGAACCACGAAAAGTTCTTGTATTTTAAGATAAAATCTGACGCTATAAAAGAAAAAACGTCCAGCTCGCTGAAATATGTTCATTTGCTGAAAATCAACAAAACCACGAAAAGTTCTTGTATTTGAAGATAAAATCTTTTTGCTTTGAAGAAGAAAGATCCAGCTGACTGAAATAAGTTCATTGGATGAAAACCAACAAAAATTGACAATAACCACGAAAAGTTCTTGTATTTTAAGATAAAATCTGACGGTATTAAAGAGAAAACTTCTCGCTCGCTGAAATATGTTCATTTGCTGAAAATCAACAAAACCACGAAAAGTTCTTGTATTTGAAGATAAAATCTTTTTGCTTTTTAGAAGAAAGATCGAGGTGACTGAAATAAGTTCATCAGATCAAAACCAACAAAAATTGACAAGAACCACGAAAAGTTCTTGTATTTTAAGATAAAATCTGACGGGATTAAAAAGAAAACTTCTCGCTCGCTGAAATATGTTCGTTTGCTGAAAATCAACAAAACCACGAAAAGTTCTTGTATTTGAAGATAAAATCTTTTTGCTTTGAAGAAGAAAGATCCAGCTGACTGAAATAAGTTCGTCAGATCAAAACCAACAAAAATTGACAAGAACCACGAAAAGTTCTTGTATTTTAAGATAAAATCTGACGCTTTTAATGAAAAAACTTCGAGCTCGCTGAAATATGTTCATTTGCTGAAAATCAACAAATCCACGAAAAGTTGTTGTCTTTGAAGACAAAATCTTTTTGCTTTGAAGAAGAAAGATCCAGCTGACTTAAATAAGTTCATTGGATGAAAACCAACAAAAATTGACAAGAACCACGAAAAGTTCTTGTATTTGAAGATAAAATCTGACGCTATTAAAGAAAAAACTTCTTCCTCGCTGAAATATGTTGATTTGCTGAAAACCAACAAAACCACGAAAAGTTCTTGTATTTGAAGATAAAATCTTTTTGCTTTGAAGAAGAAAGATCTCGCTGACTGAAATAAGTTCATGAGATCAAAACCAAATAAAACTGACAAGAACCACGAAACGTTCTTGTATTTTAAGATAAAATCTGACACTATTAAAGAAAAAACTTCTCGCTCGCTGAAATATGTTCATTTGCTGAAAATCAACAAAACCACGAAAAGTTCTTGTATTTGAAGATAAAATCTTTTTGCTTTGAAGAAGAAAGATCTAGCTGACTGAAATAAGTTCATTCGATCAAAACCAACAAAAATTGACAAGAACCACGAAAAGTTTTTGTATTTTCAGATAAAATCTTGCGCTATTAAAGAAAAAACTTCCAGCTCGCTGAAATATGTTCATTTGCTGAAAACGAACAAAACCCCGAAAAGTTCTTGTATTTCAAGATAAAATCTTTTTGCTTTGAAGAAGAAAGATCCAGCTGACTGATGGAAGTTCATTTGATGAAAACCAAAAAAAATTGATAAGAAGCACGAAAAGTTCTTGTATTTGAAGATAAAATCTGACGCTATCAAAGAAAAGAGCTTCCAGCTCGCTGAAATATGTTCATTTGCTGAAAATCAACAAAACCACGAAAAGTTCTTGTATTTGAAGATAAAATCTTTTTGCTTTGAAGAAGAAAGATCCAGCTGACTGAAATAAGTTCATTCGATCAAAACCAACAAAAATTGACAAGAACCACGAAAAGTTTTTGTATTTTCAGATAAAATCTTGCGCTATTAAAGAAAAAACTTCGAGCTCGCTGAAATATGTTCATTTGCTGAAAATCAACAAAACCACGAAAAGTTCTTGTGTTTAAAGATAAAATCTTTTTGCTTTGAAGAAGAAAAATCGAGGTGACTGAAATAAGTTCATCAGATCAAAACCAACAAGAATTGACAAGAACCACGAAAAGTTCTTGTATTTTAAGATAAAAGCTGACGCTTTTAATGAAAAAACTTCGAGCTCGCTGAAATATGTTCATTTGCTGAAAATCAACAAAACCACAAAAAGTTCTTGTATTTCAAGATAAAATCTTTTTGCTTTGAAGAAGAAAGATCCAGCTGACTGATAGAAGTTCATTTGATGAAAACCAAAAAAAATTGATAAGAAGCATGAAAAGTCTTGTATTTGAAGATAAAATCTGACGCTATCAAAGAAAAGAGCTTCCAGCTCGCTGAAATATATTCATTTGCTGAAAATCAACAAAACCACGAAAAGTTCTTGTATTTGAAGATAAAATCTTTTTGCTTTGAAGAAGAAAGATCTCGTTGACTGAAATAAGTTCATTCGATCAAAACCAACAAAAATTGACAAGAACCACGAAAAGTTCTTGTATTTTAAGATAAAATCTGACGCTATAAAAGAAAAAACGTCCAGCTCGCTGAAATATGTTCATTTGCTGAAAATCAACAAAACCACGAAAAGTTCTTGTATTTGAAGATAAAATCTTTTTGCTTTGAAGAAGAAAGATCCAGCTGACTGAAATAAGTTCATTGGATGAAAACCAACAAAAATTGACAAGAACCACGAAAAGTTCTTGTATTTTAAGATAAAATCTGACGGTATTAAAGAGAAAACTTCTCGCTCGCTGAAATATGTTCATTTGCTGAAAATCAACAAAACCACGAAGAGTTCTTGTATTTGAAGATAAAATCTTTTTGCTTTTTAGAAGAAAGATCGAGGTGACTGAAATAAGTTCATCAGATCAAAACCAACAAAAATTGACAAGAACCACGAAAAGTTCTTGTATTTTAAGATAAAATCTGACGGGATTAAAGAGAAAACTTCTCGATCGCTGAAATATGTTCGTTTGCTGAAAATCAACAAAACCACGAAAAGTTCTTGTATTTGAAGATAAAATCTTTTTGCTTTGAAGAAGAAAGATCCAGCTGACTGAAATAAGTTCATCAGATCAAAACCAACAAAAATTGACAAGAACCACGAAAAGTTCTTGTATTTTAAGATAAAATCTGACGCGTTTAATGAAAAAACTTCGAGCTCGCTGAAATATGTTCATTTGCTGAAAATCAACAAATCCACGAAAAGTTCTTGTCTTTGAAGACAAAATCTTTTTGCTTTGAAGAAGAAAGATCCAGCTGACTTAAATAAGTTCATTGGATGAAAACCAACAAAAATTGACAAGAACCACGAAAAGTTCTTGTATTTGAAGATAAAATCTGACGTTATTAAAGAAAAAACTTCTTCCTCACTGAAATATGTTCATTTGCTGAAAACCAACAAAACCACGAAAAGTTCTTGTATTTGAAGATAAAATCTTTTTGCTTTGAAGAAGAAAGATCTCGCTGACTGAAATAAGTTCATTAGATCAAAACCAACAAAAACTGACAAGAACCACGAAAAGTTCTTGTATTTTAAGATAAAATCTGACACTATTAAAGAAAAAACTTCTCGCTCGCTGAAATATGTTCATTTGCTGAAAATCAATAAAACCACAAAAAGTTCCTTTATTTGAAGATAAAATCTTTTTGCTTTGAAGAAGAAAGATCCAGCTGACAGAAATAAGTTCATGAGATGAAAACAAACAACAATTGACAAGAACCACGAAAAGTTCTTGTATTTTAAGATAAAATCTGACACTTTTGATGAAAAAACTTCGAGCTCGCTGAAATATGTACATTTACTGAAAATCAACAAAACCACGAAAAGTTCTTGTCTTTGAAGACAAAATCTTTTTGCTTTGAAGAAGAAAGATCCAGCTGACTTAAATAAGTTCATTGGATGAAAACCAACAAAAATTGACAAGAACCACGAAAAGTTCTTGTATTTGAAGATAAAATCTGACGCTATTAAAGAAAAAACTTCTTCCTCACTGAAATATGTTCATTTGCTGAAAACCAACAAAACCACGAAAAGTTCTTGTATTTGAAGATAAAATCTTTTTGCTTTGAAGAAGAAAGATCTCGCTGACTGAAATAAGTTCATTAGATCAAAACCAACAAAAATTGACAAGAACCACGAAAAGTTCTTGTATTTTAAGATAAAATCTGACACTTTTGATGAAAAAACTTCGAGCTCGCTGAAATATGTTCATTTGCTGAAAATCAACAAAACCACGAAAAGTTCTTGTATTTGAAGATAAAATCTTTTTGCTTTGAAGAAGAAAGATCCAGCTGACTTAAATAAGTTCATTGGATGAAAACCAACAAAAATTGACAAGAACCACGAAAAGTTTTTGTATTTTCAGATCAAATCTTGCGCTATTAAAGAAAAAACTTCGAGCTCGCTGAAATATGTTCATTTGCTGAAAATCAACAAAACCACGAAAAGTTCTTGTGTTTAAAGATAAAATCTTTTTGCTTTGAAGAAGAAAGATCGAGGTGACTGAAATAAGTTCATCAGTTCAAAACCAACAAAAATTGACAAGAACCACGAAAAGTTCTTGTATTTTAAGATAAAATCTGACGCTATTAAAGAAAAAACTTCTCGCTCGCTGAAATATGTTCATTTGCTGAAAATCAACAAAACCACGAAAAGTTCTTGTATTTCAAGATAAAATCTTTTTGCTTTGAAGAAGAAAGTTCGAGGTGACTGAAATAAGTTCATTAGATGAAACCCAACAAAAATTGACAAGAACCACGAAAAGTTCTTGTATTTTCAGATAAAATCTTGCGCTATTAAAGAAAAAACTTCGAGCTCGCTGAAATATGTTCATTTGCTGAAAATCAACAAAACCACGAAAAGTTCTTGTGTTTAAAGATAAAATCTTTTTGCTTTGAAGAAGAAAGATCGAGGTGACTGAAATAAGTTCATCAGATCAAAACCAACAAGAATTGACAAGAACCACGAAAAGTTCTTGTATTTTAAGATAAAAGCTGACGCTTTTAATGAAAAAACTTCGAGCTCGCTGAAATATGTTCATTTGCTGAAAATCAACAAAACCACAAAAAGTTCTTGTATTTGAAGATAAAATCTTTTTGCTTTGAAGAAGAAAGATCCAGCTGACTGAAATAAGTTCATTCGATCAAAACCAACAAAAATTGACAAGAACCACGAAAAGTTTTTGTATTTTCAGATAAAATCTTGCGCTATTAAAGAAAAAACTTCCAGCTCGCTGAAATATGTTCATTTGCTGAAAACCAACAAAACCCCGAAAAGTTCTTGTATTTCAAGATAAAATCATTTTGCTTTGAAGAAGAAAGATCCAGCTGACTGAAATAAGTTCATTCGATCAAAACCAACAAAAATTGACAAGAACCACGAAAAGTTCTTGTATTTTAAGATAAAATCTGACGCTATAAAAGAAAAAACGTCCAGCTCGCTGAAATATGTTCATTTGCTGAAAGTCAACAAAACCACGAAAAGTTCTTGTATTTGAAGATAAAATCTTTTTGCTTTGAAGAAGAAAGATCCAGCTGACTGAAATAAGTTCATTGGATGAAAACCAACAAAAATTGATAAGAAGCACGAAAAGTTCTTGTATTTGAAGATAAAATCTGACGCTATTCAAGAAAAAACTTCTTCCTCGCTGAAATATGTTCATTTGCTGAAAACCAACAAAACCACAAAAAGTTCTTGTATTTGAAGATAAAATCTTTTTGCTTTGAAGAAGAAAGATCTCGCTGACTGAAATCAGTTCATGAGATCAAAACCAACAAAAATTGACAAGAACCACGAAAAGTTCTTGTATTTTAAGATAAAATCTGACGCTATTAAAGAAAAAACTTCGAGCTCGCTGAAATATGTACATTTGCTGAAAATCAACAAAACCACGAAAAGTTCTTGTATTTGAAGATAAAATCTTTTTGCTTTGAAGAAGAAAGATCCAGCTGACTTAAATAAGTTCATTGGATGAAAACCAACAAAAATTGACAAGAACCACGAAAAGTTTTTGTATTTTCAGATAAAATCTTGCGCTATTAAAGAAAAAACTTCGAGCTCGCTGAAATATGTTCATTTGCTGAAAATCAACAAAACCACGAAAAGTTCTTGTGTTTAAAGATAAAATCTTTTTGCTTTGAAGAAGAAAGATCGAGGTGACTGAAATAAGTTCATCAGATCAAAACCAACAAGAATTGACAAGAACCACGAAAAGTTCTTGTATTTTAAGATAAAAGCTGACGCTTTTAATGAAAAAACTTCGAGCTCGCTGAAATATGTTCATTTGCTGAAAATCAACAAAACCACAAAAAGTTCTTGTATTTGAAGATAAAATCTTTTTGCTTTGAAGAAGAAAGATCCAGCTGACTGAAATAAGTTCATTCGATCAAAACCAACAAAAATTGACAAGAACCACGAAAAGTTTTTGTATTTTCAGATAAAATCTTGCGCTATTAAAGAAAAAACTTCCAGCTCGCTGAAATATGTTCATTTGCTGAAAACCAACAAAACCCCGAAAAGTTCTTGTATTTCAAGATAAAATCATTTTGCTTTGAAGAAGAAAGATCCAGCTGACTGATAGAAGTTCATTTGATGAAAACCAACAAAAATTGATAAGAAGCACGAAAAGTTCTTGTATTTGAAGATAAAATCTGATGCTATCAAAGAAAAGAGCTTCCAGCTCGCTGAAATATGTTCATTTGCTGAAAATCAACAAAACCACGAAAAGTTCTTGTATTTGAAGATAAAATCTTTTTGCTTTGAAGAAGAAAGATCTAGTTGACTGAAATAAGTTCATTCGATCAAAACCAACAAAAATTGACAAGAACCACGAAAAGTTCTTGTATTTTAAGATAAAATCTGACGCTATAAAAGAAAAAACGTCCAGCTCGCTGAAATATGTTCATTTGCTGAAAATCAACAAAACCACGAAAAGTTCTTGTATTTGAAGATAAAATCTTTTTGCTTTGAAGAAGAAAGATCCAGCTGACTGAAATAAGTTCATTGGATGAAAACCAACAAAAATTGACAATAACCACGAAAAGTTCTTGTATTTTAAGATAAAATCTGACGGTATTAAAGAGAAAACTTCTCGCTCGCTGAAATATGTTCATTTGCTGAAAATCAACAAAACCACGAAAAGTTCTTGTATTTGAAGATAAAATCTTTTTGCTTTTTAGAAGAAAGATCGAGGTGACTGAAATAAGTTCATCAGATCAAAACCAACAAAAATTGACAAGAACCACGAAAAGTTCTTGTATTTTAAGATAAAATCTGACGGGATTAAAGAGAAAACTTCTCGCTCGCTGAAATATGTTCGTTTGCTGAAAATCAACAAAACCACGAAAAGTTCTTGTATTTGAAGATAAAATCTTTTTGCTTTGAAGAAGAAAGATCCAGCTGACTGAAATAAGTTCGTCAGATCAAAACCAACAAAAATTGACAAGAACCACGAAAAGTTCTTGTATTTTAAGATAAAATCTGACGCTTTTAATGAAAAAACTTCGAGCTCGCTGAAATATGTTCATTTGCTGAAAATCAACAAATCCACGAAAAGTTGTTGTCTTTGAAGACAAAATCTTTTTGCTTTGAAGAAGAAAGATCCAGCTGACTTAAATAAGTTCATTGGATGAAAACCAACAAAAATTGACAAGAACCACGAAAAGTTCTTGTATTTGAAGATAAAATCTGACGCTATTAAAGAAAAAACTTCTTCCTCGCTGAAATATGTTGATTTGCTGAAAACCAACAAAACCACGAAAAGTTCTTGTATTTGAAGATAAAATCTTTTTGCTTTGAAGAAGAAAGATCTCGCTGACTGAAATAAGTTCATGAGATCAAAACCAAATAAAACTGACAAGAACCACGAAACGTTCTTGTATTTTAAGATAAAATCTGACACTATTAAAGAAAAAACTTCTCGCTCGCTGAAATATGTTCATTTGCTGAAAATCAACAAAACCACGAAAAGTTCTTGTATTTGAAGATAAAATCTTTTTGCTTTGAAGAAGAAAGATCTAGCTGACTGAAATAAGTTCATTCGATCAAAACCAACAAAAATTGACAAGAACCACGAAAAGTTTTTGTATTTTCAGATAAAATCTTGCGCTATTAAAGAAAAAACTTCCAGCTCGCTGAAATATGTTCATTTGCTGAAAACGAACAAAACCCCGAAAAGTTCTTGTATTTCAAGATAAAATCTTTTTGCTTTGAAGAAGAAAGATCCAGCTGACTGATAGAAGTTCATTTGATGAAAACCAAAAAAAATTGATAAGAAGCACGAAAAGTTCTTGTATTTGAAGATAAAATCTGACGCTATCAAAGAAAAGAGCTTCCAGCTCGCTGAAATATGTTCATTTGCTGAAAATCAACAAAACCACGAAAAGTTCTTGTATTTGAAGATAAAATCTTTTTGCTTTGAAGAAGAAAGATCCAGCTGACTGAAATAAGTTCATTCGATCAAAACCAACAAAAATTGACAAGAACCACGAAAAGTTTTTGTATTTTCAGATAAAATCTTGCGCTATTAAAGAAAAAACTTCGAGCTCGCTGAAATATGTTCATTTGCTGAAAATCAACAAAACCACGAAAAGTTCTTGTGTTTAAAGATAAAATCTTTTTGCTTTGAAGAAGAAAGATCGAGGTGACTGAAATAAGTTCATCAGATCAAAACCAACAAGAATTGACAAGAACCACGAAAAGTTCTTGTATTTTAAGATAAAAGCTGACGCTTTTAATGAAAAAACTTCGAGCTCGCTGAAATATGTTCATTTGCTGAAAATCAACAAAACCACAAAAAGTTCTTGTATTTCAAGATAAAATCTTTTTGCTTTGAAGAAGAAAGATCCAGCTGACTGATAGAAGTTCATTTGATGAAAACCAAAAAAAATTGATAAGAAGCACGAAAAGTCTTGTATTTGAAGATAAAATCTGACGCTATCAAAGAAAAGAGCTTCCAGCTCGCTGAAATATATTCATTTGCTGAAAATCAACAAAACCACGAAAAGTTCTTGTATTTGAAGATAAAATCTTTTTGCTTTGAAGAAGAAAGATCTCGTTGACTGAAATAAGTTCATTCGATCAAAACCAACAAAAATTGACAAGAACCACGAAAAGTTCTTGTATTTTAAGATAAAATCTGACGCTATAAAAGAAAAAACGTCCAGCTCGCTGAAATATGTTCATTTGCTGAAAATCAACAAAACCACGAAAAGTTCTTGTATTTGAAGATAAAATCTTTTTGCTTTGAAGAAGAAAGATCCAGCTGACTGAAATAAGTTCATTGGATGAAAACCAACAAAAATTGACAAGAACCACGAAAAGTTCTTGTATTTTAAGATAAAATCTGACGGTATTAAAGAGAAAACTTCTCGCTCGCTGAAATATGTTCATTTGCTGAAAATCAACAAAACCACGAAGAGTTCTTGTATTTGAAGATAAAATCTTTTTGCTTTTTAGAAGAAAGATCGAGGTGACTGAAATAAGTTCATCAGATCAAAACCAACAAAAATTGACAAGAACCACGAAAAGTTCTTGTATTTTAAGATAAAATCTGACGGGATTAAAGAGAAAACTTCTCGCTCGCTGAAATATGTTCGTTTGCTGAAAATCAACAAAACCACGAAAAGTTCTTGTATTTGAAGATAAAATCTTTTTGCTTTGAAGAAGAAAGATCCAGCTGACTGAAATAAGTTCATCAGAACAAAACCAACAAAAATTGACAAGAACCACGAAAAGTTCTTGTATTTTAAGATAAAATCTGACGCGTTTAATGAAAAAACTTCGAGCTCGCTGAAATATGTTCATTTGCTGAAAATCAACAAATCCACGAAAAGTTCTTGTCTTTGAAGACAAAATCTTTTTGCTTTGAAGAAGAAAGATCCAGCTGACTTAAATAAGTTCATTGGATGAAAACCAACAAAAATTGACAAGAACCACGAAAAGTTCTTGTATTTGAAGATAAAATCTGACGTTATTAAAGAAAAAACTTCTTCCTCACTGAAATATGTTCATTTGCTGAAAACCAACAAAACCACGAAAAGTTCTTGTATTTGAAGATAAAATCTTTTTGCTTTGAAGAAGAAAGATCTCGCTGACTGAAATAAGTTCATTAGATCAAAACCAACAAAAACTGACAAGAACAACGAAAAGTTCTTGTATTTTAAGATAAAATCTGACACTATTAAAGAAAAAACTTCTCGCTCGCTGAAATATGTTCATTTGCTGAAAATCAACAAAACCACAAAAAGTTCCTTTATTTGAAGATAAAATCTTTTTGCTTTGAAGAAGAAAGATCCAGCTGACTGAAATAAGTTCATTAGATGAAAACCAACAACAATTGACAAGAACCACGAAAAGTTCTTGTATTTTAAGATAAAATCTGACACTTTTGATGAAAAAACTTCGAGCTCGCTGAAATATGTTCATTTGCTGAAAATCAACAAAACCACGAAAAGTTCTTGTATTTGAAGATAAAATCTTTTTGCTTTGAAGAAGAAAGATCCAGCTGACTTAAATAAGTTCATTGGATGAAAACCAACAAAAATTGACAAGAACCACGAAAAGTTTTTGTATTTTAAGATAAAATCTATCTCTATTGAAGAAAAAACTTCGAGCTCGCTGAAATATGTTCATTTGCTGAAAATCAACAAAACCACGAAAAGTTCTTGTGTTTAAAGATAAAATCTTTTTGCTTTGAAGAAGAAAGATCGAGGTGACTGAAATAAGTTCATTCGATCAAAACCAACAAAAATTGACAAGAACCACGAAAAGTTCTTGTATTTTAAGATAAAATCTGACGCTATAAAAGAAAAAACGTCCAGCTCGCTGAAATATGTTCATTTGCTGAAAATCAACAAAACCACGAAAAGTTCTTGTATTTGAAGATAAAATCTTTTTGCTTTGAAGAAGAAAGATCCAGCTGACTGAAATAAGTTCATTCGATCAAAACCAACAAAAATTGACAAGAACCACGAAAAGTTTTTGTATTTTCAGATAAAATCTTGCGCTATTAAAGAAAAAACTTCGAGCTCGCTGAAATATGTTCATTTGCTGAAAATCAACAAAACCACGAAAAGTTCTTGTGTTTAAAGATAAAATCTTTTTGCTTTGAAGAAGAAAGATCGAGGTGACTGAAATAAGTTCATCAGATCAAAACCAACAAGAATTGACAAGAACCACGAAAAGTTCTTGTATTTTAAGATAAAAGCTGACGCTTTTAATGAAAAAACTTCTCGCTCGCTGAAATATGTTCATTTGCTGAAAATCAACAAAACCACAAAAAGTTCTTGTAATTCAAGATAAAATCTTTTTGCTTTGAAGAAGAAAGATCCAGCTGACTGATAGAAGTTCATTTGATGAAAACCAAAAAAAATTGATAAGAAGCACGAAAAGTCTTGTATTTGAAGATAAAATCTGACGCTATCAAAGAAAAGAGCTTCCAGCTCGCTGAAATATGTTCATTTGCTGAAAATCAACAAAACCACGAAAAGTTCTTGTATTTGAAGATAAAATCTTTTTGCTTTGAAGAAGAAAGATCTCGTTGACTGAAATAAGTTCATTCGATCAAAACCAACAAAAATTGACAAGAACCACGAAAAGTTCTTGTATTTTAAGATAAAATCTGACGCTATAAAAGAAAAAACGTCCAGCTCGCTGAAATATGTTCATTTGCTGAAAATCAACAAAACCACGAAAAGTTCTTGTATTTGAAGATAAAATCTTTTTGCTTTGAAGAAGAAAGATCCAGCTGACTGAAATAAGTTCATTGGATGAAAACCAACAAAAATTGACAAGAACCACGAAAAGTTCTTGTATTTTAAGATAAAATCTGACGGTATTAAAGAGAAAACTTCTCGCTCGCTGAAATATGTTCATTTGCTGAAAATCAACAAAACCACGAAAAGTTCTTGTATTTGAAGATAAAATCTTTTTGCTTTTTAGAAGAAAGATCGAGGTGACTGAAATAAGTTCATCAGATCAAAACCAACAAAAATTGACAAGAACCACGAAAAGTTCTTGTATTTTAAGATAAAATCTGACGGGATTAAAGAGAAAACTTCTCGCTCGCTGAAATATGTTCGTTTGCTGAAAATCAACAAAACCACGAAAAGTTCTTGTATTTGAAGATAAAATCTTTTTGCTTTGAAGAAGAAAGATCCAGCTGACTGAAATAAGTTCGTCAGATCAAAACCAACAAAAATTGACAAGAACCACGAAAAGTTCTTGTATTTTAAGATAAAATCTGACGCTTTTAATGAAAAAACTTCGAGCTCGCTGAAATATGTTCATTTGCTGAAAATCAACAAATCCACGAAAAGTTGTTGTCTTTGAAGACAAAATCTTTTTGCTTTGAAGAAGAAAGATCCAGCTGACTTAAATAAGTTCATTGGATGAAAACCAACAAAAATTGACAAGAACCACGAAAAGTTCTTGTATTTGAAGATAAAATCTGACGCTATTAAAGAAAAAACTTCTTCCTCGCTGAAATATGTTGATTTGCTGAAAACCAACAAAACCACGAAAAGTTCTTGTATTTGAAGATAAAATCTTTTTGCTTTGAAGAAGAAAGATCTAGCTGACTGAAATAAGTTCATTCGATCAAAACCAACAAAAATTGACAAGAACCACGAAAAGTTTTTGTATTTTCAGATAAAATCTTGCGCTATTAAAGAAAAAACTTCCAGCTCGCTGAAATATGTTCATTTGCTGAAAACGAACAAAACCCCGAAAAGTTCTTGTATTTCAAGATAAAATCTTTTTGCTTTGAAGAAGAAAGATCCAGCTGACTGATAGAAGTTCATTTGATGAAAACCAAAAAAAATTGATAAGAAGCACGAAAAGTTCTTGTATTTGAAGATAAAATCTGACGCTATCAAAGAAAAGAGCTTCCAGCTCGCTGAAATATGTTCATTTGCTGAAAATCAACAAAACCACGAAAAGTTCTTGTATTTGAAGATAAAATCTTTTTGCTTTGAAGAAGAAAGATCCAGCTGACTGAAATAAGTTCATTCGATCAAAACCAACAAAAATTGACAAGAACCACGAAAAGTTTTTGTATTTTCAGATAAAATCTTGCGCTATTAAAGAAAAAACTTCGAGCTCGCTGAAATATGTTCATTTGCTGAAAATCAACAAAACCACGAAAAGTTCTTGTGTTTAAAGATAAAATCTTTTTGCTTTGAAGAAGAAAGATCGAGGTGACTGAAATAAGTTCATCAGATCAAAACCAACAAGAATTGACAAGAACCACGAAAAGTTCTTGTATTTTAAGATAAAAGCTGACGCGTTTAATGAAAAAACTTCGAGCTCGCTGAAATATGTTCATTTGCTGAAAATCAACAAATCCACGAAAAGTTCTTGTCTTTGAAGACAAAATCTTTTTGCTTTGAAGAAGAAAGATCCAGCTGACTTAAATAAGTTCATTGGATGAAAACCAACAAAAATTGACAAGAACCACGAAAAGTTCTTGTATTTGAAGATAAAATCTGACGTTATTAAAGAAAAAACTTCTTCCTCACTGAAATATGTTCATTTGCTGAAAACCAACAAAACCACGAAAAGTTCTTGTATTTGAAGATAAAATCTTTTTGCTTTGAAGAAGAAAGATCTCGCTGACTGAAATAAGTTCATTAGATCAAAACCAACAAAAACTGACAAGAACCACGAAAAGTTCTTGTATTTTAAGATAAAATCTGACACTATTAAAGAAAAAACTTCTCGCTCGCTGAAATATGTTCATTTGCTGAAAATCAATAAAACCACAAAAAGTTCCTTTATTTGATGATAAAATCTTTTTGCTTTGAAGAAGAAAGATCCAGCTGACAGAAATAAGTTCATGAGATGAAAACCAACAACAATTGACAAGAACCACGAAAAGTTCTTGTATTTTAAGATAAAATCTGACACTTTTGATGAAAAAACTTCGAGCTCGCTGAAATATGTACATTTACTGAAAATCAACAAAACCACGAAAAGTTCTTGTCTTTGAAGACAAAATCTTTTTGCTTTGAAGAAGAAAGATCCAGCTGACTTAAATAAGTTCATTGGATGAAAACCAACAAAAATTGACAAGAACCACGAAAAGTTCTTGTATTTGAAGATAAAATCTGACGCTATTAAAGAAAAAACTTCTTCCTCACTGAAATATGTTCATTTGCTGAAAACCAACAAAACCACGAAAAGTTCTTGTATTTGAAGATAAAATCTTTTTGCTTTGAAGAAGAAAGATCTCGCTGACTGAAATAAGTTCATTAGATCAAAACCAACAAAAACTGACAAGAACAACGAAAAGTTCTTGTATTTTAAGATAAAATCTGACACTATTAAAGAAAAAACTTCTCGCTCGCTGAAATATGTTCATTTGCTGAAAATCAACAAAACCACAAAAAGTTCCTTTATTTGAAGATAAAATCTTTTTGCTTTGAAGAAGAAAGATCCAGCTGACTGAAATAAGTTCATTAGATGAAAACCAACAACAATTGACAAGAACCACGAAAAGTTCTTGTATTTTAAGATAAAATCTGACACTTTTGATGAAAAAACTTCGAGCTCGCTGAAATATGTTCATTTGCTGAAAATCAACAAAACCACGAAAAGTTCTTGTATTTGAAGATAAAATCTTTTTGCTTTGAAGAAGAAAGATCCAGCTGACTTAAATAAGTTCATTGGATGAAAACCAACAAAAATTGACAAGAACCACGAAAAGTTTTTGTATTTTCAGATCAAATCTTGCGCTATTAAAGAAAAAACTTCGAGCTCGCTGAAATATGTTCATTTGCTGAAAATCAACAAAACCACGAAAAGTTCTTGTGTTTAAAGATAAAATCTTTTTGCTTTGAAGAAGAAAGATCGAGGTGACTGAAATAAGTTCATCAGTTCAAAACCAACAAAAATTGACAAGAACCACGAAAAGTTCTTGTATTTTAAGATAAAATCTGACGCTATTAAAGAAAAAACTTCTCGCTCGCTGAAATATGTTCATTTGCTGAAAATCAACAAAACCACGAAAAGTTCTTGTATTTCAAGATAAAATCTTTTTGCTTTGAAGAAGAAAGATCCAGCTGACTTAAATAAGTTCATTGGATGAAAACCAACAAAAATTGACAAGAACCACGAAAAGTTTTTGTATTTTCAGATCAAATCTTGCGCTATTAAAGAAAAAACTTCGAGCTCGCTGAAATATGTTCATTTGCTGAAAATCAACAAAACCACGAAAAGTTCTTGTGTTTAAAGATAAAATCTTTTTGCTTTGAAGAAGAAAGATCGAGGTGACTGAAATAAGTTCATCAGATCAAAACCAACAAGAATTGACAAGAACCACGAAAAGTTCTTGTATTTTAAGATAAAAGCTGACGCTTTTAATGAAAAAACTTCGAGCTCGCTGAAATATGTTCATTTGCTGAAAATCAACAAAACCACAAAAAGTTCTTGTATTTCAAGATAAAATCTTTTTGCTTTGAAGAAGAAAGATCCAGCTGACTGATAGAAGTTCATTTGATGAAAACCAAAAAAAATTGATAAGAAGCACGAAAAGTCTTGTATTTGAAGATAAAATCTGACGCTATCAAAGAAAAGAGCTTCCAGCTCGCTGAAATATATTCATTTGCTGAAAATCAACAAAACCACGAAAAGTTCTTGTATTTGAAGATAAAATCTTTTTGCTTTGAAGAAGAAAGATCTCGTTGACTGAAATAAGTTCATTCGATCAAAACCAACAAAAATTGACAAGAACCACGAAAAGTTCTTGTATTTTAAGATAAAATCTGACGCTATAAAAGAAAAAACGTCCAGCTCGCTGAAATATGTTCATTTGCTGAAAATCAACAAAACCACGAAAAGTTCTTGTATTTGAAGATAAAATCTTTTTGCTTTGAAGAAGAAAGATCCAGCTGACTGAAATAAGTTCATTGGATGAAAACCAACAAAAATTGACAAGAACCACGAAAAGTTCTTGTATTTTAAGATAAAATCTGACGGTATTAAAGAGAAAACTTCTCGCTCGCTGAAATATGTTCATTTGCTGAAAATCAACAAAACCACGAAGAGTTCTTGTATTTGAAGATAAAATCTTTTTGCTTTTTAGAAGAAAGATCGAGGTGACTGAAATAAGTTCATCAGATCAAAACCAACAAAAATTGACAAGAACCACGAAAAGTTCTTGTATTTTAAGATAAAATCTGACGGGATTAAAGAGAAAACTTCTCGCTCGCTGAAATATGTTCGTTTGCTGAAAATCAACAAAACCACGAAAAGTTCTTGTATTTGAAGATAAAATCTTTTTGCTTTGAAGAAGAAAGATCCAGCTGACTGAAATAAGTTCATCAGATCAAAACCAACAAAAATTGACAAGAACCACGAAAAGTTCTTGTATTTTAAGATAAAATCTGACGCGTTTAATGAAAAAACTTCGAGCTCGCTGAAATATGTTCATTTGCTGAAAATCAACAAATCCACGAAAAGTTCTTGTCTTTGAAGACAAAATCTTTTTGCTTTGAAGAAGAAAGATCCAGCTGACTTAAATAAGTTCATTGGATGAAAACCAACAAAAATTGACAAGAACCACGAAAAGTTCTTGTATTTGAAGATAAAATCTGACGTTATTAAAGAAAAAACTTCTTCCTCACTGAAATATGTTCATTTGCTGAAAACCAACAAAACCACGAAAAGTTCTTGTATTTGAAGATAAAATCTTTTTGCTTTGAAGAAGAAAGATCTCGCTGACTGAAATAAGTTCATTAGATCAAAACCAACAAAAACTGACAAGAACCACGAAAAGTTCTTGTATTTTAAGATAAAATCTGACACTATTAAAGAAAAAACTTCTCGCTCGCTGAAATATGTTCATTTGCTGAAAATCAATAAAACCACAAAAAGTTCCTTTATTTGATGATAAAATCTTTTTGCTTTGAAGAAGAAAGATCCAGCTGACAGAAATAAGTTCATGAGATGAAAACCAACAACAATTGACAAGAACCACGAAAAGTTCTTGTATTTTAAGATAAAATCTGACACTTTTGATGAAAAAACTTCGAGCTCGCTGAAATATGTACATTTACTGAAAATCAACAAAACCACGAAAAGTTCTTGTCTTTGAAGACAAAATCTTTTTGCTTTGAAGAAGAAAGATCCAGCTGACTTAAATAAGTTCATTGGATGAAAACCAACAAAAATTGACAAGAACCACGAAAAGTTCTTGTATTTGAAGATAAAATCTGACGCTATTAAAGAAAAAACTTCTTCCTCACTGAAATATGTTCATTTGCTGAAAACCAACAAAACCACGAAAAGTTCTTGTATTTGAAGATAAAATCTTTTTGCTTTGAAGAAGAAAGATCTCGCTGACTGAAATAAGTTCATTAGATCAAAACCAACAAAAACTGACAAGAACAACGAAAAGTTCTTGTATTTTAAGATAAAATCTGACACTATTAAAGAAAAAACTTCTCGCTCGCTGAAATATGTTCATTTGCTGAAAATCAACAAAACCACAAAAAGTTCCTTTATTTGAAGATAAAATCTTTTTGCTTTGAAGAAGAAAGATCCAGCTGACTGAAATAAGTTCATTAGATGAAAACCAACAACAATTGACAAGAACCACGAAAAGTTCTTGTATTTTAAGATAAAATCTGACACTTTTGATGAAAAAACTTCGAGCTCGCTGAAATATGTTCATTTGCTGAAAATCAACAAAACCACGAAAAGTTCTTGTATTTGAAGATAAAATCTTTTTGCTTTGAAGAAGAAAGATCCAGCTGACTTAAATAAGTTCATTGGATGAAAACCAACAAAAATTGACAAGAACCACGAAAAGTTTTTGTATTTTCAGATCAAATCTTGCGCTATTAAAGAAAAAACTTCGAGCTCGCTGAAATATGTTCATTTGCTGAAAATCAACAAAACCACGAAAAGTTCTTGTGTTTAAAGATAAAATCTTTTTGCTTTGAAGAAGAAAGATCGAGGTGACTGAAATAAGTTCATCAGTTCAAAACCAACAAAAATTGACAAGAACCACGAAAAGTTCTTGTATTTTAAGATAAAATCTGACGCTATTAAAGAAAAAACTTCTCGCTCGCTGAAATATGTTCATTTGCTGAAAATCAACAAAACCACGAAAAGTTCTTGTATTTCAAGATAAAATCTTTTTGCTTTGAAGAAGAAAGATCGAGGTGACTGAAATAAGTTCATTAGATGAAACCCAACAAAAATTGACAAGAACCACGAAAAGTTCTTGTATTTTCAGATAAAATCTTGCGCTATTAAAGAAAAAACTTCGAGCTCGCTGAAATATGTTCATTTGCTGAAAATCAACAAAACCACGAAAAGTTCTTGTGTTTAAAGATAAAATCTTTTTGCTTTGAAGAAGAAAGATCGAGGTGACTGAAATAAGTTCATCAGATCAAAACCAACAAGAATTGACAAGAACCACGAAAAGTTCTTGTATTTTAAGATAAAAGCTGACGCTATAAAAGAAAAAACGTCCAGCTCGCTGAAATATGTTCATTTGCTGAAAATCAACAAAACCACGAAAAGTTCTTGTATTTGAAGATAAAATCTTTTTGCTTTGAAGAAGAAAGATCCAGCTGACTGAAATAAGTTCATTGGATGAAAACCAACAAAAATTGATAAGAAGCACGAAAAGTTCTTGTATTTGAAGATAAAATCTGACGCTATTCAAGAAAAAACTTCTTCCTCGCTGAAATATGTTCATTTGCTGAAAACCAACAAAACCACAAAAAGTTCTTGTATTTGAAGATAAAATCTTTTTGCTTTGAAGAAGAAAGATCTCGCTGACTGAAATCAGTTCATGAGATCAAAACCAACAAAAATTGACAAGAACCACGAAAAGTTCTTGTATTTTAAGATAAAATCTGACGCTATTAAAGAAAAAACTTCGAGCTCGCTGAAATATGTACATTTGCTGAAAATCAACAAAACCACGAAAAGTTCTTGTATTTGAAGATAAAATCTTTTTGCTTTGAAGAAGAAAGATCCAGCTGACTTAAATAAGTTCATTGGATGAAAACCAACAAAAATTGACAAGAACCACGAAAAGTTTTTGTATTTTCAGATAAAATCTTGCGCTATTAAAGAAAAAACTTCGAGCTCGCTGAAATATGTTCATTTGCTGAAAATCAACAAAACCACGAAAAGTTCTTGTGTTTAAAGATAAAATCTTTTTGCTTTGAAGAAGAAAGATCGAGGTGACTGAAATAAGTTCATCAGATCAAAACCAACAAGAATTGACAAGAACCACGAAAAGTTCTTGTATTTTAAGATAAAAGCTGACGCTTTTAATGAAAAAACTTCGAGCTCGCTGAAATATGTTCATTTGCTGAAAATCAACAAAACCACAAAAAGTTCTTGTATTTGAAGATAAAATCTTTTTGCTTTGAAGAAGAAAGATCCAGCTGACTGAAATAAGTTCATTCGATCAAAACCAACAAAAATTGACAAGAACCACGAAAAGTTTTTGTATTTTCAGATAAAATCTTGCACTATTAAAGAAAAAACTTCCAGCTCGCGGAAATATGTTCATTTGCTGAAAACCAACAAAACCCCGAAAAGTTCTTGTATTTCAAGATAAAATCATTTTGCTTTGAAGAAGAAAGATCCAGCTGACTGATAGAAGTTCATTTGATGAAAACCAACAAAAATTGATAAGAAGCACGAAAAGTTCTTGTATTTGAAGATAAAATCTGATGCTATCAAAGAAAAGAGCTTCCAGCTCGCTGAAATATGTTCATTTGCTGAAAATCAACAAAACCACGAAAAGTTCTTGTATTTGAAGATAAAATCTTTTTGCTTTGAAGAAGAAAGATCCAGTTGACTGAAATAAGTTCATTCGATCAAAACCAACAAAAATTGACAAGAACCACGAAAAGTTCTTGTATTTTAAGATAAAATCTGACGCTATAAAAGAAAAAACGTCCAGCTCGCTGAAATATGTTCATTTGCTGAAAATCAACAAAACCACGAAAAGTTCTTGTATTTGAAGATAAAATCTTTTTGCTTTGAAGAAGAAAGATCCAGCTGACTGAAATAAGTTCATTGGATGAAAACCAACAAAAATTGACAATAACCACGAAAAGTTCTTGTATTTTAAGATAAAATCTGACGGTATTAAAGAGAAAACTTCTCGCTCGCTGAAATATGTTCATTTGCTGAAAATCAACAAAACCACGAAAAGTTCTTGTATTTGAAGATAAAATCTTTTTGCTTTTTAGAAGAAAGATCGAGGTGACTGAAATAAGTTCATCAGATCAAAACCAACAAAAATTGACAAGAACCACGAAAAGTTCTTGTATTTTAAGATAAAATCTGACGGGATTAAAGAGAAAACTTCTCGCTCGCTGAAATATGTTCGTTTGCTGAAAATCAACAAAACCACGAAAAGTTCTTGTATTTGAAGATAAAATCTTTTTGCTTTGAAGAAGAAAGATCCAGCTGACTGAAATAAGTTCGTCAGATCAAAACCAACAAAAATTGACAAGAACCACGAAAAGTTCTTGTATTTTAAGATAAAATCTGACGCTTTTAATGAAAAAACTTCGAGCTCGCTGAAATATGTTCATTTGCTGAAAATCAACAAATCCACGAAAAGTTGTTGTCTTTGAAGACAAAATCTTTTTGCTTTGAAGAAGAAAGATCCAGCTGACTTAAATAAGTTCATTGGATGAAAACCAACAAAAATTGACAAGAACCACGAAAAGTTCTTGTATTTGAAGATAAAATCTGACGCTATTAAAGAAAAAACTTCTTCCTCGCTGAAATATGTTCATTTGCTGAAAATCAACAAATCCACGAAAAGTTCTTGTCTTTGAAGACAAAATCTTTTTGCTTTGAAGAAGAAAGATCCAGCTGACTTAAATAAGTTCATTGGATGAAAACCAACAAAAATTGACAAGAACCACGAAAAGTTCTTGTATTTGAAGATAAAATCTGACGTTATTAAAGAAAAAACTTCTTCCTCACTGAAATATGTTCATTTGCTGAAAATCAACAAAACCACGAAAAGTTCTTGTATTTGAAGATAAAATCTTTTTGCTTTGAAGAAGAAAGATCTAGCTGACTGAAATAAGTTCATTCGATCAAAACCAACAAAAACTGACAAGAACCACGAAAAGTTCTTGTATTTTAAGATAAAATCTGACACTATTACAGAAAAAACTTCTCGCTCGCTGAAATATGTTCATTTGCTGAAAATCAATAAAACCACAAAAAGTTCCTTTATTTGAAGATAAAATCTTTTTGCTTTGAAGAAGAAAGATCCAGCTGACAGAAATAAGTTCATGAGATGAAAACCAACAACAATTGACAAGAACCACGAAAAGTTCTTGTATTTTAAGATAAAATCTGACACTTTTGATGAAAAAACTTCGAGCTCGCTGAAATATGTACATTTACTGAAAATCAACAAAACCACGAAAAGTTCTTGTCTTTGAAGACAAAATCTTTTTGCTTTGAAGAAGAAAGATCCAGCTGACTTAAATAAGTTCATTGGATGAAAACCAACAAAAATTGACAAGAACCACGAAAAGTTCTTGTATTTGAAGATAAAATCTGACGCTATTAAAGAAAAAACTTCTTCCTCACTGAAATATGTTCATTTGCTGAAAACCAACAAAACCACGAAAAGTTCTTGTATTTGAAGATAAAATCTTTTTGCTTTGAAGAAGAAAGATCTCGCTGACTGAAATAAGTTCATTAGATCAAAACCAACAAAAACTGACAAGAACAACGAAAAGTTCTTGTATTTTAAGATAAAATCTGACACTATTAAAGAAAAAACTTCTCGCTCGCTGAAATATGTTCATTTGCTGAAAATCAACAAAACCACAAAAAGTTCCTTTATTTGAAGATAAAATCTTTTTGCTTTGAAGAAGAAAGATCCAGCTGACTGAAATAAGTTCATTAGATGAAAACCAACAACAATTGACAAGAACCACGAAAAGTTCTTGTATTTTAAGATAAAATCTGACACTTTTGATGAAAAAACTTCGAGCTCGCTGAAATATGTTCATTTGCTGAAAATCAACAAAACCACGAAAAGTTCTTGTATTTGAAGATAAAATCTTTTTGCTTTGAAGAAGAAAGATCCAGCTGACTTAAATAAGTTCATTGGATGAAAACCAACAAAAATTGACAAGAACCACGAAAAGTTTTTGTATTTTAAGATAAAATCTTGCGCTATTGAAGAAAAAACTTCGAGCTCGCTGAAATATGTTCATTTGCTGAAAATCAACAAAACCACGAAAAGTTCTTGTGTTTAAAGATAAAATCTTTTTGCTTTGAAGAAGAAAGATCGAGGTGACTGAAATAAGTTCATTCGATCAAAACCAACAAAAATTGACAAGAACCACGAAAAGTTCTTGTATTTTAAGATAAAATCTGACGCTATAAAAGAAAAAACGTCCAGCTCGCTGAAATATGTTCATTTGCTGAAAATCAACAAAACCACGAAAAGTTCTTGTATTTGAAGATAAAATCTTTTTGCTTTGAAGAAGAAAGATCCAGCTGACTGAAATAAGTTCATTCGATCAAAACCAACAAAAATTGACAAGAACCACGAAAAGTTTTTGTATTTTCAGATAAAATCTTGCGCTATTAAAGAAAAAACTTCGAGCTCGCTGAAATATGTTCATTTGCTGAAAATCAACAAAACCACGAAAAGTTCTTGTGTTTAAAGATAAAATCTTTTTGCTTTGAAGAAGAAAGATCGAGGTGACTGAAATAAGTTCATCAGATCAAAACCAACAAGAATTGACAAGAACCACGAAAAGTTCTTGTATTTTAAGATAAAAGCTGACGCTTTTAATGAAAAAACTTCGAGCTCGCTGAAATATGTTCATTTGCTGAAAATCAACAAAACCACAAAAAGTTCTTGTATTTCAAGATAAAATCTTTTTGCTTTGAAGAAGAAAGATCCAGCTGACTGATAGAAGTTCATTTGATGAAAACCAAAAAAAATTGATAAGAAGCACGAAAAGTCTTGTATTTGAAGATAAAATCTGACGCTATCAAAGAAAAGAGCTTCCAGCTCGCTGAAATATGTTCATTTGCTGAAAATCAACAAAACCACGAAAAGTTCTTGTCTTTGAAGACAAAATCTTTTTGCTTTGAAGAAGAAAGATCCAGCTGACTTAAATAAGTTCATTGGATGAAAACCAACAAAAATTGACAAGAACCACGAAAAGTTCTTGTATTTGAAGATAAAATCTGACGTTATTAAAGAAAAAACTTCTTCCTCACTGAAATATGTTCATTTGCTGAAAACCAACAAAACCACGAAAAGTTCTTGTATTTGAAGATAAAATCTTTTTGCTTTGAAGAAGAAAGATCTCGCTGACTGAAATAAGTTCATTAGATCAAAACCAACAAAAACTGACAAGAACCACGAAAAGTTCTTGTATTTTAAGATAAAATCTGACACTATTAAAGAAAAAACTTCTCGCTCGCTGAAATATGTTCATTTGCTGAAAATCAATAAAACCACAAAAAGTTCCTTTATTTGAAGATAAAATCTTTTTGCTTTGAAGAAGAAAGATCCAGCTGACAGAAATAAGTTCATGAGATGAAAACCAACAACAATTGACAAGAACCACGAAAAGTTCTTGTATTTTAAGATAAAATCGGACACTTTTGATGAAAAAACTTCGAGCTCGCTGAAATATGTACATTTACTGAAAATCAACAAAACCACGAAAAGTTCTTGTCTTTGAAGACAAAATCTTTTTGCTTTGAAGAAGAAAGATCCAGCTGACTTAAATAAGTTCATTGGATGAAAACCAACAAAAATTGACAAGAACCACGAAAAGTTCTTGTATTTGAAGATAAAATCTGACGCTATTAAAGAAAAAACTTCTTCCTCACTGAAATATGTTCATTTGCTGAAAACCAACACAACCACGAAAAGTTCTTGTATTTGAAGATAAAATCTTTTTGCTTTGAAGAAGAAAGATCTCGCTGACTGAAATAAGTTCATTAGATCAAAACCAACAAAAACTGACAAGAACAACGAAAAGTTCTTGTATTTTAAGATAAAATCTGACACTATTAAAGAAAAAACTTCTCGCTCGCTGAAATATGTTCATTTGCTGAAAATCAACAAAACCACAAAAAGTTCCTTTATTTGAAGATAAAATCTTTTTGCTTTGAAGAAGAAAGATCCAGCTGACTGAAATAAGTTCATTAGATGAAAACCAACAACAATTGACAAGAACCACGAAAAGTTCTTGTATTTTAAGATAAAATCTGACACTTTTGATGAAAAAACTTCGAGCTCGCTGAAATATGTTCATTTGCTGAAAATCAACAAAACCACGAAAAGTTCTTGTATTTGAAGATAAAATCTTTTTGCTTTGAAGAAGAAAGATCCAGCTGACTTAAATAAGTTCATTGGATGAAAACCAACAAAAATTGACAAGAACCACGAAAAGTTTTTGTATTTTAAGATAAAATCTTGCGCTATTGAAGAAAAAACTTCGAGCTCGCTGAAATATGTTCATTTGCTGAAAATCAACAAAACCACGAAAAGTTCTTGTGTTTAAAGATAAAATCTTTTTGCTTTGAAGAAGAAAGATCGAGGTGACTGAAATAAGTTCATTCGATCAAAACCAACAAAAATTGACAAGAACCACGAAAAGTTCTTGTATTTTAAGATAAAATCTGACGCTATAAAAGAAAAAACGTCCAGCTCGCTGAAATATGTTCATTTGCTGAAAATCAACAAAACCACGAAAAGTTCTTGTATTTGAAGATAAAATCTTTTTGCTTTGAAGAAGAAAGATCCAGCTGACTGAAATAAGTTCATTCGATCAAAACCAACAAAAATTGACAAGAACCACGAAAAGTTTTTGTATTTTCAGATAAAATCTTGCGCTATTAAAGAAAAAACTTCGAGCTCGCTGAAATATGTTCATTTGCTGAAAATCAACAAAACCACGAAAAGTTCTTGTGTTTAAAGATAAAATCTTTTTGCTTTGAAGAAGAAAGATCGAGGTGACTGAAATAAGTTCATCAGATCAAAACCAACAAGAATTGACAAGAACCACGAAAAGTTCTTGTATTTTAAGATAAAAGCTGACGCTTTTAATGAAAAAACTTCGAGCTCGCTGAAATATGTTCATTTGCTGAAAATCAACAAATCCACGAAAAGTTGTTGTCTTTGAAGACAAAATCTTTTTGCTTTGAAGAAGAAAGATCCAGCTGACTTAAATAAGTTCATTGGATGAAAACCAACAAAAATTGACAAGAACCACGAAAAGTTCTTGTATTTGAAGATAAAATCTGACGCTATTAAAGAAAAAACTTCTTCCTCGCTGAAATATGTTCATTTGCTGAAAATCAACAAATCCACGAAAAGTTCTTGTCTTTGAAGACAAAATCTTTTTGCTTTGAAGAAGAAAGATCCAGCTGACTTAAATAAGTTCATTGGATGAAAACCAACAAAAATTGACAAGAACCACGAAAAGTTCTTGTATTTGAAGATAAAATCTGACGTTATTAAAGAAAAAACTTCTTCCTCACTGAAATATGTTCATTTGCTGAAAATCAACAAAACCACGAAAAGTTCTTGTATTTGAAGATAAAATCTTTTTGCTTTGAAGAAGAAAGATCTAGCTGACTGAAATAAGTTCATTCGATCAAAACCAACAAAAACTGACAAGAACCACGAAAAGTTCTTGTATTTTAAGATAAAATCTGACACTATTAAAGAAAAAACTTCTCGCTCGCTGAAATATGTTCATTTGCTGAAAATCAATAAAACCACAAAAAGTTCCTTTATTTGAAGATAAAATCTTTTTGCTTTGAAGAAGAAAGATCCAGCTGACAGAAATAAGTTCATGAGATGAAAACCAACAACAATTGACAAGAACCACGAAAAGTTCTTGTATTTTAAGATAAAATCTGACACTTTTGATGAAAAAACTTCGAGCTCGCTGAAATATGTACATTTACTGAAAATCAACAAAACCACGAAAAGTTCTTGTCTTTGAAGACAAAATCTTTTTGCTTTGAAGAAGAAAGATCCAGCTGACTTAAATAAGTTCATTGGATGAAAACCAACAAAAATTGACAAGAACCACGAAAAGTTCTTGTATTTGAAGATAAAATCTGACGCTATTAAAGAAAAAACTTCTTCCTCACTGAAATATGTTCATTTGCTGAAAACCAACAAAACCACGAAAAGTTCTTGTATTTGAAGATAAAATCTTTTTGCTTTGAAGAAGAAAGATCTCGCTGACTGAAATAAGTTCATTAGATCAAAACCAACAAAAACTGACAAGAACAACGAAAAGTTCTTGTATTTTAAGATAAAATCTGACACTATTAAAGAAAAAACTTCTCGCTCGCTGAAATATGTTCATTTGCTGAAAATCAACAAAACCACAAAAAGTTCCTTTATTTGAAGATAAAATCTTTTTGCTTTGAAGAAGAAAGATCCAGCTGACTGAAATAAGTTCATTAGATGAAAACCAACAACAATTGACAAGAACCACGAAAAGTTCTTGTATTTTAAGATAAAATCTGACACTTTTGATGAAAAAACTTCGAGCTCGCTGAAATATGTTCATTTGCTGAAAATCAACAAAACCACGAAAAGTTCTTGTATTTGAAGATAAAATCTTTTTGCTTTGAAGAAGAAAGATCCAGCTGACTGAAATAAGTTCATTAGATGAAAACCAACAAAAATTGACAAGAACCACGAAAAGTTTTTGTATTTTAAGATAAAATCTTGCGCTATTGAAGAAAAAACTTCGAGCTCGCTGAAATATGTTCATTTGCTGAAAATCAACAAAACCACGAAAAGTTCTTGTGTTTAAAGATAAAATCTTTTTGCTTTGAAGAAGAAAGATCGAGGTGACTGAAATAAGTTCATTCGATCAAAACCAACAAAAATTGACAAGAACCACGAAAAGTTCTTGTATTTTAAGATAAAATCTGACGCTATAAAAGAAAAAACGTCCAGCTCGCTGAAATATGTTCATTTGCTGAAAATCAACAAAACCACGAAAAGTTCTTGTATTTGAAGATAAAATCTTTTTGCTTTGAAGAAGAAAGATCCAGCTGACTGAAATAAGTTCATTCGATCAAAACCAACAAAAATTGACAAGAACCACGAAAAGTTTTTGTATTTTCAGATAAAATCTTGCGCTATTAAAGAAAAAACTTCGAGCTCGCTGAAATATGTTCATTTGCTGAAAATCAACAAAACCACGAAAAGTTCTTGTGTTTAAAGATAAAATCTTTTTGCTTTGAAGAAGAAAGATCGAGGTGACTGAAATAAGTTCATCAGATCAAAACCAACAAGAATTGACAAGAACCACGAAAAGTTCTTGTATTTTAAGATAAAAGCTGACGCTTTTAATGAAAAAACTTCGAGCTCGCTGAAATATGTTCATTTGCTGAAAATCAACAAAACCACAAAAAGTTCTTGTATTTCAAGATAAAATCTTTTTGCTTTGAAGAAGAAAGATCCAGCTGACTGATAGAAGTTCATTTGATGAAAACCAAAAAAAATTGATAAGAAGCACGAAAAGTCTTGTATTTGAAGATAAAATCTGACGCTATCAAAGAAAAGAGCTTCCAGCTCGCTGAAATATGTTCATTTGCTGAAAATCAACAAAACCACGAAAAGTTCTTGTCTTTGAAGACAAAATCTTTTTGCTTTGAAGAAGAAAGATCCAGCTGACTTAAATAAGTTCATTGGATGAAAACCAACAAAAATTGACAAGAACCACGAAAAGTTCTTGTATTTGAAGATAAAATCTGACGTTATTAAAGAAAAAACTTCTTCCTCACTGAAATATGTTCATTTGCTGAAAACCAACAAAACCACGAAAAGTTCTTGTATTTGAAGATAAAATCTTTTTGCTTTGAAGAAGAAAGATCTCGCTGACTGAAATAAGTTCATTAGATCAAAACCAACAAAAACTGACAAGAACCACGAAAAGTTCTTGTATTTTAAGATAAAATCTGACACTATTAAAGAAAAAACTTCTCGCTCGCTGAAATATGTTCATTTGCTGAAAATCAATAAAACCACAAAAAGTTCCTTTATTTGAAGATAAAATCTTTTTGCTTTGAAGAAGAAAGATCCAGCTGACAGAAATAAGTTCATGAGATGAAAACCAACAACAATTGACAAGAACCACGAAAAGTTCTTGTATTTTAAGATAAAATCGGACACTTTTGATGAAAAAACTTCGAGCTCGCTGAAATATGTACATTTACTGAAAATCAACAAAACCACGAAAAGTTCTTGTCTTTGAAGACAAAATCTTTTTGCTTTGAAGAAGAAAGATCCAGCTGACTTAAATAAGTTCATTGGATGAAAACCAACAAAAATTGACAAGAACCACGAAAAGTTCTTGTATTTGAAGATAAAATCTGACGCTATTAAAGAAAAAACTTCTTCCTCACTGAAATATGTTCATTTGCTGAAAACCAACAAAACCACGAAAAGTTCTTGTATTTGAAGATAAAATCTTTTTGCTTTGAAGAAGAAAGATCTCGCTGACTGAAATAAGTTCATTAGATCAAAACCAACAAAAACTGACAAGAACAACGAAAAGTTCTTGTATTTTAAGATAAAATCTGACACTATTAAAGAAAAAACTTCTCGCTCGCTGAAATATGTTCATTTGCTGAAAATCAACAAAACCACAAAAAGTTCCTTTATTTGAAGATAAAATCTTTTTGCTTTGAAGAAGAAAGATCCAGCTGACTGAAATAAGTTCATTAGATGAAAACCAACAACAATTGACAAGAACCACGAAAAGTTCTTGTATTTTAAGATAAAATCTGACACTTTTGATGAAAAAACTTCGAGCTCGCTGAAATATGTTCATTTGCTGAAAATCAACAAAACCACGAAAAGTTCTTGTATTTGAAGATAAAATCTTTTTGCTTTGAAGAAGAAAGATCCAGCTGACTTAAATAAGTTCATTGGATGAAAACCAACAAAAATTGACAAGAACCACGAAAAGTTTTTGTATTTTAAGATAAAATCTTGCGCTATTGAAGAAAAAACTTCGAGCTCGCTGAAATATGTTCATTTGCTGAAAATCAACAAAACCACGAAAAGTTCTTGTGTTTAAAGATAAAATCTTTTTGCTTTGAAGAAGAAAGATCGAGGTGACTGAAATAAGTTCATTCGATCAAAACCAACAAAAATTGACAAGAACCACGAAAAGTTCTTGTATTTTAAGATAAAATCTGACGCTATAAAAGAAAAAACGTCCAGCTCGCTGAAATATGTTCATTTGCTGAAAATCAACAAAACCACGAAAAGTTCTTGTATTTGAAGATAAAATCTTTTTGCTTTGAAGAAGAAAGATCCAGCTGACTGAAATAAGTTCATTCGATCAAAACCAACAAAAATTGACAAGAACCACGAAAAGTTTTTGTATTTTCAGATAAAATCTTGCGCTATTAAAGAAAAAACTTCGAGCTCGCTGAAATATGTTCATTTGCTGAAAATCAACAAAACCACGAAAAGTTCTTGTGTTTAAAGATAAAATCTTTTTGCTTTGAAGAAGAAAGATCGAGGTGACTGAAATAAGTTCATCAGATCAAAACCAACAAGAATTGACAAGAACCACGAAAAGTTCTTGTATTTTAAGATAAAAGCTGACGCTTTTAATGAAAAAACTTCGAGCTCGCTGAAATATGTTCATTTGCTGAAAATCAACAAAACCACAAAAAGTTCTTGTATTTCAAGATAAAATCTTTTTGCTTTGAAGAAGAAAGATCCAGCTGACTGATAGAAGTTCATTTGATGAAAACCAAAAAAAATTGATAAGAAGCACGAAAAGTCTTGTATTTGAAGATAAAATCTGACGCTATCAAAGAAAAGAGCTTCCAGCTCGCTGAAATATGTTCATTTGCTGAAAATCAACAAAACCACGAAAAGTTCTTGTATTTGAAGATAAAATCTTTTTGCTTTGAAGAAGAAAGATCTCGTTGACTGAAATAAGTTCATTCGATCAAAACCAACAAAAATTGACAAGAACCACGAAAAGTTCTTGTATTTTAAGATAAAATCTGACGCTATAAAAGAAAAAACGTCCAGCTCGCTGAAATATGTTCATTTGCTGAAAATCAACAAAACCACGAAAAGTTCTTGTATTTGAAGATAAAATCTTTTTGCTTTGAAGAAGAAAGATCCAGCTGACTGAAATAAGTTCATTGGATGAAAACCAACAAAAATTGACAAGAACCACGAAAAGTTCTTGTATTTTAAGATAAAATCTGACGGTATTAAAGAGAAAACTTCTCGCTCGCTGAAATATGTTCATTTGCTGAAAATCAACAAAACCACGAAAAGTTCTTGTATTTGAAGATAAAATCTTTTTGCTTTTTAGAAGAAAGATCGAGGTGACTGAAATAAGTTCATCAGATCAAAACCAACAAAAATTGACAAGAACCACGAAAAGTTCTTGTATTTTAAGATAAAATCTGACGGGATTAAAGAGAAAACTTCTCGCTCGCTGAAATATGTTCGTTTGCTGAAAATCAACAAAACCACGAAAAGTTCTTGTATTTGAAGATAAAATCTTTTTGCTTTGAAGAAGAAAGATCCAGCTGACTGAAATAAGTTCGTCAGATCAAAACCAACAAAAATTGACAAGAACCACGAAAAGTTCTTGTATTTTAAGATAAAATCTGACGCTTTTAATGAAAAAACTTCGAGCTCGCTGAAATATGTTCATTTGCTGAAAATCAACAAATCCACGAAAAGTTGTTGTCTTTGAAGACAAAATCTTTTTGCTTTGAAGAAGAAAGATCCAGCTGACTTAAATAAGTTCATTGGATGAAAACCAACAAAAATTGACAAGAACCACGAAAAGTTCTTGTATTTGAAGATAAAATCTGACGCTATTAAAGAAAAAACTTCTTCCTCGCTGAAATATGTTGATTTGCTGAAAACCAACAAAACCACGAAAAGTTCTTGTATTTGAAGATAAAATCTTTTTGCTTTGAAGAAGAAAGATCTCGCAGACTGAAATAAGTTCATGAGATCAAAACCAAATAAAACTGACAAGAACCACGAAACGTTCTTGTATTTTAAGATAAAATCTGACACTATTAAAGAAAAAACTTCTCGCTCGCTGAAATATGTTCATTTGCTGAAAATCAACAAAACCACGAAAAGTTCTTGTATTTGAAGATAAAATCTTTTTGCTTTGAAGAAGAAAGATCTAGCTGACTGAAATAAGTTCATTCGATCAAAACCAACAAAAATTGACAAGAACCACGAAAAGTTTTTGTATTTTCAGATAAAATCTTGCGCTATTAAAGAAAAAACTTCCAGCTCGCTGAAATATGTTCATTTGCTGAAAACGAACAAAACCCCGAAAAGTTCTTGTATTTCAAGATAAAATCTTTTTGCTTTGAAGAAGAAAGATCCAGCTGACTGATAGAAGTTCATTTGATGAAAACCAAAAAAAATTGATAAGAAGCACGAAAAGTTCTTGTATTTGAAGATAAAATCTGACGCTATCAAAGAAAAGAGCTTCCAGCTCGCTGAAATATGTTCATTTGCTGAAAATCAACAAAACCACGAAAAGTTCTTGTATTTGAAGATAAAATCTTTTTGCTTTGAAGAAGAAAGATCCAGCTGACTGAAATAAGTTCATTCGATCAAAACCAACAAAAATTGACAAGAACCACGAAAAGTTTTTGTATTTTCAGATAAAATCTTGCGCTATTAAAGAAAAAACTTCGAGCTCGCTGAAATATGTTCATTTGCTGAAAATCAACAAAACCACGAAAAGTTCTTGTGTTTAAAGATAAAATCTTTTTGCTTTGAAGAAGAAAGATCGAGGTGACTGAAATAAGTTCATCAGATCAAAACCAACAAGAATTGACAAGAACCACGAAAAGTTCTTGTATTTTAAGATAAAAGCTGACGCTTTTAATGAAAAAACTTCGAGCTCGCTGAAATATGTTCATTTGCTGAAAATCAACAAAACCACAAAAAGTTCTTGTATTTCAAGATAAAATCTTTTTGCTTTGAAGAAGAAAGATCCAGCTGACTGATAGAAGTTCATTTGATGAAAACCAAAAAAAATTGATAAGAAGCACGAAAAGTCTTGTATTTGAAGATAAAATCTGACGCTATCAAAGAAAAGAGCTTCCAGCTCGCTGAAATATATTCATTTGCTGAAAATCAACAAAACCACGAAAAGTTCTTGTATTTGAAGATAAAATCTTTTTGCTTTGAAGAAGAAAGATCTCGTTGACTGAAATAAGTTCATTCGATCAAAACCAACAAAAATTGACAAGAACCACGAAAAGTTCTTGTATTTTAAGATAAAATCTGACGCTATAAAAGAAAAAACGTCCAGCTCGCTGAAATATGTTCATTTGCTGAAAATCAACAAAACCACGAAAAGTTCTTGTATTTGAAGATAAAATCTTTTTGCTTTGAAGAAGAAAGATCCAGCTGACTGAAATAAGTTCATTGGATGAAAACCAACAAAAATTGACAAGAACCACGAAAAGTTCTTGTATTTTAAGATAAAATCTGACGGTATTAAAGAGAAAACTTCTCGCTCGCTGAAATATGTTCATTTGCTGAAAATCAACAAAACCACGAAGAGTTCTTGTATTTGAAGATAAAATCTTTTTGCTTTTTAGAAGAAAGATCGAGGTGACTGAAATAAGTTCATCAGATCAAAACCAACAAAAATTGACAAGAACCACGAAAAGTTCTTGTATTTTAAGATAAAATCTGACGGGATTAAAGAGAAAACTTCTCGCTCGCTGAAATATGTTCGTTTGCTGAAAATCAACAAAACCACGAAAAGTTCTTGTATTTGAAGATAAAATCTTTTTGCTTTGAAGAAGAAAGATCCAGCTGACTGAAATAAGTTCATCAGATCAAAACCAACAAAAATTGACAAGAACCACGAAAAGTTCTTGTATTTTAAGATAAAATCTGACGCGTTTAATGAAAAAACTTCGAGCTCGCTGAAATATGTTCATTTGCTGAAAATCAACAAATCCACGAAAAGTTCTTGTCTTTGAAGACAAAATCTTTTTGCTTTGAAGAAGAAAGATCCAGCTGACTTAAATAAGTTCATTGGATGAAAACCAACAAAAATTGACAAGAACCACGAAAAGTTCTTGTATTTGAAGATAAAATCTGACGTTATTAAAGAAAAAACTTCTTCCTCACTGAAATATGTTCATTTGCTGAAAACCAACAAAACCACGAAAAGTTCTTGTATTTGAAGATAAAATCTTTTTGCTTTGAAGAAGAAAGATCTCGCTGACTGAAATAAGTTCATGAGATCAAAACCAACAAAAACTGACAAGAACCACGAAAAGTTCTTGTATTTTAAGATAAAATCTGACACTATTAAAGAAAAAACTTCTCGCTCGCTGAAATATGTTCATTTGCTGAAAATCAATAAAACCACAAAAAGTTCCTTTATTTGATGATAAAATCTTTTTGCTTTGAAGAAGAAAGATCCAGCTGACAGAAATAAGTTCATGAGATGAAAACCAACAACAATTGACAAGAACCACGAAAAGTTCTTGTATTTTAAGATAAAATCTGACACTTTTGATGAAAAAACTTCGAGCTCGCTGAAATATGTACATTTACTGAAAATCAACAAAACCACGAAAAGTTCTTGTCTTTGAAGACAAAATCTTTTTGCTTTGAAGAAGAAAGATCCAGCTGACTTAAATAAGTTCATTGGATGAAAACCAACAAAAATTGACAAGAACCACGAAAAGTTCTTGTATTTGAAGATAAAATCTGACGCTATTAAAGAAAAAACTTCTTCCTCACTGAAATATGTTCATTTGCTGAAAACCAACAAAACCACGAAAAGTTCTTGTATTTGAAGATAAAATCTTTTTGCTTTGAAGAAGAAAGATCTCGCTGACTGAAATAAGTTCATTAGATCAAAACCAACAAAAACTGACAAGAACAACGAAAAGTTCTTGTATTTTAAGATAAAATCTGACACTATTAAAGAAAAAACTTCTCGCTCGCTGAAATATGTTCATTTGCTGAAAATCAACAAAACCACAAAAAGTTCCTTTATTTGAAGATAAAATCTTTTTGCTTTGAAGAAGAAAGATCCAGCTGACTGAAATAAGTTCATTAGATGAAAACCAACAACAATTGACAAGAACCACGCAAAGTTCTTGTATTTTAAGATAAAATCTGACACTTTTGATGAAAAAACTTCGAGCTCGCTGAAATATGTTCATTTGCTGAAAATCAACAAAACCACGAAAAGTTCTTGTATTTGAAGATAAAATCTTTTTGCTTTGAAGAAGAAAGATCCAGCTGACTTAAATAAGTTCATTGGATGAAAACCAACAAAAATTGACAAGAACCACGAAAAGTTTTTGTATTTTAAGATAAAATCTTGCGCTATTGAAGAAAAAACTTCGAGCTCGCTGAAATATGTTCATTTGCTGAAAATCAACAAAACCACGAAAAGTTCTTGTGTTTAAAGATAAAATCTTTTTGCTTTGAAGAAGAAAGATCGAGGTGACTGAAATAAGTTCATTCGATCAAAACCAACAAAAATTGACAAGAACCACGAAAAGTTCTTGTATTTTAAGATAAAATCTGACGCTATAAAAGAAAAAACGTCCAGCTCGCTGAAATATGTTCATTTGCTGAAAATCAACAAAACCACGAAAAGTTCTTGTATTTGAAGATAAAATCTTTTTGCTTTGAAGAAGAAAGATCCAGCTGACTGAAATAAGTTCATTCGATCAAAACCAACAAAAATTGACAAGAACCACGAAAAGTTTTTGTATTTTCAGATAAAATCTTGCGCTATTAAAGAAAAAACTTCGAGCTCGCTGAAATATGTTCATTTGCTGAAAATCAACAAAACCACGAAAAGTTCTTGTGTTTAAAGATAAAATCTTTTTGCTTTGAAGAAGAAAGATCGAGGTGACTGAAATAAGTTCATCAGATCAAAACCAACAAGAATTGTCAAGAACCACGAAAAGTTCTTGTATTTTAAGATAAAAGCTGACGCTTTTAATGAAAAAACTTCGAGCTCGCTGAAATATGTTCATTTGCTGAAAATCAACAAAACCACAAAAAGTTCTTGTATTTCAAGATAAAATCTTTTTGCTTTGAAGAAGAAAGATCCAGCTGACTGAAATAAGTTCATCAGATCAAAACCAACAAAAATTGACAAGAACCACGAAAAGTTCTTGTATTTTAAGATAAAATCTGACGGGATTAAAGAGAAAACTTCTCGCTCGCTGAAATATGTTCGTTTGCTGAAAATCAACAAAACCACGAAAAGTTCTTGTATTTGAAGATAAAATCTTTTTGCTTTGAAGAAGAAAGATCCAGCTGACTGAAATAAGTTCATTGGATGAAAACCAACAAAAATTGACAAGAACCACGAAAAGTTCTTGTATTTTAAGATAAAATCTGACGCGTTTAATGAAAAAACTTCGAGCTCGCTGAAATATGTTCATTTGCTGAAAATCAACAAATCCACGAAAAGTTCTTGTCTTTGAAGACAAAATCTTTTTGCTTTGAAGAAGAAAGATCCAGCTGACTTAAATAAGTTCATTGGATGAAAACCAACAAAAATTGACAAGAACCACGAAAAGTTTTTGTATTTTAAGATAAAATCTTGCGCTATTGAAGAAAAAACTTCGAGCTCGCTGAAATATGTTCATTTGCTGAAAATCAACAAAACCACGAAAAGTTCTTGTGTTTAAAGATAAAATCTTTTTGCTTTGAAGAAGAAAGATCGAGGTGACTGAAATAAGTTCATTCGATCAAAACCAACAAAAATTGACAAGAACCACGAAAAGTTCTTGTATTTTAAGATAAAATCTGACGCTATAAAAGAAAAAACGTCCAGCTCGCTGAAATATGTTCATTTGCTGAAAATCAACAAAACCACGAAAAGTTCTTGTATTTGAAGATAAAATCTTTTTGCTTTGAAGAAGAAAGATCCAGCTGACTGAAATAAGTTCATTCGATCAAAACCAACAAAAATTGACAAGAACCACGAAAAGTTTTTGTATTTTCAGATAAAATCTTGCGCTATTAAAGAAAAAACTTCGAGCTCGCTGAAATATGTTCATTTGCTGAAAATCAACAAAACCACGAAAAGTTCTTGTGTTTAAAGATAAAATCTTTTTGCTTTGAAGAAGAAAGATCGAGGTGACTGAAATAAGTTCATCAGATCAAAACCAACAAGAATTGTCAAGAACCACGAAAAGTTCTTGTATTTTAAGATAAAAGCTGACGCTTTTAATGAAAAAACTTCGAGCTCGCTGAAATATGTTCATTTGCTGAAAATCAACAAAACCACAAAAAGTTCTTGTATTTCAAGATAAAATCTTTTTGCTTTGAAGAAGAAAGATCCAGCTGACTGAAATAAGTTCATCAGATCAAAACCAACAAAAATTGACAAGAACCACGAAAAGTTCTTGTATTTTAAGATAAAATCTGACGGGATTAAAGAGAAAACTTCTCGCTCGCTGAAATATGTTCGTTTGCTGAAAATCAACAAAACCACGAAAAGTTCTTGTATTTGAAGATAAAATCTTTTTGCTTTGAAGAAGAAAGATCCAGCTGACTGAAATAAGTTCATTGGATGAAAACCAACAAAAATTGACAAGAACCACGAAAAGTTCTTGTATTTTAAGATAAAATCTGACGCGTTTAATGAAAAAACTTCGAGCTCGCTGAAATATGTTCATTTGCTGAAAATCAACAAATCCACGAAAAGTTCTTGTCTTTGAAGACAAAATCTTTTTGCTTTGAAGAAGAAAGATCCAGCTGACTTAAATAAGTTCATTGGATGAAAACCAACAAAAATTGACAAGAACCACGAAAAGTTCTTGTATTTGAAGATAAAATCTGACGTTATTAAAGAAAAAACTTCTTCCTCACTGAAATATGTTCATTTGCTGAAAACCAACAAAACCACGAAAAGTTCTTGTATTTGAAGATAAAATCTTTTTGCTTTGAAGAAGAAAGATCTAGCTGACTGAAATAAGTTCATTCGATCAAAACCAACAAAAATTGACAAGAACCACGAAAAGTTTTTGTATTTTCAGATAAAATCTTGCGCTATTAAAGAAAAAACTTCCAGCTCGCTGAAATATGTTCATTTGCTGAAAACGAACAAAACCCCGAAAAGTTCTTGTATTTCAAGATAAAATCTTTTTGCTTTGAAGAAGAAAGATCCAGCTGACTGATAGAAGTTCATTTGATGAAAACCAAAAAAAATTGATAAGAAGCACGAAAAGTTCTTGTATTTGAAGATAAAATCTGACGCTATCAAAGAAAAGAGCTTCCAGCTCGCTGAAATATGTTCATTTGCTGAAAATCAACAAAACCACGAAAAGTTCTTGTATTTGAAGATAAAATCTTTTTGCTTTGAAGAAGAAAGATCCAGCTGACTGAAATAAGTTCATTCGATCAAAACCAACAAAAATTGACAAGAACCACGAAAAGTTTTTGTATTTTCAGATAAAATCTTGCGCTATTAAAGAAAAAACTTCGAGCTCGCTGAAATATGTTCATTTGCTGAAAATCAACAAAACCACGAAAAGTTCTTGTGTTTAAAGATAAAATCTTTTTGCTTTGAAGAAGAAAGATCGAGGTGACTGAAATAAGTTCATCAGATCAAAACCAACAAGAATTGACAAGAACCACGAAAAGTTCTTGTATTTTAAGATAAAAGCTGACGCTTTTAATGAAAAAACTTCGAGCTCGCTGAAATATGTTCATTTGCTGAAAATCAACAAAACCACAAAAAGTTCTTGTATTTCAAGATAAAATCTTTTTGCTTTGAAGAAGAAAGATCCAGCTGACTGATAGAAGTTCATTTGATGAAAACCAAAAAAAATTGATAAGAAGCACGAAAAGTCTTGTATTTGAAGATAAAATCTGACGCTATCAAAGAAAAGAGCTTCCAGCTCGCTGAAATATATTCATTTGCTGAAAATCAACAAAACCACGAAAAGTTCTTGTATTTGAAGATAAAATCTTTTTGCTTTGAAGAAGAAAGATCTCGTTGACTGAAATAAGTTCATTCGATCAAAACCAACAAAAATTGACAAGAACCACGAAAAGTTCTTGTATTTTAAGATAAAATCTGACGCTATAAAAGAAAAAACGTCCAGCTCGCTGAAATATGTTCATTTGCTGAAAATCAACAAAACCACGAAAAGTTCTTGTATTTGAAGATAAAATCTTTTTGCTTTGAAGAAGAAAGATCCAGCTGACTGAAATAAGTTCATTGGATGAAAACCAACAAAAATTGACAAGAACCACGAAAAGTTCTTGTATTTTAAGATAAAATCTGACGGTATTAAAGAGAAAACTTCTCGCTCGCTGAAATATGTTCATTTGCTGAAAATCAACAAAACCACGAAGAGTTCTTGTATTTGAAGATAAAATCTTTTTGCTTTTTAGAAGAAAGATCGAGGTGACTGAAATAAGTTCATCAGATCAAAACCAACAAAAATTGACAAGAACCACGAAAAGTTCTTGTATTTTAAGATAAAATCTGACGGGATTAAAGAGAAAACTTCTCGCTCGCTGAAATATGTTCGTTTGCTGAAAATCAACAAAACCACGAAAAGTTCTTGTATTTGAAGATAAAATCTTTTTGCTTTGAAGAAGAAAGATCCAGCTGACTGAAATAAGTTCATCAGATCAAAACCAACAAAAATTGACAAGAACCACGAAAAGTTCTTGTATTTTAAGATAAAATCTGACGCGTTTAATGAAAAAACTTCGAGCTCGCTGAAATATGTTCATTTGCTGAAAATCAACAAATCCACGAAAAGTTCTTGTCTTTGAAGACAAAATCTTTTTGCTTTGAAGAAGAAAGATCCAGCTGACTTAAATAAGTTCATTGGATGAAAACCAACAAAAATTGACAAGAACCACGAAAAGTTCTTGTATTTGAAGATAAAATCTGACGTTATTAAAGAAAAAACTTCTTCCTCACTGAAATATGTTCATTTGCTGAAAACCAACAAAACCACGAAAAGTTCTTGTATTTGAAGATAAAATCTTTTTGCTTTGAAGAAGAAAGATCTCGCTGACTGAAATAAGTTCATGAGATCAAAACCAACAAAAACTGACAAGAACCACGAAAAGTTCTTGTATTTTAAGATAAAATCTGACACTATTAAAGAAAAAACTTCTCGCTCGCTGAAATATGTTCATTTGCTGAAAATCAATAAAACCACAAAAAGTTCCTTTATTTGATGATAAAATCTTTTTGCTTTGAAGAAGAAAGATCCAGCTGACAGAAATAAGTTCATGAGATGAAAACCAACAACAATTGACAAGAACCACGAAAAGTTCTTGTATTTTAAGATAAAATCTGACACTTTTGATGAAAAAACTTCGAGCTCGCTGAAATATGTACATTTACTGAAAATCAACAAAACCACGAAAAGTTCTTGTCTTTGAAGACAAAATCTTTTTGCTTTGAAGAAGAAAGATCCAGCTGACTTAAATAAGTTCATTGGATGAAAACCAACAAAAATTGACAAGAACCACGAAAAGTTCTTGTATTTGAAGATAAAATCTGACGCTATTAAAGAAAAAACTTCTTCCTCACTGAAATATGTTCATTTGCTGAAAACCAACAAAACCACGAAAAGTTCTTGTATTTGAAGATAAAATCTTTTTGCTTTGAAGAAGAAAGATCTCGCTGACTGAAATAAGTTCATTAGATCAAAACCAACAAAAACTGACAAGAACAACGAAAAGTTCTTGTATTTTAAGATAAAATCTGACACTATTAAAGAAAAAACTTCTCGCTCGCTGAAATATGTTCATTTGCTGAAAATCAACAAAACCACAAAAAGTTCCTTTATTTGAAGATAAAATCTTTTTGCTTTGAAGAAGAAAGATCCAGCTGACTGAAATAAGTTCATTAGATGAAAACCAACAACAATTGACAAGAACCACGAAAAGTTCTTGTATTTTAAGATAAAATCTGACACTTTTGATGAAAAAACTTCGAGCTCGCTGAAATATGTTCATTTGCTGAAAATCAACAAAACCACGAAAAGTTCTTGTATTTGAAGATAAAATCTTTTTGCTTTGAAGAAGAAAGATCCAGCTGACTTAAATAAGTTCATTGGATGAAAACCAACAAAAATTGACAAGAACCACGAAAAGTTTTTGTATTTTAAGATAAAATCTTGCGCTATTGAAGAAAAAACTTCGAGCTCGCTGAAATATGTTCATTTGCTGAAAATCAACAAAACCACGAAAAGTTCTTGTGTTTAAAGATAAAATCTTTTTGCTTTGAAGAAGAAAGATCGAGGTGACTGAAATAAGTTCATTCGATCAAAACCAACAAAAATTGACAAGAACCACGAAAAGTTCTTGTATTTTAAGATAAAATCTGACGCTATAAAAGAAAAAACGTCCAGCTCGCTGAAATATGTTCATTTGCTGAAAATCAACAAAACCACGAAAAGTTCTTGTATTTGAAGATAAAATGTTTTTGCTTTGAAGAAGAAAGATCCAGCTGACTGAAATAAGTTCATTCGATCAAAACCAACAAAAATTGACAAGAACCACGAAAAGTTTTTGTATTTTCAGATAAAATCTTGCGCTATTAAAGAAAAAACTTCGAGCTCGCTGAAATATGTTCATTTGCTGAAAATCAACAAAACCACGAAAAGTTCTTGTGTTTAAAGATAAAATCTTTTTGCTTTGAAGAAGAAAGATCGAGGTGACTGAAATAAGTTCATCAGATCAAAACCAACAAGAATTGTCAAGAACCACGAAAAGTTCTTGTATTTTAAGATAAAAGCTGACGCTTTTAATGAAAAAACTTCGAGCTCGCTGAAATATGTTCATTTGCTGAAAATCAACAAAACCACAAAAAGTTCTTGTATTTCAAGATAAAATCTTTTTGCTTTGAAGAAGAAAGATCCAGCTGACTGAAATAAGTTCATCAGATCAAAACCAACAAAAATTGACAAGAACCACGAAAAGTTCTTGTATTTTAAGATAAAATCTGACGGGATTAAAGAGAAAACTTCTCGCTCGCTGAAATATGTTCGTTTGCTGAAAATCAACAAAACCACGAAAAGTTCTTGTATTTGAAGATAAAATCTTTTTGCTTTGAAGAAGAAAGATCCAGCTGACTGAAATAAGTTCATTGGATGAAAACCAACAAAAATTGACAAGAACCACGAAAAGTTCTTGTATTTTAAGATAAAATCTGACGCGTTTAATGAAAAAACTTCGAGCTCGCTGAAATATGTTCATTTGCTGAAAATCAACAAATCCACGAAAAGTTCTTGTCTTTGAAGACAAAATCTTTTTGCTTTGAAGAAGAAAGATCCAGCTGACTTAAATAAGTTCATTGGATGAAAACCAACAAAAATTGACAAGAACCACGAAAAGTTCTTGTATTTGAAGATAAAATCTGACGTTATTAAAGAAAAAACTTCTTCCTCACTGAAATATGTTCATTTGCTGAAAACCAACAAAACCACGAAAAGTTCTTGTATTTGAAGATAAAATCTTTTTGCTTTGAAGAAGAAAGATCTCGCTGACTGAAATAAGTTCATGAGATCAAAACCAACAAAAACTGACAAGAACCACGAAAAGTTCTTGTATTTTAAGATAAAATCTGACACTATTAAAGAAAAAACTTCTCGCTCGCTGAAATATGTTCATTTGCTGAAAATCAATAAAACCACAAAAAGTTCCTTTATTTGATGATAAAATCTTTTTGCTTTGAAGAAGAAAGATCCAGCTGACAGAAATAAGTTCATGAGATGAAAACCAACAACAATTGACAAGAACCACGAAAAGTTCTTGTATTTTAAGATAAAATCTGACACTTTTGATGAAAAAACTTCGAGCTCGCTGAAATATGTACATTTACTGAAAATCAACAAAACCACGAAAAGTTCTTGTCTTTGAAGACAAAATCTTTTTGCTTTGAAGAAGAAAGATCCAGCTGACTTAAATAAGTTCATTGGATGAAAACCAACAAAAATTGACAAGAACCACGAAAAGTTCTTGTATTTGAAGATAAAATCTGACGCTATTAAAGAAAAAACTTCTTCCTCACTGAAATATGTTCATTTGCTGAAAACCAACAAAACCACGAAAAGTTCTTGTATTTGAAGATAAAATCTTTTTGCTTTGAAGAAGAAAGATCTCGCTGACTGAAATAAGTTCATTAGATCAAAACCAACAAAAACTGACAAGAACAACGAAAAGTTCTTGTATTTTAAGATAAAATCTGACACTATTAAAGAAAAAACTTCTCGCTCGCTGAAATATGTTCATTTGCTGAAAATCAACAAAACCACAAAAAGTTCCTTTATTTGAAGATAAAATCTTTTTGCTTTGAAGAAGAAAGATCCAGCTGACTGAAATAAGTTCATTAGATGAAAACCAACAACAATTGACAAGAACCACGAAAAGTTCTTGTATTTTAAGATAAAATCTGACACTTTTGATGAAAAAACTTCGAGCTCGCTGAAATATGTTCATTTGCTGAAAATCAACAAAACCACGAAAAGTTCTTGTATTTGAAGATAAAATCTTTTTGCTTTGAAGAAGAAAGATCCAGCTGACTTAAATAAGTTCATTGGATGAAAACCAACAAAAATTGACAAGAACCACGAAAAGTTTTTGTATTTTAAGATAAAATCTTGCGCTATTGAAGAAAAAACTTCGAGCTCGCTGAAATATGTTCATTTGCTGAAAATCAACAAAACCACGAAAAGTTCTTGTGTTTAAAGATAAAATCTTTTTGCTTTGAAGAAGAAAGATCGAGGTGACTGAAATAAGTTCATTCGATCAAAACCAACAAAAATTGACAAGAACCACGAAAAGTTCTTGTATTTTAAGATAAAATCTGACGCTATAAAAGAAAAAACGTCCAGCTCGCTGAAATATGTTCATTTGCTGAAAATCAACAAAACCACGAAAAGTTCTTGTATTTGAAGATAAAATCTTTTTGCTTTGAAGAAGAAAGATCCAGCTGACTGAAATAAGTTCATTCGATCAAAACCAACAAAAATTGACAAGAACCACGAAAAGTTTTTGTATTTTCAGATAAAATCTTGCGCTATTAAAGAAAAAACTTCGAGCTCGCTGAAATATGTTCATTTGCTGAAAATCAACAAAACCACGAAAAGTTCTTGTGTTTAAAGATAAAATCTTTTTGCTTTGAAGAAGAAAGATCGAGGTGACTGAAATAAGTTCATCAGATCAAAACCAACAAGAATTGTCAAGAACCACGAAAAGTTCTTGTATTTTAAGATAAAAGCTGACGCTTTTAATGAAAAAACTTCGAGCTCGCTGAAATATGTTCATTTGCTGAAAATCAACAAAACCACAAAAAGTTCTTGTATTTCAAGATAAAATCTTTTTGCTTTGAAGAAGAAAGATCCAGCTGACTGATAGAAGTTCATTTGATGAAAACCAAAAAAAATTGATAAGAAGCACGAAAAGTCTTGTATTTGAAGATAAAATCTGACGCTATCAAAGAAAAGAGCTTCCAGCTCGCTGAAATATGTTCATTTGCTGAAAATCAACAAAACCACGAAAAGTTCTTGTATTTGAAGATAAAATCTTTTTGCTTTGAAGAAGAAAGATCTCGTTGACTGAAATAAGTTCATTCGATCAAAACCAACAAAAATTGACAAGAACCACGAAAAGTTCTTGTATTTTAAGATAAAATCTGACGCTATAAAAGAAAAAACGTCCAGCTCGCTGAAATATGTTCATTTGCTGAAAATCAACAAAACCACGAAAAGTTCTTGTATTTGAAGATAAAATCTTTTTGCTTTGAAGAAGAAAGATCCAGCTGACTGAAATAAGTTCATTGGATGAAAACCAACAAAAATTGACAAGAACCACGAAAAGTTCTTGTATTTTAAGATAAAATCTGACGGTATTAAAGAGAAAACTTCTCGCTCGCTGAAATATGTTGATTTGCTGAAAATCAACAAAACCACGAAGAGTTCTTGTATTTGAAGATAAAATCTTTTTGCTTTTTAGAAGAAAGATCGAGGTGACTGAAATAAGTTCATCAGATCAAAACCAACAAAAATTGACAAGAACCACGAAAAGTTCTTGTATTTTAAGATAAAATCTGACGGGATTAAAGAGAAAACTTCTCGCTCGCTGAAATATGTTCGTTTGCTGAAAATCAACAAAACCACGAAAAGTTCTTGTATTTGAAGATAAAATCTTTTTGCTTTGAAGAAGAAAGATCCAGCTGACTGAAATAAGTTCATCAGATCAAAACCAACAAAAATTGACAAGAACCACGAAAAGTTCTTGTATTTTAAGATAAAATCTGACGCGTTTAATGAAAAAACTTCGAGCTCGCTGAAATATGTTCATTTGCTGAAAATCAACAAATCCACGAAAAGTTCTTGTCTTTGAAGACAAAATCTTTTTGCTTTGAAGAAGAAAGATCCAGCTGACTTAAATAAGTTCATTGGATGAAAACCAACAAAAATTGACAAGAACCACGAAAAGTTCTTGTATTTGAAGATAAAATCTGACGCTATTAAAGAAAAAACTTCTTCCTCACTGAAATATGTTCATTTGCTGAAAACCAACAAAACCACGAAAAGTTCTTGTATTTGAAGATAAAATCATTTTGCTTTGAAGAAGAAAGATCTCGCTGACTGAAATAAGTTCATTAGATCAAAACCAACAAAAACTGACAAGAACCACGAAAAGTTCTTGTATTTTAAGATAAAATCTGACACTATTAAAGAAAAAACTTCTCGCTCGCTGAAATATGTTCATTTGCTGAAAATCAATAAAACCACAAAAAGTTCCTTTATTTGAAGATAAAATCTTTTTGCTTTGAAGAAGAAAGATCCAGCTGACAGAAATAAGTTCATGAGATGAAAACCAACAACAATTGACAAGAACCACGAAAAGTTCTTGTATTTTAAGATAAAATCTGACACTTTTGATGAAAAAACTTCGAGCTCGCTGAAATATGTACATTTACTGAAAATCAACAAAACCACGAAAAGTTCTTGTCTTTGAAGACAAAATCTTTTTGCTTTGAAGAAGAAAGATCCAGCTGACTTAAATAAGTTCATTGGATGAAAACCAACAAAAATTGACAAGAACCACGAAAAGTTCTTGTATTTGAAGATAAAATCTGACGCTATTAAAGAAAAAACTTCTTCCTCACTGAAATATGTTCATTTGCTGAAAACCAACAAAACCACGAAAAGTTCTTGTATTTGAAGATAAAATCTTTTTGCTTTGAAGAAGAAAGATCTCGCTGACTGAAATAAGTTCATTAGATCAAAACCAACAAAAACTGACAAGAACAACGAAAAGTTCTTGTATTTTAAGATAAAATCTGACACTATTAAAGAAAAAACTTCTCGCTCGCTGAAATATGTTCATTTGCTGAAAATCAACAAAACCACAAAAAGTTCCTTAATTTGAAGATAAAATCTTTTTGCTTTGAAGAAGAAAGATCCAGCTGACTGAAATAAGTTCATTAGATGAAAACCAACAACAATTGACAAGAACCACGAAAAGTTCTTGTATTTTAAGATAAAATCTGACACTTTTGATGAAAAAACTTCGAGCTCGCTGAAATATGTTCATTTGCTGAAAATCAACAAAACCACGAAAAGTTCTTGTGTTTAAAGATAAAATCTTTTTGCTTTGAAGAAGAAAGATTGAGGAGACTGAAATAAGTTCATTCGATCAAAACCAACAAAAATTGACAAGAACCACGAAAAGTTCTTGTATTTTAAGATAAAATCTGACGCTATAAAAGAAAAAACGTCCAGCTCGCTGAAATATGTTCATTTGCTGAAAATCAACAAAACCACGAAAAGTTCTTGTATTTGAAGATAAAATCTTTTTGCTTTGAAGAAGAAAGATCCAGCTGACTGAAATAAGTTCATTCGATCAAAACCAACAAAAATTGACAAGAACCACGAAAAGTTTTTGTATTTTCCGATAAAATCTTGCGCTATTAAAGAAAAAACTTCGAGCTCGCTGAAACATGTTCATTTGCTGAAAATCAACAAAACCACGAAAAGTTCTTGTGTTTAAAGATAAAATCTTTTTGCTTTGAAGAAGAAAGATCGAGGTGACTGAAATAAGTTCATCAGATCAAAACCAACAAGAATTGACAAGAACCACGAAAAGTTCTTGTATTTTAAGATAAAAGCTGACGCTTTTAATGAAAAAACTTCGAGCTCGCTGAAATATGTTCATTTGCTGAAAATCAACAAAACCACAAAAAGTTCTTGTATTTCAAGATAAAATCTTTTTGCTTTGAAGAAGAAAGATCCAGCTGACTGATAGAAGTTCATTTGATGAAAACCAAAAAAAATTGATAAGAAGCACGAAAAGTCTTGTATTTGAAGATAAAATCTGACGCTATCAAAGAAAAGAGCTTCCAGCTCGCTGAAATATGTTCATTTGCTGAAAATCAACAAAACCACGAAAAGTTCTTGTATTTGAAGATAAAATCTTTTTGCTTTGAAGAAGAAAGATCTCGTTGACTGAAATAAGTTCATTCGATCAAAACCAACAAAAATTGACAAGAACCACGAAAAGTTCTTGTATTTTAAGATAAAATCTGACGCTATAAAAGAAAAAATGTCCAGCTCGCTGAAATATGTTCATTTGCTGAAAATCAACAAAACCACGAAAAGTTCTTGTATTTGAAGATAAAATCTTTTTGCTTTGAAGAAGAAAGATCCAGCTGACTGAAATAAGTTCATTGGATGAAAACCAACAAAAATTGACAAGAACCACGAAAAGTTCTTGTATTTTAAGATAAAATCTGACGGTATTAAAGAGAAAACTTCTCGCTCGCTGAAATATGTTCATTTGCTGAAAATCAACAAAACCACGAAAAGTTCTTGTATTTGAAGATAAAATCTTTTTGCTTTGAAGAAGAAAGATCCAGCTGACTGAAATAAGTTCATTAGATGAAAACCAACAAAAGTTGAGAAGAACCACGAAAAGTTCTTGTATTTTAAGATAAAATCTGACGCTATTGATGAAAAAACTTCGAGCTCGCTGAAATATGTTCATTTGCTGAAAATCAACAAACCAACGAAAAGTTCTTGTATTTGAAGATAAAATCTTTTTGCTTTGAAGAAGGAAGATCTCGCTGACTGAAATAAGTTCATGAGATCAAAACCAACAAAAATTGACAAGAACCACGAAAAGTTCTTGTATTTGAAGATAAAATCTGACGGGATCAAAGAAAAAAGCTTCCATCTCACTGAAATATGTTCATTTGCTGAAAATCAACAAAACCACGAAAAGTTCTTGTATTTCAAGATAAAATCTTTTTGCTTTGAAGAAGAAAGATCCAGCTGACTGAAATAAGTTCATTCGATCAAAACCAACAAAAATTGACAAGAACCACGAAAAGTTCTTGTATTTTAAGATAAAATCTGACGGTATTAAAGAGAAAACTTCTCGCTCGCTGAAATATGTTCATTTGCTGAAAATCAACAAAACCACGAAAAGTTCTTGTATTTGAAGATAAAATCTTTTTGCTTTGAAGAAGAAAGATCGAGGTGACTGAAATAAGTTTATCAGATGAAAACCAACAAAAGTTGAGAAGAACCACGAAAAGTTCTTGTATTTTAAGATAAAATCTGACGCTTTTAATGAAAAAACTTCGAGTTCGCTGACATATGTACATTTGCTGAAAATCAACAAAACCACGAAAAGTTCTTGTATTTGAAGATAAAATCTTTTTGCTTTGAAGAAGAAAGATCCAGCTGACTGAAATAAGTTCATTGGATGAAAACCAACAAAAATTGACAAGAACCACGAAATGTTTTTGTATTTTAAGATAAAATCTGACGGTATTAAAGAGAAAACTTCTCGCTCGCTGAAATATGTTCATTTGCTGAAAACGAACAAAACCACGAAAAGTTCTTGTATTTGAAGGTAAAATCTTTTTGCTTTTTAGAAGAAAGATCGAGGTGACTGAAATAAGTTCATCAGATCAAAACCAACAAAAATTGACAAGAACCACGAAAAGTTCTTGTATTTTAAGATAAAATCTGACGGGATTAAAGAGAAAACTTCTCGCTCGCTGAAATATGTTCATTTGCTGAAAATCAACAAAACCACGAAAAGTTCTTGTATTTGAAGATAAAATCTTTTTGCTTTGAAGAAGAAAGATCGAGGTGACTGAAATAAGTTCATCAGATCAAAACCAACAAAAATTGACAAGAACCACGAAAAGTTCTTGTATTTTAAGATAAAATCTGACGCTTTTAATGAAAAAACTTCGAGTTCGCTGAAATATGTTCATTTGCTGAAAACCAACAAAACCACGAAAAGTTCTTGTATTTGAAGATAAAATCTTTTTGCTTTGAAGAAGATAGATCTCGCTGACTGAAATGAGTTCATTAGATCAAAACCAACAAAAACTGACAAGAACCACGAAAAGTTCTTGTATTTTAAGATAAAATCTGACACTATTAAAGAAAAAACTTCTCGCTCGCTGAAATATGTTCATTTGCTGAAAATCCACAAAACCACGAAAAGTTCTTGCATTTGAAGATAAAATCTTTTTGCTTTGAAGAAGACAGATCCAGCTGACTGAAATAAGTTCATTAGATGAAAACCAACAACAATTGACAAGAACCACGAAAAGTTCTTGTATTTTAAGATAAAATCTGACACTTTTGATGAAAAAACTTCGAGCTCGCTGAAATATGTACATTTGCTGAAAATCAACAAAACCACGAAAAGTTCTTGTCTTTGAAGATAAAATCTTTTTGCTTTGAAGAAGAAAGATCCAGCTGACTGAAATAAGTTCATTGGATGAAAACCAACAAAAATTGACAAGAACCACGAAAAGTTCTTGTATTTTAAGATAAAATCTTGCGCTATTAAAGAAAAAACTTCGAGCTCGCTGAAATATGTTCATTTGCTGAAAATCAACAAAACCACGAAAAGTTCTTGTTTTTAAAGATAAAATCTTTTTGCTTTGAAGAAGAAAGATCGAGGTGACTGAAATAAGTTCATCAGATCAAAACCAACAAAAATTGACAAGAACCACGAAAAGTTCTTGTATTTTAAGATAAAAGCTGACGCTTTTAAAGAAAAAACTTCGAGCTCGCTGAAATATGTTAATTTGCTGAAAATCAACAAAACCACAAAAAGTTCTTGTATTTGAAGATAAAATCTTTTTGCTTTGAAGAAGAAAGATCCAGCTGACTGATATAAGTTCATTTGATGAAAACCAACAAAAATTGATAAGAAGCACGAAAAGTTCTTGTATTTGAAGATAAAATCTGACGCTATAAAAGAAAAAAGCTTCCAGCTCGATAAAATATGTTCATTTGCTGAAAATCAACAAAACCACGAAAAGTTCTTGTATTTGAAGATAAAATCTTTTTGCTTTGAAGAAGAATGATCTAGCTGACTGAAATAAGTTCATTCGATCAAAACCAACAAAAATTGACAAGAACCACGAAAAGTTCTTGTATTTTAAGATAAAATCTTGCGCTATTAAAGAAAAAACTTCGAGCTCGCTGAAATATGTTCATTTGCTGAAAATCAACAAAACCACGAAAAGTTCTTGTTTTTAAAGATAAAATCTTTTTGCTTTGAAGAAGAAAGATCGAGGTGACTGAAATAAGTTCATCAGATCAAAACCAACAAAAATTGACAAGAACCACGAAAAGTTCTTGTATTTTAAGATAAAAGCTGACGCTTTTAAAGAAAAAACTTCGAGCTCGCTGAAATATGTTAATTTGCTGAAAATCAACAAAACCACAAAAAGTTCTTGTATTTGAAGATAAAATCTTTTTGCTTTGAAGAAGAAAGATCCAGCTGACTGATATAAGTTCATTTGATGAAAACCAACAAAAATTGATAAGAAGCACGAAAAGTTCTTGTATTTGAAGATAAAATCTGACGCTATAAAAGAAAAAAGCTTCCAGCTCGATGAAATATGTTCATTTGCTGAAAATCAACAAAACCACGAAAAGTTCTTGTATTTGAAGATAAAATCTTTTTGCTTTGAAGAAGAAAGATCCAGCTGACTGAAATAAGTTCATTAGATGAAAACCAACAAAAGTTGAGAAGAACCACGAAAAGTTCTTGTATTTTAAGATAAAATCTGACGCTATTGATGAAAAAACTTCGAGCTCGCTGAAATATGTTCATTTGCTGAAAATCAACAAACCAACGAAAAGTTCTTGTATTTGAAGATAAAATCTTTTTGCTTTGAAGAAGGAAGATCTCGCTGACTGAAATAAGTTCATGAGATCAAAACCAACAAAAATTGACAAGAACCACGAAAAGTTCTTGTATTTGAAGATAAAATCTGACGGGATCAAAGAAAAAAGCTTCCATCTCACTGAAATATGTTCATTTGCTGAAAATCAACAAAACCACGAAAAGTTCTTGTATTTCAAGATAAAATCTTTTTGCTTTGAAGAAGAAAGATCCAGCTGACTGAAATAAGTTCATTCGATCAAAACCAACAAAAATTGACAAGAACCACGAAAAGTTCTTGTATTTTAAGATAAAATCTGACGGTATTAAAGAGAAAACTTCTCGCTCGCTGAAATATGTTCATTTGCTGAAAATCAACAAAACCACGAAAAGTTCTTGTATTTGAAGATAAAATCTTTTTGCTTTGAAGAAGAAAGATCGAGGTGACTGAAATAAGTTCATTAGATGAAAACCAACAAAAGTTGAGAAGAACCACGAAAAGTTCTTGTATTTTAAGATAAAATCTGACGGTATTAAAGAAAAAACTTCTCGCTCGCTGCAATATGTTCATTTGCTGAAAATCAACAAAACCACGAAAAGTTCTTGTATTTGAAGAGAAAATCTTTTTGCTTTGAAGAAGAAAGATCGAGGTGACTGAAATAAGTTTATCAGATGAAAACCAACAAAAGTTGAGAAGAACCACGAAAAGTTCTTGTATTTTAAGATAAAATCTGACGCTTTTAATGAAAAAACTTCGAGTTCGCTGACATATGTACATTTGCTGAAAATCAACAAAACCACGAAAAGTTCTTGTATTTGAAGATAAAATCTTTTTGCTTTGAAGAAGAAAGATCCAGCTGACTGAAATAAGTTCATTGGATGAAAACCAACAAAAATTGACAAGAACCACGAAATGTTTTTGTATTTTAAGATAAAATCTGACGGTATTAAAGAGAAAACTTCTCGCTCGCTGAAATATGTTCATTTGCTGAAAACGAACAAAACCACGAAAAGTTCTTGTATTTGAAGGTAAAATCTTTTTGGTTTTAGAAGAAAGATCGAGGTGACTGAAATAAGTTCATCAGATCAAAACCAACAAAAATTGACAAGAACCACGAAAAGTTCTTGTATTTTAAGATAAAATCTGACGGGATTAAAGAGAAAACTTCTCGCTCGCTGAAATATGTTCATTTGCTGAAAATCAACAAAACCACGAAAAGTTCTTGTATTTGAAGATAAAATCTTTTTGCTTTGAAGAAGAAAGATCGAGGTGACTGAAATAAGTTCATCAGATCAAAACCAACAAAAATTGACAAGAACCACGAAAAGTTCTTGTATTTTAAGATAAAATCTGACGCTTTTAATGAAAAAACTTCGAGTTCGCTGAAATATGTTCATTTGCTGAAAACCAACAAAACCACGAAAAGTTCTTGTATTTGAAGATAAAATCTTTTTGCTTTGAAGAAGATAGATCTCGCTGACTGAAATGAGTTCATTAGATCAAAACCAACAAAAACTGACAAGAACCACGAAAAGTTCTTGTATTTTAAGATAAAATCTGACACTATTAAAGAAAAAACTTCTCGCTCGCTGAAATATGTTCATTTGCTGAAAATCAACAAAACCACGAAAAGTTCTTGCATTTGAAGATAAAATCTTTTTGCTTTGAAGAAGACAGATCCAGCTGACTGAAATAAGTTCATTAGATGAAAACCAACAACAATTGACAAGAACCACGAAAAGTTCTTGTATTTTAAGATAAAATCTGACACTTTTGATGAAAAAACTTCGAGCTCGCTGAAATATGCACATTTGCTGAAAATCAACAAAACCACGAAAAGTTCTTGTCTTTGAAGATAAAATCTTTTTGCTTTGAAGAAGAAAGATCCAGCTGACTGAAATAAGTTCATTGGATGAAAACCAACAAAAATTGACAAGAACCACGAAAAGTTCTTGTATTTTAAGATAAAATCTTGCGCTATTAAAGAAAAAATTTCGAGCTCGCTGAAATATGTTCATTTGCTGAAAATCAACAAAACCACGAAAAGTTCTTGTTTTTAAAGATAAAATCTTTTTGCTTTGAAGAAGAAAGATCGAGGTGACTGAAATAAGTTCATCAGATCAAAACCAACAAAAATTGACAAGAACCACGAAAAGTTCTTGTATTTTAAGATAAAAGCTGACGCTTTTAAAGAAAAAACTTCGAGCTCGCTGAAATATGTTAATTTGCTGAAAATCAACAAAACCACAAAAAGTTCTTGTATTTGAAGATAAAATCTTTTTGCTTTGAAGAAGAAAGATCCAGCTGACTGATATAAGTTCATTTGATGAAAACCAACAAAAATTGATAAGAAGCACGAAAAGTTCTTGTATTTGAAGATAAAATCTGACGCTATAAAAGAAAAAAGCTTCCAGCTCGATGAAATATGTTCATTTGCTGAAAATCAACAAAACCACGAAAAGTTCTTGTATTTGAAGATAAAATCTTTTTGCTTTTAAGAAGAATGATCTAGCTGACTGAAATAAGTTCATTCGATCAAAACCAACAAAAATTGACAAGAACCACGAAAAGTTCTTGTATTTTAAGATAAAATCTTGCGCTATTAAAGAAAAAACTTCGAGCTCGCTGAAATATGTTCATTTGCTGAAAATCAACAAAACCACGAAAAGTTCTTGTTTTTAAAGATAAAATCTTTTTGCTTTGAAGAAGAAAGATCGAGGTGACTGAAATAAGTTCATCAGATCAAAACCAACAAAAATTGATAAGAAGCACGAAAAGTTCTTGTATTTGAAGATAAAATCTGACGCTATAAAAGAAAAAAGCTTCCAGCTCGATGAAATATGTTCATTTGCTGAAAATCAACAAAACCACGAAAAGTTCTTGTATTTGAAGATAAAATCTTTTTGCTTTGAAGAAGAATGATCTAGCTGACTGAAATAAGTTCATTCGATCAAAACCAACAAAAATTGACAAGAACCACGAAAAGTTCTTGTATTTTAAGATAAAATCTGACGCTATAAAAGTAAAAACGTCCAGCTCGCTGAAATATGTTCATTTACTGAAAATCAACAAAACCACGAAAAGTTCTTGTATTTCAAGATAAAATCTTTTTGCTTTGAAGAAGAAAGATCGAGGTGACTGAAATAAGTTCATTAGATCAAAACCAACAAAAATTGACAAGAGCCACGAAAAGTTCTTGTATTTCAAGATAAAATCTGACGCTATTGAAGAAAAAACTTCTCGCTCGCTGAAATATGTTCATTTGCTGAAAATCAACAAAACCACAAAAAGTTCTTGTATTTGAAGATAAAATCTTTTTGCTTTGAAGAAGAAAGATCGAGGTGACTGAAATAATTTCATGAGATGAAAACCAACAAAAATTGACAAGAACCACGAAAAGTTCTTGTATTTGAAGATAAAATCTGACGCTATTAAAGAAAAAACTTCTTGCTCGCTGACATATGTTTATTTGCTGAAAACCAACAAAACCACGAAAAGTTCTTGTATTTGAAGATAAAATCTTTTTGCTTTGAAGAAGAAAGATCCAGCTGACTGCAATAAGTTCATTTGATGAAAACCAACAAAAATTGACAAGAAACACGAAACGTTTTTGTATTTTAAGATAAAATCGTGCGCTATGAAAGAAAAAACTTCGAGCTCGCTGAAATATGTTCATTTGCTGAAAATCAACAAAACCACGAAAAGTTCTTGTATTTCAAGATAAAATCTTTTTGCTTTGAAGAAGAAAGATCGAGGTGACTGAAATAAGTTCATTTGATGAAAACCAACAAAAATTGACAAGAACCACGAAAAGTTCTTGTATTTGAAGATAAAATCTGACGCTATTAAAGAAAAAACTTCTTGCTCGCTGAAATATGTTCATTTGCTGAAAACCAACAAAACCACGAAAAGTTCTTGTATTTGAAGGTAAAATCTTTTTGCTTTTTAGAAGAAAGATCGAGGTGACTGAAATAAGTTCATCAGATCAAAACCAACAAAAATTGACAAGAACCACGAAAAGTTCTTGTATTTTAAGATAAAATCTGACGGGATTAAAGAGAAAACTTCTCGCTCGCTGAAATATGTTCATTTGCTGAAAATCAACAAAACCACGAAAAGTTCTTGTATTTGAAGATAAAATCTTTTTGCTTTGAAGAAGAAAGATCGAGGTGACTGAAATAAGTTCATCAGATCAAAACCAACAAAAATTGACAAGAACCACGAAAAGTTCTTGTATTTTAAGATAAAATCTGACGCTTTTAATGAAAAAACTTCGAGCTCGCTGAAATATGTTCATTTGCTGAAAACCAACAAAACCACGAAAAGTTCTTGTATTTGAAGATAAAATCTTTTTGCTTTGAAGAAGATAGATCTCGCTGACTGAAATAAGTTCATTAGATCAAAACCAACAAAAACTGACAAGAACCACGAAAAGTTCTTGTATTTTAAGAAAAAATCTGACACTATTAAAGAAAAAACTTCTCGCTCGCTGAAATCTGTTCATTTGCTGAAAATCAACAAAACCACGAAAAGTTCTTGCATTTGAAGATAAAATCTTTTTGCTTTGAAGAAGAAAGATCCAGCTGACTGAAATAAGTTCATTAGATGAAAACCAACAACAATTGACAAGAACCACGAAAAGTTCTTGTATTTTAAGATAAAATCTGACACTTTTGATGAAAAAACTTCGAGCTCGCTGAAATATGTACATTTGCTGAAAATCAACAAAACCACGAAAAGTTCTTGTCTTTGAAGATAAAATCTTTTTGCTTTGAAGAAGAAAGATCCAGCTGACTGAAATAAGTTCATTGGATGAAAACCAACAAAAATTGACAAGAACCACGAAAAGTTTTTGTATTTTAAGATAAAATCTTGCGCTATTAAAGAAAAAACTTCGAGCTCGCTGAAATATGTTCATTTGCTGAAAATCAACAAAACCACGAAAAGTTCTTGTTTTTAAAGATAAAATCTTTTTGCTTTGAAGAAGAAAGATCGAGGTGACTGAAATAAGTTCATCAGATCAAAACCAACAAAAATTGACAAGAACCACGAAAAGTTCTTGTATTTTAAGATAAAAGCTGACGCTTTTAATGAAAAAACTTCGAGCTCGCTGAAATATGTTCATTTGCTGAAAATCAACAAAACCACAAAAAGTTCTTGTATTTGAAGATAAAATCTTTTTGCTTTGAAGAAGAAAGATCCAGCTGACTGATATAAGTTCATTTGATGAAAACCAACAAAAATTGATAAGAAGCACGAAAAGTTCTTGTATTTGAAGATAAAATCTGACGCTATAAAAGAAAAAAGCTTCCAGCTCGATGAAATATGTTCATTTGCTGAAAATCAACAAAACCACGAAAAGTTCTTGTATTTGAAGATAAAATCTTTTTGCTTTGAAGAAGAAAGATCGAGGTGACTGAAATAAGTTCATTAGATCAAAACCAACAAAAATTGACAAGAACCACGAAAAGTTCTTGTATTTCAAGATAAAATCTGACGCTATTAAAGAAAAAACTTCTTGCTCGCTGACATATGTTTATTTGCTGAAAACCAACAAAACCACGAAAAGTTCTTGTATTTGAAGATAAAATCTGACGCGATCAAAGAAAAAACTTCTCGCTCGCTGAAATATGTTCATTTGCTGAAAATCAACAAAACCACGAAAAGTTCTTGTATTTGAAGATAAAATCTTTTTGCTTTGAAGAAGAAAGATCGAGGTGACTGAAATAAGTTCATTTGATGAAAACCAACAAAAATTGACAAGAACCACGAAAAGTTCTTGTATTTGAAGATAAAATCTGACGCTATTAAAGAAAAAACTTCTTGCTCGCTGAAATATGTTCATTTGCTGAAAACCAACAAAACCACGAAAAGTTCTTGTATTTGAAGATAAAATCTGACGCGATCAAAGAAAAAAGCTTCCAGCTCGCTGAAATATGTTCATTTGCTGAAAATCAACAAAACCACGAAAAGTTCTTGTGTTTGAAGATAAAATCTTTTTGCTTTGAAGAAGAAAGATGCAGCTGACTGAAATAAGTTCATGAGATCAAAACCAACAAAAATTGACAAGAACCACGAAAAGTTCTTGTATTGTAAGATAAAATCTGACGCTATTAAAGAAAAAACTTCTCGCTCGCTGAAATATGGTCATTTGCTGAAAATCAACAAAACCACGAAAAGTTCTTGTATTTGAAGATAAAATCTTTTTGCTTTGAAGAAGAAAGATCCAGCTGACTGAAATAAGTTCATGAGATGAAAACCAACAAAAATTGACAAGAACCACGAAAAGTTCTTGTATTTTAAGATAAAATCTGACGCTTTTAATGAAAAAACTTCGAGCTCGCTGAAATATGTTCATTTGCTGAAAATCAACAAAACCACGAAAAGTTCTTGTATTTGAAGATAAAATCTTTTTGCTTTGAAGAAGAAAGATCCAGCTGACTGAAATAAGTTCATTGGATTAAAACCAACAAAAGTTGACAAGAACCACGAAAAGTTTTTGTATTTTAAGATAAAATCTTGCGCTATTAAAGAAAAAACTTCCAGCTCGCTGAAATCTGTTCATTTGCTGAAAACCAACAAAACCACGAAAAGTTCTTGTATTTCAAGATAAAATCTTTTTGCTTTGAAGAAGAAAGATACAGCTGACTGATATAAGTTCATTTGATGAAAACTAACAAAAATTGATAAGAAGCACGAAAAGTTCTTGTATTTGAAGATAAAATCTGACGCTATTGAAGAAAAAACTTCTTCCTCGCTGAAATATGTTCATTTGCTGAAAACCAACAAAACCACGAAAAGTTCTTGTATTTGAAGATAAAATCTTTTTGCTTTGAAGAAGAATGATCCAGCTGACTGAAATAAGTTCATCAGATGAAAACCAACAACAATTGACAAGAACCACGAAAAGTTCTTGTATTTTAAGATAAAATCTGACGCATTTGATGAAAAAAGTTTGAGCTCGCTAAAATATGTTCATTTGCTGAAAATCAACAAAACCACGAAAAGTTCTTGTATTTGAAGATAAAATCTTTTTGCTTTGAAGAATAAAGATCGAGGTGACTGAAATGAGTTCATCAGATGAAAAGCAATAAAAATTGACAAGAACCACGAAAAGTTCTTGTCTTTCAAGATAAAATCTGACGCGATTAAAGAAAAAACTTCCAGCTCGCTGAAATATGTTCATTTGCTGAAAACCAACAAAACCACGAAAAGTTCTTGTATTTGAAGATAAAATCTGACGCTATCAAAGAAAAAAGCTTCCAGCTCGCTGAAATATGTTCATTTGCTGAAAATCAACATAACCACGAAAAGTTCTTGTATTTGAAGATAAAATCATTTTGCTTTGAAGAAGAAAGATCGAGGTGACTGAAATAGGTTCATTCGATCAAAACCAACAAAAATTGACAAGAACCACGAAAAGTTCTTGTATTTGAAGATAAAATCTGACGCTATAAAAGAAAAAACGTCCAGCTCGCTGAAATATGTTCATTTGCTGAAAATCAACAAAATCACGAAAAGTTCTTGTATTTGAAGATAAAATCTTTTTGCTTTGAAGAAGAAAGATCCAGCTGACTGAAATAAGTTCATTTGATGAAAACCAACAAAAATTGATAAGAAGCACGAAATGTTCTTGTATTTGAAGATAAAATCTGACGCTATTGAAGAAAAAACTTCCTCCTCGCTGAAATATGTTCATTTGCTGAAAACCAACAAAACCACAAAAAGTTCTTGTATTTGAAGATAAAATCTTTTTGCTATGAAGAAGAAAGATCCAGCTGACTGAAATAAGTTCATTAGATGAAAACCAACAATAATTGACAAGAACCACGAAAAGTTCTTGTATTTTAAGATAAAATCTGACGCTATTAAAGAAAAAACTTCGAGCTCGCTGAAATATGTACATTTGCTGAAAATCAACAAAACCACGAAAAGTTCTTGTATTTGAAGATAAAATCTTTTTGCTTTGAAGAAGAGAGATCCAGCTGACTTAAATAAGTTCATTGGATGAAAACCAACAAAAATTGACAAGAACCACGAAAAGTTTTTGTATTTTAAGATAAAATCTTGCGCTATTAAAGAAAAAACTTCGAGCTCGCTGAAATATGTTCATTTGCTGAAAATCAACAAAACCACGAAAAGTTCTTGTATTTCAAGATAAAATCTTTTTGCTTTGAAGAAAAAAGATCGAGGTGACTGAAATAAGTTCATTAGATGAAACCCAACAAAAATTGACAAGAACCACAAAAAGTTCTTGTATTTGAAGATAAAACCTGACGCTATTAAAGAAAAAACTTCTTGCTCGCTGAAATATGTTCATTTGCTGAAAACAAACAAAACCACGAAAAGTTCTTGTATTTGAAGATAAAATCTGACGCTATCAAAGAAAAAAGCTTCCAGCTCGCTGAAATATGTTCATTTGCTGAAAATCAACAAATCCACGAAAAGTTGTTGTATTTGAAGATAAAATCTTTTTGCTTTGAAGAAGAAAGATCGAGGTGACTGAAATAAGTTCATCAGATCAAAACCAACAAAAATTGACAAGAACCAATAAAAGGTCTTGTATTTCAAGATAAAATCTGACGCTTTTAATGAAAAAACTTCGAGCTCGCTGAAATATGTTCATTTGCTGAAAATCAACAAAACCACGAAAAGTTCTTGTATTTGAAGATAAAATCTTTTTGCTTTGAAGAAGAAAGATCCAGCTGACTGAAATAAGTTCATTGGATGAAAACCAACAAAAGTTGACAAGAACCACGAAAAGTTTTTGTATTTTAAGATAAAATCTTGCGCTATTAAAGAAAAAACTTCCAGCTCGCTGAAATCTGTTCATTTGCTGAAAACCAACAAAACCACGAAAAGTTCTTGTATTTCAAGATAAAATCTTTTTGCTTTGAAGAAGAAAGATACAGCTGACTGATATAAGTTCATTTGATGAAAACTAACAAAAATTGATAAGAAGCACGAAAAGTTCTTGTATTTGAAGATAAAATCTGACGCTATTAAAGAAAAAACTTCTTCCTCGCTGAAATATGTTCATTTGCTGAAAACCAACAAAACCACGAAAAGTTCTTGTATTTGAAGATAAAATATTTTTGCTTTGAAGAAGAATGATCCAGCTGACTGAAATAAGTTCATCAGATGAAAACCAACAACAATTGACAAGAACCACGAAAAGTTCTTGTATTTTAAGATAAAATCTGACGCTATTAAAGAAAAAACTTCTTGCTCGCTGACATATGTTTATTTGCTGAAAACCAACAAAACCACGAAAAGTTCTTGTATTTGAAGATAAAATCTGACGCGATCAAAGAAAAAACTTCTCGCTCGCTGAAATATGTTCATTTGCTGAAAATCAACAAAACCACGAAAAGTTCTTGTATTTGAAGATAAAATCTTTTTGCTTTGAAGAAGAAAGATCGAGGTGACTGAAATAAGTTCATTTGATGAAAACCAACAAAAATTGACAAGAACCACGAAAAGTTCTTGTATTTGAAGATAAAATCTGACGCTATTAAAGAAAAAACTTCTTGCTCGCTGAAATATGTTCATTTGCTGAAAACCAACAAAACCACGAAAAGTTCTTGTATTTGAAGATAAAATCTGACGCGATCAAAGAAAAAAGCTTCCAGCTCGCTGAAATATGTTCATTTGCTGAAAATCAACAAAACCACGAAAAGTTCTTGTGTTTGAAGATAAAATCTTTTTGCTTTGAAGAAGAAAGATGCAGCTGACTGAAATAAGTTCATGAGATCAAAACCAACAAAAATTGACAAGAACCACGAAAAGTTCTTGTATTGTAAGATAAAATCTGACGCTATTAAAGAAAAAACTTCTCGCTCGCTGAAATATGGTCATTTGCTGAAAATCAACAAAACCACGAAAAGTTCTTGTATTTGAAGATAAAATCTTTTTGCTTTGAAGAAGAAAGATCCAGCTGACTGAAATAAGTTCATGAGATGAAAACCAACAAAAATTGACAAGAACCACGAAAAGTTCTTGTATTTTAAGATAAAATCTGACGCTTTTAATGAAAAAACTTCGAGCTCGCTGAAATATGTTCATTTGCTTAAAATCAACAAAACCACGAAAAGTTCTTGTATTTGAAGATAAAATCTTTTTGCTTTGAAGAAGAAAGATCCAGCTGACTGAAATAAGTTCATTGGATTAAAACCAACAAAAGTTGACAAGAACCACGAAAAGTTTTTGTATTTTAAGATAAAATCTTGCGCTATTAAAGAAAAAACTTCCAGCTCGCTGAAATCTGTTCATTTGCTGAAAACCAACAAAACCACGAAAAGTTCTTGTATTTCAAGATAAAATCTTTTTGCTTTGAAGAAGAAAGATACAGCTGACTGATATAAGTTCATTTGATGAAAACTAACAAAAATTGATAAGAAGCACGAAAAGTTCTTGTATTTGAAGATAAAATCTGACGCTATTGAAGAAAAAACTTCTTCCTCGCTGAAATATGTTCATTTGCTGAAAACCAACAAAACCACGAAAAGTTCTTGTATTTGAAGATAAAATCTTTTTGCTTTGAAGAAGAATGATCCAGCTGACTGAAATAAGTTCATCAGATGAAAACCAACAACAATTGACAAGAACCACGAAAAGTTCTTGTATTTTAAGATAAAATCTGACGCATTTGATGAAAAAAGTTTGAGCTCGCTAAAATATGTTCATTTGCTGAAAATCAACAAAACCACGAAAAGTTCTTGTATTTGAAGATAAAATCTTTTTGCTTTGAAGAATAAAGATCGAGGTGACTGAAATGAGTTCATCAGATGAAAAGCAATAAAAATTGACAAGAACCACGAAAAGTTCTTGTCTTTGAAGATAAAATCTGACGCGATTAAAGAAAAAACTTCCAGCTCGCTGAAATATGTTCATTTGCTGAAAACCAACAAAACCACGAAAAGTTCTTGTATTTGAAGATAAAATCTGACGCTATCAAAGAAAAAAGCTTCCAGCTCGCTGAAATATGTTCATTTGCTGAAAATCAACATAACCACGAAAAGTTCTTGTATTTGAAGATAAAATCATTTTGCTTTGAAGAAGAAAGATCGAGGTGACTGAAATAGGTTCATTCGATCAAAACCAACAAAAATTGACAAGAACCACGAAAAGTTCTTGTATTTGAAGATAAAATCTGACGCTATAAAAGAAAAAACGTCCAGCTCGCTGAAATATGTTCATTTGCTGAAAATCAACAAAATCACGAAAAGTTCTTGTATTTGAAGATAAAATCTTTTTGCTTTGAAGAAGAAAGATCCAGCTGACTGAAATAAGTTCATTTGATGAAAACCAACAAAAATTGATAAGAAGCACGAAATGTTCTTGTATTTGAAGATAAAATCTGACGCTATTGAAGAAAAAACTTCCTCCTCGCTGAAATATGTTCATTTGCTGAAAACCAACAAAACCACAAAAAGTTCTTGTATTTGAAGATAAAATCTTTTTGCTATGAAGAAGAAAGATCCAGCTGACTGAAATAAGTTCATTAGATGAAAACCAACAATAATTGACAAGAACCACGAAAAGTTCTTGTATTTTAAGATAAAATCTGACGCTATTAAAGAAAAAACTTCGAGCTCGCTGAAATATGTACATTTGCTGAAAATCAACAAAACCACGAAAAGTTCTTGTATTTGAAGATAAAATCTTTTTGCTTTGAAGAAGAGAGATCCAGCTGACTTAAATAAGTTCATTGGATGAAAACCAACAAAAATTGACAAGAACCACGAAAAGTTTTTGTATTTTAAGATAAAATCTTGCGCTATTAAAGAAAAAACTTCGAGCTCGCTGAAATATGTTCATTTGCTGAAAATCAACAAAACCACGAAAAGTTCTTGTATTTCAAGATAAAATCTTTTTGCTTTGAAGAAAAAAGATCGAGGTGACTGAAATAAGTTCATTAGATGAAACCCAACAAAAATTGACAAGAACCACAAAAAGTTCTTGTATTTGAAGATAAAACCTGACGCTATTAAAGAAAAAACTTCTTGCTCGCTGAAATATGTTCATTTGCTGAAAACAAACAAAACCACGAAAAGTTCTTGTATTTGAAGATAAAATCTGACGCTATCAAAGAAAAAAGCTTCCAGCTCGCTGAAATATGTTCATTTGCTGAAAATCAACAAATCCACGAAAAGTTGTTGTATTTGAAGATAAAATCTTTTTGCTTTGAAGAAGAAAGATCGAGGTGACTGAAATAAGTTCATCAGATCAAAACCAACAAAAATTGACAAGAACCAATAAAAGGTCTTGTATTTCAAGATAAAATCTGACGCTTTTAATGAAAAAACTTCGAGCTCGCTGAAATATGTTCATTTGCTGAAAATCAACAAAACCACGAAAAGTTCTTGTATTTGAAGATAAAATCTTTTTGCTTTGAAGAAGAAAGATCCAGCTGACTGAAATAAGTTCATTGGATGAAAACCAACAAAAGTTGACAAGAACCACGAAAAGTTTTTGTATTTTAAGATAAAATCTTGCGCTATTAAAGAAAAAACTTCCAGCTCGCTGAAATCTGTTCATTTGCTGAAAACCAACAAAACCACGAAAAGTTCTTGTATTTCAAGATAAAATCTTTTTGCTTTGAAGAAGAAAGATACAGCTGACTGATATAAGTTCATTTGATGAAAACTAACAAAAATTGATAAGAAGCACGAAAAGTTCTTGTATTTGAAGATAAAATCTGACGCTATTAAAGAAAAAACTTCTTCCTCGCTGAAATATGTTCATTTGCTGAAAACCAACAAAACCACGAAAAGTTCTTGTATTTGAAGATAAAATATTTTTGCTTTGAAGAAGAATGATCCAGCTGACTGAAATAAGTTCATCAGATGAAAACCAACAACAATTGACAAGAACCACGAAAAGTTCTTGTATTTTAAGATAAAATCTGACGCATTTGATGAAAAAAGTTTGAGCTCGCTAAAATATGTTCATTTGCTGAAAATCAACAAAACCACGAAAAGTTCTTGTATTTGAAGATAAAATCTTTTTGCTTTGAAGAATAAAGATCGAGGTGACTGAAATGAGTTCATCAGATGAAAAGCAATAAAAATTGACAAGAACCACGAAAAGTTCTTGTCTTTGAAGATAAAATCTGACGCGATTAAAGAAAAAACTTCCAGCTCGCTGAAATATGTTCATTTGCTGAAAACCAACAAAACCACGAAAAGTTCTTGTATTTGAAGATAAAATCTGACGCTATCAAAGAAAAAAGCTTCCAGCTCGCTGAAATATGTTCATTTGCTGAAAATCAACAAAACCACGAAAAGTTCTTGTATTTGAAGATAAAATCATTTTGCTTTGAAGAAGAAAGATCGAGGTGACTGAAATAGGTTCATTCGATCAAAACCAACAAAAATTGACAAGAACCACGAAAAGTTCTTGTATTTGAAGATAAAATCTGACGCTATAAAAGAAAAAACGTCCAGCTCGCTGACATATGTACATTTGCTGAAAATCAACAAAATCACGAAAAGTTCTTGTATTTGAAGATAAAATCTTTTTGCTTTGAAGAAGAAAGATCCAGCTGACTGAAATAAGTTCATTTGATGAAAACCAACAAAAATTGATAAGAAGCACGAAAAGTTCTTGTATTTGAAGATAAAATCTGACGCTATTAAAGAAAAAACTTCCTCCTCGCTGAAATATGTTCATTTGCTGAAAACCAACAAAACCACAAAAAGTTCTTGTATTTGAAGATAAAATCTTTTTGCTATCAAGAAGAAAGATCCAGCTGACTGAAATAAGTTCATTGGATGAAAACCAACAATAATTGACAAGAACCACGAAAAGTTCTTGTATTTTAAGATAAAATCTGACGCTTTCGATGAAAAAACTTCGAGCTCGCTAAAATATGTTCATTTGCTGAAAATCAACAAAACCACGAAAAGTTCTTGTATTTGAAGATAAAATCTTTTTGCTTTGAAGAAGAAAGATCTCGCTGACTGAAATAAGTTCATTAGATGAAAACCAACAAAAATTGACAAGAACCACGAAAAGTTCTTGTATTTGAAGATAAAATCTGACGCTATTAAAGAAAAAACTTCGAGCTCGCTGAAATATGTACATTTGCTGAAAATCAACAAAACCACGAAAAGTTCTTGTATTTGAAGATAAAATCTTTTTGCTTTGAAGAAGAGAGATCCAGCTGACTTAAATAAGTTCATTGGATGAAAACCAACAAAAATTGACAAGAACCACGAAAAGTTTTTGTATTTTAAGATAAAATCTTGCGCTATTAAAGAAAAAACTTCGAGCTCGCTGAAATATGTTCATTTGCTGAAAATCAACAAAACCACGAAAAGTTCTTGTATTTCAAGATAAAATCTTTTTGCTTTGAAGAAAAAAGATCGAGGTGACTGAAATAAGTTCATTAGATGAAACCCAACAAAAATTGACAAGAACCACAAAAAGTTCTTGTATTTGAAGATAAAACCTGACGCTATTAAAGAAAAAACTTCTTGCTCGCTGAAATATGTTCATTTGCTGAAAACCAACAAAACCACGAAAAGTTCTTGTATTTGAAGATAAAATCTGACGCTATCAAAGAAAAAAGCTTCCAGCTCGCTGAAATATGTTCATTTGCTGAAAATCAACAAATCCACGAAAAGTTCTTGTATTTGAAGATAAAATCTTTTTGCTTTGAAGAAGAAAGATCCAGCTGACTGAAATAAGTTCATCAGATCAAAACCAACAAAAATTGACAAGAACCACGAAAAGGTCTTGTATTTCAAGATAAAATCTGACGCTTTTAATGAAAAAACTTCGAGCTCGCTGAAATATGTTCATTTGCTGAAAATCAACAAAACCACGAAAAGTTCTTGTATTTGAAGATAAAATCTTTTTGCTTTGAAGAAGAAAGATCCAGCTGACTGAAATAAGTTCATTGGATGAAAACCAACAAAAATTGACAAGAACCACGAAAAGTTTTTGTATTTTAAGATAAAATCTTGCACGATCAAAGAAAAAACTTCCAGCTCGCTGAAATCTGTTCATTTGCTGAAAACCAACAAAACCACGAAAAGTTCTTGTATTTCAAGATAAAATCTTTTTGCTTTGAAGAAGAAAGATACAGCTGACTGATATCAGTTCATTTGATGAAAACCAACAAAAATTGATAAGAAGCACGAAAAGTTCTTGTATTTGAAGATAAAATCTGACGCTATTAAAGAAAAAACTTCTTCCTCGCTGAAATATGTTCATTTGCTGAAAATCAACAAAACCACGAAAAGTTCTTGTATTTGAAGAGAAAATCTTTTTGCTTTGAAGAAGAAAGATCTCGCTGACTGAAATAAGTTCATTGGATCAAAACCAACAAAAATTGACAAGAACCACGAAAAGTTCTTGTATTTTAAGATAAAATCTGACGCTCTTTAAGAAAAAACTTCTCGCTCGCTGAAATATGTTCATTTGCTGAAAATCAACAAAACCACGAAAAGTTCTTGTATTTGAAGATAAAATCTTTTTGCTTTTAAGAAGAATGATCCAGCTGACTGAAATAAGTTCATTAGATGAAAACCAACAACAATTGACAAGAACCACGAAAAGTTTTTGTATTTTAAGATAAAATCTTGCACGATCAAAGAAAAAACTTCCAGCTCGCTGAAATCTGTTCATTTGCTGAAAACCAACAAAACCACGAAAAGTTCTTGTATTTCAAGATAAAATCTGACGCTCTTTAAGAAAAAACTTCTCGCTCGCTGAAATATGTTCATTTGCTGAAAATCAACAAAACCACGAAAAGTTCTTGTATTTGAAGATAAAATCTTTTTGCTTTTAAGAAGAATGATCCAGCTGACTGAAATAAGTTCATTAGATGAAAACCAACAACAATTGACAAGAACCACGAAAAGTTTTTGTATTTTAAGATAAAATCTTGCACGATCAAAGAAAAAACTTCCAGCTCGCTGAAATCTGTTCATTTGCTGAAAACCAACAAAACCACGAAAAGTTCTTGTATTTCAAGATAAAATCTTTTTGCTTTGAAGAAGAAAGATACAGCTGACTGATATCAGTTCATTTGATGAAAACCAACAAAAATTGATAAGAAGCACGAAAAGTTCTTGTATTTGAAGATAAAATCTGACGCTATTAAAGAAAAAACTTCTTCCTCGCTGAAATATGTTCATTTGCTGAAAATCAACAAAACCACGAAAAGTTCTTGTATTTGAAGAGAAAATCTTTTTGCTTTGAAGAAGAAAGATCTCGCTGACTGAAATAAGTTCATTGGATCAAAACCAACAAAAATTGACAAGAACCACGAAAAGTTCTTGTATTTTAAGATAAAATCTGACGCTCTTTAAGAAAAAACTTCTCGCTCGCTGAAATATGTTCATTTGCTGAAAATCAACAAAACCACGAAAAGTTCTTGTATTTGAAGATAAAATCTTTTTGCTTTTAAGAAGAATGATCCAGCTGACTGAAATAAGTTCATTAGATGAAAACCAACAACAATTGACAAGAACCACGAAAAGTTCTTGTATTTTAAGATAAAATCTGACGCTTTTGATGAAAAAAGTTCGAGCTCGCTAAAATATGTTCATTTGCTGAAAATCAACAAAACCACGAAAGCTTCTTGTATTTGAAGATAAAATCTTTTTGCTTTGAAGAATAAAGATCGAGGTGACTGAAATGAGTTCATTAGATGAAAAGCAATAAAAATTGACAAGAATCACGAAAAGTTCTTGTATTTGAAGATAAAATCTGACGCGATTAAAGAAAAAACTTCTTGCTCGCTGAAATATGTTCATTTGCTGAAAACCAACAAAACCACGAAAAGTTCTTATATTTGAAGATAAAATCTGATGCTATCAAAGAAAAAAGCTTCCAGCTCGCTGAAATATGTTCATTTGCTGAAAATCAACAAAACCACGAAAAGTTCTTGTATTTGAAGATAAAATCTTTTTGCCTTGAAGAAGAAAGATCCAGCTAACTGAAATAAGTTCATTCGATCAAAACCAACAAAAATTGACAAGAACCACGAAAAGTTCTTGTATTTTAAGATAAAATCTGACGCTATTAAAGAAAAAACTTCTCGCCCGCTGAAATATGTTCATTTGCTGAAAATCAACAAAGCCACGAAAAGTTCTTGTATTTGAAGATAAAATCTTTTTGCTTTGAAGAAGAAAGATCGAGGTGACTGAAATAAGTTCATTCGATGAAAACCAACAAAAATTGACAAGAACCACGAAAAGTTCTTGTATTTTAAGATAAAACCTGACGCTTTTAATGAAAAAACTTCGAGCTCGCTGAAATATGTGCATTTGCTGAAAATCAACAAAACCACGAAAAGTTCTTGTGTTTTAAGATAAAATCTTTTTGCTTTGAAGAAGAAAGATCGAGGTGACTGAAATAAGTTCATCAGATCAACACCAACAAAAATTGACAAGAACCACGAAAAGTTCTTGTTTTTTAAGATAATGAAAAAACTTCGAGCTCGCTGAAATATGTTCATTTGCTGAAAATCAACAAAACCACGAAAATTTCTTGCGTTTGAAGATAAAATCTTTTTGCTTTGAAGAAGAAAGATCGAGGTGACTGAAATAAGTTCATTCGATCAAAACCAACAAAAATTGACAAGAACCACGAAAAGTTCTTGTATTTTAAGATAAAATCTTGCGCTATTAAAGAAAAAACTTCCAGCTCGCTGAAATATGTTCATTTGCTGAAAACCAACAAAACCACGAAAAGTTCTTGCATTTGAAGATAAAATAATTTTGCTTTGAAGAAGAAAGATCCAGCTGACTGAAATAAGTTCATGAGATCAAAACCAACAAAAATTGACAAGAACCACGAAAAGTTCTTGTATTTGAAGATAAAATCTGACGCTATAAAAGAAAAAACGTCCAGCTCGCTGAAATATGTTCATTTGCTGAAAATCAACAAAATCACGAAAAGTTCTTGTATTTGAAGATAAAATCTTTTTGCTTTGAAGAAGAAAGATCCAGCTGACTGAAATAAGTTCATTTGATGAAAACCAACAAAAATTGATAAGAAGCACGAAAAGTTCTTGTATTTGAAGATAAAATCTGACGCTATTGAAGAAAAAACTTCCTCCTCGCTGAAATATGTTCATTTGCTGAAAACCAACAAAACCACAAAAAGTTCTTGTATTTGAAGATAAAATCTTTTTGCTATGAAGAAGAAAGATCCAGCTGACTGAAATAAGTTCATTAGATGAAAACCAACAATAATTGACAAGAACCACGAAAAGTTCTTGTATTTTAAGATAAAATCTGACGCTTTCGATGAAAAAACTTCGAGCTCGCTAAAATATGTTCATTTGCTGAAAATCAACAAAACCACGAAAAGTTCTTGTATTTGAAGATAAAATCTTTTTGCTTTGAAGAAGAAAGATCTCGCTGACTGAAATAAGTTCATTAGATGAAAACCAACAAAAATTGACAAGAACCACGAAAAGTTCTTGTATTTGAAGATAAAATCTGACGCTATTAAAGAAAAAACTTCGAGCTCGCTGAAATATGTTCATTTGCTGAAAATCAACAAAACCACGAAAATTTCTTGCGTTTGAAGATAAAATCTTTTTGCTTTGAAGAAGAAAGATCGAGGTGACTGAAATAAGTTCATTCGATCAAAACCAACAAAAATTGACAAGAACCACGAAAAGTTCTTGTATTTTAAGATAAAATCTTGCGCTATTAAAGAAAAAACTTCCAGCTCGCTGAAATATGTTCATTTGCTGAAAACCAACAAAACCACGAAAAGTTCTTGTATTTCAAGATAAAATCTTTTTGCTTTGAAGAAGAAAGATCCAGCTGACTGATATAAGTTCATTTGATGAAAACCAACAAAAATTGATGAGAACCACGAAAAGTTCTTGTATTTGAAGATAAAATCATTTTGCTTTGAAGAAGAAAGATCCAGCTGACTGAAATAAGTTCATGAGATCAAAACCAACACAAATTGACAAGAACCACGAAAAGTTCTTGTATTTTAAGATAAAATCTGACGCTTTTAATGAAAAAACGTCTCGCCAGCTGAAATATGTTCATTTGCTGAAAATCAACAAAACCACGAAAAGTTCTTGTATTTGAAGATAAAATCTGACGCTATTAATGAAAAAACTTCTTGCTCGCTGAAATATGTTCATTTGCTGAAAACCAACAAAACCACGAAAAGTTCTTGCATTTGAAGATAAAATCTGACGCGATCAAAGAAAAAAGCTTCCAGCTCGCTGAAATATGTTCATTTGCTGAAAATCAACAAAACCACGAAAAGTTCTTGTATTTGAAGATAAAATAATTTTGCTTTGAAGAAGAAAGATCCAGCTGACTGAAATAAGTTCATGAGATCAAAACCAACAAAAATTGACAAGAACCACGAAAAGTTCTTGTATTTGAAGATAAAATCTGACGCTATAAAAGAAAAAACGTCCAGCTCGCTGAAATATGTTCATTTGCTGAAAATCAACAAAATCACGAAAAGTTCTTGTATTTGAAGATAAAATCTTTTTGCTTTGAAGAAGAAAGATCCAGCTGACTGAAATAAGTTCATTTGATGAAAACCAACAAAAATTGACAAGAAGCACGAAAAGTTCTTGTATTTGAAGATAAAATCTGACGCTATTGAAGAAAAAACTTCCTCCTCACTGAAATATGTTCATTTGCTGAAAACCAACAAAACCACAAAAAGTTCTTGTATTTGAAGATAAAATCTTTTTGCTCTGAAGAAGAAAGATCCAGCTGACTGAGATAAGTTCATTAGATGAAAACCAACAATAATTGACAAGAACCACGAAAAGTTCTTGTATTTTAAGATAAAATCTGACGCTTTCGATGAAAAAACTTCGAGCTCGCTAAAATATGTTCATTTGCTGAAAATCAACAAAACCACGAAAAGTTCTTGTATTTGAAGATAAAATCTTTTTGCTTTGAAGAAGAAAGATCCAGCTGACTTAAATAAGTTCATTCGATGAAAACCAACAAAAATTGACAAGAACCACGAAAAGTTTTTGTATTTTAAGATAAAATCTTGCGCTATTAAAGAAAAAACTTCGAGCTCGCTGAAATATGTTCATTTGCTGAAAATCAACAAAACCACGAAAAGTTCTTGTATTTCAAGATAAAATCTTTTTGCTTTGAAGAAAAAAGATCGAGGTGACTGAAATAAGTTCATTAGATGAAACCCAACAAAAATTGACAAGAACCACGAAAAGTTCTTGTATTTGAAGATAAAACCTGACGCTATTAAAGAAAAAACTTCTTGCTCGCTGAAATATGTTCATTTGCTGAAAACCAACAAAACCACGAAAAGTTCTTGTCTTTGAAGATAAAATCTGACGCTATCAAAGAAAAAAGCTTCCAGCTCGCTGAAATATGTTCATTTGCTGAAAATCAACAAAACCACGAAAAGTTCTTGTATTTGAAGATTAAATCTTTTTGCTTTTAAGAAGAAAGATCGAGGTGACTGAAATAAGTTCATCAGATGAAAACCAACAAAAATTGACAAGAACCACGAAAAGGTCTTGTATTTCAAGATAAAATCTGACGCTTTTAATGAAAAAACTTCGAGCTCGCTGAAATATGTTCATTTGCTGAAAATCAACAAAACCACGAAAAGTTCTTGTATTTGAAGATAAAATCTTTTTGCTTTGAAGAAGAAAGATCCAGCTGACTGAAATAAGTTCATTGGATGAAAACCAACAAAAATTGACAAGAACCACGAAAAGTTTTTGTATTTTAAGATAAAATCTTGCGCTATTAAAGAAAAAACTTCCAGCTCGCTGAAATCTGTTCATTTGCTGAAAACCAACAAAACCACAAAAAGTTCTTGTATTTCAAGATAAAATCTTTTTGCTTTGAAGAAGAAAGATACAGCTGACTGATATCAGTTCATTTGATGAAAACCAACAAAAATTGATAAGAAGCACGAAAAGTTCTTGTATTTGAAGATAAAATCTGACGCTATTAAAGAAAAAACTTCTTCCTCGCTGAAATATGTTCATTTGCTGAAAATCAACAAAACCACGAAAAGTTCTTGTATTTGAAGAGAAAATCTTTTTGCTTTGAAGAAGAAAGATCTCGCTGACTGAAATAAGTTCATTGGATCAAAACCAACAAAAATTGACAAGAACCACGAAAAGTTCTTGTATTTTAAGATAAAATCTGACGCTCTTTAAGAAAAAACTTCTCGCTCGCTGAAATATGTTCATTTGCTGAAAATCAACAAAACCACGAAAAGTTCTTGTATTTGAAGATAAAATCTTTTTGCTTTGAAGAAGAATGATCCAGCTGACTGAAATAAGTTCATTAGATGAAAACCAACAACAATTGACAAGAACCACGAAAAGTTCTTGTATTTTAAGATAAAATCTGACGCTTTTGATGAAAAAAGTTCGAGCTCGCTAAAATATGTTCATTTGCTGAAAATCAACAAAACCACGAAAAGTTCTTGTATTTGAAGATAAAATCTTTTTGCTTTGAAGAATAAAGATCCAGCTGACTGAAATAAGTTCATTTGATGAAAACCAACAAAAATTGATGAGAACCACGAAAAGTTCTTGTATTTGAAGATAAAATCATTTTGCTTTGAAGAAGAAAGATCCAGCTGACTGAAATAAGTTCATGAGATCAAAACCAACAAAAATTGACAAGAACCACGAAAAGTTCTTGTATTTTAAGATAAAATCTGACGCTTTTAATGAAAAAACGTCTCGCTGGCTGAAATATGTTCATTTGCTGAAAATCAACAAAACCACGAAAAGTTCTTGTATTTGAAGATAAAATCTTTTTGCTTTGAAGAAGAAAGATCGAGGTGACTGAAATAAGTTCATGAGATGAAAACCAACAAAAATTGACAAGAACCACGAAAAGTTCTTGTATTTTAAGATAAAATCTGACACTTTTAATGAAAAAACATCGAGCTCGCTGAAATATGTTCATTTGCTGAAAATCAACAAAACCACGAAACGTTCTTGTATTTGAAGAAAAAATCTTTTTGCTTTGAAGAAGAAAGATCCAGCTGACTGAAATAAGTTCATTGGATGAAAACCAACAAAAATTGACAAGAAACACGAAAAGTTTTTGTATTTTAAGATAAAATCTTGCGCTATTAAAGAAAAAACTTCTTGCTCGCTGAAATATGTTCATTTGCTGAAAATCAACAAAACCACGAAAAGTTCTTGTATTTCAAGATAAAATCTTTTTGCTTTGAAGAAGAAAGATCGAGGTGACTGAAATAAGTTCATTAGATGAAAACCAACAAAAATTGACAAGAACCACGAAAAGTTCTTGTATTTGAAGATAAAATCTGACGCTATTAAATAAAAAACTTCTTGCTCGCTGAAATATGTTCATTTGCTGAAAACCAACAAAACCACGAAAAGTTCTTGTATTTGAAGATAAAATCTAACGCGATCAAAGAAAAAAGCTTCCAGCTCGCTGAAATATGTTCATTTGCTGAAAATCAACAAAACCACGAAAAGTTCTTGTATTTGAAGATAAAATCTTTTTGTTTTGAAGAAGAAAGATCCAGCTGACTGAAATAAGTTCATTCGATCAAAACCAACAAAAATTGACAAGAACCACGAAAAGTTCTTGTATTTTAAGATAAAATCTGACGGTATTAAAGAGAAAACTTCTCGCTCGCTGAAATATGTTCATTTGCTGAAAATCAACAAAACCACGAAAAGTTCTTGTATTTGAAGATAAAATCTTTTTGCTTTGAAGAAGAAAGATCCAGCTGACTGAAATAAGTTCATTGGATGAAAACCAACAAAAATTGACAAGAACCACGAAAGGTTTTTGTATTTTAAGATAAAATCTTGCGCTATTAAGGAAAAAACTTCCAGCTCGCTGAAATCTGTTCATTTGCTGAAAACCAACAAAGCCACGAAAAGTTCTTGTATTTCAAGATAAAATCTTTTTGCTTTGAAGAAGAAAGATACAGCTGACTGATATAAGTTCATTTGATGAAAACCAACAAAAATTGATAAGAAGCACGAAAAGTTCTTGCATTTGAAGATAAAATCTGACGCAATTAAAGAAAAAACTTCTTCCTCGCTGAAATATGTTCATTTGCTGAAAACCAACAAAACCACAAAAAGTTTTTGTATTTGAAGAGAAAATCTTTTTGCTTTGAAGAAGAAAGATCTCGCTGACTGAAATAAGTTCATTAGATTAAAACCAACAAAAATTGACAAGAACCACGAAATGTTCTTGTATTTTGAGATAAAATCTGACGCTATTAAAGAAAAAACTTCTCGCTCGCTGAAATATGTTCATTTGCTGAAAATCAACAAAACCACGAAAAGTTCTTGTATTTGAAGATAAAATCTGACGCTATTAAAGAAAAAACTTCTTGCTCGCTGAAATATGTTCATTTGCTGAAAACCAACAAAACCACGAAAAGTTCTTGCATTTGAAGATAAAATAATTTTGCTTTGAAGAAGAAAGATCCAGCTGACTGAAATAAGTTCATGAGATCAAAACCAACAAAAATTGACAAGAACCACGAAAAGTTCTTGTATTTGAAGATAAAATCTGACGCTATAAAAGAAAAAACGTCCAGCTCGCTGAAATATGTTCATTTGCTGAAAATCAACAAAATCACGAAAAGTTCTTGTATTTGAAGATAAAATCTTTTTGCTTTGAAGAAGAAAGATCCAGCTGACTGAAATAAGTTCATTTGATGAAAACCAACAAAAATTGATAAGAAGCACGAAAAGTTCTTGTATTTGAAGATAAAATCTGACGCTATTGAAGAAAAAACTTCCTCCTCGCTGAAATATGTTCATTTGCTGAAAACCAACAAAACCACAAAAAGTTCTTGTATTTGAAGATAAAATCTTTTTGCTATGAAGAAGAAAGATCCAGCTGACTGAAATAAGTTCATTAGATGAAAACCAACAATAATTGACAAGAACCACGAAAAGTTCTTGTATTTTAAGATAAAATCTGACGCTTTCGATGAAAAAACTTCGAGCTCGCTAAAATATGTTCATTTGCTGAAAATCAACAAAACCACGAAAATTTCTTGCGTTTGAAGATAAAATCTTTTTGCTTTGAAGAAGAAAGATCGAGGTGACTGAAATAAGTTCATTCGATCAAAACCAACAAAAATTGACAAGAACCACGAAAAGTTCTTGTATTTTAAGATAAAATCTTGCGCTATTAAAGAAAAAACTTCCAGCTCGCTGAAATATGTTCATTTGCTGAAAACCAACAAAACCACGAAAAGTTCTTGTATTTCAAGATAAAGTCTTTTTGCTTTGAAGAAGAAAGATCCAGCTGACTGATATAAGTTCATTTGATGAAAACCAACAAAAATTGATGAGAACCACGAAAAGTTCTTGTATTTGAAGATAAAATCATTTTGCTTTGAAGAAGAAAGATCCAGCTGACTGAAATAAGTTCATGAGATCAAAACCAACAAAAATTGACAAGAACCACGAAAAGTTCTTGTATTTTAGATAAAATCTGACGCTTTTAATGAAAAAACGTCTCGCCAGCTGAAATATGTTCATTTGCTGAAAATCAACAAAACCACGAAAAGTTCTTGTATTTGAAGATAAAATCTGACGCTATTAATGAAAAAACTTCTTGCTCGCTGAAATATGTTCATTTGCTGAAAACCAACAAAACCACGAAAAGTTCTTGCATTTGAAGATAAAATCTGACGCGATCAAAGAAAAAAGCTTCCAGCTCGCTGAAATATGTTCATTTGCTGAAAATCAACAAAACCACGAAAAGTTCTTGTATTTGAAGATAAAATAATATTGCTTTGAAGAAGAAAGATCCAGCTGACTGAAATAAGTTCATGAGATCAAAACCAACAAAAATTGACAAGAACCACGAAAAGTTCTTGTATTTGAAGATAAAATCTGACGCTATAAAAGAAAAAACGTCCAGCTCGCTGAAATATGTTCATTTGCTGAAAATCAACAAAATCACGAAAAGTTCTTGTATTTGAAGATAAAATCTTTTTGCTTTGAAGAAGAAAGATCCAGCTGACTGAAATAAGTTCATTTGATGAAAACCCACAAAAATTGACAAGAAGCACGAAAAGTTCTTGTATTTGAAGATAAAATCTGACGCTATTGAAGAAAAAACTTCCTCCTCACTGAAATATGTTCATTTGCTGAAAACCAACAAAACCACAAAAAGTTCTTGTATTTGAAGATAAAATCTTTTTGCTATGAAGAAGAAAGATCCAGCTGACTGAAATAAGTTCATTAGATGAAAACCAACAATAATTGACAAGAACCACGAAAAGTTCTTGTATTTTAAGATAAAATCTGACGCTTTCGATGAAAAAACTTCGAGCTCGCTAAAATATGTTCATTTGCTGAAAATCAACAAAACCACGAAAAGTTCTTGTATTTGAAGATAAAATCTTTTTGCTTTGAAGAAGAAAGATCCAGCTGACTTAAATAAGTTCATTCGATGAAAACCAACAAAAATTGACAAGAACCACGAAAAGTTTTTGTATTTTAAGATAAAATCTTGCGCTATTAAAGAAAAAACTTCGAGCTCGCTGAAATATGTTCATTTGCTGAAAATCAACAAAACCACGAAAAGTTCTTGTATTTCAAGATAAAATCTTTTTGCTTTGAAGAAAAAAGATCGAGGTGACTGAAATAAGTTCATTAGATGAAACCCAACAAAAATTGACAAGAACCACGAAAAGTTCTTGTATTTGAAGATAAAACCTGACGCTATTAAAGAAAAAACTTCTTGCTCGCTGAAATATGTTCATTTGCTGAAAACCAACAAAACCACGAAAAGTTCTTGTCTTTGAAGATAAAATCTGACGCTATGAAAGAAAAAAGCTTCCAGCTCGCTGAAATATGTTCATTTGCTGAAAATCAACAAAACCACGAAAAGTTCTTGTATTTGAAGATTAAATCTTTTTGCTTTTAAGAAGAAAGATCGAGGTGACTGAAATAAGTTCATCAGATGAAAACCAACAAAAATTGACAAGAACCACGAAAAGGTCTTGTATTTCAAGATAAAATCTGACGCTTTTAATGAAAAAACTTCGAGCTCGCTGAAATATGTTCATTTGCTGAAAATCAACAAAACCACGAAAAGTTCTTGTATTTGAAGATAAAATCTTTTTGCTTTGAAGAAGAAAGATCCAGCTGACTGAAATAAGTTCATTGGATGAAAACCAACAAAAATTGACAAGAACCACGAAAAGTTTTTGTATTTTAAGATAAAATCTTGCGCTATTAAAGAAAAAACTTCCAGCTCGCTGAAATCTGTTCATTTGCTGAAAACCAACAAAACCACAAAAAGTTCTTGTATTTCAAGATAAAATCTTTTTGCTTTGAAGAAGAAAGATACAGCTGACTGATATCAGTTCATTTGATGAAAACCAACAAAAATTGATAAGAAGCACGAAAAGTTCTTGTATTTGAAGATAAAATCTGACGCTATTAAAGAAAAAACTTCTTCCTCGCTGAAATATGTTCATTTGCTGAAAATCAACAAAACCACGAAAAGTTCTTGTATTTGAAGAGAAAATCTTTTTGCTTTGAAGAAGAAAGATCTCGCTGACTGAAATAAGTTCATTGGATCAAAACCAACAAAAATTGACAAGAACCACGAAAAGTTCTTGTATTTTAAGATAAAATCTGACGCTCTTTAAGAAAAAACTTCTCGCTCGCTGAAATATGTTCATTTGCTGAAAATCAACAAAACCACGAAAAGTTCTTGTATTTGAAGATAAAATCTTTTTGCTTTGAAGAAGAATGATCCAGCTGACTGAAATAAGTTCATTAGATGAAAACCAACAACAATTGACAAGAACCACGAAAAGTTCTTGTATTTTAAGATAAAATCTGACGCTTTTGATGAAAAAAGTTCGAGCTCGCTAAAATATGTTCATTTGCTGAAAATCAACAAAACCACGAAAAGTTCTTGTATTTGAAGATAAAATCTTTTTGCTTTGAAGAATAAAGATCGAGGTGACTGAAATGAGTTCATTAGATGAAAAGCAATAAAAATTGACAAGAACCACGAAAAGTTCTTGTATTTTAAGATAAAATCTTTTTGCTTTGAAGAATAAAGATCCAGCTGACTGAAATAAGTTCATTTGATGAAAACCAACAAAAATTGATGAGAACCACGAAAAGTTCTTGTATTTGAAGATAAAATCATTTTGCTTTGAAGAAGAAAGATCCAGCTGACTGAAATAAGTTCATGAGATCAAAACCAACAAAAATTGACAAGAACCACGAAAAGTTCTTGTATTTTAAGATAAAATCTGACGCTTTTAATGAAAAAACGTCTCGCTGGCTGAAATATGTTCATTTGCTGAAAATCAACAAAACCACGAAAAGTTCTTGTATTTGAAGATAAAATCTTTTTGCTTTGAAGAAGAAAGATCGAGGTGACTGAAATAAGTTCATGAGATGAAAACCAACAAAAATTGACAAGAACCACGAAAAGTTCTTGTATTTTAAGATAAAATCTGACACTTTTAATGAAAAAACATCGAGCTCGCTGAAATATGTTCATTTGCTGAAAATCAACAAAACCACGAAACGTTCTTGTATTTGAAGAAAAAATCTTTTTGCTTTGAAGAAGAAAGATCCAGCTGACTGAAATAAGTTCATTGGATGAAAACCAACAAAAATTGACAAGAAACACGAAAAGTTTTTGTATTTTAAGATAAAATCTTGCGCTATTAAAGAAAAAACTTCTTGCTCGCTGAAATATGTTCATTTGCTGAAAATCAACAAAACCACGAAAAGTTCTTGTATTTCAAGATAAAATCTTTTTGCTTTGAAGAAGAAAGATCGAGGTGACTGAAATAAGTTCATTAGATGAAAACCAACAAAAATTGACAAGAACCACGAAAAGTTCTTGTATTTGAAGATAAAATCTGACGCTATTAAATAAAAAACTTCTTGCTCGCTGAAATATGTTCATTTGCTGAAAACCAACAAAACCACGAAAAGTTCTTGTATTTGAAGATAAAATCTAACGCGATCAAAGAAAAAAGCTTCCAGCTCGCTGAAATATATTCATTTGCTGAAAATCAACAAAACCACGAAAAGTTCTTGTATTTGAAGATAAAATCTTTTTGTTTTGAAGAAGAAAGATCCAGCTGACTGAAATAAGTTCATTCGATCAAAACCAACAAAAATTGACAAGAACCACGAAAAGTTCTTGTATTTTAAGATAAAATCTGACGGTATTAAAGAGAAAACTTCTCGCTCGCTGAAATATGTTCATTTGCTGAAAATCAACAAAACCACGAAAAGTTCTTGTATTTGAAGATAAAATCTTTTTGCTTTGAAGAAGAAAGATCCAGCTGACTGAAATAAGTTCATTGGATGAAAACCAACAAAAATTGACAAGAACCACGAAAGGTTTTTGTATTTTAAGATAAAATCTTGCGCTATTAAGGAAAAAACTTCCAGCTCGCTGAAATCTGTTCATTTGCTGAAAACCAACAAAGCCACGAAAAGTTCTTGTATTTCAAGATAAAATCTTTTTGCTTTGAAGAAGAAAGATACAGCTGACTGAAATAAGTTCATTAGATCAAAACCAACAAAAATTGACAAGAACCACGAAATGTTCTTGTATTTTGAGATAAAATCTGACGCTATTAAAGAAAAAACTTCTCGCTCGCTGAAATATGTTCATTTGCTGAAAATCAACAAAACCACGAAAAGTTCTTGTCTTTGAAGATAAAATCTTTTTGCTTTGAAGAAGAATGATCCAGCTGACTGAAATAAGTTCACTTGATGAAAACCAACAACAATTGACAAGAACCACGAAAAGTTCTTGTATTTGAAGATAAAATCTGACGCTATCAAAGAAAAAAGCTTCCAGCTCGCTGAAATATGTTCATTTGCTGAAAATCAACAAAACCACGAAAAGTTCTTGTATTTGAAGATAAAATCTTTTTGCTTTGAAGAAGAAAGATCGAGGTGACTGAAATAAGTTCATTCGATCAAAACCAACAAAAATTGACAAGAACCACGAAAAGTTCTTGTATTTGAAGATAAAATCTGACGCTATTAAAGAAAAAACTTCTTGCTCGCTGAAATATGTTCATTTGCTGAAAATCAACAAAACCACGAAAAGCTCTTGTATTTGAAGATAAAATCTGACGCTATAAAAGAAAAAACGTCCAGCTCGCTGAAATATGTTCATTTGCTGAAAATCAACAAAACCACGAAAAGCTCTTGTATTTGAAGATAAAATCTTTTTGCTTTGAAGAAGAAAGATCCAGCTGACTGAAATAAGTTCATTCGATCAAAACCAACAAAAATTGACAAGAACCACGAAAAGTTCTTGTATTTTAAGATAAAATCTGACGCCATTAAAGAAAAAACTTCTCGCTCGCTGAAAATATGTTCATTTGCTGAAAATCAACAAAGCCACGAAAAGTTCTTGTATTTGAAGATAAAATCTTTTTGCTTTGAAGAAGAAAGATCGAGGTGACTGAAATAAGTTCATCAGATGAAAACCAACAAAAATTGACAAGAACCACGAAAAGTTCTTGTATTTTAAGATAAAATCTGACGCTTTTAATGAAAAAACTTCGAGCCCGCTGAAATATGTTCATTTGCTGAAAATCAACAAAACCACAAAAAGGTCTTGTATTTGAAGATAAAATCTTTTTGCTTTGAAGAAGAAAGATCCAGCTGACTGAAATAAGTTCATGAGATGAAAACCAACAATAATTGACAAGAACCACGAAAAGTTCTTGTATTTTAAGATAAAATCTGACGCTTTTGATGAAAAAACTTCGAGCTCGCTAAAATATGTTCATTTGCTGAAAATCAACAAAACCACGAAAAGTTCTTGTATTGGAAGATAAAATCTTTTTGCTTTGAAGAAGAAAGATCGAGGTGACAGAAATAAGTTCATTAGATGAAAAGCAACAAAAATTGACAAGAACCACGAAAAGTTCTTGTATTTGAAGATAAAATCTGACGCTATTAAAGAAAAAACTTCTTGCTCGCTGAAATACGTTCATTTGCTGAAAACCAACAAAACCACGAAAAGTTCTTGTATTTGAAGATAAAATCTGACGCTATCAAAGAAAAAAGCTTCCAGCTCACTGAAATATGTTCATTTGCTGAAAATCAACAAAACCACGAAAAGTTCTTGTATTTGAAGATAAAATCTTTTTGCTTTGAAGAAGAAAGATCTAGCTGACTGAAAGAAGTTCATTCGATCAAAACCAACAAAAATTGACAAGAACCACGAAAAGTTCTTGTATTTTAAGATAAAATCTGACGCTATAAAAGAAAAAACGTCCAGCTCGCTGAAATATGTTCATTTGCTGAAAATCAACAAAACCACGAAAAGTTCTTGTATTTGAAGATAAAATCTTTTTGCTTTGAAGAAGAAAGATCCAGCTGACTGAAATAAGTTCATTCGATGAAAACCAACAAAAATTGACAAGAACCACGAAACGTTTTTGTATTTTAAGATAAAATCTGACGCTATTAAAGAAAAAACTTCAAGCTCGCTGAAATATGTTTATTTGCTGAAAATCAACAAAACCACAAAAAGTTCTTGTGTTTGAAGATAAAATCTTTTTGCTTTGAAGAAGAAAGATCGAGGTGACTGAAATAAGTTCATTCGATGAAAACCAACAAAAATTGACAAGAACCACGAAAAGTTCTTGTATTTGAAGATAAAATCTGACGCTATTAAAGAAAAAACTTCTTGCTCGCTGAAATATGTTCATTTGCTGAAAATCAACAGAACCACGAAAAGTTCTTGTATTTGAAGATAAAATCTGACGTTATTAAAGAAAAAACTTCTTGCTCGCTGAAATATGTTCATTTGCTGAAAACCAACAAAACCATGAAAAGTTCTTGTATTTGAAGATAAAATCTGACGCGATCAAAGAAAAAAGCTTCCAGCTCGCTGAAATATGTTCATTTGCTGAAAATCAAAAAAACCACGAAAAGTTCTTGTATTTGAAGATAAAATCTTTTTGCTTTGAAGAAGAAAGATCCAGCTGACTGAAATAAGTTCATTCGATCAAAACCAACAAAAATTGACAAGAACCACGAAAAGTTCTTGTATTTTAAGATAAAATCTGACGCTATTAAAGAAAAAACTTCTCGCTCGCTGAAATATGTTCATTTGCTGAAAATCAACAAAACCACGAAAAGTTCTTGTATTTGAAGATAAAATCTTTTTGCTTTGAAGAAGAAAGATCCAGCTGACTGATATAAGTTCATTTGATGAAAACCAACAAAAATTGATAAGAACCACGAAAAGTTCTTGTATTTGAAGATAAAATCTGACGCTATTAAAGAAAAAACTTCTTCCTCGCTGAAATATGTTCATTTGCTGAAAATCAACAAAACCACGAAAAGTTCTTGTATTTGAAGATAAAATCTTTTTGCTTTGAAGAAGAAAGATCGAGGTGACTGAAATAAGTTCATCAGATCAAAACCAACAAAAATTGACAAGAACCACGAAAAGTTTTTGTATTTTAAGATAAGATCTTGCGCTATTAAAGAAAAAACTTCCAGCTCGCTGAAATATGTTCATTTGCTGAAAACCAATAAAACCACAAAAAGTTCTTGTATTTCAAGATAAAATCTTTTTGCTTTGAAGAAGAAAGATCCAGCTGACTGATATAAGTTCATTTGATGAAAACCAACAAAAATTGATAAGAACCACGAAAAGTTCTTGTATTTGAAGATAAAATTTGACGCTATTCAAGAAAAAACTTCTTCCTTGCTGAAAATCAACAAAACCACGAAAAGTTCTTGTATTTGAAGATAAAATCTTTTTGCTTTGAAGAAGAAAGATCGAGGTGACTGAAATAAGTTCATTCGACCAAAACCAACAAAAATTGATAAGAACCACGAAAATTTCTTGTATTTTAAGATAAAATCTGACGCTATAAAAGAAAAAACTTCCAGCTCGCTGAAATATGTTCATTTGCTGCAAATCAACAAAACCACGAAAAGTTCTTGTATTTGAAGATAAAATCTTTTTGCTTTGAAGAAGAAAGATCTCCATGACTGAAATAAGTTCATGAGATCAAAACCAACAAAAATTGACAAGAACCACGAAAAGTTCTTGTATTTTAAGATAAAGTCTGACGCTATAAAAGTAAAAACGTCCAGCTCGCTGAAATATGTTCATTTACTGAAAATCAACAAAACCATGAAAAGTTCTTGTATTTGAAGATAAAATCTTTTTGCTTTGAAGAAGAAAGATCGAGGTGACTGAAATAAGTTCATTAGATCAAAACCAACAAAAATTGACAAGAACCACGAAAAGTTTTTGTATTTTATGATAAAATCTTGTGCTATTAAAGAAAAAACTTCCAGCTCGCTGAAATATGTTCATTTGCTGAAAACCAAAAAAACCACGAAAAGTTCTTGTACTTCAAGATAAAATCTTTTTGCTTTGAAGAAGAAAGATCGAGGTGACTGAAATAAGTTCATTCGATCAAAACCAACAAAAATTGACAAGAACCACGAAAAGTTCTTGTATTTGAAGATAAAATCTGACGCTATAAAAGAAAAAACGTCCAGCTCGCTGAAATATGTTCATTTGCTGAAAATCAACAAAACCACGAAAAGTTCTTGTATTTGAAGATAAAATCTTTTTGCTTTGAAGAAGAAAGATCGAGGTGACTGAAATAAGTTCATGAGATCAAAACCAACAAAAATTGACAAGAACCACGAAAAGTTCTTGTATTTGAAGATAAAATCTGACGCTAATAAAGAGAAAACGTCCAGCTCGCTGAAATATGTTCATTTGCTGAAAATCAACAAAACCACGAAAAGTTCTTGTATTTGAAGATAAAATCTTTTTGCTTTGAAGAAGAAAGATCGAGGTGACTGTAATAAGTTCATTAGATGAAAACCAACAAAAATTGACAAGAACCACGAAAAGTTTTTGTATTTTAAGATAAAATCTTGCGCTATTAAAGAAAAAACTTCGAGCTCGCTGTAATATGTTCATTTGCTGAAAATCAACAAAACCACGAAAAGTTCTTGTGTTTGAAGAAAAAATCTTTTTGCTTTGAAGAAGAAAGATCGAGGTGACTGAAATAAGTTCATTCGATGAAAAACAACAAAAATTGACAAGAATCTCGAAAAGTTCTTGTATTTGAAGATAAAATCTGACGCTATTAAAGAAAAAACTTCTTGCTCGCTGACATATGTTTATTTGCTGAAAACCAACAAAACCACGAAAAGTTCTTGTATTTGAAGATAAAATCTGACGCGATCAAAGAAAAAACTTCTCGCTCGCTGAAAAATGTTCATTTGCTGAAAATCAACAAAACCACGAAAAGTTCTTGTATTTGAAGATAAAATCTGACGCTTTGGATGAAAAAACTTCGAGCTCGCTGAAATATGTACATTTGCTGAAAATCAACAAAACCACGAAAAGTTCTTGTATTTGAAGATAAAATCTTTTTGCTTTGAAGAAGTAAGATCCAGCTGACTGAAATAAGTTCATTGGATGAAAACCAACAAAAATTGACAAGAACCACGAAACGTTCTTGTATTTGAAGATAAAATCTGACGCTATTAAAGAAAAAACTTCTTGGTCGCTGAAATATGTTCATTTGCTGAAAACCAACAAAACCACGAAAAGTTCTTGTATTTGAAGATAAAATCTGACGCTATCAAAGAAAAAAGCTTCCAGCTCGCTGAAATATGTTCATTTGCTGAAAATCAACAAAACCACGAAAAGTTCTTGTATTTGAAGATAAAATCTTTTGCTTTGAAGAAGAAAGATCCAGCTGACTGAAATAAGTTCATTCGATCAAAACCAACAAAAATTAACAAGAACCACGAAAAGTTCTTGTATTTTAAGATAAAATCTGACGCTATAAAAGAAAAAACGTCCAGCTCGCTGAAATATGTTCATTTGCTGAAAATCAACAAAACCACGAAAAGTTCTTGTATTTGAAGATAAAATCTTTTTGCTTTGAAGAAGAAAGATCCAGCTGACTGAAATAAGTTCATTCGATGAAAACCAACAAAAGTTGAGAAGAACCACGAAAAGTTCTTGTATTTTAAGATAAAATCTGACGCTATTAAAGAAAAAACTTCTCGCTCGCTGAAATATGTTCATTTGCTGAAAATCTACAAAACCACAAAAAGTTCTTGTATTTGAAGATAAAATCTTTTTGCTTTGAAGAAGAAAGATCGAGGTGACTGAAATAAGTTCATTCGATGAAAACCAACAAAAGTTGAGAAGAACCACGAAAAGTTCTTGTATTTTAAGATAAAATCTGACACTATTAAAGAAAAAACTTCTCGCTCGCTGAAATATGTTCATTTGCTGAAAACCAACAAAACCACGAAAAGTTCTTGTATTTGAAGATAAAATCTGACGCGATCAAAGAAAAAACTTCTCGCTCGCTGAAATATGTTCATTTGCTGAAAATCAACAAAACCACGAAAAGTTCTTGTATTTTAAGATAAAATCTTTTTGCTTTGAAGAAGAAAGATCGAGGTGACTGAAATAAGTTCATTGGATGAAAACCAACAAAAATTGACAAGAACCACGAAAAGTTTTTGTGTTTTAAGATAAAATCTTGCGCTATTAAAGAAAAAACTTCGAGCTCGCTGAAATATGTTCATTTGCTGAAAATCAACAAAACCACGAAAAGTTCTTGTGTTTGAAGATAAAATCTTTTTGCTTTGAAGAAGAAAGATCGAGGTGACTGAAATAAGTTCATTCGATGAAAACCAACAAAAATTGACAAGAATCTCGAAAAGTTCTTGTATTTGAAGATAAAATCTGACGCTATTGAAGAAAAAACTTCTTGCTCGCTGAAATATGTTCATTTGCTGAAAATCAACAAAACCACGAAAAGTTCTTGTATTTGAAGATAAAATCTTTTTGCTGAAAACCAACAAAACCACGAAAAGTTCTTGTATTTGAAGATAAAATCTGACACGTTCAAAGAAAAAACTTCTCGCTCGCTGAAATATGTTCATTTGCTGAAAATCAACAAAACCACGAAAAGTTCTTGTATTTGAAGATAAAATCTTTTTGCTTTGAAGAAGAAAGATTGAGGTGACTGAAATAAGTTCATCAGATCAAAACCAACAAAAATTGACATGAACCACGAAAAGTTCTTGTATTTTAAGATAAAATCTGACGCTTTTAATGAAAAAACTTCGAGCTCGCTGAAATATGTTCATTTGCTGAAAACCAAAAAAACCACGAAAAGTTCTTGTACTTCAAGATAAAATCTTTTTGCTTTGAAGAAGAAAGATCGAGGTGACTGAAATAAGTTCATTCGATCAAAACCAACAAAAATTGACAAGAACCACGAAAAGTTCTTGTATTTGAAGATAAAATCTGACGCTATAAAAGAAAAAACGTCCAGCTCGCTGAAATATGTTCATTTGCTGAAAATCAACAAAACCACGAAAAGTTCTTGTATTTGAAGATAAAATCTTTTTGCTTTGAAGAAGAAAGATCCAGCTGACTGAAATAAGTTCATTCGATGAAAACCAACAAAAGTTCAGAAGAACCACGAAAAGTTCTTGTATTTTAAGATAAAATCTGACGCTATAAAAGAAAAAACGTCCAGCTCGCTGAAATATGTTCATTTGCTGAAAATCAACAAAACCACAAAAAGTTCTTGTATTTGAAGATAAAATCTTTTTGCTTTGAAGAAGAAAGATCGAGGTGACTGAAATAAGTTCATTAGATCAAAACCAACAAAAATTGACAAGAACCACGAAAAGTTCTTGTATTTGAAGATAAAATCTGACGCTAATAAAGAGAAAACTTATTGCTCGCTGAAATATGTTCATGAGATGAAAACCAACAAAACCACGAAAAGTTCTTGTATTTGAAGATAAAATCTTTTTGCTTTGAAGAAGAAAGATCGAGGTGACTGAAATAAGTTCATTCGATGAAAACCAACAAAAGTTGAGAAGAACCACGAAAAGTTCTTGTATTTTAAGATAAAATCTGACACTATTAAAGAAAAAACTTCTCGCTCGCTGAAATATGTTCATTTGCTGAAAACCAACAAAACCACGAAAAGTTCTTGTATTTGAAGATAAAATCTGACGCGATCAAAGAAAAAACTTCTCGCTCGCTGAAATATGTTCATTTGCTGAAAATCAACAAAACCACGAAAAGTTCTTGTATTTTAAGATAAAATCTTTTTGCTTTGAAGAAGAAAGATCGAGGTGACTGAAATAAGTTCATTCGATGAAAACCAACAAAAATTGACAAGAATCTCGAAAAGTTCTTGTATTTGAAGATAAAATCTGACGCTATTGAAGAAAAAACTTCTTGCTCGCTGAAATATGTTCATTTGCTGAAAATCAACAAAACCACGAAAAGTTCTTGTATTTGAAGATAAAATCTTTTTGCTGAAAACCAACAAAACCACGAAAAGTTCTTGTATTTGAAGATAAAATCTGACACGTTCAAAGAAAAAACTTCTCGCTCGCTGAAATATGTTCATTTGCTGAAAATCAACAAAACCACGAAAAGTTCTTGTATTTGAAGATAAAATCTTTTTGCTTTGAAGAAGAAAGATTGAGGTGACTGAAATAAGTTCATCAGATCAAAACCAACAAAAATTGACATGAACCACGAAAAGTTCTTGTATTTTAAGATAAAATCTGACGCTTTTAATGAAAAAACTTCGAGCTCGCTGAAATATGTTCATTTGCTGAAAACCAAAAAAACCACGAAAAGTTCTTGTACTTCAAGATAAAATCTTTTTGCTTTGAAGAAGAAAGATCGAGGTGACTGAAATAAGTTCATTCGATCAAAACCAACAAAAATTGACAAGAACCACGAAAAGTTCTTGTATTTGAAGATAAAATCTGACGCTATAAAAGAAAAAACGTCCAGCTCGCTGAAATATGTTCATTTGCTGAAAATCAACAAAACCACGAAAAGTTCTTGTATTTGAAGATAAAATCTTTTTGCTTTGAAGAAGAAAGATCCAGCTGACTGAAATAAGTTCATTCGATGAAAACCAACAAAAGTTCAGAAGAACCACGAAAAGTTCTTGTATTTTAAGATAAAATCTGACGCTAATAAAGAGAAAACTTCTTGCTCGCTGAAATATGTTCATGAGATGAAAACCAACAAAACCACGAAAAGTTCTTGTATTTGAAGATAAAATCTTTTTGCTTTGAAGAAGAAAGATCGAGGTGACTGTAATAAGTTCATTAGATGAAAACCAACAAAAATTGACAAGAACCACGAAAAGTTTTTGTATTTTAAGATAAAATCTTGCGCTATTAAAGAAAAAACTTCTTGCTCGCTGACATATGATTATTTGCTGAAAACCAACAAAACCACGAAAAGTTCTTGTATTTGAAGATAAAATCTGACGCGATCAAAGAAAAAACTTCCCGCTCGCTGAAATATGTTCATTTGCTGAAAATCAACAAAACCACGAAAAGTTCTTGTATTTGAAGATAAAATCTGACGCTTTGGATGAAAAAACTTCGAGCTCGCTGAAATATGTACATTTGCTGAAAATCAACAAAACCACGAAAAGTTCTTGTATTTGAAGATAAAATCTTTTTGCTTTGAAGATGAAAGATCCAGCTGACTGAAATAAGTTCATTGGATGAAAACCAACAAAAATTGACAAGAACCACGAAAAGTTTTTGTATTTTATGATAAAATCTTGTGCTATTAAAAAAAAACTTCCAGCTCGCTGAAATATGTTCATTTGCTGAAAAGCCACAAAACCACGAAAAGTTCTTGTATTTGAAGATAAAATCTTTTTGCTTTGAAGAAGAAAGATCGAGGTGACTGAAATAAGTTCATTAGATGAAAAGCAACAAAAATTGACAAGAACCACGAAACGTTCTTGTATTTGAAGATAAAATCTGACGCTATTAAAGAAAAAACTTCTTGGTCGCTGAAATATGTTCATTTGCTGAAAACCAACAAAACCACGAAAAGTTCTTGTATTTGAAGATAAAATCTGACGCTATCAAAGAAAAAAGCTTCCAGCTCGCTGAAATATGTTCATTTGCTGAAAATCAACTAAACCACGAAAAGTTCTTGTATTTGAAGATAAAATCTTTTTGCTTTGAAGAAGAAAGATCCAGCTGACTGAAATAAGTTCATTCGATCAAAACCAACAAAAATTGACAAGAACCACGAAAAGTTCTTGTATTTTAAGATAAAATCTGACGCTATAAAAGAAAAAACGTCCAGCTCGCTGAAATATGTTCATTTGCTGAAAATCAACAAAACCACGAAAAGTTCTTGTATTTGAAGATAAAATCTTTTTGCTTTGAAGAAGAAAGATCGAGGTGACTGAAATAAGTTCATTCGATGAAAACCAACAAAAGTTGAGAAGAACCACGAAAAGTTCTTGTATTTTAAGATAAAATCTGACACTATTAAAGAAAAAACTTCTCGCTCGCTGAAATATGTTCATTTGCTGAAAACCAACAAAACCACGAAAAGTTCTTGTATTTGAAGATAAAATCTGACGCGATCAAAGAAAAAACTTCTCGCTCGCTGAAATATGTTCATTTGCTGAAAATCAACAAAACCACGAAAAGTTCTTGTATTTGAAGATAAAATCTTTTTGCTTTGAAGAAGAAAGATCGAGGTGACTGAAATAAGTTCATTCGATGAAAACCAACAAAAGTTGAGAAGAACCACGAAAAGTTCTAGTATTTTAAGATAAAATCTGACGCTATTAAAGAAAAAACTTCTTGCTCGCTGAAATATGTTCATTTGCTGAAAACCAACAAAACCACGAAAAGTTCTTGTATTTGAAGATAAAATCTGACGCTAACAAAGAAAAAAGCTTCTCGCTCGCTGAAATATGTTCATTTGCTGAAAATCAACAAAACCACGAAAAGTTCTTGTATTTGAAGATAAAATCTTTTTGCTTTGAAGAAGAAAGATCTCGCTGACTGAAATAAGTTCATTCGATCAAAACCAACAAAAATTTACAAGAACCACGAAAAGTTCTTGTATTTTAAGATAAAATCTGACGCTATAAAAGAAAAAACGTCCAGCTCGCTGAAATATGTTCATTTGATGAAAATCAACAAAACCACGAAAAGTTCTTGTATTTGAAGATAAAATCTTTTTGCTTTGAAGAAGAAAGATCCAGCTGACTGAAATAAGATCATTAGATGAAAACCATCAAAAGTTGAGAAGAACCACGAAAAGTTCTTGTATTTGAAGATAAAATCATTTTGCTTTGAAGAAGAAAGATCGAGGTGACTGAAATAATTTCATTGGATGAAAACCAACAAAAATTGACAAGAACCACGAAAAGTTTTTGTATTTTAAGATAAAATCTTGCGCTATTAAAGAAAAAACTTCGAGCTCGCTGAAATATGTTCATTTGCTGAAAATCAACAAAACCACGAAAAGTTCTTGTGTTTGAAGATAAAATCTTTTTGCTTTGAAGAAGAAAGATCGAGGTGACTGAAATAAGTTCATTCGATGAAAACCAACAAAAATTGACAAGAATCTCGAAAAGTTCTTGTATTTGAAGATAAAATCTGACGCTATTAAAGAAAAAACTTCTTGCTCGCTGACAGATGTTTATTTGCTGAAAACCAACAAAACCACGAAAAGTTCTTGTATTTGAAGATAAAATCTGACGCGATCAAAGAAAAAACTTCTCGCTCGCTGAAAAATGTTCATTTGCTGAAAATAAACAAAACTACGAAAAGTTCTTGTATTTGAAGATAAAATCTTTTTGCTTTGAAGAAGAAAGATCGAGGTGACTGAAATAAGTTCATCAGATCAAAACCAACAAAAATTGACATGAACCACGAAAAGTTCTTGTATTTTAAGATAAAATCTGACGCTTTTAATGAAAAAACTTCGAGCTCGCTGAAATATGTTCATTTGCTGAAAATCAACAAAACCACGAAAAGTTCTTGTATTTGAAGATAAAATCTTTTTGCTTTGAAGAAGAAAGATCCAGCTGACTGAAATAAGTTCATTGGATGAAAACCAACAAAAATTGACAAGAACCACGAAAAGTTTTTGTATTTTATGATAAAATCTTGTGCTATTAAAGAAAAAACGTCTTGCTCGCTGACATATATTTATTTGCTGAAAACCAACAAAACCACGAAAAGTTCTTGTATTGTAAGATAAAATCTGACGCTATCAAAGAAAAAAGCTTCCAGCTCGCTGAAATATGTTCATTTGCTGAAAATCAACAAAACCACGAAAAGTTCTTGTATTTGAAGATAAAATCTTTTTGCTTTGAAGAAGAAAGATGGAGGTGACTGAAATAAGTTCATTCGATGAAAAGCAACAAAAATTGACAAGAACCACGAAAAGTTCTTGCATTTGAAGATAAAATCTGACGCAATTAAAGAAAAAACTTCTTGCTCGCTGAAATATGTTCATTTGCTGAAAACCAACAAAACCACGAAAAGTTCTTGTATTTGAAGATAAAATCTGACGCTATCAAAGAAAAAAGCTTCCAGCTCGCTGAAATATGTTCATTTGCTGAAAATCAACAAAACCACGTAAAGTTCTTGTATTTGAAGATAAAATCTTTTTGCTTTGAAGAAGAAAGATCCAGCTGACTGAAATAAGTTCATTCGATGAAAACCAACAAAAATTGACAAGAACCACGAAAAGTTCTTGTATTTTAAGATAAAATCTGACCCTATAAAAGAAAAAACGTCCAGCTCGCTGAAATATGTTCATTTGCTGAAAATCAACAAAACCACGAAAAGTTCTTGTATTTGAAGATAAAATCTTTTTGCTTTGAAGAAGAAAGATCCAGCTGACTGAAATAAGTTCATTCGATGAAAACCAACAAAAGTTGAGAAGAACCACGAAAAGTTCTTGTATTTTAAGATAAAATCTGACGCTATTAAAGAAAAAACTTCTCGCTCGCTGAAATATGTTCATTTGCTGAAAATCAACAGAACCACGAAAAGTTCTTGTATTTGAAGATAAAATCTTTTTGCTTTGAAGAAGAAAGATCGAGGTGACTGAAATAAGTTCATTAGATGAAAAGCAACAAAAATTGACAAGAACCACGAAAAGTTCTTGTATTTGAAGATAAAATCTGACGCTAATAATGAAAAATCTGCTTGCTCGCTGAAATATGTTCATTTGCTGAAAACCAACAAAACCACGAAAAGTTCTTGTATTTGAAGATAAAATCTGACGCTATCAAAGAAAAAAGCTTCTCGCTCGCTGAAATATGTTCATTTGCTGAAAATCAACAAAACCACGAAAAGTTCTTGTATTTGAAGATAAAATCTTTTTGCTTTGAAGAAGAAAGATCTAGCTGACTGAAATAAGTTCATTCGATCAAAACCAACAAAAATTGACAAGAACCACGAAAAGCTCTTGTATTTTAAGACAAAATCTGACGCTATAAAAGAAAAAACGTCCAGCTCGCTGAAATATGTTCATTTGCTGAAAATCAACAAAACCACGAAAAGTTCTTGTATTTGAAGATAAAATCTTTTTGCTTTGAAGAAGAAAGATCCAGCTGACTGAAATAAGTTCATTAGATGAAAACCAACAAAAATTGACAAGAACCACGAAAAGTTTTTGTATTTTAAGATAAAATCTTGCGCTATTAAAGAAAAAACTTCGAGCTCGCTGAAATATGTTCATTTGCTGAAAATCAACAAAACCACGAAAAGTTCTTCTGTTTGAAGATAAAATCTTTTTGCTTTGAAGAAGAAAGATCGAGGTGACTGAAATAAGTTCATTCGATGAAAACCAACAAAAATTGACAAGAATCTCGAAAAGTTCTTGTATTTGAAGATAAAATCTGACGCTATTAAAGAAAAAACTTCTTGCTCGCTGACATATGTTTATTTGCTGAAAACCAACAAAACCACGAAAAGTTCTTGTATTTCATAGAATCATAGAAGTTACAACATGGAAACAGGCCCTTCGGCCCAACATGTCCATGTCGCCCAGTTTATACCACTGAGCTAGTCCCAATTGCCTGCACTTGGCCCATATCCCTCGATACCCATCTTCCCCATGTAACTGTCCAAATGCCTTTTAAAAGACAAAATTGTACCCGCCTCGACTACTGCCTCTGGCAGCTCGTTCCAGACACTCACCACCCTTTGAGTGAAAAAATTGCCCCTCTGGATCCTTTTGTATCTCTCCCCTCTCACCTTAAATCTGTGCCCCCTCGTTTTTGACTCCCCTACCTTTGGGAAAAGATTTTGACTATCGACCTTATCAATGCCCCTCATTATTTTATAGACTTCTATAAGATCACCCCTTAACCTCCTACTCTCCAGGGAAAAAAGTCCCAGTCTGTCTAACCTCTCCCTGTAAGTCAAACCATCAAGTCCCGGTAGCATCCTAGTAAATCTTTTCTGCACTCTTTCTAGTTTAATAATATCCTTTCTATAATAGGGTGACCAGAACTGTACACAGTACTCCAAGTGTGGCCTCACCAATGCCCTGTACAACTTCAACAAGACATCCCAACTCCTGCATTCAATGTTCTGACCAATGAAACCAAGCATGCTGAATGCCTTCTTCACCACCCTATCCACCTGTGACTCCACTTTCAAGGAGCTATGAATCTGTACTCCTAGATCTCTTTGTTCTATAACTCTCCCCAACGCCCTACCATTAACGGAGTAGGTCCTGGCCCGATTCGATCTACCAAAATGCATCACCTCACATTTATCTAAATTAAACTCCATCTGCCATTCATCGGCCCACTGGCCCAATTTATCAAGATCCCGTTGCAATCCTAGATAACCTTCTTCACTGTCCACAATGCCACCAATCTTGGTGTCATCTGCAAACATGCCTCCTAAATTCTCATCCAAATCATTAATATAAATAACAAATAACAGCGGACCCAGCACCGATCCCTGAGGCACACCGCTGGACACAGGCATCCAGTTTGAAAAACAACCCTCGACAACCACCCTCTGTCTTCTGTCGTCAAGCCAATTTTGTATCCAATTGGCTACCTCACCTTGGATCCCATGAAGATAAAATCTGACGCGATCAAAGAAAAAACTTCTCGCTCGCTGAAATATGTTCATTTGCTGAAAATCAACAAAACCACGAAAAGTTCTTGTATTTGAAGATAAAATCTTTTTGCTTTGAAGAAGAAAGATCGAGGTGACTGAAATAAGTTCATCAGATCAAAACCAACAAAAATTGACATGAACCACGAAAAGTTCTTGTATTTTAAGATAAAATCTGACGATTTTAATGAAAAAACTTCGAGCTCGCTGAAATATGTTCATTTGCTGAAAATCAACAAAACCACGAAAAGTTCTTGTATTTGAAGATAAAATCTTTTTGCTTTGAAGAAGAAAGATCCAGCTGAATGAAATAAGTTCATTGGATGAAAACCAACAAAAATTGACAAGAACCACGAAAAGTTTTTGTATTTTATGATAAAATCTTGTGCTATTAAAGAAAAAACTTCCAGCTCGCTGAAATATGTTCATTTGCTGAAAACCAACAAAACCACGAAAAGTTCTTGCATTTCAAGATAAAATCTTTTTGCTTTGAAGAAGAAAGATCCAGCTGACTGATATAAGTTCATTTGATGAAAACCAACAAAAATTGATAAGAACCACGAAAGGTTCTTGTATTTTAAGATAAAATCTTTTTGCTTTGAAGAAGAAAGATCCAGCTGACTGAAATAAGTTCATTAGATGAAAACCAACAAAAGTTGAGAAGAACCACGAAAAGTTCTTGTATTTTAAGATAAAATCTGACGCTATGAAAGAAAAAACTTCGAGCTCGCTGAAATATGTTCATTTGCTGAAAATCAACAAAACAACGAAAAGTTCTTGTGTTTGAAGATAAAATCTTTTTGCTTTGAAGAAGAAAGATCGAGGTGACTGAAATAAGTTCATTGGATGAAAACCAACAAAAATTGACAAGAACCACGAAAAGTTTTTGTATTTTATGATAAAATCTTGTGCTATTAAAGAAAAAACTTCTTGCTCGCTGACATATATTTATTTGCTGAAAACCAAGAAAACCAGGAAAAGTTTTTGTATTTTAAGATAAAATCTGACGCTATCAAAGAAAAAAGCTTCTAGCTCGCTGAAATATGTTCATTTGCTGAAAATCAACAAAACCACGAAAAGTTCTTGTATTTGAAGATAAAATCTTTTTGCTTTGAAGAAGAAAGATCGAGGTGACTGAAATAGGTTCATTAGATGAAAACCAACAAAAATTGACAAGAACCACGAAAAGTTCTTGTATTTGAAGATAAAATCTGACGCTATTAAAGAAAAAACTTCTTGCTCGCTGAAATATGTTCATTTGCTGAAAACCAACAAAACCACGAAAAGTTCTTGTATTTGAAGATAAAATCTGACGCTATCAAAGAAAAAAGCTTCTAGCTCGCTGAAATATGTTCATTTGCTGAAAATCAACAAAACCACAAAAAGTTCTTGTATTTGAAGATAAAATCTTTTTGCTTTGAAGAAGGAAGATCTAGCTGACTGAAATAAGTTCATTCGATCAAAACCAACAAAAATTGACAAGAACCACGAAAAGTTCTTGTATTTTAAGATAAAATCTGATGCTATAAAAGAAAAAACGTCCAGCTCGCTGAAATATGTTCATTTGCTGAAAATCAACAAAACCACGAAAAGCTCTTGTATTTGAAGATAAAATCTTTTTGCTTTGAAGAAGAAAGATCCAGCTGACTGAAATAAGTTCATTCGATGAAAAGCAACAAAAATTGACAAGAGCCACGAAAAGTTCTTGTATTTGAAGATAAAATCTGACGCTAATAATGAAAAATCTGCTTGCTCGCTGAAATATGTTCATTTGCTGAAAACCAACAAAACCACGAAAAGTTCTTGTATTTGAAGATAAAATCTGACGCTATCAAAGAAAAAAGCTTCTCGCTCGCTGAAATATGTTCATTTGCTGAAAATCAACAAAACCACGAAAAGTTCTTGTATTTGAAGATAAAATCTTTTTGCTTTGAAGAAGAAAGATCTAGCTGACTGAAATAAGTTCATTCGATCAAAACCAACAAAAATTGACAAAAACCACGAAAAGCTCTTGTGTTTTAAGACAAAATCTGACGCTATAAAAGAAAAAACGTCCAGCTCGCTGAAATATGTTCATTTGCTGAAAATCAACAAAACCACGAAAAGTTCTTGTATTTGAAGATAAAATCTTTTTGCTTTGAAGAAGAAAGATCCAGCTGACTGAAATAAGTTCATTAGATGAAAACCAACAAAAATTGACAAGAAGCACGAAAAGTTTTTGTATTTTAAGATAAAATCTTGCGCTATTAAAGAAAAAACTTCGAGCTCGCTGAAATATGTTCATTTGCTGAAAATCAACAAAACCACGAAAAGTTCTTGTGTTTGAAGATAAAATCTTTTTGCTTTGAAGAAGAAAGATCGAGGTGACTGAAATAAGTTCATTCGATGAAAACCAACAAAAATTGACAAGAATCTCGAAAAGTTCTTGTATTTGAAGATAAAATCTTGTGCTATTAAAGAAAAACTTCTTGCTCGCTGACATATGTTTATTTGCGGAAAACCAACAAAACCACGAAAAGTTCTTGTATTTGAAGATAAAATCTGACGCGATCAAAGAAAAAACTTCTCGCTCGCTGAAATATGTTCATTTGCTGAAAATCAACAAAACCACGAAAAGTTCTTGTATTTGAAGATAAAATCTTTTTGCTTTGAAGAAGAAAGATCGAGGTGACTGAAATAAGTTCATCAGATCAAAACCAACAAAAATTGACATGAACCACGAAAAGTTCTTGTATTTTAAGATAAAATCTGACGATTTTAATGAAAAAACTTCGAGCTCCCTGAAATATGTTCATTTGCTGAAAATCAACAAAACCACGAAAAGTTCTTGTATTTGAAGATAAAATCTTTTTGCTTTGAAGAAGAAAGATCCAGCTGAATGAAATAAGTTCATTGGATGAAAACCAACAAAAATTGACAAGAACCACGACAAGTTTTTGTATTTTATGATAAAATCTTGTGCTATTAAAGAAAAAACTTCCAGCTCGCTGAAATATGTTCATTTGCTGAAAACCAACAAAACCACGAAAAGTTCTTGCATTTCAAGATAAAATCTTTTTGCTTTGAAGAAGAAAGATCCAGCTGACTGATATAAGTTCATTTGATGAAAACCAACAAAAATTGATAAGAACCACGAAAGGTTCTTGTATTTTAAGATAAAATCTTTTTGCTTTGAAGAAGAAAGATCCAGCTGACTGAAATAAGTTCATTAGATGAAAACCAACAAAAGTTGAGAAGAACCACGAAAAGTTCTTGTATTTTAAGATAAAATCTGACGCTATGAAAGAAAAAACTTCTCGCTCGCTGAAATATGTTCATTTGCTGAAAACCAACAAAACCACGAAAAGTTCTAGTATTTGAAGATAAAATCTTTTTGCTATGAAGAAGAAAGATCGAGGTGACTGAAATAAGTTCATTCGATGAAAACCAACAAAAATTGACAAGAACCACGAAAAGTTTTTGTATTTTAAGATAAAATCTTGCGCTATTAAAGAAAAAACTTCGAGCTCGCTGAAATATGTTCATTTGCTGAAAATCAACAAAACCACGAAAAGTTCTTGTATTTGAAGATAAAATCTTTTTGCTTTGAAGAAGAAAGATCCAGCTGACTGAAATAAGTTCATTCGATCAAAACCAACAAAAATTGACAAGAACCACGAAAAGTTCTTGTATTTTAAGATAAAATCTGACGCTATGAAAGAAAAAACTTCTTGCTCGCTGAAATATGTTCATTTGCTGAAAACCAACAAAACCACGAAATACTGGGGGGGGGGGGAGAGAAAGAAACACTGGGGGAGAGAGAGTGAGAAACACAGGGAGAGAGAGAGACAAACACTGGGGGGAGAGAGAGAAAGACTGGGGAGAGAGAGAGGGAGAGAATCACTGGGGGGAGAGAGATAAACACGAGGGGGGAGAGGAGAGAGAAAAACTGGGGGGAGAGAGAGAGAGAGAGAGGACTGGCAGAAGAGAGAAATACTGGGGGGAGCTCCAGAGAGAAACACTGGGGGGAGAGAGACAGAGGGAAATACTGGGGGGAAGGGAGAGAAACACTGGGGAGAGAGAGAGTGAGAAACACTGGGGGAGAGAGAGAAACACGAGGGGGAGAGAGAGAGAAAAAGTCGGGGGGAGGGAAGGAGAGAAACAATGGGGTGAGAGAGAGAGACAAACACTGGGGGGCGAGAGACAAACACTGGGGGGAGAGAGAGAAACACTGGGGGAGAGAGAGAGAAACACTGGAGGAGAGAGAGAGCAACACTGGGGGAGAGAGAGCAACACTGGGGGAGAGAGAGAGCAACACTGGGGGAGAGAGAGAGCAACACTGGGGGAGAGAGAGAGCAACACTGGGGGAGAGAGAGAGCAACACTGGGGGAGAGAGAGAGCAACACTGGGGGAGAGAGGGAGCAACACTGGGGGAGAGAGAGAGCAACACTGGGGGAGAGAGAGAGCAACACTGGGGGAGAGAGAGAGCAACACTGGGGGAGAGAGAGAGCAACACTGGGGGAGAGGGAGAGCAACACTGGGGGAGAGAGAGAGCAACACTGGGGGAGAGAGAGAGCAACACTGGGGGAGAGAGAGAGCAACACTGGGGGAGAGAGAGAGCAACACTGGGGGAGAGAGAGAGCTACACTGGGGAGAGAGAGAGCAACACTGGGGAGAGAGAGAGCAACACTGGGGGAGAGAGAGAGCAACACTGGGGCAGAGAGAGCAACACTGGGGGAGAGAGAGAGCAACACTGGGGGAGAGAGAGAGCAACACTGGGGGAGAGAGAGAGCAACACTGGGGGATAGAGAGAGCAACACTGGGGGAGAGAGAGCAACACTGGGGGAGAGAGAGAGCAACACTGGGGGGGCGGTGGAGACAGAGAGAGAAACACTGTGTGGAGAGAGAGTGAGAGAGAAAAACTGGGGGGAGAGAGAGTGAGAAACACTGGGGGGAGTGAGAGTGAAAATCTGGGGGGAGAGAGAGAGAGAGAAAGACTGGGGAGAGAGAGAGGGAGAGAATCACTGGGGGGAGAGAGATAAACACGAGGGGGAGAGAGGAGAGAGAAAAACTGGGGAGAGAGAGAGAGAGAGAGAGAGAGAGAGAGGACTGGCAGAAGAGAGAAATACTGGGGGGAGCTCCAGAGAGAAACACTGGGGGGAGAGAGAGAGAGGGAAATACTGGGGGAAGAGAGAGAGAGAGAGAAATACTGGGGGGAAGGGAGAGAAACACTGGGGAGAGAGAGAGTGAGAAACACTGGGGGAGAGAGAGAGAAACACGAGGGGGAGAGAGAGAGAAAAACTCGGGGGGAGAGAAGGAGAGAAACAATGGGGTGAGAGAGAGAGAGACAAACACTGGGGGGCGAGAGACAAACACTGGGGGGAGACAGAGAAACACTGGGGGAGAGAGAGAGAGAGACACTGGAGGAGAGAGAGAGCAACACTGGGGGAGAGAGAGCAACACTGGGGGAGAGAGAGAGCAACACTGGGGGAGAGAGAGAGCAACACTGGGGGAGAGAGAGAGCAACACTGGGGGAGAGAGAGAGCAACACTGGGGGAGAGAGGGAGCAACACTGGGGGAGAGAGAGAGCAACACTGGGGGAGAGAGAGAGCAACACTGGGGGAGAGAGAGAGCAACACTGGGGGAGAGAGAGAACAACACTGGGGAGAGGGAGAGCAACACTGGGGGAGAGAGAGAGCAACACTGGGGGAGAGAGAGAGCAACACTGTGGGAGAGAGAGAGCAACACTGGGGGAGAGAGAGAGCAACACTGGGGGAGAGAGAGAGCAACACTGGGGGAGAGAGAGAGCAACACTGGGGAGAGAGAGAGCAACACTGGGGGAGAGAGAGAGCAACACTGGGGGAGAGAGAGAGCAACACTGGGAGAGAGAGAGAGCAACACTTATCGAGAGAGAGAGCAACACTGGGGGAGAGAGAGATCAACACTGGGGGGGAGAGAGAGAGTGAGAGAGAAACACTGGGGGGAGAGAAAGAGAGAAATACTGGGGGGAGAGAGATAAAAAATGGGGGGAGAGAGAGAGAAACACTGGGGAGAGAGAGAGATAGAAACACTACGGAGAGAGAGAGAAAATAACACTGGTGGGGGGGGGGGTGTGGAGAGAGAAACACTGTGGGGAGAGAGAGAGAAACACTGGGGGGAGAGAGAGAAACACTGGGGGGGAGAGAGAAACACTGGGGGGGAGAGCGAGGGAAACACTGGGGGAGAGAGAGCGAGAAACATTGGGGGAGGGAGAGAGAGAAACACTGGGGGAGAGAGAGAGAGAAACACTGGGGGGGTGAGAGAGAAACACTGGGGGGAGAGAGAGAAAGAGAGAAACACTGGGGGGCGAGAAAGAGAGAAGCACTGGGGGGAGAGAGGAGGGAGAAAAACTGGGGGGAGAGAGAGAGAGAGAGAGAGGACTGGGGGGAGAGAGAAATACTGGGGGGGGGATAGAGAGAGGGAAACACTGCGGGGAGAGAGAGAGGGAAACACTGGGGGGAGAGATATAAAAACTGGGGAGAGAGAGAGAAACACTGGAGTGTGTGAGAGAGAGAGAAACACTGGGGGGAGATAGAGAGAGAGAGAGAAACACTGCGGGGGGAGAGAGAGAGAGAAACACTGGGGGGAGAGAGAGAGAGGGAAACACTGGGGGGAGAGAGAGAAAGGGAAACACTGGGGGAGAGATACAGAGGAAAACAATGGGGGGAGTGAGAGAAATACTGGGGGAGAGAGAGCAACACTGGGGGAGAGAGAGAGCAACACTGGGGGAGAGAGAGAGCAACACTGGGGGAGAGAGAGAGCAACACTGGGGGAGAGAGAGAGCAACACTGGGGGAGAAAGAGAGCAACACTGGGGGAGAGAGAGAGCAACACTGGGGGAGCGAGAGAGCAACACTGGGGGGGGGGGTTGGAGAGAGAGAGAGAAACACTGGGGGGAGAGAGAGTGAGAGAGAAACACTGGGGGGAGAGAAAGTGAGAAACACTGGGGGGAGAGAGAGAGAAACTCTGGGGGCAGAGAGAGAGAGAGAAAGACTGGGGAGAGAGAGAGGGAGAGAATCACTGGGGGGAGAGAGATAAACACGGGGGGGGGGGGAAGAGAGGAGAGAGAAAAACTGGGGGGAGAGAGAGAGAGAGAGGACTGGCTGGAGGGTGAAATACTGCGGGGAGATACAGAGAGAAACACTGGGGGGAGAGAGAGAGGGAAACACTGGGGGGGGGGGAGAGAGAGAGAGAGAGAAATACTGGGGGGAAGAGAGAGAAACACTGGGGAGAGAGAGAGTGAGAAACACTGGGGAGAGAGAGAGAGACAAACACTGGGGCGAGAGAGAGAAACACTGGGGGAGAGAGAGAGAGAAACACTGGGGAAGAGAGAGAGAGAAACACTGGGGGAGAGAGAGAGAAACACTGGGTGGAGAGAGAGAGAAACACTGCGTGGAGAATGAGAGAAACATTGGGGGGAGAGAGAGAGAAACACTGGGGGAGAGAGAGAGAGAAACACTGCGGTGAGAGAGAGAGTGATAAACTGGGGGAGAGAGAGAGCAACACTGGGGGAGAGAGAGAGCAACACTGGGGCAGAGAGAGAGCAACACTGGGGATAGAGAGAGCAACACTGGGGAGAGAGAGAGCAACACTGGGGGAGAGAGAGAGCAACACTAGGGGAGAGAGAGAGCAACACTGGGAGAGAGAGAGAGCAATACTGGGGGAGAGAGAGAGCAACACTGGGGGAGAGAGAGAGCAACACTGGGGGAGAGAGAGAGCAACACTGGGGGAGAGAGAGAACAACACTGGGGGAGAGAGAGATCAACACTGGGGGAGAGAGAGAGAGTGAGAGAGAAACACTGGGGGGGAGAGAGAGTGAGAGAGAAACACTGGGGGGAGAGAAAGAGAGAAATACTGGGGGGAGAGAGATAAACAATGGGGGGAGAGAGAGAGAGAAACACTGGGGAGAGAGAGAGATAGAAACACTACGGAGAGAGAGAGAAAATAACACTGGGGGGGGGGTGGAGAGAGTAACACTGTGGGGAGAGAGAGAAACACTGGGGGGAGAGAGAGAAACACTGGGGGGGGGAGAGAGAAACACTGGGGTGGGGGGATAGCGAGGAAAACACTGGGGGAGAGAGAGAGAGAAACACTGGGGGGAGAGAGAGAGAAACACTGGGGGGAGAGAGAGAGAAACACTGGGGGGAGAGAGAGAGAAACACTGGGGAGAGAGGGAGAGAAACACTGGGGGAGAGAGAGAGAGTAACACTGGGGTGAAAGAGAGAGTGATACACTGGGGGAGAGAGAGAGCAACACTGGGGGAGAGAGAGAGCAACACAGGGGGAGAGAGAGAGCAACACTGCGGTAGAGAGAGAGCAACTCTGGGGGAGAGAGAGAGCAACACTGGGGGAGGGAGAGAGCAACACTGGGGGAGAGAGAGCGCAACACTGGGGGTGAGAGAGAGCAACACTGGGGAGAGAGAGAGCAACACTGCGGAGAGAGAGAGCAACACTGGTGGAGAGAGAGAGCAACACTGGGGGAGAGAGAGAGCAACACTGGGGGAGAGAGAGTTCAACACTGGGGGGGAGAGAGAGAGTGAGAGAGAAACACTGGGGTGAGAGAGAGTGATAGAGAAACACTGGGGGGAGAGAAAGAGAGAAATACTGGGGGGAGAGAGACAAACAATGGGGGGAGAGAGAGAAGCACTGGGGAGAGAGAGAGCAACACTGGGGGAGAGAGAGCAACACTGGGGGAGAGAGAGAGCAACACTGGGGGAGAGAGAGAACAACACTGGGGGAGAGAGAGAAAGCAACACTGGGAGAGAGAGAGAGCAACACTGGGGGAGACAGAGAGCAACACTGGGGGAGAGAGAGAGCAACACTGGGGGAGAGAGAGAGCAACAGTGGGGGAGAGAGAGAGCAACACTGGGGGAGAGAGAGAGCAACACTGGGGGAGAGAGAGAGCAACACGGGGGGAGAGAGAGAGCAACACTGGGGGGCAGAGAGAGCAACACTGGGGGAGAGAGAGAGCAACACTGGGGGAGAGAGAGCGCAACAGTGGGGGAGAGAGAGAGCAACACTGGGGGGAGAGAGATAAACAATGGGGGGAGAGAGAGAGAAACACTGGGGGGAGAGAGAGAGAAACACTGGGGGGAGAGAGAGAGAAACACTGGGGGAGAGAGAGAGCAACAGTGGGGGAGAGAGAGAGCAACACTGGGGGAGAGAGAGAGCAACACTGGGGGAGAGAGAGCAACACTGGGGGAGAGAGAGAGCAACACTGGGGGAGAGAGAGAACAACACTGGGGGAGAGAGAGAAAGCAACACTGGGAGAGAGAGAGAGCAACACTGGGGGAGACAGAGAGCAACACTGGGGGAGAGAGAGAGCAACACTGGGGGAGAGAGAGAGCAACAGTGGGGGAGAGAGAGAGCAACACTGGGGGAGAGAGAGAGCAACACTGGGGGAGAGAGAGAGCAACACTGGGGGAGAGAGAGAGCAACACTGGGGGGCAGAGAGAGCAACACTGGGGGAGAGAGAGAGCAACACTGGGGGAGAGAGAGCGCAACAGTGGGGGAGAGAGAGAGCAACACTGGGGGGAGAGAGATAAACAATGGGGGGAGAGAGAGAGAAACACTGGGGGGAGAGAGAGAGAAACACTGGGGGGAGAGAGAGAGAAACACTGGGGAGAGAGCGAGAGAAACACTGGGGGAGAGAGAGAGAGTAACACTGGGGTGAAAGAGAGAGTGATACACTGGGGGAGAGAGAGAGCAACACTGGGGGAGAGAGAGAGCAACACTGGGGGAGAGAGAGAGCAACACTGCGGTAGAGAGAGAGCAACTCTGGGGGAGAGAGATAGCAACACTGGGGGAGGGAGAGAGCAACACTGGGGGAGAGAGAGCGCAACACTGGGGGTGAGAGAGAGCAACACTGGGGAGAGAGAGAGCAACACTGCGGAGAGAGAGAGCAACACTGGTGGAGAGAGAGAGCAACACTGGGGGAGAGAGAGAGCAACACTGGGGGAGAGAGAGTTCAACACTGGGGGGGAGAGAGAGAGTGAGAGAGAAACACTGGGGGGAGAGAGAGTGATAGAGAAACACTGGGGGGAGAGAAAGAGAGAAATACTGGGGGGAGAGAGACAAACAATGGGGGGAGAGAGAGAGAAACACTGGGGAGAGAGAGAGAAAATAACACTGGGGGTGGAGAGAGTAACACTGTGGGGAGAGAGAGAGAAACACTGGGGGGAGAGAGAGAGAAACACTGGGGGGGAGAGAGAAACACTGGAGGGGAGAGCGAGGAAAACACTGGGGGAGAGAGAGAGAGAAAAACTGGGGGGAGAGAGAGAGAAACACTGGGGGGAGAGAGAGAGAAACACTGGGGGAGAGAGAGAGAGCAACACTGGGGGAGAGAGAGAGCAACACTGGGGGAGAGAGAGCAACACTGGGGGAGAGAGAGAGCAACACTGGGGGAGAGAGAGAACAACACTGGGGGAGAGAGAGAAAGCAACACTGGGAGAGAGAGAGAGCAACACTGGGGGAGACAGAGAGCAACACTGGGGGAGAGAGAGAGCAACACTGGGGGAGAGAGAGAGCAACAGTGGGGGAGAGAGAGAGCAACACTGGGGGAGAGAGAGAGCAACACTGGGGGAGAGAGAGAGCAACACTGGGGGAGAGAGAGAGCAACACTGGGGGGCAGAGAGAGCAACACTGGGGGAGAGAGAGAGAAAATAACACTGGGGGTGGAGAGAGTAACACTGTGGGGAGAGAGAGAGAAACATTGGGGGGAGAGAGAGAAACACTGGGGGGGAGAGAGAAACACTGGAGGGGAGAGCGAGGAAAACACTGGGGGAGAGAGAGAGAGAAAATCTGGGGGGAGAGAAAGAGAGAAATACTGGGGGGAGAGAGACAAACAATGGGGGGAGAGAGAGAGAGAAACACTGGAGGAGAGAGAGAGCCACACTGGGGGAGAGAGAGCAACACTGGGGGAGAGAGAGAGCAACACTGGGGGAGAGAGAGAGCAACACTGGGAGAGAGAGAGAGCAACACTGGGGGAGAGAGAGAGCAACACTGGGGGAGAGAGGGAGCAACACTGGGGGAGAGAGGGAGCAACACTGGGGGAGAGAGAGAGCAACACTGGGGGAGAGAGAGAGCAACACTGGGGGAGAGAGAGAGCAACACTGGGGGAGAGAGAGAGCAACACTGGGGGAGAGGGAGAGCAACACTGCGGGAGAGAGAGAGCAACACTGGGGGAGAGAGAGAGCAACACTGGGGGAGAGAGAGAGCAACACTGGGGGAGAGAGAGAGCAACACTGGGGAGAGAGAGAGCAACACTGGGGAGAGAGAGAGCAACACTGGGGGAGAGAGAGAGCAACACTGGGGCAGAGAGAGCAACACTGGGGGAGAGAGAGAGCAACACTGGGGGAGAGAGAGAGCAACACTGGGGGAGAGAGAGAGCAACACTGGGGGAGAGAGAGAGCAACACTGGGGGAGAGAGAGCAACACTGGGGGAGAGAGAGAGCAACACTGGGGGGGCGGTGGAGACAGAGAGAGAAACACTGTGTGGAGAGAGAGTGAGAGAGAAACACTGGGGGGAGAGAGAGTGAGAAACACTGGGGGGAGTGAGAGTGAAAATCTGGGGGGAGAGAGAGAGAGAGAAAGACTGGGGAGAGAGAGAGGGAGAGAATCACTGGGGGGAGAGAGATAAACACGAGGGGGAGAGAGGAGAGAGAAAAACTGGGGAGAGAGAGAGAGAGAGAGAGAGAGAGAGAGAGAGAGGACTGGCAGAAGAGAGAAATAGTGGGGGGAGCTCCAGAGAGAAACACTGGGGGGAGAGAGAGAGAGGAAATACTGGGGGGAGAGAGAGAGAGAGAGAAATACTGGGGGGAAGGGAGAGAAACACTGGGGAGAGAGAGAGTGAGAAACACTGGGGGAGAGAGAGAGAAACACGAGGGGGAGAGAGAGAGAGAAAAACTCGGGGGGAGAGAAGGAGAGAAACAATGGGGTGAGAGAGAGAGAGACAAACACTGGGGGGCGAGAGACAAACACTGGGGGGAGACAGAGAAACACTGGGGGAGAGAGAGAGAGAGACACTGGAGGAGAGAGAGAGCAACACTGGGGGAGAGAGAGCAACACTGGGGGAGAGAGAGAGCAACACTGGGGGAGAGAGAGAGCAACACTGGGGGAGAGAGAGAGCAACACTGGGGGAGAGAGAGAGCAACACTGGGGGAGAGAGGGAGCAACACTGGGGGAGAGAGAGAGCAACACTGGGGGAGAGAGAGAGCAACACTGGGGGAGAGAGAGAGCAACACTGGGGGAGAGAGAGAACAACACTGGGGAGAGGGAGAGCAACACTGGGGGAGAGAGAGAGCAACACTGGGGGAGAGAGAGAGCAACACTGTGGGAGAGAGAGAGCAACACTGGGGGAGAGAGAGAGCAACACTGGGGGAGAGAGAGAGCAACACTGGGGGAGAGAGAGAGCAACACTGGGGAGAGAGAGAGCAACACTGGGGGAGAGAGAGATCAACACTGGGGGAGAGAGAGAGCAACACTGGGAGAGAGAGAGAGCAACACTGATCGAGAGAGAGAGCAACACTGGGGGAGAGAGAGATCAACACTGGGGGGGAGAGAGAGAGTGAGAGAGAAACACTGGGGGGAGAGAAAGAGAGAAATACTGGGGGGAGAGAGATGAAAAATGGGGGGAGAGAGAGAGAAACACTGGGGAGAGAGAGAGATAGAAACACTACGGAGAGAGAGAGAAAATAACACTGGTGGGGGGGGGGTGTGGAGAGAGAAACACTGTGGGGAGAGAGAGAGAAACACTGGGGGGAGAGAGAGAAACACTGGGGGGGAGAGAGAAACACTGGGGGGGAGAGCGAGGGAAACACTGGGGGAGAGAGAGCGAGAAACATTGGGGGAGGGAGAGAGAGAGAAACACTGGGGGAGAGAGAGAGAGATACACTGGGGGGGTGAGAGAGAAACACTGGGGGGAGAGAGAGAAAGAGAGAAACACTGGGGGGCGAGAAAGAGAGAAACACTGGGGGGAGAGAGGAGGGAGAAAAACTGGGGGGAGAGAGAGAGAGAGAGAGAGGACTGGGGGGAGAGAGAAATACTGGGGGGGGGGGATAGAGAGAGGGAAACACTGCGGGGAGAGAGAGAGGGAAACACTGGGGGGAGAGATATAAAAACTGGGGAGAGAGAGAGAAACACTGGGGTGTGTGAGAGAGAGAGAAACACTGGGGGGAGATAGAGAGAGAGAGAGAAACACTGCGGGGGGAGAGAGAGAGAGAAACACTGGGGGGAGAGAGAGAGAGGGAAACACTGGGGGGAGAGAGAGAAAGGGAAACACTGGGGGAGAGATACAGAGGAAAACAATGGGGGGAGTGAGAGAAATACTGGGGGAGAGAGAGCAACACTGGGGGAGAGAGAGAGCAACACTGGGGGAGAGAGAGAGCAACACTGGGGGAGAGAGAGAGCAACACTGGGGGAGAGAGAGAGCAACACTGGGGGAGAAAGAGAGCAACACTGGGGGAGAGAGAGAGCAACACTGGGGGAGAGAGAGAGCAACACTGGGGGGGGGGGGTTGGAGAGAGAGAGAGAACCACTGGGGGGAGAGAGAGTGAGAGAGAAACACTGGGGGGAGAGAAAGAGAGAAACACTGGGGGGAGAGAGAGAGAAACTCTGGGGGCAGAGAGAGAGAGAGAAAGACTGGGGAGAGAGAGAGGGAGAGAATCACTGGGGGGAGAGAGATAAACACGGGGGGGGGGAAGAGAGGAGAGAGAAAAACTGGGGGGAGAGAGAGAGAGAGAGGACTGGCTGGAGGGTGAAATACTGCGGGGAGATACAGAGAGAAACACTGGGGGGAGAGAGAGAGAGGGAAACACTGGGGGGGGGGAGAGAGAGAGAGAAATACTGGGGGGAAGAGAGAGAAACACTGGGGAGAGGGAGAGTGAGAAACACTGGGGAGAGAGAGAGAGACAAACACTGGGGAAGAGAGAGAGAGAAACACTGGGGGAGAGAGAGAGAGAAACACTGGGGAAGAGAGAGAGAGAAACACTGGGGGAGAGAGAGAGAGACACTGGGTGGAGAGAGAGAGAAACACTGCGTGGAGAATGAGAGAAACATTGGGGGGAGAGAGAGAGAAACACTGGGGGAGAGAGAGAGAGAAACACTGCGGTGAGAGAGAGAGTGATACACTGGGGGAGAGAGAGAGCAACACTGGGGGAGAGAGAGAGCAACACTGGGGCAGAGAGAGAGCAACACTGGGGAGAGAGAGAGCAACACTGGGGAGAGAGAGAGCAACACTGGGGGAGAGAGAGAGCAACACTAGGGGAGAGAGAGAGCAACACTGGGAGAGAGAGAGAGCAATACTGGGGGAGAGAGAGAGCAACACTGGGGGAGAGAGAGAGCAACACTGGGGGAGAGAGAGAGCAACACTGGGGGAGAGAGAGAACAACACTGGGGGAGAGAGAGATCAACACTGGGGGAGAGAGAGAGAGTGAGAGAGAAACACTGGGGGGGAGAGAGAGTGAGAGAGAAACACTGGGGGGAGAGAAAGAGAGAAATACTGGGGGGAGAGAGATAAACAATGGGGGGAGAGAGAGAGAGAAACACTGGGGAGAGAGAGAGATAGAAACACTACGGAGAGAGAGAGAAAATAACACTGGGGGGGGGGGTGGAGAGAGTAACACTGTGGGGAGAGAGAGAAACACTGGGGGGAGAGAGAGAAACACTGGGGGGGGGAGAGAGAAACACTGGGGGGGGGATAGCGAGGAAAACACTGGGGGAGAGAGAGAGAGAAACACTGGGGGGAGAGAGAGAGAAACACTGGGGGGAGAGAGAGAGAAACACTGGGGGGAGAGAGAGAGAAACACTGGGGAGAGAGGGAGATAAACACTGGGGGAGAGAGAGAGAGTAACACTGGGGTGAAAGAGAGAGTGATACACTGGGGGAGAGAGAGAGCAACACTGGGGGAGAGAGAGAGCAACACAGGGGGAGAGAGAGAGCAACACTGCGGTAGAGAGAGAGCAACTCTGGGGGGGAGAGAGAGCAACACTGGGGGAGGGAGAGAGCAACACTGGGGGAGAGAGAGCGCAACACTGGGGGTGAGAGAGAGCAACACTGGGGAGAGAGAGAGCAACACTGCGGAGAGAGAGAGCAACACTGGTGGAGAGAGAGAGCAACACTGGGGGAGAGAGAGAGCAACACTGGGGGAGAGAGAGTTCAACACTGGGGGGGAGAGAGAGAGTGAGAGAGAAACACTGGGGTGAGAGAGAGTGATAGAGAAACACTGGGGGGAGAGAAAGAGAGAAATACTGGGGGGAGAGAGACAAACAATGGGGGGAGAGAGAGAAACACTGGGGAGAGAGAGAGCAACACTGGGGGAGAGAGAGAGCAACACTGGGGGAGAGAGAGAACAACACTGGGGGAGAGAGAGAAAGCAACACTGGGAGAGAGAGAGAGCAACACTGGGGGAGACAGAGAGCAACACTGGGGGAGAGAGAGAGCAACACTGGGAGAGAGAGAGCAACAGTGGGGGAGAGAGAGAGCAACACTGGGGGAGAGAGAGAGCAACACTGGGGGAGAGAGAGAGCAACACTGGGGGAGAGAGAGAGCAACACTGGGGGGCAGAGAGAGCAACACTGGGGGAGAGAGAGAGCAACACTGGGGGAGAGAGAGCGCAACAGTGGGGGAGAGAGAGAGCAACACTGGGGGGAGAGAGATAAACAATGGGGGGAGAGAGAGAGAAACACTGGGGGGAGAGAGAGAGAAACACTGGGGGGAGAGAGAGAGAAACACTGGGGAGAGAGAGAGAGAAACACTGGGGGAGAGAGAGAGAGTAACACTGGGGTGAAAGAGAGAGTGATACACTGGGGGAGAGAGAGAGCAACACTGGGGGAGAGAGAGAGCAACACTGGGGGAGAGAGAGAGCAACACTGCGGTAGAGAGAGAGCAACTCTGGGGGAGAGAGATAGCAACACTGGGGGAGGGAGAGAGCAACACTGGGGGAGAGAGAGCGCAACACTGGGGGTGAGAGAGAGCAACACTGGGGAGAGAGAGAGCAACACTGCGGAGAGAGAGAGCAACACTGGTGGAGAGAGAGAGCAACACTGGGGGAGAGAGAGAGCAACACTGGGGGAGAGAGAGTTCAACACTGGGGGGGAGAGAGAGAGTGAGAGAGAAACACTGGGGGGAGAGAGAGTGATAGAGAAACACTGGGGGGAGAGAAAGAGAGAAATACTGGGGGGAGAGAGACAAACAATGGGGGGAGAGAGAGAGAGAAACACTGGGGAGAGAGAGAGAAAATAACACTGGGGGTGGAGAGAGTAACACTGTGGGGAGAGAGAGAGAAACACTGGGGGGAGAGAGAGAAACACTGGGGGGGGGAGAGAGAAACACTGGAGGGGAGAGCGAGGAAAACACTGGGGGAGAGAGAGAGAGAAAAACTGGGGGGAGAGAGAGAGAAACACTGGGGGGAGAGAGAGAGAAACACTGGGGGAGAGAGAGAGAGCAACACTGGGGGAGAGAGAGAGCAACACTGGGGGAGAGAGAGCAACACTGTGGGAGAGAGAGAGCAACACTGGGGGAGAGAGAGAACAACACTGGGGGAGAGAGAGAAAGCAACACTGGGAGAGAGAGAGAGCAACACTGGGGGAGACAGAGAGCAACACTGGGGGAGAGAGAGAGCAACACTGGGGGAGAGAGAGAGCAACAGTGGGGGAGAGAGAGAGCAACACTGGGGGAGAGAGAGAGCAACACTGGGGGAGAGAGAGAGCAACACTGGGGGAGAGAGAGAGCAACACTGGGGGGCAGAGAGAGCAACACTGGGGGAGAGAGAGAGAAAATAACACTGGGGGTGGAGAGAGTAACACTGTGGGGAGAGAGAGAGAAACACTGGGGGGAGAGAGAGAAACACTGGGGGGGAGAGAGAAACACTGGAGGGGAGAGCGAGGAAAACACTGGGGGAGAGAGAGAGAGAAAAACTGGGGGGAGAGAAAGAGAGAAATACTGGGGGGAGAGAGACAAACAATGGGGGGAGAGAGAGAGAGAAACACTGGGGAGAGAGAGAGCAACACTGGGGGAGAGAGAGCAACACTGGGGGAGAGAGAGAGCAACACTGGGGGAGAGAGAGAACAACACTGGGGGAGAGAGAGAAAGCAACACTGGGAGAGAGAGAGAGCAACACTGGGGGAGACAGAGAGCAACACTGGGGGAGAGAGAGAGAAAATAACACTGGGGGTGGAGAGAGTAACACTGTGGGGAGAGAGAGAGAAACACTGGGGGAGAGAGAGAAACACTGGGGGGGAGAGAGAAACACTGGAGGGGAGAGCGAGCAACACTGGGGCGCAGAGAGAGCAACACTGGGGGAGAGAGAGAGCTACACTGGGGGAGAGAGAGCGCAACAGTGGGGGAGAGAGAGAGCAACACTGGGGGGAGAGAGATAAACAATGGGGGGAGAGAGAGAGAAACACTGGGGGGAGAGAGAGAGAAACACTGGGGGGAGAGAGAGAGAAACACTGGGTGGAGAGAGAGAGAGAAACACTGGGGGAGAGAGAGAGAGTAACACTGGGGTGAAAGAGAGAGTGATACACTGGGGGAGAGAGAGAGCAACACTGGGGGAGAGAGAGAGCAACTCTGGGGGAGAGAGAGAGCAACACTGGGGGAGGGAGAGAGCAACACTGGGGGAGAGAGAGCGCAACACTGGGGGTGAGAGAGAGCAACACTGGGGAGAGAGAGAGCAACACTGCGGAGAGAGAGAGCAACACTGGTGGAGACAGAGAGCAACACTGGGGGAGAGAGAGAGCAACACTGGGGGAGAGAGAGTTCAACACTGGGGGGGAGAGAGAGAGTAACACTGGGGGAGACAGAGAGCAACACTGGGGGAGAGAGAGAGAAAATAACACTGGGGGTGGAGAGAGTAACACTGTGGGGAGAGAGAGAGAAACACTGGGGGAGAGAGAGAAACACTGGGGGGGAGAGAGAAACACTGGAGGGGAGAGCGAGCAACACTGGGGGGCAGAGAGAGCAACACTGGGGGAGAGAGAGAGCTACACTGGGGGAGAGAGAGCGCAACAGTGGGGGAGAGAGAGAGCAACACTGGGGGGAGAGAGATAAACAATGGGGGGAGAGAGAGAGAAACACTGGGGGAGAGAGAGAGAGTAACACTGGGGTGAAAGAGAGAGTGATACACTGGGGGAGAGAGAGAGCAACACTGGGGGAGAGAGAGAGCAACACAGGGGGAGAGAGAGAGCAACACTGCGGTAGAGAGAGAGCAACTCTGGGGGAGAGAGAGAGCAACACTGGGGGAGGGAGAGAGCAACACTGGGGGAGAGAGAGCGCAACACTGGGGGTGAGAGAGAGCAACACTGGGGAGAGAGAGAGCAACACTGCGGAGAGAGAGAGCAACACTGGTGGAGAGAGAGAGCAACACTGGGGGAGAGAGAGAGCAACACTGGGGGAGAGAGAGTTCAACACTGGGGGGGAGAGAGAGAGTGAGAGAGAAACACTGGGGTGAGAGAGAGTGATAGAGAAACACTGGGGGGAGAGAAAGAGAGAAATACTGGGGGGAGAGAGACAAACAATGGGGGGAGAGAGAGAGAGAAACACTGGGGAGAGAGAGAGCAACACTGGGGGAGAGAGAGCAACACTGGGGGAGAGAGAGAGCAACACTGGGGGAGAGAGAGAACAACACTGGGGGAGAGAGAGAAAGCAACACTGGGAGAGAGAGAGAGCAACACTGGGGGAGACAGAGAGCAACACTGGGGGAGAGAGAGAGCAACACTGGGGGAGAGAGAGAGCAACAGTGGGGGAGAGAGAGAGCAACACTGGGGGAGAGAGAGAGCAACACTGGGGGAGAGAGAGAGCAACACTGGGGGAGAGAGAGAGCAACACTGGGGGGCAGAGAGAGCAACACTGGGGGAGAGAGAGAGCAACACTGGGGGAGAGAGAGCGCAACAGTGGGGGAGAGAGAGAGCAACACTGGGGGGAGAGAGATAAACAATGGGGGGAGAGAGAGAGAAACACTGGGGGGAGAGAGAGAGAAACACTGGGGGGAGAGAGAGAGAAACACTGGGGAGAGAGAGAGAGAAACACTGGGGGAGAGAGAGAGAGTAACACTGGGGTGAAAGAGAGAGTGATACACTGGGGGAGAGAGAGAGCAACACTGGGGGAGAGAGAGAGCAACACTGGGGGAGAGAGAGAGCAACACTGCGGTAGAGAGAGAGCAACTCTGGGGGAGAGAGATAGCAACACTGGGGGAGGGAGAGAGCAACACTGGGGGAGAGAGAGCGCAACACTGGGGGTGAGAGAGAGCAACACTGGGGAGAGAGAGAGCAACACTGCGGAGAGAGAGAGCAACACTGGTGGAGAGAGAGAGCAACACTGGGGGAGAGAGAGAGCAACACTGGTGGAGAGAGAGTTCAACACTGGGGGGGAGAGAGAGAGTGAGAGAGAAACACTGGGGGGAGAGAGAGTGATAGAGAAACACTGGGGGGAGAGAAAGAGAGAAATACTGGGGGGAGAGAGACAAACAATGGGGGGAGAGAGAGAGAGAAACACTGGGGAGAGAGAGAGAAAATAACACTGGGGGTGGAGAGAGTAACACTGTGGGGAGAGAGAGAGAAACACTGGGGGGAGAGAGAGAAACACTGGGGGGGGAGAGAGAAACACTGGAGGGGAGAGCGAGGAAAACACTGGGGGAGAGAGAGAGAGAAAAACTGGGGGGAGAGAGAGAGAAACACTGGGGGGAGAGAGAGAGAAACACTGGGGGAGAGAGAGAGAGCAACACTGGGGGAGAGAGAGAGCAACACTGGGGGAGAGAGAGCAACACTGGGGGAGAGAGAGAGCAACACTGGGGGAGAGAGAGAACAACACTGGGGGAGAGAGAGAAAGCAACACTGGGAGAGAGAGAGAGCAACACTGGGGGAGACAGAGAGCAACACTGGGGGAGAGAGAGAGCAACACTGGGGGAGAGAGAGAGCAACAGTGGGGGAGAGAGAGAGCAACACTGGGGGAGAGAGAGAGCAACACTGGGGGAGAGAGAGAGCAACACTGGGGGAGAGAGAGAGCAACACTGGGGGGCAGAGAGAGCAACACTGGGGGAGAGAGAGAGAAAATAACACTGGGGGTGGAGAGAGTAACACTGTGGGGAGAGAGAGAGAAACACTGGGGGGAGAGAGAGAAACACTGGGGGGGAGAGAGAAACACTGGAGGGGAGAGCGAGGAAAACACTGGGGGAGAGAGAGAGAGAAAAACTGGGGGGAGAGAAAGAGAGAAATACTGGGGGGAGAGAGACAAACAATGGGGGAGAGAGAGAGAGAAACACTGGGGAGAGAGAGAGCAACACTGGGGGAGAGAGAGCAACACTGGGGGAGAGAGAGAGCAACACTGGGGGAGAGAGAGAACAACACTGGGGGAGAGAGAGAAAGCAACACTGGGAGAGAGAGAGAGCAACACTGGGGGAGACAGAGAGCAACACTGGGGGAGAGAGAGAGAAAATAACACTGGGGGTGGAGAGAGTAACACTGTGGGGAGAGAGAGAGAAACACTGGGGGAGAGAGAGAAACACTGGGGGGGAGAGAGACACACTGGAGGGGAGAGCGAGCAACATTGGGGGGCAGAGAGAGCAACACTGGGGGAGAGAGAGAGCTACACTGGGGGAGAGAGAGCGCAACAGTGGGGGAGAGAGAGAGCAACACTGGGGGGAGAGAGATAAACAATGGGGGGAGAGAGAGAGAAACACTGGGGGGAGAGAGAGAGAAACACTGGGGGGAGAGAGAGAGAAACACTGGGTGGAGAGAGAGAGAGAAACACTGGGGGAGAGAGAGAGAGTAACACTGGGGTGAAAGAGAGAGTGATACACTGGGGGAGAGAGAGAGCAACACTGGGGGAGAGAGAGAGCAACTCTGGGGGAGAGAGAGAGCAACACTGGGGGAGGGAGAGAGCAACACTGGGGGAGAGAGAGCGCAACACTGGGGGTGAGAGAGAGCAACACTGGGGAGAGAGAGAGCAACACTGCGTAGAGAGAGAGCAACACTGGTGGAGACAGAGAGCAACACTGGGGGAGAGAGAGAGCAACACTGGGGGAGAGAGAGTTCAACACTGGGGGGGAGAGAGAGAGTGAGAGAGAAACACTGGGGTGAGAGAGAGTGATAGAGAAACACTGGGGGGAGAGAAAGAGAGAAATACTGGGGGGAGAGAGACAAACAATGGGGGGGGAGAGAGAGAGAAACACTGGGGAGAGAGAGAGAAAATAACACTGGGGGTGGAGAGAGTAACACTGTGGGGAGAGAGAGAGAAACACTGGGGGGAGAGAGAGAAACACTGGGGGGGGAGAGAAACACTGGAGGGGAGAGCGAGGAAAACACTGGGGGAGAGAGAGAGAGAAAAACTGGGGGGAGAGAGAGAGAAACACTGGGGGGAGAGAGAGAGAAACACTGGGGGAGAGAGAGAGAGCAACACTGGGGGAGAGAGAGAGCAACACTGGGGGAGAGAGAGCAACACTGGGGGAGAGGGAGAGCAACACTGGGAGAGAGAGAGAAAGCAACACTGGGAGAGAGAGAGAGCAACACTGGGGGAGACAGAGAGCAACACTGGGGGAGAGAGAGAGCAACACTGGGGGAGAGAGAGAACAACACTGGGGGAGAGAGAGATCAACACTGGGGGAGAGAGAGAGAGTGAGAGAGAAACACTGGGGGGGAGAGAGAGTGAGAGAGAAACACTGGGGGGAGAGAAAGAGAGAAATACTGGGGGGAGAGAGATAAACAATGGGGGGAGAGAGAGAGAGAAACACTGGGGAGAGAGAGAGATAGAAACACTACGGAGAGAGAGAGAAAATAACACTGGGGGGGGGGGGTGGAGAGAGTAACACTGTGGGGAGAGAGAGAAACACTGGGGGGGAGAGAGAAACACTGGGGGGGGGGGAGAGAGAAACACTGGGGGGGGGGATAGCGAGGAAAACACTGGGGGAGAGAGAGAGAGAAACACTGGGGGGAGAGAGAGAGAAACACTGGGGGGAGAGAGAGAGAAACACTGGGGGGAGAGAGAGAGAAACACTGGGGAGAGAGGGAGAGAAACACTGGGGGAGAGAGAGAGAGTAACACTGGGGTGAAAGAGAGAGTGATACACTGGGGGAGAGAGAGAGCAACACTGGGGGAGAGAGAGAGCAACACAGGGGGAGAGAGAGAGCAACACTGCGGTAGAGAGAGAGCAACTCTGGGGGAGAGAGAGAGCAACACTGGGGGAGGGAGAGAGCAACACTGGGGGAGAGAGAGCGCAACACTGGGGGTGAGAGAGAGCAACACTGGGGAGAGAGAGAGCAACACTGCGGAGAGAGAGAGCAACACTGGTGGAGAGAGAGAGCAACACTGGGGGAGAGAGAGAGCAACACTGGGGGAGAGAGAGTTCAACACTGGGGGGGAGAGAGAGAGTGAGAGAGAAACACTGGGGTGAGAGAGAGTGATAGAGAAACACTGGGGGGAGAGAAAGAGAGAAATACTGGGGGGAGAGAGACAAACAATGGGGGGGGAGAGAGAGAGAAACACTGGGGAGAGAGAGAGCAACACTGGGGGAGAGAGAGCAACACTGGGGGAGAGAGAGAGCAACACTGGGGGAGAGAGAGAACAACACTGGGGGAGAGAGAGAAAGCAACACTGGGAGAGAGAGAGAGCAACACTGGGGGAGACAGAGAGCAACACTGGGGGAGAGAGAGAGCAACACTGGGGGAGAGAGAGAGCAACAGTGGGGGAGAGAGAGAGCAACACTGGGGGAGAGAGAGAGCAACACTGGGGGAGAGAGAGAGCAACACTGGGGGAGAGAGAGAGCAACACTGGGGGGCAGAGAGAGCAACACTGGGGGAGAGAGAGAGCAACACTGGGGGAGAGAGAGCGCAACAGTGGGGGAGAGAGAGAGCAACACTGGGGGGAGAGAGATAAACAATGGGGGGAGAGAGAGAGAAACACTGGGGGGAGAGAGAGAGAAACACTGGGGGGAGAGAGAGAGAAACACTGGGGAGAGAGAGAGAGAAACACTGGGGGAGAGAGAGAGAGTAACACTGGGGTGAAAGAGAGAGTGATACACTGGGGGAGAGAGAGAGCAACACTGGGGGAGAGAGAGAGCAACACTGGGGGAGAGAGAGAGCAACACTGCGGTAGAGAGAGAGCAACTCTGGGGGAGTGAGATAGCAACACTGGGGGAGGGAGAGAGCAACACTGGGGGAGAGAGAGCGCAACACTGGGGGTGAGAGAGAGCAACACTGGGGAGAGAGAGAGCAACACTGCGGAGAGAGAGAGCAACACTGGTGGAGAGAGAGAGCAACACTGGGGGAGAGAGAGAGCAACACTGGTGGAGAGAGAGTTCAACACTGGGGGGGAGAGAGAGAGTGAGAGAGAAACACTGGGGGGAGAGAGAGTGATAGAGAAACACTGGGGGGAGAGAAAGAGAGAAATACTGGGGGGAGAGAGACAAACAATGGGGGGAGAGAGAGAGAGAAACACTGGGGAGAGAGAGAGAAAATAACACTGGGGGTGGAGAGAGTAACACTGTGGGGAGAGAGAGAGAAACACTGGGGGGAGAGAGAGAAACACTGGGGGGAGAGAGAAACACTGGAGGGGAGAGCGAGGAAAACACTGGGGGAGAGAGAGAGAGAAAAACTGGGGGGAGAGAGAGAGAAACACTGGGGGGAGAGAGAGAGAAACACTGGGGGAGAGAGAGAGAGCAACACTGGGGGAGAGAGAGCAACACTGGGGGAGAGAGAGAGCAACACTGGGGGAGAGAGAGAACAACACTGGGGGAGAGAGAGAAAGCAACACTGGGAGAGAGAGAGAGCAACACTGGGGGAGACAGAGAGCAACACTGGGGGAGAGAGAGAGCAACACTGGGGGAGAGAGAGAGCAACAGTGGGGGAGAGAGAGAGCAACACTGGGGGAGAGAGAGAGCAACACTGGGGGAGAGAGAGAGCAACACTGGGGGAGAGAGAGAGCAACACTGGGGGGCAGAGAGAGCAACACTGGGGGAGAGAGAGAGAAAATAACACTGGGGGTGGAGAGAGTAACACTGTGGGGAGAGAGAGAGAAACACTGGGGGGAGAGAGAGAAACACTGGGGGGGAGAGAGAAACACTGGAGGGGAGAGCGAGGAAAACACTGGGGGAGAGAGAGAGAGAAAAACTGGGGGGAGAGAAAGAGAGAAATACTGGGGGGAGAGAGACAAACAATGGGGGGAGAGAGAGAGAGAAACACTGGGGAGAGAGAGAGCAACACTGGGGGAGAGAGAGCAACACTGGGGGAGAGAGAGAGCAACACTGGGGGAGAGAGAGAACAACACTGGGGGAGAGAGAGAAAGCAACACTGGGAGAGAGAGAGAGCAACACTGGGGGAGACAGAGAGCAACACTGGGGGAGAGAGAGAGAAAATAACACTGGGGGTGGAGAGAGTAACACTGTGGGGAGAGAGAGAGAAACACTGGGGGAGAGAGAGAAACACTGGGGGGGAGAGAGAAACACTGGAGGGGAGAGCGAGCAACACTGGGGGGCAGAGAGAGCAACACTGGGGGAGAGAGAGAGCAACACTGGGGGAGAGAGAGCGCAACAGTGGGGGAGAGAGAGAGCAACACTGGGGGGAGAGAGATAAACAATGGGGGGAGAGAGAGAGAAACACTGGGGGGAGAGAGAGAGAAACACTGGGGGGAGAGAGAGAGAAACACTGGGGAGAGAGAGAGAGAAACACTGGGGGAGAGAGAGAGAGTAACACTGGGGTGAAAGAGAGAGTGATACACTGGGGGAGAGAGAGAGCAACACTGGGGGAGAGAGAGAGCAACACTGGGGGAGAGAGAGAGCAACACTGCGGTAGAGAGAGAGCAACTCTGGGGGAGAGAGAGAGCAACACTGGGGGAGGGAGAGAGCAACACTGGGGGAGAGAGAGCGCAACACTGGGGGTGAGAGAGAGCAACACTGGGGAGAGAGAGAGCAACACTGCGGAGAGAGAGAGCAACACTGGTGGAGACAGAGAGCAACACTGGGGGAGAGAGAGAGCAACACTGGGGGAGAGAGAGTTCAACACTGGGGGGGAGAGAGAGAGTGAGAGAGAAACACTGGGGGGAGAGAGAGTGATAGAGAAACACTGGGGGGAGAGAAAGAGAGAAATACTGGGGGGAGAGAGACAAACAATGGGGGGAGAGAGAGAGAGAAACACTGGGGAGAGAGAGAGAAAATAACACTGGGGGTGGAGAGAGTAACACTGTGGGGAGAGAGAGAGAAACACTGGGGGGAGAGAGAGAAACACTGGGGGGGAGAGAGAAACACTGGAGGGGAGAGCGAGGAAAACACTGGGGGAGAGAGAGAGAGAAAAACTGGGGGGAGAGAGAGAGAAACACTGGGGGGAGAGAGAGAGAAACACTGGGGGAGAGAGAGAGAGCAACACTGGGGGAGAGAGAGAGCAACACTGGGGGAGAGAGAGCAACACTGGGGGAGAGGGAGAGCAACACTGGGAGAGAGAGAGAAAGCAACACTGGGAGAGAGAGAGAGCAACACTGGGGGAGACAGAGAGCAACACTGGGGGAGAGAGAGAGCAACACTGGGGGAGAGAGAGAGCAACAGTGGGGGAGAGAGAGAGCAACACTGGGGGAGTGAGAGAGCAACACTGGGGGAGTGAGAGAGCAACACTGGGGGAGAGAGAGAGCAACACTGGGGGGCAGAGAGAGCAACACTGGGGGAGAGAGAGAGCAACACTGGGGGAGAGAGAGCGCAACAATGGGGGAGAGAGAGAGCAAAACTGGGGGGAGAGAGATAAACAATGGGGGGAGAGAGAGAGAAACACTGGGGAGAGAGAGAGAGGGAAACACTGGGGGGAGAGAGAAACACTGGGGGGGAGAGAGAAACACTGGGTGTAGAGCGAGGGAAACACTGGGTGGAGAGAGAGGGAGAGAAAGACTGGGGAGAGAGAGAGGGAGAGAATAACTGGGGAGAGAGAGATAAACACTGGGGGGAGAGAGTGAGAGGGAAACAGTGGGGGGTGAGAGAGAGAGAGAGAAACACTGGGGGGAGATAGAGAGAGAAACACTGGGGCGAGGTTTAGAGAGAAACACTGGGGGGAGACAGAGAGAGGAACACTGGGGCGTGACAGAGAGAGAGAGAGAAACACTGCGGGGGGAGAGAGAGAGAGAAACACTGGGGGGAGCGAGAGAGAGGGAAACACTGGGGGGAGAGAGACAAAGGGAAACACTGGGGGAGAGATACAGAGGGAAACAATGTGGGGAGAGAGAGAAATACTGGGGGTGAGAGAGCAACACTGGGGGAGAGAGAGAGCAACACTGGGGGGGGTGGAGAGAGAGAGATAAACACTGGGGGAGAGGGAGTGAGAGAGAAACACTGGGGGGAGAGAAAGAGAGAAACACTGGGGGGAGAGAGAGAGAGGGAAACACTGGGGGGAGAGAGACAAAGGGAAACACTGTGGGAGAGATGCAAAGGGAAACAATGTGGGGAGAGAGAGAAATACTGGGGGAGAGAGAGCAACACTGGGGGAGAGAGAGAGCATCAACTGTGGGGGGGGGTGGAGAGAGAGAGAGAAACACTGGGGGAGAGGGAGTGAGAGAGAAACACTGGGGGAAGAGAAAGAGAGAAACACTGGGGGGAGAGAGAGAGAAACTCTGGGGTGAGAGAGAGAGAGAGAAAGACTGGGGAGAGAGAGAGGGAGAGAATCACTGGGTGGAGAGAGATAAACACGGGGGGGAGAGAGGACAGAGAAAAACTGGGGGGAGAGAGAGAGAGAAAAACTGGGGGGAGAGAGGGAGAGAGGACTGGCAGGAGAGTGAAATACGGGGGGAGATACAGAGAGGAACACTGTGTCCCCACTGGGGGAGAGAGAGAGCAACACTGGGGGAGAGAGAGAGCAACACTGGGGGAGAGAGAGAGCAACACTGGGGGAGAGAGAGAGCAACACTGGGGGGGGGAGAGAGCAACACTGGGGGAGAGAGAGAGCAACACTGGGGGAGAGAGAGAGCAACACTGGGGGAGAGAGAGAGCAACTCTGGGGTAGAGAGATAGCAACACTGGGGGAGAGAGAGATAAACACTGGGGGGAGAGAGAGAGAGGGAAACACTGGGGGGAGAGAGAGAGGGAAACAGTGGGGGGTGAGAGAGAGAGAGAGAAACACTGGAGGGAGATAGAGAGAGAAACACTGGGGGGAGATAGAGAGAGAAACACTGGGGGGAGACAGAGAGAGGAACACTGGGGGGTGACAGAGAGAGAGAGAAACACTGCGGGGGGAGAGAGAGAGAGAAACACTGGGGTGAGCGAGAGAGAGGGAAACACTGGGGGGAGAGAGACAAAGGGAAACACTGGGGGAGAGATACAGAGGGAAACAATGTGGGGAGAGAGAGAAATACTGGGGGAGAGAGAGCAACACTGGGGGAGAGAGAGAGCAACACTGGGGGGGGTGGAGAGAGAGAGAGAAACACTGGGGGAGAGGGAGTGAGAGAGAAACACTGGGGGGAGAGAAAGAGAGAAACACTGGGGGGAGAGAGAGAGAAACTCTGGGGGGAGAGAGAGAGAGAGAAAGACTGGGGAGAGAGAGAGGGAGAGAATCACTGGGGGGAGAGAGATAAACACGGGGGGAGAGAGGACAGAGAAAAACTGGGGGGAGAGAGAGAGAGAAAAACTGGGGGAGAGAGAGAGAGAGGACTGGCAGGAGAGTGAAATACGGGGGGAGATACAGAGAGGAACACTGGGGGGAGAAAGAGAGAGGGAAACAATGGCGGTGGGAGAGCGAGAGAGAGAGATAAATACTGGGGGGAAGAGAGAGAAACACTGAGGAGAGAGAGAGTGAGAAACACTGGGGAGAGAGAGAGAGAGAAACACTGGGGGGGGGGAGAGAGAAACACTGAGGAGAGAGAGAGAGAGAAACACTGGGGGGGAGAGAGAGAGAAACACTGGGGGGAGAGAGAGAGAGAGGACTGGCAGGAGAGTGAATTACTGGGGGGAGATACAGAGAGAAACACTGGGGGGAGAGAGAGAGAGCAACACTGGGGGAGAGAGAGAGCAACACTGGGGGAGAGAGAGAGCAACACTGGGGGAGAGAGAGCAACACTGGGGGAGAGAGAGAGCAACACTGGGAGAGAGAGAGAGCAACACTGGGGGAGAGAGAGAGCAACACTGGGGGAGGGAGAGAGAGAGAGGACTGGCAGGAGAGTGAAATACTGGGGGGAGATACAGAGAGAAACACTGGGGGGAGAGAGAGAGAGGGAAACACTGGGGGAGAGAGAGAGAGAAATACTGGGGGCAAGAGAGAGAAACATTGGGGAGAGAGAGAGTGAGAAACACTGGGGAGAGAGAGAGAGACATACACTGGGGGGAGAGAGAGAAACACTGGGGGAGACAGAGAGAAACACTGGGGGAGAGAGAGAGAGAAACACTGGGGGGAGGGAGAGACAGAAACACTCGGGGGGAGAGAAGGAGAGAAACAATGGGGGGAGAGAAAGACCCAGAGAAACACTGGGGTGAGAGAGAGAGAGAAACACTGGGGTGAGAGAGAGAGTGATACACTGGGGGAGAGAGAGAGCAACACTGGGTGAGAGAGAGAGCAACACTGGGGGAGAGAGAGAGCAACACTGGGAGGGGGGAGAGTGAGAGAGAAACACTGGGGGGAGAGAAAGAGAGAAATACTGGGGGGAGAGAGATAAACAATGGGGGGAGAGAGAGAGAAACACTGGGGAGAGAGAGAGAGGGAAACACTGGGGGGGAGAGAGAAACACTGGGGGGGAGAGAGAAACACTGGGTGGAGAGCGAGGGAAACACTGGGTGGAGAGAGAGGGAGAGAAAGACTGGGGAGAGAGAGAGGGAGAGAATAACTGGGGAGAGAGAGATAAACACTGGGGGGAGAGAGAGAGAGGGAAACAGTGGGGGGAGAGAGAGAGGGAAACAGTGGGGGGTGAGAGAGAATGAGAGAAACACTGGGGGGAGATAGAGAGAGAAACACTGGGGGGAGATAGAGAGAGAAACAGTTGGGGGAGACAGAGAGAGGAACACTGGGGGGTGACAGAGAGAGAGAGAGAAACACTGCGGGGGGAGAGAGAGAGAGAAACACTGGGGGGAGCGAGAGAGAGGGAAACACTGGGGGGAGAGAGACAAAGGGAAACACTGGGGGAGAGATGCAGAGGGAAACAATGTGGGGAGAGAGAGAAATACTGGGGGAGAGAGAGCAACACTGGGGGAGAGAGAGAGCATCAACTGGGGGGGGTGGAGAGAGAGAGAGAAACACTGGGGGAGAGGGAGTGAGAGAGAAACACTGGGGGAAGAGAAAGAGAGAAACACTGGGGGGAGAGAGAGAGAAACTCTGGGGTGAGAGAGAGAGAGAGAAAGACTGGGGAGAGAGAGAGGGAGAGAATCACTGCGGGGAGAGAGATAAACACGGGGGGGAGAGAGGACTGAGAAAAACTGGGGGGAGAGAGAGAGAAAAAAACTGGGGGGACAGAGAGAGAGAGGGAAACACTGGCGGGGGGAGAGCGAGAGAGAGAGATAAATACTGGGGGGAAGAGAGAGAAACACTGAGGAGAGAGAGAGTGAGAAACACTGGGGAGAGAGAGAGAGACAAACACTGGGGGGAGAGAGAGAAACACTGAGGAGAGAGAGAGAGAGAAACACTGGGGGAGAGAGAGAGAGAAACACTGGGGGGAGAGAGAGAGAGAGGACTGGCAGGAGAGTGAATTACTGGGGGGAGATACAGAGAGAAACACTGGGCGGAGAGAGAGAGCAACACTGGGGGAGAGAGAGAGCAACACTGGGGGAGACAGAGAGCAACACTGGGGGAGAGAGAGAGCAACACTGGGGGAGAGAGAGCAACACTGGGGGAGAGAGAGAGCAACACTGGGGGAGAGAGAGAGCAACACTGGGGGAGAGAGAGAGCAACACTGGGGGGGGGGGAAGAGAGCAACACTGGGGGAGAGAGAGAGCAACACTGGGGGAGAGAGAGAGCAACACTGGGGGAGAGAGAGAGCAACTCTGGGGTAGAGAGATAGCAACACTGGGGGAGAGAGAGAGCAACACTGGGGGAGAGAGAGATAAACACTGGGGGGAGAGAGAGAGAGGGAAACACTGGGGGGAGAGAGAGAGGGAAACAGTGGGGGGTGAGAGAGAGAGAGAGAAACACTGGGGGGAGATAGAGAGATAAACACTGGGGGGAGATAGAGAGAGAAACACTGGGGGGAGACAGAGAGAGGAACACTGGGGGGTGACAGAGAGAGAGAGAAACACTGCGGGGGGAGAGAGAGAGAGAAACACTGGGGTGAGCGAGAGAGAGGGAAACACTGGGGGGAGAGAGACAAAGGGAAACACTGGGGGAGAGATACAGAGGGAAACAATGTGGGGAGAGAGAGAAATACTGGGGGAGAGAGAGCAACACTGGGGGAGAGAGAGAGCAACACTGGGGGGGGGGGTGGAGAGAGAGAGAGAAACACTGGGGGGAGAGAAAGAGAGAAACACTGGGGGGAGAGAGAGAGAAACTCTGGGGGGAGAGAGAGAGAGAGAAAGACTGGGGAGAGAGAGAGGGAGAGAATCACTGGGGGGAGAGAGATAAACACGGGGGGAGAGAGGACAGAGAAAAACTGGGGGGAGAGAGAGAGAGAAAAACTGGGGGAGAGAGAGAGAGAGGACTGGCAGGAGAGTGAAATACGGGGGGAGATACAGAGAGGAACACTGGGGGGAGAAAGAGAGAGGGAAAAAATGGCGGGGGGAGAGCGAGAGAGAGAGATAAATACTGGGGGGAAGAGAGAGAAACACTGAGGAGAGAGAGAGTGAGAAACACTGGGGGGAGAGAGAGAGAGAGAAACACTGGGGGGGGAGAGAGAAACACTGAGGAGAGAGAGAGAGAGAAACACTGGGGGAGAGAGAGAGAGAAACACTGGGGGGAGAGAGAGAGAGAGGACTGGCAGGAGAGTGAATTACTGGGGGGAGATACAGAGAGAAACACTGGGGGGAGAGAGAGAGAGCAACACTGGGGGAGAGAGAGAGCAACACTGGGGGAGAGAGAGAGCAACACTGGGGGAGAGAGAGCAACACTGGGGGAGAGAGAGAGCAACACTGGGAGAGAGAGAGAGAGAGAGGACTGGCAGGAGAGTGAAATACTGGGGGGAGATACAGAGAGAAACACTGGGGGGAGAGAGAGAGAGAGGGAAACACTGGGGGAGAGAGAGAGAGAAATACTGGGGGCAAGAGAGAGAAACATTGGGGAGAGAGAGAGTGAGAAACACTGGGGAGAGAGAGAGAGACATACACTGGGGGGAGAGAGAGAAACACTGGGGGAGACAGAGAGAAACACTGGGGGAGAGAGAGAGAGAAACACTGGGGGGAGGGAGAGACAGAAACACTCGGGGGGAGAGCAGGAGAGAAACAATGGGGGGAGAGAAAGACCCAGAGAAACACTGGGGTGAGAGAGAGAGAGAAACACTGGGGTGAGAGAGAGAGTGATACACTGGGGGAGAGAGAGAGCAACACTGGGTGAGAGAGAGAGCAACACTGGGGGAGAGAGAGAGCAACACTGGGAGGGGGGAGAGTGAGAGAGAAACACTGGGGGGAGAGAAAGAGAGAACTACTGGGGGGAGAGAGATAAACAATGGGGGGAGAGAGAGAGAAACACTGGGGAGAGAGAGAGAGGGAAACACTGGGGGGGAGAGAGAAACACTGGGGGGAGAGAGAAACACTGGGTGGAGAGCGAGGGAAACACTGGGTGGAGAGAGAGGGAGAGAAAGACTGGGGAGAGAGAGAGGGAGAGAATAACTGGGGAGAGAGAGATAAACACTGGGGGGAGAGAGAGAGAGGGAAACAGTGGGGGGAGAGAGAGAGGGAAACAGTGGGGGGTGAGAGAGAATGAGAGAAACACTGGGGGGAGATAGAGAGAGAAACACTGGGGGGAGATAGAGAGAGAAACAGTTGGGGGAGACAGAGAGAGGAACACTGGGGGGTGACAGAGAGAGAGAGAGAAACACTGCGGGGGGAGAGAGAGAGAGAAACACTGGGGGGAGCGAGAGAGAGGGAAACACTGGGGGGAGAGAGACAAAGGGAAACACTGGGGGAGAGATGCAGAGGGAAACAATGTGGGGAGAGAGAGAAATACTGGGGGAGAGAGAGCAACACTGGGGGAGAGAGAGAGCATCAACTGGGGGGGGGGGTGGAGAGAGAGAGAGAAACACTGGGGGAGAGGGAGTGAGAGAGAAACACTGGGGGAAGAGAAAGAGAGAAACACTGGGGGGAGAGAGAGAGAAACTCTGGGGTGAGAGAGAGAGAGAGAAAGACTGGGGAGAGAGAGAGGGAGAGAATCACTGGGGGGAGAGAGATAAACACGGGGGGGAGAGAGGACTGAGAAAAACTGGGGGGAGAGAGAGAGAGAAAAACTGGGGGGACAGAGAGAGAGAGGGAAACACTGGCGGGGGGAGAGCGAGAGAGAGAGATAAATACTGGGGGGAAGAGAGAGAAACACTGAGGAGAGAGAGAGTGAGAAACACTGGGGAGAGAAAGAGAGACAAACACTGGGGGGAGAGAGAGAAACACTGAGGAGAGAGAGAGAGAGAAACACTGGGGGAGAGAGAGAGAGAAACACTGGGGGGAGAGAGAGAGAGAGGACTGGCAGGAGAGTGAATTACTGGGGGGAGATACAGAGAGAAACACTGGGCGGAGAGAGAGAGCAACACTGGGGGAGAGAGAGAGCAACACTGGGGGAGAGAGAGCAACACTGGGGGAGAGAGAGAGCAACACTGGGGGAGAGAGAGCAACACTGGGGGAGAGAGAGAGCAACACTGGGGGAGAGAGAGAGCAACACTGGGGGAGAGAGAGAGCAACACTGGGGGAGAGAGAGAGCAACACTGGGGGAGAGAGAGAGCAACACTGGGGGAGAGAGAGAGCAACACTGGGGGAGAGAGAGAGCAACACTGGGGGAGAGAGAGCAACACTGGGGGAGAGAGAGAGCAACACTGGGGGAGAGAGAGAGCAACACTGGGGGAGAGAGAGAGCAACACTGGGGGAGAGAGAGAGCAACACTGGGGGAGAGAGAGAGCAACTCTGGGGGAGAGAGATAGCAACACTGGGGGAGAGAGAGAGCAACACTGGGGGAGAGAGAGAGCAACACTGGGGGAGAGAGAGAGCAACACTGGGGGAGAGAGAGAGCAACACTGGGGGAGAGAGAGAGCAACACTGGGGGAGAGAGAGAGCAACACTGGGGGAGAGAGAGAGCAACACTGCGGGAGAGAGAGAGCAACACTGGGGGAGAGAGAGCAACACTGGGGGAGAGAGAGCGCAACACTGGGGGAGAGAGAGAGCAACACTGGGGGAGAGAGAGAGCAACACTGGGGGAGAGAGAGAGCAACACTGGGTGAGAGAGAGAGCAACACTGGGGGAGAGAGTGAGCAACACTGGGGGAGAGAGAGAGCAACACTGGGGGAGAGAGAGAGCAATACTGGGGGAGAGAGAGAGCAACACTGGGGGAGAGAGAGAGCAACACTGGGGGGGGAGAGAGAGCAACACTGGGGGAGAGAGAGAGCAACACTGGGGGAGAGAGAGAGAAACACTGGGGGGAGAGAGAGAGAGAGGACTGGCAGGAGAGTGAATTACTGGGGGGAGATACAGAGAGAAACACTGGGGGGAGAGAGATAGCAACACTGGGGGTGAGAGAGAGCAACACTGGGGGAGAGAGAGAGCAACACTGGGGGAGAGAGAGAGCAACACTGGGGGAGAGAGAGCAACACTGGGGGAGAGTGAGAGCAACACTGGGGAGAGAGAGAGCAACACTGGGGGAGAGATAGAGCAACACTGGGGAGAGAGAGAGCAACTCTGGGGGAGAGAGAGAGCAACACTGGGGGAGAGAGAGAGCAACACTGGGGGAGAGAGAGAGCAACACTGGGGGAGAGAGAGAGCAACACTGGGGGAGAGAGGGAGCAACACTGGGGGAGAGAGAGCAACACTAGGGGGGGGAGAGAGAGCAACACTGTGGGAGAGAGAGAGCAACACTGGGGGAGAGAGAGCGCAACACTGGGGGAGAGAGAGAGCAACTCTGGGGGGGAGAGTTAGCAACACTGGGGGAGAGAGAGAGCAACACTGGGGGAGAGAGAGAGCAACACTGGGGGAGAGAGAGCAACACTGGGGGAGAGAGAGAGGAACACTGGGGGAGAGAGAGAGCAACACTGGGGGAGAGAGAGAGCATCACTGGGGAGAGAGAGAGCAACACTGGGGAAAGAGAGAGCAACACTGGAGGAGAGAGAGGAAAACTGGTGGAGAGAGAGAGCAACACTGGGAGAGAGAGAGAGCAACACTGTGGGAGAGAGAGAGCAACACTGGGGGAGAGAGAGAGCAAAACTGCGGGAGAGAGGGAGCAACACTGGTGGAGAGAGAGAGCAATACCGGGCGAGAGAGAGAGAGTGAGAGAGAAACACTGGGGGGAGAGAGAGTGAGAGAGAAACACTGGGGGGAGAGAAAGAGAGAAATACTGGGGGGAGAGAGACAAACAATGGGGGGAGAGAGGGAGAGAAACACTGGGGAGAGAGAGAGATAGAAACACGACGGAGAGAGAGAGAAAATAACACTGGGGGGGGGGGGCGGTGGAGAGAGAAACACTGTGGGGAGAGCGAGAGAAACACTGGGGGGAGAGCGAGAAACACTGGGGGGGAGAGAGAAACATTGGGGGGGGGGAGAGCGAGGGAAACACTGGGGGAGGGAGAGAGAAACACTGGGGGAGGGAGAGAGAGAGAAACACTGGGGGAGAGCGAGAGAGAAACACTGGGGGGGGTGAGAGAGAAAGACTGGGGGGAGAGAGAGAAAGAGAGAAACACTGGGGGGAGAGAAAGAGAGAAACACTGGGGGGAGAGAGAGAGAGAATCAGTGGGGGGGGGGGGGAGAGAGAGAGAGAAAGCCTGGGGGGAGAGAGAGAGAAACTCTGGGGAGAGAGAGAGAGAGAAACACTGGGGGGATAGAGAGAGAGGGAACACTGGGGGGGAGAGAGATAAACACTGGGGGGAGAGAGAGAGAGAAACACTGGGGGAAGAGAGAGCGAGAAACACTGGGGGAAGAGAGAGAGAGAGAGAGAAACACTGGGGGAGAGAAAGCGAGGGGGAAACAATGGGGGAGCGAGAGAGAGAGAGAGAAACACGGGGGAGAGACAGAGAGAGAGGTAGATAGAGAGAGAGGGAGAGAGAGAGAGAGAGAGAGACACTGGGGGAGAGAGAGAGAGAGAGAGAAACACTGGGGAGAGAGAGAGAGAGAGAGAAACTGGGTGGAGAGAAAGAGTGGGAGAGAGAAACACTGGGGAGAGAGAGAAACACCGGTAGAGAGAGAGAGAGAAACACTGGTGGAGAGAGAGAGAGAGAGAGAGAGAGAAACACTGGGGGGAGAGAAAGAGAGAAATACAGGGGGGAGAGAGACAAACAATGGGGGGAGAGAGGGAGAGAAACACTGGGGAGAGAGAGAGATAGAAACACGACGGAGAGAGAGAGAAAATAACACTGGGGGGGGCGGTGGAGAGAGAAACACTGTGGGGAGAGCGAGAGAAACACTGGGGGGGGGTGAGAGAGAAAGACTGGGGGGAGAGAGAGAAAGAGAGAAACACTGGGGGGAGAGAAAGAGAGAAACACTGGGGGGAGAGAGAGAGAGAATCAGTGGGGGGGGGGGAGAGAGAGAGAGAAAGCCTGGGGGCAGAGAGAGAGAAACTCTGGGGAGAGAGAGAGAGAGAAACACTGGGGGGAGAGAGAGAGAGGGAACACTGGGGGGGAGAGAGATAAACACTGGGGGGAGAGAGAGAGAGAAACACTGGGGGAAGAGAGAGCGAGAAACACTGGGGGAAGAGAGAGAGAGAGAGAAACACTGGGGGAGAGAAAGCGAGGGGGAAACAATGGGGGGAGCGAGAGAGAGAGAGAGAAACACGGGGGGAGAGACAGAGAGAGAGGTAGATAGAGAGAGAGGGAGAGAGAGAGAGAGAGAGAGACACTGGGGGAGAGAGAGAGAGAGAGAGAAACACTGGGGAGAGAGAGAGAGAGAGAGAAACTGGGTGGAGAGAAAGAGTGGGAGAGAGAAACACTGGGGAGAGAGAGAGAGAAACACCGGTAGAGAGAGAGAGAGAAACACTGGTGGAGAGAGAGAGAGAGAGAGAGAGAGAAACACTGGGGGGAGAGAAAGAGAGAAATACTGGGGGGAGAGAGACAAACAATGGGGGGAGAGAGGGAGAGAAACACTGGGGAGAGAGAGAGATAGAAACACGACGGAGAGAGAGAGAAAATAACACTGGGGGGGGGCGGTGGAGAGAGAAACACTGTGGGGAGAGCGAGAGAAACACTGGGGGGGGTGAGAGAGAAAGACTGGGGGGAGAGAGAGAAAGAGAGAAACACTGGGGGGAGAGAAAGAGAGAAACACTGGGGGGAGAGAGAGAGAGAATAAGTGGGGGGGGGGGGAGAGAGAGAGAGAAAGCCTGGGGGGAGAGAGAGAGAAACTCTGGGGAGAGAGAGAGAGAGAAACACTGGGGGGAGAGAGAGAGAGGGAACACTGGGGGGAGAGAGATAAACACTGGGGGGAGAGAGAGAGAGAAACACTGGGGGAAGAGAGAGCGAGAAACACTGGGGGAAGAGAGAGAGAGAGAGAAACACTGGGGGAGAGAAAGCGTGGGGGAAACAATGGGGGGAGCGAGAGAGAGAGAGAAACACGGGGGGAGAGACAGAGAGAGAGGTAGATAGAGAGAGAGGGAGAGAGAGAGAGAGAGACACTGGGGGAGAGAGAGAGAGAGAGAGAAACACTGGGGAGAGAGAGAGAGAGAGAGAAACTGGGTGGAGAGAAAGAGTGGGAGAGAGAAACACTGGGGAGAGAGAGAGAGAAACACCGGTAGAGAGAGAGAGAGAAACACTGGTGGAGAGAGAGAGAGAGAGAGAGAGAGAGAAACACTGGGGGGAGAGAGAGAGAAAAAACACTGGGGGGTGGAGAGAGAAACACTGGGGGGAGAGAGAGAGAAACACTGCGGAGAGAGAGAGAGAAAAAAACACTGGGAGGTGGAGAGAGAAACACTGGGGGGAGAGAGAGAGAGAGAGAGAAACACTGGGGGGAGAGAGAGAGAAAGAATGGGGGTAGAGAGAGGGAAACATTGGGGGGAGAGAGAGATAAACAGTGGGGGGAGAGAGAGAGAGAGAGAGAGAAACACTGGGGGGAGAGAGAGTGAGAAACAAAGGGGGAAAGAGAGAGAGAGAAACAGTGGGGGGAGAGAGAGAGAGAGAAACACTGGGGGGGGGGGAGAGAGAAAGACACAGAGAGAAACACTGGGGGGAGAGAGAGAAACTCTGGGGAGAGAGAGAGAGAGAAACACTGGAGGGAGAGAGAGAGAGGGAACACTGGGGGGGAGAGCGATAAACACTGGGGGGAGAGAGAGAGAGGAGCATTGGGGGAAGAGAGAGCGAGAAACACTGGGCGGAGAGAGAGAGAGAGAGAAACACTGGGGGGAGAGAGAGAGAGGGAAACATTGGGGGGAGCGAGAGAGAGAGAGAGAAACACTGAGGTGAGAGAGAGAGCGAAACACTGGGGGGAGAGAGAGAGAGAGAGAAACACTGGGGATAGAGAGAGAGAGAGAAACAGTGGGGGGAGAGAGAGAGAAAAACTCGGGGGGAGAGAGAGAGAAACACCGGTAGAGAGAGAGAGAGAAACACTGGTGGAGAGAGAGAGAGAGAGAGAGAGAGAGAAACACTGGGGGGAGAGAGAGAGAAAAAACACTGGGGGGTGGAGAGAGAAACACTGCGGGGAGAGAGAGAGAAACACTGCGGAGAGAGAGAGAGAAAAAAACACTGGGAGGTGGAGAGAGAAACACTGGGGGGAGAGAGAGAAAAACACTGGGGGAGAGAGAGAAACACTGGGGGGAGAGAGAGAGAAAGACTGGGGGGAGAGAGAGGGAAACACTGGGGGGGAGAGAGAGAGAAACAAAGGGGGAAAAGAGAGAGAGAAACACTGGGGGGAGAGAGAGAGAGAGAGAAACACTGGGGGGAGAGAAAGACACAGAGAGAAACACTGGGGGGAGAGAGAGAGAAACTCTGGGGAGAGAGAGAGAGAGAGAAACACTGGAGGGAGAGAGAGAGAGAGGCAACACTGGGGGGGGGGAGAGATAAACACTGGGGGGAGAGAGAGAGCAACACTGGGGGAGAGAGAGAGCAACACTGGGGGAGAGAGAGAGCAACTCTGGGGGAGAGAGATAGCAACACTGGGGGAGAGAGAGAGCAACACTGGGGGAGAGAGAGAGCAACACTGGGGGAGAGAGAGAGCAACACTGGGGGAGAGAGAGAGCAACACTGGGGGAGAGAGAGAGCAACACTGGGGGAGAGAGAGAGCAACACTGGGGGAGAGAGAGAGCAACACTGGGGGAGAGAGAGAGCAACACTGGGGGAGAGAGAGCAACACTGGGGGAGAGAGAGCGCAACACTGGGGGAGAGAGAGAGCAACACTGGGGGAGAGAGAGAGCAACACTGGGGGAGAGAGAGAGCAACACTGGGGGAGAGAGAGAGCAACACTGGGGGAGAGAGAGAGCAACACTGGGGGAGAGAGAGAGCAACACTGGGGGAGAGAGAGAGCAACACTGGGGGAGAGAGAGAGCAACACTGGGGGAGAGAGAGAGCAACACTGGGGGGGGGAGAGAGAGCAACACTGGGGGAGAGAGAGAGCAACACTGCGGGAGAGAGAGCGCAACACTGGGGGAGAGAGAGAGCAACACTGGGGGAGAGAGAGAGAAACACTGGGGGGAGAGAGAGAGAGAGGACTGGCAGGAGAGTGAATTACTGGGGGGAGATACGGAGAGAAACACTGGGGGGAGAGAGAGAGCAACACTGGGGGGGGAGAGAGAGCAACACTGGGGGAGAGAGAGAGCAACACTGGGGGAGAGAGAGAGCAACACTGGGGGAGAGAGAGCAACACTGGGGGAGAGAGAGAGCAACGCTGGGGAGAGAGAGAGCAACACTGGGGGAGAGATAGAGCAACACTGGGGAGAGAGAGAGCAACACTGGGGGAGAGAGAGAGCAACACTGGGGGAGAGAGAGAGCAACACTGGGGGAGAGAGAGAGCAACACTGGGGGAGAGAGAGAGCAACACTGGGGGAGAGAGAGCAACACTAGGGGGGGGGGGGAGAGAGAGCAACACTGTGGGAGAGAGAGAGCAACACTGGGGGAGAGAGAGAGCAACACTGTGGGAGAGAGAGAGCAACACTGGGGGAGAGAGAGCGCAACACTGGGGGAGAGAGAGAGCAACTCTGGGGGGGTGAGTTAGCAACACTGGGGGAGAGAGAGAGCAACACTGGGGGAGAGAGAGAGCAACACTGTGGGAGAGAGAGAGCAACACTGGGGGAGAGAGAGAGGAACACTGGGGGAGAGAGAGAGCAACACTGGGGGAGAGAGAGAGCATCACTGGGGAGAGAGAGAGCAACACTGGGGAAAGAGAGAGCAACACTGGAGGAGAGAGAGGAAAACTGGTGGAGAGAGAGAGCAACACTGGGAGAGAGAGAGAGCAACACTGTGGGAGAGAGAGAGCAACACTGGGGGAGAGAGAGAGCAAAACTGCGGGAGAGAGAGAGCAACACTGGTGGAGAGAGAGAGCAATACCGGGCGAGAGAGAGAGAGTGAGAGAGAAACACTGGGGGGAGAGAGAGTGAGAGAGAAACACTGGGGGGAGAGAAAGAGAGAAATACTGGGGGGAGAGAGACAAACAATGGGGGGAGAGAGGGAGAGAAACACTGGGGAGAGAGAGAGATAGAAACACGACGGAGAGAGAGAGAAAATAACACTGGGGGGGGGGGGCGGTGGAGAGAGAAACACTGTGAGGAGAGCGAGAGAAACACTGGGGGGAGAGCGAGAAACACTGGGGGGGAGAGAGAAACATTGGGGGGGAGAGCGAGGGAAACACTGGGGGAGGGAGAGAGAAACACTGGGGGAGGGAGAGAGAGAGAAACACTGGGGGAGAGCGAGAGAGAAACACTGGGGGGGGGGGTGAGAGAGAAAGACTGGGGGTGAGAGAGAGAAAGAGAGAAACACTGGGGGGAGAGAAAGAGAGAAACACTGGGGGGAGAGAGAGAGAGAGAATCAGTGGGGGGGGGGGGGAGAGAGAGAGAGAAAGCCTGGGGGGAGAGAGAGAGAAACTCTGGGGAGAGAGAGAGAGAGAAACACTGGGGGGAGAGAGAGAGGGAACACTGGGGGGGGGGAGAGAGATAAACACTGGGGGGAGAGAGAGAGAGAAACACTGGGGGAACAGAGAGCGAGAAACACTGGGGGAAGAGAGAGAGAGAGAGAGAAACACTGGGGGAGAGAAAGCGAGGGGGAAACAATGGGGGGAGCGAGAGAGAGAGAGAGAAACACGGGGGGAGAGACAGAGAGAGAGGTAGATAGAGAGAGAGGGAGAGAGAGAGAGAGAGAGAGAGAGACACTGGGGGAGAGAGAGAGAGAGAGAGAAACACTGGGGAGAGAGAGAGAGAGAGAGAGAGAGAAACTGGGTGGAGAGAAAGAGTGGGAGAGAGAAACACTGGGGAGAGAGAGAGAGAAACACCGGTAGAGAGAGAGAGAGAAACACTGGTGGAGAGAGAGAGAGAGAGAGAGAGAGAGAAACACTGGGGGGAGAGAGAGAGAAAAAACACTGGGGGGTGGAGAGAGAAACACTGGGGGGAGAGAGAGAGAAACACTGCGGAGAGAGAGAGAGAAAAAAACACTGGGAGGTGGAGAGAGAAACACTGGGGGGAGAGAGAGAGAGAGAGAGAAACACTGGGGGCAGAGAGAGAGAAAGAATGGGGGTAGAGAGAGGGAAACATTGGGGGGAGAGAGAGATAAACAGTGGGGGGAGAGAGAGAGAGAGAGAGAGAAACACTGGGGGGAGAGAGAGTGAGAAACAAAGGGGGAAAGAGAGAGAGAGAAACACTGGGGGGAGAGAGAGAGAGAGAAACACTGGGGGGGGGGGAGAGAAAGACACAGAGAGAAACACTGGGGGGAGAGAGAGAAACTCTGGGGAGAGAGAGAGAGAGAAACACTGGAGGGAGAGAGAGAGAGGGAACACTGGGGGGGAGAGCGATAAACACTGGGGGGAGAGAGAGAGAGGAGCATTGGGGGAAGAGAGGGCGAGAAACACTGGGCGGAGAGAGAGAGAGAGAGAAACACTGGGGGGAGAGAGAGAGAGGGAAACATTGGGGGGAGCGAGAGAGAGAGAGAGAAACACTGGGGTGAGAGAGAGAGCGAAACACTGGGGGGAGAGAGAGAGAGAGAGAAACACTGGGGATAGAGAGAGAGAGAGAAACAGTGGGGGGAGAGAGAGAGAAAAACTCGGGGGGAGAGAGAGAGAAACACCGGTAGAGAGAGAGAGAGAAACACTGGTGGAGAGAGAGAGAGAGAGAGAGAGAGAAACACTGGGGGGGGAGAGAGAGAGAAACAGTTGGGGGAGACAGAGAGAGGAACACTGGGGGGTGACAGAGAGAGAGAGAGAAACACTGCGGGGGGAGAGAGAGAGAGAAACACTGGGGGGAGCGAGAGAGAGGGAAACACTGGGGGGAGAGAGACAAAGGGAAACACTGGGGGAGAGATGCAGAGGGAAACAATGTGGGGAGAGAGAGAAATACTGGGGGAGAGAGAGCAACACTGGGGGAGAGAGAGAGCATCAACTGGGGGGGGGGTGGAGAGAGAGAGAGAAACACTGGGGGAGAGGGAGTGAGAGAGAAACACTGGGGGAAGAGAAAGAGAGAAACACTGGGGGGAGAGAGAGAGAAACTCTGGGGTGAGAGAGAGAGAGAGAAAGACTGGGGAGAGAGAGAGGGAGAGAATCACTGGGGGGAGAGAGATAAACACGGGGGGGAGAGAGGACTGAGAAAAACTGGGGGGAGAGAGAGAGAGAAAAACTGGGGGGACAGAGAGAGAGAGGGAAACACTGGCGGGGGGAGAGCGAGAGAGAGAGATAAATACTGGGGGGAAGAGAGAGAAACACTGAGGAGAGAGAGAGTGAGAAACACTGGGGAGAGAAAGAGAGACAAACACTGGGGGGAGAGAGAGAAACACTGAGGAGAGAGAGAGAGAGAAACACTGGGGGAGAGAGAGAGAGAAACACTGGGGGGAGAGAGAGAGAGAGGACTGGCAGGAGAGTGAATTACTGGGGGGAGATACAGAGAGAAACACTGGGCGGAGAGAGAGAGCAACACTGGGGGAGAGAGAGAGCAACACTGGGGGAGAGAGAGCAACACTGGGGGAGAGAGAGAGCAACACTGGGGGAGAGAGAGCAACACTGGGGGAGAGAGAGAGCAACACTGGGGGAGAGAGAGAGCAACACTGGGGGAGAGAGAGAGCAACACTGGGGGAGAGAGAGAGCAACACTGGGGGAGAGAGAGAGCAACACTGGGGGAGAGAGAGAGCAACACTGGGGGAGAGAGAGAGCAACACTGGGGGAGAGAGAGCAACACTGGGGGAGAGAGAGAGCAACACTGGGGGAGAGAGAGAGCAACACTGGGGGAGAGAGAGAGCAACACTGGGGGAGAGAGAGAGCAACACTGGGGGAGAGAGAGAGCAACTCTGGGGGAGAGAGATAGCAACACTGGGGGAGAGAGAGAGCAACACTGGGGGAGAGAGAGAGCAACACTGGGGGAGAGAGAGAGCAACACTGGGGGAGAGAGAGAGCAACACTGGGGGAGAGAGAGAGCAACACTGGGGGAGAGAGAGAGCAACACTGGGGGAGAGAGAGAGCAACACTGCGGGAGAGAGAGAGCAACACTGGGGGAGAGAGAGCAACACTGGGGGAGAGAGAGCGCAACACTGGGGGAGAGAGAGAGCAACACTGGGGGAGAGAGAGAGCAACACTGGGGGAGAGAGAGAGCAACACTGGGTGAGAGAGAGAGCAACACTGGGGGAGAGAGTGAGCAACACTGGGGGAGAGAGAGAGCAACACTGGGGGAGAGAGAGAGCAATACTGGGGGAGAGAGAGAGCAACACTGGGGGAGAGAGAGAGCAACACTGGGGGGGGAGAGAGAGCAACACTGGGGGAGAGAGAGAGCAACACTGGGGGAGAGAGAGAGAAACACTGGGGGGAGAGAGAGAGAGAGGACTGGCAGGAGAGTGAATTACTGGGGGGAGATACAGAGAGAAACACTGGGGGGAGAGAGATAGCAACACTGGGGGTGAGAGAGAGCAACACTGGGGGAGAGAGAGAGCAACACTGGGGGAGAGAGAGAGCAACACTGGGGGAGAGAGAGCAACACTGGGGGAGAGTGAGAGCAACACTGGGGAGAGAGAGAGCAACACTGGGGGAGAGATAGAGCAACACTGGGGAGAGAGAGAGCAACTCTGGGGGAGAGAGAGAGCAACACTGGGGGAGAGAGAGAGCAACACTGGGGGAGAGAGAGAGCAACACTGGGGGAGAGAGAGAGCAACACTGGGGGAGAGAGGGAGCAACACTGGGGGAGAGAGAGCAACACTAGGGGGGGGAGAGAGAGCAACACTGTGGGAGAGAGAGAGCAACACTGGGGGAGAGAGAGCGCAACACTGGGGGAGAGAGAGAGCAACTCTGGGGGGGAGAGTTAGCAACACTGGGGGAGAGAGAGAGCAACACTGGGGGAGAGAGAGAGCAACACTGGGGGAGAGAGAGAGCAACACTGGGGGAGAGAGAGAGGAACACTGGGGGAGAGAGAGAGCAACACTGGGGGAGAGAGAGAGCATCACTGGGGAGAGAGAGAGCAACACTGGGGAAAGAGAGAGCAACACTGGAGGAGAGAGAGGAAAACTGGTGGAGAGAGAGAGCAACACTGGGAGAGAGAGAGAGCAACACTGTGGGAGAGAGAGAGCAACACTGGGGGAGAGAGAGAGCAAAACTGCGGGAGAGAGGGAGCAACACTGGTGGAGAGAGAGAGCAATACCGGGCGAGAGAGAGAGAGTGAGAGAGAAACACTGGGGGGAGAGAGAGTGAGAGAGAAACACTGGGGGGAGAGAAAGAGAGAAATACTGGGGGGAGAGAGACAAACAATGGGGGGAGAGAGGGAGAGAAACACTGGGGAGAGAGAGAGATAGAAACACGACGGAGAGAGAGAGAAAATAACACTGGGGGGGGGGGGCGGTGGAGAGAGAAACACTGTGGGGAGAGCGAGAGAAACACTGGGGGGAGAGCGAGAAACACTGGGGGGGAGAGAGAAACATTGGGGGGGGGGAGAGCGAGGGAAACACTGGGGGAGGGAGAGAGAAACACTGGGGGAGGGAGAGAGAGAGAAACACTGGGGGAGAGCGAGAGAGAAACACTGGGGGGGGTGAGAGAGAAAGACTGGGGGGAGAGAGAGAAAGAGAGAAACACTGGGGGGAGAGAAAGAGAGAAACACTGGGGGGAGAGAGAGAGAGAATCAGTGGGGGGGGGGGGGGAGAGAGAGAGAGAAAGCCTGGGGGGAGAGAGAGAGAAACTCTGGGGAGAGAGAGAGAGAGAAACACTGGGGGGATAGAGAGAGAGGGAACACTGGGGGGGAGAGAGATAAACACTGGGGGGAGAGAGAGAGAGAAACACTGGGGGAAGAGAGAGCGAGAAACACTGGGGGAAGAGAGAGAGAGAGAGAGAAACACTGGGGGAGAGAAAGCGAGGGGGAAACAATGGGGGAGCGAGAGAGAGAGAGAGAAACACGGGGGAGAGACAGAGAGAGAGGTAGATAGAGAGAGAGGGAGAGAGAGAGAGAGAGAGAGACACTGGGGGAGAGAGAGAGAGAGAGAGAAACACTGGGGAGAGAGAGAGAGAGAGAGAAACTGGGTGGAGAGAAAGAGTGGGAGAGAGAAACACTGGGGAGAGAGAGAAACACCGGTAGAGAGAGAGAGAGAAACACTGGTGGAGAGAGAGAGAGAGAGAGAGAGAGAAACACTGGGGGGAGAGAAAGAGAGAAATACAGGGGGGAGAGAGACAAACAATGGGGGGAGAGAGGGAGAGAAACACTGGGGAGAGAGAGAGATAGAAACACGACGGAGAGAGAGAGAAAATAACACTGGGGGGGGCGGTGGAGAGAGAAACACTGTGGGGAGAGCGAGAGAAACACTGGGGGGGGGTGAGAGAGAAAGACTGGGGGGAGAGAGAGAAAGAGAGAAACACTGGGGGGAGAGAAAGAGAGAAACACTGGGGGGAGAGAGAGAGAGAATCAGTGGGGGGGGGGGGGGAGAGAGAGAGAGAAAGCCTGGGGGCAGAGAGAGAGAAACTCTGGGGAGAGAGAGAGAGAGAAACACTGGGGGGAGAGAGAGAGAGGGAACACTGGGGGGGAGAGAGATAAACACTGGGGGGAGAGAGAGAGAGAAACACTGGGGGAAGAGAGAGCGAGAAACACTGGGGGAAGAGAGAGAGAGAGAGAAACACTGGGGGAGAGAAAGCGAGGGGGAAACAATGGGGGGAGCGAGAGAGAGAGAGAGAAACACGGGGGGAGAGACAGAGAGAGAGGTAGATAGAGAGAGAGGGAGAGAGAGAGAGAGAGAGAGACACTGGGGGAGAGAGAGAGAGAGAGAGAAACACTGGGGAGAGAGAGAGAGAGAGAGAAACTGGGTGGAGAGAAAGAGTGGGAGAGAGAAACACTGGGGAGAGAGAGAGAGAAACACCGGTAGAGAGAGAGAGAGAAACACTGGTGGAGAGAGAGAGAGAGAGAGAGAGAGAAACACTGGGGGGAGAGAAAGAGAGAAATACTGGGGGGAGAGAGACAAACAATGGGGGGAGAGAGGGAGAGAAACACTGGGGAGAGAGAGAGATAGAAACACGACGGAGAGAGAGAGAAAATAACACTGGGGGGGGGCGGTGGAGAGAGAAACACTGTGGGGAGAGCGAGAGAAACACTGGGGGGGGGTGAGAGAGAAAGACTGGGGGGAGAGAGAGAAAGAGAGAAACACTGGGGGGAGAGAAAGAGAGAAACACTGGGGGGAGAGAGAGAGAGAATAAGTGGGGGGGGGGGGGAGAGAGAGAGAGAAAGCCTGGGGGGAGAGAGAGAGAAACTCTGGGGAGAGAGAGAGAGAGAAACACTGGGGGGAGAGAGAGAGAGGGAACACTGGGGGGAGAGAGATAAACACTGGGGGGAGAGAGAGAGAGAAACACTGGGGGAAGAGAGAGCGAGAAACACTGGGGGAAGAGAGAGAGAGAGAGAAACACTGGGGGAGAGAAAGCGTGGGGGAAACAATGGGGGGAGCGAGAGAGAGAGAGAAACACGGGGGGAGAGACAGAGAGAGAGGTAGATAGAGAGAGAGGGAGAGAGAGAGAGAGAGAGAGAGAGACACTGGGGGAGAGAGAGAGAGAGAGAGAAACACTGGGGAGAGAGAGAGAGAGAGAGAGAGAGAAACTGGGTGGAGAGAAAGAGTGGGAGAGAGAAACACTGGGGAGAGAGAGAGAGAAACACCGGTAGAGAGAGAGAGAGAAACACTGGTGGAGAGAGAGAGAGAGAGAGAGAGAGAGAAACACTGGGGGGAGAGAGAGAGAAAAAACACTGGGGGGTGGAGAGAGAAACACTGGGGGGAGAGAGAGAGAAACACTGCGGAGAGAGAGAGAGAAAAAAACACTGGGAGGTGGAGAGAGAAACACTGGGGGGAGAGAGAGAGAGAGAGAGAAACACTGGGGGGAGAGAGAGAGAAAGAATGGGGGTAGAGAGAGGGAAACATTGGGGGGAGAGAGAGATAAACAGTGGGGGGAGAGAGAGAGAGAGAGAGAGAAACACTGGGGGGAGAGAGAGTGAGAAACAAAGGGGGAAAGAGAGAGAGAGAAACAGTGGGGGGAGAGAGAGAGAGAGAAACACTGGGGGGGGGGGGAGAGAGAAAGACACAGAGAGAAACACTGGGGGGAGAGAGAGAAACTCTGGGGAGAGAGAGAGAGAGAAACACTGGAGGGAGAGAGAGAGAGGGAACACTGGGGGGGAGAGCGATAAACACTGGGGGGAGAGAGAGAGAGGAGCATTGGGGGAAGAGAGAGCGAGAAACACTGGGCGGAGAGAGAGAGAGAGAGAAACACTGGGGGGAGAGAGAGAGAGGGAAACATTGGGGGGAGCGAGAGAGAGAGAGAGAAACACTGAGGTGAGAGAGAGAGCGAAACACTGGGGGGAGAGAGAGAGAGAGAGAAACACTGGGGATAGAGAGAGAGAGAGAAACAGTGGGGGGAGAGAGAGAGAAAAACTCGGGGGGAGAGAGAGAGAAACACCGGTAGAGAGAGAGAGAGAAACACTGGTGGAGAGAGAGAGAGAGAGAGAGAGAGAGAAACACTGGGGGGAGAGAGAGAGAAAAAACACTGGGGGGTGGAGAGAGAAACACTGCGGGGAGAGAGAGAGAAACACTGCGGAGAGAGAGAGAGAAAAAAACACTGGGAGGTGGAGAGAGAAACACTGGGGGGAGAGAGAGAAAAACACTGGGGGAGAGAGAGAAACACTGGGGGGAGAGAGAGAGAAAGACTGGGGGGAGAGAGAGGGAAACACTGGGGGGGAGAGAGAGAGAAACAAAGGGGGAAAAGAGAGAGAGAAACACTGGGGGGAGAGAGAGAGAGAGAGAAACACTGGGGGGAGAGAAAGACACAGAGAGAAACACTGGGGGGAGAGAGAGAGAAACTCTGGGGAGAGAGAGAGAGAGAGAAACACTGGAGGGAGAGAGAGAGAGAGGCAACACTGGGGGGGGGGAGAGATAAACACTGGGGGGAGAGAGAGAGCAACACTGGGGGAGAGAGAGAGCAACACTGGGGGAGAGAGAGAGCAACTCTGGGGGAGAGAGATAGCAACACTGGGGGAGAGAGAGAGCAACACTGGGGGAGAGAGAGAGCAACACTGGGGGAGAGAGAGAGCAACACTGGGGGAGAGAGAGAGCAACACTGGGGGAGAGAGAGAGCAACACTGGGGGAGAGAGAGAGCAACACTGGGGGAGAGAGAGAGCAACACTGGGGGAGAGAGAGAGCAACACTGGGGGAGAGAGAGCAACACTGGGGGAGAGAGAGCGCAACACTGGGGGAGAGAGAGAGCAACACTGGGGGAGAGAGAGAGCAACACTGGGGGAGAGAGAGAGCAACACTGGGGGAGAGAGAGAGCAACACTGGGGGAGAGAGAGAGCAACACTGGGGGAGAGAGAGAGCAACACTGGGGGAGAGAGAGAGCAACACTGGGGGAGAGAGAGAGCAACACTGGGGGAGAGAGAGAGCAACACTGGGGGGGGGAGAGAGAGCAACACTGGGGGAGAGAGAGAGCAACACTGCGGGAGAGAGAGCGCAACACTGGGGGAGAGAGAGAGCAACACTGGGGGAGAGAGAGAGAAACACTGGGGGGAGAGAGAGAGAGAGGACTGGCAGGAGAGTGAATTACTGGGGGGAGATACGGAGAGAAACACTGGGGGGAGAGAGAGAGCAACACTGGGGGGGGAGAGAGAGCAACACTGGGGGAGAGAGAGAGCAACACTGGGGGAGAGAGAGAGCAACACTGGGGGAGAGAGAGCAACACTGGGGGAGAGAGAGAGCAACGCTGGGGAGAGAGAGAGCAACACTGGGGGAGAGATAGAGCAACACTGGGGAGAGAGAGAGCAACACTGGGGGAGAGAGAGAGCAACACTGGGGGAGAGAGAGAGCAACACTGGGGGAGAGAGAGAGCAACACTGGGGGAGAGAGAGAGCAACACTGGGGGAGAGAGAGCAACACTAGGGGGGGGGGGGAGAGAGAGCAACACTGTGGGAGAGAGAGAGCAACACTGGGGGAGAGAGAGAGCAACACTGTGGGAGAGAGAGAGCAACACTGGGGGAGAGAGAGCGCAACACTGGGGGAGAGAGAGAGCAACTCTGGGGGGGTGAGTTAGCAACACTGGGGGAGAGAGAGAGCAACACTGGGGGAGAGAGAGAGCAACACTGTGGGAGAGAGAGAGCAACACTGGGGGAGAGAGAGAGGAACACTGGGGGAGAGAGAGAGCAACACTGGGGGAGAGAGAGAGCATCACTGGGGAGAGAGAGAGCAACACTGGGGAAAGAGAGAGCAACACTGGAGGAGAGAGAGGAAAACTGGTGGAGAGAGAGAGCAACACTGGGAGAGAGAGAGAGCAACACTGTGGGAGAGAGAGAGCAACACTGGGGGAGAGAGAGAGCAAAACTGCGGGAGAGAGAGAGCAACACTGGTGGAGAGAGAGAGCAATACCGGGCGAGAGAGAGAGAGTGAGAGAGAAACACTGGGGGGAGAGAGAGTGAGAGAGAAACACTGGGGGGAGAGAAAGAGAGAAATACTGGGGGGAGAGAGACAAACAATGGGGGGAGAGAGGGAGAGAAACACTGGGGAGAGAGAGAGATAGAAACACGACGGAGAGAGAGAGAAAATAACACTGGGGGGGGGGGGCGGTGGAGAGAGAAACACTGTGAGGAGAGCGAGAGAAACACTGGGGGGAGAGCGAGAAACACTGGGGGGGAGAGAGAAACATTGGGGGGGAGAGCGAGGGAAACACTGGGGGAGGGAGAGAGAAACACTGGGGGAGGGAGAGAGAGAGAAACACTGGGGGAGAGCGAGAGAGAAACACTGGGGGGGGGGGGTGAGAGAGAAAGACTGGGGGTGAGAGAGAGAAAGAGAGAAACACTGGGGGGAGAGAAAGAGAGAAACACTGGGGGGAGAGAGAGAGAGAGAATCAGTGGGGGGGGGGGGGGAGAGAGAGAGAGAAAGCCTGGGGGGAGAGAGAGAGAAACTCTGGGGAGAGAGAGAGAGAGAAACACTGGGGGGAGAGAGAGAGGGAACACTGGGGGGGGGGAGAGAGATAAACACTGGGGGGAGAGAGAGAGAGAAACACTGGGGGAACAGAGAGCGAGAAACACTGGGGGAAGAGAGAGAGAGAGAGAGAAACACTGGGGGAGAGAAAGCGAGGGGGAAACAATGGGGGGAGCGAGAGAGAGAGAGAGAAACACGGGGGGAGAGACAGAGAGAGAGGTAGATAGAGAGAGAGGGAGAGAGAGAGAGAGAGAGAGAGAGACACTGGGGGAGAGAGAGAGAGAGAGAGAAACACTGGGGAGAGAGAGAGAGAGAGAGAGAGAGAAACTGGGTGGAGAGAAAGAGTGGGAGAGAGAAACACTGGGGAGAGAGAGAGAGAAACACCGGTAGAGAGAGAGAGAGAAACACTGGTGGAGAGAGAGAGAGAGAGAGAGAGAGAGAAACACTGGGGGGAGAGAGAGAGAAAAAACACTGGGGGGTGGAGAGAGAAACACTGGGGGGAGAGAGAGAGAAACACTGCGGAGAGAGAGAGAGAAAAAAACACTGGGAGGTGGAGAGAGAAACACTGGGGGGAGAGAGAGAGAGAGAGAGAAACACTGGGGGCAGAGAGAGAGAAAGAATGGGGGTAGAGAGAGGGAAACATTGGGGGGAGAGAGAGATAAACAGTGGGGGGAGAGAGAGAGAGAGAGAGAGAAACACTGGGGGGAGAGAGAGTGAGAAACAAAGGGGGAAAGAGAGAGAGAGAAACACTGGGGGGAGAGAGAGAGAGAGAAACACTGGGGGGGGGGAGAGAAAGACACAGAGAGAAACACTGGGGGGAGAGAGAGAAACTCTGGGGAGAGAGAGAGAGAGAAACACTGGAGGGAGAGAGAGAGAGGGAACACTGGGGGGGAGAGCGATAAACACTGGGGGGAGAGAGAGAGAGGAGCATTGGGGGAAGAGAGGGCGAGAAACACTGGGCGGAGAGAGAGAGAGAGAGAAACACTGGGGGGAGAGAGAGAGAGGGAAACATTGGGGGGAGCGAGAGAGAGAGAGAGAAACACTGGGGTGAGAGAGAGAGCGAAACACTGGGGGGAGAGAGAGAGAGAGAGAAACACTGGGGATAGAGAGAGAGAGAGAAACAGTGGGGGGAGAGAGAGAGAAAAACTCGGGGGGAGAGAGAGAGAAACACCGGTAGAGAGAGAGAGAGAAACACTGGTGGAGAGAGAGAGAGAGAGAGAGAGAAACACTGGGGGGAGAGAGAGAGAAAAAACACTGGGGGGTGGAGAGAGAAACACTGCGGGGAGAGAGAGAGAAACACTGCGGAGAGAGAGAGAGAAAAAAACACTGGGAGGTGGAGAGAGAAACACTGGGGGGAGAGAGAGAAAAACACTGGGGGAGAGAGAGAAACACTGGGGGGAGAGAGAGAGAAAGACTGGGGGGAGAGAGAGGGAAACACTGGGGGGGAGAGAGAGAGAAACAAAGGGGGAAAAGAGAGAGAGAAACACTGGGGGGAGAGAGAGAGAGAGAGAAACACTGGGGGGAGAGAAAGACACAGAGAGAAACACTGGGGGGAGAGAGAGAGAAACTCTGGGGAGAGAGAGAGAGAGAAACACTGGAGGGAGAGAGAGAGAGAGGCAACACTGGGGGGGGAGAGATAAACACTGGGGGGAGAGAGAGAGAGGGAACACTGGGGGGAGAGCGATAAACACTGGGGGGAGAGAGAGGGAAACACTGGGGGGAGAGAGAGGGAAACACTAGGGGTGGAGAGAGAGAATCACTGGGGGTGGAGAGAGAGAATCACTGGGGGGTGATGGAGTGAGAAACACTGGGGGAGAGAGAGAGAGAAACACTGGGGGAGAGAGAGAGAGAAACAATGGGGGGCGGTGAGAGAGTGATAAACACTAGGGGTGGAGAGAGAGAGAGAGAGAGAAACACTGGGTTCGTGGGAGAGAAACAGTGGGGAGAGAGAGAGAGAGAATCACTGGGGGGGAGAGAGAGAAACACTGGGGAGAAAGAGACAAACACTGGGGAGAGAGAGAGAGAAACACTGGGGAGAGAGAGAGAGAAACACTCGTGGGAGAGAGAGCGAGAGAAACACTGGGAGAGAGATAAAGAGAGAGAGAGAGAAACAAAGCGGGGGGGAGAGAGAGAGAAACACTCGGGGGAGAGAGAGAGAGCGAGAAGCACTGGTGAGAGAGAAAGATAAACACTGGGGAGAGAGAGAGAGAGAATCAGTGGGGGGTGGGGAGAGAGAGAGAGAGAGAAACCCTGGGGGGAGAGAGAGAGAAACTCTGGGGAGAGAGAGAGAGAGAAACACTGGGGGGAGAGAGAGAGGTAACACTGGGGGGGAGAGAGATAAACACTGGGGGGGGGGAGAGAGAGAGAAACACTGGGGGAAGAGAGAGAGAGAAACACTGGGGGAAGAGAGAGAGAGAGAGAAACACTGGGGGGAGAGAAAGCGAGAGGGAAACAATGGGGGGAGCGAGAGAGAGAGAGAGAGAGAAACACGGGGGGAGAGACAGAGAGAGAGGTAGATAGAGAGAGAGGGAGAGAGAGAGAGAGAGAGAGACACTGGGGGAGAGAGAGAGAGAAACACTGGGGAGAGAGAGAGAGAGAGAAAAACTGGGTGGAGAGAAAGAGTGGGAGAGAGAAACACTGGGGGGAGAGAGAGAGAGAGAGAAACACTGGGGAGAGAGAGAGAAAAAAAAACACTGGGGGGTGGAGAGAGAAACACTGGGGGGAGAGAGAGAGAAACACTGCGGAGAGAGAGAGAGAGAAACACTGGGGGGAGAGAGAGAGAAAGACTGGGGGGAGAGAGAGGGAAACACTGGGGGGAGAGAGAGAGATAAACAGTGGGGGGAGAGAGAGAGAGAGAGAGAGAGAGAGAAACACTGGGGAGAGAGAGAGAGAGAGAGAAACACTGGGGGAGAGAAAGACAGAGAGAGAAACATTGGGGGGAGAGAGAGAAACTCTGGGGAGAGAGAGAGAAACACTGGAGGGAGAGAGAGAGAGGGAACACTGGGGGGAGAGAGATAAACACTGGGGGGAGAGAGAGAGAGGGAACACTGGGAGGAGAGCGATAAACACTGGGGGGAGAGAGAGAGAGGAGCATTGGGGGAAGAGAGAGCGAGAAAAACTGGGCGGAGAGAGAGAGAGAGAAACACTGGGGGGAGAGAGAGAGAGGGAAACAATGGGGGGAGCGAGAGAGAGAGAGAGAGAAACACGGGGGGAGAAACAGAGAGAGAGGTAGAGAAACACTGGGGAAAGAGAGAGAGAGAGAAACACTGGGGAGAGAGAGAGAGAGAGAGGGAGAGAGAAACACAGGGGGGAGAGACAGAGAGAGAGAGAGAAACACTGGGGAGAGAGAGAGAGAAACACTGCGGAGAGAGAGAGAGAGAGAGAGAAAACACTGGGGGGTGGAGAGAGAAACACTGGGGGGAGAGAGAGAAAAACACTGGGGGGAGAGGGAGAGAAGCACTGGGGGGAGAGAGAGGGAAACACTGGGGGTGGAGAGAGAGAATCACTGGGGGTGGAGAGAGAGAATCACTGGGGGGGAGAGAGAGAAACACTGGGGGGTGATGGAGTGAGAAAAACTGGGGGAGAGAGAGAGAGAAACACTGGGGGAGAGACAGGGAGGTAGGTAGATAGAGAGAGAGGGAGAGAGAGAGAGAGAGAGAGAGACTGGGGGAGAGAGAGAGAGAGAGAAACACTGGGGAGAGAGAGAGAGAGAAAAACTGGTTGGAGAGAAAGAGTGGGAGAGAGAAACACTGGGGAGAGAGAGAGAGAGAGAGAGAGAGAGAAACACTGGGGAGAGAGAGAGAAAAAAAACACTGGGGGGTGGAGAGAGAAACACTGGTGGGAGAGAGAGAGAAACACTGCGGAGAGAGAGAGAGAAAAAAACACTGGGAGGTGGAGAGAGAAACACTGGGGGGAGAGAGAGAGAAAGACTGGGGGGAGAGAGAGGGAAACACTGGGGGGAGAGAGAGAGATTAACAGTGGGGAGAGAGAGAGAGAAACACTGGGGAGAGAGAGAGTGAGAAACAAAGGGGGAAAAAGAGAGAGAGAAACACTGGGGGGAGAGAGAGAGAGAGAGAAACACTGGGGGGAGAGAGAGAGAAAGACTGGGGGGAGAGAGAGGGAAACACTGGGGGGAGAGAGAGAGATAAACAGTGGGGGGAGAGAGAGAGAGAGAGAGAGAGAGAGAAACACTGGGGGGAGAGAGAGAGAGAGAAACACTGGGGGAGAGAAAGACACAGAGAGAAACATTGGGGGGAGAGAGAGAAACTCTGGGGAGAGAGAGAGAAACACTGGAGGGAGAGAGAGAGAGGGAACACTGGGGGGAGAGAGATAAACACTGGGGGGAGAGAGAGAGAGGGAACACTGGGGGGAGAGCGATAAACACTGGGGGGAGAGAGAGAGAGGAGCATTGGGGGAAGAGAGAGCGAGAAACACTGGGCGGAGAGAGAGAGAGAGAAACACTGGGGGGAGAGAGAGAGAGGGAAACAATGGGGAGAGCGAGAGAGAGAGAGAGAGAAACACGGGGGGAGAAACAGAGAGAGAGGTAGAGAAACACTGGGGAAAGAGAGAGAGAGAGAAACACTGGGGAGAGAGAGAGAGAGAGAGAGGGAGAGAGAAACACAGGGGGGAGAGACAGAGAGAGAGAGAGAAACACTGGGGAGAGAGAGAGAGAAACACTGCGGAGAGAGAGAGAGAGAGAGAGAGAGAAAACACTGGGGGGTGGAGAGAGAAACACTGGGGGGAGAGAGAGAAAAACACTGGGGGGAGAGGGAGAGAAGCACTGGGGGGAGAGAGAGGGAAACACTGGGGGGAGAGAGAGGGAAACACTGGGGGTGGAGAGAGAGAATCACTTGGGGTGGAGAGAGAGAATCACTGGGGGGGAGAGGGAGAAACACTGGGGGGTGATGGAGTGAGAAAAACTGGGGGAGAGAGAGAGAGAAACACTGGGGGAGAGACAGAGAGGTAGGTAGATAGAGAGAGAGGGAGAGAGAGAGAGAGAGAGAGAGACTGGGGGAGAGAGAGAGAGAGAAACACTGGGGAGAGAGAGAGAGAGAAAAACTGGTTGGAGAGAAAGAGTGGGAGAGAGAAACACTGGGGAGAGAGAGAGAGAGAGAGAGAGAGAGAAACACTGGGGAGAGAGAGAGAAAAAAAACACTGGGGGGTGGAGAGAGAAACACTGGTGGGAGAGAGAGAGAAACACTGCGGAGAGAGAGAGAGAAAAAAACACTGGGAGGTGGAGAGAGAAACACTGGGGGGAGAGAGAGAGAAAGACTGGGGGGAGAGAGAGGGAAACACTGGGGGGAGAGAGAGAGATTAACAGTGGGGAGAGAGAGAGAGAGAGAGAAACACTGGGGAGAGAGAGAGAGAGACAGAGAAACACTGGGGAGAGAGAGAGAAAAAAAACACTGGGGGGTGGAGAGAGAAACACTGGTGGGAGAGAGAGAGAAACACTGCGGAGAGAGAGAGAGAAAAAAACACTGGGAGGTGGAGAGAGAAACACTGGGGGGAGAGAGAGAGAAAGACTGGGGGGAGAGAGAGGGAAACACTGGGGGGAGAGAGAGAGATTAACAGTGGGGAGAGAGAGAGAGAGAGAGAGAAACACTGGGGAGAGAGAGAGTGAGAAACAAAGGGGGAAAAAGAGAGAGAGAAACACTGGGGGGAGAGAGAGAGAGAGAGAAACACTGGGGGGAGGGAGAGAGAAAGACTGGGGGGAGAGAGAGGGAAACACTGGGGGGAGAGAGAGATAAACAGTGGGGGGAGAGAGAGAGAGAGAGAGAGAGAGAAACACTGGGGGGAGAGAGAGAGAGAGAGAAACACTGGGGGAGAGAAAGACACAGAGAGAAACATTGGGGGGAGAGAGAGAAACTCTGGGGAGAGAGAGAGAAACACTGGAGGGAGAGAGAGAGAGGGAACACTGGGGGGAGAGAGATAAACACTGGGGGGAGAGAGAGAGAGGGAACACTGGGGGGAGAGCGATAAACACTGGGGGGAGAGAGAGAGAGGAGCATTGGGGGAAGAGAGAGCGAGAAACACTGGGCGGAGAGAGAGAGAGAGAAACACTGGGGGGAGAGAGAGAGAGGGAAACAATGGGGGGAGCGAGAGAGAGAGAGAGAGAAACACGGGGGGAGAAACAGAGAGAGAGTTAGAGAAACACTGGGGAAAGAGAGAGAGAGAGAAACACTGGGGAGAGAGAGAGAGAGAGAGGGAGAGAGAAACACAGGGGGGAGAGACAGAGAGAGAGAGAGAAACACTGGGGAGAGAGAGAGAGAAACACTGCGGAGAGAGAGAGAGAGAGAGAGAGAAAACACTGGGGGGTGGAGAGAGAAACACTGGGGGGAGAGAGAGAAAAACACTGGGGGGAGAGGGAGAGAAGCACTGGGGGGAGAGAGAGGGAAACACTGGGGGGAGAGAGAGGGAAACACTGGGGGTGGAGAGAGAGAATCACTGGGGGTGGAGAGAGAGAATCACTGGGGGGGAGAGAGAGAAACACTGGGGGGTGATGGAGTGAGAAAAACTGGGGGAGAGAGAGAGAGAAACACTGGGGGAGAGACAGAGAGGTAGGTAGATAGAGAGAGAGGGAGAGAGAGAGAGAGAGAGAGAGACTGGGGGAGAGAGAGAGAGAGAGAAACACTGGGGAGAGAGAGAGAGAGAAAAACTGGTTGGAGAGAAAGAGTGGGAGAGAGAAACACTGGGGAGAGAGAGAGAGAGAGAGAGAGAGAGAAACACTGGGGAGAGAGAGAGAAAAAAAACACTGGGGGGTGGAGAGAGAAACACTGGTGGGAGAGAGAGAGAAACACTGCGGAGAGAGAGAGAGAAAAAAACACTGGGAGGTGGAGAGAGAAACACTGGGGGGAGAGAGAGAGAAAGACTGGGGGGAGAGAGAGGGAAACACTGGGGGGAGAGAGAGAGATTAACAGTGGGGAGAGAGAGAGAGAGAGAGAGAGAAACACTGGGGAGAGAGAGAGTGAGAAACAAAGGGGGAAAAAGAGAGAGAGAAACACTGGGGGGAGAGATAGAGAGAGAGAAACACTGGGGGGAGAGAAAGACACAGAGAGAAACACTGGGGGAGAGAGAGAGACTCTGGGGAGAGAGAGAGAGAGAAACACTGGAGGGAGAGAGAGAGAGGGAACACTGGGGGGAGAGAGATAAACACTGGGGGGAGAGAGAGAGAGGGAACACTGGGGGGGAGAGCGATAAACACTGGGGGGAGAGAGAGAGAGGAACATTGGGGGAAGAGAGAGCGAGAAACACTGGGCGGAAAGAGAGAGAGAGAGAAACACTGGGGGGAGAGACAGAGAGAGAGGTGGAGAAACACTGGGGAAAGAGAGAGAGAGAAACACTGGGGAGAGAGAGAGAGAGGGAGAGAGAAACACAGGGGGGAGAGAGAGGGAAACACTGGGGGTAGAGAGAGGGAAACACTGGGGTGAGAGAGTGAGAGAGAAACACTGGGGAGAGAGAGAGAGAGGGAACACTGGGGGGAGAGAGATAAACACTGGGGGGAGAGAGAGAGAGGGAACACTGGGGGGGAGAGCGATAAACACTGGGGGGAGAGAGAGAGAGGAACATTGGGGGAAGAGAGAGCGAGAAACACTGGGCGGAAAGAGAGAGAGAGAGAAACACTGGGGGGAGAGAGAGAGGGGGAAACAATGGGGGGAGCGAGAGAGAGAGAGAGAGAGAAACACGGGGGGAGAGACAGAGAGAGAGGTGGAGAAACACTGGGGAAAGAGAGAGAGAGAAACACTGGGGAGAGAGAGAGAGAGAGGGAGAGAGAAACACAGGGGGGAGAGAGAGGGAAACACTGGGGGTAGAGAGAGGGAAACACTGGGGTGAGAGAGTGAGAGAGAAACACTGGGGAGAGAGAGAGAGAGAAACACTGGGGAGAGAGAGAGAGAAACATTGCGGCGAGAGAGAGAGAGAGAAAAACACTGGGGGGTGGAGAGAGAAACACTGGGGGGAGAGAGAGAAAAACACTGGGGGGAGAGAGAGAGAAACACTGGGGGGAGAGAGAGGGAAACACTGGGGAGTGATGGAGTGAGAAAAACTGGGGGAGAGAGAGAGAGAAACACTGGGGGAGAGAGAGTGAGAAACACTGGGGAGAGAGAGGGAGAGAGAAACACTGGGGAGCGAGAGAGAGAGAAACACTAGAGAGAGAGAGAGAGAGAGAAACACTGGGGGCGAGAGAGAAACACTGGGGGAGATAGAGAGTGAGAAACACTGGGGAGAGAGAGGGAGAGAGAAACACTGGGTAGAGAGAGAGAGAGAAACACGAGAGAGAGAGAGAGAGAGAGAGAGAGAGAGAAAAACACTGGGGGCGAGAGAGAAACACTGGGGGAGAGAGAGAGAGACAAACACTGGGGGAGAGAGAGAGAAACACTGGGGGGAGAGAGAGAATCACTGGGGGGAGGGAGAGAGAGAAACACTGGGGGGAGAGACCGAGTGAAGAACTGGGGAGAGAGAGAGAGTGAAGCACTGGGGAGAGAGAGAGAGAGAGAGAGAGAGAGAGAAACCCTGGGGGGAGAGAGAAAGAAACACTAGGGGTTGGGAGAGAGAGAGAAACACTGGGGAGAGAGAGAGAGAGAAACACTGTGGAGAGAGAGAGAAAAACACTGGGGGTGGAGAGTTAAACACTGGGGGGAGAGAGAGAAAAACACTGGGGGAGAGAGAAACACTGGGGTGAGAGAGAGAGAAAGACTGGGGGGAGAGAGAGGGAAACACTGGGGGGAGAGAGAGAGATAAACAGTGGGGAGGGAGAGAGATAAACAGTGGGGGGAGAGAGAGAGAGAGAGAGAGAGATAAACTGGGGGGAGAGAGAGTGAGAAACAAAGGGGGAAAAAGAGAGATAGAAACACTGGGGGGAGAGAGAGAGAGAGAGAAACACTGGTGGGAGAGAAAGACACAGAGAGAAACACTGGGGGGAGAGAGATAAACACTGGGGAGAGAGAGAGAGAGAAACACTGGGGGGAGAGAGAGAGAGAGGGAACACTGGGGGGGAGAGAGATAAACAATGGGGGGAGAGTGAGAGGGAACACTGCGGGAGGAGAGAGAGAAACGATGGGGGAGAGAGAGAGAGAGAGAAACACTGTGGGGAGAGAGAGAGAGAACCACTGTGTGGAGAGAGAGACAGAGAAACACTGGGGGTAGAGAGAGAGAAAGAAACACTGGGGGTGGAGAGAGAGAAATACAAACACTGGGGGGAGAGAGAGAAACACTGGGCGGAGAGAGAGAGTGAAACACTGGGGAGAGAGAGAGAGAGAGAAACATTGGGGGGGGGAGAGAGAGAGAGAAACACGGGGGGGAGAGAGACACAGAGAAACACAGGGGGGGGGAGAGATTGAGAGAGAGAGAGAACCACTGTGGGTGGAGAGAGAGAGAGAGAAACACTGGGGGGAGAGGTGGAAACACTGGGGGGAGAGAGAAAGAGTGAAACACTGGGGAGAGAGAGAGTGAGAGAGAGAGAGACACTGTGGGGAGAGAGAGAGAGAGAGAAACACTCGGGGTAGAGAGAGAGAGAAACAGTCGGGGGAGAGAGAGAGAGAAACCATGGCGGGGGGGGGGAGAGAGAGAGGGAAACAATGGGGGGTGGCGGTGAGAGAGAGATAAACACTAGGGGTGGAGAGAGAGAGAGAGAAATACTGGGTTAGAGGGAGAGAAACAGTGGGGAGAGAGAGAGAGAGAATCACTAGGGGGGGGAGAGAGAGAAACATTGGGGTGAAAGAGACAAACACTGGGGAGAGAGAGAGAGAAACACTGGGGAGAGAGAGAGAGAAACACTGGTGAGAGAGAGAGCGAGAGAAACACTGGGGGAGAGATAAAGAGAGAGAGAGAAACAAAGCGGGGGAGAGAGAGGGAGAAACACTCGGGGGAGAGAGAGAGCGAGAAGCACTGGTGAGAGAGAGATTATAAACACTGGGGAGTGAGAGAGAGAGAGAAACACTGGGGGGAGAGAAAGACACTGAGAGAAACACTGGGGGGAGAGAGAGAGAAACTCTGGGGGGAGAGAGAGAGAGAAACATTGGGGGAAGAGAGAGCGAGAAAAACTGGGGGGCGGAGAGAGAGAGAAACACTGGGGGGAGAGAGAGTGAGAAACAAAGGGGCAAAAAGAGAGAGAGAAACACTGGGGGGAGAGAGAGAGATAGAAACACTGGGGGGAGAGAAGGACACAGAGAGAAACACTGGGGAGAGAGAGAGAAACTCTTGGGAGAGAGAGAGTGAGAAACACTGTGGGGAGAGAGAGGGAACACTGGGGGGAGAGAGATAGAAACACTGGGGGGAGAGAGAGGGAAACACTGGCGGGGAGAGAGAGGGAAACAATGGGGGGAGAGAGAGAGAACACTGGGGGAGAGAGAGAGAGAGAGAGAGAGAAACACTGGGGGGAGAGAGCGAGAGAGAGAAACACTGGGGGGAGAGAGAGACAGAGAAACACTGGGGGGAGAGAGAGAGAGAAACACTGGGGGGAGAGACAGAGAGAAACACTGGGGGGAGAGAGAGAGAGAAACACTGGGGGGAGAGAGAGACAGAGAAACAATGGGGGGAGAGAGAGTGAAACACTTGGGAGAGAGAGAGAGACAGAAACACTTTGGAGAGAGAGAGAGAGAGAGAGAGAGAGAGAGGGAGAAACACTGGGGGTGGAGAGAGAGTGAAACACTTGGGAGAGAGAGAGAGAGAGAGACAGAAACACTTTGGAGAGAGAGAGAGAGAGAGAGAGGGAAACACTGGGGGTGGAGAGAGAGACAGACAAAACACTGGGGGGAGAGAGAGAAACATTGGGGGGTGAGAGAGAAACACTGGGAGAGAGAGAGAGAGGGAAACACTGGGGGGAGAGAGAGATAAACACTGGGGGGGAGAGAGAGAGAGAAACCCTGGGGAGAGAGAGAGAGAGAGAAACACGGGGGGGAGAGAGAGAGAGAGAAACCCTGGGGGGGGGGGGGGGGAGAGAGAGAGGGAAACAATGGGGGGGGGGGGCGGTGAGAGAGAGATAAACACTAGGGGTGGAGAGAGAGGGATAGAAATACTGGGTTAGAGGGATTGAAACAGTGGGGAGAGAGAGAGAGAAAATCACTAGGGGGGTGGAGAGAGAGAAACACTGGGGGGAAAGAGACAAACACTGGGGAGAGAGAGAGAGAAACACTGGGGAGAGAGAGAGAGAAACACTGGTGAGAGAGAGAGCGAGAGAAAAACTGGGGGAGAGATAAAGAGAGAGAGAGAAACAAAGCGGGGGAGAGAGAAGGAGAAACACTCGGGGGAGAGATAGAGCGAGAAGCACTGGTGAGAGAGAGATTATAAACACTGGGGAGTGAGAGAGAGAGAGAAACACTGGGGGGAGAGAAAGACACTGAGAGAAACACTGGGGGGAGAGATAGAAACTCTGGGGGGAGAGAGAGAGAGAAACACTGGGGGGAGAGAGAGGGAACACTGGGGGGGGAGATAAACACTGGGGGGAGAGAGAGAGAGAAACATTGGGGGAAGAGAGAGCGAGAAAAACTGGGGGGGAGAGAGAGCGAGAAACACTGGGGGGAGAGAGATTATAAACACTGGGGAGTGAGAGAGAGAGAGAAACACTGGGGGGAGAGAAAGACACTGAGAGAAACACTGGGGGGAGAGATAGAAACTCTGGGGGGAGAGAGAGAGAGAAACACTGGGGGGAGAGAGAGGGAACACTGGGGGGGGAGATAAACACTGGGGGGAGATAGAGAGAGAAACATTGGGGGAAGAGAGAGCGAGAAAAACTGGGGGGGAGAGAGAGCGAGAAACACTGGGGGGAGAGAGAGTGAGAAACAAAGGGGGAAAAAGAGAGAGAGAAACACTGGGGGGAGAGAGAGAGATAGAAACACTGGGGGGAGAGAAGGACACAGAGAGAAACACTGGGGGGAGAGAGAGAGAAACTCTTGGGAGAGAGACAGTGAGAAACACTGGGGGGAGAGAGAGAGAGGGAACACTGGGGGGAGAGAGATAGAAACACTGGGGGGGGGAGAGAGAGGGAAACAATGGGGGGGAGAGAGAGGGAAACAATGGGGGGAGAGAGAGAGAAACACTGGGAGAGAGAGAGAGAGAGAGAGAGAGAGAGAGAAACACTGGGGGGAGAGAGAGAGAGAGAAACACTGGGGGGAGAGAGAGAGAGAAACACTGGGGGGGGGGAGAGAGAGAGAAACACTGGGGGGAGAGAGAGAGAGAGAGAGCAACACTGGGGGGAGAGAGAGAGAGAGAGAAACACTGGGGGGAGAGAGAGACAGAGAAACACTGGGGGGAGAGAGAGAGAGAAACACTGGGGGAGAGACAGAGAGAAACACTGGGGGGAGAGAGAGAGTGAAACACTGGGGAGAGCGAGAGAGAGAGAAAAACTAGGTGGAAGAGGGAGGGAAACACTGGGGGGAGAGAGAGAGAGAAACACTGGGGGAGAGAGTGAGAAAAACTAGGTGGAAGAGAGAGGGAAACACTGGGGGGAGAGATAGAGAGAGAAATACTGGAGGGGTGGAGAGAGAGAGAAAAACTAGGGGGGGAGAGATATAGAAACACTGGGGGGAGAGAGAGAGAGGGAAACACTGGGGGGAGAGAGAGAGAGAAACACTGGGGGGAGAGAGAGAGAGAAACACTGGGGGTAGAGAGAGAGAGAGAAACAAACACTGGGGGTGGAGAGAGAGAGACAAACACTGGGGGGGAGAGAGAAACACTGGGGGGAGAGAGAGTCAAACACTTGGGAGACATAGAGAGAGAGACAGAAACACTTTGGAGAGAGAGAGAGAGACAGAAACACTTTGGAGAGAGAGGGAGAGAGAGACAGAAACACTTTGGAGAGAGAGAGAGAGAGAGAGGGAGAAGCACTGGGGGTGGAGAGAGAGACAGACACACACTGGGGGGAGATAAAGAAACACTGGGGGTGGAGAGAGAGAGAGACAAACACTGGGGGGAGAGAGAGAAACACTGGGGGGAGAGAGAGTGAAACACTTGTGAGAGAGAGAGAGTGAAGCACTGGAGAGAGAGAGAGAGAGAGAGAGAGAGAGAAACACTGGGGGGAGAGAGAGAGAAACACTAGGGGTAGGGAGAGAGAGAGAAACACTAGCGTTAGGGAGAGAGAGAGAAACACTGGGGGGAGAGAGAGAGAGAAACACTGGGGGAGAGAGAGAAACACTGGGGGGAGAGAGAGGGAAACACTGGGGGGAGAAAATGAGAGAGAAACAGTGGGGAGAGAGAGAGAGAGAGAGAAACACTGGGCGGAGAGAGAGTGAGAAACAAAGGGGGAAAAAGAGAGAGAGAAACACTGGGGGGAGAGAGAGAGACAGAAACACTGGGGGGAGAGAAAGACACAGAGAGAAACACTGGGGGGAGAGAGAGAAACTCTTGGGAGAGAGAGAGTGAGAAACACTGGGGGGAGAGAGTGAGAGAGGGAACACTGGGGGGAGAGAGATAGAAACACTGGGGGGAGAGAGGGAAACACTGGGGGGGAGAGAGAGGGAAACAATGGGGGGAGAGAGAGAGAGAGAAACACTGGGAGAGAGAGAGAGAGAGAAACACTGGGGGGAGAGAGAGAGAGAAACACTGGGGGGAGAGAGAGAGAGAAACACTGGGGGGAGAGAGAGGGAGAAACACTGTGGGGGGAGAGAGAGACACTGGGGGGAGCGAGAGAGAGAAACACTGGGGGGGAGAGAGAGACAGAGAAACACTGGGGGTAGAGAGAGAGAAGCACTGGGGGGAGAGAGAGAGAGAAACACTGGGGGGAGAGAGAGAGAGAAACACTGGCGGGAGAGAGAGACAGAGAAGCACTGGGGGGAGAGAGAGTGAAACACTTGGGAGGGAGAGAGAGAGAGACAGAAACACTTTGGAGAGAGAGAGAGAGAGAGAGAGAGACACTGGGGGTGGAGAGAGAGACCGACAAACACTGGGGGGAGAGAAAGAAACACTGGGGGTGGAGAGAGAGAGAGAGAGACAGAAACACTTTGGAGAGAGAGAGAGAGGGAAACACTGGGGGTGGAGAGAGAGACAGACAAACACTGGTGGGAGAGAGAGAAACACTGGGGGGTGAGAGAGAAACACTGGGGGGAGAGAGAGAGTGAAACACTGGGGAGAGAGAGAGAAACACCAGGGGTGGAGAGAGAGAGAGAGAGAAACACTGGGGGGAGAGAGAGAAAAACTTGGGGGGAGAGAGAGAGAAACACTTGGGGGAGAGAAAGAGAAACACTGGGGGAGAGAGAGAGAGAAACACTGGGGGGAGAGAGAGAAAAAAACTTGGTGGGAGAGAGAGGGAAACACTGGGGGCAGAGAGAGAGAGAAACACTGGGGGTAAGAGAGAGTGAGAGAAACACTGGGGGAGAGAGAGAGAGAAACACTGGGGAGAGAGAGACACACACTGTGGAGAGAGAGATAGAATCACTGGGGGGGGGGAGAGAGAGAAACACTGGGGGGTGATAGAGTGAGAAACACTGGGGGAGCGAGAGAGAGAGAGAGAGAGAAACACTGTGGGAGAGAGAGAGAAACAATGGGGGGAGAGAAAGAAACAGAGAGAAACACTGGGGTGAGAGAGAGAGAGAGAAACACTGGGGAGAGAGAAAGAGAAACACTGGGGGTAGAGAGAGAGAGAGAGAAACACTGGGGTTAGAGAGAGAAAGAGAGAAATACTGGTGGGGGGAGAGGAACACTGAGGGGGGAGAGAGGATCACTGGGGGAGAGAGAGAGAGAGAATCACTCGGGGGGGGAGAGAGAGGGACACTGGGGGGAAAGAGGCAAACACTGGGAAGAGAGAGAGAGAAACACTGGGGAGAGAGAGAGAGAAACACTGGTGAGAGAGAGGGAACACTGGGGGGGGGGGAGGGAGATAAACACTGAGGGGAGAGAGAGAGAGAAACATTGGGGGAAGAGAGAGCGAGAAAAACTGGGGGGAGAGAGAGAGAGAGACACTGGGGGGAGAGAGAGTGAGAAACAAAGGGGGAAAAAGAGAGAGAGAAACACTGGGGGGAGAGAGAGAACTAGAAACACTGGGGGGAGAGAAAGACACAGAGAGAAACACTGGGGGGAGAGAGAGAGAAACTCTGGGGGGAGAGAGAGAGTGAAACACTGGGGAGAGCGAGAGAGAGAGAAAAACTAGGTGGAAGAGAGAGGGAAACACTGGGGGGAGAGAGAGAGAGAAACACTGGGGGGGAGAGTGAGAAAAACTAGGTGGAAGAGAGAGGGAAACACTGGGGGGGGGGGAGAGAGAGAGAGAAATACTGGGGGGCTAGAGAGAGAAAAACTAGGGGGGAGAGAGAGGGAAACACTGGGGGGAGAGAGAGATAAACACTGGGGGAGAGAGAGAGAGAGAAACACTGGAGAGAGAGAGAGAGAAACACGGGGGGGAGAGATATAGAAACAGTGGGGGGGGAGAGAGAGAGGGAAACACTGGGGGGAGAGAGAGAGAGAAACACTGGGGGGAGAGAGAGAGAGAAACACTAGGGGGAGCGAGAGACAGAGAAACACTGGGGGTAGAGAGAGAGAGAGAAACAAACACTGGGGGTGGAGAGAGAAACACTGGGGGGAGAGAGAGTCAAACACTTGGGAGAGAGAGAGATAGAGACATAAAGACGTTGGAGAGAGAGATAGAGACAGAAAAAACTTTGGAGAGAGAGAGAGAGAGACAGAAACACTTTGGAGAGAGAGAGAGAGAGGGAGAAACACTGTGGGGGAGAGAGAGAGAGAAACACTGGGTGGAGAGAGACAGAGAAACCCTGGGGGTAGAGATAGAGAGAGAAACACTGGGGGAGAGAGATAAAAACACTGGGGGAGAGAGAGAAACACTGGGGGGAGAGAGAGAGAAACACTGGGGGGAGAGAGAGGGAAACACTGGGGGGAGAAAATGAGAGAGAAACAGTGGGGAGAGAGAGAGAGAGAAACACTGGGGGGAGAGAGAGTGGGAAACAAAGGGGGGAAAAGAGAGAGAGAAACACTGGGTGGAGAGAGAGAGACAGAAACACTGGGGGGAGAGAAAGACACAGAGAGAAACACTGGGGGGAGAGAGAGAGAAACTCTTGGGAGAGAGAGAGTGAGAAACACTGGGGGGAGAGAGAGAGAGAGGGAACACTGGAGGGAGAGAGATAGAAACACTGGGGGGAGAGAGAGGGAAACACAGGGGGGGAGAGAGAGGGAAACAATGGGGGGAGAGAGAGAGAGAAACACTGGGAGAGAGAGAGAGAGAGTGAGAGAAAAACTGGGGGGGGGAGAGAGAAACACTGGGGGAAGAGAGAGAGAGAAATACTGGGGGGAGAGAGTGGGAGAAACACTGGGGGGAGAGAGAGAGAGAGGGAAACACTGGGGGGAGAGAGAGAGAGAGAAACACTGGGGGGAGAGAGAGACAGAGAAACACTGGGGGCAGAGAGAGAGAGAAACACTGGGGGGAGAGAGAGAGAGAAACAGTGGGGGGAGAGAGAGAGAGAAACACTGGCGGGAGAGAGAGACAGAGAAACACTTGGGGGAGAGAGAGTGAAACACTTGGGAGAGAGAGAGAGAGACAGAAACACTTTGGAGAGAGAGAGAGAGAGAGAGAGAGTGAGAGAGAGAGAAACACTGGGGGTGGAGAGAGAGACAGACAAACACTGGGGGGAGGGAAAGAAACACTGGGGGTGGAGAGAGAGAGAGACAAACACTGGGGGGAGAGAGAGAAACACTGGGGGAGAGAGAGAGTGAAACACTTGGGAGAGAGAGAGAGAGACAGAAACAATTTGGAGAGAGAGAGAGGGAGAGAGAGAGAGAGAGAGAGAGAGGGAAACACTGGGGGTGGAGAGAGAGACAGACAAACACTGGGCGGAGAGAGAGAAACACTGGGGGGAGAGAGAGAGTGAAACACTTGGGAGAGAGAGAGAGAGACAGAAACACTTTGGAGAGAGAGAGAGAGAGACAGAGAGAGAAAAACACTGGGGGTGGAGAGAGAGACAGACAAACACTGGGGGGAGAGAGAGAAACACTGGGGGTGAGAGAGAAACACTGGGGGGAGAGAGAGAGTGAAACACTGGGGAGAGAGAGAGAGAGAGAGAGAGAGAGAGATAGAAACACTTGGGGGAGAGAGAGAGAAACACCAGGGGTGGAGAGAAAGAGAAAGACTGGGGGAGGGAGAGAGAGAGAAACACTGGGGGGAGAGAGAGAAAAAAACTTGGTGGGAGAGAGAGGGAAACACTGGGGGGAGAGAGAGAGAAACACTGGGGGCAGAGGGAGAGAGAGAAACACTGGGGTTCGAGAGAGAAACACTGTGGGGAGAGAGAGAGAAACACTGGTGGCAGAGAGAGAAAGAGAGAAATACTGGGGGGGGGAGAGAGGAATACTGAGGGGGGAGAGAGGATCACTGGGGGGGGGGAGAGAGAGAGAGAAACACTGGGGGAGAGAGAGAGAGAGAAACACTGGGGGGAGAGAGAGAGAAACAGTGGGGGGAGAGAGAGAGAAACACTGGGGGAGAGAGAGAGAGAAACACTGGGGGGAGAGAGAGAGAACAACTCGGGTGGAGAGAGAGGGAAACACTGGGGGAGAGAGAGAGAGAGAAACACTGAGGTGAGAGAGAGAGAGAAAAACTCGGGGGGAGAGGGAGGGAAACACTGGGGGGAGAGAAAGAAACACTGGGGGTGGAGAGAGAGAGACAAACACTGGGGGGAGAGAGAGAAACACTGGGGGGAGAGAGAGTGAAACACTTGTGTGAGAGAGAGAGAGACAGAAACACTTTGGAGAGAGAGAGAGAGAGAGAGAGAGAAACACTGGGGGTGGAGACAGAGACAGACAAACACTGTGGGGGAGAGAGAGAAACAATGGGGGGAGAGAGAGAAACACTGGGGGGAGGCAGAGAGAGAAACACTGGGGGGAGAGAGAGAGTGAAGCAATGGGGAGAGAGAGAGAGTGAAGCACTGGAGAGAGAGATGGAGAGAGAGAGAGAGAGAGAGAAACACTGGGGGGAGAGAGAGAGAAACACTGGGGGGGGGGGGGAGAGAGAGAGAGAAACACTGGGGGAGAGAGAGAAACACTGGGAGAGAGAGAGAGAGAGAGAGATAGAAAGACTGGGGGGAGAGAGAGAGACAGAGAAACCCTGGGGGTAGAGATAGAGAGAGAAACACTGGGGGAGAGAGAGAGAAACACTGCAGAGAGAGAGAGAGAAAAAACACTGGGGGGTGGAGAGATAAACAATGGGGGGAGAGAGAGAAAAACACTGGGCGGAGAGAGAGAGAAACACTGGGGGGAGAGAGAGGGAAACAATGTGGGGAGAGAGAGGGAAACACTGGGGGGAGAGAGAGGGAAACACTGGGGGGGAGAGAGAGAAACACTGGGGAGAGTGAGAGAAACACTCGGGGAGAGAGAGAGAAACACTGTGGGGAGAGAGAGAGAGAGAAACACTCGGGGTAAAGAGAGAGAGAGAGAGAGAAAAACACTGGGGGGAGAGAGAGAAACACTCGGGGAGAGAGAGAGAGAGAAACACTGTGGGGAGAGAGAGAGAGAAACACTCGGGGTAAAGAGAGAGAGAGAGAAACACTGGGGGAGAGAAAGGGAAACACTGGGGGGAGAGAGAGAGAGAGAGGGAGAGAGAAACACTGGGGGGAGAGAGAGAGAAACACTCGGGGGAGAGAGAGAGAGAAACCCTGGGGGGAGAGAGAGAGGGAAACAATGGGGGGCGGTGAGAGAGAGATAAACACTCGGGGTGGAGAGAGAGATAGAGAAATTCTGGGTTAGAGGGAGAGAAAGAGTGGGGAGAGAGAGAGAGAATCACTGCGGGGGGGGAGAGAGAGAGAGAAACACTGGGGGGAAAGAGACAAACGCTGGGGAGAGAGAGAGAGAAACACTGGGGTAGAGAGAGAGAGAAACACTGGTGAGAGAGAGAGCGAGAGAATCACTGGGGGAGAGAGAGAGAGAAACACTCGGGGGAGAGAGAGAGAGCGAGAAGCACTGGTGAGAGAGAGATTATAAACACTGGGGAGAGAGAGAGAGAGAGAAACACTGGGGGGAGAGAAAGACACAGAGAGAAACACTGGGGGGAGAGAGAGAGAAACTCTGGGGGGAGAGAGAGAGAGAAACACTGGGGGGAGAGAGAGGGAACACTGGGGGGGAGAGAGATAAACACTGGGGGAGAGAGAGAGAGAAACATTGGGGGAAGAGACAGCGAGAAACACTGGGGGGAGAGAGAGAGAGAGAAACACTGGGGGATAGAGAGAGAGAGGGAAACAATGGGGGGAGCGAGCGAGAGAGAGAGAGAGAGAAACACGGGGGGAGAGACAGTGAGAGAGGTAGATAGAGAGAGAGGGAGAGAGAGAGAGAGAGAGAGAGACTGGGGGAGAGACAGAGAAAGAGAGAGAGAGAGAGAGGAACACTGGGGAGAGAGAGAGAGAGAGAGAGAGAAACACTGGGTGGAGAGAGAGGGAGAGTGAAACACTGGGGGGAGAGACAGAGAGAGAGAGAGAAACACTGGGGAGAGAGAGAGAGAAACACTGCGGAGAGAGAGAGAGAGAAACAAACACTGGGGGGTGGAGAGAGAAACACTGGGGGAGAGAGAGAAACACTGGGGGGAGAGAGAGAGAAACACTGGGGGGAGAGAGAGAGAAACACTGGGGGGAGAGAGAGGGAAACACTGGGGGAGAGAGAGAGAGAGAGAAACACTGGGGGGGGAGAGAGAGAGAGAAACTAGGTGGAAGAGAGAGGGAAACACTGGGGGGAGAGAGAGAGAGAAACACTGGGGGGGAGAGTGAGAAAAACTAGGTGGAAGAGAGAGGGAAACACTGCGGGGAGAGAGAGAGAGAAAAACTGGGGGGGAGAGAGAGGGAAACACTGGGGGGAGAGAGAGAGATAAACACTGGCGGAGAGAGAGAGAGAGAAACACTGGGGGAGAGAGAGAGAGAGAGAGAGAAACACGGGGGGGAGAGAGATAGAAACACTGGGGAGGAGAGAGAGTGTGAAAAATTGGGGGGTGAGAGAGAGAGAAACACTGGGAGAGAGAGAGAGAGAGAGAGAGAAACACTGGGGGGAGAGAGAGAGAGAAACACTGGGGGGAGAGAGAGAGAGAAACACAGGGGGGAGAGAGAGAGACAGAGAAACACTGGGGGTAGAGAGAGAGAGAGAAAGAATCACTGGGGGTGGAGAGAGAGAAACAGTGGAAGGAGAGAGAGAGAAACACTGGGGGAGAGAGAGAGAGAGAAACACTGGGGAGAGAGAGAGAGAACAACTCGTGGGGAGAGAGAGGGAAATATTGGGGGGAGAGAGAGAGAGAAACACTGGGGGAGAGAGAGAGAGAAACACTGAGGTGAGAGAGAGAAAAACTCGGGGGGAGAGAGAGGGAAACACTGAGGGGGAGAAAGAAACACTGGGGGTGGAGAGAGAGAGAGACAAACAATGGGGGGAGAGAGAGAAACACTGGGGGGAGAGAGAGTGAAACACTTGTGAGAGAGAGAGAGAGAGACAGAAACACTTTGGAGAGAGAGAGAGAGAGAGAGAGAGGGAGAAACACTGGGGGTGGAGACAGAGACAGACAAACACTGTGGGGGAGAGAGAGAAACACTGGGGGGAGAGAGAGAAACACTGGGGGGAGGTAGAGAGAGAAACACTGGGGGGAGAGAGAGAGTGAAGCACTGGGGAGAGAGAGAGAGTGAAACACTGGAGAGAGAGAGAGAGAGAGAGAGAGAGAAACACTGGGGGGAGAGAGAGAGAAATACTGGGGGGAGAGAGAGAGAAACACTGGGGGAGAGAGAGAGAGAGAGAGAGAGAGAAACACTGGGGGGAGAGAAAGACAGAGAAACCCTGGGGGTAGAGATAGAGAGAGAAACACTGGGGGAGAGAGAGAGAAACACTGCGGAGAGAGAGAGAGAGAAAAAACACTGGGGGTTTGAGAGATAAACACTGGGGGGAGAGCGAGAAAAACACTGGGGGGAGAGAGAGTGAAACACTGGGAGAGAGAGAGAGAGAGAAACACTGGGGGGAGAGAGAGAGGGAAACACTGGGGGGAGAGAGAGAGAGAAATACTGGGGGGGGGAGAGAGAGAAAAACTTTGGGGGGAGAGAGAGGTAAACACTGGGGGGAGAGAGAGAGATAAACACTGGCGGAGAGAGAGAGAGAAACACTGGTGGGAGAGAGAGAGAGAGAGAAACACGGGGGGAGAGAGATAGAAACACTGGAGGGGGGAGATAGAGAGGGAAAAACTGGGGGGAGAGAGAGAGAGAAACACTGGGAGAGAGAGAGAGAGAGAGAGAAACACTGGGGGGAGAGAGAGAGAGAAACACTGGGGGGAGAGAGAGAGGGAAACACAGGGGGGAGAGAGAGAGACAGAGAAACACTGGGGGTAGAGAGAGAGAGAGAAAGAAACACTGGGGGTGGAGAGAGAGAAACAGTGGGGGGAGAGAGAGAGAAACACTGGGGGAGAGAGAGAGAGAAACACTGGGGGGAGAGAGAGCGAACAACTCGGGGGGAGAGAGAGGGAAACATTGTGGGGAGAGAGAGAGAGAAACACTGGGGGGAGAGAGAGAGGGAAACACAGGGGGGAGAGAGAGACAGAGAAACACTGGGGGTAGAGAGAGAGAGAGAAAGAAACACTGGGGGTGGAGAGAGAGAAACAGTGGGGGGAGGGAGAGAGAAACACTGGGGGAGAGAGAGAGAGAAACACTGGGGGGAGAGAGAGAGAACAACTCGGGGGGAGAGAGAGGGAAACATTGTGGGGATAGAGAGAGAGAAACACTGGGGGCGGAGAGAGAGACAAACTCTGGGGGGAGAGAGAGAAACACTGGGGGGAGAGAGAGAGTGAAACACTGGGGAGAGCGAGAGAGAGAGAAAAACTAGGTGGAAGAGAGAGGGAAACACTGGGGGGGGGAGAGAGAGAGAGAAATACTGGGGGGCTAGAGAGAGAAAAACTAGGGGGGAGAGAGAGGGAAACACTGGGGGGAGAGAGAGAGAGAGAAACACTGGGGGGAGAGAGAGAGAGAAACACTGGGGGGAGAGAGAGACAGAGAAACACTGGGGGTAGAGAGAGAGAGAGAAACAAACACTGGGGGTGGAGAGAGAGAGAGACAAACACTGGGGGGAGAGAGAGAAACACTGGGGGGAGAGAGAGTCAAACACTTGGGAGAGAGAGAGAGAGAGACAGAAACACTTTGGAGAGAGAGAGAGACAGAAACACTTTGGAGAGAGAGAGAGAGAGACAGAAACACTTTGGAGAGAGAGAGAGAGAGAGAGAGAGGGAGAAACACTGGGTGGAGAGAGAGACAGAGAAACCCTGGGGGTAGAGATAGAGAGAGAAACACTGAGGGAGAGAGATAAAAACACTGGGGGAGAGAGAGAAACACTGGGGGGAGAGAGAGACAAACACTGGGGGGAGAGAGAGGGAAACACTGGGGGGAGAGAGAGGGAAACACTGGGGGGAGAAAATGAGAGAGAAACAGTGGGGAGAGAGAGAGAGAGAGAAACACTGGGGGGAGAGAGAGTGAGAAACAAAGGGGGAAAAAGAGAGAGAGAAACACTGGGGGGAGAGAGAGAGACAGAAACACTGGGGGGAGAGAAAGACACAGAGAGAAACACTGGGGGGAGAGAGAGAGAAACTCTTGGGAGAGAGAGAGTGAGAAACATTGGGGGGAGAGAGAGAGAGAGGGAACACTGGAGGGAGAGAGATAGAAACACTGGGGGGAGAGAGAGGGAAACACTGGGGGGAAGAGAGAGGGAAACAATGGGGGGAGAGAGAGAGAGAGAAACACTGGGAGAGAGAGAGAGAGAGAGAGACACTGGGGGGGAGAGAGAAACACTGGGGGAAGAGAGAGAGAGAAACACTGGGGGGAGAGAGAGTGAGAAACACTGGGGTGAGAGAGAGAGAGAGAGAAACACTGGGGGGAGAGAGAGAGAGAGAGAAACACTGGGGGGAGAGAGAGACAGAGAAACACTGGGGGCAGAGAGAGAGAGAAACACTGGGGGGAGAGAGAGAGAGAAACACTGGGGGGAGAGAGAGAGAGAAACACTGGCGGGAGAGAGAGACAGAGAAACACTGGGGGGAGAGAGAGTGAAACACTTGGGAGAGAGAGAGAGAGACAGAAATACTTTGGAGAGAGAGAGAGAGAGAGAGAGAGACACTGGGGGTGGAGAGAGAGACAGACAAACACTGGGGGGAGGGAAAGAAACACTGGGGGTGGAGAGAGAGAGAGACAAACACTGGGGGGAGAGAGAGAAACACTGGGGGGAGAGAGAGAGTGAAACACTTGGGAGAGAGAGAGAGAGACAGAAACACTTTGGAGAGAGAGAGAGAGAGAGAGAGAGAGAGAGAGAGAGACACTGGGGGTGGAGAGAGAGACAGACAAACACTGGGGAGAGAGAGAGAAACACTGGGGGGAGAGGGATAGTGAAACACTGGGGAGAGAGAGAGAGAGAGAGAGAGATAGAAACACTTGGGGAAGAGAGAGAGAAACACCAGGGGTGGAGAGAAAGAGAAAGACTGGGGGAGAGAGAGAGAGAGAAACACTGGGGGGAGAGAGAGAGAAAAACTTGGTGGGAGAGAGAGGGAAACACTGGGGGGAGAGAGAGAGAAACACTGGGGGCAGAGGGAGAGAGAGAAACACTGGGGTTAGAGAGAGAAACACTGTGGGGAGAGAGAGAGAAACACTGGTGGCAGAGAGAGAAAGAGAGAAATACTGGGGGGGGGGGAGAGAGGAATACTGAGGGGGGAGAGAGGATCACTGGGGGGGGGGGAGAGAGAGAGAGAAACACTGGGGGAGAGAGAGAGAGAGAAACACTGGGGGGAGAGAGAGAGAAACAGTGGGGGGAGAGAGAGAGAAACACTGGGGGAGAGAGAGAGAGAGAAACACTGGGGGGAGAGAGAGAGAACAACTCGGGTGGAGAGAGAGGGAAACACTGGGGGAGAGAGAGAGAGAGAAACACTGAGGTGAGAGAGAGAGAGAAAAACTCGGGGGGAGAGAGAGGGAAACACTGGGGGGGGAGAAAGAAACACTGGGGGTGGAGAGAGAGAGAGACAAACACTGGGGGGAGAGAGAGAAACACTGGGGGGAGAGAGAGTGAAACACTTGTGTGAGAGAGAGAGAGACATAAACACTTTGGAGAGAGAGAGAGAGAGAGAGAGAAACACTGTGGGTGGAGACAGAGACCGACAAACACTGTGGGGGAGAGAGAGAAACAATGGGGGGAGAGAGAGAAACACTGGGGGGAGGCAGAGAGAGAAACACTGGGGGGAGAGAGAGAGTGAAGCAATGGGGAGAGAGAGAGAGTGAAGCACTGGAGAGAGAGAGAGAGAGAGAGAGAGAAACACTGGGGGGAGAGAGAGAGAAACACTGGGGGGGGGGAGAGAGAGAGAGAAACACTGGGGGAGAGAGAGAAACACTGGGAGAGAGAGAGAGAGAGAGATAGAAAGACTGGGGGGAGAGAGAGAGACAGAGAAACCCTGGGGGTAGAGATAGAGAGAGAAACACTGGGGGAGAGAGAGAGAAACACTGCGGAGAGAGAGAGAGAGAAAAAACACTGGGGGGTGGAGAGATAAACACTGGGGGGAGAGAGAGAAAAACACTGGGCGGAGAGAGAGAGAAACACTGGGGGGAGAGAGAGGGAAACAATGTGGGGAGAGAGAGGGAAACACTGGGGGGAGAGAGAGGGAAACACTGGGGGGAGAGAGAGAGAAACACTGGGGAGAGAGAGAGAAACACTCGGGGAGAGAGAGAGAAACACTGTGGGGAGAGAGAGAGAGAAACACTCGGGGTAAAGAGAGAGAGAGAGAGAGAGAAAAACACTGGGGGGAGAGAGAGAAACACTCGGGGAGAGAGAGAGAGAGAAACACTGTGGGGGGAGAGAGAGAGAGAAACACTCGGGGTAAAGAGAGAGAGAGAGAAACACTGGGGGGAGAGAAAGGGAAACACTGGGGGGAGAGAGAGAGAGAGAGAGAGTGAGAGAGAAACACTGGGGGGAGAGAGAGAGAAACACTCGGGGGAGAGAGAGAGAGAAACCCTGGGGGGGAGAGAGAGAGGGAAACAATGGGGGGCGGTGAGAGAGAGATAAACACTCGGGGTGGAGAGAGAGATAGAGAAATTCTGGGTTAGAGGGAGAGAAAGAGTGGGGAGAGAGAGAGAGAGAATCACTGGGGGGGGGGAGAGAGAGAGAGAAACACTGGGGGGAAAGAGACAAACGCTGGGGAGAGAGAGAGAGAAACACTGGGGTAGAGAGAGAGAGAAACACTGGTGAGAGAGAGAGCGAGAGAATCACTGGGGGAGAGAGAGAGAGAAACACTCGGGGGAGAGAGAGAGAGCGAGAAGCACTGGTGAGAGAGAGATTATAAACACTGGGGAGAGAGAGAGAGAAACATTGGGGGAAGAGACAGCGAGAAACACTGGGGGGAGAGAGAGAGAGAGAAACACTGGGGGGATAGAGAGAGAGAGAGAGAGAGAGAGAAACACTGGGTGGAGAGAGAGAGAGGGAGAGTGAAACACTGGGGGGAGAGACAGAGAGAGAGAGAGAAACACTGGGGAGAGAGAGAGAGAGAGATAGAAAGACTGGGGGGAGAGAGAGAGACAGAGAAACCCTGGGGGTAGAGATAGAGAGAGAAACACTGGGGGAGAGAGAGAGAAACACTGCGGAGAGAGAGAGAGAGAAAAAACACTGGGGGGTGGAGAGATAAACACTGGGGGGAGAGAGAGAAAAACACTGGGCGGAGAGAGAGAGAAACACTGGGGGGAGAGAGAGGGAAACAATGTGGGGAGAGAGAGGGAAACACTGGGGGGAGAGAGAGGGAAACACTGGGGGGAGAGAGAGAGAAACACTGGGGAGAGAGAGAGAAACACTCGGGGAGAGAGAGAGAAACACTGTGGGGAGAGAGAGAGAGAAACACTCGGGGTAAAGAGAGAGAGAGAGAGAGAGAAAAACACTGGGGGGAGAGAGAGAAACACTCGGGGAGAGAGAGAGAGAGAAACACTGTGGGGGGAGAGAGAGAGAGAAACACTCGGGGTAAAGAGAGAGAGAGAGAAACACTGGGGGGAGAGAAAGGGAAACACTGGGGGGAGAGAGAGAGAGAGAGAGAGTGAGAGAGAAACACTGGGGGGAGAGAGAGAGAAACACTCGGGGGAGAGAGAGAGAGAAACCCTGGGGGGGAGAGAGAGAGGGAAACAATGGGGGGCGGTGAGAGAGAGATAAACACTCGGGGTGGAGAGAGAGATAGAGAAATTCTGGGTTAGAGGGAGAGAAAGAGTGGGGAGAGAGAGAGAGAGAATCACTGGGGGGGGGAGAGATAGAAACACTGGGAGAGAGAGAGAGAGAGAGAGAAACACTGGGGAGAGAGAGAGAGAGAGAAACACTGGGGGGAGAGAGAGAGAGAAACACAGGGGGGAGAGAGAGAGACAGAGAAACACTGGGGGTAGAGAGAGAGAGAGAGAAAGAAACACTGGGGGTGGAGAGAGAGAAACAGTGGAGGGAGAGAGAGAGAAACACTGGGGGAGAGAGAGAAACACTGGGGAGAGAGAGAGAGAACAACTCGTGGGGAGAGAGAGGGAAATATTGGGGGGAGAGAGAGAGAGAAACACTGGGGGAGAGAGAGAGAGAAACACTGAGGTGAGAGAGAGAAAAACACGGGGGGAGAGAGAGGGAAACACTGGGGGGGGGAGAAAGAAACACTGGGGGTGGAGAGAGAGAGACAAACAATGGGGGGAGAGAGAGAAACACTGGGGGGAGAGAGAGTGAAACACTTGTGTGTGAGAGAGAGAGAGAGACAGAAACACTTTGGAGAGAGAGAGAGAGAGAGAGAGAGAGGGAGAAACACTGGGGGTGGAGACAGAGACAGACAAACACTGTGGGGGAGAGAGAGAAACACTGGGGGGAGAGAGAGAAACACTGGGGGGAGGTAGAGAGAGAAACACTGGGGGAGAGAGAGAGTGAAGCACTGGGGAGAGAGAGAGAGTGAAACACTGGAGAGAGAGAGAGAGAGAGAGAAAAACACTGGGGGGAGAGAGAGAGAAATACTGGGGGGAGAGAGAGAGAAACACTGGGGGAGAGAGAGAGAGAGAGAGAGAGAGAGAGAAACACTGGGGGGAGAGAGAGACAGAGAAACCCTGGGGGTAGAGATAGAGAGAGAAACACTGGGGGAGAGAGAGATAAACACTGCGGAGAGAGAGAGAGTGAAAAAACACTGGGGGTTTGAGAGATAAACACTGGGGGGAGAGCGAGAAAAACACTGGGGGGAGAGAGAGTGAAACACTGGGAGAGAGAGAGAGAGAGAAACACTGGGGGGAGAGAGAGAGGGAAACACTGGGGGGAGAGAGAGAGAGAAATACTGGGGGGGGGGAGAGAGAGAAAAACTTTGGGGGGAGAGAGAGGTAAACACTGTGGGGAGAGAGAGAGATAAACACTGGCGGAGAGAGAGAGAGAGAAACACTGGGGGGAGAGAGAGAGAGAGAAACACGGGTGGGGGGAGAGATAGAAACACTGGAGGGGGGAGAGAGAGAGGGAAAAACTGGGGGGAGAGAGAGAGAGAAACACTGGGAGAGAGAGAGAGAGAGAAACACTGGGGGGAGAGAGAGAGAAACACTGGGGGGAGAGAGAGAGGGAAACACAGGGGGGAGAGAGAGACAGAGAAACACTGGGGGTAGAGAGAGAGAGAGAAAGAAACACTGGGGGTGGAGAGAGAGAAACAGTGGGGGGAGGGAGAGAGAAACACTGGGGGAGAGAGAGAGAGAAACACTGGGGGGAGAGAGAGAGAACAACTCGGGGTGAGAGAGAGGGAAACATTGTGGGGAGAGAGAGAGAGAGAAACACTGGGAGAGAGAGAGAGAAACACTGAGGTGAGAGAGAGAGAAAAACTCGGGGGGAGAGAGAGGGAAACACTGGGGGGAGAGAAAGAAACACTGGGGGTGGAGAGAGAGAGACAAACACTGGGGGGAGAGAGAGAAACACTGGGGGGAGAGAGAGTGAAACACTTGTGTGAGAGAGAGAGAGACAGAAACACTTTGGAGAGAGAGAGAGAGAGAGGGAGAAACACTGGGGATGGAGACAGAGACAGACAAACACTGTGGGGGAGAGAGAGAAACACTGGGGGGAGAGAGAGAAACACTGGGGGGAGAGAGAGTGAAACACTTGTGTGAGAGAGAGAGAGACAGAAACACTTTGGAGAGAGGGAGAGAGAGGGAGAAACACTGGGGGTGGAGACAGAGACAGACAAACACTGTGGGGGAGAGAGAGAAACACTGGGGGGAGAGAGAGAAACACTGGGGGGAGGCAGAGAGAGAAACACTGGGGGGAGAGAGAGAGTGAAGCACTGGGGAGAGAGAGAGAGTGAAGCAGTGGAGAGAGAGAGAGAAACACTGGGGGGAGAGAGAGAGAAACACTGGGGGGAGAGAGAGAGAGAAACACTGGGGGAGAGAGAGAAACACTGGGGGGGAGAGAGAGAGAGAGAGAGAGAAACACTGGGGGGAGAGAGAGACAGAGAAACCCTGGGGGTAGAGATAGAGCGAGAAACACTGGGGGAGAGAGAGAGAAACACTGCGGAGAGAGAGAGAGAAAAAAACACTGGGGGTGGAGAGATAAACACTGGGGGGAGAGCGAGAAAAACACTGGGGTGAGAGAGAGTGAAACACTGGGAGAGAGAGAGAGAGAGAAACACTGGGGGGAGAGAGAGAGAGAAACAGTGGGGGGAGAGAGAGAGAGAAACACAGGGGGGAGAGAGAGAGACAGAGAAACACTGGGGGTAGAGAGAGAGAGAGAAAGAAACACTGGGGGTGGAGAGAGAGAAAGAGTGGGGGGAGAGAGAGAGAAACACTGGGGGAGAGAGAGAGAAAGAAACACTGGGGGGAGAGAGAGAGAACAACCCGGGGGGAGAGAGAGGGAAACATTGGGGGGGGAGAGAGAGAGAAACACTGGGGGAGAGAGAGAGAGAGAAACACTGAGGTGAGAGAGAGAGAGTAAACTCGGGGGGAGAGAGAGGGAAACACTGGGGGGAGAGAGAGAAACACTGGGGGGAGAGAGAGTGACACTGGGGGGAGAGAGAGGGAAACACTGGGGGTGGAGAGAGAGATAATCACTGGGGGGGGAGAGAGAAACACTGGGGGAGAGAGAGAGAGAAACACTGGGGGAGAGAGAGAGAGAGAGAGAAACACTGGGGGAGAGAGAGAGAAACAATGTGGGGAGAGAAAGAAACAGAGAGAAACACTGGGGTGAGAGAGAGAGAGAGAAACACTGGGAAGAGAGAGAGAGAAAAACACTGGGGGGAGAGAGAGAGAGAGAAACACTGGGGAGAGAGAGAGAGAAACACTGGGGAAAGAGAGAGAGAAACATGAGAGAGAGAGAGAAAAACACTGGGGGGAGAGAGAGAAACACTGGGGGATAGAGAGAGAGAGAAACACTGGGGGATAGAGAGAGAAACACTGGGGGGAGAGAGAGAATCACTGGGGGGAGAGAGAGAGAGAGAAACACTGGGGGAGAGAGAGAAACACAGGGGGAGAGAGCGAGTGAAGCACTGGGGAGAGAGAGAGAGAGAGAGAGAGAGAGACACTGGGGGCAGAGAGAAAGAAACACTAGGGGTAGGGAGAGAGAGAGAAACACTGGGGAGAGAGAGAGAGAAACACTGGGGGGAGAGAGAGAGAGAAACACTGGGGGAGAGAGAGAAACACTGTGTGGAGAGAGAGACAGAGAAACACTGGGAAGAGAGAGAGAGAGAAACACAGTGGGGAGAGAGAGAGAACCACTGGGTGGAGAGAGAGACAGAGAAACACTGGGGGTAGAGAGAGAGAGAAAGAAACAATGGGGGTGGAGAGAGAGAAATACAAACACTGGGGGGAGAGAGAGAAACACTGGGCGGAGAGAGAGAGTGAAACACTGGGGAGAGAGAGAGAGAGAAACACTGGGGAGGGAGAGAGAGAGAGAAACACTGGGGGGAGAGAGACACAGAGAAACACAGGGGGAGGAGAGATAGAGAGAGAGAGAAGCACTGTGGGTGGAGAGAGAGAGATACAAACACTGGGGGGAGAGAGACAAACACTGGGGGGAGAGAGAGAAACACTGGGGGGAGAGAGAGAGAGTGAAACACTGGGGAGAGAGAGAGTGAGAGAGAAACACTGGGGAGAGAAAGAGTGAGAGAGAAACACTGGGGAGAGAGAGAGAGAGAGAGGGAGAGAGAGAGAGAGAGAAACACTGTGGGGGGAGAGAGCGAGAAACACTCGGGGTAGAGAGAGAGAGAGAGAAACACTGGGGGGAGAGAGAGAGAAACACTGGGGGGAGAGAGAGAGAGAAACACTGGGGGAGCGAGAGAGAAACACTCGGGGGAGAGAGAGAGAGAAACCCTGGGGGGGAGAGAGAGAGGGAAACAATGGTGGGGGCGGTGAGAGAGAGATAAACACTCGGAATGGAGAGAGAGAGAGAAATACTGGGTTCGAGGGAGAGAAACTGTGGGGGAGAGAGAGAGAGAGAATCACTTGGGGGGGGAGAGAGAGAAACACTGGGGGGAAAGAGACAAACACTGGGGAGAGAGAGAGAGAGAAACACTGGGGGAGAGAGAGAGAGAAACACTGGGGGGAGAGAGAGGGAAACACTGGGGGGAGAGAGAGGGAAACACTGGGGGGAGAGTGAGGGAAACACTGGGGGTGGAGAGAGAGAGAATTACTGGGGGGAGAGAGAGAAACACTGGGGGACAGAGAGAGAAACACTGGGGGGGGAGAGAGAGAAACAGTGGGGGAGAGAGAGAGAGAAACAATGGGGGGAGAGAAAGAAACAGAGAGAAACACTGGGGTGAGAGAGAGAGAGAGAAACACTGGGGAGAGAGAGAGAGAGAAACACTGGGGGGAGAGAGAGAGAGATACACTGGGGAGAGAGAGAGAGCGAAACACTGGGGAGAGAGAGAGAGAGAAACACGAGAGAGAGAGAGAAAAACACTGGGGGGGTGGAGAGAGAAACACTGGGGGAGAGAGAGAGTGAGAGAGAAACACTGGGGAGAGAGAGAGAGAAACACTGGGGGGGAGAGAGAGAGAGAGAGAAACACGGGGGGGGAGAGAGATAGAAACACTGGAGGGGTGGGGGGGGGGAGAGAGAGAGGGAAAAACTGGGGGGAGAGAGAGAGAGAAACACTGGGAGAGAGAGAGAGAGAAACACTGGGGGGAGAGAGAGAGAGAAACACTGGGGGGAGAGAGAGAGGGAAACACAGGGGGGAGAGAGAGACAGAGAAACACTGGGGGTAGAGAGAGAGAGAGAAAGAAACACTGGGGGTGGAGAGAGAGAAACAGTGGGGGGAGAGAGAGAGAAACACTGGGGGAGAGAGATAGAGAAACACTGGGGGGAGAGAGAGAGAACAACTCGGGGGGAGAGAGAGGGAAACATTGTGGGGAGAGAGAGAGAGAAACACTGGGGGAGAGAGAGAGAGAGAAACACTGAGGTGAGAGAGAGAGAAAAACTCGGGGGGAGAGAGAGGGAAACACTGGGGGGAGAGAAAAAAACACTGGTGGTGGAGAGAGAGAGACAAACACTGGGGGAAAGAGAGAAACACTGGGGGGAGAGAGAGTGAAACACTTGTGTGAGAGAGAGAGAGACAGAAACACTTTGGAGAGAGAGAGAGAGAGAGAGGGAGAAACACTGGGGGTGGAGACAGAGACAGACAAACACTGTGGGGGAGAGAGAGAAACACTGGGGGGAGAGAGAGAAACGCTGGGGGGAGAGAGAGTGAAACACTTGTGTGTGAGAGAGAGAGAGACAGAATCACTTTGGAGAGAGAGAGAGAGAGAGAGAGAGAGGGAGAAACACTGGGGGTGGAGACAGAGATAGACAAACACTGTGGGGGAGAGAGAGAAACACTGGGGGGAGAGAGAGAAACACTGGGGGGAGGCAGAGAGAGAAACACTGGGGGGAGAGAGAGAGTGAAGCACTGGGGAGAGAGAGAGAGTGAAGCAGTGGAGAGAGAGAGAAACACTGGGGGGAGAGAGAGAGAAACACTGGGGGGAGAGAGAGAGAGAAACACTGGGGGAGAGAGAGAAACACTGGGGGAGTGAGAGAGAGAGAGAGAGAAACACTCGGGGAGAGAAAGACAGAGAAACTCTGGGGGCAGAGATAGAGCGAGAAACACTGGGGGAGAGAGAGAGAAACACTGCGGAGAGAGAGAGAGAGAGAGAAAACAATGGGGGTGGAGAGATAAACACTGGGGGGAGAGCGAGAAAAACACTGGGGTGAGAGAGAGTGAAACACTGGGAGAGAGAGAGAGAGAGAAACACTGGGGGGAGAGAGAGAGAGAAACAGTGGGGGGAGAGAGAGAGAGAAACAAAGGGGGGAGAGAGAGAGACAGAGAAACACTGGGGGTAGAGAGAGAGAGAGAAAGAAACACTGGGGGTGGAGAGAGAGAAACAGTGGGGGGAGAGAGAGAGAAACATTGGGGGGAGAGAGAGAGAGAAACACTGGGGGAGAGAGAGAGAGAGAAACACTGAGATGAGAGAGAGAGAGTAAACTCGGGGGGAGAGAGAGGGAAACACTGGGGGGAGAGAAAGAAACACTGGGGGTGGAGAGAGAGAGAGACAAACAATGGGGGGAGAGAGAGAAACACTGGGGGGAGAGAGAGTGACACTGGGGGGAGAGAGAGGGAAACACTGGGGGTGGAGAGAGAGATAATCACTGGGGGGGAGAGAGAGAAACCCTGGGGGAGAGAGAGAGAGAAACACTGGGGGAGAGAGAGAGAGAAACACTGGGGGAGAGAGAGAGAAACAATGGGGGGAGAGAAAGAAACAGAGAGAAACACTGGAGTGAGAGAGAGAGAGAAACACTGGGAAGAGAGAGAGAGAAAAACACTGGGGAGAGAGAGAGAGAGAGAAACACTGGGGAGAGAGAGAGAGAGAGAGAAACACTGGGGAGAGAGAGAGAGAAACACGAGAGAGAGAGAGAGAGAAAAACACTGGTGGGAGAGAGAGAAACACTGGGGGAGAGAGAGAGAGAGAAACACTGGGGGAGAGAGAGAGAAACACTGGGGGGAGAGAGAGAATCACTGGGGGGAGAGAGAGAGAGAGAAACACTGGGGGAGGGAGAGAAACACTGGGGGAGAGAGCGAGTGAAGCACTGGGGAGAGAGAGAGAGTGAAGCACTGAAGGGAGAGAGAGAGAGAGAGAGAGAGACACTGGGGGGAGAGAGAAAGAAACACTAGGGGTAGGGAGAGAGAGGGAAACACTGGGGAGAGAGAGAGAGAAACACTGGGGGGAGAGAGAGAGAGAGAGAAACACTGGGGGAGAGAGTGAAACACTGGGGGAGAGAGAGAGAGAGAAACACTGTGGGGAGAGAGAGAGAGAACCACTGGGTGGAGAGAGAGACAGAGAAACACTGGGGGTAGAGAGAGAGAGAAAGAAACACTGGGGGTGGAGAGAGAGAAATTCAAACACTGGGGGGAGAGAGAGAAAAACTGGGCGGAGAGAGAGAGTGAAACACTGGGGAGAGAGAGAGAGAAACACTGGGGAGGGAGAGAGAGAGATAAAAACACTGGGGGGAGAGAGACACAGAGAAACACAGGGGGAGGAGAGATAGAGAGAGAGAGAGAAGCACTGTGGGTGGAGAGAGAGAGAGACAAACACTGGGGGGAGAGAGACAAACACTGGGGGGAGAGAGAGAAAAACTGGGGGGAGAGAGAGAGAGTGAAACACTGGGGAGAGAGAGAGTGAGAGAGAAACACTGGGGAGAGAGAGAGAGAGAGAGAGAGAGGGAGAGAGAGAGAGAGAGAAAGAGAAACACTGTGGGGAGAGAGAGCGAGAAACACTCGGGGTAGATAGAGAGAGAGAGAAACACTGCGGGGAGAGAGAGAGAAACACTGGGGGGAGAGAGAGAGAGAAACACTGGCGGAGAGTGAGAGAAACACTCGGGGGAGAGAGAGAGAGATCCACTGGGTGGAGAGAGAGACAGAGAAACACTGGGGGTAGAGAGAGAGAGAAAGAAACACTGGGGGTGGAGAGAGAGAATTCAAACACTGGGGGGAGAGAGAGAAACACTGGGCGGAGAGAGAGAGTGAAACACTGGGGAGAGAGAGAGAGAAACACTGGGGAGGGAGAGAGAGAGAGAGAAACACTGGGGGGAGAGAGACACAGAGAAACACAGGGGGAGGAGAGATAGAGAGAGAGAGAGAAGCACTGTGGGTGGAGAGAGAGAGAGACAAACACTGGGGGGAGAGAGATAAAAACTGGGGGGAGAGAGAGAGAGTGAAACACTGGGGAGAGAGAGAGTGAGAGAGAAACACTGGGGAGAGAGAGAGAGAGAGAGAGGGAGAGAGAGAGAGAGAGAGAGAGAGAAACACTGTGGGGAGAGAGAGCGAGAAACACTCGGGGTAGAGAGAGAGAGAGAGAAACACTGGGGGGAGAGAGAGAGAAACACTGGGGGGAGAGAGAGAGAGAAACACTGGCGGAGAGTGAGAGAAACACTCGGGGGAGCGAGAGAGAGAAACCCTGGGGGGGAGAGAGAGAGGGAAACAATGGTGGGGGCGGTGAGAGAGAGATAAACACTCGGAATGGAGAGAGAGATAGAAATACTGGGTTAGAGGGAGAGAAACTGTGGGGGAGAGAGAGAGAGAATCACTGGGGGGCGGGGAGAGAGAGAAACACTGGGGGGAAAGAGACAAACACTGGGGAGAGAGAGAGAGAAACACTGGGGGAGAGAGAGAGAGAAACACTGGTGAGAGAGAGAGCGAGAGAAACACTGGGGGAGAGACAAAGAGAGAGAGAGAAACAAAGCGGGGGAGAGAGAGAGAGAAACACTGGGGGAGAGAGAGAGAGAAATACTGGGGGGAGAGAGAGAGGGAGAGAGAAACACTGGGGGAGAGACAGAGAGAGAGAGAGAGAGAGAGAGAAACACTGGGGAGAGAGAGAGAAACACTGCGGAGAGAGAGAGAGAGAAAAAACACTGGGGGGTGGAGAGAGAAACACTGGGGGGAGAGAGAGAAAAACACTGGGGATGAGAGAGAGAGAAACAATGGGGGGAGAGAGATGGAAACACTGGGGGGAGAGAGAGGGAAACACTGGGGGAAGACAGAGGGAAACACTGGGGGTGGAGAGAGAGAGAATCACTGGGGGGAGAGAGAGAAACACTGGGGGAGCGAGAGAGAGAATCACTGGGGGAGAGAGAGAGAGAGAGAAACACTGGGGGAGAGAGAGAAACACTGGGGGAGAGAGAGAGAGAGAGAGAAACACTGTGGGGAGAGAGAGAGAACCACTGGGTGGAGAGAGAGACAGAGAAACACTGGGGGTAGAGAGAGAGAGAAAGAAACACTGGGGGGAGAGAGAGAAACACTGGGCGGAGAGAGAGAGTGAAACACTGGGGAGAGAGAGAGAGAAACACTGGGGAGAGAGAGAGACAGAAACACTGGGGGGAGAGAGACACAGAGAAACACAGGGGGAGGAGAGATAGAGAGAGAGAGAGAAGCACTGTGGGTGGAGAGAGAGAGAGACAAACACTGGGGGGAGAGAGACAAACACTGGGGGGAGAGAGAGAGAGTGAAACACTGGGGAGAGAGAGAGTGAGAGAGAAACACTGGGGAGAGAAAGAGTGAGAGAGAAACACTGGGGAGAGAGAGAGAGAGAGGGGGAGAGAGAGAGAGAGAGAGAGAAACACTGTGGGGAGAGAGAGCGAGAAACACTCGGGGTAGAGAGAGAGAGAGAATCACTGGGGGGGAGAGAGAGAGAAACACTGGGGGGAGAGAGAGAGAGAAACACTGGCGGAGAGAGAGAGAAACACTCGGGAGAGAGAGAGAGAGAAACCCTGGGGGGGGAGAGAGAGAGGGAAGCAATGGTGGGGGCGGTGAGAGAGAGATAAACACTCGGAATGGAGAGAGAGAGAGAGAAATACTGGGTTAGAGGGAGAGAAACTGTGGGGGAGAGAGAGAGAGAATCACTGGGGGGGGAGAGAGAGAAACACTGGGGGGAAAGAGACAAACACTGGGGAGAGAGAGAGAGAAACACTGGGGGAGAGAGAGAGAGAAACACTGGTGAGAGAGAGAACGAGAGAAACACTGGGGGAGAGACAAAGAGAGAGAGAGAAACAAAGCGGGGGAGAGAGAGAGAGAAACACTGGGGGAGAGAGAGAGAGAAATACTGGGGGGAGAGAGAGAGGGAGAGAGAAACACTGGGGGGAGAGACAGAGAGAGAAAGAGAAACACTGGGGAGAGAGAGAGAGAAACACTGCGGAGAGAGAGAGAGAGAAAAAACACTGGGGGGTGGAGAGAGAAACACTGGGGGGAGAGAGAAAAAAACACTGGGGGGAGAGAGAGAGAAACAATGGGGGGAGAGAGATGGAAACACTGGGGGGAGAGAGAGGGAAACACTGGGGGGAGACAGAGGGAAACACTGGGGGTGGAGAGAGAGAGAATCACTGGGGGGAGAGAGAGAAACACTGGGGGAGCGAGAGAGAGAAACACTGGAGGAGAGAGAGAGAGAGAAACACTGGGGGAGAGAGAGAGAGAAAGAATGGGGGAGAGAAAGAAACAGAGAGAAACACTGGGGTGAGAGAGAGAGAGAGAAACACTGGGGAGAGAGAGAGAGAGAAACACTGGGGGGAGAGAGAGAGAGAGAGAAACACCGGGGAGAGAGAGAGAAACACTGGGGAGAGAGAGAGAGAGAAACACGAGCGAGAGAGAGAGAAAAACACTGGGGGGAGAGAGAGAAACACTGGGGGAGAGAGAGAATCACTGGGGGGAGAGAGAGAGAGAGAAACACTGGGGGAGAGAGAGAAACACTGGGGGAGAGAGCGAGTGAAGCACTGAGGAGAGAGAGACAGAGAAACACCGGGGGTAGAGAGAGAGAGAAATAAACACTGGGGGTGGAGAGAGAGAAATACAAACACTTGGGGGAGAGAGAGCAACACTGGGCGGAGAGACAGAGTGAAACACTGGGGAGAGAGAGAGGGAGAAACACTGGGGAGGGAGGGAGAGAGAGAGAAACACTGGGGGGAGAGAGAGAGAGGGAGAGAGATAGAAACACTGGGGAGAGAGAGAGAGAAACACTGCGGAGAGAGAGAGAGAGAAAAAACACTGGGGGGTGGAGAGAGAAACACTGGGGGGAGAGAGAGAAAAACACTGGGGATGAGAGAGAGAGAAACAATGGGGGGAGAGAGATGGAAACACTGGGGGGAGAGAGAGGGAAACACTGGGGGAAGACAGAGGGAAACACTGGGGGTGGAGAGAGAGAGAATCACTGGGGGGAGAGAGAGAAACACTGGGGGAGCGAGAGAGAGAATCACTGGGGGAGAGAGAGAGAGAGAGAAACACTGGGGGAGAGAGAGAAACACTGGGGGAGAGAGAGAGAGAGAGAGAAACACTGTGGGGAGAGAGAGAGAACCACTGGGTGGAGAGAGAGACAGAGAAACACTGGGGGTAGAGAGAGAGAGAAAGAAACACTGGGGGGAGAGAGAGAAACACTGGGCGGAGAGAGAGAGTGAAACACTGGGGAGAGAGAGAGAGAAACACTGGGGAGAGAGAGAGACAGAAACACTGGGGGGAGAGAGACACAGAGAAACACAGGGGGAGGAGAGATAGAGAGAGAGAGAGAAGCACTGTGGGTGGAGAGAGAGAGAGACAAACACTGGGGGGAGAGAGACAAACAATGGGGGGAGAGAGAGAGAGTGAAACACTGGGGAGAGAGAGAGTGAGAGAGAAACACTGGGGAGAGAAAGAGTGAGAGAGAAACACTGGGGAGAGAGAGAGAGAGAGGGGGAGAGAGAGAGAGAGAGAGAGAAACACTGTGGGGAGAGAGAGCGAGAAACACTCGGGGTAGAGAGAGAGAGAGAATCACTGGGGGGGAGAGAGAGAGAAACACTGGGGGGAGAGAGAGAGAGAAACACTGGCGGAGAGAGAGAGAAACACTCGGGAGAGAGAGAGAGAGAAACCCTGGGGGGGGGAGAGAGAGAGGGAAACAATGGTGGGGGCGGTGAGAGAGAGATAAACACTCGGAATGGAGAGAGAGAGAGAGAAATACTGGGTTAGAGGGAGAGAAACTGTGGGGGAGAGAGAGAGAGAATCACTGGGGGGGGAGAGAGAGAAACACTGGGGGGAAAGAGACAAACACTGGGGAGAGAGAGAGAGAAACACTGGGGGAGAGAGAGAGAGAAACACTGGTGAGAGAGAGAACGAGAGAAACACTGGGGGAGAGACAAAGAGAGAGAGAGAAACAAAGCGGGGGAGAGAGAGAGAGAAACACTGGGGGAGAGAGAGAGAGAAATACTGGGGGGAGAGAGAGAGGGAGAGAGAAACACTGGGGGGAGAGACAGAGAGAGAAAGAGAAACACTGGGGAGAGAGAGAGAGAAACACTGCGGAGAGAGAGAGAGAGAAAAAACACTGGGGGGTGGAGAGAGAAACACTGGGGGGAGAGAGAAAAAAACACTGGGGGGAGAGAGAGAGAAACAATGGGGGGAGAGAGATGGAAACACTGGGGGGAGAGAGAGGGAAACACTGGGGGGAGACAGAGGGAAACACTGGGGGTGGAGAGAGAGAGAATCACTGGGGGGAGAGAGAGAAACACTGGGGGAGCGAGAGAGAGAAACACTGGAGGAGAGAGAGAGAGAGAAACACTGGGGGAGAGAGAGAGAGAAAGAATGGGGGAGAGAAAGAAACAGAGAGAAACACTGGGGTGAGAGAGAGAGAGAGAAACACTGGGGAGAGAGAGAGAGAGAAACACTGGGGGGAGAGAGAGAGAGAGAGAAACACCGGGGAGAGAGAGAGAAACACTGGGGAGAGAGAGAGAGAGAAACACGAGCGAGAGAGAGAGAAAAACACTGGGGGAGAGAGAGAAACACTGGGGGAGAGAGCGAGTGAAGCACTGAGGAGAGAGAGACAGAGAAACACCGGGGGTAGAGAGAGAGAGAAATAAACACTGGGGGTGGAGAGAGAGAAATACAAACACTTGGGGGAGAGAGAGCAACACTGGGCGGAGAGACAGAGTGAAACACTGGGGAGAGAGAGAGGGAGAAACACTGGGGAGGGAGGGAGAGAGAGAGAAACACTGGGGGGAGAGAGAGAGAGGGAGAGAGATAGAAACACTGGGGAGAGAGAGAGAGAAACACTGCGGAGAGAGAGAGAGAGAAAAAACACTGGGGGGTGGAGAGAGAAACACTGGGGGGAGAGAGAGAAAAACACTGGGGATGAGAGAGAGAGAAACAATGGGGGGAGAGAGATGGAAACACTGGGGGGAGAGAGAGGGAAACACTGGGGGAAGACAGAGGGAAACACTGGGGGTGGAGAGAGAGAGAATCACTGGGGGGAGAGAGAGAAACACTGGGGGAGCGAGAGAGAGAATCACTGGGGGAGAGAGAGAGAGAGAGAAACACTGGGGGAGAGAGAGAAACACTGGGGGAGAGAGAGAGAGAGAGAGAAACACTGTGGGGAGAGAGAGAGAACCACTGGGTGGAGAGAGAGACAGAGAAACACTGGGGGTAGAGAGAGAGAGAAAGAAACACTGGGGGGAGAGAGAGAAACACTGGGCGGAGAGAGAGAGTGAAACACTGGGGAGAGAGAGAGAGAAACACTGGGGAGAGAGAGAGACAGAAACACTGGGGGGAGAGAGACACAGAGAAACACAGGGGGAGGAGAGATAGAGAGAGAGAGAGAAGCACTGTGGGTGGAGAGAGAGAGAGACAAACACTGGGGGGAGAGAGACAAACACTGGGGGGAGAGAGAGAGAGTGAAACACTGGGGAGAGAGAGAGTGAGAGAGAAACACTGGGGAGAGAAAGAGTGAGAGAGAAACACTGGGGAGAGAGAGAGAGAGAGGGGGAGAGAGAGAGAGAGAGAGAGAAACACTGTGGGGAGAGAGAGCGAGAAACACTCGGGGTAGAGAGAGAGAGAGAATCACTGGGGGGGAGAGAGAGAGAAACACTGGGGGGAGAGAGAGAGAGAAACACTGGCGGAGAGAGAGAGAAACACTCGGGAGAGAGAGAGAGAGAAACCCTGGGGGGGGAGAGAGAGAGGGAAACAATGGTGGGGGCGGTGAGAGAGAGATAAACACTCGGAATGGAGAGAGAGAGAGAGAAATACTGGGTTAGAGGGAGAGAAACTGTGGGGGAGAGAGAGAGAGAATCACTGGGGGGGGAGAGAGAGAAACACTGGGGGGAAAGAGACAAACACTGGGGAGAGAGAGAGAGAAACACTGGGGGAGAGAGAGAGAGAAACACTGGTGAGAGAGCGAACGAGAGAAACACTGGGGGAGAGACAAAGAGAGAGAGAGAAACAAAGCGGGGGAGAGAGAGAGAGAAACACTGGGGGAGAGAGAGAGAGAAATACTGGGGGGAGAGAGAGAGGGAGAGAGAAACACTGGGGGGAGAGACAGAGAGAGAAAGAGAAACACTGGGGAGAGAGAGAGAGAAACACTGCGGAGAGAGAGAGAGAAAAAAAACACTGGGGGGTGGAGAGAGAAACACTGGGGGGAGAGAGAAAAAAACACTGGGGGGAGAGAGAGAGAAACAATGGGGGGAGAGAGATGGAAACACTGGGGGGAGAGAGAGGGAAACACTGGGGGGAGACAGAGGGAAACACTGGGGGTGGAGAGAGAGAGAATCACTGGGGGGAGAGAGAGAAACACTGGGGGAGCGAGAGAGAGAAACACTGGAGGAGAGAGAGAGAGAGAAACACTGGGGGAGAGAGAGAGAGAAAGAATGGGGGAGAGAAAGAAACAGAGAGAAACACTGGGGTGAGAGAGAGAGAGAGAAACACTGGGGAGAGAGAGAGAGAGAAACACTGGGGGGAGAGAGAGAGAGAGAGAAACACCGGGGAGAGAGAGAGAAACACTGGGGAGAGAGAGAGAGAGAAACACGAGCGAGAGAGAGAAAAACACTGGGGGGAGAGAGAGAAACACTGGGGGAGAGAGAGAATCACTGGGGGGAGAGAGAGAGAGAGAAACACTGGGGGAGAGAGAGAAACACTGGGGGAGAGAGCGAGTGAAGCACTGAGGAGAGAGAGACAGAGAAACACCGGGGGTAGAGAGAGAGAGAAATAAACACTGGGGGTGGAGAGAGAGAAATACAAACACTTGGGGGAGAGAGAGCAACACTGGGCGGAGAGACAGAGTGAAACACTGGGGAGAGAGAGAGGGAGAAACACTGGGGAGGGAGGGAGAGAGAGAGAAACACTGGGGGGAGAGAGAGAGAGGGAGAGAGATAGAAACACTGGGGAGAGAGAGAGAGAAACACTGCGGAGAGAGAGAGAGAGAAAAAACACTGGGGGTTGGAGAGAGAAACACTGGGGGGAGAGAGAGAAAAACACTGGGGGGAGAGAGAGAGAAACACTGGGGGGAGAGAGAGGGAAACACTGGGGGGAGAGAGAGGGAAACACTGGGGGGAGAGAGAGGGAAACACTGGGGGTGGAGAGAGAGAATCACTGGGGGGGGGCAGAGAGAGAAACACTGGGGGAGAGAGAGAGAGAGAGAGAGAGAGAGAGAAACACTGGGGGAGAGAGAGAAAAACAATGGGGGGAGAGAAAGAAACTGAGAGAAACACTGGGGTGAGAGAGAGAGAAACACTGGGGAGAGAGAGAGAGAGAATCACTGGGGGGAGAGAGAGAGAGAGAGAAACACTGGGGAGAGAGAGAGAGAGAAACAATGGGGAGAGAGAGAGAGAAACACGAGAGAGATAGAGAGAAAAACACTGGGGGGAGAGAGAGAAACACTGGGGGAGAGAGAGAGAGAGAAACACTGGGGGAGAGAGAGAAACACTGGGGGGAGATAGAGAATCACTGGGGGGAGAGAGAGAGAGAGAAACACTGGGGGAGAGAGAGAAACACTGGGGGAGAGAGCGAGTGAAGCACTGGGGAGAGAGAGAGAGTGAAGCACTGAAGAGAGAGAGAGAGAGAGAGAGAGAGAGAAACACTGGGGGGAAAGAGACAAACACTGGGGAGAGAGAGAGAGAAACACTGGGGTAGAGAGAGAGAGAGAAACACTGGTGAGAGAGAGAGCGAGAGAAACACTGGGGGAGAGACAAAGAGAGAGAGAGAAACAAAGCGGGGGAGAGAGAGAGAAACACTGGGGGAGAGAGAGAGAAACACTCGGGGTAGAGAGAGAGAGCGAGAAGCACTGGTGAGAGAGAGATTATAAACACTGGGGAGAGAGAGAGAGAGAGAAACACTGGGGGGAGAGAAAGACACAGAGAGAAACACTGGGGGGAGAGAGAGAGAAACTCTGGGCGGAGAGAGAGAGAGAAACACTGGGGGGAGAGAGAGGGAACACTGCGGGGGAGAGAGCTCAACACTGGGGGAGAGAGAGAGAGAAACATTGGGGGAAGAGAGAGCGAGAAACACTGGGGGGAGAGAGAGAGAGAGAAACACTGGGGGAGAGACAAAGAGAGAGAGAGAAACAAAGCGGGGGAGAGAGAGAGAAACACTGGGGGAGAGAGAGAGAAACACTCGGGGTAGAGAGAGAGAGCGAGAAGCACTGGTGAGAGAGAGATTATAAACACTGCGGAGAGAGAGAGAGAGAGAAACATTGGGGGAAGAGAGAGCGAGAAACACTGGGGGGAGAGAGAGAGAGAGAGAGAAACACTGGGGGGATAGAGAGAGAGAGGGAAACAATAGGGGGAGCGAGAGAGAGAGAGAGAGAGAGAGACGGGGGGAGAGACAGAGAGAGAGGTAGATAGAGAGAGAGGGAGAGAGAGAGAGAGAGAGAGACTAGGGGAGGGAGACAGAGAGAGAGAGAGAGAAACACTGGGGAGAGAGAGAGAGAAACACTGCGGAGAGAGAGAGAGAAAAAAACACTGGGGGGTGGAGAGAGAAACACTGGGGGGAGAGAGAGAAAAACACGGGGAGAGAGAGAAACACTGGGGGGAGAGAGAGAGAAACACTGGGGGGAGAGAGAGAGAGAAACACTGGGGGGAGAGAAAGACACAGAGAGAAACACTGGGGGGAGAGAGAGAAACACTGGGGAGAGAGAGAGAGAAACACCAGGGGTGGAGAGAGAGAGAGAGAAACACTGGGGGGGGGGGGAGAGAGAACAACTTGCGGGGAGAGAGAGAGAAACACTGGGGGGAGAGAGAGAGAAACACTGGTGGGAGAGAGAGAGAAACACTGGGGGAGAGAGAGAGAGAGAGAAACACTGGGGGTTGAGAGAGATAAAAACTTGGCGAGAGAGAGAGAGAAACACTGGGGGAGAGAGAGAGAGAGAAACACTGGGGAGAGAGAGAGAGAGAGAAACACTGGGGGAGAGAAAGACACAGAGAGAAACACTGGGGGGAGAGAGAGAGAAACTCTGGGGAGAGAGAGAGAGAAACACTGGGGGGAGAGAGAGAGGGAACAATGGGGGGGAGAGAGATAAACACTGGGGGGAGAGAGAGAGGAACATTTGGGGAAGAGAGAGCGAGAAACACTGGGCGGAGAGAGAGATAGAAACACTGGGGGGAGAGAGAGAGAGAGGGAAACAATGGAGCGAGAGAGAGAAACACGGGGGGAGAGACAGAGAGAGAGGTAGAGAGAGAAACACTGGGGGGAGAGAGAGAGAGAGAAACACTGCGGAGAGAGAGAGAAAAAAACACTGGGGGTTGGAGAGAGAAACACTGGGGGGAGAGAGAGAAAAACACTGGGGGGAGAGAGAGGGAAACACTGGGGGGAGAGAGAGGGAAACACTGGGGGTGGAGAGAGAGAGAATCACTGGGGGGGAGAGAGAGAAACACTGGGGGAGAGAGAGAGAGAAACACTGGGAGAGAGAGAGAGAGAGAGAGAAACACTGGGGGAGAGAGAGAGAGAAACAATGGGGGGGGAGAAAGAAACAGAGAGAAACACTGGGGTGAGAGAGAGAGAGAGAAACACTGGGGAGAGAGAGAGACAGAAACACTGGTGGGAGAGAGAGTGAGAAACAAAGGGGGAAAAAGAGAGAGATATACACTGGGGGGAGAGAGAGATAGAAACACTGGGAGGAGAGAAATACACAGAGAGAAACACTGGGGGGAGAGAGAGAGAAACAACAGGGGTGGAGAGAGAGAGAGAGAAACACTGGGGGGGAGAGAGAAAAACTTGGGGGGAGAGAGAGAGAAACACTGGGGGGAGAGAGAGAGAAACACTGGTGGGAGAGAGAGAGAAACACTGGGGGAGAGAGAGAGAGAGAGAAACACTGGGGGAGAGAGAGAGAGAGAAACACTGGGGAGAGAGAGAGAGAGAGAGAAACACTGGTGGAGAGAAAGACACAGAGAGAAACACTGGGGGGAGAGAGAGAGAAACTCTGGGGAGAGAGAGAGAGAAACACTGGGGGGAGAGAGAGAGGGAACACTGGGGGGGAGAGAGATAAACACTGGGGGGAGAGAGAGAGAGGAACATTTGGGGAAGAGAGAGCGAGAAACAATGGGTGGAGAGAGAGAGAGAAACATTGGGGGGAGAGAGAGAGAGAGGGAAACAATGGGGGGGAGCGAGAGAGAGAGAGAGAAACACGGGGGGAGAGACCGAGAGAGAGGTAGAGAAACACTGGGGAAAGAGAGAGAGAGAAACACTGGGGGGGGGGGGGAGAGAGAGAGGGAGAGAGAAACACTGGGGGGGGAGAGACAGAGAGAGAGGGAGAGAGAGAGAGAAACACTGGGGAGAGAGAGAGAGAGAAACACTGCGGAAAGAGAGAGAAAAAAACACTGGGAGTTGGAGAGAGAAACACTGGGGGGAGAGTGAGAAAAACACTGGGGGGAGAGAGAAAGAAACACTAGGGGTAGGGAGAGAGAGAGAAACACTGGGGAGAGAGAGAGAGAAACACTGGGGAGAGAGAGAGAGAGAGAAACACTGGGGGAGAGAGAGGAACACTGGGGGAGAGAGGGAGAGAGAGAGAAACACTGTGGGGAGAGAGAGAGAAACACTGGGCGGAGAGAGAGAGTGAAACACTGGGGAGAGAGAGAGAGAGAAACACTGGGGAGGGAGAGAGAGAGAGAGAGAAACACTGGGGGGAGGGAGACACAGAGAAACACAGGGGGTGGAGATAGAGAGAGAGAGAGAGAAGCACTGTGGTTGGAGAGAGAGAGAGACAAACACTGGGGGGAGAGAGACAAACACTGGGGGGAGAGAGAGAAACACTGGGGGGGGAGAGAGAGAGAGTGAAACACTGGGGAGAGAGAGAGTGAGAGAAACACTGGGGAGAGAGAGAGTGAGAGAGAAACAGTGGGGAGAGAGAGAGAGAGAGAGAAACACTGTGGGGAGAGAGAGAGAGAAACACTCGGGGTAGAGAGAGAGAGAGAAACACTGGGGAGAGAGAGAGAGGGAAACAATGGGGGGGGGGGTGCGGTGAGAGAGAGATAAACACTAGGAGTGGAGAGAGAGAGAAATACTGGGTTAGAGGGAGAGAAACAGTGGGGAGAGAGAGAGAGAGAATCACTGGGGGGGCGGAGAGAGAGAAACACTGGGGGGAAAGAGACAAACACTGGGGAGAGAGAGAGAGAAACACTGGGGGAGAGAGAGAGAGGAACACTGGTGAGAGAGAGAGCGAGAGAAACACTGTGGGAGAGACAAAGAGAGAGAGAGAAACAAAGCGGGGGAGAGAGAGAAAAACACTGGGGGAGCGAGAGAGAGAAACACTGGGGGGAGAGAAAGAGAGGGAGAGAGAAACACTGGGAGGAGAGACAGAGAGAGAGAGAGAGAGAGAGAAACACTGGGGAGAGAGAGAGAGAAACACTGCGGAGAGAGAGAGAGAGAAAAAACACTTTGGGTGGAGAGAGAAACACTGGGGGGAGAGAGAAAAAAACACTGGGGGGAGAGAGAGAGAAACACTGGGGGAGAGAGAGGGAAACACTGAGGGAGAGAGAGGGAAACACTGGGGGGAGAGAGAGGGAAACACTGGGGGTGGAGAGAGAGAGAATCACTGGGGGGGGGAGAGAGAGAAACACTGGGAGAGAGAGAGAGAGAAACACTGGGGGAGAGAGAGAGAGAGAGAGAGAAACACTGGGGGAGAGAGAGAGAGAAACAATGGGGGGAGAGAAAGAAACAGAGGGAAACACTGGGGTGAGAGAGAGAGAGAGAGAAACACTGGGGAGAGAGAGAGAAACACTGGGGGGAGAGAGAGAGAGAGAAACACTGGGGAGAGAGAGAGAGAGAGAAACACTGAGGAGAGAGAGAGAGAGAAACACGAGAGAGGGAGAGAGAAAAACATCGGGGGGAGAGAGAGAAACACTGGTGGGGAGAGAGAGAGAAACACTGGGGGAGAGAGAGAGAAATACTGGGGGGAGAGAGAATCACTGGGGGGAGAGAGAGAGAGAGAGAAACACTGGGGGAGACAGAGAAACACTGGGGGAGAGAACGAGTGAAGCACTGGGGAGAGACAGCGAGAGAGAGAAACACTGGGGGGAGAGAGAAAGAAACACTAGGGGTAGGGAGAGAGAGAGAAACACTGGGGAGAGAGAGAGGGAGAAACACTGGGGGGAGAGAGAGAGAGAAAGAAACACTGGGGGAGAGAGAGAAACACTGGGGGAGAGAGAGAGAGAGAGAAACACTGTGGGTAGAGAGAGAGAGAACCACTGGGTGGAGAGAGAGACAGAGAAACACTTGGGGTAGAGAGAGAGAGAAAGAAACAATGGGGGTGGAGAGAGAGAAATACAAACACTGGGGGAGAGAGAGAAACACTGGGCGGAGAGAGAGAGTGAAACACTGGGGAGCGAGAGAGAGAGAAAAAACACTGGGGGGTGGAGAGAGAAACACTGGGGGGAGAGAGAGAAAAACACTGGGGGGAGAGAGAGAGAAACACTGGGGGAGAGAGAGGGAAACACTGGGGGGAGAGAGAGGGAAACACTGGGGGGAGAGAGAGGGAAACACTGGGGGTGGAGAGAGAGAGAATCACTGGGGGGCGAGAGAGAGAAACACTGGGGGAGAGAGAGAGAGAAACACTGGGGGAGAGAGAGAGAGAGAAACAATGGGGGAGAGAGAGAGAGAAACAATGGGGGGAGAGAAAGAAACAGAGAGAAACACTGGGGTGAGAGAGAGAGAGAGACACACTGGGGAGAGAGAGAGAGAGAAACACTGGGGGAGAGAGAGAGAGAGGGAGAGAGAAACACTGGGGGGAGAGACAGAGAGAGAGAGAGAGAGAGAAACACTGGGGAGAGAGAGAGAGAAACACTGCGGAGAGAGAGAGAGAAAAAAAAACACTGGGGGTTGGAGAGAGAAACACTGGGGGGAGGGAGAGAAAAACACTGGGGGGAGAGAGAGGGAAACACTGGGGGGAGAGAGAGGGAAACACTGGGGGTGGAGAGAGAGAGAATCACTGGGGGTGGGAGAGAGAGAAACACTAGGGGAGAGAGAGAGAGAGAAACAATGGGGGGAGAGAAAGAAACAGAGAGAAACACTGGGGGGAGAGAGAGAGAGAGAAACACTGGGGAGAGAGAGAGAGAGAAACACTGGGGAGAGAGGGTGAGAGAAACACGAGAGAGAGAGAGAGAAAAACACTGGGGGAGAGAGAGAGAAACACTGGGGTGAGAAAGAGAATCACTGGGGGGAGAGAGAGAGAGAGAGAGAGAAACACTGGGGGAGAGAGAGAAACATTGGGGGAGAGGGCGAGTGAAGCACTGGGGAGAGAGAGAGAGTGAAGCACTGAAGAGAGAGAGAGAGAGAGAAACACTGGGGGGAGAGAGAAAGAAACACTAGGGGTAGGGAGAGAGAGAGAAACACTGGGGGAGAGAGAGAGAGAAACACTGGGGGGGGGGAGAGAGAGAGAGAAACACTGGGGGAGAGAGAGAAACACTGGGGGAGAGAGAGAGAGAGAAACACTGTGGGGAGAGAGAGAGAGAACCACTGGGTGGAGAGAGAGAGAAACACAGGGGGGATAGAAAGAGAGGGAGAGACAAACACTGGGGGGAGAGACAGAGAGAGAGAGAGAGAGAGAGAGAAACACTGGGGAGAGAGAGAGAGAAACACTGCGGAGAGAGAGAGAAAAAAAACACTGGGGGTGGAGAGAGAAACACTGGGGGGAGAGAGTGAAAAACACTGGGGGGAGAGAGAGAGAAACACTGGGGGGAGAGAGAGGGAAACACTGGGGGGAGAGAGAGGGAAACACTGGGGGGAGAGAGAGGGAAACACTGGGGGTGGAGAGAGAGAGAATCACTGGGGGGGGAGAGAGAGAAACACTGGGGGAGAGAGAGAGAGAAACACTGGGGGAGAGAGAGAGAGAGAGAAACACTGGGGGAGAGAGAGAGAGAAAGAATGGGGGGAGAGAAAGAAACAGAGAGAAACACTGGGGTGAGAGAGAGAGAGAGAAACACTGGGGAGAGAGAGAGAGAGAAACACTGGGGGGAGAGAGAGAGAGAAACACTGGGGAGAGAGAGAGAGAGAAACACTGGGGAGAGAGAGAGAGAGAAACACGAGAGAGAGAGAGAAAAAAAACACTGGGGGCAGAGAGAGAAACACTGGGGGAGAGAGAGAGAGAAACACTGGGGGAGAGAGAGAGAAACACTGGGGGGAGAGAGAGAATCACTGGGGGGAGAGAGAGAGAGAGAGAAACACTGGGAGAGAGAGAGAAACACTGGGGTAGAGAGCGAGTGAAGCACTGGGGAGAGAGAGAGAGTGAAGCACTGAAGAGAGAGAGAGAGAGAGAGAGAGAGACTGGGGGGAGAGAGAAATAAACACTTGGGGTAGGGAGAGAGAGAGAAACACTGGGGGGAGAGAGAGAGAGAGAAACACTGGGGAGAGAGAGAGAGAGAGAAACACTGGGGGAGAGAGAGAAACATTGGGGGAGAGAGAGAGAGAGAGAAACACTGTGGCGAGAGAGAGAGAGAACCACTGGGTGGAGAGAGAGACAGAGAAACACTGGGGGTAGAGCGAGAGAGAAAGAAACAATGGGGGTGTAGAGAGAGAAATACAAACACTGGGGTAGAGAGAGAAACACTGGACGGAGAGAGAGAGTGAAACACTGGGGAGAGAGAGAGAGAGAGAAACACTGGGGAGGGAGAGAGAGAGAGAGAAACACTGGGGGGAGAGAGAGAGAGGGAGAGAGAAACACTGGGGGGAGAGAGAGAGAGAGAGAGAGAGAAACACTGGCGAGGGAGAGAGAGAGAGAAACACTGGGGGGAGAGAGACACAGAGAAACACAGGGGGGGAGAGATAGAGAGAGAGAGAGAAGCACTGTGGGTGGAGAGAGAGAGAGACAAACACTGGGGGGAGAGAGGCAAACACTGGGGGGAGAGAGAGAAACACTGGGGGGAGAGAGAGAGAGTGAAACAGTGGGGAGAGAGAGAGTGAGAGAGAAACACTGGGGAGAGAGAGAGTGAGAGAGAAACACTGGGAAGAGAGAGAGAGAGAGAGAGAGAGAAACACTGTGGGGAGAGAGAGGGAGAAACACTCGGGGTAGAGAGAGAGAGTGAAACACTGCGGGGTGAGAGAGAGAAACACTGGGGAGAGAGAGAGAGAAACACTGGGGGAGAGAGAGAGAAACACTCGGGGGAGAGAGAGAGAGAAACCCTGGGGGGGAGAGAGAGAGGGAAACAATGTGGGGGGGGGCGGTGAGAGGGAGATAAACACTAGGAGTGGAGAGAGAGAGAGAGAAATACTGGGTTAGAGGGAGAGAAACAGTTGGGAGAGAGAGAGAGAGAATCACTGGGCGGGGGGAGAGAGAGAAACACTGGGGGGAAAGAGACAAACACTGGGGAGAGAGAGAGAGAAACACTGGGGGAGAGAGAGAGAGAAACACTGGTGAGAGAGAGAGCGAGAGAAACACTGGGGGAGAGACAAAGAGAGAGAGAGAAACAAAGCGGGGGAGAGAGAGAGAGAAACACTCGGGGGAGAGGGAGAGAGCGAGAAGCACTGGTGAGAGAGAGATTATAAACACTGGGGAGAGAGAGAGAGAAACACTGGGGGGAGAGAGAGAAACTCTGGGGGGAGAGAGAGAGAAACACTGGGGGGGGAGAGAGGGAAACACTGGGGGGAGAGAGAGAAAGAAACACTGGGGAGAGAGAGAGAGAGAGAGAAACACTGGGGAGAGAGAGAGAGAGAAACACGAGAGAGAGAGAGAAAAAAACACTGGGGGGAGAGAGAGAAACACTGGGGGAGAGAGAGAGAGAAACACTGGGGGAGAGAGAGAGAAACACTGGGGGGAGAGAGAGAATCACTGGGGGGGGAGAGAGAGAGAGAGAAACACTGGGGGAGAGAGAGAAACACTGGGGGAGAGAGCGAGTGAAGCACTGGGGAGAGAGAGAGAGTGAAGCACTGAAGAGAGAGAGAGAGAGAGAGAGAGACACTGGGGGGAGAGAGAAATAAACACTAGGGGTAGGGAGAGAGAGAGAAACACTGGGGGGAGAGAGAGAGAGAGAAACACTGGGGGGAGAGAGAGAGAGAGAAACACTGGGGGAGAGAGAGAAACATTGGGGGAGAGAGAGAGGGAGAGAAACACTGTGGCGAGAGAGAGAGAGAACCACTGGGTGGAGAGAGAGACAGAGAAACACTGGGGGTAGAGAGAGAGAGAAATAAACAATGGGGGTGGAGAGAGAGAAATACAAACACTGGGGGAGAGAGAGAAACACTGGGCGGAGAGAGAGAGTGAAACACTGGGGAGAGAGAGAGAGAGAGAAACACTGGGGAGGGAGAGAGAGAGAGAGAAACACTGGGGGGAGAGAGAGGGAGAGAGAAACACTGGGGGGAGAGAGAGAGAGAGAGGGAGAGAGAGAAACACTGGGGAGGGAGAGAGAGAGAAACACTGGGGGGAGAGAGACACAGAGAAACACAGGGGGGGAGAGATAGAGAGAGAGAGAGAAGCACTGTGGGTGGAGAGAGAGAGAGACAAACACTGGGGGGAGAGAGGCAAACACTGGGGGGAGAGAGAAAAACACTGGGGGGAGAGAGAGAGAGTGAAACAGTGGGGAGAGAGAGAGTGAGAGAGAAACACTGGGGAGAGAGAGAGTGAGAGAGAAACACTGGGAAGAGAGAGAGAGAGAGAGAGAGAGAGAGAAACACTGTGGGGAGAGAGAGGGAGAAACACTCGGGGTAGAGAGAGAGAGAGAGAAACACTTGGGGGGAGAGAGAGAGAAACACCGGGGAGAGAGAGAGAGAAACACTGCGGAGGGAGAGAGAGAAAAAAAGCACTGGGGGGTGGAGAGAGAAACACTGGGGGGAGAGAGAGAAAAACACTGGGGTGAGAGAGAGGGAAACACTGGGGGTGGAGAGAGAGAAACACTGGGGGGAGAGAGAGGGAAACACTGGGGGGCGAGAGAGAGAAACACTGGGGAGAGAGAGAGAGAGAAACACTGGGGGGAGAGAGAGAGAGAAACACTGGGGAGAGAGAGAGAGAAACACTGGGGAGAGAGAGAGAGAGAAACACTGGGGGGAGAGAGAGAGAGAAACACTGGGGGAGAGAGAGAGAAACACTGGGGGGGAGAGAGGGAAACACTGGGGGGAGAGAGAGAGAAACACTGGGGAGAGAGAGAGAGAATCACTGTGGGGATAGAGAGAGAGAAACACTGGGGGGAGAGAGAGAGAGAGAAAGACTGGGGAGAGAGAGAGAGAGAAACAAGAGAGAGAGAGAGAGAAAAAACACTGGGGGAGAGAGAGAAACACTGGGGGAGAGAGAGAGAGAAACACTGGGGGGAGAGAGAGAGAGAGAGAAACACTGGGGGAGAGAGAGAAACACTGGGGGAGAGAGCGAGTGAAGCACTGGGGAGAGAGAGAGAGTGAAGCACTGAAGAGAGAGAGAGAGAGAGAGAGAGAGAGAGAGAGAGAGACACTGGTGGGAGAGAGAAATAAACACTCGGGGTAGGGAGAGAGAGAGAAACACTGCGGAGAGAGAGGGAGAGAAAAAACACTGGGGGTGGAGAGAGAAACACTGGGGGGAGAGAGAGAGAAAAACACTGGCGGGAGAGAGAGAGAAACCCTGGGGGGAGAGAGAGAGAAACACTGGGGGGAGAGAGAGAAACACTGGGGGGAGAGAGAGAGAAACACTGGGGGGAGAGAAAGAGAAACACTGGGGGGAGAGAGAGGGAAACACTGGGGGGAGAGAGAGGGAAACACTGGGGGGAGAGAGAGGGAAATACTGGGGGTGGAGAGAGAGAGAATCAATTGGGGGGGAGAGAGAGAAACACTGGGGGAGAGAGAGAGAAAAACACTGGGGGGAGAGAGAGAGAAACACTGGGGGGAGAGAGAGAGAAGCACTGGGGGGAGAGAGAGAAAAACACTGGGGGGAGAGAGAGAGAGAAACACTGGGGGGAGAGAGAGGGAAACACTGGGGGGAGAGAGAGGGAAACACTGGGGGGAGAGAGAGGGAAATACTGGGGGTGGAGAGAGAGAGAATCAATTGGGGGGGAGAGAGAGAAACACTGGGGGAGAGAGAGAGAAAAACTGGGAGGGAGAGAGAGAGAGAGAGAAACACTGGGGGAGAGAGAGAGAGAAACAATGGGGGGAGAGAAAGAAACAGAGAGAAACACTGGGGTGAGAGAGAGAGAGAGAAACACTGGGGAGAGAGAGAGAGAGCAACACTGGGGGGAGAGAGAGAAAAAAACACTGAGGGAGAGAGAGAGAAACACTGGGGGAGAGAGAGAGAAACACTGGGGGGGAGAGAGAGAGAGAGAGAGAGAGAGAGGGAGAGAGAGAAACACTGTGGGGAGAGAGAGGGAGAAATACTCGGGGTAGAGAGAGAGAGTGAAACACTGTGGGGGAGAGAGAGAGAAACACTGGGGAGAGAGAGAGAGAAACACTGGGGGAGAGAGAGAGAAACACTGGGGGGAGAGAGAGAATCACTGGGGGGGAGAGAGAGAGAGAGAAACACTGGGGGAGAGAGAGAAACACTGGGGGAGAGAGCGAGTGAAGCACTGGGGAGAGAGAGAGAGTGAAGCACTGAAGAGAGAGAGAGAGAGAGAGAGAGACACTGGGGGGAGAGAGAGAGAGAGAAACACTGGGGAGAGAGAGAGAGAGAAACACGAGAGAGAGAGAGAAAAAAACACTGGGGGGAGAGAGAGAAACACTGGGGGAGAGAGAGAGAGAAACACTGGGGGAGAGAGAGAGAAACACTGGGGGGAGAGAGAGAATCACTGGGGGGGGAGAGAGAGAGAGAGAGAAACACTGGGGGAGAGAGAGAAACACTGGGGGAGAGAGCGAGTGAAGCACTGGGGAGAGAGAGAGAGTGAAGCACTGAAGAGAGAGAGAGAGAGAGAGAGAGAGACTGGGGGGAGAGAGAAATAAACACTAGGGGTAGGGAGAGAGAGAGAAACACTGGGGGGAGAGAGAGAGAGAGAAACACTGGGGGGAGAGAGAGAGAGAGAAACACTGGGGGAGAGAGAGAAACATTGGGGGAGAGAGAGAGAGAGAGAAACACTGTGGCGAGAGAGAGAGAGAACCACTGGGTGGAGAGAGAGACAGAGAAACACTGGGGGTAGAGAGAGAGAGAAAGAAACAATGGGGGTGGAGAGAGAGAAATACAAACACTGGGGGAGAGAGAGAAACACTGGGCGGAGAGAGAGAGTGAAAAACTGGGAGAGAGAGAGAGAGAGAAACACTGGGGGAGAGAGAGAGAGAAACAATGGGGGGAGAGAAAGAAACAGAGAGAAAAACTGGGGTGAGAGAGAGAGAGAGAAACACTGGGGAGAGAGAGAGAGAGCAACACTGGGGGGAGAGAGAGAAAAAAACACTGAGGGAGAGAGAGAGAAACACTGGGGGAGAGAGAGAGAAACACTGGGGGGAGAGAGAGAGAGAGAGAGAGAGAGAAACACTGTGGGGAGAGAGAGGGAGAAACACTCGGGGTGGAGAGAGAGAGTGAAACACTGCGGGGGAGAGAGAGAGAAACACTGGGGAGAGAGAGAGAGAAACACTGGGGGAGAGAGAGAGAAACACTCGGGGGAGAGAGAGAGAGAAACCCTGGGGGGGAGAGAGAGAGGGAAACAATGTGGGGGGGGGGCGGTGAGAGAGAGATAAACACTAGGAGTGGAGAGAGAGAGAGAGAAATACTGGGTTAGAGGGAGAGAAACAGTTGGGAGAGAGAGAGAGAATCACTGGGCGGGGGGAGAGAGAGAAACACTGGGGGGAAAGAGACAAACACTGGGGAGAGAGAGAGAGAAACACTGGGGGAGAGAGAGAGAGAAACACTGGTGAGAGAGAGAGCGAGAGAAACACTGGGGGAGAGACAAAGAGAGAGAGAGAAACAAAGCGGGGGAGAGAGAGAGAGAAACACTCGGGGGAGAGGGAGAGAGCGAGAAGCAGTGGTGAGAGAGAGATTATAAACACTGGGGAGAGAGAGAGAGAAACACTGGGGGGAGAGAGAGAAACTCTGGGGGGAGAGAGAGAGAAACACTGGGGGGGGGAGAGAGGGAAACACTGGGGGGAGAGAGAGAGAAACACTGGGGAGAGAGAGAGAGAGAAACACTGGGGGGAGAGAGAGAGAGAAACACTGGGGAGAGAGAGAGAGAGAGAGAGAAACACTGGGGAGAGAGAGAGAGAGAAACACGAGAGAGAGAGAGAAAAAAACACTGGGGGGAGAGAGAGAAATACTGGGGGAGAGAGAGAGAGAAACACTGGGGGAGAGAGAGAGAAACACTGGGGGGAGAGAGAGAATCACTGGGGGGGGGGAGAGAGAGAGAGAAACACTGGGGGAGAGAGAGCAACACTGGGGGAGAGAGCGAGTGAAGCACTGGGGAGAGAGAGAGAGTGAAGCACTGAAGAGAGAGAGAGAGAGAGAGAGACACTGGGGGGAGAGAGAAATAAACACTAGGGGTAGGGAGAGAGAGAGAAACACTGGGGGGAGAGAGAGAGAGAGAAACACTGGGGGGAGAGAGAGAGAGAGAAACACTGGGGGAGAGAGAGAAACATTGGGGGAGAGAGAGAGACAGAAAAACACTGTGGCGAGAGAGAGAGAGTAACACTGGGTGGAGAGAGAGACAGAGAAACACTGGGGGTAGAGAGAGAGAGAAAGAAACAATGGGGGTGGAGAGAGAGAAATACAAACACTGGGGGAGAGAGAGAAACACTGGGCGGAGAGAGAGAGTGAAACACTGGGGAGAGAGAGAGAGAGAGAAACACTGGGGAGGGAGAGAGAGAGAGAGAAACACTGGGGGGAGAGAGAGGGAGAGAGAAACACTGGGGGGAGAGAGAGAGAGAGAGGGAGAGAGAGAAACACTGGGGAGGGAGAGAGAGAGAAACACTGGGGGGAGAGAGACACAGAGAAACACAGGGGGGGAGAGATAGAGAGAGAGAGAGAAGCACTGTGGGTGGAGAGAGAGAGAGACAAACACTGGGGGGAGAGAGGCAAACACTGAGGGGAGAGAGAAAAACACTGGGGGGAGAGAGAGAGAGTGAAACAGTGGGGAGAGAGAGAGTGAGAGAGAAACACTGGGGAGAGAGAGAGTGAGAGAGAAACACTGGGAAGAGAGAGAGAGAGAGAGAGAGAGAGAGAGAAACACTGTGGGGAGAGAGAGGGAGAAACACTCGGGGTAGAGAGAGAGAGAGAGAAACACTTGGGGGGAGAGAGAGAGAAACACCGGGGAGAGAGAGAGAGAAACACTGCGGAGGGAGAGAGAGAAAAAAAACAGTGGGGGGTGGAGAGAGAAACACTGGGGGGAGAGAGAGAAAAACACTGGGGGGAGAGAGAGGGAAACACTGGGGGTAGAGAGAGAGAAACACTGGGGGGAGAGAGAGGGAAACACTGGGGGGCGAGAGAGAGAAACACTGGGGAGAGAGAGAGAGAGAAACACTGGGGGGAGAGAGAGAGAGAAACACTGGGGGGAGAGAGAGAGAAACACTGGGGAGAGAGAGAGAGAGAAACACTGGGGGGAGAGAGAGAGAGAAACACTGGGGGAGAGAGAGAGAAACACTGGGGGGGAGAGAGGGAAACACTGGGGGGAGAGAGAGAGAAACACTGGGGAGAGAGAGAGAGAATCACTGGGGGGAGAGAGAGAGAGAAACACTGGGGGGAGAGAGAGAGAGAGAAACACTGGGGAGAGAGAGAGAGAGAAACACGAGAGAGCGAGAGAGAAAAAAACACTGGGGGAGAGAGAGAAACACTGGGGGAGAGAGAGAGAGAAACACTGGGGGGAGAGAGAGAGAGAGAGAAACACTGGGGGAGAGAGAGAAACACTGGGGGAGAGAGCGAGTGAAGCACTGGGGAGAGAGAGAGAGTGAAGCACTGAAGAGAGAGAGAGAGAGAAAGAGAGACACTGGTGGGAGAGAGAAATAAACACTAGGGGTAGGGAGAGAGAGAGAAACACTGCGGAGAGAGAGAGAGAGAAAAAACACTGGGGGGTGGAGAGAGAAACACTGGGGGGAGAGAGAGAGAGAAGCACTGGGGGGAGAGAGAGAGTAACACTGGGGGGAGAGAGAGAGAAACACTGGGGGGAGAGAGAGAAACACTGGGGGGAGAGAGAGAGAAACACTGGGGGGAGAGAAAGAGAAACACTGGGGGGAGAGAGAGGGAAACACTGGGGGGAGAGAGAGGGAAACACTGGGGGGAGAGAGAGGGAAATAATGGGGGTGGAGAGAGAGAGAATCAATTGGGGGGGAGAGAGAGAAACACTGGGGGAGAGAGAGAGAAAAACACTGGGGGGAGAGAGAGAGAAACACTGGGGGGAGAGAGAAAGAAGCACTGGGGGGAGAGAGAGAAAAACACTGGGGGGAGAGAGAGAGAAACACTGGGGGGAGAGAGAGGGAAACACTGGGGGGAGAGAGAGGGAAACACTGGGGGGAGAGAGAGGGAAATACTGGGGGTGGAGAGAGAGAGAATCAATTGGGGGGGAGAGAGAGAAACACTGGGGAGAGAGAGAGAGAGAAACACTGGGGGGAGAGAGAGAGAGAAACACTGGGGGAGAGAGAGAGAAACACTGGGGGGGAGAGAGGGAAACACTGGGGGGAGAGAGAGAGAAACACTGGGGAGAGAGAGAGAGAATCACTGGGGGGAGAGAGAGAGAGAAACACTGGGGGGGGAGAGAGAGAGAGAAACACTGGGGAGAGAGAGAGAGAGAAACACGAGAGAGCGAGAGAGAAAAAACACTGGGGGAGAGAGAGAAACACTGGGGGAGAGAGAGAGAGAAACACTGGGGGGAGAGAGAGAGAGAGAGAAACACTGGGGGAGAGAGAGAAACACTGGGGGAGAGAGCGAGTGAAGCACTGGGGAGAGAGAGAGAGTGAAGCACTGAAGAGAGAGAGAGAGAGAGAGAGAGACACTGGTGGGAGAGAGAAATAAACACTAGGGGTAGGGAGAGAGAGAGAAACACTGCGGAGAGAGAGAGAGAGAAAAAACACTGGGGGGTGGAGAGAGAAACACTGGGGGGAGAGAGAGAGAAAAGCACTGGGGGGAGAGAGAGAGAAACACTGGGGGGAGAGAGAGAGAAACACTGGGGGGAGAGAGAGAGAAACACTGGGGGGAGAGAGAAAGAAGCACTGGGGGGAGAGAGAGAAAAACACTGGGGGGAGAGAGAGAGAAACACTGGGGGGAGAGAGAGGGAAACACTGGGGGGAGAGAGAGGGAAACACTGGGGGGAGAGAGAGGGAAATACTGGGGGTGGAGAGAGAGAGAATCAATTGGGGGGGAGAGAGAGAAACACTGGGGGAGAGAGAGAGAAACACTGGGGGAGAGAGAGAGAGAAACACTGGGGGAGAGAGAGAAACAATGGGAGAGAGAGAGAGAAACACTGGGGGAGAGAGAGAGAAACGCTGGGGGGAGAGAGAGAATCACTGGGGAGAGAGAGAGAGAGAGAGAGAGAAACACTGGGGAGGGAGAGAGAGAGAGAGAAACATTGGGGGGAGAGAGAGAGAGGGAGAGAGAAACACTGGGGGGAGAGACAGAGAGAGAGAGAGAGAGAAACACTGGGGGAGAGAGAGAGAGAGAAACACTGCGGAGAGAGAGAGAGAGAAAAAACACTGGGGGGTGGAGAGAGAAACACTGGGGGGAGAGAGAGCAAAACACTGTGGGGAGAGAGAGAGAAACACTGGGGGGAGAGAGAGGGAAACATTGGGGGGCGAGAGAGGGAAACACTGGGGGGAGAGAGAGGGAAACACTGGGGGTGGAGAGAGAGAGAATCACTGGGGAGGGGAGAGCGAGAAACACTGGGGGAGAGAGAGTGAGAAAAACTGGGGGAGAGAGAGAGAGAGAGAAACACTGGGAGAGAGAGAGAGAGAAACAATGGGGGGAGAGAAAGAAACAGAGATAAACACTGGGGTGAGAGAGAGAGAGAGAGAAACACTGGGGAGAGAGAGAGAGAGAAACACTGGGGGGAAAGAGATGGAGTGAGAAACACTGGGGGAGAGACAGAGAGAGAGAGAGAGAGAGAGAGACACTGGGGAGAGAGAGAGAGAAAAAAACACTGGGGGTTGGATAGAGAAACACTGGGGGAGAGAGAGAAAAACACTGGGGTGGAGAGAGGAAACACTGGGGGGAGAGAGGGAAACACTGGGGGAGAGAGAGAGAAACACTGGGGGAGAGAGAGAGAGAAACAATGGGGGGAGAGAAAGAAACAGAGAGAAACACTGGGGTGAGAGAGAGAGAGAGAAACACTGGGGAGAGAGAGAGAGAAACACTGGGGGGAGAGAGAGAGAGAGAAGCACTGGGGAGAGAGAGAGAGAGAGAAACACTGGGGAGAGAGAGAGAAAAACGAGAGAGAGAGAGAGAAAAACACTGGGGGGAGAGAGAGAAACACTGGGGGAGAGAGAGAGAGAGAAACACTGGGGGAGAGAGAGAAACACTGGGGGGAGAGACAGAATCACTGGGGGGAGAGAGAGAGAGAGAAACACTGGGGGAGAGAGAGAAACACTGGGGGAGAGAGCGAGTGAAGCACTGGGGAGAGAGAGAGAGTGAAGCACTGAAGAGAGAGAGAGAAAAACACTGGGGGGAGAGAGAGAAACACTGGGGGAGAGAGAGAGAGAGAAACACTGGGGGAGAGAGAGAGAAACACTGGGGGGAGAGAGAGAATCACTGGGGGGGGGGGGGGAGAGAGAGAGAGAAACACTGGGGGAGAGAGAGAAACACTGGGGGAGAGAGCGAGTGAAGCACTGGGGAGAGAGAGAGAGTGAAGCACTGAAGAGAGAGAGAGAGAGAAACACTGGGGGGAGAGAGAAAGAAACACTGGGGGGAGAGAGAGAGAGAGAGAAACACTGGGGGAGAGAGAGAAACACTGGGGGAGAGAGAGAGAGAGAGAAACACTGTGGGGAGAGAGAGAGAGAACCACTGGGGGTAGAGAGAGAGAGAAAGAAACACTGGGGGTGGAGAGAGAGAAATACAACACTGGGGGGAGAGAGAGAAACACTGGGCGGAGAGAGAGAGTGAAACACTGGGGAGAGAGAGAGAGAGAGAAACACTGGGGAGGGAGAGAGAGAGAGAGAAACACTGGGGGGATAGAGACACAGAGAAACACAGGGGGTGGAGAGATAGAGAGAGAGAGAAGCACTGTGGGTGGAGAGAGAGAGAGACAAACACTGGGGGGAGAGAGACAAACACTGGGGGGAGTGAGAGAAACACTGGGGAGAGAGAGAGTGAGAGAGAAACACTGGGGAGAGAGAGAGAGAGAGAGAGAGAGAGAAACACTGTGGGGAGAGAGAGAGAGAAACACTCGGGGGAGAGAGAGAGAGAGAAACACTGGGGGGAGAGAGAGAGAGAAACATTGGGGGAGAGAGAGAGAAACACTCGGGGGAGAGAGAGAGAGAAACCCTGGGGGGGTGGGGAGAGAGAGAGGGAAACAATGGGGGGGGGGCGGTGAGAGAGAGATAAACACTAGGAGTGGAGAGAGAGAGAAACACTGGGTTAGAGGGAGAGAAACAGTGGGGAGAGAGAGAGAGAGAATCACTGGGGGGGCGGAGAGAGAGACACAATGGGGGGAAAGAGACAAACACTGGGGAGAGAGAGAGAGAAACACTGGGGGAGAGAGAGAGGAACAGTGGTGAGAGAGAGAGCGAGAGAAACACTGGGGGAGAGACAATGAGAGAGAGAGAAACAAAGCGGGGGAGAGAGAGAGATAAACACTGGGGGAGAGAGAGAGAGAAACACTGGGGGGAGAGAAAGAGAGGGTGAGAGAAACACTGGGGGGAGAGACAGAGAGAGAGAGAGAGAGAAACACTGGGGAGAGAGAGAGAGACACTGCAGAGAGAGAGAGAGAGAAAAAACACTGGGGGGTGGAGAGAGAAATACTGGGGGGAGAGAGAGAAAAAACACTGGGGGGAGAGAGAGAGAAACACTGGGGGGAGAGAGAGGGAAACACTGGGGTGAGAGAGAGAGAGAGAAACACTGGGGAGAGAGAGAGAGAAACACTGGGGGGAGAGAGAGAGAGAAACACTGGGGAGAGAGAGAGTGAGAGAAACACTGGGGAGAGAGAGAGAAACACGAGAGAGAGAGAGAGAAAAACACTGGGGGGAGAGAGAGAAACACTGGGGGAGAGAGAGAGAAACACTGGGGGAGAGAGAGAGAAACACTGGGGGGAGAGAGAGAATCACTGGGGGGAGAGAGAGAGAGAGAGAAACACTGGGGGAGAGAGAGAAACACTGGGGGAGAGAGCGAGTGAAGCATTGGGGAGAGAGAGAGAGTGAAGCACTGAAGAGAGAGAGAGAAAAACACTGGGGGGAGAGAGAGAAACACTGGGGGAGAGAGAGAGAGAGAAACACTGGGGGAGAGAGAGAGAAACACTGGGGGGAGAGAGAGAATCACTGGGGGGAGAGAGGGAGAGAGAGAGAAACACTGGGGGAGAGAGAGAAACACTGGGGGAGAGAGCGAGTGAAGCACTGGGGAGAGAGAGAGAGTGAAGCACTGAAGAGAGAGAGAGAGAGAGAAACACTGGGGGGAGAGAGAAAGAAACACTAGGGGTAGGGAGAGAGAGAGAAACACTGGGGAGAGAGAGAGAGAAACACTGGGGGGAGAGAGAGAGAGAAACACTGGGGGAGAGAGAGAAACACTGGGGAGAGAGAGAGGGAAACACTGGGGGGAGAGAGAGGGAAATATTGGGGGTGGAGAGAGAGAGAATCAATTGGGGGGAGAGAGAGAAACACTGGGGGAGAGAGAGAGAAAAACTGGGGGAGAGAGAGAGAGAAACACTGGGGGAGAGAGAGAGAGAAACAATGGGGGGAGAGAAAGAAACAGAGAGAAACAGTGGGGTGAGAGAGAGAGAGAGAAACACTGGGGAGAGAGAGAGAGAGCAACACTGGGGGGAGAGAGAGAAAAAAACACTGGGGGGAGAGAGAGAGAAACACTGGGGGAGAGAGAGAGAAACACTGGGGGGAGAGAGAGAAAAACACTGGGGGGAGAGAGAGAGAAACACTGGGGGGAGAGAGAGGGAAACACTGGGGGGAGAGAGAGGGAAACACTGGGGGGAGAGAGAGGGAAATACTGGGGGGAGAGAGAGAAAAACACTGGGGGGAGAGAGAGAGAAACACTGGGGGGAGAGAGAGGGAAACACTGGGGGGAGAGAGAGGGAAACACTGGGGGGAGAGAGAGGGAAATACTGGGGGTGGAGAGAGAGAGAATCAATTGGGGGGGAGAGAGAGAAACACTGGGGGAGAGAGAGAGAAAAACTGGGGGAGAGAGAGAGAGAGAAACACTGGGGGAGAGAGAGAGAGAAACAATGGGGGGAGAGAAAGAAACAGAGAGAAACACTGGGGTGAGAGAGAGAGAGAGAAACACTGGGGAGAGAGAGAGAGAGCAACACTGGGGGGAGAGAGAGAAAAAAACACTGGGGGGAGAGAGAGAGAAACACTGGGGGAGAGAGAGAGAAACACTGGGGGGAGAGAGAGAATCACTGGGGAGAGAGAGAGAGAGAGAGAGAGAGAAACACTGGGGGAGAGAGAGAAACACTGGGGGAGAGAGCGAGTGAAGCACTGGGGAGAGAGAGAGAGTGAAGCACTGAAGAGAGAGAGAGCGAGAGAGAGAAACACTGGGGGGAGAGAGAAAGAAACACTCGGGGTAGGGAGAGAGAGAGAAACACTGGGGAGAGAGAGAGAGAGAAACACTGGGGGGAGAGAGAGAGAAAAACACTGGGGGAGAGAGAGAAACACTGGGGGAGAGAGAGAGAGAGAGAAACACTGTGGGGAGAGAGAGAGAGAACCACTGGGTGGAGAGAGAGACAGAGAAACACTGGGGGTAGAGAGAGAGAGAAAGAAACAATGGGGGTGGAGAGAGAGAAATACAAACACTGGGGGGAGAGAGAGAAACACTGGGCGGAGAGAGAGAGTGAAACACTGTGGAGAGAGAGAGAGATAAACACTGGGGAGGGAGAGAGAGAGAGAGAAACATTGGGGGGAGAGAGAGAGGGAGAGAGAAACACTGGGGGGTGGAGAGAGAAACACTGGGGGGAGAGAGAGCAAAACACTGTGGGGAGAGAGAGAGAAACACTGGGGGGAGAGAGAGGGAAACACTGGGGGGCGAGAGAGGGAAACACTGGGGGGAGAGAGAGGGAAACACTGGGGGTGGAGAGAGAGAGAATCACTGGGGGGGGAGAGCGAGAAACACTGGGGGAGAGAGAGTGAGAAACACTGGGGGAGAGAGAGAGAGAGAGAAACACTGGGAGAGAGAGAGAGAGAAACAATGGGGGGAGAGAAAGAAACAGAGATAAACACTGGGGTGAGAGAGAGAGAGAGAAACACTGGGGAGAGAGAGAGAGAGAAACACTGGGGGGAAAGAGAGGGAGTGAGAAACACTGGGGGGAGAGACAGAGAGAGAGAGAGAGAGAGAGAGAGAGACACTGGGGAGAGAGAGAGAGAACAAAAACACTGGGGGTTGGATAGAGAAACACTGGGGGGAGAGAGAGAAAAACACTGGGGTGGAGAGAGGGAAACACTGGGGGGAGAGAGGGAAACACTGGGGGAGAGAGAGAGAGAGAAACACTGGGGGAGAGAGAGAGAGAAACAATGGGGGAGAGAAAGAAACAGAGAGAAACACTGGGGTGAGAGAGAGAGAGAGAAACACTGGGGAGAGAGAGAGAGAAACACTGGGGGGGGAGAGAGAGAGAGAAGCACTGGGGAGAGAGAGAGAGAGAAACACTGGGGAGAGAGAGAGAAAAACGAGAGAGAGAGAGAGAAAAACACTGGGGGGAGTGAGAGAAACACTGGGGGAGAGAGAGAGAGAGAAACACTGGGGGAGAGAGAGAAACACTGGGGGGAGAGAGAGAATCACTGGGGGGAGAGAGAGAGAGAGAAACACTGGGGGAGAGAGAGAAACACTGGGGGAGAGAGCGAGTGAAGCACTGGGGAGAGAGAGAGAGTGAAGCACTGAAGAGAGAGAGAGAAAAACACTGGGGGGAGAGAGAGAAACACTGGGGGAGAGAGGGAGAGAAGCACTGGGGAGAGAGAGAGAGAGAAACACTGGGGAGAGAGAGAGAAAAACGAGAGAGAGAGAGAGAAAAACACTGGGGGGAGTGAGAGAAACACTGGGGGAGAGAGCGAGTGAAGCACTGGGGAGAGAGAGAGAGAACAAAAACACTGGGGGTTGGATAGAGAAACACTGGGGGGAGAGAGAGAAAAACACTGGGGTGGAGAGAGGGAAACACTGGGGGGAGAGAGGGAAACACTGGGGGTTGGATAGAGAAACACTGGGGGGATCTTGATAAATTGGGCCAGTGGGCCGATGAATGGCAGATGGAGTTTAATTTAGATAAATGTGAGGTGATGCATTTTGGTAGATCGAATCGGGCCAGGACCTACTCCGTTAATGGTAGGGCGTTGGGGAGAGTTATAGAACAAAGAGATCTAGGAGTACAGATTCATAGCTCCTTGAAAGTGGAGTCACAGGTGGATAGGGTGGTGAAGAAGGCATTCAGCATGCTTGGTTTCATTGGTCAGAACATTGAATGCAGGAGTTGGGATGTCTTGTTGAAGTTGTACAGGGCATTGGTGAGGCCACACTTGGAGTACTGTGTACAGTTCTGGTCACCCTATTATAGAAAGGATATTATTAAACTAGAAAGAGTGCAGAAAAGATTTACTAGGATGCTACCGGGACTTGATGGTTTGACTTACAGGGAGAGGTTAGACAGACTGGGACTTTATTCCCTGGAGAGTAGGAGGTTAAGGGGTGATCTTATAGAAGTCTATAAAATAATGAGGGGCATAGATAAGGTCGATAGTCAAAATCTTTTCCCAAAGGTAGGGGAGTCTATAACGAGGGGGCACAGATTTAAGGTGAGAGGGGAGAGATACAAAAGGATCCAGAGGGGCAATTTTTTCACTCAAAGGGTGGTGAGTGTCTGGAACGAGCTGCCAGAGGCAGTAGTAGAGGCGGGTACAATTTTGTCTTTTAAAAAGCATTTGGACAGTTACATGGGGAAGATGGGTATCGAGGGATATGGGCCAAGTGCAGGCAATTGGGACTAGCTTAGTGGTATAAACTCGGCGACATGGACATGTTGGGCCGAAGGGCCTGTTTCCATGTTGTAACTTCTATGATTCTATGAAACACTGGGGGAGAGAGAGAGAAACACTGGGGGGAGAGAGAGAATCACTGGGGGGGGGGGGAGAGAGAGAGAGAGAAACACTGGGGGAGAGAGAGAAACACTGGGGGAGAGAGCGAGTGAAGCACTGGGGAGAGAGAGAGAATGAAGCACTGAAGAGAGAGAGAGATAGAGAAACACTGGGGGGAGAGAGAAAGAAACACTGGGGGGAGAGAGAGAGAGAGAGAAACACTGGGGGAGAGAGAGAAACACTGGGGGAGAGAGAGAGAGAGAGAAACACTGTGGGGAGAGAGAGAGAGAACCACTGGTTGTAGAGAGAGACAGAGAAACACTGGGGGTAGAGAGAGAGAAAAAGAAACACTGGGGTTGGAGAGAGAGAAATACAAACACTGGGGGGAGAGAGAGAAACACTGGGCGGAGAGAGAGAGTGAAACACTGGGGAGAGAGAGAGAGAGAGAAACACTGGGGAGGGAGAGAGAGAGAGAGAAACACTGGGGGGAGAGAGACACAGAGAAACACAGGGGGTGGAGAGATAGAGAGAGAGAGAAGCACTGTGGGTGGAGAGAGAGAGAGACAAACACTGGGGGGAGAGAGACAAACACTGGGGGGAGAGAGAGAAACACTGGGGGGAGAGAGAGAGAGTGAAACACTGGGGAGAGAGAGAGTGAGAGAAACACTGGGGAGAGAGAGAGTGAGAGAGAAACACTGGGGAGAGAGAGAGAGAGAGAAACACTGTGGGGAGAGAGAGAGAGAAACACTCGGGGTAGAGAGAGAGAGAGAAACACTGGGGGGAGAGAGAGTGAGAAACACTGGGGGGAGAGAGAGAGAGAATCATTGGGGGAGAGAGAGAGAAACACTCGGGGGAGAGAGAGAGAGAAACCCTGGGGGGGTGGAGAGAGAGAGGGAAACAATGGGGGGGGCGGTGAGATAGAGATAAACACGAGGAGTGGAGAGAGAGAGAAACACTGGGTTAGAGGGAGAGAAACAGTGGGGAGAGAGAGAGAGAGAATCACTGGGGGAAGGAGAGAGAGAAACACTGGGGGGAAAGAGACAAACACTGGGGAGAGAGAGAGAGAAACACTGGGGGAGAGAGAGAGAGGAACACTGGTGAGAGAGAGAGCGAGAGAAACACTGGGGGAGAGACAATGAGAGAGAGAGAAACAAAGCGGGGGAGAGAGAGAGAGAAACACTGGGGGAGAGAGAGAGAGAAACACTGGGGGGAGAGAAAGAGAGGGAGAGAGAAACACTGGGGGGAGAGACAGAGAGAGAGAGAGAGAAACACTGGGGGGTGGAGAGAGAAACACTGGGGGGAGAGAGAGAAAAAACACTGGGGGAGAGAGAGAGAAACACTGGGGGGAGAGAGAGGGAAACACTGGGGTGAGAGAGAGAGAGAGAAACACTGGGGAGAGAGAGAGAGAGAAACACTGGGGAGAGAGAGAGAGAGAAACACTGGGGAGAGAGAGAGAAACACGAGAGAGAGTGAGAGAAAAACACTGGGGGGAGAGAGAGAAACACTGGGGGAGAGAGAGAGAGAGAAACACTGGGGGAGAGAGAGAGAAACACTGGGGGGAGAGAGAGAATCACTGGGGGGAGAGAGAGAGAGAGAAACAGTGGGGGAGAGAGAGAAACACTGGGGGAGAGAGCGAGTGAAGCATTGGGGAGAGAGAGAGAGTGAAGCACTGAAGAGAGAGAGAGAAAAACACTGGGGGGAGAGAGAGAAACACTGGGGGAGAGAGAGAGAGAGAAACACTGGGGGAGAGAGAGAGAAACACTGGGGGGAGAGAGAGAATCACTGGGGGGAGAGAGGGAGAGAGAGAGAAACACTGGGGGAGAGAGAGAAACACTGGGGGAGAGAGCGAGTGAAGCACTGGGGAGAGAGAGAGAGTGAAGCACTGAAGAGAGAGAGAGAGAAACACTGGGGGGAGAGAGAGAGAGAAACACTGGGGGAGAGAGAGAAACACTGGGGAGAGAGAGAGAGAGACACTGGGGGAGAGAGAGAGAGAAACACTGGTGAGAGAGAGAGCGAGAGAAATACTGGGGGAGAGACAATGAGAGAGAGAGAAACAAAGCGGGGGAGAGAGAGAGAGAAACACTGGGGGGAGACAGAGAGAGAGAGAGAGAGAGAGAGAGAAACACTGGGGAGAGAGAGAGACACTGCAGAGAGAGAGAGAGAGAAAAAACACTGGGGGGTGGAGAGAGAAACACTGGGGGGAGCGAGAGAAAAAACACTGGGGGGAGAGAGAGAGAAACACTGGGGGGAGAGAGAGGGAAACACTGGGGTGAGAGAGAGAGAGAGAAACACTGGGGAGAGAGAGAGAGAGAAACACTGGGGGGAGAGATAGAGAGAAACACTGGGGAGAGAGAGAGAGACACACACTGGGGAGAGAGAGAGAATCACTGGGGGGAGAGAGGGAGAGAGAGAGAAACACTGGGGGAGAGAGAGAAACACTGGGGGAGAGAGCGAGTGAAGCACTGGGGAGAGAGAGAGAGTGAAGCACTGAAGAGAGAGAGAGAGAGAGAGAGAAACACTGGGGGGAGAGAGAAAGAAACACTAGGGGTAGGGAGAGAGAGAGAAACACTGGGGAGAGAGAGAGAGAAACACTGGGGGGAGAGAGAGAGAGAAACACTGGGGGAGAGAGAGAAACACTGGGGAGAGAGAGAGAGAAACACTGGGGGAGAGAGAGAGAGAAACACTGGTGAGAGAGAGAGCGAGAGAAACACTGGGGGAGAGACAATGAGAGAGAGAGAAACAAAGCGGGGGTGAGAGAGAGAGAAACACTGGGGGAGAGAGAGAGAGAAACACTGGGGGGAGAGAAAGAGAGGGAGAGAGAAACACTGGGGGGAGAGACAGAGAGAGAGAGAGAGAGAGAGAGAAAAACACTGGGGAGAGAGAGAGACACTGCAGAGAGAGGGAGAGAGAAAAAACACTGGGGGGTGGAGAGAGAAACACTGGGGGGAGCGAGAGAAAAAACACTGGGGGGAGAGAGAGAGAAACACTGTGGGGAGAGAGAGGGAAACACTGGGGTGAGAGAGAGAGAGAGAAACACTGGGGAGGGAGAGAGAGAGAAACACTGGGGGGAGAGAGAGAGAGAAACACTGGGGGGAGAGAGAGAGAGAGAAACACTGGGGAGAGAGAGAGAAACATGAGAGAGAGAGAGAGAGAAACACTGGGGGAGAGAGAGAGAAACAGTGAGGGAGAGAGAGAGAGAAACACTGGGGGAGAGAGAGAGAAACACTGGGGGGAGAGAGAGAGAGAAACACTGGTGAGTGAGAGAGCGAGAGAAACACTGGGGGAGAGACAATGAGAGAGAGAGAAACAAAGCGGGGGAGAGAGAGAGAGAAACACTGGGGGAGAGAGAGAGAGAAACACTGGGGGGAGAGAAAGAGAGGGAGAGAGAAACACTGGGGGGAGAGACAGAGAGAGAGAGAGAGAGAGAGAGAGAAACACTGGGGAGAGAGAGAGACACTGCAGAGAGAGAGAGAGAGAAAAAACACTGGGGGGTGGAGAGAGAAACACTGGGGGGAGCGAGAGAAAAAACACTGGGGGGAGAGAGAGAGAAACACTGGGGGGAGAGAGAGGGAAACACTGGGGTGAGAGAGAGAGAGAGAAACACTGGGGAGAGAGAGAGAGAGAAACACTGGGGGGAGAGAGAGAGAGAAACACTGGGCAGAGAGAGAGAAACATGAGAGAGAGAGAGAGAAACACTGGGGGAGAGAGAGAGAGAGAGACACTGGGGGAGAGAGAGAGAAACACAGGGGGGAGAGAGAGAATCACTGGGGGGAGAGAGAGAATCACTGGTGGGAGAGAGGGAGAGAGAGAGAAACACTGGGGGAGAGAGAGAAACACTGGCGGAGAGAGCGAGTGAAGCACTGGGGAGAGAGAGAGAGTGAAGCACTGAAGAGAGAGAGAGAGAGAGAGAAACACTGGGGGGAGAGAGAAAGAAACACGAGGGGTAGGGAGAGAGAGAGAAACACTGGGGAGAGAGATAGAGAAACACTGGGGGGAGAGAGAGAGAGAAACACTGGGGGAGAGAGAGAAACACTGGGGAGAGAGAGAGAGAAACACTGGGGGAGAGAGAGAGAAACACTGGTGAGAGAGAGAGCGAGAGAAACACTGGGGGCGACACAAAGAGAGAGAGAGAAACAAAGCGGGGGAGAGAGAGAGAGAAACACTCGGGGGAGAGGGAGAGAGCGAGAAGCACTGGTGAGAGAGAGATTATAAACACTGGGAGAGAGAGAGAGAAACACTGGGGGGAGAGAGAGAAACTCTGGGGGGAGACAGAGAGAGAAACACTGGGGGGAGAGAGAGGCTACACTGGGGGGGAGAGAGATAAACACTGGGGGGAGAGAGATAAACACCGGGGAGAGAGAGAGAGAAACACTGCGGAGGGAGAGAGAGAGAAAAAACACTGGGGGGTGGAGAGAGAAACACTGGGGGGAGAGAGAGAAAAACACTGGGCGGAGAGAGAGAGAAACACTGGGGGGGGGGGGAGAGAGGGAAACACTGGGGTGAGAGAGAGGGAAACACTGGGGGGGAGAGAGAGGGAAACACTGGGGGTGGAGAGAGAGAGAATCACTGGGGGGGGGAGAGAGAGAAACACTGGGGGAGAGAGAGAGAGAAACACTGGGAGAGAGAGAGAGAGAGAAAAACACTGGGCGGAGAGAGAGAGAGAAACACTGGGGGGGGGGGGGGAGAGAGGGAAACACTGGGGTGAGAGAGAGGGAAACACTGGGGGGAGAGAGAGGGAAACACTGGGGGTGGAGAGAGAGAGAATCACTGGGGGGGGGGAGAGAGAGAATCACTGGGGGGGGGAGAGGAGAGAAACACTGGGAGAGAGAGAGAGAGAAACACTGGGGGGAGAGAGAGAGAGAAACACTGGGGGAGAGAGAGAAACACTGGGGGAGAGAGAGAGAGAGAGAAACACTGTGGGGAGAGAGAGAGAGAACCACTGGGTGGAGAGAGAGACAGAGAAACACTGGTGGTAGAGAGAGAGAGAAAGAAACAATGGGGGTGGAGAGAGAGAAATACAAACACTGGGGGGAGTGAGAGAAACACTGGGCGGAGAGAGAGAGTGAAACACTGGGGAGAGAGAGAGAGAGAAACACTGGGGAGGGAGAGAGAGAGAGAGAAACATTGGGGGGAGAGAGAGAGGGTGAGAGAAACACTGGGGGAGAGACAGAGATAGAGAGAGAGAAACACTGGGGAGAGAGAGAGAGAAACACTGCGGAGAGAGAGAGAGAGAGAAACACTGGGGGTGGAGAGAGAAACACTGGGGGGAGAGAGAGCAAAACACTGTGGGGAGAGAGAGAGAAACACTGGGGGGAGAGAGAGGGAAACACTGGGGGGAGAGAGAGGGAAACACTGGGGGGAGAGAGAGGGAAACACTGGGGGTGGAGAGAGAGAGAATCACTGGGGGAGAGAGAGAGAAACACTGGGAGAGAGAGAGTGAGAAACACTGGGGGAGAGAGAGAGAGAGAAACACTGGGGGAGAGAGAGAGAGAAACAATGGGGGGAGAGAGAGAGAGAGAAACACTGGGGAGAGAGAGAGAAACATGAGAGAGAGAGAGAGAGAAACACTGGGGGAGAGAGAGAGAGAGAAACACTGGGGGAGAGAGAGAGAAACACTGGGGGGAGAGAGAGAATCACTGGGGGGAGAGAGAGAGAGAGAGAAACACTGGGGGAGAGAGAGAAACACTGGGGGAGAGAGCGAGTGAAGCACTGGGGAGAGAGAGAGAGTGAAGCACTGAAGAGAGAGAGAGAAAAACACTGGGGGGAGAGAGAGAAACACTGGGGGAGAGAGAGAGAGAGAAACACTTGGGGAGAGAGAGAGAAACACTGGGGCGAGAGAGAGAATCACTGGGGGGAGAGAGGGAGAGAGAGAGAAACACTGGGGGAGAGAGAGAAACACTGGCGGAGAGAGCGAGTGAAGCACTGGGGAGAGAGAGAGAGTGAAGCACTGAAGAGAGAGAGAGAGAGAGAGAAACACTGGGGGGAGAGAGAAAGAAACACGAGGGGTAGGGAGAGAGAGAGAAACACTGGGGAGAGAGAGAGAGAAACACTGGGGGGAGAGAGAGAGAAACACTGGGGGAGAGAGAGAAACACTGGGGTGAGAGAGAGAGAAACACTGGGGGAGAGAGAGCGAGAAACACTGGTGAGAGAGAGAGCGAGAGAAACACTGGGGGCGAGACAAAGAGAGAGAGAGAAACAAAGCGGGGGAGAGAGAGAGAGAAACACTCGGGGGAGAGGGAGAGAGCGAGAAGCACTGGTGAGAGAGAGATTATAAACACTGGGGAGAGAGAGAGAGAAACACTGGGGGGAGAGAGAGAAACTCTGGGGGGAGACAGAGAGAGAAACACTGGGGGGAGAGAGAGGCTACACTGGGGGGGAGAGAGATAAACACTGGGGGGAGAGAGATAAACACCGGGGAGAGAGAGAGAGAAACACTGCGGAGGGAGAGAGAGAGAAAAAACACTGGGGGGTGGAGAGAGAAACACTGGGGGGAGAGAGAGAAAAACACTGGGCGGAGAGAGAGAGAAACACTGGGGGGGGGGAGAGAGGGAAACACTGGGGTGAGAGAGAGGGAAACACTGGGGGGAGAGAGAGGGAAACACTGGGGGTGGAGAGAGAGAGAATCACTGGGGGGGGAGAGAGAGAAACACTGGGGGAGAGAGAGAGAGAAACACTGGGAGAGAGAGAGAGAGAGAAAAACACTGGGGGAGAGACAAAGAGAGAGAGAGAAACAAAGCGGGGGAGAGAGAGAGAGAGAGAAACACTGGGGGGAGAGAGAGAGAGAAACACTGGGGGAGAGAGAGAAACACTGGGGGAGAGAGAGAGAGAGAGAAACACTGTGGGGAGAGAGAGAGAGAACCACTGGGTGGAGAGAGAGACAGAGAAACACTGGTGGTAGAGAGAGAGAGAAAGAAACAATGGGGGTGGAGAGAGAGAAATACAAACACTGGGGGGAGAGAGAGAAACACTGGGCGGAGAGAGAGAGTGAAACACTGGGGAGAGAGAGAGAGAGAGAAACACTGGGGAGGGAGAGAGAGAGAGAGAAACATTGGGGGGAGAGAGAGAGAGGGTGAGAGAAACACTGGGGGGAGAGACAGAGATAGAGAGAGAGAAACACTGGGGAGAGAGAGAGAGAAACACTGCGGAGAGAGAGAGAGAGAGAAACACTGGGGGTGGAGAGAGAAACACTGGGGGGAGAGAGAGCAAAACACTGTGGGGAGAGAGAGAGAAACACTGGGGGGAGAGAGAGGGAAACACTGGGGGGAGAGAGAGGGAAACACTGGGGGGAGAGAGAGGGAAACACTGGGGGTGGAGAGAGAGAGAATCACTGGGGGGGGGAGAGAGAGAAACACTGGGAGAGAGAGAGTGAGAAACACTGGGGGAGAGAGAGAGAGAGAGAAACACTGGGGGAGAGAGAGAGAGAAACAATGGGGGGAGAGAAAGAAACAGAGATAAACACTGGGGTGAGGGAGAGAGAGAAACACTGGGGAGAGAGAGAGAGAGAGACACTGGGGGGAGAGAGAGAGAGGGAGTGAGAAACACTGGGGGGAGAGTCAGAGAGAGAGAGAGAGAGAGAGAAACACTGGGGAGAGAGAGAGATAGAAACACTGAGGAGAGAGAGAGAGAAAAAAAAACACTGGGGGTTGGAGAGAGAAACACTGGGGGTAGAGAGAGAAAAACACTTGGGTGGAGAGAGGGAAACACTGGGGGGAGAGAGAGGGAAACACTGGGGGAGAGAGGGAGAGAGAGAAACACTGTGGGAGAGAGAGAGAGAAACAATGGGGGAGAGAAAGAAACAGAGAGAAACACTGGGGTGAGAGAGAGAGAGAGAAACAGTGGGGAGAGAGAGAGAGAGAAACACTGGGGGGAGAGAGAGAGAGAAACACTGGGGAGAGAGAGAGAGAAACACTGGGGAGAGAGAGAGAAATACGAGAGAGAGAGAGAGAAAAACACTGGGGGGAGAGAGAGAAACACTGGGGAAGAGAGAGAGAGAGACACTGGGGGAGAGAGAGAAACACTGGGGGGAGAGAGAGAATCACTGGGGGGAGAGAGAGAGAGAGAGAAACACTGGGGGAGAGAGAGAAACACTGGGGGAGTGAGCGAGTGAAGCACTGGGGAGAGAGAGAGAGTGAAGCACTGAAGAGAGAGAGAGAAAAACACTGGGGGGAGAGAGAGAAACACTGGGGGAGAGAGAGAGAGAGAAACACTGGGGGAGAGAGAGAGAAACACTGGGGGGAGAGAGAGAATCACTGGGGGGGGAGAGAGAGAGAGAGAGAAACACTGGGGGAGAGAGAGAATCACTGGGGGAGAGAGCGAGTGAAGCACTGGGGAGAGAGAGAGAGTGAAGCACTGAAGAGAGAGAGAGAGAGAGGGAAACACTGGGGGGAGAGATAAAGAAACACTAGGGGTAGGGAGAGAGAGAGAAACACTGGGGAGAGAGAGAGAGAAACACTGGGGGGAGAGAGAGAGAGAGAGAAACACTGGGGGAGAGAGAGAAACACTGGGGGAGAGAGAGGGAGAGAAACACTGTGGGGAGAGAGAGAGAGAAACACTGGGTGGATAGAGAGAAACACTGGGCGGAGAGAGAGAGTGAAACGCTGGGGGGAGAGAGAGAGAGAGAAACACTGGGGAGGGAGAGAGAGAGAGAGAAACACTGGGGGGAGAGAGACACAGAGAAATACAGGGGGTGGAGAGATAGAGAGAGAGAGAGAAGCACTGTGGGTGGAGAGAGAGAGAGACAAACACTGAGGGGAGAGAGACAAACACTGGGGGGAGAGAGAGAAACACTTGGGGGAGAGAGAGAGAGTGAAACACTGGGGAGAGAGAGAGAGTGAGAGAAACACTGGGGAGAGAGTGAGTGAGAGAGAAACACTGGGGAGAGAGAGAGAGAGAGAGAGAGAGAAACACTGTGGGGAGAGAGAGAGCGAAACACTCGGGGTAGAGAGAGAGAGAGAAATACTGGGGGGAGAGAGAGAGAGAAACACTGGGGGGAGAGAGAGAGAAACATTGGGGGAGAGAGAGAGAAACACTCGGGGGAGAGAGAGAGAGAAACCCTGGGGGGGAGAGAGAGAGGGAAACAATGGGGGGGGGGGGCGGTGAGAGAGAGATAAACACTAGGAGTGGAGAGAGAGAGAAACACTGGGTTAGAGGGAGAGAAACAGTGGGGAGAGAGAGAGAGAGAATCACTGGGGGGGGGGCGGAGAGAGAGAAACACTGGGGGGAAAGAGACAAACACTGGGGAGAGAGAGAGAGAAACACTGGGGGAGAGAGAGAGAGGAACACTGGGGGGGAGAGAGATAAACACTGGGGGGAGAGAGATAAACACCGGGGAGAGAGAGAGAGAAACACTGCGGAGGGAGAGAGAGAGAAAAAACACTGGGGGGTGGAGAGAGAAACACTGGGGGGAGAGAGAGAAAAACACTGGGCGGAGAGAGAGAGAGAAACACTGGGGGGGGGAGAGAGGGAAACACTGGGGGGAGAGAGAGGGAAACACTGGGGGGAGAGAGAGGGAAACACTGGGGGTGGAGAGAGAGAGAATCACTGGGGGGGGAGAGAGAGAAACACTGGGGGAGAGAGAGAGAGAAACACTGGGGGAGAGAGATAGAGAGAAAAACACTGGGGGAGAGACAAAGCGAGAGAGAGAAACAAAGCGGGGGAGAGAGAGAGAGAAACACTGGGGGAGAGAGAGAGAGAAACACTGGGGAGAGAGAAAGAGAGGGAGAGAGAAACACTGGGGGGAGAGACAGAGAGAGAGATAGAGAGAGAGAAACACTGGGGAGAGAGAGAGAGAAACACTGCGGAGAGAGAGAGAGAGAAAAAACACTGGGGGGTGGAGAGAGAAACACTGGGGGGAGAGAGAGAAAAACACTGGGGGGAGAGAGAGAGAAACACTTGGGGAGAGATCGAGTGAAGCACTGGGGAGAGAGAGAGAGTGAAGCACTGAAGAGAGAGAGAGCGAGAGAGAGAAACACTGGGGGGAGAGAGAAAGAAACACTCGGGGTAGGGAGAGAGAGAGAAACACTGGGGAGAGAGAGAGAGAGAGAAACACTGGGGGGAGAGAGAGAGAGAAACACTGGGGGAGAGAGAGAAACACTGGGGGAGAGAGAGAGAGAGAGAAACACTGTGGGGAGAGAGAGAGAGAACCACTGGGTGGAGAGAGAGACAGAGAAACACTGGTGGTAGAGAGAGAGAGAAAGAAACAATGGGGGTGGAGAGAGAGAAATACAAACACTGGGGGGAGAGAGAGAAACACTGGGCGGAGAGAGAGAGTGAAACACTGGGGAGAGAGAGAGAGAGAGAAACACTGGGGAGGGAGAGAGAGAGAGAGAAACATTGGGGGGAGAGAGAGAGAGGGTGAGAGAAACACTGGGGGGAGAGACAGAGATAGAGAGAGAGAAACACTGGGGAGAGAGAGAGAGAAACACTGCGGAGAGAGAGAGAGAGAGAAAAAAACACTGGGGGTGGAGAGAGAAACACTGGGGGGAGAGAGAGCAAAACACTGTCGGGAGAGAGAGAGAAACACTGGGGGGAGAGAGAGGGAAACACTGGGGGGAGAGAGAGGGAAACACTGGGGGGAGAGAGAGGGAAACACTGGGGGTGGAGAGAGAGAGAATCACTGGGGGGGAGAGAGAGAAACACTGGGGGAGAGAGAGTGAGAAACACTGGGGGAGAGAGAGAGAGAGAGAAACACTGGGGGAGAGAGAGAGAGAAACAATGGGGGAGAGAAAGAAACAGAGATAAACACTGGGGTGAGAGAGAGAGAGAAACACTGGGGAGAGAGAGAGAGAGAAACACTGGGGGGAGAGAGAGAGAGGGAGTGAGAAACACTGGGGGGAGAGACAGAGAGAGAGAGAGAGAGAGAGAAACACTGGGGAGAGAGAGAGATAGAAACACTGAGGAGAGAGAGAGAGAAAAAAAACACTGGGGGTTGGAGAGAGAAACACTGGGGGGAGAGAGAGAAAAACACTTGGGTGGAGAGAGGGAAACACTGGGGGGAGAGAGAGGGAAACACTGGGGGAGAGAGGGAGAGAGAGAAACACTGGGGGAGAGAGAGAGAGAAACAATGGGGGAGAGAAAGAAACAGAGAGAAACACTGGGGTGAGAGAGAGAGAGAGAAACACTGGGGAGAGAGAGAGAGAGAAACACTGGGGGGAGAGAGAGAGAGAAACACTGGGGAGAGAGAGAGAGAGAGAAACACTGGGGAGAGAGAGAGAAATACGAGAGAGAGAGAGAGAAAAACACTGGGGGGAGAGAGAGAAACACTGGGGAAGAGAGAGAGAGAGAGACACTGGGGGAGAGAGAGAAACACTGGGGGGGAGAGAGAGAATCACTGGGGGGAGAGAGAGAGAGAGAGAAACACTGGGGGAGAGAGAGAAACACTGGGGGAGAGAGCGAGTGAAGCACTGGGGAGAGAGAGAGAGTGAAGCACTGAAGAGAGAGAGAGAAAAACACTGGGGGGAGAGAGAGAAACACTGGGGGAGAGAGAGAGAGATAAACACTGGGGGAGAGAGAGAGAAACACTGGGGGGAGAGAGAGAATCACTGGGGGGGAGAGAGAGAGAGAGAGAGAAACACTGGGGGAGGGAGAGAATCACTGGGGGAGAGAGCGAGTGAAGCACTGGGGAGAGAGAGAGAGTGAAGCACTGAAGAGAGAGAGAGAGAGAGAGGGAAACACTGGGGGGAGAGATAAAGAAACACTAGGGGTAGGGAGAGAGAGAGAAACACTGGGGAGAGAGAGAGAGAAACACTGGGGGGAGAGAGAGAGAGAGAGAGAAACACTGGGGGAGAGAGAGAAACACTGGGGGAGAGAGAGAGAGAGAAACACTGTGGGGAGAGAGAGAGAGAACCACTGGGGAGGGAGAGAGAGAGAGAGAAACACTGGGGGGAGAGAGACACAGAGAAACACAGGGGGTGGAGAGATAGAGAGAGAGAGAGAAGCACTGTGGGTGGAGAGAGAGAGAGACAAACACTGAGGGGAGAGAGACAAACACTGGGGGGAGAGAGAGAAACACTTGTGGGAGAGAGAGAGAGTGAAACACTGGGGAGAGAGAGAGAGTGAGAGAAACACTGGGGAGAGAGTGAGTGAGAGAGAAACACTGGGGAGAGAGAGAGAGAGAGAGAGAGAAACACTGTGGGGAGAGAGAGAGCGAAACACTCGGGGTAGAGAGAGAGAGAGAAACACTGGGGGAGAGAGAGAGAGAAACACTGGGGAGAGAGAGAGAGAGAAACATTGGGGGAGAGAGAGAGAAACACTCGGGGGAGAGAGAGAGAGAAACCCTGGGGGGGGGAGAGAGAGAGGGAAACAATGGGGTGGGGGGCGGTGAGAGAGAGATAAACACTAGGAGTGGAGAGAGAGAGAAACACTGGGTTAGAGGGAGAGAAACAGTGGGGGGAGAGAGAGAGAGAATCACTGGGGGGGGGGCGGAGAGAGAGAAACACTGGGGGGAAAGAGACAAACACTGGGGAGAGAGAGAGAGAAACACTGGGGGAGAGAGAGAGAGGAACACTGGTGAGAGAGAGAGCGAGAGAAACACTGGGGGAGAGACAATGAGAGAGAGAGAAACAAAGCGGGGGAGAGAGAGAGAGAACCACTGGGGGAGAGAGAGAGAAACACTGGGGGGAGAGAAAGAGAGGGAGAGAGAAACACTGGGGGAAGAGACAGAGAGAGAGAGAGAGAGAGAGAGACACTGGGGAGAGAGAGAGATGAAACACTGCAGAGAGAGAGAGAGAGAGAGAGAAACAACACTGGGGGTTGGAGAGAGAAACACTGGGGGGAGAGAGAGAGAAACAGTGGGGGGAGAGAGAGGGAAACACTGGGGGGAGAGAGAGGCAAACACTGGGGGGAGAGAGAGGGAAACACTGGGGGTGGAGAGAGAGAGAATCACTGGGAGGGGGAGAGAGAGAAACAATGGGGGGAGAGAAAGAAACAGAGAGAAACACTGCGGTGAGAGAGAGAGAGAGAGAGAAACACTGGGGGGAGAGAGAGAGAGAGAGAAACACTGGGGGGAGAGAGAGAGAAACACTGGGGAGAGAGAGAGAGAGAAACACTGGGGAGAGAGAGAGAAACACGAGAGAGAGAGAGAGAAAAACACTGGGGGGAGAGAGAGAAACACTGGGGGAGAGAGAGATAGAGAAACACTGGGGGAGAGAGAGAGAGAGAGAAACACTGGGGGGAGAGAGAGAATCACTGGGGGGAGAGAAAGAAACAGAGAGAAACACTGGGGTGAGAGAGAGAGAGAGAGAAACACTGGGGGAGAGAGAGAAACACTGGGGGAGAGAGCGAGTGAAGCACTGGGGAGAGAGAGAGAGTGAAGCACTGAAGAGAGAGAGAGAAAAACACTGGGGGGAGAGAGAGAAACACTGGGGGAGAGAGAGAGAGAGAAACACTGGGGGGAGAGAGAGAGAGAAACACTGGGGGAGAGAGAGAGAGAGAGAAACACTGGGGGAGAGAGAGAGAGAAACAATGGGGGGAGAGAAAGAAACAGAGAGAAACACTGGGGTGAGAGAGAGAGAGAGAAACACTGGGGGAGAGAGAGAGAGAAACACTGGGGGGAGAGAGAGAGAGAGAGAGAAACACTGGGGAGAGAGAGAGAGAGAGAAACACTGGGGAGAGAGAGAGAGAGAAACACGAGAGAGAGAGAGAGAAAAACACTGGGGGGAGAGAGAGAAACACTGGGGGAGAGAGAGAGAGAAACACTGGGGGAGAGAGAGAAACACTGGGGGGAGAGAGAGAATCACTGGGGGGGGAGAGAGAGAGAAACACTGGGGGAGAGAGAGAAACACTTGGGGAGAGAGCGAGTGAAGCACTGGGGAGAGAGAGAGAGTGAAGCACTGAAGAGAGAGAGAGAGAGAGAGAGAGAGAGACACTGGGGGGAGAGAGAAAGAAACACTAGGGGAGAGAGAGAGAGAGAAACACTGGGGGGAGAGAGAGAGAGAGAAACACTGGGGGAGAGAGAGAAACATTGGGGGAGAGAGAGACAGAGAAACACTGGGGGTAGAGAGAGAGAGAATGAAACAATGGGGGTGGAGAGAGAGAAATACAAACAATGGGGGGAGAGAGAGAGAGTGAAACACTGGGGAGAGGGAGAGAGAGAAAGAAACACTGGGGAGGGAGAGACAGAGAGAGAAACACTGGGGGAGAGAGAGAGAGGGAGAGAGAAACACTGGGGGGAGAGAGAGAGAGAGAGAGAGAGAGAGAAGCACTGTGGGTGGAGAGAGAGAGAGACAAACACTGGGGGAGAGAGACAAACACTGGGGGGAGAGAGATAAACACTGGGGGGCGGGAGAGAGAGTGAAACACTGGGGAGAGAGAGAGTGGGAGAAACACTGGGGACAGAGAGAGAGTGAGAGAGAAACACTGGGGAGAGAGAGAGAGAGAGAGAGAGAGAGAGAAACACTGTGGGGAGAGAGAGAGAGAAACACTCGGGGTAGAGATAGAGAGAAACACTGGGGGAGAGAGAGAGAGAAACACTGGGGGGAGAGAGAGAGAGAAACATTGGGGGAGAGAGAGAGAAACACTCGGGGGAGAGAGAGAGAGAAACCCTGGGGGGGGGGAGAGAGAGGGAAACATTGGGGGGGGGGGCGGTGAGAGACAGATAAACACTAGGAGTGGAGAGAGAGAGAAACACTGGGTTAGAGGGAGAGAAACAGTGGGGAGAGAGAGAGAGAAAATCACTGGGGGGGCGGAGAGAGAGAAACACTGGGGGGAAAGAGACAAACACTGGGGAGAGAGAGAGAGAAACACTGGGGGAGAGAGAGAGAGGAACACTGGTGAGAGAGAGAGCGAGAGAAACACTGGGGGAGAGACGATGAGAGAGAGAGAAACAAAGCGGGGGAGAGAGAGAGAGAAACACTGGGGGAGAGAGAGAGAGAAACACTGGGGGGAGAGAAAGAGAGGGAGAGAGAAACACTGGGGGGAGAGACAGAGAGAGAGAGAGAGAGACACTGGGGAGAGAGAGAGAGAAACACTGTGGAGAGAGAGAGAGAGAAAAAACACTTGGGGGTGGAGAGAGAAACACTGGGGGGAGAGAGAGAAAAACACTGGGGGGAGAGAGAGAGAAACACTGGGGGGAGAGAGAGGGAAACACTGGGGGGAGAGGGAGGGAAACACTGGGGGTGGAGAGAGAGAGAATCACTGGGGGGGGGAGAGAGAGAAACACTGTGGGAGAGAGAGAGAGAAACACTGGGGGAGAGAGAGTGAGAGAAACACTGGGGAGAGAGAGGGAGAGAAACACTGGGGAGAGAGAGAGAGAGAAAGACGAGAGAGAGAGAGAGAAAAACACTGGGGGGAGAGAGAGAAACACTGGGGGAGAGAGAGAGAGAGAAACACTGGGGGAGAGAGAGAAACACTGGGGGGAGAGAGAGAATCACTGGGGAGAGAGAGAGAGAAAAAAAAACTGGGGGAGAGAGAGAAACACTGGGGGAGAGAGCGAGTGAAGCACTGGGGAGAGAGAGAGTGTGAAGCACTGAAGAGAGAGAGAGAGAGAGAGAGAGAAACACTGGGGGGAGAGAGAAAGAAACACTAGGGGTAGGGAGAGAGAGTGAAACACTGGGGAGAGAGAGAGAGAGAGAAACACTGGGGGGAGAGAGAGAGAGAGAAACACTGGGGGAGAGAGAGAGACATTGGGGGAGAGAGAGAGAGAGAGAAACACTGTGGGGAGAGAGAGAGAGAACCACTGTGTGGAGAGAGAGACAGAGAAACACTGGGGGCAGAGAGAGAGAGAAAGAAACAATGGGGGTGGAGAGAGAGAAATACAAACACTGGGGGGAGAGAGAGAAACACTGGGCGGAGAGAGAGAGTGAAACACTGGGGAGAGAGAGAGAGAGAGAAACACTGGGGAGAGAGAGAGAAACACGAGAGACAGAGAGAGAAAAACACTGGGGGGAGAGAGAGAAACACTGGGGGAGAGAGAGATAGAGAAACACTGGGGGAGAGAGAGAGAAACACTGGGGGGAGAGAGAGAATCACTGGGGGGCGAGAGAGAGAGAGAGAAACACTGGGGGAGAGAGAGAAACACTGGGGGAGAGAGCGAGTGAAGCACTGGGGAGAGAGAGAGAGTGAAGCACTGAAGAGAGAGAGAGAAAAACACTGGGGGGAGAGAGAGAAACACTGGGGGAGAGAGAGAGAGAAACACTGGGGGGAGAGAGAGAGAGAAACACTGGGGGAGAGAGAGAGAGAGAGAAACACTGGGGGAGAGAGAGAAACAATGGGGGGAGAGAAAGAAACAGAGAGAAACACTGGGGTGAGAGAGAGAGAGAGAAACACTGGGGGAGAGAGAGAGAGAAACACTGGGGTGAGAGAGAGAGAGAGAAACACTGGGGAGAGAGAGAGAGAGAGAAACACTGGGGAGAGAGAGAGAGAGAAACACGAGAGAGAGAGAGAGAAAAACACTGGGGGGAGAGAGAGAAACACTGGGGGAGAGAGAGAGAGAGAAACACTGGGGGAGAGAGAGAAACACTGGGGGGAGAGAGAGAATCACTGGGGGGAGAGAGAGAGAGAGAAGCACTGGGGAGAGAGAGAGAGTGAAGCACTGAAGAGAGAGAGAGAGAGACACTGGGGGGAGAGAGAAAGAAACACTCGGGGAGAGAGAGAGAGAGAAACACTGGGGGGAGAGAGAGAGAGAGAAACACTGGGGGAGAGAGAGAAACATTGGGGGAGAGAGAGACAGAGAAACACTGGGGGTAGAGAGAGAGAGAAAGAAACAATGGGGGTGGAGAGAGAGAAATACAAACAATGGGGGGAGAGAGAGAAACAATGGGCGGAGAGAGAGAGAGTGAAACACTGGGGAGAGAGAGAGAGAGAGAAACACTGGGGGAGAGAGAGAAACATTGGGGGAGAGAGAGACAGAGAAACACTGGGGGTAGAGAGAGAGAGAAAGAAACAATGGGGGTGGAGAGAGAGAAATACAAACAATGGGGGGAGAGAGAGAAACAATGGGCGGAGAGAGAGACAGAGAAACACTGGGGGTAGAGAGAGAGAGAAAGAAACAATGGGGGTGGAGAGAGAGAAATACAAACAATGGGGGGAGAGAGAGAAACAATGGGCGGAGAGAGAGAGAGTGAAACACTGGGGAGAGAGAGAGAGAGAAAGAAACACTGGGGAGGGAGAGAGAGAGAGAGAAACACTGGGGGGAGAGAGAGAGAGGGAGAGAGAAACACTGGGGGGAGAGAGAGAGAGAGAGAGAGAGAAGCACTGTGGGTGGAGAGAGAGAGAGACAAACACTGGGGGGAGAGAGACAAACACTGGGGGGAGAGAGATAAACACTGGGGGGCGGGAGAGAGAGTGAAACACTGGGGAGAGAGAGAGTGAGAGAAACACTGGGGACAGAGAGAGAGTGAGAGAGAAACACTGGGGAGAGAGAGAGAGAGAGAGAGAGAGAAACACTGTGGGGAGAGAGAGAGAGAAACACTCGGGGTAGAGAGAGAGAGAGAAACACTGGGGGGAGAGAGAGAGAGAAACACTGGGGGAAGAGAGAGAGAGAAACATTGGGGGAGAGAGAGAGAAACACTCGGGGGAGAGAGAGAGAGAAACCCTGGGGGGGGGAGAGAGAGAGGGAAACAATGGGGGGAGGGCGGTGAGAGACAGATAAACACTAGGAGTGGAGAGAGAGAGAAACATTGGGTTAGAGGGAGAGAAACAGTGGGGAGAGAGAGAGAGAGAATCACTGGGGGGGGCGGAGAGACAGAAACACTGGGGGGAAAGAGACAAACACTGGGGGGAGAGAGAGAGAAACACTGGGGGAGAGAGAGAGAGGAACACTGGTGAGAGAGAGAGCGAGAGAAACACTGGGGGAGAGACGATGAGAGAGAGAGAAACAAAGCGGGGGAGAGAGAGAGAGAAACACTGGGGGAGAGAGAGAGAGGGAGAGAGAAACACTGGGGGGAGAGACAGAGAGAGAGAGAGAGAGAGAGAGAAACACTGGGGAGAGAGAGAGAGAAACACTGCGGAGAGAGAGAGAGAGAAAAAACACTTGGGGGTGGAGAGAGAAACACTGGGGGGAGAGAGAGAAAAACACTGGGGGGAGAGAGAGAGAAACACTGGGGGGAGAGAGAGGGAAACACTGGGGGGAGAGGGAGGGAAACACTGGGGGTGGAGAGAGAGAGAATCACTGGGGGGGAGAGAGAGAAACACTGGGGGAGAGAGAGAGAAACACTGGGGGGAGAGAGAGTGAGAGAAACACTGGGGAGAGAGAGGGAGAGAAACACTGGGGAGAGAGAGAGAGAGAAACACGAGAGAGAGAGAGAGAAAAACACTGGGGGGAGAGAGAGAAACACTGGGGGAGAGAGAGAGAGAGAAACACTGGGGGAGAGAGAGAGAGAAACACTGGGGGGAGAGAGAGAGAAACACTGGGGGGAGAGAGAGAGAGAAACACTGGTGGAGAGAGAGAGAAACACTGGGGGGAGAGAGAGGGAAACACTGGGGTGAGAGAGTGAGAGAGAAACACTGGGGAGAGAGAGAGAGAGAAACACTGGGGGGAGAGAGAGAGAGAAACACTGGGGAGAGAGAGAGAGAGAGAAACACTGGGGAGAGAGAGAGAATCACTGGGGGGAGAGAGGGAGAGAGAGAGAAACACTGGGGGAGAGAGAGAAACACTGGGGGAGAGAGCGAGTGAAGCACTGGGGAGAGAGAGAGAGTGAAGCACTGAAGAGAGAGAGAGAGAGAGAAACACTGGGGGGAGAGAGAAAGAAACACTAGGGGTAGGGAGAGAGAGAGAAACACTGGGGGGAGAGAGAGGGAAACACTGGGGGGAGAGGGAGGGAAACACTGGGGGTGGAGAGAGAGAGAATCACTGGGGGGGAGAGAGAGAAACACTGGGGGAGAGAGAGAGAAACACTGGGGGGAGAGAGAGTGAGAGAAACACTGGGGAGAGAGAGGGAGAGAAACACTGGGGAGAGAGAGAGAGAGAAACACGAGAGAGAGAGAGAGAAAAACACTGGGGGGAGAGAGAGAAACACTGGGGGAGAGAGAGAGAGAGAAACACTGGGGGAGAGAGAGAGAGAAACACTGGGGGGAGAGAGAGAGAAACACTGGGGGGAGAGAGAGAGAGAAACACTGGTGGAGAGAGAGAGAAACACTGGGGGGAGAGAGAGGGAAACACTGGGGTGAGAGAGTGAGAGAGAAACACTGGGGAGAGAGAGAGAGAGAAACACTGGGGGGAGAGAGAGAGAGAAACACTGGGGAGAGAGAGAGAGAGAGAAACACTGGGGAGAGAGAGAGAATCACTGGGGGGAGAGAGGGAGAGAGAGAGAAACACTGGGGGAGAGAGAGAAACACTGGGGGAGAGAGCGAGTGAAGCACTGGGGAGAGAGAGAGAGTGAAGCACTGAAGAGAGAGAGAGAGAGAGAAACACTGGGGGGAGAGAGAAAGAAACACTAGGGGTAGGGAGAGAGAGAGAAACACTGGGGAGAGAGAGAGAGAAACACTGGGGGGAGAGAGAGAGAAACACTGGGGGAGAGAGAGAAACACTGGGGAGAGAGAGAGAGAAACACTGGGGGAGAGAGAGAGAGAAACACTGGTGAGAGAGAGAGCGAGAGAAACACTGGGGGAGAGACAATGAGAGAGAGAGAAACAAAGCGGGGGAGAGAGAGAGAGAAACACTGGGGGAGAGAGAGAGAGAAACACTGGGGGGAGAGAAAGAGAGGGAGAGAGAAACACTGGGGGGAGAGACAGAGAGAGAGAGAGAGAGAGAGAGAAACACTGGGGAGAGAGAGAGACACTGCAGAGAGAGAGAGAGAGAAAAAACACTGGGGGGTGGAGAGAGAAACACTGGGGGGAGCGAGAGAAAAAACACTGGGGGGAGAGAGAGAGAAACACTGGGGGGAGAGAGAGGGAAACACTGGGGTGAGAGAGAGAGAGAGAAACACTGGGGAGAGAGAGAGAGAGAAACACTGGGGGGAGAGAGAGAGAGAAACACTGGGGAGAGAGAGAGAGAGAAACACTGGGGAGCGAGCGAGAAACACGAGAGAGAGAGAGAGAAAAACACTGGGGGGAGAGAGAGAGACACTGGGGGAGAGAGAGAGAGAGAAACACTGGGGGAGAGAGAGAGAAACACTGGGGGGAGAGAGAGAATCACTGGGGGGAGAGAGAGAGAGAGAGAAACACTGGGGGAGAGAGAGAAACACTGGGGGAGAGAGCGAGTGAAGCACTGGGGAGAGAGAGAGAGTGAAGCACTGAAGAGAGAGAGAGAAAAACACTGGGGGGAGAGAGAGAAACACTGGGGGAGAGAGAGAGAGAGAAACACTGGGGGAGAGAGAGAGAAACACTGGGGGGAGAGAGAGAATCACTGGGGGGAGAGAGGGAGAGAGAGAGAAACACTGGGGGAGAGAGAGAAACACTGGGGGAGAGAGCGAGTGAAGCACTGGGGAGAGAGAGAGAGTGAAGCACTGAAGAGAGAGAGAGAGAGAGAGAGAAACACTGGGGGGAGAGAGAAAGAAACACTAGGGGTAGGGAGAGAGAGAGAAACACTGGGGAGAGAGAGAGAGAAACACTGGGGGGAGAGAGAGAGAGAAACACTGGGGGAGAGAGAGAAACACTGGGGAGAGAGAGAGAGAAACACTGGGGGAGAGAGAGAGAGAAACACTGGTGAGAGAGAGAGCGAGAGAAACACTGGGGGAGAGACAAAGAGAGAGAGAGAAACAAAGCGGGGGAGAGAGAGAGAGAAACACTCGGGGGAGAGGGAGAGAGCGAGAAGCACTGGTGAGAGAGAGATTATAAACACTGGGGAGAGAGAGAGAGAAACACTGGGGGGAGAGAGAGAAACTCTGGGGGGAGACAGAGAGAGAAACACTGGGGGGAGTGAGAGGCAACACTGGGGGGGAGAGAGATAAACACTGGGGGGAGAGAGATAAACACCGGGGAGAGAGAGAGAGAAACACTGCGGAGGGAGAGAGAGAGAAAAAACACTTGGGGGTGGAGAGAGAAACACTGGGGGGAGAGAGAGAAAAACACTGGGCGGAGAGAGAGAGAAACACTGGGGGGGGGAGAGAGGGAAACACTGGGGGGAGAGAGAGGGAAACACTGGGGGGAGAGAGAGGGAAACACTGGGGGTGGAGAGAGAGAGAATCACTGGGGGGGGGGGAGAGAGAGAAACACTGGGGGAGAGAGAGAGAGAAACACTGGGGGAGAGAGAGAGAGAGAAAAACACTGGGGGAGAGACAAAGAGAGGGAGAGAAACAAAGCGGGGGAGAGAGAGAGAGAAACACTGGGGGAGAGAGAGAGAGAAACACTGGGGGGAGAGAAAGAGAGGGAGAGAGAAACACTGGGGGGAGAGACAGAGAGAGAGAGAGAGAAACACTGGGGAGAGAGAGAGAGAAAAACACTGCGGAGAGAGAGAGAGAGAAAAAACACTGGGGGGTGGAGAGAGAAACACTGGGGGGAGAGAGAGAAAAACACTGGGGGGAGAGAGAGAGAAACACTTGGGGAGAGATCGAGTGAAGCACTGGGGAGAGAGAGAGAGTGAAGCACTGAAGAGAGAGAGAGCGAGAGAGAGAAACACTGGGGGGAGAGAGAAAGAAACACTCGGGGTAGGGAGAGAGAGAGAAACACTGGGGAGAGAGAGAGAGAGAGAAACACTGGGGGAAGAGAGAGAGAGAAACACTGGGGGAGAGAGAGAAACACTGGGGGAGAGAGAGAGAGAGAGAGAAACACTGTGGGGAGAGAGAGAGAGAACCACTGGGTGGAGAGAGAGACAGAGAAACACTGGTGGTAGAGAGAGAGAGAAAGAAACAATGGGGGTGGAGAGAGAGAAATACAAACACTGGGGGGAGAGAGAGAAACACTGGGCGGAGAGAGAGAGTGAAACACTGGGGAGAGAGAGAGAGAGAAACACTGGGGAGGGAGAGAGAGAGAGAGAAACATTGGGGGGAGAGAGAGAGAGGGAGAGAGAAACACTGGGGGGAGAGACAGAGATAGAGAGAGAGGAACACTGGGGAGAGAGAGAGAAACACTGCGGAGAGAGAGAGAGAAAAAAACACTGGGGGTGGAGAGAGAAACACTGGGGGGAGAGAGAGCAAAACACTGTGGGGAGAGAGAGAGAAACACTGGGGGGAGAGAGAGGGAAACACTGGGGGGAGAGAGAGGGAAACACTGGGGGGAGAGAGAGGGAAACACTGGGGGTGGAGAGAGAGAGAATCACTGGGGGGGGGAGAGAGAGAAACACTGGGGGAGAGAGAGTGAGAAACACTGGGGGAGAGAGAGAGAGAGAGACACTGGGGGAGAGAGAGAGAGAAACAATGGGGGGAGAGAAAGAAACAGAGATAAACACTGGGGTGAGAGAGAGAGAGAGAAACACTGGGGAGAGAGAGAGAGAGAGAAACACTGGGGGGAGAGAGAGAGAGGGAGTGAGAAACACTGGGGGGAGAGACAGAGAGAGAAACACTGGGGAGAGAGAGAGATAGAAACACTGAGGAGAGAGAGAGAGAAAAAAAACACTGGGGGTTGGAGAGAGAAACACTGGGGGGAGAGAGAGAGAAAAACACTTGGGTGGAGAGAGGGAAACACTGGGGGGAGAGAGAGGCAAACACTGGGGGAGAGAGAGAGAGAGAAACAATGGGGGAGAGAAAGAAACAGAGAGAAACACTGGGGTGAGAGAGAGAGAGAGAAACACTGGGGAGAGAGAGAGAGAGAAACACTGGGGGGAGAGGGAGAGAGAAACACTGGGGAGAGAGAGAGAGAGAGAAACACTGGGGAGAGAGAGAGAAATACGAGAGAGAGAGAGAGAAAAACACTGGGGGGAGAGAGAGAAACACTGGGGAAGAGAGAGAGAGAGAGACACTGGGGGAGAGAGAGAAACACTGGGGGGAGAGAGAGAATCACTGGGGGGAGAGAGAGAGAGAGAGAAACACTGGGGGAGAGAGAGAAACACTGGGGGAGAGAGCGAGTGAAGCACTGGGGAGAGAGAGAGAGTGAAGCACTGAAGAGAGAGAGAGAAAAACACTGGGGGGAGAGAGAGAAACACTGGGGGAGAGAGAGAGAGAGAAACACTGGGGGAGAGAGAGAGAAACACTGGGGGGAGAGAGAGAATCACTGGGGGGGGGGGAGAGAGAGAGAGAGAGAGAAACACTGGGGGAGAGAGAGAATCACTGGGGGAGAGAGCGAGTGAAGCACTGGGGAGAGAGAGAGAGAGAAGCACTGAAGAGAGAGAGAGAGAGGGAAACACTGGGGGGAGAGAGAAAGAAACACTAGGGGTAGGGAGAGAGAGAGAAACACTGGGGAGAGAGAGAAACACTGGGGGGAGAGAGAGAGAGAGAGAAACACTGGGGGAGAGAGAGAAACACTGGGGGAGAGAGAGAGAGAGAAACACTGTGGGGAGAGAGAGAGAGAACCACTGGGTGGATAGAGAGAAACACTGGGCGGAGAGAGAGAGTGAAACACTGGGGGGAGAGAGAGAGAGAGAAACACTGGGGAGGGAGAGAGAGAGAGAGAAACACTGGGGGGAGAGAGACACAGAGAAACACAGGGGGTGGAGAGATAGAGAGAGAGAGAGAAGCACTGTGGGTGGAGAGAGAGAGAGACAAACACTGAGGGGAGAGAGACAAACACTGGGGGGAGAGAGAGAAACACTTGGGGGAGAGAGAGAGAGTGAAACACTGGGGAGAGAGAGAGAGTGAGAGAAACACTGGGGAGAGAGTGAGTGAGAGAGAAACACTGGGGAGAGAGAGAGAGAGAGAGAGAAACACTGTGGGGAGAGAGAGAGCGAAACACTCGGGGTAGAGAGAGAGAGAGAAACACTGGGGTGAGAGAGAGAGAGAAACACTGGGGGAGAGAGAGAGAGAAACATTGGGGGAGAGAGAGAGAAACACTCGGGGGGGAGAGAGAGAGAAACCCTGGGGGGGAGAGAGAGATTAAAACAATGGGGGGGGGGCGGTGAGAGAGAGATAAACACTAGGAGTGGAGAGAGAGAGAAACACTGGGTTAGAGGGAGAGAAACAGTGGGGAGAGAGAGAGAGAGAATCACTGGGGGGGGGGGGGCGGAGATAGAGAAACACTGGGGGGAAAGAGACAAACACTGGGGAGAGAGAGAGAAACACTGGGGGAGAGAGAGAGAGGAACACTGGTGAGAGAGAGAGCGAGAGAAACACTGGGGGAGAGACAATGAGAGAGAGAGAAACAAAGCGGGGGAGAGAGAGAGAGAACCACTGGGGGAGAGAGAGAGAAACACTGGGGGAGAGAAAGAGAGGGAGAGAGAGACACTGGGGAGAGAGAGAGATGAAAAACTGCAGAGAGAGAGAGAGAGAGAAAACACTGGGGGTTGGAGAGAGAAACACTGGGGGGAGAGAGAGAAAAACACTGGGGGGAGAGAGAGAGATACACTGGGGGGAGAGAGAGGGAAACACTGGGGGGAGAGAGAGGCAAACACTGGGGGGAGAGAGAGGGAAACACTGGGGGTGGAGAGAGAGAGAATCACTGTGGGGGGGGAGAGAGAAACAATGGGGGGAGAGAAAGAAACAGAGAGAAACACTGGGGTGAGAGAGAGAGAGAGAGAGAGAAACACTGGGGGGAGAGAGAGAGAGAGAAACACTGGGGGGAGAGAGAGAGAAACACTGGGGAGAGAGAGAGAGAGAGAAACACTGGGGAGAGAGAGAGAAACACGAGAGAGAGAGAGAGAAAAACACTGGGGGGAGAGAGAGAAACACTGGGGGAGAGAGAGATAGAGAAACACTGGGGGAGAGAGAGAGAAACACTGGGGGGAGAGAGAGAATCACTGGGGGGAGAGAGAGAGAGAAACACTGGGGGAGAGAGAGAAACACTGGGGGAGAGAGCGAGTGAAGCACTGGGGAGAGAGAGAGAGTGAAGCACTGAAGAGAGAGAGAGAAAAACACTGGGGGGAGAGAGAGAAACACTGGGGGAGAGAGAGAGAGAGAGAAACACTGGGTGAGAGAGATAGAAACAATGGGGGGAGAGAAAGAAACAGAGAGAAACACTGGGGTGAGAGAGAGAGAGAGAAACACTGGGGGAGAGAGAGAGAGAAACACTGGGGGGAGAGAGAGAGAGAGAAACACTGGGGAGAGAGAGAGAGAGAAACACTGGGGAGAGAGAGAGAGAGAAACACGAGAGAGAGAGATCGAAATACACTGCGGGGAGAGAGAGAAACACTGGAGGAGAGAGAGAGAGAGAAACACTGGGGGAGAGAGAGAAACACTGGGGGGAGAGAGAGAATCACTGGGGGGAGAGAGAGAGAGAGAAACACTGGGGGAGAGAGAGAAACACTTGGGGAGAGAGCGAGTGAAGCACTGGGGAGAGAGAGAGAGTGAAGCACTGAAGAGAGAGAGAGAGAGAGAGAGACACTGGGGGGAGAGAGAAAGAAACACTAGGGGAGAGAGAGAGAGAGAAACACTGGGGGGAGAGAGAGAGAGAGAAACACTGGGGGAGAGAGAGAAACATTGGGGGAGAGAGAGACAGAGAAACACTGGGGGTAGAGAGAGAGAGAAAGAAACAATGGGGGTGGAGAGAGAGAAATACAAACAATGGGGGGAGAGAGAGAAACACTGGGCGGAGAGAGAGAGAGTGAAACACTAGGGAGAGAGAGAGAGAGAAAGAAACACTGGGGAGGGAGAGACAGAGAGAGAAACACTGGGGGGAGAGAGAGAGAGGGAGTGGAAACACTGGGGGTTGGAGAGAGAAACACTGGGGGGAGAGAGAGAAAAACACTGGGGGGAGAGAGAGAGAAACACTGGGGGGAGAGAGAGGGAAACACTGGGGGGAGAGAGAGGCAAACACTGGGGGGAGAGAGAGGGAAACACTGGGGGTGGAGAGAGAGAGAATCACTGGGGGGGGGGAGAGAGAGAAATAATGGGGGGAGAGAAAGAAACAGAGAGAAACACTGCGGTGAGAGAGAAAGAGAGAGAGAAACACTGGGGGGAGAGAGAGAGAGAGAAACACTGGGGGGAGAGAGAGAGAAACGCTGGGGAGAGAGAGAGAGAGAGAAACACTGGGGAGAGAGAGAGAAACACGAGAGAGAGAGAGAGAAAAACACTGGGGGGAGAGAGAGAAACACTGGGGGAGAGAGAGATAGAGAAACACTGGGGGAGAGAGAGAGAGAGAAACACTGGGGGAGAGAGAGAGAAACACTGGGGGGAGAGAGAGAATCACTGGGGGGAGAGAGAGAGAGAAACACTGGGGGAGAGAGAGAAACACCTGGGGAGAGAGCGAGTGAAGCACTGGGGAGAGAGAGAGAGTGAAGCACTGAAGAGAGAGAGAGAAAAACACTGGGGGGAGAGAGAGAAACACTGGGGGAGAGAGAGAGAGAGAGAAACACTGGGTGAGAGAGAGAGAAACAATGGGGGCAGAGAAAGAAACAGAGAGAAACACTGGGGTGAGAGAGAGAGAGAGAAACACTGGGGGAGAGAGAGAGAGAAACACTGGGGGGAGAGAGAGAGAGATAAACACTGGGGAGAGAGAGAGAGAGAAACACTGGGGAGAGAGAGAGAGAGAAACACGAGAGAGAGAGATCGAAATACACTGCGGGGAGAGAGAGAAACACTGGAGGAGAGAGAGAGAGAGAAACACTGGGGGAGAGAGAGGAACACTGGGGGGAGAGAGAGAATCACTGGGGGGAGAGAGAGAGAGAGAAACACTGGGGGAGAGAGAGAAACACTTGGGGAGAGAGCGAGTGAAGCACTGGGGAGAGAGAGAGAGTGAAGCACTGAAGAGAGAGAGAGAGAGAGAGAGACACTGGGGGGAGAGAGAAAGAAACACTAGGGGAGAGAGAGAGAGAGAAACACTGGGGGGAGAGAGAGAGAGAGAAACACTGGGGGAGAGAGAGCAACATTGGGGGAGAGAGAGACAGAGAAACACTGGGGGTAGAGAGAGAGAGAAAGAAACAATGGGGGTGGAGAGAGAGAAATACAAACAATGGGGGGAGAGAGAGAAACACTGGGCGGAGAGAGAGAGAGTGAAACACTAGGGAGAGAGAGAGAGAAAGAAACACTGGGGAGGGAGAGACAGAGAGAGAAACACTGGTGGGAGAGAGAGAGAGGGAGTGGAAACACTGGGGGTTGGAGAGAGAAACACTGGGGGGAGAGAGAGAAAAACACTGGGGGGAGAGAGAGAGAAACACTGGGGGGAGAGAGAGGGAAACACTGGGGGGAGAGAGAGGCAAACACTGGGGGGAGAGAGAGGGAAACACTGGGGGTGGAGAGAGAGAGAATCACTGGGGGGGGGGGAGAGAGAGAAATAATGGGGGGAGAGAAAGAAACAGAGAGAAACACTGCGGTGAGAGAGAGAGAGAGAGAGAAACACTGGGGGGAGAGAGAGAGAGAGAAACACTGGGGGGAGAGAGAGAGAAACACTGGGGAGAGAGAGAGAGAGAAACACTGGGGAGAGAGAGAGAAACACGAGAGAGAGAGAGAGAAAAACACTGGGGGGAGAGAGAGAAACACTGGGGGAGAGAGAGATAGAGAAACACTGGGGGAGAGAGAGAGAAACACTGGGGGGAGAGAGAGAATCACTGGGGGGAGAGAGAGAGAGAGAGAAACACTGGGGGAGAGAGAGAAACACTGGGGGAGAGCGCGAGTGAAGCACTGGGGAGAGAGAGAGAGTGAAGCACTGAAGAGAGAGAGAAAAACACTGGGGGGAGAGAGAGAAACACTGGGGGGGAGAGAGAGAGAGAAACACTGGGGGGAGAGAGAGAGAGAAACACTGGGGGAGAGAGAGAGAGAAACACTGGGGGAGAGAGAGAGAGAAACAATGGGGGGAGAGAAAGAAACAGAGAGAAACACTGGGGTGAGAGAGAGAGAGAAACACTGGGGGAGAGGGAGAGAGAAACACTGGGGGGAGAGAGAGAGAGAGAAACACTGGGGAGAGAGAGAGAGAGAGAAACACTGGGGAGAGAGAGAGAGAGAAACACGAGAGAGAGAGAGAGAAAAACACTGGGGGGAGAGAGAGAAACACTGGGGGAGAGAGAGAGAGAGAAACACTGGGGGAGAGAGAGAAACACTGGGGGGAGAGAGAGAATCACTGGGGGGAGAGAGAGAGAGAGAAACACTGGGGGGAGAGAGAGCGAGGGAAACACTGGGGGAGAGACGATGAGAGAGAGAGAAACAAAGCGGGGGAGAGAGAGAGAGAAACACTGGGGGAGAGAGAGAGAGAAACACTGGGGGGAGAGAAAGAGAGGGAGAGAGAAACACTGGGGGGAGAGACAGAGAGAGAGAGAGAGAGACACTGGGGAGAGAGAGAGAGAAACACTGCAGAGAGAGAGAGAGAGAAAAAACACTTGGGGGTGGAGAGAGAAACACTGGGGGGAGAGAGAGAAAAACACTGGGGGGAGAGAGAGAGAAACACTGGGGGGAGAGAGAGGGAAACACTGGGGGGAGAGGGAGGGAAACACTGGGGGTGGAGAGAGAGAGAATCACTGGGGGGGGGAGAGAGAGAAACACTGGGGGAGAGAGAGAGAGAAACACTGGGGGGAGAGAGAGTGAGAGAAACACTGGGGAGAGAGAGGGAGAGAAACACTGGGGAGAGAGAGAGAGAGACACACGAGAGAGAGAGAGAGAAAAACACTGGGGGGAGAGAGAGAAACACTGGGGGAGAGAGAGAGAGAGAAACACTGGTGGAGAGAGAGAAACACTGGGGGGAGAGAGAGAATCACTGGGGAGAGAGAGAGAGAAAAAAAAACTGGGGGAGAGAGAGAAACACTGGGGGAGAGAGCGAGTGAAGCACTGGGGAGAGAGAGAGTGTGAAGCACTGAAGAGAGAGAGAGAGAGAAACACTGGGGGGAGAGAGAACGAAACACTAGGGGTAGGGAGAGAGAGTGAAACACTGGGGAGAGAGAGAGAGAGAGAAACACTGGGGGAGAGAGAGAGAAACACTGGGGGAGAGAGAGAAACATTGGGGGAGAGAGAGAGAGAGAGAAACACTGTGGGGAGAGAGAGAGAGAACCACTGTGTGGAGAGAGAGACAGAGAAACACTGGGGGTAGAGAGAGAGAGAAAGAAACAATGGGGGTGGAGAGAGAGAAATACAAACACTGGGGGGTGAGAGAGAAACACTGGGCGGAGAGAGAGAGTGAAACACTGGGGAGAGAGAGAGAGAGAGAAACACTGGGGAGAGAGAGAGAAACACGAGAGAGAGAGAGAAAAAAACACTGGGGGGAGAGAGAGAAACACTGGGGGAGAGAGAGATAGAGAAACACTGGGGGAGAGAGAGAGAAACACTGGGGGGGGGGGAGAGAGAGAATCACTGGGGGGAGAGAGAGAGAGAGAGAAACACTGGGGGAGAGAGAGAAACACTGGGGGAGAGAGCGAGTGAAGCACTGGGGAGAGAGAGAGAGTGAAGCACTGAAGAGAGAGAGAGAAAAACACTGGGGGGAGAGAGAGAAACACTGGGGGAGAGAGAGAGAGAGAAACACTGGGGGGAGAGAGAGAGAGAAACACTGGGGGAGAGAGAGAGAGAGAGAAACACTGGGGGAGAGAGAGAGAGAAACAATGGGGGGAGAGAAAGAAACAGAGAGAAACACTGGGGTGAGAGAGAGAGAGAGAAACACTGGGGGAGAGAGAGAGAGAAACACTGGGGTGAGAGAGAGAGAGAGAAACACTGGGGAGAGAGAGAGAGAGAGAAACACTGGGGAGAGAGAGAGAGAGAAACACAAGAGAGAGAGAGAGAAAAACACTGGGGGGAGAGAGAGAAACACTGGGGGAGAGAGAGAGAGAGAAACACTGGGGGAGAGAGAGAAACACTGGGGGGAGAGAGAGAATCACTGGGGGGAGAGAGAGAGAGAGAAACACTGGGGGAGAGAGAGAAACACTTGGGGAGAGAGCGAGTGAAGCACTGGGGAGAGAGAGAGAGTGAAGCACTGAAGAGAGAGAGAGAGAGAGAGACACTGGGGGGAGAGAGAAAGAAACACTAGGGGAGAGAGAGAGAGAGAAACACTGGGGGGAGAGAGAGAGAGAAACACTGGGGGAGAGAGAGAAACATTGGGGGAGAGAGAGACAGAGAAACACTGGGGGCGGAGAGAGAGAGAAAGAAACAATGGGGGTGGAGAGAGAGAAATACAAACAATGGGGGGAGAGAGAGAAACACTGGGCGGAGAGAGAGAGAGTGAAACACTGGGGAGAGAGAGAGAGAGAAAGAAACACTGGGGAGGGAGAGAGAGAGAGAGAGAAACACTGGGGGGAGAGAGAGAGAGGGAGAGAGAAACACTGGGGGGAGAGAGAGAGAGAGAGAGAGAGAGAAGCACTGTGGGTGGAGAGAGAGAGAGACAAACACTGGGGGGAGAGAGACAAACACTGGGGGGAGAGAGATAAACACTGGGGGGCGGGAGAGAGAGTGAAACACTGGCGAGAGAGAGAGTGAGAGAAACACTGGGGACAGAGAGAGAGTGAGAGAGAAACACTGGGGAGAGAGAGAGAGAGAGAGAGAAACACTGTGGGGAGAGAGAGAGAGAAAAACACTCGGGGTAGAGAGAGAGAGAGAAACACTGGGGGGAGAGAGAGAGAGAAACACTGGGGGGAGAGAGAGAGAGAAACATTGGGGGAGAGAGAGAGAAACACTCGGCGGAGAGAGAGAGAGAAACCCTGGGGGGGAGAGAGAGAGGGAAACAATGGGGGGGGGGGAGCGGTGAGAGACAGATAAACACTAGGAGTGGAGAGAGAGAGAAACATTGGGTTAGAGGGAGAGAAACAGTGGGGAGAGAGAGAGAGAGAATCACTGGGGGGGGGCGGAGAGAGAGAAACACTGGGGGGAAAGAGACAAACACTGGGGAGAGAGAGAGAGAAACACTGGGGGAGAGAGAGAGAGGAACACTGGTGAGAGAGAGAGCGAGAGAAACACTGGGGGAGAGACGATGAGAGAGAGAGAAACAAAGCGGGGGAGAGAGAGAGAGAAACACTGGGGGAGAGAGAGAGAGAAACACTGGGGGGAGAGAAAGAGAGGGAGAGAGAAACACTGGGGGGAGAGACAGAGAGAGAGAGAGAGAGAAACACTGGGGAGAGAGAGAGAGAAGCACTGCGGAGAGAGAGAGAGAGAAAAAACACTTGGGGGTGGAGAGAGAAACACTGGGGGGAGAGAGAGAAAAACACTGGGGGGAGAGAGAGAGAAACACTGGGGGGAGAGAGAGGGAAACACTGGGGGGAGAGGGAGGGAAACACTGGGGCTGGAGAGAGAGAGAATCACTGGGGGGGAGAGAGAGAAACACTGGGGGAGAGAGAGAGAGAAACACTGGGGGGAGAGAGAGTGAGAGAAACACTGTCGAGAGAGAGGGAGAGAAACACTGGGGAGAGAGAGAGAGAGAGAAACACGAGAGAGAGAGAGAGAAACACTGGGGGGAGAGAGAGAAACACTGGGGGAGAGAGAGAGAGAGAAACACTGGGGGAGAGAGAGAAACACTGGGGGGAGAGAGAGAATCACTGGGGAGAGAGAGAGAGAGAAAAAAACTGGGGGAGAGAGAGAAACACTGGGGGAGAGAGCGAGTGAAGCACTGGGGAGAGAGAGAGAGTGAAGCACTGAAGAGAGAGAGAGAGAGAGAAACACTGGGGGGAGAGAGAAAGAAACACTAGGGGTAGGGAGAGAGAGTGAAACACTGGGGAGAGAGAGAGAGAGAAACACTGGGGGGAGAGAGAGAGAGAGAAACACTGGGGGAGAGAGAGAAACATTGGGGGAGAGAGAGAGAGAGAGAAACACTGTGGGGAGAGAGAGAGAGAACCACTGTGTGGAGAGAGAGACAGAGAAACACTGGGGGTAGAGAGAGAGAGAAAGAAACAATGGGGGTGGAGAGAGAGAAATACAAACACTGGGGGGAGAGAGAGAAACACTGGGCGGAGAGAGAGAGTGAAACACTGGGGAGAGAGAGAGAGAGAGAAACACTGGGGAGGGAGAGAGAGTGAGAGAGAAACACTGGGGGGAGAGAGAGAGATGGAGAGAGAAACATTGGGGGGGGAGAGAGAGAGAGAGAGAGAGAGAGAGAAACACTGGGGAGAGAGTGAGAAACACTGCGGAGAGAGAGAGAGAGAAAAAACACTGGGGGGTGGAGAGAGAAACACTGGGGGGAGAGAGAGAAAAACACTGGGGGGAGAGAGAGAGAAACACTGGGGGGAGAAAGAGGGAAACACTGGGGGGAGAGAGAGGGAAACACTGGGGGCGGAGAGAGAGAGAATCACTGGGGGGGGGGGGAGAGCGAGAAACACTGGGGGAGAGAGAGAGAAACACTGAGGGAGAGAGAGAGAGAGAGAATCACTGGGGGAGAGAGAGAGAAACAATGGGGTGAGAGAAAGAAACAGAGAGAAACACTGGGGTGAGAGAGAGAGAGAGAAACACTGGGGAGAGAGAGAGAGAGAGAGAAACACTGGGGGGAGAGAGAGAGAGAGAAACACTGGGGAGAGAGAGAGAGAGAGAAACACTGGGGAGAGAGAGAGAAACACTGGGGGAGAGAGAGAGAGAAACACTGGGGGAGAGAGCGAGTGAAGCACTGGGGAGAGAGAGAGAGTGAAGCACTGAAGAGAGAGAGAGAGAGAGAGAGAGAGAAACACTGGGGGGAGAGAGAAAGAAACACTACGGGTAGGGAGAGAGAGAGAAACACTGGGGAGAGAGAGAGAAACACTGGGCGGAGAGAGAGAGTGAAACACTGGGGAGAGAGAGATAGAGAAACACTGGGGAGGGAGAGAGAGAGAAACACGGGGGGAGAGAGACACAGAGAAACACAGGGGGGGGAGAGATAGAGAGAGAGAGAGAAGCACTGTGGGTGGAGAGAGAGAGAGACAAACACTGGGGGGAGAGAGACAAACACTGGGGGGAGAGAGAGAAACACTGGGGGGAGAGAGAGAGTGAAACACTGGGGAGAGAGAGAGTGAGAGAGAAACACTGGGGAGAGAGAGAGTGAGAGAGAAACACTGGGGAGAGATAGAGAGAGAGAGAGAGAAACACTGTGGGGAGAGAGAGGGAGAAACACTCGGGGTAGAGAGAGAGAGAGAGAGAAACACTGGGGGGGGGAGAGAGAGAAACACTGGGGCGAGAGAGAGAGAAACTCTGGGGGAGAGAGAGAGAAACACTCCGGGGAGAGAGAGAGAGAAATCCTGGGGGGGAGAGAGAGAGGTAATCAATGGGGGGGGGGGGGGGGGCGGTGAGACAGAGATAAACACTAGGAGTGGAGAGAGAGAGAGAAATACTGGGTTAGAGGGAGAGAAACAGTGGGGAGAGAGAGAGAGAGAATCACTGGGGGGGTGGGAGAGAGAGAAACACTGGGGGGAAAGAGACAAACACTGGGGAGAGAGAGAGAAACACTGGGGGAGAGAGAGAGAGAAACACTGGTGAGAGAGAGAGCGAGAGAAACACTGGGGGAGAGACAAAGAGAGAGAGAGAAACAAAGCGGGGGAGAGAGAGAGAGAAACACTCGGGGGAGAGGGAGAGAGCGAGAAGCAGTGGTGAGAGAGAGATTATAAACACTGGGGAGAGAGAGAGAGAAACACTGGGGGGAGAGAGAGAAACTCTGGGGGGAGACAGAGAGAGAAACACTGGGAGGAGAGAGAGGGAAACACTGGGGGTGGAGAGAGAGAGAATCACTGGGGGGGGGGAGAGAGAGATACACTGGGGGAGAGAGAGAGAGAAACACTGGGGGAGAGAGAGAGAGAGAAAAAACACTGGGGCGTGGAGAGAGAAACACTGGGGGGAGAGAGAGGGAAACACTGGGGGGAGAGAGAGGGAAACACTGGGGGTGGAGAGAGAGAGAATCACTGGGGGGGGGAGAGAGAGATACACTGGGGGAGAGAGAGAGAGAAACACTGGGGGGAGAGAGAGGGAAACACTGGGGGGAGAGAGAGGGAAACACTGGGGGTGGAGAGAGAGAGAATCACTGGGGGGGGGGAGAGAGAGATACACTGGGGGAGAGAGAGAGAGAAACACTGGGGGAGAGAGAGAGAGAGAAACACTGGGGGAGAGAGAAATAAACACTAGGGGTAGGGAGAGAGAGTGAAACACTGGGGAGAGAGAGAGAGAGAGAAACACTGGGGGGAGAGAGAGAGAGAGAAACACTGGGGGAGAGAGAGAAACATTGGGGGAGAGAGAGAGAGAGAGAAACACTGTGGGGAGAGAGAGAGAGAACCACTGGGTGGAGAGAGAGACAGAGAAACACTGGGGGTAGAGAGAGAGAGAAAGAAACAATGGGGATGGAGAGAGAGAAATACAAACACTGGGGGGAGAGAGAGAAACACTGGGCGGAGAGAGAGAGTGAAACACTGGGGAGAGAGAGAGAGGGAGAAACACTGGGGAGGGAGAGAGAGAGAGAGAGAAACACTGGGGAGAGAGAGAGAGAGGGAGAGAGAAACATTGGGGGGAGAGAGAGAGAGAGAGAGAGAAACACTGGGGAGAGAGTGAGAAACACTGCGGAGAGAGAGAGAGAGAAAAAACACTGGGGGGTGGAGAGAGAAAGACTGGGGGGAGAGAGAGAAAAACACTGGGGGGAGAGACAGAGAAACACTGGGGGGAGAGAGAGGGAAACACTGGGGGGAGAGAGAGGGAAACACTGGGGGGAGAGAGAGGGAAACACTGGGGGCGGAGAGAGAGAGAATCACTGGGGGGGAGAGAGAGAAACACTGGGGGAGAGAGAGAGAAACACTGGGGGAGAGAGAGAGAGAGAGAAACACTGGGGGAGAGAGAGAGAAACAATGGGGTGAGAGAGAGAGAGAGAAACACTGGGGAGAGAGAGAGAGAGAGAAACACTGGGGAGAGAGAGAGAAACACTGGGGGAGAGAGAGAGAGAAACACTGGGGGAGAGAGCGAGTGAAGCACTGGGGAGAGAGAGAGAGTGAAGCACTGAAGAGAGAGAGAGAGAGAGAGAGAGAGACACTGGGGGGAGAGAGAAAGAAACACTAGGGGTAGGGAGAGAGAGAGAGAGAAACACTGGGGGGGGGGAGAGAGAGAGAAACACTGGGGCGAGAGAGAGAGAAACTCTGGGGGAGAGAGAGAGAAACACTCGAGGGAGAGAGAGAGAGAAACCCCGGGGGGGAGAGAGAGAGGGAATCAATGGGGGGGGGGCGGTGAGAGAGAGATAAACACTAGGAGTGGAGAGAGAGAGAGAGAAATACTGGGTTAGAGGGAGAGAAACAGTGGGGAGAGAGAGAGAGAGAATCACTGGGGGGGGGGGGGAGAGAGAGAAACACTGGGGGGAAAGAGACAAACACTGGGGAGAGAGAGAGAAACACTGGGGGAGAGAGAGGGAAACACTGGGGGCGGAGAGAGAGAGAATCACTGGGGGGGGGGGAGAGCGAGAAACACTGGGGGAGAGAGAGAGAAACACTGGGGGAGAGAGAGAGAGAGAGAAACACTGGGGGAGAGAGAGAGAATCAATGGGGTGAGAGAAAGAAACAGAGAGAAACACTGGGGTGAGAGAGAGAGAGAGAAACACTGGGGAGAGAGAGAGAGAGAAACACTGGGGGGAGAGAGAGAGAGAGAGAAACACTGGGGAGAGAGAGAGAAACACTGGGGAGAGAGAGAGAAACAGTGGGGGAGAGAGAGAGAGAAACACTGGGGGAGAGAGCGAGTGAAGCACTGGGGAGAGAGAGAGAGTGAAGCACTGAAGAGAGAGAGAGAGAGAGAGAGAGAAACACTGGGGGGAGAGAGAAAGAAACACTACGGGTAGGGAGAGAGAGAGAAACACTGGGGAGAGAGAGAGAAACACTGGGCGGAGAGAGCGAGTGAAACACTGGGGAGAGAGAGAGAGAGAAACACTGGGGAGGGAGAGAGAGAGAGAAACACGGGGGGAGAGAGACACAGAGAAACACAGGGGGGGGGGGAGAGATAGAGAGAGAGAGAGAAGCACTGTGGGTGGAGAGAGAGAGAGACAAACACTGGGGGGAGAGAGAGAGTGAAACACTGGGGAGAGAGAGAGTGAGAGAGAAACACTGGGGAGAGAGAGAGTGAGAGAGAAACACTGGGGAGAGAGAGAGAGAGAGAGAGAAACACTGTGGGGAGAGAGAGGGAGAAACACTCGGGGTAGAGAGAGAGAGAGAGAGAAACACTGGGGGGGGGGGGAGAAAGAGAAACACTGGGGCGAGAGAGAGAGAAACTCTGGGGGAGAGAGAGAGAAACACTCGGGGGAGAGAGAGAGAAACCCTGGGGGGGAGAGAGAGAGGGAATCAATGGGGGGGGGGGGGGCGGTGAGAGAGATAAACACTAGGAGTGGAGAGAGAGAGAGAGAGAAATACTGGGTTAGAGGGAGAGAAACAGTGGGGAGAGAGAGAGAGAGAATCACTGGCGGGGTGGGAGAGAGAGAAACACTGGGGGGAAAGAGACAAACACTGGGGAGAGAGAGAGAAACACTGGGGGAGAGAGAGAGAGAAACACTGGTGAGAGAGAGTGCGAGAGAAACACTGGGGGAGAGACAAAGAGAGAGAGAGAAACAAAGCGGGGGAGAGAGAGAGAGAAACACTCGGGGGAGAGGGAGAGAGCGAGAAGCAGTGGTGAGAGAGAGATTATAAACACTGGGGAGAGAGAGAGAGAAACACTGGGGGGAGAGAGAGAAACTCTGGGGGGAGACAGAGAGAGAAACACTGGGGGGAGAGAGAGGCAACACTGCGGGGGAGAGAGATAAACACTGGGGGGGAGAGAGATAAACACCGGGGAGAAAGAGAGAGAAACACTGCGGAGAGAGAGAGAGAGAAAAAAAACACTGGGGCGTGGAGAGAGAAACACTGGGGGGAGAGAGAGGGAAACACGGGGGGAGAGAGAGGGAAACACTGGGGGTGGAGAGAGAGAGAATCACTGGGGGGGGGGGAGAGAGAGATACACTGGGGGAGAGAGAGAGAGAAACACTGGGGGAGAGAGAGAGAGAGAAACACTGGGGGGAGAGAGAAAGAAACACTAGGGGTAGGGAGAGAGAGTGAAACACTGGGGAGAGAGAGAGAGAGAGAAACACTGGGGGGAGAGAGAGAGAGAGAAACACTGGGGGAGAGAGAGAAACATTGGGGGAGAGAGGGAGAGAGAGAAACACTGTGGGGAGAGAGAGAGAGAACCACTGTGTGGAGAGAGAGACAGAGAAACACTGGGGGTAGAGAGAGAGAGAAAGAAACAATGGGGGTGGAGAGAGAGAAATACAAACACTGGGGGGAGAGAGAGAAACACTGGGCGGAGAGAGAGAGTGAAACACTGGGGAGAGAGAGAGAGAGAGAAACACTGGGGAGGGAGAGAGAGAGAGAGAGAAACACTGGGGGGAGAGAGAGAGAGGGAGAGAGAATCATTGGGGAGAGAGTGAGAAACACTGCGGAGAGAGAGAGAAAAAACACTGGGGGTGGAGAGAGAAACACTGGGGGGAGAGAGAGAAAAACACTGGGGGGAGAGAGAGAGAAACACTGGGGGGAGAGAGAGGGAAACACTGGGGGGAGAGAGAGGGAAACACTGGGGTGAGAGAGAGGGAAACACTGGGGGCGGAGAGAGAGAGAATCACTGGGGGGGAGAGAGAGAAACACTGGGGGAGAGAGAGAGAAACACTGGGGGAGAGAGAGAGAGAGAGAAACACTGGGGGAGAGAGAGAGAAACAATGGGGTGAGAGAAAGAAACAGAGAGAAACACTGGGGTGAGAGAGAGAGAGAGAAACACTGGGGAGAGAGAGAGAGAGAGAAACACTGGGGAGAGAGAGAGAGAGAGAAACACTGGGGAGAGAGAGAGAAACACTGGGGGAGAGAGAGAGAGAAACACTGGGGGAGAGAGCGAGTGAAGCACTGGGGAGAGAGAGAGAGTGAAGCACTGAAGAGAGAGAGAGAGAGAGAGAGAAACACTGGGGGGAGAGAGAAAGAAACATTAGGGGTAGGGAGAGAGAGAGAAACACTGGGGAGAGAGAGAGAAACACTGGGCGGAGAGAGAGAGTGAAACACTGGGGAGAGAGAGAGAGAGAAACACTGGGGAGGGAGAGAGAGAGAGAAACACTGGGGGAGAGAGACACAGAGAAACACAGGGGGGGGGGGGAGAGATAGAGAGAGAGAGAGAAGCACTGTGAGTGGAGAGAGAGAGAGACAAACACTGGGGGGAGAGAGACAAACACTGGGGGGAGAGAGAGAAACACTGGGGGGAGAGAGAGAGTGAAACACTGGGGAGAGAGAGAGTGAGAGAGAAACACTGGGGAGAGAGAGAGTGAGAGAGAAACACTGGGGAGAGAGAGAGAGAGAGAGAGAGAGAGAGACACTGTGGGGAGAGAGAGGGAGAAACACTCGGGGTAGAGAGAGAGAGAGAGAGAGAAACACTGGGGGGGGAGAGAGAGAGAAACACTGGGGCGAGAGAGAGAGAAACTCTGGGGGAGAGAGAGAGAAACACTCGGGGGAGAGAGAGAGAGAAACCCTGGGGGGGGAGAGAGAGAGGGAATCAATGGGGGGGGGGGCGCTGAGAGAGAGATAAACACTAGGAGTGGAGAGAGAGAGAGAGAGAAATACTGGGTTAGAGGGAGAGAAACAGTGGGGAGAGAGAGAGAGAGAGAGAATCACTGGGGGGTGGGAGAGAGAGAAACACTGGGGGGAAAGATACAAACACTGGGGAGAGAGAGAGAAACACTGGGGGAGAGAGAGAGAGAAACACTGGTGAGAGAGAGAGCGAGAGAAACACTGGGGGAGAGACAAAGAGAGAGAGAGAAACAAAGCGGGGGAGAGAGAGAGAGAAACACTCGGGGGAGAGGGAGAGAGCGAGAAGCAGTGGTGAGAGAGAGATTATAAACACTGGGGAGAGAGAGAGAGAGACACTGGGGGGAGAGAGAGAAACTCTGGGGGGAGACAGAGAGAGAAACACTGGAGGGAGAGAGAGGCAACACTGCGGGGGAGAGAGATAAACACTGGGGGGGAGAGAGATAAACACCGGGGAGAGAGAGAGAGAAACACTGCGGAGAGAGAGAGAGAGAAAAAACACTGGGGCGTGGAGAGAGAAACACTGGGGGGAGAGAGAGGGAAACACTGGGGGGAGAGAGAGGGAAACACTGGGGGTGGAGAGAGAGAGAATCACTGGGGGGGGAGAGAGAGATACACTGGGGGAGAGAGAGAGAGAAACACTGGGGGAGAGAGAGAGAGAGAAACACTGGGGGAGAGAGAGAGATAAACAATGGGGGGAGAGAAAGAAACAGAGAGAAACACTGGGGTGAGAGAGAGAGAGAGAAACACTGGGGAGAGAGAGAGAGAGAGAAACACTGGGGAGAGAGAGAGAGAGAGCAACACTGGGGAGAGAGAGAGAGAGAGAGAAACACTGGGGAGAGAGAGAGAAACACTGGGGGAGAGAGAGAATCACTGGGGGGAGGGAGAGAGAGAAACACTGGGGGGAGAGAGCGAGTGAAGCACTGGGGAGAGAGAGAGAGTGAAGCACTGAAGAGAGAGAGAGAGAGAGAGAGAGAGAGAGAGAAACACTAGGGGGAGAGAGAAAGAAACACTAGGGGTAGGGAGAGAGAGAGAAACACTGGGGAGAGCGAGAGAAACACTGGGGGGGGAGAGAGAGAGAGAGAGAAACACTGGGGGAGAGAGAGAAACACTGGGGGAGAGAGAGACAGAGAGAAACACTGTGGGGAGAGAGAGAGAGAACCACTGGGTGGAGAGCGAGACAGAAAAACACTGGGGTAGAGAGAGAGAGAAGGAAACACTGGGGGTGGAGAGGGAGAAATACAAACACTGGGGGGAGAGAGAGAAACACTGGGCGGAGAGAGAGAGTGAAACACTGGGGAGAGAGAGAGAGAGAAACAATGGGGGGTGGAGAGAGAGAGAGAGAAACACTGGGGGGAGAGAGACACAGAGAAACACAGGGGGGGAGAGATAGAGAGAGAGAGAGAAGCACTGTGGGTGGAGAGAGAGAGACAAACACTGGGGGAGAGAGACAGACACTGTGGGGAGAGAGAGAAACACTGGGGGGAGAGAGAGAGAGTGAAACACTGGGGCGAGAGAGAGGGAGAAACACTCGGGGTAGAGAGAGAGAGAGAGAGAAACACTGGGGGGGGAGAGAGAGAGAAACACTGGGGCGAGAGAGAGAGAAACTCTGGGGGAGAGAGAGAGAAACACTCGGGGGAGAGAGAGAGAGAAACCCTGGGGGGGAGAGAGAGAGGGAATCAATGGGGGGGGGGCGGTGAGAGAGAGATAAACACTAGGAGTGGAGAGAGAGAGAGAGAGAAATACTGGGTTAGAGGGAGAGAAACAGTGGGGAGAGAGAGAGAGAGAGAATCACTGGGGGGTGGGAGAGAGAGAAACACTGGGGGGAAAGATACAAACACTGGGGAGAGAGAGAGAAACACTGGGGGAGAGAGAGAGAGAAACACTGGTGAGAGAGAGAGCGAGAGAAACACTGGGGGAGAGACAAAGAGAGAGAGAGAAACAAAGCGGGGGAGAGAGAGAGAGAAACACTCGGGGGAGAGGGAGAGAGCGAGAAGCAGTGGTGAGAGAGAGATTATAAACACTGGGGAGAGAGAGAGAGAAACGCTGGGGGGAGAGAGAGAAACTCTGGGGGGAGACAGAGAGAGAAACACTGGGGGGAGAGAGAGGCAACACTGCGGGGGAGAGAGATAAACACTGGGGGGGAGAGAGATAAACACCGGGGAGAGAGAGAGAGAAACACTGCGGAGAGAGAGAGAGAGAAAAAACACTGGGGCGTGGAGAGAGAAACACTGGGGGGAGAGAGAGGGAAACACTGGGGGGAGAGAGAGGGAAACACTGGGGGTGGAGAGAGAGAGAATCACTGGGGGGGGAGAGAGAGATACACTGGGGGAGAGAGAGAGAGAAACACTGGGGGAGAGAGAGAGAGAGAAACACTGGGGGAGAGAGAGAGATAAACAATGGGGGGAGAGAAAGAAACAGAGAGAAACACTGGGGTGAGAGAGAGAGAGAGAAACACTGGGGAGAGAGAGAGAGAGAGAAACACTGTGGGGAGAGAGAGAGAGAACCACTGGGTGGAGAGCGAGACAGAAAAACACTGGGGTCGAGAGAGAGAGAAGGAAACACTGGGGGTGGAGAGGGAGAAATACAAACACTGGGGGGAGAGAGAGAAACACTGGGCGGAGAGAGAGAGTGAAACACTGGGGAGAGAGAGAGAGAAACAATGGGGGGTGGAGAGAGAGAGAGAGAAACACTGGGGGGAGAGAGACACAGAGAAACACAGGGGGGGAGAGATAGAGAGAGAGAGAGAAGCACTGTGGGTGGAGAGAGAGAGACAAACACTGGGGGAGAGAGACAGACACTGGGGGGAGAGAGAGAAACACTGGGGGGAGAGAGAGAGAGTGAAACACTGGGGCGAGAGAGAGGGAGAAACACTCGGGGTAGAGAGAGAGAGAGAGAGAAACACTGGGGGGGGGGAGAGAGAGAGAAACACTGGGGCGAGAGAGAGAGAAACTCTGGGGGAGAGAGAGAGAAACACTCGGGGGAGAGAGAGAGAGAAACCCTGGGGGGGAGAGAGAGAGGGAATCAATGGGGGGGGGGCGGTGAGAGAGAGATAAACACTCGGAGTGGAGAGAGAGAGAGAGAGAAATACTGGGTTAGAGGGAGAGAAACAGTGGGGAGAGAGAGAGAGAGAGAATCACTGGGGGGTGGGAGAGAGAGAAACACTGGGGGGAAAGATACAAACACTGGGGAGAGAGAGAGAAACACTGGGGGAGAGAGAGAGAGAAACACTGGTGAGAGAGAGAGCGAGAGAAACACTGGGGGAGAGACAAAGAGAGAGAGAGAAACAAAGCGGGGGAGAGAGAGAGAGAAACACTCGGGGGAGAGGGAGAGAGCGAGAAGCAGTGGTGAGAGAGAGATTATAAACACTGGGGAGAGAGAGAGAGAAACGCTGGGGGGAGAGAGAGAAACTCGGGGGGAGACAGAGATAGAAACACTGGGGGGAGAGAGAGGCAACACTGCGGGGGAGAGAGATAAACACTGGGGGGGAGAGAGATAAACACCGGGGAGAGAGAGAGAGAAACACTGCGGAGAGAGAGAGAGAGAAAAAACACTGGGGCGTGGAGAGAGAAACACTGGGAGGAGAGAGAGGGAAACACTGGGGGGAGAGAGAGGGAAACACTGGGGGTGGAGAGAGAGAGAATCACTGGGGGGGAGAGAGAGATACACTGGGGGAGAGAGAGAGAGAAACACTGGGGGAGAGAGAGAGAGAGAAACACTGGGGGAGAGAGAGAGATAAACAATGGGGGGAGAGAAAGAAACAGAGAGAAACACTGGGGTGAGAGAGAGAGAGAGAAACACTGGGGAGAGAGAGAGAGAGAGAAACACTGGGGAGAGAGAGAGAGAGAGCAACACTGGGGAGAGAGAGAGAGAGAGAGAAACACTGGGGAGAGAGAGAGAAACACTGGGGGAGAGAGAGAATCACTGGGGGGAGGGAGAGAGAGAAACACTGGGGGGAGAGAGCGAGTGAAGCACTGGGGAGAGAGAGAGAGTGAAGCACTGAAGAGAGAGAGAGAGAGAGAGAGAAACACTCGGGGGAGAGAGAAAGAAACACTAGGGGTAGGGAGAGAGAGAGAAACACTGGGGAGAGCGAGAGAAACACTGGGGGGGAGAGAGAGAGAGAGAAACACTGGGGGAGAGAGAGAAACACTGGGGGAGAGAGAGACAGAGAGAAACACTGTGGGGAGAGAGAGAGAGAACCACTGGGTGGAGAGCGAGACAGAAAAACACTGGGGTAGAGAGAGAGAGAAGGAAACACTGGGGGTGGAGAGGGAGAAATACAAACACTGGGGGGAGAGAGAGAAACACTGGGCGGAGAGAGAGAGTGAAACACTGGGGAGAGAGAGAGAGAGAAACAATGGGGGGTGGAGAGAGAGAGAGAGAAACACTGGGGGGAGAGAGACACAGAGAAACACAGGGGGGGAGAGATAGAGAGAGAGAGAGAAGCACTGTGGGTGGAGAGAGAGAGACAAACACTGGGGGAGAGAGACAGACACTGGGGGGAGAGAGAGAAACACTGGGGGGAGAGAGAGAGAGTGAAACACTGGGGAGAGAGAGAGTGAGAGAGAAACACTGGGGAGAGAGAGAGTGAGAGAGAAACACTGGGGAGAGAGAGAGAGAGAGAGAGAGAAACACTGTGGGGAGAGAGAGAGAGAAACACTCGGGGTAGAGAGAGAGAGAGAGTAACACTGGGGGGAGAGAGAGAGAAACACTGGGGGGAGAGAGAGAGAAGCACTGGGGGAGAGAGAGAGAAACACTCGGGGGAGAGAGAGAGAGAAACCCTGGGGGGTGAGAGAGAGGGAAACAATGGGGGGGGGCGGTGAGAGAGAGATAAACACTAGGAGTGGAGAGAGAGAGAGAGAGAGAGATACTGGGTTAGAGGGAGAGAAACAGTGGGGAGAGAGAGAGAGAGAATCACTGGGGGGGGGGGGGTGAGAGAGAGAAACACTTGGGGGAAAGAGACAAACACTGGGGAGAGAGAGAGAGAAACACTGGGGGAGAGAGAGAGAGAAACACTGGTGATAGAGAGAGCGAGAGAAACACTGGGGGAGAGACAAAGAGAGAGAGAGAAACAAAGCTGGGGAGAGAGAGAGAGAAACACTCGGGGGAGGGAGAGAGAGCGAGAAGCACTGGTGAGAGAGAGATTATAAACACTGGGGAGAGAGAGAGAGAGAGAAACACTGCGGGCAGGGAGAGAAACTCTGGGGGGAGAGAGAGAGAGAAACACTGGGGGGAGAGAGAGGGAACACTGGGGGGGAGAGAGATAAACACTGTGGGGGGAGAGAGATAAACACTGGGGGAGAGAGAGAGAGAAACATTGGGGGAAGAGAGAGCGAGAAACACTGGGGGGGGGGTGGAGAGAGAGAGAGAAACACTGGGGGGATAGAGAGAGAGAGGGAAACAATGGGGGGAGCGAGAGAGAGAGAGAGAGAGAAACACGGGGGAGAGACTGAGAGAGAGGTCGATCGAGAGAGAGGGAGAGAGAGAGAGAGAGAAACACTGGGAGAGAAAGAGAGAGAGATCGAGAGAAACACTGGGCAGAGACAGAGAGAGAGAGAGAAACACTGGGTGGAGAGAGATAGGGAGAGAGAAACACTGGGGGGAGAGACAGAGAGAGAGAGAGAAACACTGGGGAGAGAGAGAGAGAAACACTGCGGAGAGAGAGAGAGAAAAAAACACTGGGGGGTGGAGAGAGAAACACTGGGGGGAGAGAGAGAAAAACACTGGGGGGAGAGAGAGAGAAACACTGGGGGGAGAGAGAGGGAAACACTGGGGGGAGAGAGAGGGAAACACTGGGGGGAGAGAGAGGGAAACACTGGGGGCGGAGAGAGAGAGAATCATTGGGGGGGGAGAGAGAGAAACACTGGGGGAGAGAGAGAGAAAAACTGGGGGAGAGAGAGAGAGAGAGAAACACTGGGGGAGAGAGAGAGAAACAATGGGGTGAGAGAAAGAAACAGAGAGAAACACTGGGGTGAGAGAGAGAGAGAGAAACACTGGGGAGAGAGAGAGAGAGAAACACTGGGGGTGAGAGAGAGAGAGAGAAACAGTGGGGAGAGAGAGAGAGAGAGAAACACTGGGGAGAGAGAGAGAAACACTGGGGGAGAGAGAGAGAGAAACACTGGGGGAGAGAGCGAGTGATGCACTGGGGAGAGAGAGAGAGTGAAGCACTGAAGAGAGAGAGAGAGAGAGAGAGAGAAACACTGGGGGGAGAGAGAAAGAAACACTAGGGGTAGGGAGAGAGAGAGAAACACTGGGGAGAGAGAGAGAAACACTGGGCGGAGAGAGAGAGTGAAACACTGGGGAGAGAGAGAGAGAGAAACACTGGGGAGGGAGAGAGAGAGAGAAACACTGGGGGAGAGAGACACAGAGAAACACAGGGGGGGTGGGGAGAGATAGAGAGAGAGAGAGAAGCACTGTGGGTGGAGAGAGAGAGAGACAAACACTGGGGGGAGAGAGACAAACACTGGGGGGAGAGAGAGAAACACTGGGGGGAGAGAGAGAGTGAAACACTGGGGAGAGAGAGAGTGAGAGAGAAACACTGGGGAGAGAGAGAGAGAGAGAGAGAGAAACACTGTGGGGAGAGAGAGGGAGAAACACTCGGGGTAGAGAGAGATAGAGAGAAACACTGGGGGGGGGAGAGAGAGAGAAACACTCGGGGGAGAGAGAGAGAGAAACCCTGGGGGGGAGAGAGAGAGGGAATCAATGGGGGGGGGGCGGTGAGAGAGAGATAAACACTAGGAGTGGAGAGAGAGAGAGAGAGAAATACTGGGTTAGAGGGAGAGAAACAGTGGGGAGAGAGAGAGAGAGAGAATCACTGGGGGGTGGGAGAGAGAGAAACACTGGGGGGAAAGAGACAAACACTGGGGAGAGAGAGAGAAACACTGGGGGAGAGAGAGAGAGAAACACTGGTGAGAGAGAGAGCGAGAGAAACACTGGGGGAGAGACAAAGAGAGAGAGAGAAACAAAGCGGGGGAGAGAGAGAGAGAAACACTCGGGGGAGAGGGAGAGAGCGAGAAGCAGTGGTGAGAGAGAGATTATAAACACTGGGGAGAGAGAGAGAGAAACACTGGGGGGAGAGAGAGAAACTCTGAGGGGAGACAGAGAGAGAAACACTGGGGGGAGAGAGAGGCAACACTGCGGGGGAGAGAGATAAACACTGGGGGGGAGAGAGATAAACACCGGGGAGAGAGAGAGAGAAACACTGCGGAGAGAGAGAGAGAGAAAAAACACTGGGGCGTGGAGAGAGAAACACTGGGGGGAGAGAGAGGGAAACACTGGGGGGAGAGAGAGGGAAACACTGGGGGTGGAGAGAGAGAGAATCACTGGGGGGGGGGAGAGAGAGATACACTGGGGGAGAGAGAGAGAGAGAAACACTGGGGGAGAGAGAGAGATAAACAATGGGGGGAGAGAAAGAAACAGAGAGAAACACTGGGGTGAGAGAGAGAGAGAGAAACACTGGGGAGAGAGAGAGAGAGAGAAACACTGGGGAGAGAGAGAGAGAGAGCAACACTGGGGAGAGAGAGAGAGAGAGAAACACTGGGGAGAGAGAGAGAAACACTGGGGGAGAGAGAGAATCACTGGGGGGAGGGAGAGAGAGAAACACTGGGGGGAGAGAGCGAGTGAAGCACTGGGGAGAGAGAGAGAGTGAAGCACTGAAGAGAGAGAGAGAGAGAGAGAAACACTAGGGGGAGAGAGAAAGAAACACTAGGGGTAGGGAGAGAGAGAGAAACACTGGGGAGAGCGAGAGAAACACTGGGGGAGAGAGAGAGAGAGAGAAACACTGGGGGAGAGAGAGAAACACTGGGGGAGAGAGAGACAGAGAGAAACACTGTGGGGAGAGAGAGAGAGAACCACTGGGTGGAGAGCGAGACAGAAAAACACTGGGGGTAGAGAGAGAGAGAAGGAAACACTGGGGGTGGAGAGGGAGAAATACAAACACTGGGGGGAGAGAGAGAAACACTGGGCGGAGAGAGAGAGTGAAACACTGGGGAGAGAGAGAGAGAGAAACAATGGGGGGTGGAGAGAGAGACAGAGAAACACTGGGGGGAGAGAGACACAGAGAAACACAGGGGGGGAGAGATAGAGAGAGAGAGAGAAGCACTGTGGGTGGAGAGAGAGAGACAAACACTGGGGGGAGAGAGAGAAACACTGGGGGAGAGAGAGAGAGTGAAACACTGGGGAGAGAGAGAGTGAGAGAGAAACACTGGGGAGAGAGAGAGTGAGAGAGAAACACTGGGGAGAGAGAGAGAGAGAGAGAGAGAGAGAGAGAAACACTGTGGGGAGAGAGAGAGAGAAACACTCGGGGTAGAGAGAGAGAGAGAGTAACACTGGGGGGAGAGAGAGAGAAACACTGGGGGGAGAGAGAGAGAAGCACTGGGGGAGAGAGAGAGAAACACTCGGGGGAGAGAGAGAGAGAAACCCTGGGGGGTGAGAGAGAGGGAAACAATGGGGGGGCGGTGAGAGAGAGATAAACACTGGGAGTGGAGAGAGAGAGAGAGAGAGATACTGGGTTAGAGGGAGAGAAAAAGTGGGGAGAGAGAGAGAGAGAATCACTGGGGGGTGGTGAGAGAGAGAAACACTTGGGGGAAAGAGACAAACACTGGGTAGAGAGAGAGAGAAACACTGGGGAGAGAGAGAGAGAAACACTGGTGAGAGAGAGAGCGAGAGAAACACTGGGGGAGAGACAAAGAGAGAGAGAGAAACAAAGCGGGGGAGAGAGAGAGAGAAACACTCGGGGGAGAGAGAGAGAGCGAGAAGCACTGGTGAGAGAGAGATTATAAACACTGGGGAGAGAGAGAGAGAGAGAAACACTGCGGGCAGGGAGAGAAACTCTGGGCGGAGAGAGAGAGAGAAACACTGGGGGGAGAGAGAGGGAACACTGGGGGGAGAGAGATAAACACTGTGGGGGGAGAGAGATAAACACTGGGGGAGAGAGAGAGAAACATTGGGGGAAGAGAGAGCGAGAAACACTGGGGGGGGGAGAGAGAGAGAGAAACACTGGGGGGATAGAGAGAGAGAGGGAAACAATGGGGGGAGCGAGAGAGAGAGAGAGAGAAACACGGGGGGAGAGACTGAGAGAGAGGTCGATCGAGAGAGAGAGAGAGAGAGAGAGAAACACTGGGAGAGAGAGAGAGAGAGATCGAGAGAAACACTGGGCAGAGACAGAGAGAGAGAGAGAAACACTGGGTGGAGAGAGATAGGGAGAGAGAAACACTGGGGGGAGAGACAGAGAGAGAGAGAGAAACACTGGGGAGAGAGAGAGAGAAACACTGCGGAGAGAGAGAGAGAAAAAAACACTGGGGGTGGAGAGAGAAACACTGGGGGGAGAGAGAGAAAAACACTGGGGGGAGAGAGAGAGAAACACTGGGGGAGAGAGAGAGAGAAACACTGGTGAGAGAGAGAGCGAGAGAAACACTGGGGGAGAGACAAAGAGAGAGAGAGAAACAAAGCGGGGGAGAGAGAGAGAGAAACACTCGGGGGAGAGAGAGAGAGCGAGAAGCACTGGTGAGAGAGAGATTATAAACACTGGGGAGAGAGAGAGAGAGAGAGAAACACTAAGGGGAGAGAGAGAAACTCTGGGGGGAGAGAGAGAGAGAAACACTGGGGGGAGAGAGAGGGAACACTGGGGGGGGGAGAGATAAACACTGGGGGGAGAGAGAGAGAGAGAAACACTGGGGGGATAGAGAGAGAGAGGGAAACAATGGGGGGAGCGACAGAGAGAGAGAGAGAGAGAAACACGGGGGGGAGAGAGAGAGACACTGGGGGGAGATAGAGAAAGAAACAGTGGGGGTGGAGAGAGAGAGAGACAAACACTGGGGGGAGAGAGAGAAACACTGGGGGGAGAGAGAGTGAAACACTTGGAGAGAGAGAGAGAGACAGAAACACTTTGGAGAGAGAGAGAAACACTGGGGTGAGAGAGAGAAACACTGGGGGGAGGGAGAGAGAGAAACACTGGGGGGAGAGAGAGAGTGAAGCACTTGAGAGAGAGAGAGTGAAGCACTGGAGAGAGAGAGAGAGAGAGAGAGAAACACTGGGGGGAGAGAGAGAAAACACTAGGGGTAGGGAGAGAGAGAGAAACACTGGGGGGAGAGAGAGAGAAACACTAGGGGTGGGGAGAGAGAGAGAAACACTAGGGGGAGGGAGGGAGAGAGAAACACTGGGGGGGGGGGGGGAGAGAGAGAGAAAAACTAGGTGGAAGAGAGAGGGAAACACTGGGGGGAGAGAGAGAGAGAAATACTGGGGGGAGAGAGAGAGACAAACTTGGGGGGAGAGAGAGGGAAACACTGGAA